>NC_136065.1:127931096-129358096 GCF_964261635.1 Lissotriton helveticus
GACCGAGCCTCCACTTCTAGCAAGAGAACCAGATCACTTGACAGCTCTTCTAGTGAGGGAAGAAAACAACTCAAATCTTCCCATAATGTCACTGAGCATTTACATATGTCACCTAAGCTTTCCTCTGGGTTAAAGATGTGTCCACCCTCTAAATCGGTCAAGGAGTCTAAAAAAGCCTCTTCTACTAAAACCGTGAGTAAAAGACATGTTCAATATGTCTCAACGACGATTTGTGTGACTTCCTCTGCCCCATCGTCGACAGCAACTATCTCGACGATGGCCATTCCGTCACCTATTCTGTCTACCAGAATATTGATCACGGCAAGACCCAAGTCTGTCCTTGAATCATTGCCCAAAAAATCAACAAAGCCTCCGTCGGCGATTACACCGTCGATACCATCGACTACGGCAACGTCAACTAAGCCATCACCGTCTACGGCGACTTTACCATTGATGAAGTTTGTGGCACCGTCGACGACAACACCGCCGCCGAAGAAGAGCCCGCCAACGAAGAGCCCGCCGACGACTGATATACTAACTCCTGTCAATGGTGATTACCGTTCTTTCACCATCGACGCCTACGTCATCTGGGCTTTCACAACTCAAGACTTTTCAAAGACCCCTTGCACAACAATCCTTACAGGATTGTAGTAAGGTTTCTCAGCTCTGCCTTCACACATTTTAGAAAGTTACGTAGAAGATGATGATTATGACCAGGACGATGGACCATATGGCGTAGCTCATGATCCTTCTGAGCTTAGCATCAAATGTCAAGATGACTACTATGACAATTCTCACGAGAGGCAATAATATCAGGAACACCTGAGGGTTCCACATCATGGATATCCGTTCCACAGACGGGAGCCACGCCAGAGGGACATGATTCATCTTCATCCAAAGCTGATGCAGGATCTTCAAGCTATGCTGGCGGATTACCGTCAAAGGTTTCCCCCTCAGCAGGCTGTCTCAGAAAACCCACCCCCAACAGCTGTGGTTCCTGATCTGTTACCCGAGTCTGATGCACCCTTTATACTGGCTCATCCTTCGGATCCTTCCGAACACGTACAGCATGACACTTCCTCCTCTGACGACTAAGTTGAGGAGGGCGAATTACCTGATAATGTTCTCATTCCGGATCCCTGGGACGATTATGAAATTCTGATGCCTTCTACGCCTCTGATTCTCCTCCTGAGGACATTGGGGCTTTCATAATTTGATGCAGCGGGCGGCCGCTAGATTCCACCTGCCTGTTACTGTCGAACAGACATTGTTTTTTTAGAGGATTTCAAAGAGGAAACCAGAAAATCACGCGCTCTATTCCCATCATAGACTACAGCTGGCAGGAAGGTGTTAAAATAATTAAGATGCCTGCATACATCCCAACAGTGTTTCCTCGCGTATAGAAGAAATACTGTGCACCCGAAAATAATCTTGTCTTATAGGTCATCCACGACCAGATTCCTTCATTTCACAAGCCGCTCAACGGCGATCAAAGAATCAAGCAACACCGGTCACCACGCCACCTGACAAAGAGGGACATCGTATGGACCTCATAGGCAAGAAGGTTTCCTCCATGGCAGCTGCCTCTATTAAAGCTGCTAATGCTCTAGCGATTGTCTGCCATTATGTCCGACAAATGTGGTCAGATATGGCGGGTCTAATTGATCTCATCCCGGAAGACCATAGACAGGAGGCCAGAAAAATCCTATTGCAAGGTGAACGTGCTGCTTCCGAAACGATAGACTGCACTGGACATTGCTAACACCAATTTCCGTCAACTTGCTAGAGCAGCAGTGCTTCGACGCCAGGGGTGGCTTAAAGCCACGACTTTCGGGCCTGAAGTCCAAACAAAGATTCTTGACCTGGCCACCTTCTTCCACCGCTAGATAGCAGACATCCACGACAGCTTCAACACCCAGACAGCCCCAACAGACAGCAAAACAACAGACCCTCTGCACACCATCGAGCTCGACCCCCTGCCAGCCTGGGCCAGCGAGACCATCGATGAACCCATCAAGACATGCGCACAATCCACTCCGGCTCTCCGTCAGACCCGTTCTCGCACCACGTCTTCAACCGAGCAAGCAGCTCCATCGCACCCCACCTGCCCAACGTCATCAATCTCTCCCTCGAGACCGCGACCTTCCCAGAGATCTGGAAACACGCAAAAACAGCGCCCTACTCAAAAACCTAAGGCAGACCTCAAGAACTTCCGGCCCATCTCTCTGCTCCCCTTCCCGGCCAAGGTCATCGAGAAAACTGTCAACAGACAGCTAACCCGATACATCGAAGAAAACAGAATCCTGGACCCTTCCCAGTCAGGGTTCCGCAGCAACCACAGCACCGAGATTGCCCTCATCGCAGCCACCGACGTCATCAGGACCCTGCTGGACAACGGCAAGACCGTAGCACTCATCCTCCTAGACCTCTCTGCCGCCTTTGACACCATCTGCCCCCGCACACTACGCGCACGACTCCACGCTGCAGGGATCCGAGACCAGGCTCTGGATTGGGCCACCTCTTTCCTCTCCGGCAGAAGCCAGAGCGTCCGCCTCCCCATTCCGTTCCAAAGCCTCGGAGATAATCTGCTCGCACACGTAGCCCGACAGCACAACCTCATCATAATCTCCTACGCCGACGACACTCAGCTGATCCTCTCCCTCACCAAGGACCCCATCACCGCCAAAGCCAACCTCCACGAAGGAATGAAGGCCGTTGCCGACTGGATGAAGGCCAACCGTCTGAAGCTGAAACTCTGACAAGATGGAGTTGCTTATCCTCTGCTCCAACCCTTCAGCCTGGGATGACTCCTGTTGGCCGACGGCACTGGGGGCAGCCCCAACACCCACCGACCGCGCACGCAACCTGGGAATCATCCTTGACTCAACGCTCTCAATGACCAAGCAAGGCAACGCAGTCTCCTCCTCCTCCTGCTTCAACACTCTCTGCATGCTCCGCAAGATCTACAGATAGATCCCGACAGATACAAGACAGTCACCCAGGCCCTATATAGCACCCGGCTACGGAAACACCATCTACGCGGGAGCCCCGACCAAGCTCATGAAACGACTACAATGCATCCAAAACGCCTCGGCACAACTGATCCTCGACGTACCACGCCACGGCCACATCACCCCGCATCTGAGAAACCTGCACTGGCTCCTTGTCAACAAGAGGATATCCTTCAAGCTCCTCACCCACACACACGGCACTCCACAAGACCAACCCAGCCTACCTCAACAAACTGCTCTCCTTCTACATCCCCAACCGCCAGCTATGCTCCGCCGACCTCTCACCACCGTCCCGTGCATCTGAAGAAAAACCACAGGTGGGAGTTCCTTCTCCCACCTCGCCACCAACACATGGAACACCCTCCCACTGAGCCTACGACAGACCCAAGACCTGCTGACCTTCCGGAGGATACTCAAGACCTGGCTGTTCGATCAGTAGCGCTCCCCCACCCCCTCCCAGCGCCTTCAGACCCTGGCGGGTATGTAGTGCGCTTTACAAATGATTGATTGAACTCTGATAGCTCCACATCGGCCCGTGCAGTATTGGTTCCAGGAACTTCTGTTATTGGCTCAAACCAAGCCCATTCCCCTTCATCCAACACCAGCGATGTTGTCATGGGACAAAGGCCAAGTGGTATATCCGGACCCACTGTCCCTGCACTTGCACGCATGGCTCCTGATTTCTTAGAGTTCAAGAACCTCAACATTTTGCAAGACTGTCATGAGATTTTGACTAAATATCGTGCTTAGAGCACAATCAAGACTTATCGCCTAAAATGGAAGCGATTTTGTTGTTGATGCGAAGCTAAGAACGTTCACCGAATTCAAGCTCCTGCGGAACAAATACTCCCCATTTGCTTTCTCTAGCCAAATCTGGGCTTCCATTTTCATCGGTCAAGGTCCATCTGGCTGCTCTTTCCAGATTCAGAAAATGTGCCAAACTTCCTTCTCTCTGTTCGTCTTCATGAAATGACTTTTTCACGCATTCCCTCCGGTGCGAGCACCCCCTCCAGAGTGGGAAATCAACACCGTTCTAGTGCAATTAATGAAACGTCCATTTGATCCGATCCACAAAGCTGATCTTAAATTCCTCACTTGGAAGGTCGCTCTTTTATTGGCTCTGACTTCCGCAAGAAGGGTTAGTGAAATCCAAGCTTTCACTATTAAGGAACCCTTTTTAAATTTTTTTCAGGACTATGTAACCCTTCAAACAAATCCTAGATTCATCCCTAAAGTACCGTCACAATTTCACCTGAATGAACTGGTGAGGTTAAGAACTTTCTTTCCGAATCTATCCATCCAATCCAGCTGAAAGAGCATTACACTCTTTAGATGTTAAGCGCGGTTTAAAATTCTACTTACAGAAGACTAAAGAGATCAGGAGTTCAGATCAACTGTTAGTGGCCTATGGTCCGGCAACACTTGGAACTGCAGTGACAAAGGCTACAATCGCCAGATGGGCTGCATCTGCTATTCATTTCTGCCATGAAAATGCCAACAAACCTCTATAAATGAAAACCAAGACACATTCTACCAGACCTGTGGCAGCTTCTACAGCATGGTTTGCTGGAGTGACTCTGGAAAACATCTGCCGTGCTGCGACATGGAAAAATGTCCACACGTTCACAAAGCACTAGTGTCTTCAATCTGCACAACAGGAAGATGCAGCGGTTAGACAGATTCCTATAAATCTTTCTTTGAAGTTTGTCTTTCATCGTTTCTCTCTCTGTGCTGTTATAATAATTTCAGTATTCATGCTCCTATGTTCCACAGATCATGTGTTAATTTGCTTTCAGGACAGGTACATATTTTTATATATATATATATATATATTTTTTTTTTATTCATGTTTGATTTCTTCAAATGTCTCTTTTAAAATGACTATTGATTTTCTCAAGGCTTGATCATTACAGTTGTTTTCAATGTTATGGATGTAGTTTGGGAGTTTACGAACGCTTGTCTCTCACTATCTGCTAACGACAGTACTTTTGGCATACTGCTTGCTACTCTGATTCAGGCATGTGAATCTATGAAAGATACTCCAATACTGGATAAAAAAACAAGTTACTAATCTGTAACTACAGTTATCCAATAATGGTATCTTTCATAGATTAACCATGCACTCACCCTCCTCCCCGTAGAGTCAGTTCTCCGTGATTTGGGCATACTTCCCACTTGTGCTAGGAAAATCTGAGGAGAACTGCCTCTGCTGAGGGTGCTGGTATCTGATTGGTTGAAGCTGACACTTGGTTATTTTTACTACAAGGATGCAGATAGGCTACTAAGATTTAGGCCTCAGTCTTATTTCTTTTTAGCCTATTATTTATTTATGGCACTACTTTTGTGTTTTACCGTGGGACTACCGCCTCGACGACCGTGAATGATTCAGGCATGTGAATGTATGAAAGATACCAATACTGGATAACTGTAGTTACAGATAAGTAACTTGTTTTCTTCCCAATTCTGCCATCACCAAGATGCCAGACTTTAAAATGTCATATCCAACACAAGGAAATTATGGACATGACTCTCTGACAAAAAAAATTTCCGCCTGTCCTGGTCAGAGGGGTTGGCTTCCCTCACCTCTGACGGAAGCCTGATTCGCATACCAAAGGCGGTAAGCTGTTAGAAGCTCCCAGCCTTGGAATGCTAATTTACCATCCTTCCTGGAGGAGGTGTAAAAAGACCTACCTCCAGATCAGATATTGTTCCTGACTGAACCAGTCAGCCAGCACACTAGAGGGCTGGTTGGTTTCTGGGTGTACGTCTAAGGTACCTTCTTGGTGATATATTAAAAAATCCTCCCTGGAATCAGTGTGTGTTTATTAATGCGAGGTGTTTGATACCAAACACCATAGGTTTCAGTGAAGCCATTATGTAGCTGGGAAAATAATTCTGACTGGTGCTCAGCACAAAACTTAAGATGGCTTCCCTGCTCACTTGTAATGTCTAGTCATAGACCTAGAGATTACAGGGGCATATTTGCTCATGCAGATATGTCCCCAAATAAAATACAATGCACCTTGCTTTAGGGCTCAAAGTCCGGAAGTAGCAGTGATTTACATATATTGAATGCATTGACTTCGACATAGCACACAGGAGTGTCCTGTCCTGTTTCAGTCATGGTTTGCACCATATCACGCAGCCTGTATTGGCAGTCTGTGTGGAATTTGTGTATGGTCCCTTATGGAGGCATACGCTATGCTGCAGCCCTAATTGACCCTCTAGCACTCATGCTCTGGGTACCAGGGGTACTATTTACTTGGGACTTATCTGTGTGCTAAAGGCCTTAGCAAATTGTTGCACAGTTAGGTAACACCTTGTTTTAGTGCAGAGGTCTGATTAGCAGAGTAGAAAATCAGCATCTGGTAGATAAAAGGGAGGGAAAAAGTGCTAAGAAACAAAAAGAAAAACTGCAAAACTCTATCTTTATTCCCGAATTACTATACTCACTGTTGACTTGTAGGTCATCCTCATGAGCTATGAAGAATAAGCCACTGTGATCGATGACATTCCATTATTACCTATGGTGCAAGCCTTGTTGACAAAAGTGAAGATCATTGTGGATGACAACCCTTGTTGAAGACGACAGCTCCTTTAGTATTGAGACAGTTGTTAATGACGATGCAGCAGACTACCACCCCAAGGGGTCCTCGCCTAAGACCCTAGTTTTACCATCCGTGGCAAACCTTAAAATGCCTGCCAGCTTGTTCATGGCAAGCCTGTCTACAATGGATTTTTCTATACTAATTTCTTTTTTATCCACTAAGGCTACCGCACACCTACCCATCCAAATTATGGCTTCTGAGCTGGAGGAAGATCTGAGTGACCTGGACTCTTTAGAGACCGCCTACGGCCCTATTGAGCTGGAAGCGTTAAGTCCCTGAAAATGAAGAGGCCTTAGATGAAGAGGAAACCTATCGGGAGTATCTGCTGCAGATGTTCGTAGCTAACAACTCTCCTCAAAACTATGGACCTCGTTAAATGTAAAGAAAGAGGTCATGCAGGTGTCTCTTTAGACATTTTTTCCCCAGCGACATATGATGGACCTCTTTAAAAGATTACTTCCTCAACACCCTACACCTGCCATTCCTCCGCCACTTACATCTCCTCTACCCCCAACTCCTATGGTGACATCTTCCATAGCTGACACACAAACACTGGCCCTGTCAGCTTGTTCAAATCTGGCGTACAACAACTCAGTATTTTCAGTGTACTCTAATTTGGAAGAAGGCTAACTCCCACAAGAAGACGACGAAGGTAATGATGAATGGGGTAGTTATTATAATCTTGCAAATGCTCGGAGGTAAAGAGTGGCTAAGAAGTTTACTTTCCCAATGGCTTTGGTGAAGCAGCAATGCTTCCCTTATAACTTTAAGGAACTGTCATACAGAACATTTCCTTACCTTTATTGGCTTTTGTTTGGTGAGCCAAACTAAAATTGAAGAGCATGCCAGCCCCTGTTCCAATGGTGGTACCCTGCAAAGCACAGCGCAGGGACCCAGCCTGCCGTATGGACCACCAAGACTTATGTCCGCGGCCCAACGCAGATTAAAGAACCCAATCCAATTATGCTATAGGTTTTGCATAATGAAGTTAGACCAAAATGTTAATCAGTACTACATCAATCTGATGTTCCACCAAAATTCCTAAATTGCAAAAGTTCTCACGAATTTCAATGCTTCATTTATACAAGATTTCTAACGCAACCGCCAACACATGTTTCAACGCCATATTTCTCAAGGCATGAATTCAAAAAAGGCCTGTATTACAGATCTGAATATTGAAAATGAACTTATCTTTTTAATACTTTTCTCTTCCATCCAAAAATACTCCAGTGACACATTTTTCGCTCGCTCCTCTCAAATTTGTTAATAATTATGGCTATTGGTCTGTAATTTTTAAATGCTGCCCCACTCAAGTGTTATCAGGAGTACAGGTCCAGTTTTCTTCTTACTTGGTTAGTTTACTTGAAAACGCTTAGAGATGAGTGATGTAGTTGTCAGATAATTTGGGCCATACAGTTAGTTCAGTGGTGGCAGCATCAACCAAAGCTGCAAATGCCTTACTAATATAAGGCTGCTTTGATCACCAGATGTGTCATGACATCTCTCCCCTAATTGACCTCCTCTGAGAAGACCAGAGCGAAAGTTAAAGTAATCCTAAAGGAGGGAGCAATAACAACTACAGCCATCATTAATGCTGCAATGGACGTATCCAAGGCTTCCATCGGCTGGTAGGGGCAGCTAGATTGCGAAGGCAGGGATGGCGGAGCGTAGGAAGCTGGTTCTGTATATACTACACCAAAGTAAGGTATAATGTGCACATAGTCCAGTAGATCCGCAAAGACTTTACAGAGGTAAAAGTAGAGACCACCTTACTCTTTATTTGTGGTAGTGTGGGCGAGCAGTAAGGCTTTGTCAGAGGGTAGTGTTTAGCATTCATCGTACACACTCCTGACAAGAAATTGTCACACACTCAGAGACTGTACTCAGACCAGTTGTTTGTATAAAAAAAATTTCTTTTATTGTATTTTATTTTTACAACCAAGGGGGACTTGGTACAGGTAAGTAAAGTTGTACTTTCATAGACCGTTTGATAAGAATATGAAAGCTGAATGAATTGGACTTTGTTACAGGTTGGTAATAAGTTTCACAACAGTTGTAACTACTCTGTGATTACTTTTGATTACTTTGCAATTACTTTTTAGATTACTTTTTCTTTCTATGCCTAGATATCACACTTGAGACATTTCCTAGACAAAGGTAAGTAAAACACTTTTGCATTAAAACACAATTCCTTAGGTTTCCATACAAACACAACTCAATACTTGAAATGTTTTCAGAGGAAAACAGTCGCTGCAATGCTATGGAGAAAAATTAGGTTAATTAGTTTATCGATTTGCAGGTAAGCATCAGTCTTTTGGGTTGAGTTTCTGGGGTTAGAACAAAGGTTCTCCCAAGGTCAAGTAGTCACTTAAAGAGCACCCTCAGGGGCACTAGGGCAGCAGAGGACAGAGTGCTGAGGTCCAATATTAGCCTAGGGGGCTGTTGGTTGCTGGCTGCTCTCGTGCAATCCACGGGGTTGAGAGAGCAAAGCTCTGAGGCTTAAGCTCAGGGCAAAGGGGGATCCTAGTTAGCACACGAGGTGCACCCACAGCGGCACAGGGGTGGCTGGGTGCATGGTGCTGGATCAGCGTTGGGTGCCCTGTTTTCTATGGGAGATCTCTGGTCTGAACAAACATTACAGGTCGGGCAAGAAGGCTTCCTGGAGGCGACCACCGGTTGGAGAGGTATGTTTGGATGCTGGGGGTTTCCTGGACATCGTCGGTTGAGCCACCGAAGGCTGTGGGGAGTCTGGTGCAGGGGTGTTTTTAAGCGTCTGGTTTCTTTACCAGCTCTGGTCGCATTTGGAGGGACCCGCCAGATAGAGGCTGCAGGTATCGGAAGGCTTGAGTTAGGTCAGTGATCACTAGATCCCAGGTCAGGAAAGAGGGGGGGGGGACCTCCTTGTGGTGTTGATCACCCGGGGCATGGGCGTCTGGTGCAGAGTGGTGCAGACTTGTGGATTTTTCCGGAGCCAGATGATGGTTCTTGAGCAGGTCCGGTACTCACGGGAGACGGTCTTTATAGGGAAGGCAGGACATGTTCTCCGGGTTCTGGGAGACTGCTGGGTGCAGGACACTTCGGGATTCCGCTGGAGGAGGTCGAGGTCAGGACAGGCCGGTAGGGCTGGGGCCAAGACAATTGGTGGTGGTGTTCTTCCATTAGCACGGCTTTTCAGTACTTCTTGCTTGTCCCAAGGATGCAAGGTTCAGGGTTGGCCCTAATTTCTCAATTTGTGGGCGTTTCAGGTTTGTACAGGTTGGAACCAATGGGTACCTTCCTTTGGGTGAGTATACCCCTATTATGCCATCCTCCCGTGGGAGGGGGCATAAGCCTAAGTCTGGTTGGCTGGGTCCCCATCTTCAAAATTGCGGGGACTGAGAATTGTGCTTAGCTATGCCTCCCCCACCTGATGGGTGGGGTTAGCAAAGGTGGGTGCACCTCTCCTCCCATCTCTCCTATCTTGGTTTTCCCGACGATTCACCTTCCTAAAGCGCGCCTAGATGCCTTCGGGCAGTAGTTTGCACTTTAGAAATACTCTCATTCATTCAGAACCAGTGGGGGCCAGTTTCATGGGAGCAGCAAATGGCTAAGTCAGCACACACAGGTGGCAAGCCTTTGAAGCTTCCACTTTGTGGGCTCTGTCCAATGGGGGGGGGGGGGAGAAGAGTGGTGGTGGGGGTGGCGTGGCACCTCTGACCAGGAGATGCTTTTTTTTATTTCAGGACCCCAAGAGCATGAGGCTCTTGACCCAGGGTTCCAGAAACATGTCTGGGGGTAGCAGCTGGCGAGCAGCCACTCAGCCAGGACACTACTAGAGTTAGGTCATTTTTCAGGGGGCATCTCTAAGATGCACTCCGAGTGCATTTGGTGTTAAATCCCACAATGGCATCACTGTGGGTTTAAATTGCTGAGAAGTTTGATACCAAACGTCCCAGAATTCAGTAAAGCTATTATTATGCTGTGGAGTTCGTAATGACAAACTCCCAGACATATACTCTTTATGGCTTTACTGCCTTGCATTCCATAATAAAAAAGGCTCTGTGTTACCATTGGTATTAATACTTTGTGTCCACTTCCATGGCGCACCGGCAGTGTGAAGATACTCCAGATCTTTTTTTGGAGAGCAGGATGTCGAAGCCGAACCACTGCCATAGACTTATGCTGTGGAAGGTCAAGTCTTCACTTTGGAGGAGATTTTAGGCTCCGAAGCTGAGATAGGTGAGCCATTGACTACCCAACTTCATGCATCGAAGATAGCTGCAGTGAGTAAACCCTTACCAGCTGCAGTGAGTAAACCCTTACCACCTCCCACACAGCCGTGACGCCATGCTGAGGTCGAGCATCGCCCCAAAGGGGGTCGAGCTTCAAGCTCACAGGCCCAACAGGGCGCTCCCGGGAACGCCACTGCTAGAAAGCCATGGTATTATTGGACACTGCTTCGGACCCAGCGTCCTCCCAGTGCTGAAGTACATGCATAAGCTACGCCCTGCCACTTACAACACCTCTTTCGTGCTGGGGACGAAAATGTCCTCGAAGCAGACTTCGGACTCTAAACAGAAGCGCTGAAATCTATTTCAATGCCAGCAGGCCAGTTCCAGTCTTCAGCACCAAATCGCCCAGTGTCCAGGGTGCCATCTTCCTCAGAAGATCAAGACCAGCCAATCCTCCATCACCTTAAGGTAGAGCTCAACACACATCAGCAGCGCATCTCAATACACCCAGAAACTTTTTGGATTCTGGCTCCACCTCCATCCAAAGCCAAGGATTTGCAAGAAAGGAAACTCTCCTTTAAGAAAGCCCTCAACCCACCACTGGAACTAGCTCCCAAGATGCCTCTGCGCCGTGATCTAAGCGCTACTGTGCCTCGTTGTCTCCCTTAGCTTCCTCCTTAGCTTCCTCCTTCTCACCTTTCTCCTTCATCTCCACCCACCACCCTCTTCACCACAACCACTTGCAGACCCCTTACCCCTCTTTCCACAAAGGTCCCCTCACTTGGGGATTTGATGCAGACAGTCCTGGATTCCCCGGTGACTCGTATGAGTTGCCTTTAGATCCACAGGAAGACTATAACATTGATACCTTAGGGATACCAACCCTGACTTGTACCTTGCAACGGTTTCCTTACCGGATGACACTACCTCATGCCATGAGGTTCTCTAAAGGGCAGCCACTTACTGTAAGGTAGAAATGCATAAGCAGCCAGAGGATGACTATTTTCTGCTGGAGACTATCTCCGCCACCTAGTGATCTATTCATTATCTGCCTATGCTTAAGCCTGCTCCTGATACTTTTAGGGAGCCGGTGAAGGCAGTTTAATAAAAAAAACACTTATACACACGCTCGCTCGCTCTCACTCACTCACATTCTCACACACGCACTTTCACACACACTCTCACTCTCTCACACACACTCTCACTCTCACACACACACACACACACACACACTCACTCTCTCACACACTCTCTCACACACTCTCTCACACACTCTCACACTCTCTCACTCACTCTCTCACTCTCTCACACACACTCTCACTCGCTCACACACTCTCACTCTCTCACACACTCTCTCACTCTCTCACACACTCTCACACTCTCTCACTCTCTCTCACACACTCTCTCACTCTCTCTCACACACTCTCTCACTCTCTCACACACTCTCTCACTCTCTCACACACTCTCTCACTCTCTCACACACTCTCTCACTCTCTCACACACTCTCTCACTCTCTCACACACTCTCTCACACTCTCACTCTCTTTGAGCAAGTGGTTTCCGGTGCTCAGCACTTAATTGTCAACACAGACGCTTGTGACAGTCTACCACAAGGTGGCGGTGTCTCAGATGACCACAAAAAGTCAATTATTAATTCCATATACATTCAAAATTACTATTCTCCCGTATTGTATCTTTTATAGATTCACATGGTTGAAACTTACCCGTCATCATGGTGGTAGTCCCACTGTAAGAAATCCCACCATGACTGGCAAGATTCAAGCATTTGAATCTATAAAATATATCAATACTGGAGAAACACAGTGTTACGGGTAAGTAACTCCCGCCAAGCCATTATTATAGCTCTCACGTCCTGGAATAGTTTGAATTGTCACATTTGTAGGAGTTTGATGGTTAGTAGTTTTTTTGTTACTATCACTGGCAGCATGGCAGGGGCAATGTGTGGTGCAAGCTGACCAAGAGCGCAGGCACTTATATATTTACAAATTCAGCACTGTGTTTAGGCATATATATATATATGTGTGTGTGTATATATCTCAAGATCTTCTCTTTCTGACCTGTTTATATTTCGGGGCCACCTACCACCATACCCTGTTTATATATGGGACCACTTACCACCTGACTCCCTTGCAAGTTCACACCACCTGGAAGTGTTCCAACTCCCAGGGCAGGTGGTGAAGAATGCATTGCCTCCTGCCAGGGAAAGTAAAAAATAAACTTGAGAAGAACGTTGCTGCCCACTCTGCTACACATTGGCGCATTACCAATTTTGTTGGTCTGTTATCTGCTTCAATTGCAGAAGTAAGGGCCTCGCTTATACTTCACTTAGCTGCTGTTGCGTTAATGGAGGGGCTCAAGAGTCATTCCGCCCTGGGTCCCACCTTCCCCTGTATGTAACTGCAACATTGTTTTAACACAACTTATCAGACTTCCTTTCGAATCACTCCTCTCTTGCAGAGTGCAGTTTTTCCTGGATGGTTGTCTTCTTAATGGCTATCTCCGCCTTCAGGGGTGTATGTGAGCTCCAGGCTCTTACCCAGCAGTAACATTTCTTCTAAGTTCGCAACAAAAGGGTAATTCTTAGAACAAACCCCAAGTTCCTCCCTAAGGCAGTCTCTAGTTTCCACCTTAACCAAACAATTGAACTTCCAGTCTTACACATCCAGAGTCAGTTGCTGAAAAGGCTCTTCACACTTTAGATGTCAAAAGAGCCCTCATGTGTTACATTGATGGAGCATAATCCTTTTGTAAGACACACCAGCTCTTGTCGCCTTTTCAATCCCACAGAGAAGATGTGCTCCTTCTAAAGCAGGAATAGGATGCTGGTTAGTCAAATTCAAACCTGTTATGCAGCCAAGACATCATTGCCTATTCCCCATAAACCGCATTCAACCAGCAAAAAAAAAGGAACCTCTATGCCTTTTATGGATAACATTCGAATCGCTGACCTCTGCACAGCAGTTACCTGATCCACACCACACACCTTTACCAAGCACTACTGGATGTCTTAGCTCACCAACAAGCCAATGTTGGTCAAAAAGTCCCATGTACCCTTTTTCAGTCTTCTGCAGCATCCTCTGGCTTTACGGAGGACTGCATGCACAGCATGTGTATCTACAGCTACACATGCAATGAACAGAAAATATTACCCTCTGTTCATGGAATGCAGTGCTGAAACGGCCATCTGTTATATTTGCTGTCAACACTAAGTGAATAGGACAGTAACTGCAATTGCTTTTGTCATATGCACAACACACCGTGGACCAGGATATTAGAAAAAGTCCATATAGCTTATTTAATGTAATACATTATAGCGCATTTTCTGACCAGACCTGAAAAACATTCTGCAATGAATAAAGCAGCTTACTATGCTTTCATAGGCAATGTTTCCTTGTCATACAGATGTAAAGCTGAGATGTAAAGCCGAGATTGGCAGTTGGTACACATTCAGTAGATATTACTACACTAACAGCTTGGCAATGCAAGAGGCCAGAGATTACTGAAGACTTCTTTTCACATACACTTCTGTAAGATGGCAACTCTATGTTGCAATCAGGCTAAAACACTGGAATCTAGAATGGGTTCACCCTGCAAAATATGTATTTTAGCTGGAGGCTCTTATAAGTTTACGTTGCTCCCTCCTTTTACCCTGGCGAAGTAATATTATGTAATTTGTGCTTAGATTAATTTTTATTGGTCACAGGTGACTGTGATGAGGGATATGGCTACATATTCATCATCCAGAGTCAGTGTGCAAGATACTTTTACAAGGACCCCAGATCACAGTGCTGGGATCATTAGCTAATGGCATAGACTAGCAATAATTCAAATCACTCAAAGCTTGACCCACAGCAGAGGATCTCAGCTAATAATCTTTACGGAACTTGTGAGTGACTGCGACAACAACATATTCAAGCTTCAGTGGTAGGCTACCTAACCAATACAATGATCCAACTCCATGAATAGACCGTCAAACCAGCTGCTATACAACCAAGGAAAATTAAGTTTCACTTAACCACCTTTGGGCGATGTTGAAAATGTATCTATGCCCGCAAAGAGGGTTTACGCCCATGGATGTAGCCACCAAGCCTAAACAACCAGCAGTCAAATTCTGTATTGTCATGTCTCCCTAATCAGGCAATCAAATGGGAAGGCCAAAGCACACCCACCATATATGGCGACATTGTTGCCCTCAATCGGATGCAGTGCTTTTCAAAACTAGAACTGAACGCCAAATATTATTAGCTGTACCCCACAGACTGGTACATTACCACCTTCTACACGCCCAGGGCACTCCGAGGATAAGGGAGACTATACTACAACATATTTTCAGCAGCCAAAGTATTTCAAAATGCCTTCTGAGAAACATTGTCAGGACTTGAAGGTGTTATAAACATACTTGACCACCTGTTGATCTTCTCCAAAACTGTAGAAGAACATTATCACAGACTTCGAGCAATCCTGAAAAGACCCTCCGGCCATTGATGTGCCCTCCACAAATCCAAGGCTAATTCTTCAAGAATTAGTTTAATTTCTTTGGGTAAGCCTTTTTAAAGGAAGGCATTAGCATTGACCCACATAAATAGGAGGATATTCAGAATGTCCCAACTTCTGTGTCTGAAGTGAGAAATTTCCTCAGCAAGGTGAACTACTGTGGACAGTTCAAACCGAAATTAACCACCCCCGCAGAAACACTAAGAAGACGCAGAAGGTCCCAGCTGGGTTGCAGTGGTCAAAGAGTCAAGGAATTATTCTAAAATGTCAACTCCGCACTGTTTAATGCTGCAGTGCAGTACTACAATCCACAATGAAGCAGAGCACATAGTGGATGCAAACTCAGTGGGGTTGGGATCTGTCCTAGTGTAGAAAAGTCCAGGTGAACCGTGAGCAGGGCTTTCAGGGCCACTCCTAGATAGTGAGGCACTAGCGATTAAATGTTTGATCACCTACTTCTACCTCTATGGGTGAGAATTCAAGGTAATGACCAACCATTAGCCACTAGTTCACCTATTTGCAAGCACCTCCCTCCTCCCACTAACCGTTCACATAGAAAAGTATGTAGTGCAACTCCAAAAGGTTCAGCTTTTTACTGGTCTAATGACTGGGCTAAGTTAGCCAAGCCAACTACCTTTCAAGACACCGGAAGAACCACGATATGAAGGCTGACTTTTACATTAACTTTACAGAAGAATACATTCAGTTAATCTGGAAAGTAGCCTACCCAGGTCAGTCTCGATTGAGGAACTGATCAAAGAATACCACAAGAAGAGTTCCTTTAAAAGATACATTAGGCGCTATGACAAGGGTCATGAAGACATTGCTCTCCGATTTCAGAATCTAAGATGGGCACATTTGTACCACTCTCTGCAAGCTGTGGGGAGTAAGATCAGAAGAGTACATCCCAGGTTAGGCTGATTATAAGGGTTCACTGAAGAGTAGTCCAAAAAACTCTGCAAGAGAGGGTATTTGAGTTGGTCCAGTAAGGGCATCAAGGAATGGGCAAAATAAATCTGGAAAAATTAGTTTGCAGCCATGGACAGTCTCGTCAAAAAGGCCTTGCTCGAGTGCCCGTCATACATGGTTTCCAGTGGAGGTGAGCGGCTAGCCCCAGCTATCAAAGCAGTGTGACTCTCCTTAGTCTTCTGAACCTGCCAGATGGTAGCAGGAGTTTATCTTTATTGATGTGCGCGAAATTGCTTGGGGTGGAAATAGTGAGGTAATCAGCCTTTGAACATGGAAGACCAAAACTAGAAAAGATAATTGCTACTTAAGGAATAGCCTGGGACCTGAAAATTGACAATTGTCCACCATTTCAGGCAAGCAAGTTCCAAAAATACATTCAAAACATAGGGACATACTATCACGCTCCGGAGGCCATTAGCTCAATTGGAAGTGGAGTAGTTCATCCGAATCCTGAACACAGCACTAAGAATTAGAATGGAGAAGTACGGAGGTCAAAAATGCCCCCCCACAACTGCCTGAGAATATCGGAACCCCCACTACGCTATACATTGTGCTCCCTCCTCACTCCTACTTAGGCCCATGAATAATACCATTATGACAGTCCCACAGTGGAAGCCCATCTCACTGGATTCCAAAGCATGCCATTGATAACGAGAGAACCACAATGGCTGAACAAGTCTGTGAAGGTGGGCCATGCTGCCTAATATTCAAGTAGAAGATAAAGGCCCAATCGGGGATTAACATCCACAGTGGAAATTTCACACATTCGACAAAAAAGCCTATGGACCATTCAGTGCTGTGAAAGGAACAGTGGCAACGATCCAGAGAGAAACGGAGATCATTCCTATCCTACCTCAGTGCTTTTAAAGACCTCAGTGCCTCGGAGCCTAGGAGTCATGGCACACCCTGACACAATGCAGCAAGGAGAGAACCCCGCCACCACTGCCATCAGGTGCGCTAGTAACGTGAACAGATCCCAGAAGAAGTGCGAAGATTGACGTTTACTTCCTCTAATTCGCCACAAAGACACGAAGATTGCATTCCCTGCCAGAGTTATGACTCAAGGCCAAATTCCACACCAAACGAAAGACTTGGTGTGTGGCAACAAATGCCCTTTTGAAAGTATGTTAAAGTTGATCCCATTGGGTTCAGTTGTAATCAACTAAAGTGGGAAGAGAGATAGTGAGTCACCGGGCCAATACCAGGGGCGCAGGGCATGCCGCACCCTCTCTGAGGCCAGACTTATTAAATTGTAGAAATAAACCGGTCGTGGTCGGTCTTGGCCAATACATGGCTTTCCAAACCTCATAGTGACTTTTTGAAATGACTATACAGATTATGTAAAAGGCATATTGAAGATGCACAAGGTGCTTAAGTGATTCCCAACAGAAATAAAATGCACTTGAATGTTTCCTGATGTGGCCTAAATGTAATGAGTATAACAATTTGGTTATGTATCTATTGAATATTCAAGCTGTTTATAATTTTTGATAGCACTTTACATGCCACCTTTTATAGCAATAGACCGCACAATGTTTGGACTGTTGACCAACTTAACCTCAGATTGTTCAACTTAGGTTTTTTTTTTTTAATTATAAATTCTAATGTTTTTCAACACTTTGTAAAGAGTTTTGAATTTGTGATTATGTGCTTTCATTTAATAGATTCTGGACTCATTAAATTTTATCGACTTTGTGTTCGAACTTCTTTTGCAGGAGATGGGAGGTCGAGGATTAAGCTCACACACACACACACACACACACACACCTTTTTGTGTTCACGTTTGTGCTGATTTCATGTTCTAGTAGGTTATCTTGGTGCGTGAAGAGGGTAAATTAATAAAACATTGGCAAATATTTGTAGTTGTGTATTAATTAGGCCCTGTTAACCAGCCTTGAAATTAATTGTTTTACAGACGAAGCACATATAACCATTTAAGCAGCTGGTTGACAGATGCAAGGAACCTAACTAATCCCAATACAGTAAGTTGAATGACTAATGATAAAAATACGATTACAGTGGCCTAAGACAATGCTATTTTTGAAATTTGTATAAATCTTTTAATTTTCTCCAAGTGTTTCTTGCTTTCCTAGCTGTTATGTGAGCTTGAAGTAGCGGGTGTATGGTATGTTTAGTGGTGTGGGGGATTGTTTTTCTCAGTGCAGGCCCTTTTCGAAATTGAGAATGTTATTTGGAAAGTGACCTTGTTTAAAACATGTCACGGAGGAAATGCTATTATTAGCAGGGTATCCATTCCTTTAAGAGGATAAATGTTGTTTTCACTGTTAGTGGTGGCCCTGTATCTATGACCAAAGGCAATAAACAATCTGGTGTCACCAATTTATGTATTTATATTAAGGGTGGGCGTAGTTCGCGAAGTAGCGTTACGCGAAGCTACGCGAAGTGCACTTCGCACTACGCGAACTTCACGTAGCACTACGCGAGCTGCGTAGTAGCATGTTCGCACTGTGCAAGATACGTTTTCAATGATTGCACAGTGCGGACAAGCATCCGGCACTGTGCAAGCATTGAAAACGGCATCTTGCACAGTGCGAGCAGTAGTTTTCTGCTGCTCGAGTAGATTACTCGAGCGGCAGCTTTCCCAACGCGAACAGGTAGTTTCTCATTGAGAGCGGTCGCGAGCATGCGCAACCACTCACAATGAGAAACCTGACCTCCTCGCGTTGAGAATCTCGCCGGGATGTCATTTTGCTTGCTCGCGGTCGCGAACATGACGTTCAGGACCGCGAATAAGCAAAAAATGACCGCTGCACTACGCTACGCTGCACTACGCATGTTCGCACTGTGCTACGTGCAGCTCGCGTAGTGCGAAGGTGCGAAAACTTCGCAAACTCCGCGAGCGTAGCATAGTGCTTCGCCCAGGGTTAATTTATATGTATATATTTTTAGAGGAGTAAATATTTGCAGTATATAAAAAAGCTGAAGAAGGCCCAATTTTATTTTCATTTTTAAACCAGCTTGGTAAACGCATTAGGTTTCGCCTATTTGTTTATTTATACGTTTTTTGTAATTTAGCTTGGTGAGCAGTTAAGCAATATAAATTAAAGTGTGAATATGGCAGGAAGTGATGGGGGCTCAGTGGGGTTTGAAAACACAGGAGAGCAGGAAAGGGGTGGTTTTGAAAACAACTGTGGAGGTCAACGAAAGAGAAAATATGTATTCTACGAGTGCAGGTTTGAAACAAAAATAGAGTACCTGCTGCCAGTAAGTAATTCAGTGAAATCATGCATATGAACGCCTCCCGAGCAGCCTTTAGTTATCGGGTGTTGAGTGCTTCAAAATGTAAAGGCCGGGTACCAGTGTCCACGGCAATGCCCGGCTTGTGTACAATGAAGAAAGACTGATTTCAACGCGTCTAACCAACATGCCACCTCTGTGATGGAATCAGTAAAAATAAGGCATTGCCGTGCACTGGAGAGCAGGAAGGGTGTCCATGAAAGAGACTGCAGGGACATGCACTATGTATGTGTGCAGGGCTGAAATGTAAATAATAAAATAAAAGCAAACTGCTATGGCGTGGCCGCATTGACCCCAACGTAGCGCTTTTAAAAATGTATTTTAAGCCATGTTATACAGCAGCTTGTGCTGCAGTGCTTCATCTTTAAAAACATTGATTGTCATTTGGTCTTGCACAGGCAAAACCAATTGGCTTTGCTGAGAAGTGCAGGTATTCCCTCCCGCTTTCTTTAAAACAGTGTGGGAGTCATCTAGAATTCAGAAAATGTCTGAAAACTTTTCTGTTTAGCCTATGCTAAGCATTTATCCGCTGGTTTTCACTAGACCTTTGGTATTAAAGTGTTAAAATATCTCCCCGCAGCTCCATCTAAGCTCTCAACTCTAGGTGTCATAAGCGCGGAGATACTCCTTCGGGAGTTTATTCATAGCGCTATAAAAACCTATAAATAAATAAATAAATAAATAAATATTCTCTGGTAAGAAAATTAAAGAAACACAGTTACTCCGTACAGAAGAGTACCTGCCCATTTAAAGCACTGGGCAGCTGCACTGCATAAAATATAGCACACATAAAAACTACAATAAAGTGACACTGCTTACAGTGTCTGACAAACATTTTTTATTCTTTGTCTGCAATATTTAATTCTGAAAATAATACGTCATGATGATACATCAGCTGTAGAGGAACACTAAGAAAAACAATAGAACATATCTAATTCAGTCATTGGCCAAATTAATAAAAATAGGGTAGAATTGAAACAACTTTACAGATGTACCACGAAAAGGACGTTTAAGAAGTATAATATAGGTAAGAGGGTGGTGAGATGCATTTTAGTGCATATATTTGTGTTTGTGTGCTTTTATGTACGTGTGTGTGTCTAAGGTAAAGTGTTGGGTTGAGGGGGGGGACTAGATACCAGTGAACACGTAATTTGCGTAGTCTGATTTACACAGCTGTTTCGGTGCAGACATTCACAGCAGTTCAAATGTGACAGCTCACACTTTTTAACCCCTTGGAATGCCTCTTCCTCGTTTGAAGATCACTGGTTAAATGTAGATAAGGAAAAACATACACGTAATAGGTTTACTGTTTGTTTTGCTGGTCAAAGACCTTCGCCAATCATAGTTTTATGATCCAAAAGTAAAATGACAGATTGCGAAAATAACGAGCATTAAACACAGCTTTATTTTAAACAAGAAGAGAGCTTCAAACTGGAACCCAAATCAACTTTGTATTGTCAGAATCATATAGTGCTGTGAATCCCTGAAGGGGTCGCGAACCACTCTGCTTTGAATCGTGTTGCTGGATGACTTTGCGGAGTGCATTGCTGAAAAGGATGTGTGTTCTAATTAGACCTATGGGCGGCTTTGGGTAAGGTGACCGAGGTTTGCAAATGCACTGTAACCATTGTGCAGAGGTATTGGTGCGCATAAATGTGTGACAAAAATGCAGATACGCATGGCGATACCTACCACTCTTATTTCTGACTTTAATCTTTCCTAATAGTTATATATGTAGTAAGGGTCAGATTTTTATTGCTCCTACAATTCAAGCATTATCTTATCATAGTCGTCTAAAGTGAAAAGGGGTTTCCATCAGTGCAATGTATTGGCAGAAGGGTGGTAGGTGTGGAGTTTGTTCTGAAGAAAGGTCGTAGGTATGGAGTCTGTGCTGGTATGTATTGAGTTTGTCTGAAGGAAGGGAAGTGGCGGCTGTGAAGTATGAAAGTAGTGAGGCATAACAATGTAGCCATGATTTTACTGTAGGAAGTGAGCGAATGTGACTGTCATATAGATAGTTTGGGAGGGGGGGGGGGGGAGTAGGTTCTGCAACAAGTGGGGAAAACATAATTAGAACTCTGGACTCCTAATTCAGCAAGCGGCAGAATACCTTTTAATAAAATCTCATTTACTTTTAAATAAAGCTGCACACTTAGTAAATAGCAGGTCACATCTATGCTCTGTTGTAGAAGCTACTGTTTTTTTAGAGACACTAGTGAGACTTCTAGAACACAGCGCCTCTAGGTGCCGCTTGACTAATCATTCATGCCCACTTTTACATAGCAGACCACATTTTGTAAGGTTGCATAATATTGGCAATTAAAGAGACTGAAAGGTAGCAAAAATTTGGAAAGATGTGTTCTGGAACATAAATGCATATTGAGGGAGCACCTAAGAGTTCACTCAGTGTTAAAAGTGTAATCTGAGTTTACAGTGCACGATATAAGATCGTTTTACTTGTTTTTTAGTTTGGCATCTCGTGTAGTATTGCTTGTGGGTTTGGCCGGTATTCACTAAGCTTCACAAGGAATTACAGATGTGGCAAAGCAATATTTTTAAATCAAGAATCACAACCCTTGATGTTTGGTCACAGAGCCAGATATAATGTAGACAAGGATCATGAATGGATTAGGGTTTGCTGGATTCCTTTGGTTTGACTTGTAATTATTGTACAATGTATGAGAGTATGCTCTGTGTGTTTAGACTGTGTCTTTGGTGTGTCTGCCTGGTATTTTGTGTATAGTGTGTTATGTATGTGTATATCTGTTGTGTATGGTGTATGAGAAGTGACTGTGTACCAGCTTTTTTGGCAATTTGTACAATTCCTCCTTCTCTGGCAACCTACGAAAAGTTCCAGTAACTATGGACAGTATACACTCTTCCTGACAGTCAATACACAGAATAACGTACACAAACTGGTAACCGTATGCACACTTGCCAGGGCCAAACTGTCTAGATTACTAGTTATTGCAGGGTGAATTTTTAACCATTTTTACTGTGATTGAGTCTCAGTTTTGCATGGGATTCATTTGTCTCGTTATGTTTTTTTTAATTCACACTGAAGCTCTACGGAAAGAAATAAAAAATGATCTAATCACAGCATCCACAACGCGCTCCTTTCAGTCTTCAAGTTAAGCACTACACAGTTAGAACAACTGACTTGGCTCCTGTGGCAATTGTCAGGATTTTAAACGCTTAAACTGGGTCCAGCTCAATCACGTTTGTGCACCTAAAACTTGTGGCTGTTTTCATGCATCCCGACTGAGGTCCCGGGGGTACTGGATGAACCTGAAACACATTGCCCAGTCAGTTCCTGTCCACTATAAATAAGGAGCTGATGGAGAGGTGCACTTAAGTGTAGGTCAGCAAGGGAACCTGTCTCAGAGTGCTGGAATCTGCAGAGTAACCTCGAACTAATACTGGGACAATACGCACATTTAAGTGCTGAACTTCTCTCCTGCATATTATGCACCACCAGTGTTTCAAGCATCACAGGGTCACGAGGCTTACTGGCCCTACCCCCACCCGATGACGAGTAGTGTAAGGGTGGGGTGACTGAGTCTCAAGTCCCTGATTGACATGAGCCCATGACAATGAATAGCTTCAGCCTGAAAAGTCAGATGCTAACTTCACTTTGTTACGGGAAGGAGCTTAGCCTGAGAATGAGTGTCTGCACATGTGCAGCAGGACATTTCAAATCATCAGAACAAAATAGGAAGCAAGTGCAATCTGTGCATTTTTTTTAAGTCGTACAAAAACTCTAATTTGGATTTCAGGGGTAGAAAATGAATGGGCAGAGAGGGTGTCTGAAAAGACAACTCCATCCACTGACCCATCTTTTGGTCTGTATGAGAGGCCAGGGAGAGATTCACTTTGTCTCCTGATCTTTATCAGTCACCATCAGCATGGTGATGTCATCCCTGTCGTGGTAGAGCTTTAGGCGGTTCACATGGGTAACCCTTTTGGGTGTCCTGCTTGTGCCCAGGTCAACCAACTAGCTGACCTCACACTTTTTTTTTCTAGGATAGGGTAAGGGCAACTCCATCTGTCCTGGAGTGCCCTTGGTGCCACTGGCTCCAAAACCCAGACCTTTTTGGGCATACCAGTGCTTCTGAAGCTCCTGGCTTGCATCAAGATTTTTGGATGCCTTTTCCATATACCCAGCCATTCTGGACCTTAGGCCAAGCACAAAGTCCACAATATCTTGTTTGGGTTCTTGGAGAGGCTTTTCCCAACCCTCTTTTACAAGACAGTTTGGTCCCCTCACAGGATGGCTAAACAGAAGTTCAAAGGGGGAAACCCTACTCCCTTCTGTGGCACTTCTCTGTAAGTGAAAAGCAGGCAAGGTAAGAGGTCATCTTATCTCCTTTTGAGTTTTTCAGGGGGCCCCATAATCATGCCTTTGAATGTCTGGTTGAATCTCCCAACAAGACCATTAGTTTGTGGGTGATAGGGTGTAGTAAACTTGTACTGAACTCCATGCTCTTTCCACATGTGTTTTAGGTAAGCAGACATGAAGTTGGAACCTCTGTCTGAAACCACCTCCTTATGAAACCCCACTCTGGTGAAGACACCAATCAGGGCCTTGGCTACTGAAGGAGCTGTAGTAGTCCTAAGGGGGAATTGCTTCAGGGTACCTAATGACATGATCCACTACCACTAGAATGAATTTGTTCCCTCATGCTGTGGGAGGTTCAAGTGGACCCACTATGTCCCCACCTACCCTTTCAAAGAGAACCCCCACCACAGGCAGTGGTATCATGGGGGCCTTTGAGGGGCCACCTGTCTTGCCCACCTGCCTGACAGGTGACCCAGGACCAGACCAACTCCTTCACCTTTTGGTGCATCTGGGGCCAGTAAAAGTGGCTAACTAGCCTTTCCCAAGCCTTGGTTTGGCCCAGATGTCCATCTAGTGGAATGTCATGAGCTAAAGTTAGGAGAAACTTCCTGTTCTTCTGAGGCACTACCACGCTCCTAGTGGCTCCAGGTTTGGGGTCTCTGGCCTCCGTGTACAGTAGTCCCTCTTCCCAATAAGCTCGGTGGGTACCACTGACATCTCCTTTTTCCTGTGCAGCAGCTGGCTGCCTCATGCTTTCAAGAGTTGGACAGTCCTGCTGTACAAAGCACAGTTCTTCCTTAAAGGGTCCCCCTGGGCCTAAGAGTTCACCCTGGTAAGGTCAAGATCCATGGGCTCAGTTCCCTCTGGGGTGTCCAAGTCCTCTCCCTGAGAAGAGGGGTCATGATCCTTTTGCTGTACAGAAGCTGGTTCCCCAGCCGTCTTACCTTTTTCTCTTGGAAGGTTGGGCCATACTTTCAGTCTCCAACACTTTTTCACCCTGTCTCTTGTTCTGTGCTCTTGTTTTACACGCACCAATTCAGGGATGTCCAGCACTGCTGCATGGGTTTTCAGTTCAACCTCCGCCCATGCTGAGGGTTCCAGGTCATTGCCAAGCAGTCATGCAGCTGGTAGCTTTGGAGAGGCCACTTCCTGTTTCAGGCCAGTTAAACCCCCATCCCACAGTTTAATGTCACCATAGTCATTGCATGGTTAATGGTAACACTGTCGGCATTGGTGACTGGGTAAGTTCTCCCAATCAAGAATTGGTCAGGGGAAACCAGTGTGTCTCTCACCATAGTGATATTGGCACCTGTATCCCTCAGAGCTTCTATCCCAGTTCCATTTTTCCAAGGGTATTGTAAATACTTCTTTAATTTGGGTGGCCACACAGCTACAGTGGCAAACTCAACGTCCCCTTCTGAAACTAGAACTGCTTCAGTGTGCAACCCGGTTTGCTCCTGGCATGCTGTTGATCCCTTCTGGAGACTTGCTACCCCAGGAGTAGCAGTAGTAGGACTAGGGGCCTTCTTGTTTGGGCAAGCAGCATCTCCAGTTATGTGTCCCAACTTCTTACAGTTGTTACACCAGGCCTTTAAAGGATCCAAGTTCTTCCCCATATACTTGTTAGCAGATTGGGAAGAGTCTTGGGACCCACCCCCGTGCAGGTTTTTGGGGCCCTTTAGAAGACTCAGGCTTTTTATTTTGGGGATTCTCACCACCTTTTCCCTGGGGAGGTTTCGTAACGCCTTTCTTTTGGTCTCCCCCAGTGGTCGTTTTTGTCACCCTTGTCTTGACTCAGTGGTCTGCCTTCTTTCCCAATTCTTGGGGAGAAATTAGACCTAGGTCTACTAGGACTAAGGAACTAGGACCTACCAAATGCTGATGTAACTTTTCATTAGTGCAATTACTTAAAATATGTTCTTTCATAAACAGATTGTAGACTACTCGGTTAAAACACTAGATAGTTAACTGGACACAATGTGCATAATTTCAATTAACTTTACAAAGTCAATCCATGATTGGTTTTGGGTTTTGTGAGCCCTCCTGAATCTAATTCTATATTCCTCATTTGTGAGTCAAAATCCATCCCTCAGAGTTCACTTCATAAGGTCATAAGACCCAGCATCAGGAGTCTGTCTCTGCAGTTACCAGAGAACAGTTCCCAAAGGAGTGCCCCCCAGTGTGACGACTTCACTTTTCTTATTTCACAAGCCCTCTCAAAGGCTCTGAACCATTTTGTGATATCATCACGCTCTTCGTATTTTGGGACAATCCCTTTGGGGATTTTAGGATCGTAAGATTGCCCTTTATCCTTATTTAGTAAATTGCTGCCACCATTTATGGGTGCTAGGCTCATCTCTGCTCTTTCTAAAGCCAGCAACCTCGTCACTAGATCCAGTCTTTTGGTCAGCCTTACTAAAAGACTGTCCTCCTCATTTAGGCTGTCCTCATTGGTATTTGACCCACCCTTGTGAGATCTAGGTACTGAGAGGTTGATTCTTGGAGTCAAGGGTACTTGAACTCGTTTCTCCCTAGGAAGTGGAGGGGGTTGATCTACCAGGTAATTCCCTTCCTGTACTTCCTCATCTGACTAGTCTTCACCATTTTCAGATGGGTGGTCCTTAGCATACCCAGCCAACAGCTCCTGGAGCGGTTATTTGGTGGGATGGGGACCCATGGTTTTGTTTTTAATTTTACATAGGGACCTTACCTCCTTGAAAAGACAAGTGAAGGTAAGGAGTGAGGTCAAGCTCCTCAACTCTGTCCTCTGTCATTGTTGTTATTTTCACTAATAGCTGGGTTCTTATTTTGAGACATTGTTAAAAAAAACTTCTAACCATTAGCTACAGTGACTTTTTTTCTTAAAATTCTAAAGGGACTTGACCAAGGCCCTAACGAGGCTTTTAGTAATTTTGCAAAAAATGCCGATTTGAAAAATCTGAATTTTAAAGACAATTTAAGAGTTATATTGTGTGATCAGGTGGTAACCAAGTAGTCCAACAAATGCAAAGTTGTGTACCCCACCGCTGAGCCACAAATGTAGGAAGCTGGCTCTGTATATATTATGCCATAGTGAGGTATAGTGTGCACAGAGTCCAGTGGAACCCCAAAGGTAGGCAGGGGTAAAATTAGATAGAACTGTACTCTATTTGTAGTAGTGTGGCACAGGTAAGCAATAAATGCAGTAGTAAATGCTGATTGTAAAACCGTTCAATTGCAATTGTAACTGTACTATGGTTTGACTTACAGTATTGTTTCAGAGAAATACCATCGCTTGTAAATACAGTACATAGACTTGAATGGGATTTTCAGTAAAATAGCAGGTAAGTTACTTTTGGGTTACTTTTCTTACTCAGTGCTGGATGCAGCACTGGGACATTTCCTGTAAACAGGTGAGTAAAATGTTTTTGTTAATTAGTACAATTTTAAAGAATTTCTATAGATTTCAAAACTCCACACTTTGAAACTTTTTCAGTAAAAAGTATGAATGTTATCCTATCGAGGAAAATATGTTTATCGGTTTTTAGGTAAGTAATTGGTCTTCGGAGTTGAGGTTCTGGGGTTAGACTCAGGGGTCCCCCAGGGTCAGTGATGCACTCTTGTTACACCCTCAGCCGCACTAGGGCGGACGGGTGACGAAAGTTGAGACCCAATGTTATCCAGTGGGGGGTAGGGGGCCTCCGGATGGTGGTTGTTGGCAAGCAGGCTCTGGGGTTGTGGGAGCAAATCTCCTGGACTTAATCTCAGGGCAAATAGGAAACAAATTTGCACCAAAGGTGCACCTCAGCAGCACTTGGGCGTCCGGGTGCAGGGTGCTGTTTCGAGGTTGGAAACGGGGCATCCGATGGAGAACCTCTGGTTTGCAAAGCACTGCAGGCAGGGAGTCTAAGGATTTCTGGGTGCGACCACCACTTTGAGAGGTAAGTTGGGAAGTTAAGGGTTGGTTAGGCACCGTCGGTTTGGGCACACAAGGCAGTGGGGCGTTTGGTGCAGGGATGCCTTTTGGGGTCGGATCTTTTTACCAGCTCCTGGTCACGGTTAGGGAGGCCTTCTGCTATTTAGGCTGCAGGCATCAACTGGAGGCTTGAGGCAGGTCAGGGGTTGCTGGATCTCGGTTCGGGATCTCCGGGGTGACCTCCTCGTGGTGTTTGCCTACTCAAGCTTGGGCCGTGGACGACTGGTGCAGTGTGGGGCGAATTTGCATTTTCCGGCTGCTGCCAGAGGTTGAGGTTAAACAAATCCGGTGTTCACGGGAGAAGCAGTCTTTGGAAGTGAAGGCAGGCAGGTACTCTGGGGTTTTTGAGGTTGCTGTCTGCAGGACACTCCGGGATTTCTCAGGAGCAGGTTCGAGGGGGAGACAGGCCAGTGGGGTGGAGGCCAAGTCAGTGGGCATCTTACTCTTGTTAGCTGCTACACGGCTGTTCGGTCCTTCTTTTCTTCTTGTTTCTTGTCTGGATCTGAGGAAGCAAGGTTCAGGGGTGCCCCTAAATACTAGATATAGGGGTGTTACAGGTAGGTAACAGGCATGGACCTATGGGTTCCCTTCCCTGTGGTGGATACACCCCCTATTATGGCTCCCTCCAGTGGGAGGGGGGCATGGGCATGGTTCCTGGTTGGCTTCAAGATGGCGTAGACTGAGAGTTGTGCTTCACCTTGCCTCCCCACCTGAGGGGAGGAGTTGGCAGAGGTGGGCACACCTCTCTTCCTCGCTTGTTTTTCCCACTGGTTCTTCTGCCAAAGTGCGGTTCAGAACCAGTGGGGACCAGTTGCTGAAAGCAGCACTTGGCCTGGGGAAGCTCACAAAGGTTCCAAGCCTTTGAAGCTTCTCCTTCGTGAACCCTGCCCCATCCTGGGGGAGGCGGCTTGGCACCTCGTCCCAGCATGTGCATTGTTTCAGGCACCAAAGTGCAGCAGGCTCTCGCCCCAGGGGTCCAGAAACATATCTGGTGGTAGCAGCTGAAAGCAGCCACTCAGCCTAGACACTAGTGGTGGGTTAGTTTTCACGGGTCATCTCTGAGATGCCCTCTATGTGCATTTGTCATTAAATCCCACACTTGCAACAGGGTGGGTTTAATGTGCTGAGAAGTTTGATACCACACTTCTCAGTTTTCTGTGTAGCCATTATGATGCTGTGGAGTTCGTACTGACATACTCCCAGTACCATATACTCTTAATGGCAGCACTGCACTTACAATGCCTAAGAATGGACTTAGACACTGTAGGGGTACAGGGCTCATGCTCTTGTACCCTCACCACTGATCTAGTGCACCCAGCTTGAGGGGTGACTGATCTATGCCAGGGCAGTGGTTTGTAGGCATGACACACAGGGATGTGTTCCATGCCGGCTCTTCACTTTGGTCTGCACCACGACACGCAGCCTGCAAAAGCAGTGTGTGAGTATCCGGGTACAGGACCTCTAAGGGTGGCCCAATAAGTGCTTCAGCCCTTAGAGGTCTTCTCTGGTCACAGTGCCCTGGGTACCTGTGGTACCATTTACCAGGGGCTGACCTGTAGCCAGAGATGCTGATTGGGTTTAGGCTTCAATGCAGTTTTATGGAAAGAACATAGGCCCTGGGTACCTGATTAGCAGGGGCACAGGGCACACTCAAAGTACATTAGCAATTCACCAAAAAGTGGGGGCAGCCATGCAGAAAGAGGGCACTTTCTCATAGATGTTAACAGTATGTTAAAGGCATATGAGCTGTAGATCATATGCAATAGCATAGATCGCCATCTGGTGTTGGGCTTGGATGTTTGCACTTTGTTTTTCTTCAAAGAAGTCTTTGTAGTCATGAGGTAGAGGACTCCTCCTTTTGGTGATAGTGCGCATGGACATCCACTCCATCCTTAGGTTGTTTTTTTCTGCCATCGGGTTTGGATGTGTATTGCTGCGGATCGGTATCATTCTCGATCCCCTTCTACGCGCAATCCTCTACCCTAGACGGTATTGTCTTCGATCGTGCTTTCCCATTCGTCATATATCGTCCAAATTGTGAAACCTTCGATCGCGAAACTTTGAGGTGGGCATCGGACCTACCCGTGGTGACCACGCCAGCAGTCGATGGAATGGACTCCGTTCAAACTATGTACCGTGTGTAGTGCTAAATTTCCTCGCACCGACCTACACGAGGTTTGCAACCTGTGCCTATCCCCGAAACACGAAGAATCATCCTGCGAAGCGCGTTGATCATTCCGATCAAAAAAGACCATTCATGATCGTCTGGATCGACACCACGAGATGCAACACGACAGCGACTCCATACTAGACATCTTTGGCAACGAAACACAACACAGTCCTGCCGCAGAAGCCGAAGAAGTGGTCTCTCTGTCCGAAGCAGACTCCGACATGGAAGAAGACCTCCGTGTCACTCCGGTTCAATGGACTGTGAGTACTGACCCCCAGTTGCCCACGCAACCTAAGGGAAAGGCTCCGGTGTCGCCCTCGGGCTCCGGTCGACACCGTGAAAATTTCAGATGCTCTCGCCCCCCGGCCCGGCTACAAAATACACACAAGCCTTCAGGCTCGAGCCGATCCTAGTCCAGTGCCGCACCAACACCTTCGGCACCGAAACAGAAGGATAAACATGGGACTCCTCCCATGTCGTCCGTACCGAGGACATCTTCAGCGCCGAAAGCCTCTGAGCCGAATCCCTGCAAATCAAAGGAGCCATAACCAAAGTCGTCCAAGCCGAAATCTTAGGAGCCGAAAAGCTCCACACCTAAAAGCTTAGAGTCCACAACCTCCACCCCGAAAAGTTCGGAGCCAAAACAAACCACTCCGAAATCTACACAGCCTAAACTGGCTAAAACTAAAGAACTGGTTCCCAAACACTCTGCACCCGAAGACTCGGAACCAAAATCTTTGATGCCGAAATACACTCCAAAATGGACAGAGACTCCTTCCAAAGAACTTCCATCTGAAGAACCACTTCTGGATTCAAAACAGAAAAAACTCAGTATTGATCCCAAAACTGAACACCTTATGGCTACTCTTCCCAAAAAGCGCAAGTTAGACTTCCCACAAGAGGTCTCTATACCTCTTAAGCAAAAATGAGACACAGGTGCCAACCCTTCTCCCCCTTATAAACCTCCATCTCTTCCTCCTATTCCAAACATCACACCATCAAATTCACCACCTCCAATGTTACCAGACTCACAGGATGACAATTTAGATGATGTGGATAGGGACGACATTGGGGACGATGATCATCACATCCCACAGTACACAGACTTGCCACACAACAATGACCCATGGGATGATTACGATAAAGATCTAGATGTACCTAATGACCCAGATCATTATTCCTCTAGACCTTACCCCACCTGATGACAATATTGGCTTTGCGCAACTCATCAACAGGGCTGCTCAACATCGCGGGGTGGAACTACATAGTGACCCTCTAGAAGAGGATTTCCTTGTAGAAACGTTTGCACATTCCCAGAGGTCTACTAAGAACTCTACCCATGCTAAAAGGCATGTTAAAGCATACAAAGAGGTATTCAAGGATCCAGTTAGAGCCCAAATACTAACACCTCGGGTAGATAAAAAATACTAGGCTGCTCCTTCAGACCCTGTATTCATAAGAGGTTAGTTACCACTAGACTCTCGCATTGTCTAATGCCCTCAAGAGAGCTAACTCTCAAACGACTAGTGACGCTCCTCCTCCTCATAAGGAGTCCAAGCTTATCTATGCATCAGGAAAAAGGGTAGCTTCCCAGGTTGCCAACTCGTGGTGTATTGCCAATGCTCAAGCCTTATTGGTATGTTACAACAGGGCACATTATGACGCACTAGAAAAGCTTCTATAGCATTTGCCAGAAGAACATCAGGCCAAAGCTAACGACCTCATTCAGTAAGGGAAGCTTATCACAAACACTTCCACAAAATGCACCCTAGATGCTCCAGACACAGCTTCGCGTGCTATTAACACTATCATACTCCTCAGAAGACACGCTTGGCTTCGAATCTCTGGATTCAAACAGGAGGTACAATCCTCCATACTTAATCAGCCCTTCGATAAAGAACATCTTTTCAGGCCAACAGTGGATAATTCATTAAAAAAAATGAAGAAAGATACTGACACTGCAAAATCCATGGGAGGCCTACAATTACCTTCTAACAGGGGCTCCTTTCATCACTCCTTCTACTAGGGTAGCTCAAAAACAATTTCATCAGAAGAACCCTCTTCTTACAAAGGGAACAACCAATCTAGTCCCCCCTGAGGCTATTTTCGCAGAGGTTACAGAGGGAACAATATTAAGGGCGCAGAGGCAACTCCAACCTCACTTCCCCTGCCAACAAACCGTGACTTTCCCCCACTACCCCGACCATTCCACTCCCGTCGGGGACATCTCTCACAGTTCCTACCTGTCTGGAATTCCATCACCTCAGACAAGTGGGTAATGCAAATTATCTAAAATGGTTATTGCCTGGAACTTACCAGCACTCGACCAACAATCCTTCCCAGAGAGCGGGCAATGTCACCACAACATCTCACCCTGTTAAAACAAGAGATCCTCTCTCTGTTAGACAAACATGCACTAGAACTAGCCCCCTTACATCACCAAGGAACAGGAGTGTACTCCCTATACTTTTTGATTCCCAAAAAAGACTGCTCTCTCAAGTCCATATGAGACCTCCGACAGCTAAACCGCTACATTCAATCGGGCCACTTCCACATGGTCACCCTACAACAGATGCTCCCATTGCTTCAGCAAGGGGACTTTCTTTCCACTCTAGATTTAAAGGACGCCTATTTTCACATTCCTGTTCACCCCGCTCACAGGAAATATCTCGGGTTCATGGTGGATGGACAACACTACCAATTCAAAGTCCTCCCATTTGGGGTCACTACAGCACCAAGAGTATTCACCAGGTGCCTAGCAGTAGTAGCAGCTAATTTAAGAAGACAATACATTCATGTCTTCCCTTACCTAGATGACTGGTTAATAAAAGCCATGTCGCAACACAGATGCCTGCACCACACTCAAAAAACAGTTCAACTACTTCATGACTTGGGATTCACTGTGAACTTCACCAAGTCAGATCTGCAACCCTCCAACACGCAACCGTATCTAGGAGCTACAATAGACACCCGCAAAGCTCTAGCGTACCCCAACCCAGTCAGAATACGCAACATGCAAACTCTAATATCACAATTTCAACCACAACACTCCCTAACAGCTCAAGTGATTATGCAATTGATCGGAATGATGGCATCTTGCATTCTAATTGTTCCTTACGCAAGACTCTAAATGCGTCCCCTACAGGAATGTTTAGCACGTCAGTGGACCCAGGCTCAAGGTCATTTAAATGATCTGGTGTTGGTGGACGGCCGCACTCATCGCTCTCTGCAGTGGTGGAATACACAAAACCTTTCCAAGGGGCGGCCATTCATCGATCCGGTTCCACAGATAGTGCTAACAGCAGACGCATCCCTCACTGGTTGGGGAGCTCATCTTCAGACACATACCATTCAGGGCATGTGGACACTACAACAAATGCAGCTCCACATAAACCATCTGGATCTGCTTGCATTTTTTCTAGCACTGAAAGCTTTTCAGACACATCTAGTAGGCAAAGTTGTCCTAGTTCGTACAGACATGACAGCAATGTACTACATACAAAAACATTTGCAATCTGTTACAACTACAACGTGCTAACTTGGCATATACGTCTATACTATTACATCTTGCCGCTATAGGGGCTTACCTACAAAACAGACAACACATGTCTTTTTCGAGTACCCGCTATCAAAGCCTTTATGGAAGGACTCAAAAGAATTATTCCTCCTAGTCTTCTGCCTTCTCCCATGTGAAATCTTAATATAGTCCTTAATAGACTCATGGGCCCACCATTTGAGCCTATGCACAGATGCGAACTCCAGTTTCTAACCTGGAAAGTAGCCTCGCCTTATAGCTATCACATCTCTTAGGAGTGTTGGGGAACTCCAGGCACTTTCCATATAAAGTGGTTCTTAGGACTAACCCAAAATTTTTACCGAAAGTTGTTTCTGGTTTTCATCTCAACCAGTCCGTTGAGTTACCCGTCTTCTTTCCTCAACCGGACTCAGTAGCAGAACGTGCTCTTCACACATTAGATCAATACTTTATTACATTGGAAGAACGAAACCTTTTAGGAGACAAAACAACTTTGTTGCCTTCTCACCACCACATAGAGGCAACCCTATTTCAAAAGCAGGTGTTGCATGCTGTATAGTCAAGTGCATACAGATATGCTACCTCAAAGCGAAGCACACCTTAACAGTTCCTCCTAAAGCGCATTCTAAACGCAAAATAGGGGCTTGCAATGCATTCTTAGGAAACATACCCTTAAATGACATTTGCAGAGCTGCAACGTGGTCTACGCCACACACATTCACAAAGCACTATTGTGTAGATGTTTTAGCAAAACAGAAAGCTAGTGTGGGCCAGGCTGTTTTAAGAACACTAGTTCAGACCACTGCAACAGATACAGGTTAGCCACCGCTTGGGAATGAACTGCTATATAGTCTATGCTAACGCATGTGCTCTACAACTCGTATGCCTCGAACAGAAAATGCTACTTGCCCAGTATACATCTGTTCTTGGCATATAAAGCTGTAGATTCATATGCACCCACCCGCCTCCCCGGATACCTTTACCTTTTGCAGTATTATCTTACTTAGATACACTATACATGTACATCAATTTCTACTCCTACTAACTCCATCACCCTTATGGCAAACAATCTAAGGCTGAAGTTGATGCCCATGCGCACTATTACCGAAAGGAGGTGTCATCTACGTCGTGACTACAAAGACTTCTTGGAAGAAAACCAAAGTGCTAACATCCGAGCCCAACACCAGATGGCGATCTCTGCTAACGCATATGAATCTGTAGCTTTATATGCCAAGAACAGATGCATACTGGGTAAGTAGCATTTTCCTTACTCCCTCTATTTTCTAATCCCCAAGAAGGATGGCTCCTTAAGACCGATTCTGGGTCTCAGAATGTTAAACCAATATATGTCAGGATACTTCCATATGGTAACTCTTCAACAGTTGCTTCCACTTTTACATCAAGGCAATGTTATGTCTACACTAGATTTGAAGACACATATTTTCACATTGCAATCTATCCAGTGCATCGCAAATACCTCTGATTTGTAATAACAGGCAAACACTACCAATTCACAGTACTCCCATTCGGAGTAACTACTGCTCCGAGTCTTTACCAAATGCCTCGCAGTAGTGGCAGCTCACCTCAGAAGATAACACATTCACGTCTTACCGTACCTAGACAACTGGCTCATCAAAGCCAGCCCGTATCACAAATGTCTGCAACACAATCAGATCAGGCTGGTCCTGCTCCACCAATTGGGTTTCACGGTCAATGCTCAAAAGTCTCACCTGCAGCCTTCACAGATAGTCTTATCTGGGAGCCACTCTCAACACTCACACAGCTCCAGCCTCTCTCAATACAGCTAGAATTCACAACATCCAAACTCGATTGCTACAGTTTCAAGCCAGCCAAAACTTTCATTCAACTGCTATGAATGATGGTGTCCTGCATTGCAATAGTGCCCAATGCAAGACTACACATGCATCCTCTACAGGAATGCTTAGCACATAAGTCCAAATTAGTCACAGGGTCAATTATCCAATCTAGTGTTGGAAGACAGCCGCACCCATCGCTTTCTGCAGTGGTGGAACCAACAACATTTATCAAAAGGGCGGCCCTTCAACTCTCTTCCGCAGATCGTGCCAACAAGGGACGCATCTCTCACAGGTTGTGGTGCCCATCTCCACGATTACACAATCCAGGGTCTCGAACAACGAGCACAAAAATCTACATATCAACTATATAGAGCTTCTAGCAGTATTTTTAGCGCTGAAAGCTTTTCAGTCTCATCTCATAGGCAAAGTTGTCCTAGTCCGCACGGACAACATGACAGCTATGTATTATATACAGAATCGGGGGGAACACACACTCCCTCCAACTGTCACGCCTCTGAGCATTTGGAGCTGGACAGTCCTTCACAGGATTCATCTTCTGTCAAGGCACCTTCCAGAAGGTGGGAACTTCATCCCCAAGTTCTCCTTCTATACTTTCAACGATGTGGATTTCCACAAATAGATGTGTTCGCTACAGTGGACAACTCAAAATACCCAAACTTCACCTCCAAGTTCCCACATTCTCTATCCAAAGGAAATGCCCTGTGGATTAATTGGTCAGGGATATTTACCTATGCTTTTCTGCCTCTCTCACTCCTTCCCTTTCTGGTTCAGAAACTCAGGCAAGCATCCCTCACACTGGTAATGGTAGCTCCCATATGGGCCTGCCAACCATGGTACACCACCCTGTTGCAGCTTTTTATGTGAAACTACTGACCGCTCCATCTCACTTCCAGTCTCATCACTCCGAACCATGGAGAAATCAGGCATCCAAATCCCAAAGAACTCAGTTTAGCAATCTGGCTCTTGAAATCATAGTTTGGATATTTAAGTTTGCCACCAGACTATATGACTACTCTAAAAGAAGCAAGATCGCCTACTACTAGAGTGTGTTATGCAGCATAGTGGAAGAGATTTGTAGTCTATTGTAGGAACAAAAGTAATCCTCTGGATACTTCTGTTCAAAACATTATTTGTTACCTTTTGCACCTTGCAGCAACCTGCTCTAGCATACACTTCCACTCATTTGCAGCTTGCAGCAATAGCCTCTTATTTGCAGAACAGACCGCATTTATCCTTCTTCAAAGTTCCTGTCATTAAAGCCTTTATTGAGGGCTTAAACAGAGTAATACCACCCAGAATTCATCCGGCACCAGTGTGGAACCTTAACATTGTACTTACAAGACTTATGGGTCCACCCTTTGAACTGTTACATAATTGTCCATTTCATGGAATGTTGCATTTCTCTTTGCAATCACTTCAATAAGGAGAGGTGGCGAACTACAGGCATTAACCTTAGAAGAACCCTTTTTTCAGCTTCATAAAGATAGGGTAGCTTTTTGCACCAATCCAAAGTTCCTCCCTAAAGTAGTTTCTGCTTTTCATATTAACCAATTAGTTGAGTTACCGGTGTTCTTCCCTAAACCCGATTCGGTAGCAGAACAAGCTCTTCACACACTTGATGTTAGAAGAGTATTATTGTACTATATTGAGAGGACAAAACATATTTGTAAGACACATGTTTGTTGCATTTGCACCACCTCACAAAGGCAATCCTTTCTCTAAATCTAGCATTTCAAGATGGATTGTTAAATGCATTCAAACTTGCTATGCAAAAGCTAAAAGAACTTTATCGATAACCCCTAGAGCGCATTCCACTTGCAAAATAGGGGTATCTATGGCCTTTTTAGGTAACATTCCTATATACATCTGTAAAGCAGCAACATGGTCTACGCAACACATTTACCAAACACTATTGTGTGATCTGTTAGCACACCAACAAGCCAATGTAGGGCAAGCCGTGCTAAAGATACTTTTTCAGACATCTGTAACATCTACTGGTTATCCACCGCTTTGGGAGAATACTGTGTGCTGTGTATCTACAGCACACATGCCTCGAATGGATTATGGTACTTACCCAGTAAGTATCTGTTCTTGGCATGTAGAGCTGTAGATTCACATGTGCCCTCCCACTTCCCCAGACACCTGTAGTTGTTCCTTTTATTTACATTACATATGCATGGACATCTCTATACTATACTCTTATTCCATTCTCACCCGCCTGCGGGAAAACAACCTAACAATGGAGACTATGCTATGCCCATGCGCACTATGACCGAAAGGAGGAGTCACCTTACCTCGTGACTGGAAAGACATCTTCAAAAAAAAGAAATTGCAAACATCTGAATCCATCCAACACTAGATGGCAGGAGTATGCAAAGCATGTGAATCTACAGCTCTACATCCCAAGAACAGAGCTCTACATCCCAAGAACAGATGCTTACTTGGTAAGTAACATAATCCTTCTTTAGCCTCCGAGTGATGCACTGGCAGCAGCATAGCATGTTAAAAAAAATTACCTTTGTTGCTGGCAGTGTTAGACACCAAAAGATGCCTACGTTCATATTTGTTACTAACATTGGGTACGTTTTATAGATTTTCTATCTTTTTCTAGGTGATCATTCTCATAGGAAATAAAGCTGATCTCGAAGCACAGAGAGATGTTACATATGAAGAGGCCAAGCAATTTGCTGAGGAAAATGGTGGGTCTCTGTTTTTCTTAATAACTATATGCATAGGCTAAGGAGAAGCTAAATGGAATACTTATTCCTTGAAAACCTGTGCAAGCTCCTATATATTTATCCGGAAGTTGAGAGGATTGTACTTTCCCTATTGAATTTGGTCCAAGTGCTGTATTTCTGGGAACTATGTACTTCATTGTGTAACTGTTTTGCAGTGTGGTACATTTAAGTGTTTTTTTTGGTATTGAGGTGGTTTGGGTAGTGCATGGAGTGGTTACCCCATAGACGTGCCACTGACCTGATAAACATTTTATCAAAATCTCTGCAATTAGATGAGGTCAAATTGAATACCAATTTAGCCTGGACCAAATTTCTGTTTTTAAGTGTTTATATACTTCTAGCAATTAACTGAATTATTTAAATATAGCCATGTGACTCTGCATTAAAGATATGTCTGGAAATCTTTAACACTTATATTTTTTTGTAGGCTTATTGTTCCTTGAAGCAAGTGCAAAAACGTGAGTAAACTGTGAACTGGGTGCCTTCGTCCCCCCTCCCCCATACTGTATTTATCAATTAAACTTTGCAGTTCTCTAGTAGGCATGGCAGTTGGCTTAGAGGCAGGACTGGAGTTCCTGCCCTTCTGTCACCTCATTGGTATGATTATCTTACACGGTCTACGCAACTCTAGTTTACTTGTAGGTTTGAGGATCCAACTATTGTTTCTGTGCTCAGTCCCCCAATACTGGGTTTCATATTTCTAGAGGGCATGATATTGTTACGACTTTGGAGCCCCCTGAATTATGTGCTGAAGTTTAGCTCCAAGGTTCAATGGGGTTGGGGCTGCAGGGTCGGGCTATGAGCTGGCATCATTGATCAGGATGCAGGGGCAGCGGGAAGGCCCAGCAATTCATCATCTTCAAATGCAGCATAAAAACACCACAGATGCTTTCGGGATCACAGCTAAATCTAATTGGAGAAGAGTATGTGTGTCCTAAAAAACGAAAGACCGAGTTAGATTTGAAGAGGAAAAAAACAAGAAGTAAATTGTTCAAAGTAGCTCCTTGTTTATACTTTATGCTGGTAATTTGGGAAGTAGGAGTCCTAAAGGTAAAGTGCTGGAGAGGCATGTGGTTAGCTACTTTGAACCACAGGAGTAAAGGCCATTAACCCCAAGAAAATGCATTGCAATCTACCTGTATTATCCAGTCCTCCAATCTGGCTTTACTCTAAAGCAAGAAGAATTAAATTCTCTTGATCAATTGAAAGTAAACTTTGTAATTTGAGAAGTTATTCAACTAATTTCCTTAAAATATTGTTTTGGGCTCGATATATTACAGTTGACCATAGTTTAATAAAGCTAATTAGCACATGGAACAGAAGGTTGGAAGCTAGCCAGGCAGTCTGCTCCCAATGTCTGTATTATGATCTATAGCTACTGTTACAGGTCTGCTCAGCCAGCGTTCTATGTATTCCAGCTCCCACTCCCTCTGGTGTCTACTGTACTGTATAAAGGAATGTCTGCATACACTGCTTAATTTCCATACGTTAATCGTAATTGTCTTAAACTATTTCAAATTCTTTGTCAAATAGATTCGTAAGATATCACAGCTAAATAGACTCTCATTAGGGAGTTGAATTAAAGCTCCAACACTGATTATAAATAGTTGCCCTAGTTTGTAAACCATAGGGATGGGGCGGTAAAAAAAAATATCCCCAAATTTATGTAGTATAGTGTACATCTTGCAGTACCTTAAAGCTACAGAACAAAGACCTAGTGGCATGTCATGATATTAAAAAAGTGAAACTCCTAGCTGTCGATCACCCTGCTTGATATGGATGGGCTGGGAGCCAATGAAAATGCATGATTTGTCTGATTTACAATAACTACTATCCATAAAATGTAGACCTTGTTCATAAAAATGATTTTGTTTCTCAGAGGTGAAAATGTTGAAGATGCATTCCTTGAGGCTGCCAAGAAAATTTACCAGAATATCCAAGATGGAAGCCTGGATCTGAATGCTGCAGAATCTGGTGTGCAGCACAAACCTTCAGCTCCGCAGGGTGGACGACTAACCAGTGAGCCGCAACCGCAAAGAGAAGGCTGTGGTTGCTAGTGACCTTAAATGTATGATTCTGTTCTGACCTTTCCAACCTCTGTTACGGCAGTACTTTTTACTGCTTTATGGTCTTCTGTACATCTGACTGGGTTTAAAATGAAGAGCCCAGAATACTCTGCTGAGACAACAGCTTAACACAGTACTAAACAATAGATGTATTCAGGTTATCAAAGGCAAGTAGAGTAATAAAAAAAATCTCCTGCATGGTAAATCTCAAGAAATCCATTTTCTTGTCTTAGTAACATGTCACCCATCTGTGATTAAAAACGAGCACTGATGCTGGACTTTCTTGTAGTAAACACATTTTTGGGCAGGGTTGTGACTTTGACAGTTTCATTTCATGAAATCTCAATGCCTCCCCTCTTCTCTCACTTTGCTATCCCCCCTCTCCAGATTGTAACAAATGTGTCAATTCTGTCAGTAGTAAACCAATGAGTTTTTGCAGTGACCTAAATTCCGAGGGTTGCTGATGGGTCTTGCAACTTGGTGAAATTCCTTCTTAATGTGTTTGCAGGGGCATATACATATATATATATATATATATAATACACTTATTTCTGTCTAGACCCTGCACTGGGGAAACAATTTACCCTTTTTCTTGTGCTCATAGCTTTACAATGTTCTTTTGCCATTTTATTTACATATATTAACCATAAGTAAATATGTATAAAATTTGAAGGAACGGAGCTAACATTTAAATACATTTTGTGTATATGATTTTAATGAAGACAATAAATTGATTACTGGCATTAGCATATAAGTATATCAGTTTGTACAGTATAACTTGTATGTGGCCATGAGTTCCCATCCCATTCCTTAGTGCACTAGATGTAGCTGAAGTGTACAAAGTAATATAGGCTTTACTTCCATATAAATTGTTTCCTCTCCAGTATCTTTGTTCCATCTTTGCACTTTGGTATGTTCTAAGCTGTTGATGAAACCTGTTTTTCTGCAATCAGCAGTGTGTTAACATGCTTATTTTCTGCATATTTTTTTGTAAATGTTTGGCTACGTCAGTCTGCCTTACATTGTATAGACAAATGGCTAGGTTCACAATTGATTTTTTTATGGTTTTATACCCACCTGTTCAGTGGACACAGGCTACTGAACTGTAAGACAAGCATACTGTTTAGGGATTTTAAACAATATTTTGTGTATTTTTAACACTACAGTGGAATAGTTATTTAAAAATGTATTCTCCTTTTTATTTAAAGCTTCTAGGACATTATCACTCATGCTACATTGACTCATCTAGCATAAGTGTTTTAATGAAGGGTAAAATGACCTTTCTTACTATAGTTATACGTGTTTCTTGGCGTAGGGAGAGGGTTGTTTACCTTGCTTTTGTTTAAATGTTCGGAGCATAGGGAGAGTGATAAAAATTTATTAAATTATAAAATCAAGATCAGTTGTTTCTTAAAGAATTGGCCATAGTATATCAAGTGTTTTATTTACAATTGTATGATTGATCAGCAGGCAGTAGAGGGGAAAGGTTAATAGTTTTTCGCATGCTGTACAGGACATTATAGGCATGCTTGGTACAACAGTTATTAGAATCAAACTGCAGTGTTAAAAGTCAGAATCCTTTGAAAATCCCTTCTACAGCCACCAAGACTCTAAAACAAAAATTTCAACGAAAGTGGTGGTACCAGAGTGTTGTACAGTCAAAGTTGAACGCCAAAAACTGGAAAATGCAAATGGTAGGTGTTGGTTTACTTGTACTGTCTCTTGTTTTTCCTGAAGAGTGTATGTGTGTGTTCATATGTATCTATGTGTGTATATATATATATATATATATATATATATATATATATATATATATATATATATATATATATATATATATATATACACACACACACACGCACACACATACTGTTAACATTCAGCAGCTTCATTTTTCCCAAGTGAAAACAGGAGGAAAACTTCAGCCACAAGGGTGGTTTGCACAGGGACCATGACCTGCTGCTAGGAAGAGAAATGTAGGTAGAGAGTAGGCATACTTCAATATGACTACAATTTGGCTTACTCTGTTTGGATGGTATGCCTTGAATTTATTAATTTACAGTAGGTTGTGTTTATATCTGTGACAAATAATTTGTTTGGACTGCTGTACTTTTCATTTGATGTAACAATATTAATTTGAATATTTGTAAATAAAGTATGTGTATCTAGATAATTCATAACGGACTGCCTTTTTTGAGATTCATAAAACAATAGTATGTAGATACTTGATTAAACAACAATATCACCCTGATTTAAGAGGTTCATATTTCAACAACCCTTGGTCCAGATCGAAGTCTATTGGAGCAATTTTTACTGACTTTCCTGTTATCATACCTCCTATTAGCAGTTTGCCACCACCAAAGGGAAAAATTGTCACTGAATGAAACTTCTATAACTTAATGTATATTGCTGTTCAGAAACATGAGTAAAAAAAAAAAGTGTTAAAGTACATTTCTGTAACCAGACCCTGATGACATGAGCAACTCTGTAATGCTCTGAATCTCAACTAGATGTCAAAATTCTTAATCTGCCTTTGCACTCACTTGACAAATTGGTTATGCTACTCTTTCCGTTCTCAACACTGATGAATTGAATGTTCTTAAGTGCATTTACCAGTGGTGGCAATGACTTTCTGTTAAATACATTATTTATATTGTGGCAACTGTTTTCCATGGTCCATGTTAGCTCTGTCCTCAAGAGAAGCAAGTATTGCTCTAGCTGCTTTAGTTTTTCGCAATTATAGATGAACAAAATGTGTTCAGTGTGACACATAATTATAAGCCAGCTGGCTGCTAACCCTGCATTAATTCCTCTCAAAAGTGAAAGGTCCAGTTTCAAAGTTGATATTGGTAAGTGAAGTTTAAACATTTGGACAAAACGGCTACATAAGTGAATACTGATGTAGTAGCTTGTAGGCACTGACAAGCTAACAATGACAATCCCAAGCAAAGATATTTGACATCGATGGGATCCTGTTCCAGTACTTCAAAGCCATTAGCATGGAAACTTTTTCTATTGAATCAGTGTCATTGCCCCAAGCCACATCACTTGAAAACTGGCCAGTAAGCTTTTGGGGTATTGTACTGGGTGTGGGGATTGATAAAATGCCACCTCCAGCCACGTGCACTGGACTTGTGATATTACACATTTATATTTAAAAAAGCAAAACTCTGATAAACCATTTCTCTTCCAGGGGATACTCATCAATAGTCATAAGCAGTGAATTACCCCCGCCCACGTTCGGGGATATATATATATATATATATATATATATATATATATATATATATATATATATATATATATATATATATATTAACGCTCAATCCCTCCCCGGTCCCGGGTAGGAATAAGGACTGCACACACGGGATTAGTTTTCCAAACAGCAACTTTTACTCGCACAGACGCGTTTCGGAAGCTGTGCTTCCTTCTTCAATGTGGTTACAACGTCCCGTGCTTGTAGGTGCCATTTTATTACCCAAGAGTACACAGATGGAATTCAGGGTCACAAAAAACGGAAGTGGTGGGAAGGCACATCACTCCAAGGGTACATAGAGGTCAACAGAGTACCAAGAGGACTGCGGATATTTACAATTCCCGCCTATGAGAATCCGGATCCTCTGCTATTGGACACATGGGCTGCTCACATTGCTAAATCCTTTGAGGGTATGCTAGAGATTTTGGTCCAATTTGCTTGGAGCGACAGGGACAAGGTCCTCAAGGAAATTGAAATGATGGAAACCGAACTAGCTACAAATGAAGATAAAGAACAGGACCAACTAAGGGCTCAGATGAAAAAACGCTTGGGGAAATATGAGGTTAAAATACGTACTAGAAAGCAAGAAAAATTTGATAGGGACGAAAGGGACTATGCCATGGGGCGAGTCCTGACGTTCTCGAAAAAATATGACCAAACACGGAAAGATTTGATCAGCAAAAATAAGGTGGCTGGCGCTGCTGCACCAGTACAGGTAGAAACTTCTGAGTCAGAAGTAACTGGGGATGAACAATTTGATGAGGACACAAGAGATAACACTAAGAAGACCAGTGATAACCCTTTTCAACAGGAATTCCAAGTAATCAGAATGAATTGGTTACGCGGGGGGAAGAACAAGCCCCCGGAAGACGCAGGAAACCAAGGAGGGGCGGTCGGAAGAGGAAGAGGAAGGGGCAAAGTGGCAACAGCGGAGGCCCCAGCCCGCAAGACAAGGGGCAGAAGAGGAGCGAAATGGTAGGGTCAGCTGAAACCCCTGATCACCTTACCATCATCAACCTATCCACTAGACATCTCTCGCTTGAGGAAGAATCTGTTCTCAAATTAGGATTAACTTTCTGCCCGGACAACGGCTTAGAGTATACCCAAACTAGAATCGACCTGTTTCAGTTTGTTCGAAGACTTCGTCTACACAAATACTTTAAAACCAAACCTACCTCGGAGGAGGCTAGGTTAATCCGATCACGCTTTAAAGACACAGACCTCCTGAAAGTCAATGACTTAACATCTTTGGAACTTTTGGAAGAGCTAAGACATGAGGGGGCAGCCATGACAACACCAGTTCCAATGGAAACTCTATCGCAAAGACTAAGGGTTGTAGATGTGGAACAAGAGGCTCCGAATAGTGGTCTGAAATTAAAATCTAAATTCGTACCGCCAACACAAACGGATACGATTGATACATTTTCGGAGTTAGTGATCAAGGATTTAAGGCAACTGCGCATGAAAAACAACAGAAATGGCAGGCATAGAAATCTAAGTGTAGAACAACACGCAGCATTGAAAACTCTGGCTGCGGATACCACCATTATCCTCAAACCCTCATATAAGGGTGGGAACGTTGTAATACTGAATCGTAAGGATTATGTGGAAGAAGCCATGCGCCAACTGTCAGATAAAACCTGCTATGAACCAACCACCAGACAAAGATATCAATCCAGTGTCGATGAGCTATATGAACTGCTAAAGAAATGGCGTGATAAACAAATGTTGGAAACTGACGAATATCTCTTTTTAAAAACATTACATCCAATCACACCTACCTTTTATTACTTACCCAAAGTACATAAGAGGATGGAGAAGCCACCGGGCCGCCCAATTATTTCATCCATGGGCAGCCTCACGGAAAATCTTTCAAAATTCTTGGATCACTTTCTCTTTGAAATAGTGTTGAACTTGAAATCAGACATTCGTGACACTACAGACTTTATCGAGAAGATTGAATCCATTGACTGGCATTTGAGTTATTGCATAATAACGCTTGACATCACAAGTCTCTATACGAGCATCGAACATGTACAAGGACTGAGGGCGATTGCCTACTTCTTGGGAAAAAGATCCTTGAAATATGCCCTACATAATGATATGCTGATGGAGCTAATTGCATTTTGTTTAAACAATAACATTTTTTTGTTTCAGGATGCTTTATTCAGACAGCTCTCGGGTACGGCCATGGGTTCCTGCTTCGCCCCCAGCTACGCGAATTTATTCGTGGGCTGGTGGGAGGAGCAGGAGGCGTGGTCACCAAAAAATGCAGAATGGTCCCAAAACATCGTCACATGGCATCGTTATATAGACGATTTGTGTATTGTATGGAACGGCTCAGTGGAGTCAGCACAGCAGTATATCGCAATACTGAATGATAACACCCATAACTTGATTTTCACAGGCCAGGTCAGCACTTGTGCAGCGATATATCTTGATCTGAAAATTGAAATAAAAAACAACAAAGTTATGACTTCCCTATATAGGAAGCCGACAGCGGGAAATAGTACGCTTCATGCGTCTAGCAATCATCCCCGCAAACTCATTCAGTCAATACCTTATGGTGAGCTTTTGCGGTTAAAACGCAATTGCTCTACAAATGAGGATTTTGAGTTAGCCGCTGAGGAGAGCATTGAGAGATTTGAGGCAAGGGGGTATAACAAAACACTTCTTAAGAATACCCTGGACAGGGTTAGGATACCTCCAAGGAATACCTTGTTTTGTAAAAAACACAAACCCAAGAGCGATAAAGAAAAATTCAGGATGATCACTCCCTATTCGCAGGATAGTCATCAACTCAGAATGATTCTGAAAAAACACTGGCATATCCTGAGATTAGATAACATTATAGGAGGGGACATACCTGAGAATCCACTCATTACCTTTAAAAGGGCGCGCTCTTTGAGAGACACGTTGGTACACAGCCATCTGTCACCGATTCCACCCAAGACTGGACAGTTGAAAGATGCCAAAGGATTCTTTCCTTGTGGACGGTGCAAGGCATGTGCCAATAGCAAAAGGGTTTATTCGTATGACATCACAAGGCATAGGCAAAAGAAGATTAACAAGTTTCTAACATGTAGCACACCTTTTGCGGTTTACTGTTTGAAATGCCCCTGTGGGCTGAAGTACATAGGGAGCACCATTAATCCAGTTAAATTGCGTATTCTGGAACATATGAGGGCCATATCTAATAGGGACTTCTCATATCCAGTCGCCAGACATTTCTCCATTAAACACAATAGTGACCGGAATCTCCTACAGTATTTTTGTATGGATGCCATACCCGATAACATCAGGGGAGGTGATAAATTACAAAAATTACGAAGATTGGAGTCACGGCACATAATAGACAGTCAAACAAAAAATCCGGATGGATTAAATTGTGGGGAGGAACTGGCGGTGCATCTGGGCAGTTAATCTGCATGAATTTATGTAAATCAGCAAATTGGTTCTTGTTTTTTGAACACTGTAGAAATGTATAATGAATAATCATGTTCATGTTTTCTTTCCATGAATTGGACATAAGGCTTAATGTACGTAGATTTGAGGATTTTATAAGAAAAATTTTTTGGTAACATTGAAGATAATGTACAGTATTATCCCTATGATGAACTAATGAGTACCTTTGAGGGGGACATCTTTGCATAATGGGCACGGAAACTCTAATATTTGGCAACCGAACGAGGTTGCCAAAAGCCGATCCACGGCAAGATTTCTTGTTTCTGGCCCATTATTCAAATAATGGGAGGATAATTGCCGATTCACGGCGTAATTCGAGAATGATTATTCTCTTCGTTTTCTAAATATGCATGCTCTATTGTAGACCTGCTATTTGGGTTTAATTCGTGCACTACGCACTAGTACTTCTTGCAATTTCTTTCTGGTACTAGTAACATGGCGCCTGCACGATAGTCCTCTTTGTGACCCTGAATTCCATCTGTGTACTCTTGGGTAATAAAATGGCGCCTACAAGCGCGGGACGTTGTAACCACATTGAAGAAGGAAGCACAGCTTCCGAAACGCGTCTGTGCGAGTAAAAGTTGCTGTTTGGAAAACTAATCCCGTGTGTGCAGTCCTTATTCCTACCCGGGACCGGGGAGGGATTGAGCGTTAATTTGTTAAGCGCGAGGCTCCGACGCGCATGGACCGCACCCGCCCACCAGCAGTGCCGCGCTTTTTGGGGCAGAGAGCGAACATATATATATATATATACATATACATGTGTATGCTCAGATGATATTCTACAGTTTTTTGACTTTTCAGTCAGGAATTGTGATTTTTTTAATGGATTTTTGCGACTTATCCTTTACTGGCAAAGGTTTTTCAACCTTTTCTGACAGACTTTCTACTTTTTTTCTGTCATAATGCCTGCTCTTTTTTCGCAAATGTCCAGCCTGTGGGAAGATGGCCATTATCCAGTATTATGGGTGTTTTTCATAGATTCACATGCCTGAATCATTCCCCGTCGTCGGGATGGGAGTCCCCGGTACATAAAAAGTAATGTCCTATAGACATATATATAGAAAAGAAGGCCTAGAGGCCTCATTCGTAACCTATTCCTGTCCTTTTGTAAAAAGGACCAAACTATAGAGAAGAGCCAATCAGCTGCCACCTCCCTCTAGAACCTTCCTGTCAGGAGCCTCAGTCCCTCAGATTTTCTACCGCACGTTGTGCTAAGGGAGTCTCCTCTGAGCTCTGCTCAAATTCTGTGTTTTTTCACTTCATTAAATAACTTGGTTGTTAAGGATTCTTTCTACTATGGATTATCTTCAAATACATTCTTTAAAGAAGGTCTGGTAAGGAGCACTAAGACCAGAAAGGAGGTTTTTTATTTTCTCCAGTGACAGTGATGAGGCGTTGACCTCAACATCTAGGAGATCTCAAAAGAGAAGAAAATCTCCTCAAACTCCTTCCTCAGGGGTACGTCCTGAGAAGGCCCTCAAAAAGACCACTCATGGGTCTTCTGGGCGCAGTTCTTAAAAATCTCCTCACTCTGTGGAAAAGGACTTGCTTTTGGAGAAAAATCATGTAAAAAAAGACGACTTCTGAGCCGTCAAAATCACCTCCTCTGGTCATAGGACCCTTCAGGAAGGCGTCTTCTATACCTCCTGAGGTAAAGACTAAAAAGCCAACATCGTCAACAGGATCGTCGATGAAGAAACCATCATCATTGCCTATTACAGCCTCTTCGTCTACGATGGCCTCGTCTGCGATGGCCTAGTCTGCGATGGCCTAGTCTGCGATACGACGGCTTGTCGACGACGACGGCCTCATCTATGACTGCTCGTCTACGACGGCCTGTTTACGGCGTCGACGATGGCCTAGTCTACGATGGCCTCGTCTACGATGGCCTCGTCTACGATGGCCTCGTCTACGATGGCTTGTCTACGATGGCTCGTCTATGACGGCTCATCTATGACGGCTCGTCTACGACTGCTCGTCGACGACGGCCTCGTCTATGACTGCTCGTCTTTGACGGCCTGTTTACGGCGTCGACGATGGCCTAGTCTACGATGGTCTAGTCTACAATGGCCTCGTCTACGATGGCTCGTCTACGATGGCTCGTCTACGACTGCGTCGTCGACGACGGCCTCGTCTATGACTGTTCGTCTACGACTGCCTGTCTACGGCGTCGACGATGGCCTCATCTACGAGGGCTCGTCTTCGATGGCTCATCTACGACGGCATCGTCATCGACGGCCTAGTCTGACTGCTCGTCTACGACGGCCTGTCTACAGCGTCGACGATGGCCTAGTCTACAATGGCCTCGTCTACCATGGCCTCGTCTACGATGGCTCCTCTACGATGGCTCGTCTACGACGGCGTCGTCATCCACGGCCTCGTCTACGACGGGCTCGTCTATGGCGTCGCCTACGACGGGCTCGTCTATGGCGTCGCCTACGACTGCCTCGTCTATGACGGCCTCGTCTATGACTGCTCGTCTACGACGGCATAGTCTATGACGGCGATCTTGTCGACGAGGGAAATTCCGTCAATTCTGGAATCTCTTATAATGTGGTAGAGAGGGCTGCTCAACGTTTTAAGATCTCAATGGTCTCTCAAGAACAGGTCTGCTTGTATTTCACAGAACTTCTCAAGAAGGCAGTAAGGTCAATACCGATTATCGATTACCTATAGTCAGAAGGGGTAAAGGTCATGCAGAACCCCTCGTCTGTATCACCAGTGATCCCTCAGTTGGATAAGAAGTATAGGGCGCCAGATACAGCACCGGCGTGTTTAACAGGACATCTTAAGCCGGACTCCGTGGTGACACAGGCGGCCCAGACGACCTCCAGGAATCCTTCGGCTCCTTTGTCGCTTCCTCCTGATAAGGAGGGAAGAAGAGTGGACAACATTGGGAACCGGTTTTCCTCAATGTCGGCAATGACGGTAAAGGCCGGGAACACCCCAGCGCTCTTGGGACGCTATAATAGGCAATTGTGGGCACACATAGCCCCATATCTGTCGGAATTGCCAGATTCATCCAAAGAGGAAGTAAAGAGGATTCTGCTAGATGGTGAAGCATCAGCGTCAGAAACTATAGACTGCACGATGGATATCGCTATGACAGGGTTCCGCCAGTTGGCTGGAGCAGCAGTCTTGCGGCTCCAAGGATGGCTAAAGGCAACCTCTTTCCGTCCTGAGGTGCAAACAAAGATTTTGGACATGCCATATGATAGCCAGTTACTATTTGGCACAAAAAATTTACGAAGCAGACAAATGTCCAGCCTGTGGGAAGATGGCCATTATCCAGTATTATGGGTGTTTTTCATAGATTCACATGCCTGAATCATTCCCCGTCGTCGGGATGGGAGTCCCCGGTACATAAAAAGTAATGTCCTATAGACATATATATAGAAAAGAAGGCCTAGAGGCCTCATTCGTAACCTATCCCTGTCCTTTTGTAAAAAGGACCAAACTATAGAGAAGAGCCAATCAGCTGCCACCTCCCTCTAGAACCTTCCTGTCAGGAGCCTCAGTCCCTCAGATTTTCTACCGCACGTTGTGCTAAGGGAGTCTCCTCTGAGCTCTGCTCAAAATCTGTGTTTTTTCACTTCATTAAATAACTTGGTTGTTAAGGATTCTTTCTACTATGGATTATCTTCAAATACATTCTTTAAAGAAGGTCTGGTAAGGAGCACTAAGACCAGAAAGGAGGTTTTTTATTTTCTCCAGTGACAGTGATGAGGCGTTGACCTCAACATCTAGGAGATCTCAAAAGAGAAGAAAATCTCCTCAAACTCCTTCCTCAGGGGTACGTCCTGAGAAGGCCCTCAAAAAGACCACTCATGGGTCTTCTGGGCGCAGTTCTTAAAAATCTCCTCACTCTGTGGAATAGGACTTGCTTTTGGAGAAAAATCATGTAAAAAAAGACGACTTCTGAGCCGTCAAAATCACCTCCTCTGGTCATAGGACCCTTCAGGAAGGCGTCTTCTATACCTCCTGAGGTAAAGACTAAAAAGCCAACATCGTCAACAGGATCGTCGATGAAGAAACCATCATCATTGCCTATTACAGCCTCTTCGTCTACGATGGCCTCGTCTGCGATGGCCTAGTCTGCGATGGCCTAGTCTGCGATACGACGGCTCGTCGACGACGACGGCCTCATCTATGACTGCTCGTCTACGACGGCCTGTTTACGGCGTCGACGATGGCCTCGTCTACGATGGCCTCGTCTACGATGGCCTCGTCTACGATGGCCTCGTCTACGATGGCTCGTCTACGACGGCTCATCTACGACGGCTCGTCGACGACGGCCTCGTCTATGACTGCTCGTCTTTGACGGCCTGTTTACGGCGTCGACGATGGCCTAGTCTACGATGGTCTAGTCTACAATGGCCTCGTCTACGATGGCTCGTCTACGATGGCTCGTCTACGACTGCGTCGTCGACGACGGCCTCGTCTATGACTGTTCGTCTACGACTGCCTGTCTACGGCGTCGACGATGGCCTCATCTACGAGGGCTCGTCTTCGATGGCTCATCTACGACGGCATCGTCATCGACGGCCTAGTCTGACTGCTAGTCTACGACGGCCTGTCTACGGCGTCGACGATGGCCTAGTCTACAATGGCCTCGTCTACCATGGCCTCGTCTACGATGGCTCCTCTACGATGGCTCGTCTACGACGGCTCCTCTACGATGGCTCGTCTACGACGGCGTCGTCATCCACGGCCTCGTCTACGACGGATCGTCTATGGCGTCGCCTACGACGGCCTCGTCTATGGCGTCGCCTATGACTGCCTCGTCTATGACTGCCTCGTCTATGACGGCCTCGTCTACGACGGCATAGTCTATGACGGCGATCTCGTCGACGAGGGAAATTCCGACAATTCTGGAATCTCTTATAATGTGGTAGAGAGGGCTGCTCAACGTTTTAAGATCTCAATGGTCTCTCAAGAACAGGTCTGCTTGTATTTCACAGAACTTCTCAAGAAGGCAGTAAGGTCAATACCGATTATCGATTACCTATAGTCAGAAGGGGTAAAGGTCATGCAGAACCCCTCGTCTGTATCACCAGTGATCCCTCCGTTGGATAAGAAGTATAGGGCGCCAGATACAGCACCGGCGTGTTTAACAGGACATCTTAAGCCGGACTCCGTGGTGACACAGGCGGCCCAGAAGACCTCCAGGAATCCTTCGGCTCCTTTGTCGCTTCCTCCTGATAAGGAGGGAAGAAGAGTGGACAACATTGGGAACCGGTTTTCCTCAATGTCGGCAATGACGGTAAAGGCCGCGAACACCCTAGCGCTCTTGGGACGCTATAATAGGCAATTGTGGGCACACATAGCCCCATATCTGTCGGAATTGCCAGATTCATCCAAAGAGGAAGTAAAGAGGATTCTGCTAGATGGTGAAGCATCAGCGTCAGAAACTATAGACTGCACGATGGATATCGCTATGACAGGGTTCCGCCAGTTGGCTGGAGCAGCAGTCTTGCGGCTCCAAGGATGGCTAAAGGCAACCTCTTTCCGTCCTGAGGTGCAAACAAAGATTTTGGACATGCCATATGATAGCCAGTTACTATTTGGCACAAAAAATTTACGAAGCAGACACTGCGAGAGCTTTGGGCACTCTTCAGTATAAGAAACAGTCCTTTAGTAGAAATAGAGGAAGAGGACAGTCTTCCTACAGAGAAAATTATCAATACCAGTCTTCCTGCTCTTCAGGCCAGAGTAGATCGCAATACCAATAGCGCCAACTACAGCAAAACAAGCAATCCCCTTTTGGGAAGTCGTCCTTTCAAGGTAAAGGACGGCGGAAAAAACAAAAATCTACTGCTGCTTCTATAAGAGATCTCGATTATGCTGCAGAAAGGAGCAATAGAGAGAGTACCGCCATCTCAGAAGGGAAAAGGGTTTTATTACCGCTTCTTTTTGATCCAGAAAAAGACCAGAAGTGGAGACCAATCTTGGACCTCAGGGCCCTCAACAAATTCCTAAGAAGCAGTCGTTTCGCATGGTAACGATCCAGGAGGTCTTGCAGCTACTGTAAGAGCAGGATTTTAGGGCGTCCGTAGACATACAGGACGCTTACTTCCATATCCCAATTCACAGGAATCACAAAAAGGTACTTGTGATTTGCAGTAGCGGGCAGAGACTTGCAGTTTCGCGTTCTGCCCTTCGGGGTCAATTCTGCACCACGCATATCACGAAATGTCGTACCCCGGTGGCGGCATATCTCAGACAGTGCCATCACCAAGTCTTTCCGTATTTGAATAACTGGCTGGTCAAGGCTCCATTCTTAGAAGACTCATCCAGGTCTTCCAACGCCTGTTTAAAGCTTTTCGATTGCTTGGGTCTCACCCTCAGTCAGGAAAAATCGGTCCTACAACCTTCTCAGTGCATCAGTTACCTAGGTGCAACCCTGGACACACGGTCAGCAAAAGCTTTCCCATCCAGAGAGAGGATGAACAAGCTCCTTGCACTAGCTGCTATAGTAGCCTCGAAGAAAGTCTTGACAGTCCGCCTCTTCAAATCCCTCCTGGGGATGATGTCAGCGTGGATCCTCCTGATTCCTCACTGTCGACTACGAATGAGACCTCTACAGGAGGCACTCTCGAAGCAGTGGGTCCAATGCACAGGGTCATTCGATGACCACATAAAAGTGAATCCTCAGATGGTCGCAGCCCTGCAATGGTGGAGGTCATCTCAAAACCTGTCTCAAGGCTTGTCATTCCTGCTTCCGGCTGCTCCTCATGTTGTCCCAACAGGCGCCTCCTTGGAAGCTTTTCTGCAAGAGCTACAGATAAGCGGGAAGTGGTCTCCTTTGGAGAAGAAACTACATATCAATCTGCTCGAACTGCGGGCGGTCTTCCTTGCCCTTCAAGCTTTCCTGCCAAGAATCAAACATTCCCTGGTGCTCGTCCGGACAGACAACACCACGTCTATGCACTACCTCAACAAACAGGGAGGGACACGCTTGCTGACACACTCTCTCGAGTCGTAAAAAAATCTGGAATTGGCTCATACGCCACAATGTAACCCACAAGGGCGGAATATGTCCCAGTCACGGACAATGTGCTCGCCGACGCATTGAGCAGGCAGAAAACATTGTCACACGAGTGGGAGCTAGATCAACAAATTATCGACCAGATCTTCTCCAGATGGGGCACGCCGCAAATCGATCTATTTGCGACCAGAATGAACGCCAAAGGCCACACTTCGCAAGTTGGCATCCCCAGTCAGGGTCTCTAGGGAATGCATTTTCCATCACATGGCGCAACGTCTTTGCGTACGCCATTCCGCCATTCCCGATGCTTCCCAGAGTCCTCAGGAAAATTTAGGGCGAGTCTTGTACTTGGCAGAGGCAACATTGGTTCACAGAGCTCCACAGTCTATCCCTGGAGCCGCCAATCCACCTGTGGCAGTATCCATTTCTGCTCACAATGAACAACAATCAAGTTCAACATCCGGATCTGAAGTCTCTCCGGTTAGCTGCCGGGCTCCTGAGTTCCACAATCTGAATATTCCACAAGACTGTAGAGACATTGTTGCCAGAGCAAGGGCGGATAGCACGACCAAAACGTATTCCCTGAAATAGAAGCACTTTTGTGTTTGGTGTGCAGATCAAAGCATTCGGCCTTTCTCCTCCTCACCGGAGCAAATCTTACCTTATCTATTACATCTGGCACTGTCGGGCCTAGCCCACTCCTCCATTAAAGTACACTTAGCAGCAATATCTCGTTATAAAAGAACTTCAACGAGTCAATCTCTCTGGTCAAGCAGGTTGATTAAGCAAATACTAAAAGGATTATACAGATCTTTCCCGCCAGTAAGGATGTTGCCACCTACCTGGCATCTCAATGCGGTTCTTAACCAGCTCATGAAACATCCGTTCGAACCAGTACACAGAGCGTAGCGCACGTAGAAAACAGCCCACATCTGCAAGGAGGGTCAGTGAGCTACAGGCGTTTTCAATCCAGGATCCTTTTCTACAGTTTAAAAACCGAGTAATCCTGAGAACCAATCCTAGGTTTATCCCTCCACCTAAATGAACCTGTGGTTCTGCGTTCCTTCTTTCCAAACCCAAGCACGGCAGCTGAAAGATCAATGCATTCTTTGGATCTCAAACGATGCTGGAAGTTTTACATTCACAAAACGAACACATTCAGGAAATCTAACCAGCTATTCGTAGCTTACAGCAGACCTAGGAAAGGTCTACCACTTACCAAGCAGAGCATCTCCAGATGGATTTCTGCAGCCATTGCTTTCGGTCATGACCAAGCTGGACAGCCATTGCATTCCAAAGTGAGAGCCCACTCCACGAGAGCTATGTCCACTTCTATGGCTCTCTTTGCAGGGGTGCCAGTCATTGACATTTACAGGGCGGCAACATGGAAGTCGCCGCATACCTTCACTAGGCACTACTGCCTGGATAGGAGCTGATGAATGATGCAGCAGTGGGGCAAGCAGTGTTAAGCCATCTATTTCAGTAAGGTGAGCCTTCCTCCGTCCTACTCTGGTATGCACATTTCTTTACTAATACTTATTGTGGATGTCTAATGATGGTTCATGCTCGCATGATGTGTATTATCTAAGGACTTGTATATGCTGTTCCATCAGAAATGTGCACTCTGCATTGCTTGCTACTCTGATTCAGGCATGTGAATCTATGAAAGACACCCATAATACTGGATAAGAAATGCGTTACCTGTAACTGCAGTTATCTAGTATTGGTCTTTCATAGATTCACATGCAACCCTCCCGCCTTCCCTGGAAGGACTCACCTAATTCTCTCAGTATCACGCCTACTTAGCTTAGTGCGTACGAAAATCTGAGGGACTGAGGCTCCTGACAGGAAGGTTCTAGAGGGAGGTGGCAGCTGATTGGCTCTTCTCTATAGTTTGGTCCTTTTTTACAAAAAGACAGGGATAGGTTACTAATGTGAGGCCTCTAGGCCTACTTTTCTATATATATGTCTATAGGACATTACTTTTTATGTACCGGGGACTCCCATCCCGACGACGGGGAATGATTCAGGCATGTGAATCTATGAAAGACACCAATACTGGATAACTGCAGTTACAGGTAAGTAACGCATTTCTTTCTGATCCACCTTCAGTGTGTATCGCCTGTCATCCTTCTAGTCACAAGGTAGACTCTTGCTATCATTGTAAAATGTTTTCTACAAGAACTTTACGAGATAGAGAGAGGATTCGCCTTCAAGCTGTGATGGAGAGAGGAACAGCCCGATTGGAAAGTGGCCTTGCGTCGCAGGAGCCCTCCTCTCATCAAGAACAGACGCCATCGTCACTCTGACTCTTCTATGTCAAGAAAAAGGCCTATTCCAGATTGTTTCGCTTCAACATCGCTTCTGCCATTGAAGAGAAGGTCTACACAGTCTCCGACGGCGCGAGTCTGTCGTCGAGAAAGGATTAGACGTCGAAGCGTACTACCTCTGGTTCAAGGTATGTTAAGGATATGGGTCAGTCGACGTCTAAACATCCATCGACGTCGAGACACTCTGTCGCCTCAATGTAGGTAGACTGTGAAGTTTTCCGACGGTAAAGACATCTGGAAATTTGTCGACGACAAGAGCTCGATCAACGTCAAGTAAGCGAGTACACTTGCCCTCGAAATCCCCTTGACGACATAGGTCAAGGTCACCTTCAAGAAGGGCGAGGCTGCCGTTGGGAGCTGTGGGCTCCTTAGCTCTCCCCACGTCGAGGGAGAAGCAAGGTTCGACGTCTAAGTAGGTGCAGATGTCGAGGCCATCGACGCCGAGGGGAAAAAGAGCCTCCTGCGGCCACAGAGGAGACTAGAGAAGCATCTCATTCACCATCGAGGTCCTCGTCACCAGGACTTCATATTGTCCAGGTATCCCGGAGGGCTCTCCGGAGATTGGCGTGGAGCCTCGATTTAGGCAGTCTAAAGCTCTCAGTAGCTCGGGCTATTCTCACACCTACTCTCCGTTTCATCGGTCACGATCTCCATCACGTCCTGAGGTCCCAAGGAGAACACCACGTAGATCAAGATCTCCTACAGTGGATTCTTACTGGAGAAGTCCTCGCAGATCGCACTCTCCACGTTCTCATAATGGACGCTCCAGGGACTGGTCTTGTTCCCATCATTCTTCGCTGAAGAGAAGGCGACAGATCTCCCACATAGTCTTCTTCTCCTTCTACCAGGACCTCTTTGAGAGACTATTCTCCCACCTTCACGTCTACTCCTCCTTCAAGAGTGTCTCCCATTGACGATCTCACCACCTTTAACGAGGTTCTCTGCTGAGGAGCGAATAAGTTGAAAATTACTATGTCTGTTCCTTCCGTCTCCACTTTGGTGATATTTGATTCTTTAGCCAGACCTCTGCTCCCTGTTGTCCCTGGCATTATCGAGCTTGCAACTCAGACCTTTCTAACGCCAGCAACAGTGGGTTCTGTGCCTTCCCGGATAGCGAAGAAGTACAAGGCTCCTGCCCAAAATCCGCTTTTTCTTCATTCTGACACTCCTCTGGACTCCAGCTGCTAGGAAGACTCACTCTTCTACCTCTTCCTCATCTGCGCCTCCCGACAGGGATAGCAAGCTCATGGACTTTATGGGGAGAAAGATGTGTAACACCTCAGCATCTTTCATGAAGGTCGCCAGTGCCTCCACTCTGCTGGGTAGGTATGATAGATCTTTGTGGGATTCTCTGGGCCGTATTGTGGACAAACATCCCAAAGAAGACCAGCAAGATTTCCATGAAATACTTCCGGAGGGAGGTCTTGTCTTGTTTCATATCAGATCATTAGTGCCTCGGCTGACTCCGCTGATCAGCCAGATCAGCTGAGTCAGCCCAAGGGTACTCGCATGGTATCTGTTCAAGGCGTTCTGCGTGGCTCCGGTTGACTGGCCTCAAACCTGAGGTTCAGTGGAAGATCTCTAACTTGCCATTCAATGGGTCTTCCCTCTTAGGTCCCCATGCAGATGATGAAATGGCAAAGATGAAACCGGAACTGGACACCGTGAAAGCTGTGGGGCTGGAGAAGAGGAAGGAATTCGTAGACGTGTTCGCTCCTACAATAAACTACCATTCCAGCAGAGGGGTCCAACTTCGCAATGGTCGTCACAGGGTCATCAGCAGCAGCAGATGTCTCATTTTCACCAAAGACTACCAGGGAGAGGAAGTAATAAGCAACAGACCCCTACCTCAAAGCAACCACCGAAACAATGAGGGAGTGCTTCCTCTAAACACGTTTTCCACTCCGGTAGGAGGAAGTATCGCTGGTCATCTGGAGGAGTGGAAACAAATAACCAACGACAAATAGGTGTTAAATATTGTCGAGCATGTATATCTTCTACGTTTCAAGAGCCCACCACCATCAATTCTGCAGCGAGGAGGAATCTACCTGTGCCATCCTGTTTTACAAGAGGAAGTGTAAAATCTTCTGCTAAAGAAAGCCATAGAGTATGTTCCAGTTCGTCAGAGGAGCCAGGGAATATACTCTCGCTATTTCCTGGTCGAAAAAAGAGGTCCTTCAAACGGAGTTCAGACCAATTCTGGACCTGCGCATCCTGAATGTATATATCCGCAAGGAAAGTTTTCAGATGCTTGGTCTGCACCATATCTTCCCTCATCTGCGTCAAGGAGACTGGATGTGCTCTATAGATCTACAGGACGCCTAGTTTCACATTCCAGTGTCCAGAAAACATCGGATGTTTCTCAGTTTTCAAATTGCCAGACGTCACTATCAATTCCGAGTTCTGCCATTCGGACTCAAGTCAGCTCCACGGACTTTTTCAAAGTGCATGACAGTGGTGGCTGCCTTTCTTCGCAGGCGAAGAATTTCATTTATCCATACCTGGACGACTGGCTTCTGAAGAGTTCTTCTCCATCTCTCCTTCAGAAGCATCTCAGCTTCAATCTCCATCTACTGAACAAGCTGGGCATGAGTCAATTTAAAAAAATCCAGCCTCAACCCTACTCAGCACATTCACTACCTAGGATCAACACTAGACCCCGTGGAGGCAAGAGTGTCTCCTTCGGTGGAGAGAGTTTCATCGATCAAGATGAAGTGCCAGCATATCCTACAGTCTCTCTACCCGAAGTTAAGACAAGTATCCTCTCTCCTGGGGTCCATGGCTTCCTGCATATTCAATCCAATCCATATGCAATGCCTGCTTGCACATGCATCCCCTGCAACAAGCTCTGGAGGACCAGTGGGTTCAGGCCTCCGGCAGTTGGGAGGATCGTATCACTCTTCAGTCTGCCAGAGACTCAATCAGGTGGTGGACAAAGAGATCCAATCTGATGGAAGGTGTTCCCTTCCATCAAGAGACTCCAACTCAGACCTTAGTAACAGACACATCCCTACACGGTTGGGGTGCTCACATGGATCACCTTCAAGTGCAGGGTCTATGGTCAGAAGCGGACAAGGGGCTATCCTATCAACTTACTGGAATTGAGGGCTGTACATCTAGCCCTCAAGTCATTCTTCCCATCTCTTCAGACCAGTTGTCTTTTGATTGACAGACAGACAACACCACAACGATGTTTTATCTGAACAAGCAGGGAGGAACCAGATCCAGAATTCTCTCCCAGGAGGCGCAACAAATCGGAGTGGTTGTTGTCAAGAAATCTGACTATCATGGCGGTCCATGTGCCAGGTGTTCTGAACGTCCAGGAGGACTTTCTCAGCAGAGAGTTCATAGAAGCACACAACTGGGTGCTAAACGACGAGGTAGCTCAAGATCTCTTTCAAAGATGGGGCATTCTGGACATAGACTTGTTCGCAGATTAAACAAACGCCAAATGCCCCATCTACGCATCCAGGTTTCACCCAACAGATTCAAGCGGGAATGCTCTGTTGATAAGCTGGTCTCCAAGCTTACTCTATGCTTTTCCTCGGCTACCTCTCGTTCCGGCAGTGATCACCAAGTTTTACAAGACCAACTCCTGGATGATTCTGATCGCTCTGGAGTGGCTGTGCCAGTGGTGGTACCCGGACCTTCTACAGCTCTCCGAGGTCCAACACCGGAGGTTCCCTTGCCGTCTGGGTCTGCTGTCCAAGAAGCAGGGGAAAGGGTTTCACCCCAACCTCTTTTCTCAGGCTGATGGCATGGCTCCTAGTCCTGCAATATGGACACTTAGTCTTGTCTTACCAGTGGACTATATGAACATCCTTGGAGAAGCTAAGAGACCTTCTACCTGAGCCTCCTACGCTTTCAAGTGGAAGCTTTTCTACATATGGTGCTTGAATAATGGTCATGACCCAGTTAAAGGACCGGAGCAAGTCATTCTGCCTTATCTTTTGTATCTAGCTAAGTCAGGCTTACAGTTCTCTTCCAGGGGATACTCATTAATAGTCATAAGCACTGAATTATCTCCGCCCATGAGCGGGAACCCGGAACACATAAACAATATACATATATATGTGTAAATATATCAAAAAGTACGTAGTACTAAACTAATTATACACATATACATGTATAATAACCATAATATGCGGCCTAACATATATACATAGGCTAATAAAGCCAAACTTACACATGTTCTGAAGCATGAAAATATGCTGTATATAAATGCAATAAACAGGCATGAGCCTAAAATGCATTTCATAACCATGAAAACCTTTTATTTTCATCCAAGAACCTGTTGTAAACAGTTAGCCTAAAAGGCTGCATATGAAAAAATGTCTGTGTACAGAAAATCAGACTGGCACCCTGCCTTTAAGGCCCCGAGAATCTGCACACTTTGCCTTTAAGGCCTCCAGGAGAACTCTGTTCCCATCATGCACCACAGGTGACAGTTAGGTCAGTTCTTTTTTCCGGCTTGTTCTGTGAGGAACCTGGAACTTGAGCTCTGCTAGTTTAGCAGTTTTTCTGTCAAATTATTATTATTTTTTTAAAACCTTTATTCATATAAGCAAGCAATACAAGCGCAGGCCTACAACCACTAGGGCCGGCCGCAAAATCAGGAGATCAAAAACAGAGCAGTTTAGACGTGTACGATCAGAAGCAATTACAGGAGAGCCGCAAAATGTGGTCATAACACAGGAAGCGCTAGGAGAAAAGCGGTTTCATTTTTATAATTAAGAGGAGGCAGTGGCTATACCGACCAATACGTCGTGCAACACAATCAAAGAATAGAAGACGGGGGGGTATATCCCCCATGCAATCAAAAAAGCAATAAAAATAATGGGGCCAAATACACCCTACGCCCACCGAATGTGGGCCAGAAGTAAAGGTCAAACCATAGCAAGCAATTTAGCAAAATGTCGTGTAGAAAGCCCCCCCGCCCCAGACAATAAGAAAGGCAAATGCAGCCACCGGATAAATCAAGGAAAAGAGGAAAGAGAAAGAGACACAGCCAACCCCCTTGAAAGGAAAGAAAAAGGGACCATAGAACAAAAGAAATTAAAATAACAAACCCACCCCCATCACCCGCCACCCTACATCACCGTAATGGCTATGGCCTACCCCACTAACAGCGTGTCTGTCGCCCCAGGAACACCCTAAAGAAAGGAAATAAAAGAGAGGAAACGAAAGGGAGAAAAAGAAAGAAAGAAAGAATGAGGAGAGGAGCCGGCGATGGAAACATTCGGTCCCCCCCATCCCCGCAACAGAAAGCTTACAGATCGAGGCCAAAAAGAATACAGAGAAAAGTCAATGCACAGGGTGCAATCAATAATAGTCCACAAGACGAGTCCCGGATACGCCATTAACTAAGAGACAGTCCCGCCAGGATCCAAGCAAAGTCACCCCTGGCCACTTCTGCGAACAATAGAGCGGCCAAACAACCGCGTGGTCAGGAGACAGTACGACACAAAAAGTCCATACCAGTCAAGTAAGGCAGGCGGCATCTTCACACAACACCATTCCAGCCACCAAGAAGTAACCAACGATACATGGCGGCAGCCAGCGTGTAACAGTACACCAATCACCAACGCGGCCAAGTCCAAAGTCAGGTCTGCCCAGCACGGAGTGGAGAACACAAGATGTGGAAAACAGTGCAGCACCGGAGCCAGGCCAATTCGTTCCCCCAAAATCGTAGACTCATCCGGGGACCCCGGCTCAACAACCGGAGGTGAATCAACGAGACCAACTCGGGGAGAAGGCACCACTCCACAAAATGGCGGATCAACAATGGCAGCGATCCGTAACTCCAAGTCCCGGGACTTGCAGTGCAGATCGGTCCGCAGAGCGACCAACGCAAGCAGCACATGACTTCGTGTAGGCGCCGCCCCAAGTAACCGAGGTCTGGGGGTCTCAACTGCAACAGTGTCACCGTCTCCGGGAGGGATACACTCCAAGGGGTCATCCGCCATCTTGAGCACATCGTTAGCCGCCATCATCCCCTCCACCTCCAAGTCCATCATGACCGCCGGAGACAACAGGACCCACAGCCGATCAGCGGCGGCCGGTGCCCGGCGAAGAAACGAGAGTCACCAGAAGGCCGGGTGCGCTCCCAAGCAGCTCCCCGGAAGCCGGGCACCGGTCCCCGGACGGGACCACAAACAGGAGTGGGCGTCTCACCCGAGGGGAACCGGACAACACGGCCTGTCTCCGGTTCACCAACTGCTCGGGCATGCGGGGTGACCCACTATGGGGAGTGGGTCCGCTCCATCTCTCCCGGCTCGCGGCTCTCAGGCTCCCACCAACAGGCTTCTCATCCGGACCAGGGCCACCAACACTCCGAACACCGCCGGGCAGGCGCTGCACTCGAGGCCCCGGCGTCAGGGCCGGGAAGGCCAGCAAGCAGACAAGGGCAGATCGCAGGAACCACTGCACGTTGGAGCCCGAAAATCAGACGGTAGGTGAGCAATTTTCTCTAATCGTAGAAATCAGAAAGCCTCGAACAGGATCGTCGACAGGATAGGTAAGCGGGGAGGAAGGGACGTCAGAGCGAAGCGTTCATGCGACTGTTCCGATCGCCATCTTGGCTCCTCCCCCCCTCTTTCTGTCAAAATTTGTTTTTTTCTTCTCTTTTTTGACAAATTACTACTTTGGTGGTGGTTTAATACCTTTTTCTGACTAAACTGTTGGTGATTTTTTAGTCAGAATGCCACCTTTATTTTACAAATGTCCTTCCTATGGGAAGAAGTCAAAAACTGACCCACACTCTGTTTGTGTGGTTTGTCTTCCTGCTTCTCATAAGGTGGAAGATTGTTATCACTGCCTCAACCTTTCTAGTAGGACTTTGCGAGAAAGGGAGAAAATGAGGTTGCTGGGCCTTCTGGAGAGAGTAAGTCGTGGTGAGAAGGTCTCCAAGAGCTTGTTATCATCTACCAAGCCATCTTCTCAACACAAACGTCGAAGATCAGCTTCTCCTGAAGGTAAAACTAAGAAAAATCGACTCCAGGGAGCGTCGCCGTCAAAAAAGGGGCGCTAGACGTCGAGGACTTCGCCGGTGAGGCAAGGTTCAGCGTCTCGACACTCGCCGTCAATCTTTCTCGACGTCGAGACATCTGGTGTCGATTGCAGTAAGGACGACGTCGGGGCGAAAGGTTCGACGTCGAAGGATCGTAAGAGATCGACGTCGAAGGAGAGGCGTCCGACGTCGAAGGATCCAGTGTCGACGTCGAAGGATTCAGTGTCGACGGTGAAGGATCCAGTGTCGACGTCGAAGGATCCAGTGTCGACGTCGAGAGGGAGTCATCGATCGACGTCGAAGGAGAGATGTACGTCGGCGTCGAGGAAAAGGGTCGACGTCGAGAGTAAGATCGGCGTCGAAGAATTCGACGTCGAGACCTAAAAAGAGAAGGTCAAGGTCTCCGTCGCGACGTAAGTCTACGTCGAAGCTTGCTTCGGGCTCGAAGCATGGAGCAGAGTCTAGGTCTCCCCCACCTGATGAAAGGTCGGTTTCGAGACTATCAAGACCAGCCTCTCGGACCTCACTTAGGTCTTTGTCGAGGTCAGAAATAAGTCTACAACATTTAGTGGCGTCTTCACCGCAGGGTCAGCAAGATGACAGGTCTGCGGTGGGTCATGAGACAGTGCACCAGGACTCTTCTGTGGTGGCGCATTCTGGTTCAACTTCAGGGCAGGTGTCTGATGACAGGCAAGTGGTGCCCAGACAACCGACCCCATCTGGTTCATCGAACTCTGAGCACAGTGTAGTCTCCAGAGCCTCCAAGTCTTCAGCAGGACTGCATATTGTGCAGGTTTCACCTGAGGCTTCACCTGAGCGTGTAGAGAGTTCTCTTAACATGTCCCCGAGGTGGCTGGAAAGCCTGAGACATTGGAAGATGCGTCCAGATGCAGGACCGATGGTCCCTCAGTCAGAGCTGCATAGAAGATCACGCTCTAGATCCCGAGTGAGAGAGCGTTCGAGGGAGCGTAGGAGGCAGCGATCGGCAACTCCTCAGAGACGACGTAGAACCCCTTCACCATCTTCTACGTCTTCTGCGACCTCTTCAAGGTCTTCATATAGAGACTATTCTCCCACTATATCATCTACTCCACCTTCCAGAGTGTCTCCCGTAGATGATTTGAGCACATTTAATGATGTACTGTGTCGTGGGGCAAATAAGTTTAACATCAAGATGGCAGTTCACCAAATAACATAGTCAGTCATCTTTGAAACCCTACATCACAAAACGTCTGGGAGACCTCTTCTGCCGCTAGTGCCCGGTTTGATAGAACCAGCAATGAGAACATTCTTGACGCCGGCTACGGTGGGTTCAGGTCCTTCTAGGATTACGAAAAAGTACAAGGCTCCAGAAGATCCGATATTTTTGGGCTCTGACCCACCTCCAGACTCTCTTATTGTGGCGGCAGTCAGAAAAGCGCATTCTGCAGCATCTACCTCTTCTGCTCCACCTGAAAAGGATAGCAAGAGCATGGATTCTTTGGGGTGTAGAATGGCTAACACCTCTGGTTTGGTCCTGAGAGTGGCCAGTGCTTCAGCCTTACTGGGCCGCTATGATCGTTGTAGGAGAGTAGGGTCTGCAATCCTATGATCACCCAGATTTTTGCTTTTTGCTGCACTGGTTTACGACTTTCCCTGGCTGTGGGCCTGCTAATCAGACCCACAGCCTAGCTGTTCTCTCTATCCAAATTGTACTCAGGTACTGAATTGGCACTGGGCCCTCTCCAAGTCCCTGTACCCAGGGCTGAGGTGCACCCAGAAGTCTCCCAGGGGCTGAAGCATGTATTATGCCACCCCTGGATTGACTAACTAAAACTGACACAACTGGCTGCACGACAGCTGGGGCAAGGTGGTGTACTCACCCTTTGCTTTAGATATAGTATACCTATATCTAACCCTAAAAATGGACACACAGATCTCCTATCAGTCACTCCTATAGCAGGCCTTAACAATCCTGAAGGCAGAGTGCTTGGAATCGTGTGAGATGGTGCTCTAGCATGAGCTGAGCCTGTCTGCGGCTTTCGGGATCCATCCCTTAGCCGTTTCCATGATATCGCATACCATATACTCTTAAAGTGCATTATAATCCTCGCGGTTATGTGCCAACTCTGGTATCGCTTTATCAAAACATGTCGAGTAAGGTGTCATACGAATTGGAATGCTAACCCCTCGCCAATTCTGGCGACGGGGTTAGCATTCCACCCTTCTAGAGGGACACGACATGCCTGTAACCTATAACCCGGTTAAAAGTCAGACAGAGCCTTAGCATCCACAAAATGGATGCTGCCACCGAGACACAAGTCTGCCCTCCTGCTGCTGGGAGTCCTCCCAGAGCAGGAGACGAGGACAAAGGGTTTCCTGCCAGGGGCGGTGCCAGCACCGTCCCAGACAGGGTTTTGTGTATTGTAGGTAGGCAGGGCTTTAGAGGAAGGTGACTGCACGTGGCACCCCGGTGCTCACTGTGCATAGGCTGGCTGGAACCAGTTCCAGGGTCACTCCAGACCCTGTGCTGGGGAAAAGCCCGCCAAGGAAGTGGGTGTAACCACCCCCCTCCTGGTCCCACCCATAGGGCAGGACCTAGTCGCGTGCCAGCCCCCTTTTCCCAGATAAAGGTAGAGACTGGCCCCCTTCCAAATCAGATCATCTTTGAATCCTGAAACTACTTTCTACGAAAGGAACTCAAGACTTCTTCCTAAGATTTCTCCCTTGTGACTAAGGAGTAGTCACCCTGCATCCGCAGGCACCATCTAAAGAACACTGCGGTCTGCTGCAAGTCCTTCCTCCGGAATCCGACTGCCCAGCTCGACGAGAACCGGCTTCCCTGGCACCTCTGACCTCTACCCACCTCTACAGCCCAGCTGAGAACCGTGGGTGCGACGAGACCTCAAGGGACCGGCCATCTGCAAGACTGCACGACTTCTTTCCAGCAAGCCCGCCGAGTAATCTACTGGTGAGTGCTTTGGGGTCCGAGAAGCCCCGACTCTGAGCAGCTCCAGCTCCGAAGTGCAGCCCCCCAGCATCTCCACGATCTGCGTGGGGCCCTTCTGCTTTCCGCTGCTCACCGCGTTGTTTGGCTACTGGCCCGTTGGCTTGTGGCCTTCCTGACGACGCCCGACGACATTTCTGCTGCTGGTCTGGTTGCTCCAGACTGGCCCTTGCCCCCTTCCAGAAGAGGAGCACCCCGGACCCTCCTGGTCCACTCAAGACGCCATTTTGAGTCCACCGCGTGGGCTTGAATTAGCCAAGGCTTGTTGCCCAATCCTGGGTGACTTCGACGCCGACGACTTCATACTTCGTGGGACAGCTCGCACCTCCATCCTGGTCGCCGACAACGCCTCCTGGTCCGAGAGACTGCAGAGCCCAGCAGCGCCCACTCACCTGACTGCGGTGACTTCGCCCGGTGCCATCCTGGTGCCCACTTAATCACTGGCTAGTGATTCAAGAACTTGGTCCCCTCTGCTTTCAGGTTTTCTTCTTCCTTGATCCAGGCTTGGATCCATCGAACTTTTCTTCACTGGTCGCCTGCCAGCAACTTCTTCCTTCCAGGCTCCTGGTCCGGCAACGAGATCCCCGACGTCTTTTCAGACCTATGCAGCTGCAGCCCCTGGGCTAGGTAACTTCGGCACTTCGGTGTCCCAGCATAGCCTCACTATCCAAGGGTCAGGATCCACTGTCGTTTTCTCCCTACCAGGTCGGGTTCGCCCGTGAACACTAACTTTGTGAATTCTAGCTTCCATAGACTTTGTCCCGCATCCCGCGTGAGAGTGCACACTCTGCACCCGAGTCCCCTGGGCCTCCTAGTAGTAATCTAACGATTCCCTAGTCCAGTCCTAGCGATTCCAAAGCCTATTAGAACTGTTACTTACCTGCTAGTAATTCGCATTCCACTTTTAGCGTATATGGTTTTTCGTGCCCCTCGGGCATTTGTGTAACGTGTTAACTTAAAAGTATTTTCGTAAGAGTTTTGTTGTGTGCTTAGCTCCCTGTCTCATAAAGAGCCAGGGTAGTCTTGTTATAAATAAATACACTGTTTATTTTCATAACAACTTGTGTGGTGTCCTTTCACTGGGTGTTCAAGGGGTAATGTGATGGTAAAACAGCTGGCTTAACACGCCCTCTAGAGTCTTAGCCTTAGACTGCTCGTATCCATGCTACTAGGATAGCTGGTCTATAAGGTTGACTTACAACCAATCATCAATAAGGGTTGTTTGGACTGATATATAGTGATCACTAGAATAGTGAGCACTGCACATCAGGCCAACTTCTCACAATCGTCATCTATGGGACTCGGTGGCTCGTTTTGCGGATAAACTCCCTAAGGAAGATCAAAATGATTTCCTGGAGATTGTGGAAGAAGGCGGACTGGTGGCTAACCAGAGCATTAGCGCGGCTGCTGATTCGGCGGATCTGGCAGCGCATGGCTATGCTCACGGTATTTGTGCTAGGCGTACGGCTTGGCTGCGCCTTACTGGGCTAAAGCCTGAGGCCCAGAGGAAAATAGTGAATTTACCTTTCAATGGTTCGACTCTGTTTGGATCTCATGCTGACGATGAGATGTCCAAGATGAAAGTGGAGTTGGACACCCTGAAGGCCGTAGGTCTAGAGAAGAAAGAATTTAAACGTCGGGGTAATTTTCGTCCCTATGACAAGAGATCTTTCCAGCAGAGGAGCCAACAGACGAATTGGTCCTCGCAAAACCAAGGCCAGAATCAACAGAGGTCGCAATTCCAACAGCGGCGACCTGGGCGAGGCAGAGGCAATAGTAATAGGCAGCAGTCATCCGCTGCCAAACAGCCTCAGAAACAATGAACGGACGCTTTCTCCACAACCGTGTGCCACTCCGGTTGGAGGAAGTATTGTGTGGTTTCTGGAGGAGTGGAAACAGATCACAAAGGACAGATGGGTGATGAGTATCATTCAGAACGGATACCTTTTGAGATTCAAGAAGGCCCCTCCTGTCATGCGTCCTCTAAAAATGTTACAGTGAAATGTGAAACGTTTACAACAGGAAGCAAACATTCTTCTGAAGAAGAAAGCCATAGAACTAGTACCTTCTCAGCAGAGAGGTCAAGGCCTGTACTCTCGATTTTTTCTCGTAAAGAAAAAAGGTCCAGCTACGGAGTTCAGGCCTATTCTGGATTTGAGACGGTTGAACAAATTCATTCGAAAGGAGAGATTTTGAATGCTGGCGCTTCATCAGGTCTTCCCCCAGTTACATCAGGGGGATTGGATGTGCTCCATCGATCTGAAGAATGCTTACTTTCATATTCCGATATCCAGAAAACATCGCATGTTTCTCAGGTTTCAAGTAGCTGCTCATCACTATCAGTACGCAGTACTCCCATTCGGCCTGAGATCAGCTCCCAGAACATTTTCCAAATGTATGGCGGTAGTGGCGGCTTGTCTTTGAAAGAGACGGATTTTCATATATCCGTACTTGGACGATTGGCTTCTGAAGAGTTCATCCCCATCTCTACTGGAAGGACATCTATCGATATGCCTCCAACTCATGTACAAGTTGGGTCTTCAAGTCAATTACAAGAAGTCCATAATGAACCCCACCCAGAAGATCCACTACTTGGGTGCTCAACTGGACACGGAAAACGAAAACGTGTGTCCTTCGGAGGAGAGTTGGTTATCCATCAATGCGAAGTGTATTCTTCTCCTTCAGTCTGCACGTCCGACAGTTCGGCAAGTGTCCTCTCTTCTGGGGTCCATGGCATCGTGCATCTTCATCGTTCCAAACGCACGTTTGCATATGCGTCCTCTACAACAGAGTCTGGAAGATCAGTGGAAGCAGAGGACGGGATGCTGGGAGGATCGAATCCATCTCCAACAGTCGTCAAGAGATTCCATCCGGTGGTGGATGAAGAAGACACACTTGATGAAGGGAGTTCCTTTTCATCAGGACCCACCAACGCAGACTCTGATCACAGACGCCTCTCTCCAAGGTTGGGGGGTGCATATGGGCCCTCTTCAGGTACAAGGGCTATAGTCCGACTTCGAGAAAGGATATCACATCAATCTACTTGAACTCAGAGCGGTCCATCTTGCTCTCAGGTCCCTGGCTCCATCTCTACAAACTCGGTCCCTCCTGGTGCAAACAGACAATACAACTACAATGTATTACTTAAACAAGCAGGGGGGTTCCAGGACTCTGTCCATTGAAGCCCAGACCATCTGGCATTGGTTGCTAGCACGAGACCTGTCAATAACAGTGGTTCACCTGCCAGGGAGCCTCAACTCGCAGGCGGACGACCTCAGCAGAGACTTCGTCGAAGCACACGACTGGGTTCTCAACGAGGAGGTCGCGCACAGCATTTTCCAGGCTTGGGGAACACCAGACATCGATCTGTTCGCAGACGCGGCAAACACAAAATGCCCCGTCTTCGCGTCCAGGTTCTCCCAGAGAGGGTCTCAAGGGAATGCCCTTTTGATAGACTGGTGGCAAAACTTGCTGTACGCCTTTCCACCGACACCGTTGATATCAACAGTGATCAACCGGATGTACAAGACCGACTCCAGAATGATACTGATTTGCCCAGAGTGGCCACGCCAATGGTGGTTCCCAGATCTCCTCCAGTTGTCAGAAGTGCCACACAGGAGATTGCCTTGTCGCCCGGATCTTCTGTCCAAACAGGAGGGGCGAGTGTTTCATCCCAATCTCCCCTCCCTGCGCTTGGCAGCATGGCTCCTGAAGTCATCCAGTACGGGCATTTGCAGCTGAATCCGGAGTGTATGAACATCCTTAAGGAGGCAAAGTGACCCTCTACAAGACAATCCTACGGATTTAAGTGGAAACGCTTTTACCTTTGGTGTCAGAGTAAGGGTCTTGACCCTATTCATGGTCAAGAACAGGTGATCTTACCTTATCTACTTTACCTTGCTGAATCTGGTTTGCAGTTTAATTCCATCAAAGTCCATCTTGCTGCAATTACTGCTTATAGAAAATCGCCAAGACAGATATCTTTCTTTCGGATGCCTGTGGTGAAGGATTTTCTAGAAGGCTTAAGGAAGGTGTATCCTCCAGTCAGGTCTCCTTCTCCACCTTGGGAGCTTAATGTGGTGTATACCAAGTTGATGGGTCCCCCCTTTGAACCCATACATAAAGCGTCCTTACAACACTTATCTTGGAAAGTAGCGTTCCTGGTGGCCATCACTTCTGCTCGTAGGGTGAGCGAAATCCAGGCTCTGTGTTGCAATGAACCGTACACTATTTTTCATGGAAACAGAGTGGTGCGCAGAACTCATCCTGCTTTCCTACCCAAGGTGGTGTCGGATTTTCATATTAATCAAACCATAACATTGCCTACTTTCTTCCCAAACCCTTCGAGTCCGGCTGAACGGGCTCTACATTCATTAGATCTGAAAAGGGTTTTGAAATTTTACTTAGATAAAACAAAGTCCTTGAGGCACACGGACCGTATTTTTGTGAACTATGGTCCTACAAATACTGGTTTGGCAGCGTCCAAGAGATCCATTTCTAGATGGATATAGTGTCATGTATCCTACTGGCTTATCAGCTAGCCCACAAGTCTTTGTCGGGTAGACCTAGGGCGCATTCTACGAGGGGTAAAGCTTCTACCACAGCTCTCCTTAGGAATGTGGCTATGTCAGAAATATGTAAAGCAGCTACTTGGCGTTCAGTGCATACGTTTACACGCCATTACTGTATAGATTCTGATGCGCAGGTTGATGCACAAGTGGGACAAGCATCCCTCAGAAATGTGTTTGCTAATTCTAGCTAAACACTATGGTTTAAAAGTGTGGCTATGCATTTATCTGTTCGCCCGCTTATAGTGGGTATGAGCTTGCTACTCTATTCAGTGCTTATGACTATTATTGAGTATCCCCTGGAAGAGAAGGATTAGTTACTTACCTGTAATCCTAGTTCTCTTCCAGGGGTATGCTCATTAAAGTCATAAGCACCCTCCCGCCTCCCCGGGCGAGTAGTTGCATTGAGGTTTTCAATATGTATTATGAAGTTTTTAAGTGCAGATTCCTGCTAAAGTTTACTGTACCGTACAAAAGAACTGACCTAACTGTCACCTGTGGTGCCTGATGGCAACAGAGTTCTCCTGGAGGCCTTAAAGGCAAAGTGTGCAGATTCTCTGGGGCCTTAAAGGCAGGGTGCCAGTCTGATTTTCTGTACAAAGACATTTTTTCATATGCAGCCTTTTAGGCTAATAACTGTTTTTAACAGGTTCTTTGATGAAAATAAAAGGTTTTCATGGTTATGAAATGCATTTTAGGCTCATGCCTGTTTATTGCATTTATATACAGCATATTTTCATGCTTCAGAACATGTGTAAGTTTGGCTTTATTAGCCTATGTATATATGTTAGGCTGCATATTATGGTTATTATACATGTATATGTGTATAATTAGTTTAGTACTACGTACTTTTTGATATATTTACACATATATATGTATATTGTTTATGTGTTCCGGGTTCCCGCTCATGGGCGGAGATAATTCAGTGCTTATGACTTTAATGAGTATACCCCTGGAAGAGAACTAGGATTACAGGTAAGTAACTAATCCTTCTCTTCTATTAAACTTCACTTAGCTGCAATTACGGCATATAGGAAGTCTCCTACGCAGAGTTCCATTTTCAAGATGCCATCGGTGAAGGACTTTTTAGAGGGGCTAAAAAAGGTCTGTCCACCTGTACGAGCACCATCTCCTCCGTGGGAGCTCAATGTAGTTCTCACCAAGCTTATGAGTGCACCCTTTGAACCAATTCATATGTCATCTCTGCAGCATTTGTCCTGTAAAGTGGTCTTCTTGGTGGCCATTACATCCGCCCATAGAGTCTGTGAGCAGCAGGCCTTGTGCTGTAATGAACCCTATACTGTTTTCCATTCAAATAGGGTAGTTCTTAGGACTCCTCCTACTTTCCTGCCAAAAGTGGTTTCAGATTTCCACATTAATCAGGGAATCACTTTACCTACTTTTTTCCCTAGCCCATCTACTCCCTCTGAAAGGGCTTTGCACTCCTTAGATCTTAAGAGTGTTGAGATTTTATCTGGACAAGACCAAAGATCTAGGAAAGACAGATAGCCTCTTTATACATTATGGTCTTATTAACACAGGTCTAGCGGCATCAAATAGATCTATCTCAAGATGGATAGTCTCCTGTATTTCTTTGGCTTATCAGTTGCCTAATAAAACTCTTCAGGGAAGGCCTAAAGCGCATTCAACCAGAGGTAAAACCGATACTACAGCACTACTAAGTAACATTCCTATAGCGGAAATCTGAATGCAGCTACATGGCGGTCTGTTAATACTTTCTCTCGCAATTACTGCTTGGATTCGGATACTCAGGCAGACGCTCAAGTAGGTCGGGCATCCCTGAGAAACTTGTTTGGTTGATAGTCTGCTTTCCAAAAATATTATGAACTTTCAGTACTAGTTCTGGATTGCTCGTCCGTGAAGTGTGGGTATGGGCTTGCTACTCTATTCACTGCTTATAACTATTGATGAGTATCCCCTGGAAAAGAAGTTACTTACCTGTAATCCTAGTTCTCTTCCAGGGGTATACTCATCAAAGTCCTAAGAATCCCTCCCGCCTCCCCGGACGAGCAACGTGAGTGCTAGTTGTTATTAAGTTTAGTACGCCTTTACTAAAAAGAACTGATCTAACTGACCTAACTGTCACCTGTGGGGCATGCTGGGAGCAGAGTGCTCTGGGGTTCTTAAAGGCAAAGTGCTCAGATTCTTGTAAGCCTTAAAGGCAAGGTGCCAGTTATCTTTTCTGTACTAAGACATTTATTCTTATGCAGCCTTTGGGCCAAACTGCCTGCAATTATCTATACTTCATTGTTTTGGTAAATAAAGGATTCTTGTATGAAACCTTTACAGTGTATAGTCTCTATTACAGACAGTCTTGAGAGACTTATTGTTATACATGTAAAACTGCTGTAATTTTTGGCTGTTTGCCCTGTCTTGATAGGGCTGCATATGTACATATATGTAGCAATACATATATATTGGTGTATGGGGTTGTAAATTCTATACAATTTATCATCTGAGCATACACCTGTATATGTATGTACATATATGTTTGTGTGTGTGTATATATATATAGATAGATAGATAGATAGATAGATAGATAACGCTCAAAATCCTTTTACTTCAAAAAGGACAACAGCACTCCGGGGGTGGCGAGTTCCAAAGCGGTCTTTTTAATTATAATGAAAAGCAAATAAACACGTTTCGGCGTAAGCCTTCGTCAATGACACTTGACACATGACCCAACTTAAAGCTCCATAATGGGAGTAAACATAGACAAGGGACTTCCCCAAATGTCGATTATCGACGCCATCTTGTAGAAGATAAAGTCAAGTACACATTATATGTATATGCACACCGTGCAAGACAATAGTACCGTGAATAGGTACAAATACAAGAAAAGTATGGGCATGAATAGATATATTTACAAACTGTAACAAAATCAAGCCGTGGATCTGAAAGAAACAGGTTAGTATTAGATTCCTTACCTTAGACTGACGCCTGGGGGTTATTCTAAGGTAAGGAATCTAATACTAACTACTGTTTCTTACAGATATATCGTTACCGAAGGTAAGTAACTTGTTCTTTTGTGCTTGCCATCTCGTCACGACGCGTTTCGGCAGATCCCTGCCTTGATCACATATATATCCAGCTCCAAACATCCAACAGGTCATAAACCTGTTAAAGACCGCAGCACTCACAGGGGTGGTTTTCAACAGATATTTTATTAGAAAACCGTCAGCACATCAGGACCCGTTTCGGCATTTAGCCTTCGTCAATTGTTACAATTGACGAAGGCTAAATGCCGAAACGCGTCTTGATGTGCTAACGGTTTTCTAATAAAATATCTGTTGAAAACCACCCCCGTGAGTGCTGTGGTCTTTAACAGGTTTATGACCTGTTGGATGTTTGGAGCTGGATATTGTTGACGGGTACACCCCCGTTACGCAGGCACCCGCTCTAGAGTGCGGCAGCCTGGTGTTTTGGAAGCTAATATATATATATATATATATATATATATATATACACACACGCAAAGAAATATATATATATATATGTGCACATAACTGCAGTCAAAGACTCAAGATTGCAGTGGAGACTTTCACAAATGAAGTGGGGACAGCTGAACTCCCACCAATGGGAGTGCTGCAGGAGTTAAAAAGTAGGGTGGGGTGATATCCTGGTGTCAGCCGCATCTGAGGAAGGCAATTCATGCCGAAATGCATTATGCCAAGAGGTGTTCATTGAAAGGATTTCCTGCTCCCCGCTGTATCCTCTGATTGATTTTACCGAGTGGTCTTTTTGTGATGTTTCATGCACGTTAAGAGGAACCGTCCTGAAGTGTCTGGGGCTTTGCTGGCAACTGTGGATGTTTTTTCAAGGGATTGATTAGCCTCGGACCGACTCGAGAGCGGGCCAAGCAAGTGGCCACTTCCAGGAGCAGTCCGTGACTGCACAGGGGAGTGCAATCATTGTTTTAGCACTTCATGGCCTGGCTGACTCTCGCTATTGGTGCCGGATGTTGGAGACTTAAGAAAATCCAGGACACCCTCCTACCCAGGTTTACAATCGACAACAAAAACCTTAGCAATTCACTGAAAAAAAACATAGATTTCACACATGTTATAGTTAGCTGGACATTTCACTTATACAAAACCATTGAAATTCCCCCGTTATAGTTAGTTCAGCTAACTATAACTCGCGCGCCCGCAATGGACTGCTGATGACATCATATATTATATCACTCGTGACATGGTCAGTGACATCACTCATGACATCTCAAATGACATCACTCATGACATCATCCAGTGAATGTGTGTCTCTGAAAAAGAAATACTTTTTATATATGTATATCTAAAGGTCGATGGAAGAATAAATGGGTAAATAAGTGTCTAAATGGATGGTTTATTTGTAAAATTGATTGTATAACTGACTTATTAAGTGTATCTTAGTGAATACATGTATTAGCGAGTAATGTTTAAATATTTAAATTTCTGTATCAGTGTCTCACTTTGTGTATAAGTGGCTGCATGGGTTGGTGAGTAGCTTACATGAGTTATATGGGTTATTAGTTGTTTTTTTGAGTATCAGTAGGATTGTCTGTATGGTTCGGTGGGGGATATTACTTAGGGCATAGATGCATGAATGAGTGACTCACTGTTTGTATGTGTTTTGAAGACCGCTTTTGTGCAGGACTGTATGGGTGGATGAGTGTGTGTATGGGTGTGTTAGTGAGTGACTGTCTCAATAGTGTCTTTATGAGTAAGTACATATGTTTTAAACTAGTATATGTGAGTATTGATGTATGTAAGTGAATATATATGAGAGTGAGAGATTGGAAGAGTTCCTGTATAAATAAGTATGTGTTTCTATAAGTGATTGTTTAAGAGAGTAAGTATGTGTACGTTTCTGTAGAAGTAAGTGTAGTGGTGTGTGTATAGCTGTATATGCAATTAAATGGATGTTTGATTGTTTATTTGCAAGTGTATGTGTGTGAGTAACTCTATGTAGGGGTGTAGGTGTGTAACAGGATATCTGAAAGAGACACGTTAGTGATAGATTCCTTACCTTAGACTATCCCCAGGCGTCAGACTGGATCCGGAAATTTTTTGCGTAGCAGTACCCTTGCGCGTCGGTAGGCGTCGTCTGCGGCTCTGCGTCCGTCGTCTGCGCCGTGATGACGTCGTCTGAGTACTTAGACGCCGCCTCCGCGTGCTAATGTCAGTTCTTGTTTTTTCCACGCCAGCAGCGCAGATCCGGAAAAAGTGGTACCTTAGTCACTTTTTGACTAACTCGTTTTTGATCTTTTGATCATCCTTTTTCGAGTCTTCGACTCCGATCGGTGCGGGTAGGGATGCCAGGTTTCAAGCCCTGTGAGGATTGCGACCGACTAATGTCGGTCACCGACCCTCACCGTCGGTGTCTCCACTGCCTCGGCGTCGAACACGACGACAAGACCTGCTCCGACTGTCGGGCCCTGACTCCGAAAGCTAGGCGGGAGCGGTCCCGCAAGCGACTCGAACTCCGGCAGTCGGTCCCGCGCAGAGAACGGTCCCGGTCCGGACGGAGGTCGAGGGAGAGGAGCCATCGGAGCTCCGGGAGTCGACATCACTCCTCCGGGTCGAAGTTGTCAGGTAAGCACAAGAAGTCGAAGAGACGTCATCGCTATTCCGACTCCCCCCGACGCTCGCACGACGCGGCCGGGGGTTCTGCTGACACCGCCCACGCGGCTCCGTCGGAGTCGCAGGCGCCGCGTCTGGCCTCATACCCTCCGGTCCCTGGGCCTAACGCGACGCCGGAGGAGATCGAGCGGTTCCTCATGGCCATGAGGTCCCTCTCTCCTCCGACGGGCTCCGCGGTGCCTCTGGGCCCAGCGGACCCGTCTGGGGGTCCTAGCGGGTGGGGGGCTTCGTCCCCGATGCCTCCCTCGATCCGGTTCCGGCGCCGCATCAGACGCCGTTCGGGGAGTTTACTTTCCATGAACCGGCCCCATCCTTTTCTGACCCTGAGTACCAGGAGATGGGTGATGAGGAGTATTGGGAGGGGTCTGAGGACCCTCTGACACGTGAATGTCAGTCCCAGGAGGACTGGACAGGTGAACTTGGGGATGCCAGTGGTCTGGACACTTCGCCCGACACTGGCTTTGTCTCACCTCCTACCGTGGCTACGGAGGAGGGGGCAACCTACAGTGTGGTGTTGACGAGGGCAGCCAAGGCCTTGGGCCTTGAGCTCCCCGTCGCGGCCGTGAGGACTAACCTCCTCACTGAGGTCCTTAAGCCGCAGTCATGCTCAGCTGAGCCTCTGCTGCCATTTAATGAGGCCTTGACCGACGTTCTTTTGGGCACTTGGTCCAAGCCCGCTACAGGTTCACCTGTAGATAGGAACGTGGACAGACGCCACCGCCCGGCTCCGGGTGACCCATGTTTCCTGTCCACCCACCCCACCCCCGAGAGCCTGGTCATCCAGGCCTCCAACTCCCAGAACGCATTCCCGTCGGCTCCGCCGGACATGGAATCCAAGAGGTACGAGCAGTACGGTAAAAAGATCTTCTCATCCCTTAGTCAGGGACTGCGGTCTTCCAACACCGCATGCCTCTTGGGCCGCTACACCCACTCTCTGTGGGATACGGTTGCGGAAGTGCTGCCAGAGTGTCCGTTGGAGGTACGGGCCAAACTCGGCCAAGCCCTTGTGGAGGGCCGGGATGTAGCCAGATATTCTATCCGGTGTGGGCTGGATACCACCGACTCACTAGGTAGAGCGATAGCCACGACAGTGGCGGTCAGACGTCACGCCTGGTTGAGGTCCGCCAACTTTTCAGCCAATGTCCAAAACACACTGATGGACATGCCGTTTGATGGCCGTCGCCTTTTTGGCGACAAGGCATACCATGCGCTTGAGCGCTTTAAGGACGCCAGGGCTACGGCCAAGTCCTTGGGCCTCTCGGCCCCGCGCCAGCAATCGGCTGCCTTTCACTCCTTTCGTGGCCACGGAAGGGGTGCGCCCACATGTGCCGCCAGCCACGCACCGCAGGGCAATACCCAACGCGGTGGCGGCCGTGGGAACCGCCGTCCAGGCGGTCGGGGGCAGCGGCGAGGTCAGTCCACACCTTCCCCCGCAGCATCCGCCTCGAAACCCTCCTAGTCCGTGCTTTCAGGCCCATGTGACGCCAGTGGGGGGCAGGGTTCGCCATCACCTCCTCCACTGGCGCACTGTCACATCGGACAGGTGGGTGCTGCAAATCGTCCGAAGGGGCTAATCCCTCCCCTTCGAGGCGAACCCTCCAGCCATGCCACCGCAGTACCACCGAGTATCGGGGGATCATTTGCGGCTTCTGCAGGAGGAAGTTACGGCCCTCTTGGCCAAGGGGGCCATCGAGTGCGTTCCTGGGCCAGAAGTAGGGTGTGGTTGCTACTCCCACTACTTTCTGGTACCCAAGAAGGGCAAAGGGGGCCTACGCCCTATCTTTAACCTAAGGAACGTCAACGGCTTCCTCCGGAAGGAGAATTTCAACATGGTGACACTGGCTCAGGTCTTAGCTGCCCTGGACCCAGGAGACTGGATGGTAGCGTTGGACTTGCAGGATGCTTATTTCCACATCCCCGTCCTGCCGGCCCACCGGCGCTACCTGCGGTTCACGGTTGGCCACGAGCACTTTCAGTACACTGTGCTCCTTTTCGGCCTTACCAGCGCCCCACGGGTGTTCACAGAGGTGATGGCGGTGGTCGCAGCTCATCTGCGCAGGTTAGGGGTTTCAGTCTTCCCCTACCTCGACGACTGGTTGTTGAAGACGGGCTCGCCCCATACAGTCGTCAGCCACCTCCAGACAACGGCAGACCTCCTGCACCAGCTGGGGTTCTCCCTCAATGTGCCGAAGTCACACCTGTGCCCCTCTCAGAAGCTCCTCTTCATCGGAGCGGTTCTGGACTCAGCGCAGTTTCGGGTTTATCCTCCCGAACAGCGGGTCCGGGATATTCAGGCTCTGATTCCACTATTTCAGCCTTTATCCCGGGTCTCGGTCAGGTTGACGCTGCGGCTTCTGGGGCTGATGGCCTCCTGCATCCTACTGGTGCATCACGCCAGGTGGCGGATGTGGGCTCTGCAGTGGGACCGGAAGTTTCAGTGGGCCCAGCATCAGGGCAACCTGTCCGACCACGTCCTGATCTCGGAGGGCACTGCGAGACAGCTGCAGTGGTGGCTCACGGACCGCGATTGGGTCAGCGGCAGATCCCTCTCCCTTCCCCAACCGGAGCACGTAGTTGTGACGGACGCGTCCCTCCAGGGCTGGGGAGGCCACATGGGAGAGGCGGAGATCAGAGGCCTCTGGTCTCCGGCGGAGGCCTGGCTCCACATCAACCTTTTGGAGTTGCGGGCGATTCGTCTAGCACTGAAAGCATTCCTCCCCTCTGTCCGGGGGAGTGTAGTGTAGGTGTTCACGGACAACACCACCGCCATGTGGTACTGCAACAAGCAGGGCAGGGTGCGGTCGTGGACCCTTTGCCAGGAGGCTCTGCGCCTCTGGCAGTGGCTGGAACGCCAGGGCGTGACCCTGGTGGCTCAACACCTGGCAGGTTCTCTGAACGCCAGGGCGGACGAGCTCAGCCGTCGGTGCATGATGGATCACGAATGGCGTCTGAACTCGGACGTGGCGCAAGGCCTCTTTCAGCGATGGGGAGAGCTTTGGTTAGATCTATTCGCCACCGAAGAGAACGCGCAATGTCGTCAGTTCTGCGCGTTGTAATTTCCAAGGCGGCACTCGCTCGGAGACGCTTTTCGTCGCATGTGGAGTTGCGGTCTATTGTACGCCTATACCACTTCTGCCCAGAGTGCTGAAGAAGATCAAGCGCGACCGGGCCCAAGTCATCCTTGTGGCTCCGGACTGGGCACGAAGGTACTGGTATCCAGAGCTACTCAGTATGTCAGTCGATCCCCCGGTTCGACTGCCTCTTCAGGAGGACCTTCTGTCGCAGCAGCAGGGAGACGGTCCTCCACCCGAACCTGTCCAGACTCCACCTCCATAGTTGGAGATTGAGCGGCGACAGTTGAGGCCATTTGACTTGCCTCCTGAAGTCTGTAACGTCATTCTGGCAGCCAGGCGTCCCTCCACAAAGTCGGTATACGCCTGCAGGTGGAACAGATTTGTGGCATGGTGCACAGCAAAGGCTGTGGATCCTCTTGCTGCCCCTCTCTCAGAGGTTCTTCTCTTCCTTCTTTCTCTTGCCCAGCAGGGCTCTGCTCTGGGCACTATCAAGGGCTACCTTTCTGCCCTTTCAGCCTTTCTAAGGCTGCCTGATCAACCTTCCTTGTTCAAGTCCCCTATTGTGAATCGTTTTCTTAAAGGCATCACACACACGTTCCCTTCTGTTCCGTTTGTGATGCCTCAGTGGGACTTGAACCTTGTTCTTACATTTCTGATGTGCGCTCCCTTTGAGCCACTTCACAACTGTCCTCTCCGCCTTCTAACTCTGAAGACTGCTTTCCTGGTTGCCATCACCTCTGCCAGGAGAGTGAGTGAGCTCCAGGCCCTTTCTTGTACTCCTCCTTTCCTTTCTGTCCATCCGGACAAGGTTGTGTTGCGTACTAAGCCATCTTTCCTGCCCAAGGTTGTCACGGCCTTCCCCATCCGGTAGTCCATCACCTTGCCAACCTTCTTTCCGCCTCCGCACCCCTCTAAAGAGGAAGAGCGGCTCCACCGTCTGGACCCAAAACGTGCGCTCTCATTCTACTTGGATCGCACACGCCAGTTCCGGGTGGATGACCAACTCTTTGTTGGTTACGTGGGCGCTAAGAAGGGGAAAGCGGTGCACAAGAGGACCTTCTCCCGGTGGATCATCTTGTGTATCCAGGCATGTTACTCCTTGGCTAAAAAGGAGCCCCCTGCTTGATTGCGGGCTCATTCCACTCGAGCCACGGCGACTACAACTGCCCTGGGCCGGGGAGTGCCCTTACAAGACAGCTGTCAGGCAGCTACGTGGGCATCTCTGCACACGTTTGCGAGACACTACTGCCTGGACAGCCAAGTCCGGAGGGATGTCTTGTTTGGCCGTTCTGTCCTCCAGGACTTTCTGGTGTGATTATTGGTTCGCAGACCCACCACCGGGGTTGGTATTGCTGGGGTATCTATTCTAAGGTAAGGAATCTATCACTAACGTGTCTCTTTCAGATGCACAAGTTACTACTTGTGTAACGATATATCTGTAAGAGACATTAGTTGGTGATAGATTCCTTACTGACCCACCCATCCTCCCCGTTCTGCGAACCGATATCTAGGGTTAGGGTTATCCCCTTTCAGGGCCCTAGTTTCAATGGCACCAGTGTTGGTTTTTAACATGGCTCAGCGCTTCTGGCGCGGAAAAGCGGTGTCTAAGAACTGACGTCAGCACGCGGTGGCGGTGTCTTAAGTACTCCGACGACGTCATCACGGCGTCCACTACGCCGACGTCGGACGCGGAGCCGCAGACGCGCCTACCGACGCGCAAGGGTGCTGCTACGCAAAAAAATTCCGGATCCAGTATGACGCCTGGGGATATTCTAAGGTAAGGAGTCTATCACTAACTAATGTCTCTTACAGATATATCGTTACACAAGTAGTAACTTGTGCGTATCGGTGTTTGAGTACATATGATGAGTGAGTACATGTATGAGTGATTATATAGAACTGTTCGTGAATGAGCGATGTGTTTGTAGATTTTGGAATTACTGAATATGTTGTTCTAACTGGTATTGCTATCTTCATTGTTTTGAAGATTTTAGTTTCTATTTTTCAATGTGTGTATCAAAGGTTATTTCTGATGGATACATCTGCCAGTGGATTCCTCACCTTGTGAATATCCCCCCTACGTCAGCAACGTTCGGAAAATTCTTTTGTAGCATGCCGGTGTGGACAACGTCACAGGAGCACGGCATCGCGCTTGACTCCGACTGACTCCTTATTAGGCCTACGTCGGCGTGATGACATCAGTTCCCTTTTTTCCGCGTCGTCGACGCTAACGGTTTCTTGGGATCTTCTGTTGTATGGATAGTAACTTTGTTACTTTTGTGGATTTCTGGTTTCTGTTTGGTGTTGCTGTCTTCTGTCGAGATGTCATCGAGGAAGACGGGATTTAAACCATGCGATACGTGTGGAAGGATGATGTCCATTACCGATCCTCATGGTGAATGTTTATGGTGTCTGGGTTTGGATCACGACGTCAAAGGTTGTCGATCCTGTTTTAAAATGAACCCAAAGGCTCTACGGGAACTAGAGGCAAAACCGCTTGTTGCCAAATTGACGGGTAAGGATACAGAGAGAGCTTTGAGGTCAAGATCGAGACGGTCGAGGTCCCGGACGCGGCCGGCTTCGGGTCATGCTTCTGGTTCATCGAAAAAGAAGCATAGGAGGAAAAAGCACAGTTCCCTCAATTTCCTGGTCCTGGTCAGGACCCTTCGCATTTTTTGAACGCCATGTATGGCGTATATGCGAGAGCAATGTTCCCCACTGGTGCGCCGGCTGGTCCCATGGGTCCATTAGCTTATAAATCTGAGTGTGCTGCAGGCTTATGCTCCGGCTCCTTTCCTGCCGTTTGTGCCGACTCCACCATGGCTTCTATCGGCGCTTCCGAGGTCGACTCAGTGCACGGCTTCACTGGCTCCGGAGCGACCTCGAGATTCAAATCGAGGTTCGACGCCGGTTCCAGCTTCACATGGAGAAGTGTGGCTCAGGGGTTAGAGGCAGCAGACCCGGAAGCTGAGATCGGTCCTGGACCAGGGTTCAATTCCCCGCCTCGGCGGGTCTTGGGCTCAAAATTCCACAGACTCGATAATTCACGCTCCGGTGCCTACTCGACTCACTGGTTCAGAAAAGGGGGTGGTGATGAACAGAGTGTCTGAATTAAGCAGACCACTCTTACCCAGTCCAAAGATCAGGGCTTGATCCATCACCGTTATTTAGCTCACTGCCCCATCCCAGCTCAGAACCTGGCTATATGCAAATTAGTCTGTCCCTGGCCCAGTGCATCATGGGAACAGGGCAGACCAAACTACCAAGCTGATTCTTCACCAGAAAGGAGACAAGCTTCCGGGGACCGGTTTCTGCCATTTCAGGCGTCGTCGGCCTGGCTTGCTTGAATCCTGATGGAGCAGTGAGCAAGGGACTCATGTCTGAGTATACCCTGCCACACCTATAGTGGCCAAAAACGATTCAGAAAAGGGGGTGGTGATGAACAGAGTGTCTGAATTAAGCAGACCACTCTTACCCAGTCCAAAGATCAGGGCTTGATCCATCACCGTTATTTAGCTCACTGCCCCATCCCAGCTCAGAACCTGGCTATATGCAAATTAGTCTGTCCCTGGCCCAGTGCATCACTGGTTCACACTCTGCGACTCTGGGCAATAGCTTGCTTAATCTCCACTACGGCCCCTCGCGGCGGGATGCCTGGCTTTCACCTTGTGGATACCCTGCGGGGTTATCTCACAGGGGAATACCAGGACGGGTTCCCTAAGCAAGCGCTTAGATACCGTGTCGGTGATTTGCGCTATATAAATACATGTACATTTACATTCACATTCGAAGGCGGCTCCCTCTCCAGCTCCTCATTCGACCACAGCTCCGGGTCCATCGGAGTTGTTACCGGATCCGGCGACGTCGGTTCGAATGGAGTGGTCGAGGCGTAGAGCACAGCGCCTTTTGGAGGAGAGAAATTATGGAGAAGCTGACATTGAAGAGGGCGAGCTTCAGGATCAGGAGGATTATTTTGAAGAGTTGCATGATGCAAGTGGTCTAGAATTTTCACCAGAATGGGGGATACTAACGGTATCTGATGCTCCTTCTAAGGATGTGGCGCCTTACCATGTGGTAATTAAGAAGGCTGCAGAACTCTTAAATTTGACTTTGCCATCTGTGGAGTACAAATCAACATTCTTACTGAAGTTCTCTATTCTCCATCTTCTGTGGCTGAGGCACTTCTTCCGTTTACTGAGGCTCTTACTGATCCCATATTGGAGGTATGGAGTAAACCTCTTACTGCTCCTGCAGTTTCAAAGTCAGTGGCAAGGCGCTACATAGTTGCGCCTAGAGATCCTGAATTCATAGCCTCTCATCCTTTGCCAGAGAGTTTGGTGGTTCAAGCTGCTTGCTCTAAAAGATCTGCAGGTGCTTTTCCCCAGGTTCCTGGAGATAAAGACTCTAAGAAGCAGGTTCAGAATGCAAAAAAAGTGTTTTCGTCAGGCAGTATGGCCCTAAAGCCGACAAATGCTACTTGTTTGCTGGGCAGATATATCCATACTTTGATGGATACGGTGAAAGAGCTATCTCCTAAGCTTCCTGAGGAGGATAGAAAGAACTTTATTGAAGTGGTATCTGACACGCAGGTCGCAGCTCGGCAGGTCCTACAAAGTGGTATGGACACAGCAGATTCAGTGGCTAGGATCATGGGGTCTTCTATCGCCACCAGAAGGGCTGCTTGGCTAAAGACTTCTGAGTTTTCTGCAGATGTTCAGGCTGCACTGATGGATTTGCCTTTTGATGGCACAGGCCTTTTCGGAAAGAAAGCTAATGCTGCCTTGGAAAGGTTTAAGGATAGCAGAGCAACTGCAAGATCTTTGGGTTTGCAAACTAGAGGCTCTGTTGCCATAAGATACAAGGGTTTTGGAAGGTCTAATTTTCGTACCTATAAGCAGACCCAGCAGCAACAGCAGCAGCAAAATCCTTTATACAGGTCCTACAGAGGTAGACAGAGGGGTCGTTCTCGTGGACGTCAAGCCTCCTCCTCCTCCTCCACTTCCTCCTCTTCTACCCACCCCCCACCTACAATAGCAAAGCAGCCCTAGATCCACCATTCCGGATCATGCGGGTCCTGTGGGGGGTCGGCTTACTTATTTTCTACGGGATGGGAATCGGTTACATCAGATCTTTGGGTTCTCATTCTCGTAGAGAATGGGTATGCTCTTCCCTTTCAGGAGTTCCCCCCCAAATTACCCTCCTTGCCAAGGATTTTGCTCGGAGGACCACCTGTTGCTCCTACAGGAAGAGGTACAGACATTGTTCAAAAAGGGTGCGATAGAGGTGGTTCCAGAGCAGATAAGGGGTCAGGGATGCTACTCCCGGTATTTCCTGATCCCCAAAAAGGATGGCAGACTTCGTCCAATCCTGCATCTCAGGATCTTGAACCTTTACCTGAAGCAGGAGAAGTTCAAGATGCTCACCCTTGCGCAGGTACTTCAAGCGCTGCTGGAAGAAGACTGGATGGTGTTGATTGACTTGCAAGGTGCTTATTTCCATGTACCCATTCTGAAGTTGCACAGAAAGTATCTCCGCTTCACGGTGGGATCGCAACACTACCAATTTGCGATTCTACCATTTGGTCTTACTACTGCGCCTCGAGTCTTCACCAAGGTGATGGCTGTGGTGGCTGCACATCTCAGAAGGTCAGGGATTCCAGTTTTCCCTTATCTGGATGATTGGCTGATCAAAGCAGAATCTCCAGAGATAGTGCTCCATCATCTGCAAGAGACAACTCAGTTGTTGCACAGGTTGGGTTTTTCGATAAATGTGCCCAAATCTCACCTGGTGCCCTCCCAGTGCAACCTGTTCATAGGTGCGGTACTGGACACAACTATATGTCGTGTATTACCTCCTCCTCAAAGGATTCATGACATACAGGAAATGATTCCTTTATTTTACAATGGAGCGGTTGTTCCAGTCCTGAAGGTCCTTCGTCTGCTCGGTCTGATGGCTTCTTGCATTCTGTTGGTCAACCATGCACGCTGGCACATGAGGGCACTCCTGTGGTGCCTCTGCAGGCAGTGGTATCAACACCAAGGGGATCTCGGGGAGTCAGTGAGGATCTCCAGAGAAGCTGCAGTGGTTCTGTCTTGGTGGGGAGTGGAAGGCAATCTGTCTCAAGGAAAGCCTTTTCAAACTCCTCCCTCGGTGGCCACAGTGATAACGGATGCATCCACTCTAGGGTGGGGTGCTCATCTTGGAGATCTGGAGATCTGGAATTGCGGGCGATACGTCTGGCACTCGAGGCCTTCCTCCCTTCCCTTCGTGGTCGGTCGGTTCAGGTCCTGACGGACAACACCACCACGATGTAGTATGTCAACAAACAGGGAGGGGTGGGGTCGCAGTGTCTCTGCAGAGAGGCTCTGCGTCGCTGGTCCTGGGTTCAGGTACATCAGATTTGTCTGGTGGCAAATCATCTGGCCGGAGTACTGAACGTGCGTGCAGACAATCTCAGTCGGCAGTTCTCAGCCGACCACGAGTGGAGGCTTCATCCAGAGGTAGTTCGTCACGTCTTTCGGACGTGGGGGACTCCTCAGGTGGACCTCTTCGCCACTCGCGAGAATGCTCACTGCCCGTCATTCTGCAGCCTCCAGTTTCCGATGCAGGGAGCCTTGGGGGATGCGTTTCAGTTGAGTTGGGACTCACAACTCCTTTATGTGTTTCCTCCCATACCCTTGATTCCTCGGGTTCTGAGGAAGATTCGCCAAGACCGGGCCCAAGTTATATTGGTCGCCCCGTATTGGCCAAGAAGGGTGTGGTACACAGATCTTCTCCACCTCTCCTCGTGCCTTCCGCTCCGTCTCCCTCTCAGGGCAGACCTCCTCTCGCAGTCGCAGGGGCAGGTTCTACACCCCCACCTCCAGACCTTACACCTTCATGCCCGGAGATTGAACGGGGCAACCTGAATTCCTTTTCTCTCCCACCTGATGTGGTGGATGTCATTCTATCGGCTAGGCGTGACTCCACATCCATCTATTTTTATAGGTGGCCTAAATTGGTATCCTGGTGTGGGGAGAATTCTGTTGATCCTTTGAGAGCTCGTTTGTCTGAAATACTTCAATTTGCTCTTTCATTGGCGCAGCAAGGTTTTGCTGTGGCTACGGTAAAGGGATATCTATCAGTTTTATCGGCTTTTATCTTTTTACCAGATCAACCATCTTTGTTTAAATCTCCTGTTGTATTGAGATTTTTAAAGGGTTTAACAAATAAGTTTCCTCCTACTCCCTTTATTGTACCTCAATGGGATTTGAATTAGGTTCTTACATATTTGATGGGTTCTCCGTTTGAACCTCTTCACAGGTGCCCTTTGAGACTTTTGTCTTTTAAGACAGTTTTTCTTGTCGCAATTACCTCGGCAAGGAGGGTAAGTGAGCTTCAAGCTCTTAGTTCGAAGCCCCCGTTCTTGACCATTCATGCTGAACGAATGGTTCTTAGGACCAGGGCTGCTTTTCTGCCTAAGGTGGTAACTCCCTTCCATCTTGGACAGTCCATTACCCTTCCTACCTTCTATCCTCCCCCTCACCCTTCCAAGGAGGAGGAGCGACTCACCGTATGGACCCCAAAAGGGCGGTGAGCTTTTATCTTGATAGGACCAAAGACTATCGAGTGGATGACCAGCTCTTTGTTGGATTTGCTGGCTGCAAAAAGGAAGAGCTGTGCCCAAGTGCACAATCTCAAGATGGATCATACTATGCATCAAAATCTGCTACGCCCTGGCTGGTAAGGAACCTCCAGAGGGTATAAGGGCTCATTCTACTAGAGCAAAGTCATCAACATCTGCTTTGTCTAGAGGTGTACCTGTAGAGGACATTTGCAGAGCAGCGACATGGGCCTCCCTCCACACTTTTGCAAAGCATTACTGCTTGGATAGCGAGGTAAGGAGGGATGGCCATTTTGCGCGCTCTGTCCTTCAAGATTTTCTGGTATAGAAGATTGGACACCCTCCTCCGGGAGTTGGGACTGCTGTGGGAATCTATTCACAAGGTGAGGAATCCACTGGCAGATGTATCCATCAGAAGAACAAGTTACTTACCTTTGGTAACGCTTTTTCTGTTGGATACAGTATCTGCCTGTGGATTCCTCACATGTCCACCCGCCTCCCCTTTGTCCACTCTTCCATATCTGAGTTTATGACAATGTTTAGATGCATTGATGTGGTTATATATATATATATATATATATATATATATATATATATATATATATATATAGTGTTTTTCATGCATTATCTTCACACTATGTGTGTATTTTTGGAAATTATGTACTGGGTACATTGTATATGTCTACTATCATTGGTCCGTCCGAGTGCCTCGAAGGTACAGAAAAAAGGGGCGAAACTGATGTCATCACGCCGACGTAGGCCTAATAAGTAGTCAGTGACGTCAGTTGGAGTCGCGCGCGATGCTGTGCTCCTGTGACGTCGTCCACGCCGGCGTGCTACAAAAGAATTGAGGTGAGGAATCCACAGGCCGATACTGTATCCACCAGAAAAAGCATTACATAAGGTAAGTAACTTGTTCATTAGGGTGAGAGGAGGTCTGCCACTCTTTCACAAGGATAATGTCATCAGTGATGTAATATGTGACGTCATCAGCAGTGGATTGCGGGCGTGCGAGTTATAGTTAGGTGAACTAACTAGAACGGGGGAATTTAAATGGTTTTGTATGAGTAAAATGTCCAGCTAACTATAACATGTGTGAAACCTATGGTTTTTTCAGTGAATTTGCAAGGTTTTTTAAATGCTAATTCCTAACTATAACGTGCTTAAAACCTATAGTTTTGTCAGTGAATTTCATAGGTTTGTAAATGCCAATTTTGTAATGTATTAATTGTTATATTTATTTTTTTACATTAATTTACTAATTTTTTTATAATTATTATTTTTATCTATTTTCTTTTAATTACATTACATATTTTTTATGCAAAATAAAAAAATGTAAAAGATTTTTTTAAATATATTTTTCAATATATTAAAATTAATTGCAATATATATTTTTTTGTGGTAAACGTAGGGTACGCGTACCGTCCTCGCACACTCCTGCGCAACTGTAATCGTACTGTACGCGTACCCGTGCATACATCATAGATACATTTTGACATCGGTGCTTCCGCGTACCCCGCAAAATTCTTTTAATGTTTAAAGAGATATATTTATGGATATAATGTACATTTCAAGGCAAGACATTATCTGAGGTTATCATGAAAATAGTATTCATATAGTTTTAATAAGCGTATATTACTTTTAAAAGCAATTACGCAAATCGCTGGATACGTCGTAGGTACGCGCATCATAAGAGCAGCCTACGCGCACCCCATGTGACTTCAAAATAAGAGATTTGATTGGGTCATAATACTTTCAATTCTAACTGTTGAAGGACCCCACCCATTTTAATCATTCTTCTTTGACCATCACTGAAGAACCATATTTTTGTGAAGCTCCTGTGTTTTTGAAGAGATCTTCAATATGGCTGGACACCAGGATGAAGACTTATCTGATCACTCTTCAGAAGAAGAAATTGTTGCTGAGGATCCAGTCCCGAAAAGGAAGGTAGCTCTGATCTGGAAGTTTTTTTCCATTTCCTGACGGAGAAGAGAAAGTTAATGCAGCTAAGGTCACCTGTAAGGTGTATGGGACAGTGCTTTCCAGAGGCGATCCGAATAAGAAATATTCTTTTGGAACTGCCAGCATGGTAAAGCATGTGAGGATACTACATCCTCGCAATGATGCGAGAGCTGCATGCGACAGGCTGCGACAAGACCCTCCACCAACTGTAGCCAGCACTTCCACAGCACCATCAAGTCCTCATCCGGATATCCGTCCGGATGTTGCAGACCTCATCATTTTATGTAAATTTTGCAAGAAAACCTTATGTATTGGAGAGCAATACATTGATTTACTTTGCAGACGGAAACAGGAGCACCGTTTCTCCCACCGTTATTTTTTTTGTTTGTTACACACTATTTTTTTCTTCAGTTCCCTTTTTTTCCTATAAAAAAATAAGTCTTCAGAAAAACCAAAACAATATATAAAACAACAAAAAAAAGTTATTTTAAGAACTAACGTCACTGGTAAAAAAAAGAGCTATATTAGTATGATAGTGTGTAAAAGTTTTTTTGAATGAATGCGCAGTGCATAATTGAATGAAAGAATACATTGGTAGTGTATGGTGAATATGAAAGTGCAGAACTATAAAGGAGGTGCTACAGTATAACTCCATAAGGTGTTTACTTGTACTGTAGTACTTAAGCACAGAAATGTAACATATGTACATAAATATGTTACAAATCTATGCTTTTCTCTGCACTTCTGGTGAAAATGCCTGGGTGAATTTATAAGTGTTTGTGTTTTAATGCAGTGAATGGATTAGTACATACTGATGAATGGGTCACTACAACAGTGCAACAGCAGTGACAGAGTGCTTGGCGAAAGTATAAGGATACAGACTGGGGAATTGAAGATGTGAAAGACCAGTGTGCAGGTGGATAGAATACTGCATACCTAATGCATAGAGGTTTGAAGCAGTCCATGTCCTACGGCCTACTTTGCTGCATCAGCACTTGGGTACTGACTGAATGATTGCAGTTCTGCAAGGACAGTGCCTGAATTTAAAAGTGCTTGAGTTTTAGCACAGTGAATGGATTAGCGCAAACTGCTGAATGGGTCACTACAACAGTGCAACAGCTGTGACAGAGTCATTGGTGAAAGTATAAGGATACAGACTGGGGAATTGAAGGTATACAAGACAAGTGTGCTGGTAGATACAAGACTGCATGCATAGGGGTTTCAAGCAGTCCATACCCTAAGGCGTACATCACTGCATGAGTACTTGGGTACTGACTGAATGATTACAGTTCTGCAAGGACAGTGCCTGACTGAATTTATAAGTGCTTGAGTTTTAGCGCAGTGAAGGGATTAGCACAAACTGCTGAATGGTCACTACAGTAGTGCAACAGCAGTGACAGTGTTTGGTGGAAGTGGAAGGATACAGACTGGGGAATTGAAGATATGAAAGACAAGTGTGCAGGTGGATAGAAAACTGCATGCATAGTGTATAGGGGTTTGAAGCAGTCCATGTCCTAAGGCCTACTTTACTGCATGAGTACTTGGGTACTGACTGAATGGTTACAGTTCTGCCAGGACAGTGCCTGACTGAATTTATAAGTGCTTGAGTTTTAGCGCAGTGAATGGATAAGCACATACTGTTGAATGGGTCTCTACAATAGTGCAACAGCAGTGACAAACTGTTTGGTGAAAGAGTAAGGACACAGAGTGGAGAATTGAAGATGTGAAAGACAAGTGTGGAGGTGAATAGAAGACTGCATGTATACGACATAGGGGTTTGAAGCAGTCCATGTTCTAAGGCCTACTTCACTGCATGAGTACTTGGGGACTGACTGAATGATTACAGTTCTGCAAGCACAGTGCCTAACTGAATTTATAAGTGCTTGAGTTTTAGCGCAGTGACTGCATTAGCACATACTGCTGAATAGGTCACTACAACAGTGCAAGGGCAGTGACAGAGTGTTTGGTGGAAGTGTAAGGATACAGAGTGGAGAATTGAAGAAAAGACAAGTGTGCACGTGGATAGAAGACTGCATGCATGCAGCATACGGGTTTCTAGCAGTCCTTGTCCTAAGGCCTACTTCGCTACATGATTACTTGGGTACTGAGTGAATGATTACACTACTGTTAGAGAGTGTCTGAGTGAATCAATAAGTGCTTGAGTTTTAGCGCACTGAATGATTAGTACATAACACTGAATGGGTCACTATAACAGTAAAAGGGCAATAACAGGGTGTTTGCTGGAAGTGTAAGGATACAGACTGGGGACTTTGTGATGTATTCCTATAGGCTCTGTATCGATCCCCCTATTCCTGACCCTGTTCTGGTTAATAATTAACTAGCAGCCATCCCACGATGCAAAAACCGTTATCTGATTAAGCCACACCACGGCACAGGAACGCGTTATCTGATTAGGTCATAAGGCTTGCCATCTAATTAGGCAAGCACTATTCCTTCAGCCCTTGATAAGGCATACGGAGTTCTCAAAACAAATCAAACCTATGACAACCTGGGAAAATCCCTACAGCCATTGTTTTGATTTCACCGAGAACGTCAGTAAAGAATGTGCTAACGACCAGTTCGTATGACATCCTTATTGACGTATCTATGTCCATCCTTACGTCAATCTCGGCACCTTACAGGTATAAATATTACCGACATTGCCTTAAGCAAACACACGCGGTGGTGACGAGATCGGAGCAGCGAGACTTGCCGAAGAGGCCAGCACAGAGCGGACCCCGCTGGCGCTGCCTCGCCTTCCTGACGCGCTGAGAACAAGACGCTGCTTTTCTCCTGCCGAGAAATCCAGCTCCGGCGCTTCCAAGCAGCCCTCGCAGGCAGCTGGAATATCGAGACCAAAGACGAGAGATACCAGCCCTCAACCATTCTAGATCTCAGGTACAGAACTGAATAACCCCTTACAGAGAATTCTTGAGTCAGTCACTTGGCAAAACTAACTTAACTTAAACTGCTACTTATCTACTCCCGCCCACGTATTAGGCTTAGGTCAGGTACACTGGGGTAGGCGTAGTTAGAAGCACCAGTTGAGTACGATTAGTCAAATGTATATATGTATGTATCTATTTTATCCATTTTAAATATCTTATGGCTTAGAAACCATATCAATGCTTTTACAGTATTATTTTATACTCCTGCTTTCACTGTATGCACTTTACTTAACCATAAGTATTGCAATAATATCGATTCATTTCTCTTGTACGAGAAAAGAGACTGATCAATAAATAAAATCTTTTATTGAACACGCCCGTCTCTTCCTTTTCTCTACAATCTGGTGAAACTAAGAATGCACTGAACTGACTGAGTAAAATAAGTTGTCTTTTGTTTTCACACGACTCTAGAGATACACTCTTGATTAGGGGAGAGCAAAGTTGTCATGTTCTATGGTTGTCAGAAACTAAATCCCTTCTTGTCTATCCAGGGAGGTTAAACTCCTCCTTGCCTATTCGAGAAAGTTTCTAGTGAACTCTGAGCTAGCTGGCAAACACAAAACTTTAAGTCTAATATCGTCAGTAGAAGACCTAGTTAACCTCCGTCCTAGGTCTATACTATTGAAGGTATTATTCCAATGCGCAGAGCCTATTGGGATAATAGGAACTACACTACATGGCGCCCAACGTGGGGCAAGGCGATAAAACTAACGCAAGACATTAGAGTAACTCAGTCGTGCTTTTTCACACAGAACCCCTTTTTTCCCCATAATACTCCAAAGACGTCTGGAGTGGGTGAAAGGTCATATCCGCCAAACCTCGCAGGAGGAGACTCCTATGTATGGTTCTTGGTTTAGTCAACGTTGAAGGATACACTGTTCCAAAATATTGTACATCTAATCTTTGTTTCCATAAGAAACCTGATCTGCAAACAAACGGAATAACCTTCTGGACAGTAAAATGTCAGACAGTGAAGGTGAAAGAGAGGCAGCTAGAATAGCAGCTGAACTCGTAGCAGCTGATAATACTATGCAAGAAGCAGACCCGGATATAATACTCATCCCGGTCAACAAAAGGAAATCTGTAACTTTAAAACTTATAGAAAATGGACTGACACCTAGAGGTGGCACAGTCATATTCGTAATAGAGGCACACCAATATCGGCAGACAGAGGTATTCTATTCATGGATAAACTTTCCAGCAGCTAATGCTGTAACAAAGGTCTTCCACTATTACAAAACAGAGGAACCTCCTGATGAGTACATTCCTTTCGAGGAGGTGGAAGTACCACTCAAATTCCAAGAGCACCTGCTCTTGTTTGATGGCGCCCTAAAACATAATAATCACATCACCAGGCTCGGTCCACTAGGTAGACCAGGAGCAACGTGGCCGGTCCTAGCCGGATACACACCATAAAATCCAGTTAAAATCACAACCTACTGCACAGAGGCAGTACCCAATTAAGCAAGAAGCTAAAAAACAGGTAAAAGAGATCCTAGATCAACTTGAATACCAGGGGGTGATTGAAACTTGCACCTCACAAATGAACAACCCTTTGTTTCCTGTCTCCAAACCAGACAACTCATATCGTCTAGTTTTGGATTACAGACACCTTAACTCATGTTGCAAAACGTTTGCAGTGCAAAACTCGCATAGTGCTGCACTAATGAATAACATAGTGCGCAAAAAATACAAAACAACATTAGACATCTCTAATGGATTCTTTTGTCAAAATATAGCACCAGAGAGCAGATATTTGACTGCGTTCTCGGTAAATGGCTCGCAAAAGAGTTTCTGCCGTTTACCTCAGGGGCACAAGAACAGCCCAGGATTATTCTCAGCGAGAGTAACAGAATTACTACAAACATATGATGACGAGGCATTATCTTATGTCGACGACATTTACCTAACAGATGATGACTTGGATACTCACTTGAAGAGAGTGAACACCATAATACTTGGGTTCGCAGCAGAGGGTTACAAATTCAACTTTATAAAGTCTAGAATTGCCCATCTAACAGTCCTGTTTTTAGGATATGAATTATCAAGTGAAGGCAAAAGCCTGGCTGACAATTTCCTAGAGAAATGTGCTGTACTCCAAGCACCTAGAACACTAAAAAACCTACAATCAATTCTAGGCTTCCTAAATTTCGGAAGAACATACATTGCAAATTACGCAGAAAGGGTAAAACCCCTTTATGATCTAATAAAACCAGATTTTAAAAGAATCAATTGGACTCAAAAACACACAGAAATTTTGAGATCTTTACAAACAGACATGTTAATTAAAACAAAATTAAAAACACGTGATAACACACGCAATCTTGTGATTCGAGTCATCCCAGGAAGATGCGGATTCACATACCTGACCTCTAATGAGGGAGAAAAGGTACCAATTGCATACAAATCACACTTGTACACAGAAGCTGGAAAGAAGTTCAGTATTAAAGAAAACATTGTTCAAGCAGTTCAAACGGCTATAGCAGGAGAAAAAGACAAAGCTGACGGTAGACGTATCACAGTCAGAACAGCAGAATCAGCCTTTGAGGCATTAACAACCCCATGTAATTTACCAACAACAGCGTTGAATCCAGAATGGATACAATGGGTGAATTCAATTACAACGGACAGAGTAAAATACTACTTTGATCCAGAATTAAAGGAATTAAAATATCTAGAATATGAACTGACATACCCTCTGCCAATCGACATTCTGCCCTTACGACAGTACGCCTGTGTAATCTATACAGACGGCCATGCTCAACCACCAGGGTGGGGAGAACAAGCATATAACCCCACATGTGAAATCACAAAAGAAGTGTGGCACGGAGGGAAACTGAGACCTCTGCTAATAAAAACACACTCAGTAGAAACTAATTCAGAAGAACAAACTGAAATAATAGCATTGAAAATGGCGCTAGATAATGCAGATCGCGAATTCCCGACACATATAGTGTCCGATTCATATTACTGCGTCAAATCATATAACAACGATTTGCAGAAATGGATTCAAAACGGTTACAAAGATGACACAGGTGCAACAATAAAGCAAAAAGTGCTTTGGAAACAAATTGTTCTTTTGCAGAAAGAACTACCAAAAACTCACGTGATACACTCACTGAGTCATCAGCGTGATGGCGTTCACGTTGCAGGGAATTCATTGGCTGAAAAAGCCACAACGGCAGCAACTGAATCGGCTTCCGTAGTTAGTAAAAAGCGTGCAGTAAAATACATTGACGGTGAAACAGTGCTGGCGGTGAAAACGTCATAAAAAGGCGACTGCTCAGCACTACCGATCAACTATCCACTCTATTATACATACATAATCGATGCAAACTCCGTTCCTTTTGCTCGAATCCCTGGAGTGGGGGATAGAGTAATTCCAAACACGGACAGGAGAGGCTTGTTAATAGCAGACGCACATATGGGTGAGGGTCTCAGACACCTCAAACTAAAAGATTCTCTGGAAGAATTACAATCAACGTACTGGTGGCCAGGCATGAGCCTGCAGCATCACATTTTTGTAAAAAAAATGCCCTGACTGCAACAGAGAACGCAGTGGCGAGAGAAACGGTATATTACCATGGCGTTTTCCACAGAATGGATCAACAATAAAAATTAATGCGTCCAATTAACATATAAAGACTATTTTTCCACTTGTAATGTAGACCCCAGCACTCGGCTGACGTCTGGACTGTTATAAAAAGATTTGCGAGTCTATAATGGCATATACGCTTGAAGCATGCTACGTTTGGCTAAATGTTTTTTCCTCTTGCACAAAAGCGTGTGGAAAAACATGGCCAAATGAGCATAGCATAGCGGGACTCTTCTCACTTCCTACCTGAGGGAACGGGATGGTGTAAAGAAAAAACCAAAGGCATAAAGCAATCTATAACAGCGAAGGTATTAGGTTCGGGAGCTGGGTGGGTCAAACATCTAATAAGTGTCCAACGTAGTCTAAACAACCTGCCAAGAAATTCTCTGAGGGGATTCAGTCCGTACGAATTATTGTTTGGAACTAGAATGATGGTCTTAGATCTTGACAGTCAGACTTCAGTGGTTAAAGAAAAAAGCTTTGATATCAAAGATCGTTTGGCTATTTTACAGGACTTAAACGAAACAAGGAAAGACCTGAGCAACATAAAGTTGAAACAACAGCCAACGACCACTGAAGAAAAACCACCTGTCCCAGCAAGACCTGTCTGGATTCCAAAAGTCGGGGATCTAGTCAGAGAAAAGATCGCGGTAAAGAAGGAATTTGGGCCTTCTTACAGAAAAGCAGTTCCTGTCTTGTCTATCAACGGGACAAGATCAGTAGTACTACAGCCCCTTGCTGGTAAAAAGGAGAACAGAGTTGTATCAATCGACCTGATAAAACCACAATCATGTGGCCGATAACAAACAGTAGGCCAAGTGGACTCCCGATAAGTAGTAGAACACCAAGGTTTGCTACAAACACAGAGGTTCAATCTAAGAGGCTACTCACATTTGAAATGCCTACAGAACAACAACAAGGACTATGCAACAATGCTATGGAACTTAAACCTCTAAAAACCCAAATAAAAACATTTAGCAGAGACACACCAATCTACAATGAAGTAACAGATGACTATGCTGCTGCAACAAAACACACTAATAAAGCAAACAGTAATCCTGAAGCAATTGGAACAATAGACAGAACGGCATCCGGCTACTTCATCAACTTCAATGATTCATCTGAAGATCTGAGTGAATCAAAGAAACAAACATCAACAAAAACCTTTAAAGATAAAGCTAAGGAACTTTTTCAACATCTGAAAGAAACCTATCTAATTTCTCCATGGATTGAATTCTGGGTGGCCTTAGGTGCACTTATCCTCATACTTTGGCTCATCATGGTACTATGTTTGGGACATTTCATTGAGGGAAAATATGTTAAAATGGACACAGCAAGCCAGAAAATCAACTTGGTCCTCAAACCACACACATCTTCACACGTCGAGAAAAGAGAACTTTCTTCAGTCAACTTCACAGCCAATCCTATACCCGGTGGGGTAGCATGGGACAATACCGATTATGAAATCTTTGGTCCGGTTGAAATCCTGAAGTATCCACATCAAATTAAGATCTCATTGAGTGACTTTGTAAAACCAAGCACATTTGCTGATGATTGGGACTTTGAAAGTATTAATGATATGATGTCTGACCTAGTGATGTCTGCTAAATTTACAAAACATGATTATTTGCAGGGTTCGTCTAATTATGATAAGATGTTCTGCTATAATCACTTTAGTAACCATTATCTGCATAAATCTGCACAACCTAGAAATGTTTTAAATTATAATCAATGGGAACACTGTGCAACCCCTCCAAAAGGTAGCTCAAGAACTTTTTATGACAAATATTCATATTTTTCAGGGTTCAACACAAGTAATGCAGAAACATTTTATTTCAAATTGTCAAACAGGACAGGTACGAAGACCATGCTTACAAACACTAAATTGATATATTCAGACTCATTTTTTAATCAAATGAATACATTTGGGTTTGATTACTGGGACAAAAATGTTGAAGTAAAAAGTGTTTGGGGTACAAAAGAATGGCAAGTACAAGGTATAGAATCATTGTTTAGAGCCTGCATGATCCCAGAACAAATTATATTTTTGAATGACACTGTTCTGAGGAAAATTGAATTTTGCCCTGCTATGTGTCCCCTACGTGTTCAGCAAATCAAAAGGGAGAGAGAGGACTAGGTAAGCTAGTCCGGGTCCCCTGGTTATATGTAGAAATATCAATATAGGACTAGCTAGGTTGTGTTAGTGAGACTCAGGAGGTACATCTGTGGGCAAACCATTAGGTTTGGTCATGAAGCCCTCACACACCAACCTAGTTGGTGTCATGCTTCATCATCGGGCCCACCACAGTGACACCGAATGTGTCCCGGGTGTGCTGCGACTCCAGATTACTGAGGAGCTGGTATGCTTACTGAGTGTGCAGTGATTGGTGAGTATGAACGTGAAAATTTAAAAGCTATACTGGTGGTCCCAGTTCCCAAGGGTGAAAGGTAAATTTTAATATCTGGGCCCCTGTTAGCAAGATAAAAAGGCTTGTGGACGATGTGGAGTGTATTAAGAGCTCCTACGTCCTTTGTGGTCTACATGTTTCAGCCAGGCCTTTTGGTTAAAACTGGCTTTCCTCAGGACCAATGAGTATGTGTGGGTGACAATAAACTATATTAAGTGACTTGGTGTGTGGTAAAAAGTGTCGCACTCGCTAAGGTGCTGTACGTGTTAGAGGGGGATTCCCTCTGCTTTACTGTACATTGAACATAGAGACATTACAGACATACAAGGGAGAACCAGTGAGAATGGTATTTTAGAGAACACAACTTATGGCCGACTTCTAGTGTGCGTGAGCGACCTAGAGCGGCAGATAACGTGGCCATGAGCATCTTTCATGGCTGTGGTGAAATATGGCGGTAAAGTTTTAAAACGCAGTGGCGGTGGTGGGCTACACAGCGAAACAAGCATAGCGTGAGGTACAGGTAAGTGGGGTACATAATTCCTCACACTTGCTACTTGCTGTTAAGACGGAACTGCAGCAACCTCCAGGATTTCAAACACCAGTCAAAAGCCTTGGTCCACAAGTTGGAAGACCGGGGTTATCCATCTAGAATCATTTCCAAATCTTGCAAAAGAGCACGCAACCAGAACAGAGAGGCTCTTCTAGAAACAGTTGTCAAACCACAAGAAACGCCCACTATGACATGTGTCACCACCTACAATACCGCCTCAAACCAGGTCTCAAACATAATCCGCAAGAACTGGAAGATCATCAATTCAGGCACCAGGAATTGGGATCCCCCTCGGTTTGCATATAAAAGAGCACAAAATCTAAAAGACCAACTGGTATCCACCAGACCCAGAAAGAAACAACAAACAGGCCAGACAATTCTGAATGCATGGGGGTTACCCGAAAAAACAGGCCACCAACCATGTTACAATTGCAGCGTCTGCCACCTGACCACCCCTTCCAAGACATTATCTTTGGAAAACGGAAAAACCTGGACACAACGACAATTTACCAACTGCAACTCATCCAACTTAATATACTTGATCAGCTGTCGATGTGGTTTGAGGTACATCGGTATGACCACCAGAAAAGTCAGAACCAGGATGACTGAACATAGAAGTACAATGCGCTGTGGAAAAAACATCAGCAAACTGACTCAACATTTCATCACCCAAAATCACACCCCAAATGACTTCTCCTGGACAGTCATTGAACAATTCGCACTATCCAACTGCAATGAGAAAACACTACTCTCCAAAGAGCAACGCTGGATTTATCGCCTTTCTACCCACATAGAGGGGCTTAATGATTCCATTCCGTGGAATGCTTTATCAAAATAAACATGCCCTGTCTGCTTACAGCAATAAGCCTGTATTCCTGTCCACGCTCAGACTCGTGGTCTGTCCCAACTCTGTAATTGCCTTTTTAACTTTACTGACTCTTTAATAGTTGCTTTTTATCATCTTTTTACCCCCCACTGGCCATCATTAATCGGTCCCATGGCCTTTTCCTATAACATCTCTAATGTGCATGCGCAGTGTGTTCGTGTCTGCAGTACACGCATGCGCCGCGCTGACCTTCGCGCATGCGCGACGCGAGTGACACTGTCTCCTTACACACGCGCACTCAGAGCCAGCGCGACCGCACCCTCCTCTCTCATTTCCAGGTGCAATCAATTGAACCAGCTATTTAAGCCCGTGCCTGAGCCATGCAATTTCACTCGGGACACTGGAGCAGGACGATAGGTCGCAGGAGCACGCTGATCGGAATTACCGTGAGTAAACGTGTGATATCTTCACGACGCTCTGGGTAAGCAGCATTTTCTCTCCACAGGTACTATCCTAACTCTGGCCTTTTACAATGTTTAGGGTCTTCTTCCCCTCCCTGCCAAGTGACCCATGAGGCTTTAACAGCAAGTAGCAAGTGTGAGGAATTATGTACCCCACTTACCTGTACCTCACGCTATGCTTGTTTCGCTGTGTAGCCCACCACCGCCACTGCGTTTTAAAACTTTACCGCCATATTTCACCACAGCCATGAAAGATGCTCATGGCCACGTTATCTGCCGCTCTAGGTCGCTCACGCACACTAGAAGTCGGCCATAAGTTGTGTTCTCTAAAATACCATTCTCACTGGTTCTCCCTTGTATGTCTGTAATGTCTCTATGTTCAATGTACAGTAAAGCAGAGGGAATCCCCCTCTAACACGTACAGCACCTTAGCGAGTGCGACACTTTTTACCACACACCAAGTCACTTAATATAGTTTATTGTCACCCACACATACTCATTGGTCCTGAGGAAAGCCAGTTTTAACCAAAAGGCCTGGCTGAAACATGTAGACCACAAAGGACGTAGGATCTCTTAATACACTCCACATCGTCCACAAGCCTTTTTATCTTGCTAACAGGGGCCCAGATATTAAAATTTACCTTTCACCCTTGGGAACTGGGACCACCTGTATAGCTTTTAAATTTTCACGTTCATACTCACCAATCACTGCACACTCAGTAAGCATACCAGCTCCTCAGTAATCTGGAGTCGCAGCACACCCGGGACACATTCGGTGTCACTGTGGTGGGCCCGATGATGAAGCATGACACCAACTAGGTTGGTGTGTGAGGGCTTCATGACCAAACCTAATGGTTTGCCCACAGATGTACCTCCTGAGTCTCACTAACACAACCTAGCTAGTCCTATATTGATATTTCCCCTACGTGTTCCCCATCATGTAGTATATATGCATGATCTCCATGCATTTTCCCTCCATGGCCAAAAATAAAGACGCATTTGCAGTTGCGTCCAACGTTAGTATGTCAGTTATCCAGTCCTCCGTGAAAGCAACGTGAATTAGGCTTTTAGGCCTATGTTGCCAACGTCTTTACATGGTGCACGTTAAATCATCGAGATGCACCCGTTTCTAAGGCTCCACAGGGCCCAGACACCAGATCCAGGCCTCAAGCCTCCTGAAACATTCCGAGAGATGCAGCCCCGCCTGCATCCCTGACCCTTCCCTTACTTCCTGCCAAACAACGCGGTGCCCGGCTCGGCCTGGCCTGCTTGCCAAGAATATATTATGCCCACAGTTATCTGTTCAGCTCCCCGGATTCACATTCCTAGCTAACGAACAGGATAAACATATCCGTCTACAGTCCAGTCTTTCTGTCTCCATGCAAGTAATTTACTGAATTAGTATCCATAGAAGATCCATAGCCCACGCAATACCCAAAGAAATATATGCATACACTAGCCTTTAGTGACAAGCAGCCTTTGCCCTGATGGCTTTTAGAATCAAGCAACATGTACTCCAAACACAAGATATCAGATACGCTATAGGTACAGGTCGTTCTGACATCCCAGACTTCAGTCTCCTCTACTAGTGCTAGAAGTCAGCGCCCCCTAGCCATCCCCAGTTACACGTCATGACTCATTTTGCGCGCACCAGTAGGTTAAAGATTCCAGCTGCCCATGAAACCCCCTCCATGTGTCCACCCACCTATGACACTTCTGTGACGTCTACATCACACACCTCCGTGCACGCCCTGTGCACGCCTTCTTTTACGCCCATATGTTCTTATCTTTCTTTTCTTCACTTGTTACGCCTACTGTATTCAATGCAACTGTACAGTTCTACTATATATATTGTATGATGTTGATGAAATGTTGAATATCCCTTCCTGAACCTTAGTAGGTGATGGAACACGATGTCCATTGGCTCGAGCCACTTAATTAAAGCCCGTATGACTCAGATAGCACGGACTCTGCCTCTCATTTATTGAGCTGTTCTTATAATCATTTAATGCATAGAAAAATAGTCCCGGTAATTATTATTTACCACATAATGGCGCCCGAACAGGGAACCCCCCTTCCCCACGCGCCGGCGATGTAACGCAGGCCCCCTGACCCCTTCTACAGCCGTGACGGACCCCTTCTGCGCACCTGCGGGTTTTCCTGCTAAACTCCCTCAGGCCCACGGAGGAGACGGAGACTGCGGTCCAGCATCCAGACGAGGCGGTGAGGAATGCGGAGAGTCCCGACCAGAGCCCAAGCCGAGAGAGCAAGGTCCGAGGTACCCGGAGGCCCACCTGTTTCCGAAGCCCGAAGCGCATGCATAGTGCGTAGCAGTAGCCAGACGTCGTAGCAGTCCGGTCCAGTGTCGAGTCTCCGAGGCCTTCAGTTTTGCTTCCCGGTGAGTACCATTGCTGGGAACGCATCTAGACGGGTTCATTAATTTGTGCCCGGTCAAGACGGATCTGGGTACACAGATCCGGTCCAGACGTGTTCACCTAGGTGGAGACGGTATGACGTGTCTCTTTATGAGACCGGTATGTTCTGTACTGTCTTAGCAGTGCATCCAGTAATTCTGTTTTCTAGTATAGTCTCTCGAGATTTCCAGTATTATGTTTTCGATGTACTAGGTAGTATCTGTTCGAACTGTTTTTAATGTGTTTTGATGTCGTGGTATGAATGATTTGTTTGCAATTCATTACTGTGTTCATTGTACGTTCAAATATGCCTCTGTTTTCAAAGTTACGTCAGATAGGAACCAGAAAAGGGATACTCGAAGAATCAGTTCCCGTCCCACCTAGGGACAGTCCCGGACATTTCATGTATCATAAACATGGCTTAGATGCCATACTGTACTTAGACTTATGGGTAGACTATACCAAAAATCTGGAAGAGAAATATAGATGGCCTGTTTCAGGAACCTGGGATGCTAAGTGCATCATGAGAGTAGAGGAAGCATTATGGAAAAAGAAAGCCAGACAATCCCAGAAAGATGCCATAGAATTGTGGCGTAAAGAATCACATAAAAGAACAGAAAAATAAATCAGGAAAGCAGAACTAAGTAGGGAAGCATCAGAAAAAGCCCACTAGAAGAGGGTGAACGAGTTAGAGCAGAACAGTTAGACAGACAAAGAAATGTGTCCCCTTCTCGCCGAGGGCCTGCCTAAGGCGACCCCGGATGCACCCTGTAATTTACCACCACCATTGGTCCCGACTATGCTACGTCATAAACCGAGAAAGAGAATGACACCTCAGACGAAGATGTAGACACAGAGAACCCAGATAGAATAGCGTACGTAGGTAGGGCGAGACCTTTTGACAGACCCACACGCCTAGAATGTAAGAAAACGTTTCTTCCTCCCGTACCAGAACAGTGTTCTCTTGAGCATTTATTCCAAGCTACCGATAGAGTTTTGAAACAACGAATAGGTTACAGTGAGCTTAGTACCATGCATGAACAGGAACTAGCCCGATCAGCAGTTCAATGGACTAGAAATTCTAGCACATTTAAAGACGAAGTAGTGGCCCAAACGTTTCTGAATCTTTCCCCAGACGAACAGCGACTGGTGGGTATGTACATGATCCAACACCTCATTACACTGTACGAAAGTCAGCATTCTGACCCAGGTCCCCTATATAATGTATTGGACGAGTTACTCCTGAACAGATGGAAAGGCCTAGGTACCGATTTGATTAATGTCATTTTAGAACAACGCCACAAATACAGAACGTTCCTGACTCCACATTTCGTTCCTGTTCCACCCCCAGTAAGGAAGACATTTTACATAGACAGACAGAATCCCTTGCGAGAAGTCCATCCTGTTCGGACAACGGGAGGTGAGCTCGAACGAGTATTTGTTTACACCCCTTTAACGAAAATAGAACTACTGGAAATGAAAAAGTTAGTGCCCTGTCACGATAAAGATCCAGCAGGGTTCCACCGTGAATTAAAAGACATGCTCCGCATGGGAGAATACACGTATCCCGATATCATTAAAATGTTAAAGGTCCTGTTGCCTGCGGGCATATATGAAAAACTTAAAGAAAAAGAATGGGAGGTGGGAGAGAAAAAGATTGACTGGGCAGAATTAGAGAACGAAGATAAAACACGAGTTCCTGGTACTGGTCTCGGGGAAAAAGCCAAAGCATTGCCCGAGTTGTTAATACAAGTCTTGCCAAGATTACTAGCCACGAAAAAGGAAGACTGGGATGCCATCTCAGCCTGTAAACAGAAACAAGATGAAGACACTAGTGATTTTTATTCCAGATTTGAGAAATGTTTCATTATTAATAGCGGCTTGAAAACAAGTAGTGAATCGTATCCACATCTTTTTGTTACCAAATTAGTAGAGAATTCGTTAGCACAAGTTAAAAATCGAGTACTGAAAGTTGAGAGTACCTGGCAAGCTAATACCCCGTCCCAAATGTTACAAATGTTACAGTATCACCAGAACCGAATCAGAGAAGAGCAGGAACATGAAAGGAGACGTATGAAAGACACGAAAATGAAAGTACTAGTAGCACAGTCTGTTCCGGTGGATAGTCAGAAGAGGGGTACGACTCAGACCAGTCATTCTGCGGCTCCTGTAAAAGGGACATGCAATTACTGTAAACAGCCAGGTCACTATATAAACGAATGTGCCGTTCTGAAACACAACATAGCTACTGGTAAGACGAAAGAAAGACCGCGTCCTCCTAGACAGGAACATGTTCCACAAAACACGCAACCACCGCAGAACGCACAACAGACAGTAGCAGTACCGCAGCCTATAGCTGCCACACAACAAGTTACACAGCAGATGTACCAGTACGCACAGTCGGAATATCCAGATTATCAGCAGTATTCATGAAACAGCCTAGAGAGGGAGGTTGGCTTGCCTCTTATCGAGGTTCCTGTAGATCAAGAGGGTCCCTATGTACACAGCCAGGTATTAGGGAAAGACAGAAAATTTCTGATTGATACAGGGGCAAGTAGAACTACCATCAGTCATGACGAGGTTCCAGGGGCCCCTCTCTCCGGCTCAAGAAATGTTTCCCTGGGATTTTCAGGAAAGCCTATTGTTAATGAAGTATCGAAACCGGTTTCCCTAGAAGTTGGTCCATTGTCCCGAACTACAGACTTGTTACTTACGAAATCATGTCCAGAAAACTTACTTGGTATTAAAACATTGAAAGAACTGGGAGCAGTGATTTGTTGTTCTCCGGAAGGAGTGAGATTGTTTTTACGTGATTTTAAAGGACATTATGTGTTAAGAGATTTTGATCCAAGATTACTGAATGTACCACAGCATTTATGGGCGCAAGGTCCTACTGATGTAGGTTATATGCACATTACACCATACCGTGTCACTCTGAAACAAGGAATTGTACTACCGCGAATCCGACAATACAGGTTGCCGCCTGAGGCTGTAGCAGCCTTATCGAAAATCATTGACGAGCTCATTGCTCAAGGAGTGGTTGTAGAAACTGACTCCAATGTATGTAATTCCCCTATCATTCCGATCCTTAAACGTACTGACCCAAATGCACCTCCAGTCTACAGACTAGTGATCGACCTTCGAGAACTTAATAAATGTATCATACCCCAGTACCCAGTGGTTCCAGATATCTCTTCCCTATTGACTGCCATTGATTCCGAAGCTGCGTTCTTTACTGTCATTGATCTCAAGAACGCCTTCTTTAGTGTCCCCATCCATCCGGATAGCCAGTTCCTTTTCGGATTCTGTTTAAATGGACGAAGCTACAAATTTACACGTGCACCTCAAGGGTTCACAGAAAGTCCTAGTATTTACAGTCAAGCACTGAAACGACAACTAGATAGTATTCCCATGCCAACTGACACTGCCCTGCTCCAGTACGTTGATGACCTATTGATTACAGCCCGTACAGAACGTGATTGCGAACGTGCGTCACTGACAGTCTTGTGTTTTCTGGCAGAAATGGGGCACAAGGTATCCCTTTCGAAACTGCAATTCTGTGTCCAGCAAGTGGTGTACCTTGGTCACTTGCTGTCCAAGAGGGGTAGACAGCTGACACCTGACCGTATCCAGTTAATTGCACATCTTCCACAGCCCAAGACACAGAAGGAGGTACGAGCTTTTATCGGCCTCACTTCTTACTGCAGACAATGGATCCCTCAGTACGCATATCTAGCCAAGCCACTGATACAGTTGACAACACAGGAGGCAGCGACATCGGCTGTCCTCCCTTGGACCCAGGAACATACACTTGTTTTCGACGAATTAAAGAAAGCTTTATGTCAAGCACCTGTTTTAGCTACGCCATGCTACAGCAAACCTTTTACACTTTTTGTCACTGAGCGCGATGGTACAGCATTATCTGTCCTCACACAAGATCAAGCAGGACAACACAAGCCTTGCGCTTATTTTTCTAGCACATTGGATCCAGTAGCCCAGGCTTTGCCTGCGTGCCTCAAATCAGTTGCAGCCACAGCTTTAGCTATCAGACAAAGTGATTCCATAGTGTTAGGACACCCCCTGACAGTACAGGTTCCACACTCAGTGGAGGTTCTTTTAAACCGAACACAGACTCAGCACTTGACCATAGCACGATTGACAGGATATGAACTGACACTGTTCCAGCCACACATAGAGATCAGACGCTGCAACATATTAAACCCTGCTACACTGTTACCCTCGATTACCTCAAACCCTGCAACACATTACTGTGTGGAAGTTATTAACACCATGACGAGGCCAAGACAAGACTTGACGGACATTGCATTACCTGACCCAGACCTGACACTTTATGTGGATGGTTCATGTATGAGAACAAGTACAGGAGAGTTAGTGGCAGCATATGCAGTGACTACTGAAACTGAAGTTATAGAAACACATCGTATTGACACCCTGTCTGCCCAAGCAGCAGAGCTCATCGCTCTGACCCAAGCCTGCCTACGAGCCAAGAACCTGAAAGTAAACATATATACAGATTCGCGTTAAGCTTTCGGAGTCGTTCACGACTTTGGAGTCCTCTGGCAAGAAAGAGGTTTTATGACCTCTCATGGAGCCAAGATTCAGCATGGCCCCCTCATTCAAGCTCTGTGAGAAGCAATACATTTACCTACAGCTATAGCCATCATGAAGTGCAAAGCACATACGAGAGTCACTGACACCATTTCCCAGGGTAACGACCTGGCAGATCGAACAGCCAAGCTTACAGCTCAGACTCCAGACATTCCAGCTGACACGACAAAGACAGACGTTTCAGTCCTGACGACTTGCATGACAGTCAAGGATCCTACACAAGATGTACTAGACATACAGACACATGCTACTCCAGACGAAATCAGGAAATGGACTGAACAAGGAGGGGTCCGGACAGATCAGGGATGGTTGACGAAGGGAAAAGCCACATGGTTTCTCCCCGACTCTATGGTTCAAGTCATCATTAATACAGCACATAGTCCAGCACACTTAGGAGAAAAAGCCATGTTAGACAGCATCCAGAACCTCTGGTTTAACAAGCATTTACGAGCAGCAGCGAAGCAGAAAGTGCGTACCTGCATGATCTGTTGTCAGTTCAATCCAGGTAAAGGTGTTCCCGTGGAACAAGGTGGATTTCATCCTCCTGACCATCCTTTTGAAGTCCTCCAGATGGATTATATACAGATGGATAGATGTCGAGGATTCAAGTATGTCCTCGTAGTTGTATGCGCTCTGTCCAGATGGACAGAAGCATATCCAGTCTCAGATTATACTGCCGTGACCACTGCCAAGCAGCTGGTTCATGAGTTTTTCCCTCGATATGGTTTGCCCCGTGTCGTGTATTCAGATAATGGACAGCCATTCTCGTCCGAACTCATGAAACAGGTATCACTTCTGTTAGGGTACCAGTGGAAATTCCACTGCGTACGACACCCCGAGGCAGCTGGCCTCGTCGAGCGACACAATCAAACTCTGAAAACACGATTAGCGAAGGTCTGTGCAGAAAAAGGTGTAGATTGGATGGTAGCCCTGCCGGTTGCCCTCTTCTATATGCGAATGGTCGCCCACTCTAGATCTGGTTTGTCACCCTATGAGATTGTTTTCGGTCGTCCCCCAAACATGTGGGGTACACCTATGCCTCGTAAAATCACCGATGTTGACAGTAACATGCTGACAGATTACCTGGCTTCCTTGATGTCTGCACTACTCTCTTGTCGTTCACAGGTCGCGCTGCCTTCCCGGACAACACCCAGGTGAAACCGCACGAGGTCGTTCCTGGAGATCTAGTCCTGGTTCGCAATTTTGATCGCTCAAGCCCTCTGGAGCCCCGCTGGAAGGAGCCAAAACTCGTTCTGATGACCACAAGGACCGCCGTAAAACTAGAAGGAAGAAAAGGCTGGCTCCATTCCAGTCATATCAAGCGCTTCCATGGACCGTGTCCAAAGACTTTTTTCAAGGATTGCCCCGATATTGACTCTAAACTTCCCCTGTTAGAGAAAACTCCGCAACAGGAGTATAAAATCAAACTGAGGTCTAGTAAGTCAGACTGCGTTTAATTGTTTAAGTCCCCCTCGGGTGAATCGGTTAGACAGGTTTCTGACATGTATGAGATAGAACCAACCTATCTCGAGTGAATTACACCCGACCACTGTGCACTGTTACGAATCTCTATTGAGTTTATTTTTCAAAATTTAATCCGTATCAAAGCGAAATTTCAATTACATCAACATAACTTGTCAATTCAGTGCATTGAACAAAACATTCATAATTTTTACATTTCTGTTCTCTTTGAACTTAGAAGTATACAGCGTACACAACACAACATATCATCATTTCATTATACATTTGAGATGCCCGATGCATTTCGAGCCCTGTGAGGCTCTTCCTCCGGGGCCTGAAATATGAACAAATATGAAAACAGCGTTACATTTTGGGACCACAAGTAAATTCAAATGAATATTCTTGCTTAGTGCACCACCACCATCTCACCGTGTGGGTGATAAAAGTTGGGCTTACCCTCTACTTCTTTATGCTGGACGAGAAACCTGTGCAATGAGGAAATATACCATAAACTCTCTATCCCTATATCAAAAGCAACACACTAATAACAAAAACCACGTCAGCGTGGCGACTTAACTCACCCTCGTGCAGGCATGTATCCGCAACTGATTCTACAACAAAAAAGACCATGATCAGAATTCCTGGAAAACCTTAAGCTATTCTTTAAACGGAACCCTCAAAGACCGCTTAACAAACTGCGTACCTGGATGATAACGCTGTTCCTCTGTAACATTACTCGTGGCAGTTGCCAAACGTTTAGGTGCACCGCAAATGACTGACGTACTAATCATCACGTCAACTCAGTAACTCCCAATGAAAACGCTAAACGCCCTCGGGCGTCACGAAAACGACTAGAGCGGCCCGCTCGCACTGAACGCGGCTTCACTTCCTGATCACTCTCCTCACCAGTAACCACGTGTTACTGTTTCAACCAATCCGCTTCTACCTCTAAGGTGCCCTAAACTTAAAAGCACTCGTGGGTGCACGGCGCATGAAAAATAATGCAATAAAATAAAATAAAATGTGATGAACTTAAAATGTGACACATGCAGTGAGAAAAGGCTGGGGGAAGACTGTGTAAACATTATTTTCGATCAACCATAAGTACATTCAAAAACACATGACGCATTGAATTACATGAATTTACAGAAAACATGAAAAATCAATTTTTTCATTTAACCCTTTGGGATCTTGTGTCCCCAACCTTTTAATCCAATAAATTTCTCTCTGTAGCAGAGATCTGGTGAGATCTGTGCCCTCGAACTTCTCAACTTTTTCTAAGATAGACCCACATAGTGAGAGAGATAGACGGAACTTCAAGAAAACGAAATATTGTAAAAATCTCCGAAGCAGATGCATCGTTACATTATTGTTTATGTTTATTCTGAGTCTTACGATCACATGTATAAGTTGTATGTTACATGTATTTTTTCCTCCTCTCGGTTCACATTTACACCTTTCCTCTAATGATACTGTAGAGCACACATTTAGTGAACTACCCCCTCACGAGTTATCCTATCGACTTGCAATGCGCAACAATACTTTTATTCGTATGTTACACTATTCGCATCAGACCAGCAATGCCACTAATTGCTGGGTATGTGGCCGACTCCCCCCTTACCAGACAATGAAGGGAGCTCTGCCACTCTTTCCCTATCCGTTTTCACACAATGGTTCGTGTGGAGCATGGTTTGCATTGACGTCATCTTTAGACGATAAGTCCACAGTTTCCCTTCTGAATACAGTTATGAATAAAACCTGTTTCCCAGACAAGGACGGTCTTCCCCAAAGGACAGGGATAGATCTAGAAAATGAAGTATATGATCTAGGTAATTTTTCCTTTATCCTCATGGTTTTGAATGGTCAGTCCGAGACTAATTCAGACTTGCCTTCTATAACAGTTCTACCAGTGAAAGGTGAATTATGTGTTAGAAAGAATGGTTCAGTACACCTAGGACACAGTGATTGTACTACTGTGGTCGAATGTAGAGTCATCGGATCTAGTTGTTGCGTTTTCATTCCTAATAACGCACCGTCTGTGTATTCAGCAATAACAAGACTTCATAAAATAGCTCATCAGCTACACCAGAATCCAGGCACCTGGACTTGGTCCGGCTGGCTCTGGAGTGTAATATCTGCATGGGGATGGAGAGTACTGTCATTCCTGGGAGTAGTAGTAATGATCATATTCAGTTGTTGTCTCTGTTTACAATGTGGCCCAGCGATTTGCGGCTTGTGCGCCACAGCCTGTATTCCACGTCCACAATCCCATACCCAAATGAAAAAAGACGAGCAAATGATGCTGTATGAACAGATAGATGGCCTCATGAATATTAATGTTTCCTGAAGGAAACGTAGGGAACAAGGAGGGAATGAGGAAAATTGAATTTTGCCCTGCTATGTGTCCCCTACGTGTTCCCCATCATGTAGTATATATGCATGATCTCCATGCATTTTCCCTCCATGGCCAAAAATAAAGACGCATTTGCAGTTGCGTCCAACGTTAGTATGTCAGTTATCCAGTCCTCCGTGAAAGCAACGTGAATTAGGCTTTTAGGCCTATGTTGCCAACGTCTTTACATGGTGCACGTTAAATCATCGAGATGCACCCGTTTCTAAGGCTCCACAGGGCCCGGACACCAGATCCAGGCCTCAAGCCTCCTGAAACGTTCCGAGAGATGCAGCCCCGCCTGCATCCCTGACCCTTCCCTTACTTCCTGCCAAACAACGCGGTGCCCGGCTCGGCCTGGCCTGCTTGCCAAGAATATATTATGCCCACAGTTATCTGTTCAGCTCCCCGGATTCACATTCCTAGCTAACGAACAGGATAAACATATCCGTCTACAGTCCAGTCTTTCTGTCTCCATGCAAGTAATTTACTGAATTAGTATCCATAGAAGATCCATAGCCCACGCAATACCCAAAGAAATATATGCATACACTAGCCTTTAGTGACAAGCAGCCTTTGCCCTGATGGCTTTTAGAATCAAGCAACATGTACTCCAAACACAAGATATCAGATACGCTATAGGTACAGGTCGTTCTGACATCCCAGACTTCAGTCTCCTCTACTAGTGCTAGAAGTCAGCGCCCCCTAGCCATCCCCAGTTACACATCATGACTCATTTTGCGCGCACCAGTAGGTTAAAGATTCCAGCTGCCCATGAAACCCCCTCCATGTGTCCACCCACCTATGACACTTCTGTGACGTCTACATCACACACCTCCGTGCACGCCCTGTGCACGCCTTCTTTTACGCCCATATGTTCTTATCTTTCTTTTCTTCACTTGTTACGCCTACTGTATTCAATGCAACTGTACAGTTCTACTATATATATTGTATGATGTTGATGAAATGTTGAATATCCCTTCCTGAACCTTAGTAGGTGATGGAACACGATGTCCATTGGCTCGAGCCACTTAATTAAAGCCCGTATGACTCAGATACCACGGACTCTGCCTCTCATTTATTGAGCTGTTCTTATAATCATTTAATGCATAGAAAAATAGTCCCGGTAATTATTATTTACCACAGTTCAACAAACTACCTGTCTTGGCCTAGCCAAAATCAAAGATTTAAACAAACCGTCTATTCCAAAGCCAACAATGAACAGTAATAGCTCTATAGATGAGGAGATAGACATAAACCATATATTAAGCCAAAACAGAACACATCCTGATTGGAAACAATGGTTGATCTGGCACACAGATACTAATAACTGTCAAGACAGATTCCTGAACAAAATACAGGGGTTCACATTGACCAGGCCAGACCCTAGATATTCCCAAAGACAACACCCAGGGATAATTACCACGTACAGTGTGGGCAAACTCTGCCTTCAATTGGGAAAAGGGTACATTAAGTCAACATGGAACTTGCCCTATTCACATGCATGTGTCAGTAATAAAGGCCAGAAAGTGTTTCTTAGTGGCAATAATTGTGCGATGTCACTAAGCGGTACACTTCTGTGTAATGGTATTAGTTTACACGGAGCCTGTGAAGGGTCCTCAAATAACCTTTCATGCCACCAGCTAGGCACACCTGCAACACAAATGGAACCATTCTTTAGGATACTATCGAACGGGAGTTACATTGTAATTGTAGACCGCAGATGTTGTAGTTTGCTGCCCGGAATACCTTATCTCATAACTACGACTGCGAAGGTCATGTGCTGTGAACGAGTATTGTTCCCCAGCGCAATGCCAGACAGGGAGGCAAGGTTATGGCCGAATTTGAAAATTGCTTCTATTCGAATTGATACTTTAAGCAGAATGAAAACAGTGCTCCTTCAGACGCCGACCCAGCTCACGTCATCAAAAGAAACGTATGATCTCCAAGTTGCAAGGACAACGGCAGAGATTCATTCATTGTTATCAACTAATTCCCCCATACATTTCGCAGAAATCCTGAACGAAATCTTAAATATTTCTGATACCAGTGGAGTCTCAAATGTATTTAAGACAGTGTTTTCGGGGGCTTTAACACCATTCAAAGCCATTCTGGATATTTTTCCAGACTTCGTCCATTCCATCTTTGGTGGACTTCCTCTCCTTTTGGGACAAGTGGCATGAATCCTATTTTTGATCCTGGTATTTCGCTATGGCAAACCGTGTCACAGACAAAACACCTGCGACAAGGGAAGAAACAATCCTAGCCATTGGATACCGGGACCGGATATCTAAAATCCTTGGACTATCCCGGCTTAGAGACCTGAACATGACTTGGTTTCTTTCATTTAGACCGATGTGGCAAAGATGTGTTTTACCTGTATTAAGGTGCTTGCTATGCGGAGAAGAATGCGTGTTGGACACCTGTCTGACGCTACAATCGGATGCGCCAATGGATGCAGAAACTTTGTTGGGTCCGGTCACGGCTCATGCATTGTGCTGTCCCCAGCGGCTACCAATCCTGATGACGGCATTCGTGGAAACTTCACCACTACGATTGAGGGGTAGTGAGGTTCAAGATGAAAGCAGCATCAATCAGGTACGACCTTCTGTCAGCTATGCTGATCAAAACATCAATGGAGGCAATCATGCTCATGAATGCATGGTGACCACTTTTTCCGAGTTAGTGGAACTTTCACAGGAAGCTGTTGACAGCTTTTTCGACAGTCTAAATGATATGATGTTCTCACCAGAGCAGAAATAATGACTTTTGAGCAAGCTAGCACGCGGCGTTCCAACCACCATGAATTTGGCCTTCAACTTTAATGATTAAGTAACATGAACAATTTTTCTCCAGTCTACGGACAGCAGATTTTTTCAAAACCCCCAAAATATTTTTATGGTTTTTCGGGACACTTATCTTCTGCTTAGAGTAGAAACTATTCTTAGAGAAATAAATTTCTATTTTAGGAACTTTAGAGACATTAGCTGTCTTCTGGCATGTTCATGGATATTTTCATTTGTGATGAAATGGTCTTGCATTTTTTCTTCTGTATTAAGGGCCATTTCATGTGTTATTTTCATATCTTATTAATAATGATGTATAAATATGCGTGATTAATTTAGCATTCCTCTACTGCTTATGTGCATATAGTGCATATGATTATATTTTTCTCGTGTATTACATAATTTCTAAATGCATATGGATGTATTTTGGGGTGGTGAGGTATACACATACGTCACTGTATATTTACTATGCCTAGATTTGTAAACATGGACATAGTCTGCGTGGAGTGGGTGTGATGTATTCCTATAGGTTCTGTATCGATCCCCCTATTCCTGACCCTGTTCTGGTTAATAATTAACTAGCAGCCATCCCACGATGCAAAAACCGTTATCTGATTAAGCCACACCACGGCACAGGAACGCGTTATCTGATTAGGTCATAACGCTTGCCATCTAATTAGGCAAGCACTATTCCTTCAGCCCCTGATAAGGCATACGGAGTTCTCAAAACAAATCAAACCTATGACAACCTGGGAAAATCCCTACAGCCATTGTTTTGATTTCACCGAGAACTTCAGTAAAGAATGTGCTAACGACCAGTTTGTATGACATCCTTATTGACGTATCTATGTCCATCCTTACGTCAATCTCGGCACCTTACAGGTATAAATATTACCGACATTGCCTTAAGCAAACACATGCGGTGGTGACGAGATCGGAGCAGCGAGACTTGCCGAAGAGGCCAGCACAGAGCGGACCCCGCTGGCGCTGCCCCGCCTTCCTGACGCGCTGAGAACGAGACGCTGCTTTTCTCCTGCCGAGAAATCCAGCTCTGGCGCTTCCAAGCAGCCCTCGCAGGCAGCTGGAATATCGAGACCAAAGACGAGAGATACCAGCCCTCAACCATTCTAGATCTCAGGTACAGAACTGAATAACCCCTTACAGAGAATTCTTGAGTCAGTCACTTGGCAAAACTAACTTAACTTAAACTGCTACTTATCTACTCCCGCCCACGTATTAGGCTTAGGTCAGGTACACTGGGGTAGGCGTAGTTAGAAGCACCAGTTGAGTACGATTAGTCAAATGTATATATGTATGTATCTATTTTATCCATTTTAAATATCTTATGGCTTAGAAACCATATCAATGCTTTTACAGTATTATTTTATACTCCTGCTTTTACTGTATGCACTTTACTTAACCATAAGTATTGCAATAATATCGATTCATTTCTCTTGTACGAGAAAAGAGACTGATCAATAAATAACATCTTTTATTGAACATGCCCGTCTCTTCCTTTTCTCTACAATCTGGTGAAACTAAGAATGCACTGAACTGACTGAGTAAAATAAGTTGTCTTTTGTTTTCACACGACTCTAGAGATACACTCTTGATTAGGGGAGAGCAAAGTTGTCATGTTCTATGGTTGTCAGAAACTAAATCCCTTCTTGTCTATCCAGGGAGGTTAAACTCCTCCTTGCCTATTCGAGAAAGTTTCTAGTGAACTCTGAGCTAGCTGGCAAACACAAAACTTTAAGTCTAATATCGTCAGTAGAAGACCTAGTTAACCTCCGTCCTAGGTCTATACTATTGAAGGTATTATTCCAATGCGCAGAGCCTATTGGGATAATAGGAACTACACTACAACTTGAAGATGTAAAAGACAAGTATGCAGGTGGATAGAAGACTATATGTATAGTGTATAAGGGTTTGAAGCAGTTCATGTTCTAAGGCCTACTTCGGTCTAAGAGTACTTGGGCACTGACTGAATGATTACAGTTCTGCAAAGCCAGTGCCTCACTAAACTTGTAAATCCTTCAGTTTTAGCACAGAGTGAATGGATTAGCACATACTACTGAATGGGTCACTACAATTTTGCAAGAGCACTAACAGAGTGTTTGCTGGAAGTATAATGATACTGAGTGGAGAATTGAAGATGTGAAACACAAGTGTGCACGTGGATAAAACACTGCATGCATACATCATACGGGTTTGAAGTAGTACATGTTCTAAGGCCTACTTCGCTGCATGAGTACTGTGTACTGACTGAATGATTACAGTTCTGCAAGGAGTGTACCTGACTGAATTTATAAGTGCTTAAGTTTTAGCACAGTGAATGGATTAGTACATACTTGTGAATGGGTCACTACAACAGTGCAACAGCAGTGACAGAGTGTTTGGTGGAAGTATAAGAATACAGACTGCGGAATTAAAGATGTGAAAGACAAGTGTGCAGGTGGATAGAAGACTACATATATAGTGCATAGGGGTTTGAAGCCGTCCATGTCCTAAGGTCTACTTCGGTGCATGAGCACTGGCTACTGACTGAATGAATAGAATACTGTAAACAGAGTATCTGAGTGAATATATAAGTGCTTGAGTTTTACCATAGTGAATGGATTAGTACATACTGCTGAATGGGTGACTACAACAGTGCAAGGGCAGTGACAGAGTGTTTCATGGAAGTGTAAGGATACAGACTAGGAAATTGAAGATGTGAAACACAAGTATGTAGATAGTTGCAGATTTGCATACATACTGGATAAGCGTTTGAAGCAGTGCATGTACTAAAGCCTAGCTAACTGTTCTACCTTGCTACACCAGCTGCAGAATGGTGCAGCATTCACACACATTTTCAGATTTATTATTTCTGATGTGTGTTGTTCTATAAGTGTTATATGCAAACACTCACATCAACACATATAGAATGCCCCTTCAATGCATACTGGTGTGTATGATGATCTATTTACATAGAGAAGAAAACGTATACAGAGTATCTTTTCCTGTTATTGAAAATATAAAACACAATCTTGTACTATAACTGTGTTACAAAAAGTGATATATTGTTGCCACAGGATGATTTTAAATTTAGATTTAAATTAAAAGTAATTAATTAATTTAAATTTATACTGTAATGATCTTAAGCTACATTTTAATTCTACATAAAAAAGATACACAGCTTCTGTAGTAGGGGATCTCTGTTATAGTCATAATCTAGTGAATAGTCCCGCCCATGTGCGTGGACCCCGGAGCAATCAAAAATAATCTCTTAAAGTGTCAAAAAAATGCAGACCTGCACAGACACTTAAGAGAGAATTAAAGACAGATAATGCAGCCTATAACACAGGCTACACTGTCCAGTACTTCAACTAGAAATTCCACTAAAAAAATCCACAAAACAGCAAAGCGTGCACAGATTTCCCTTGCTTCAGCAGCAAAAACCATCTGGAATGATAGAGAGGAGGATCTGGACAGACAAGCCCCATAGGCTGCCATTATGTGGCCCAGAACAGGATACTGTGCCTTTAAGAGAACTCTTCAGAACTTCACAGTATCCCAGAATGCACTGCAGGTCCCTTTTACTTTCAGTTCTTTTTTCCGACTCCTGCAAGCAGGACCCTGGAGCATTGAGCTCTCCCTTTTCAAGGGTTTATTGGTGATTTTTCACTATTAATTTCGTTTTGAGTGCTTCTAAAGTACTTTAGTGCTGTTCTTCTTGGTTCTTGCTCCTTTTTGATGTCAAATATGCCTGCATTATTTGACAAATGCCCGGAGTGTTCCAGGAAGAAGGCCAAATCGGATCCCCATGAGGTGTGTATCCTCTGCCTTCCCTCTTCCCATGTCCCAGAGGAGTGTGAGATTTGTCAGGGCTTCTCTGGCAGGACCCTGAAGGACAGACAGAAGATCAGGCTTCAGGGACTCGAGGAAAGAAGGCTGAAAGCGCAAGGTGGGTCTGGAGGGGCTTCTTTTGCCTGTGCTGAGGCCTCTGGGGGCTCCCCAGAGGCAGGAAGACCAGCAAGCGTGCCCACTCTCCGTCTGGGTCGATTGCACCGACCATGACGTCGAGAGGAATGACTACGGTCTGTTCCCCATCTCCCCAGGGCACTGGGGCGAAGCGCCGTCGACGGTCGCCGTCGAGGGAGTTGCACAGTCCACCGTCGAAGTCTCCTGTGATGATTTCGTCGTCATCCTCGTCGGTCTCGACGCCGAGTGATCGACGTCGATGGGCCCGGCGTCGGCGCTCGTCGTCGAAGCGACACCGCCGTTCGCCGTCGGCGAAGAGGAAAAGATTGTCGTCGAGGGAAACCTCGTCTCCAAGGAGTAGTTGACGGAAGAGGTCGCCGTCGAGGTGGAAGAGGTCGAGGTCGCCGTCGAGGCGGACGAGGTCGCCGTCGAGGCGCAAGAGGTTGTCGTCGAGACGCAAGAGGTCATCAAGGCGCAAGAGGTCGTTGTCGAGGCGATCGAGATCGCCGTCGAGGCACGAGAGATCGCCGTCGATGCGGACGAAGTAGCCGTCGAGGCATGGAAGACGGTCGACGCCACGGAAGAGACGCTCGACGTCGAGGGGCCGACGCTCGCCGTCAGGTCACCGTTCTTCGACGTCGAAGAAGCGGGAGAAGAGGCCTGTTGCCATGGGAGGCTCGCCCACGTCCCAGGCTGGTGGTGGATCACCGGGCTCGGTGTATTCCAAGGTGTATACGCCTTCGCAAGTTACGCCTCCGCCTCCATTGCCGAGGGGTCTCCCTCCGAGGGCTCCTACCCCTCCTCCTCTGCCTCCGCTTCCGCAACCTGTACCTCGACCTCAGGTGCCAGAGAAGCCGCCTCCGGTTCCTCCGTGGTCGGCTTCATTGCCCAGGTTTCCGACCCCTCCCAAAGGGACTCCTAAGCCGCAGGCCCCGGTCAAACCTAAGACTCCCGCTCTGGTGGAACGGGCTGATCGTCCGAGGCCTAGGAAGTCAAGATCACGCTCCGGACGGAGAGGAAGATCTAGGAGTCGGCACAGATCCTCCACTAGATCTAGATGTCGCCATAGGAGGCGAGGATCCAGGTCCCGCACGGATTCCTCCAGGACACGATCCTATTCCCCGGGGACAAGGGTGTCCCCGGTGGACGACATCAGCACGTTCCAGGAGGTTCTCCTGAGGGGGGCGACAAAGTTAGGCATCACGGTGACGGCTCCTACACCTACGACGTCCGTGATATTTGAGACACTTCACAAGAAGCATTTGTCTCGCCCCCTGCTGCAATTAGTGCCGGGTTTGGTGGAACCTGCGGAGGAGCTGTTCCTTACGCCAGTGGTGGTGAAGGCCGCTCCCTCACGACTTCTGAAGAAGTACAGGGCCCCGGATTCGGACCCGGCTTTCCTGCGAATGGATCCAGTACCCGACTCCGTTATAGTGAGGGCGGTCAGGAAGTTACACTCTACCTCCCCGTCCTCCACCGTGCCGCCTGATAAGGAAAGCCGATGGATCGACTCGGCTGGGAGGAAGGCTTGTGGGACTGCTTCCACTAACATGAAAGCCTCCAGCGATTCGGCTTTGCTGGGATGGTACGACCGTGCCCTGTGGGATTCCCTGCAACAGTTCACGGACCTTCTGCCACAAGACAAAAGGGAGGACTTCCTAGAGATCCTTAAGGAAGGGATGCTGGTTTCAAACCAGGTCATCAGCGCAGCTGCGGATATCTCTCTTTTGGGGGCCCATGGGTACTGCCATGGGATCAACCAGCGCCGTCATGCTTGGCTCAGGCTCACGTCACTCAAGCCGGAGGCCCAGCAGCGGGTGGCCAATCTGCCGTTTTCAGGTGAAACACTGTTCGGAAAACATGCCGATGATGAGATGGCCCGCATGAAGGCAGAGGCAGAGACCCTGACGGCGGTGGGCTTGGAGAAGCCCAAAGAAAAGAAGTCCTACCGACCGTACCAGAGACGGTTCGGTGCGCAGGGCAGAGGGCGAGGACAGTCTTCGGGACAGCAGCAGCAACAACAGCAGCAGTTCCGGAGACCCTTCCAGAAGCGCCAGAAGGGTAGAGGTGGACAGTAGTCCTCTACAGCTAACAAAGGCCCGGCCGGGTCTCGACCCTGAGCGGTTACTTCCCCTTCATCCGTTACCCACTCCGGTGGGGGGAAGCGTTCAATTTTTTCTGGCAGAGTGGAGAAAAATTACTCAGGACAAGTGGGTGCTGAATATTGTTTGCAATGGATACAGTCTTCGGTTCACCAGCCCTCCTCCATCGATTCCTCCGATCAGCTCACAGTATCAACTGCGCGAGCTCCAGGCGGAGGCTGATATCCTGAAAAGGGCGATAGAAGACGTACCTCTGTCTCAAAGAGGAAGAGGTCTGTACTCCCGGTTCTTTCTGGTCCACAAGAAGGACAAGAACGAGTTCAGGCCCATTCTGGACTTGCGACAAGCAAACAAGTGGATTCGCAGAGAAAAGTTTTGCATGCTGTCGTTGCATCAGATTTAGCCTCAGTTGCAACAGGGAGACTGGCTATGTGCAATAGACCTACAGGATGCGTACTTCCATGTGCCCATTGCACCCAAACACAGGAAGTTCCTGCGATTTCAAGTCGGCACCAATCACTATCAATACACGGTACTTCCATTCGGGCTGAAGTCTGCGCCCAGAACTTTCTCGAAGTGCATGGCAGTGGTAGCGGCACACCTGAGGAAGAACAAGGTGTTTGTCTTCCCGTACCTGGACGATTGGTTGATCAAGGCCTCCTCCTTCTCGGAAGCTCAAGCGCACTTCCAGAAGACGTGCGTTCTATTGAACAAGCTGGGGTTGCACATCAACATGTCCAAGTCTGTCCCGACTCCGGTCCAGTGCATTCAGTACTTGGGGGCCACCATCGATACGATGTCAGCAAGCGTGTCTCCTTCGGAGGAGCGACGATTATCACTCCTTCGGAAGGCTCAGGCTCTTATGACCACTCCATCTACAACAGTGAGGAAGGTGTCTTCTCTACTGGGATCGATGGCCTCTTGTATCTTCCTGACACCACATGCGCGGCTGCACATGAGACCGCTGCAGGAGTGCTTGGAGGATCAGTGGAACCAGAGGAGAGGATCTTGGGACGACAAGATACGACTGTCTTTGCATGCTCTTCAGTCTCTGAAGTGGTGGTGTTCAGCGGAGAATCTCCTCAGGGGAGTTCCCTTACACAAGGACATTCCCACTCAGACTATCGTGACGGATGCTTCTCTCCAGGGCTGGGGAGCACACTCCGGAGATTTACAGATTCAAGGGACATAGTCCCCGACAGAATCCACGTACCACATCAATTTCCTGGAACTCAGAGCTGTTCACTTGGCACTGAAGGCCTTTCTCCCGTCCTTCCAGCCAACTCCCTGCTTGTACAGATGGACAATACGACCACGATGTATTACCTCAACAAGCAGGGGGGTTTGAGATCACGCACCCTGTCGCAGGAGGCGCAGGCGATCTGGCACTGGCTTTTGGCCCGAGGACTGACGATAACGGCCACCCATCTGCCAGGTGTGCAGAATGTTCAGGCAGATGCCCTGAGCAGACTGATTCAGGAAAACCACGAATGGGTCATAAACGACGAAGTACTAGGAGAAGTCTTCGCAAGGTGAGGAACTCCAGACGTAGATCTGTTCGCCACCGCGGAAAACAGCAAATGCCGAGACTTCGCCTCCAGGTACTACCAGCCGGGGACACTGGGGAATGCGTTATGGATCAACTGGTCGAACAGCTTTCTGTACGCTTTTCCACCCGTTCCCCTGATTCCGACGGTTCTCATCAAGCTGTCCCAGTCCAGGGCGCGGATGATACTGATTGCCCTGGAATGGCCCAGGCAGTGGTGGTTCACGGACCTGCTTCACCGGTCTCTCCTTCCTCACATGAAGTTGCCGTGAAGGCCGGACCTTCTCACGAAGTTCGGGGGGCAGATGTTGCACCCCAACCTCTCGTCTTTGAGTTTGGCGGCATGGCTCCTGAGTGCAATACGGCCATCTGATTCTCCCAGAAGATTGCATGGACATACTGAAGGAGGCTAAGCGACCTTCCTCTAGGACTTCTTATGCTTACAAGTGGAAGAGGTTTTGTATCTGGTGTAGGTCCAAGAACTATGACCCGACGACATGTAAGGAAGATGTCATCCTTCCATACCTTCTACATCTGGCGCAGTCTGGCCTTAATGTCCATTCCATTAAGGTCCATCTGGCTGCATTGACTGCCTACAGGAAATGCCCTTCACAGACTTCCTTCTTCCAGATCCCTGTGTTCAAAGACTTTTTGGAAGGCTTGAAGAAAGTGTTTCCTCCTGTCAGGCTTCCTTCGCCTTCATGGGAACTGAATGTGGTGCTGTCCAGGTTGATGAAGGAGCTTTTTGAACCTATTCATAAGGCTTCGTTGCAGCACCTGTCCTGGAAGGCGGCGTTCCTCGTGGCCATTACATCGGCCCGCAGGGTGAGTGAAATTCAGGCGTTGTGTTGCCAAGAACCTTATACTGTATTTCATGCTGCTAAGGTTGTTATGCGTACTCACCCTAAGTTTCTTCCCAAGGTTATTTCTGATTTTCATGTCAACCAGACTATAACTTTTCCTACGTTTTTTCAGAATCCTTCATCTCCAGCGGAAAGGTCTTTACATTCCCTGGATGTGCGGAGGGTGTTGAAATTTTATCTGGATAAGACCAAAGATATTCGTAGGTCGGACCAATTGTTTATCAATTATGGATCAGTCAGGACAGGTCTTGCTACCTCTAAGCAGTCCATCTCGAGGTGGATTGTGTCCTGCATACAATTGTGTTACCAAAAAGCTAATAAGACCTTAGGAGGTAAACCTAAGGCTCATTCCACCAGGGGCAAAGCTGCCATGACTGCTTTGCTCCGTAATGTTCCAATTGCAGAAATCTGCAAGGCGGCCACTTGGAAGTCGGTCCATACCTTTGCTAAGCATTACTGCCTGGACACTGATGCCAGAGCAGACGCTCAGGTTGGGCAGGCTTCGCTGCGAAATCTGTTCGCACAATAGTGGTGTTATTTCTCGTTTCTCCACCGCCACTTTGGTGTGGGGATGGGCTTGCCATTCTATTCACTAGATTATGACTATACACAGAGATCCCCTACTACAGAAGGAGTAGTTTCTGTCCTGTAACTCCAGTTCTGTAGTAGGGGTATCTCTGTTATAGTCATAAGCGCCCGCCCTCCTCCCCAGTGTAGAGAGATATTCATGTAAGGAATGCTACAGGTCTGGCGTGTTACGCCTTCAAAAAGAACTGAAAGTAAAAGGGACCTGCAGTGCATTCTGGGATACTGTGAAGTTCTGGAGAGTTCTCTTAAAGGCACAGTATCCTGTTCTGAGCCACATAATGGCAGCCTATGGGGCTTGTCTGTCCAGATCCTCCTCTCTATCATTCCAGAGGGTTTTTGCTGCTGAAGCAAGGGAAATCTGTACAGCCTTTGCTGTTTTGTGGATTTTATTGGTGGAATTTCTAGTTGAAGTACTGGACAGTGTAGCCTGTGTTATAGGCTGCATTATCTGTCTTTAATTCTCTCTTAAGTGTCTGTGCAGGTCTGCATTTTTTCGACACTTTAAGAGATTATTTTTGATTGCTCCGGGGTCCACGCACATGGGCGGGACTATTCACTAGATTATGACTATAACCGAGATACCCCTACTACAGAACTGGAGTTACAGGACAGAAACTACTCCATCTTTTTATATAGTCCAGAATTTATTATTATTAAACAGTGAAATTATTCTTCAGACATCTTATATTTTAGCACAGCTTCTAAAAGGACTTCATCTGGTCCTTATTCCAGATTATATTGCTGGTTTGCCATTTCAGAGTTTATAGCTTCCAGGAACTCTACGTCATCCAGTGCTTCCAAAAAATCAGCATCATTGCTTTCATTTTCAAATTCACAGGTGACATCTGCAGTACTGATGTCCTCTGAATCAGTCTCGCTGTCTCTTATAGATTGATTTTCTAGTTCAATTGAACTGTTGCTCATTTTTAAGGTCTCTTCTGTAATATTTCCCTCTTTATCCATAACAAATCTGTTATGTTCTAGGTCCTAGCATAAAAACATAAACACATCACTTTAACAGTTTTCTTAGTACATAATACAAAAGTAAGTTTACCAACTACTTTGGCTCAAAAAAATATTATGTAAATACAGTTGTCTAATAACATTCCAACAGTAGAGTTTTAGTGTTCATAATCTATATCTATACTAATATAATAAAGAGAGAGACCAAACCTTTGAGGCGGGTAATCTCAGTAACCACAACACCAATCACAACACTCAATACAGCGTTGGAAAGGGCCGTTGCAGCAGAAGGACATAGGCTATGCAGACGCCCACCATATACATTTAAAAGGTAAAAGAACCGTGCCAGCAAAGTAGTCCCTTGTGGGCGTGTCTGAGTTGTGCTGTGGGCGTGTGCTGGGGCGTGACAAACGCTGGGGGCGTGTGGTACGTTCCGCCCTTCATGCCATGTCACATATCGTGTGCTAATCCCACCCTGCTCCCTTTAAATACCCCTGCACCACATAATCATAACCCACCCTTATTCCTTAAAATACCCCAACACCCTTAACCACTAACCCATCTTAACCCTATAAATATACCCTGTGCCCCAAAACCCAAACCTATCCCTAAACCCTAAAAATACCCCTGTACCCCAAAACCCAAACCTAGCCCTGAACCCTATAAATACCCCTGTACCTCAAAACCCAAACCTACCCCTGAACTCTGAAAATACCCCTGTACCCCAAAACCCAAACCTAGCCCTAAACCCTAAAAATACCACTGTACCCCAAAACCACCGCTGAACCCTAAAATACTCCTCTACCCCAAAACCGAAACCTAGCCCTGAACCCTTAAAATACCCCTGTACCCCAAAACCCAAACCTACCCCTGAACCCTAAAAATACCCCTGTACCCCAAAACCCAAACCTAGCCCTGAACCCTAAAAATAACCCTGTACCCCAAAACCCAAACCTACCCCTGATCCCTAAAATACCCCTGTACCCCAAAACCCAAACCTAGCCCTGCACCCTAAAAATACCCCTGTACCTCAAAACCCAAACCTAGCCCTGAACCCTTAAAATACCCCAGTACCCCAAAACCCAAACTTACCCCTGAACCCTAAAAATGCCCCTGAACCCCAAAACCCAATCCTAGCCCTGTACCCTAAAAATACCCCTGTACCCCAAAACCCATACGTATCCCTAACCCCTAAAACTACCCCTGTACCCCATAACCCAAAACTATATCTGAACCCTTAAAATACCCAAACACCCCAAACATATACCTCAGTACCCCAAAACATATACCCCTATACCCATACTTACCATATCCAAACATTAAAAAAACATGCTTTTGCCATTCATGCATTTACAACGAATTTCGTTGTAAATGTATGCGTGGTAAAAGCATATAAAATGTAATGCCATGCGTTATAATGGTATTGCGGAGTCATGGTACTTTCGTAATGAAAGTATGCGGAGTGATGGTATGCGGAAAGATGTGGAATAATGGGTGTTTACCCTCCCCCGGTAAGTACATTGGTGGCACGGCGGCCCACATCTCCAGCAACATACTCATATTGTTTCACCACCCATTTGAAAAATGCACAGGTCTCTCTCATTGATGGCCAGCACCAACATACACTTTTAGACACACCTCCCGCCACAAGTTCTAGAATTGCGAACTTTAGAGCTGGGGAGCTACGTTCGAATCTCGGCATCAGCTCAACATCCTGTGATTCCAGGCAAATCGCTTTGTCTCCCCGTGCCTACCACAAATGAATGTGTTCTTCTGTAATGTAAATTGTGCTCATGCTATGTTGTCGAGTTCGCGCTATATAATATAGCAAGGAAAAATAAAGTAGGGAAACTCGAGTTCACACACTACTGAACGCGCACTCTTAAGTGCATCAGCAGTGCACTGTGAATCGGAGCGTTTCACAGGCCTGTCACAGATAAGAAATGCTATCAAAACGAAATCCTACAAAACAATATACTACTGGCCGGCAGCAATTCATACCCGGACAACGTCGGGACGGGCTGCCAGTGTTATATAAATATAATTGCTTATAAAGATATTCTGTTTTTAAGATTTCGTAGAATTTGAAACCAGTCACTCCTTATGACTATGGAAAATGACTCCGGCTCTTATACTAAAATGCAGTACTAAAAAATGTAGAATATGTCTATTCACCTTACCCCTTCCAAACTAGTAAATACTAAAATGCAAGAGATAGTGTTGCTTGTCTAGAATAACACTGTGAATCTGTGTGTATTTAGGTACCATTCTGACACTAGTTTTTGAATACTTCATGTGTTTTCACACAACATCAATCCTTAAAGACCTATCCAGTACCCAACTTTTAACAAAATTAGAAACTAGTCATTGCTTATATATATCCAAAATACTCACAGCAACACCTATAGAATGCTCCTTCAACACAAAGTATTGCGTATGATGAGGACATATTTACATAGAGAAGAAAAGCTACACACAGTAACTTATCCTGTCCTTGTAAATATGAAAGAGTATTTGAAAACACACTCTGTGACATATTATATGTTGAGCAATTTGGTCTCTTTTAATCTTGAAAGTCCCTGGTCTCTACTAGCCAACCATGTCTTTCTATTGAATGCCATACAGGTGCGTTACAGAGAGCTGTTCTCAAGCCATGTCCCATTTTATACATCTATGTAATAAAACTCCTGGCACTTTTTGAATATATCTTCTGAGATATTGGGTCCCCAGGGACACTCAGTATGCATATTAACTTTATCATATATCTTTAAAAGGTACAAACCATCTTCACACACATATGTACTCCGTCCATCTCTTGTTTCTTCAGCTGTGTAGAAGCACATCTCATTGACCATTTTTTATAGTTACTTATACTTACCTTAAAAGTAATAAATAATAAAAAAAAACAATGTATTTTAAAATAATCATCTGTGGAAGACAAGAAAAAATAAAGTTACAATATATATTTGACACACAGAATAATTTGTAAAACATTTAATTTGCTTTTTTGCTGTTCTCAGAATATATGGAATTTCACTAGAAATAGTGATTTCAATTGTACTCATCACATAATAACAGCGGGCAAAAATAAAGACAATCAATAAGATTATCTTTAAAAAAAACTTTCAACATTCTCAATAACAATCTAAAAAATAGAAATAAAACATATATTAAATGTTTGTTTCTAAGAGCAATTTCTTACCTAAATATGAAACAACTCAAACAATGATAAGATAACAAAACATTATTATTAATTTTCACAAACACTGTAAATAATATTGTTTAGAAATATATTCTGACAAAATATACAACAAAAAGTTCTTAATTGTTTTAGATACCTTTCCTCAAGGCCAAATAGTATTCGTGAAATCCTTTATTTTGAAGTTGTCCAATAGTAATCCTGAAAGGCTAAATTTTGTTCCTAAAACTTTGGCTTTAAGAATATTAGGTAAGAATTTGATAATTCTTTAGGCAAACGTTGTTTAAAAACCAATTGAGCATCATTGCAATGTGTCCAAACTTGATCCCATTTTAAATAAGCAGTATAATGTCCAGATGTTGTAGAAGGACCATCATGAAAAATAATTGCTACAGCTACAAAATTTCTTCCTGATATTGATACTTGAGTAGCTACAAAATTTTTAATTAAAGTTTCCAATTTTCTTCCTTCAGCTGTACAACGTTGCAACATTAAAATTACATACTGTCCATATCTTTGTATAAATAATCTTGATGACATTTCCGATTTACATTGGCTACACTCCATGTTTTGAGTTGCTCCTCTAACTAGGTTGTTAAATGACACTGATTCACAGTCTGGTAAAGTCAAATATATAAATCTTTCAGTGTCTATGTTAGTGCTACATGTAAACAAACAATTTTCACAGTCATGTTGCCATTTGTAAGAAAAGCAAAAATGATTTTCAATATCTATACCTTCATCTTCCAATACAACAACCATATACATAATATATTCCTGACAATCTTGCTGAATATTCTGTGTCAATTGAGTACAACCAGAACATATGTCCAATACATTTCGAATATCAGAAACACTTTGGGCCAGATGTAGGTAAATCGATTTTACCGATTCTAAAATACCGAATTTTACCGAATCGGTATTTTCAGAATCGGAAAATGGGATGTAGGTAAAAAATCGGTAAAAAATACCGATTCGGTCAAATTCGGTATCGGACAATCGGAATTTACCGAATCGGTATTTACCGAATCGGTAAATACCGATTCGGTAAATTCCGAATCGGAAAGCCAACAAAAGTGAAACTCAAGTAGGCAGCCAATCAGGTGCCACCACCCTCCCCCTCCCTACCAGGAAGTGGCTACACAGGCAGCTGCAACTAATTAGAAGCTTCTGGAAAGGCAGTTGTAGCTGAGCAGAGTGCAGGAGCAACAGAAAGGGTTTGGAGCACTTTTAAAAGTGAAAAATGACAAGCAGCTAAGAAAAAGAGCAGCCTGAGAGGAGGAGGAAACTGAAATTCAGCAGCATGGAGCTGCAAGTCCTTGTGGAGGAGGTGGTCAAGGTGCACCACAAATTGTTTGGCAGGCAGTCCCTCACTGTGGCTGAATCAGCCAAAAGAATAATCTGGCTGGACATTATGGAGAAAGTAAATGCCGTGGGGGTGACCACCAGGGACATAGAGGACCTTAAAAAACGTTTTTATGACCTGAGGAGCCAAACCAAGAAGAAAATGGCAGACCAACACAAGCAGGCATCAAAAACAGGCGGAGGCAAGAACCCAGCACCCCCCTGACTGACCTGGAGGAGATGGTGGCCTCAACCCTAGAACCAGACAGCGTCTGCGGACTGGGAGAAGTAGACAGCTCGGCCAGAGCTGCAAGCAAAAAAGGTAAGCCAAATGCACTGCATTCCCCCCAATAGCAACACCCTTACCTGTACCCTTAGTGGGCAAGTGAACCCAAGTCAAGTACTGCTAGCAATATACAGGGCCAATGCATGATGCAATATGTAGACAGGAAATTTAAGGACATGTAATACAGCACACCAACCAATTAGTACATGTAATGACTGCATGCAGAACATGGCCAATGTGATAAATATTTAATTGTAGTGACTGTGAGACAGTAGCGCTTAGCTAATGTACGCTCATATGTCCACAGGTGAAACGTCTCGCAGGCGCTCGCAGGAGGCTGAAGGGACACCACCTGAGAGGGAGGAGAGTCAGGATGCAGGACAAAGTACCCCCAACGTACCACAGGAGAAAGCTGCATCAAGTAGCCATCCACCTGCCCAAGACACATAAATGGCCCAATAGTTGCTGGCGTCCCCTAGCAGATCACAGTCCCCTCTCCTGCTGTCATCACCAGAAATGCCAGCATCACAGCATGATGTGATACCCCCATCACAACCAGGTAGGAGGCATGTTATGGCTCCACTCCCCGATTTGGAGTCCGTAGCAGCTGACATGGAGGGTGACGGACAACATAACTTGCCTGTAGCAGTGAGCCCTGGCACAACACACTACAGTGCAGGGATTGGCCATAGTACTGCAAGACGCCGCAGAGTGCAAGAAAGGCCAGCAGATGCACCAGTTGAGGGTGGAAGTGTGTTCCTTGGTCTGGAGGGGAGCATGGTGTGGATACAAAGGATGCAGGGAAGAGCCATCCAGGCATGCCAACGACAGCTGAGGTCCCTGAATAGTAACATGGGAGAGATAGGAAAGGGCAACAGTGAGATGGTACAGGTCAACAAGGAGATGGTACAGGTCAACAAGGAGATGGCAGCAGGGATGCGGGGAATCAACAACTCGGTGCAGCTACTATGCACCAAAATAGACAATGATTTTGCTGCAAGGCACAGGGATAGGCGTCGTGCAAAGTACAGCCATCAACCGCCTGGCCACTGCCACATCCCTGTTATGCAGGAGAAGCTCAAACATGCAGGAGGCCATGACACAAAACACAAATGAGGTCACCAGGGGCATGAGCAGGATGACCAGTGCCCTTGAGGCGCTGTTGAATGCACAAACTGCACACACAGCTGCTCTGGATGTGCCTATAAGTAAGGAGAGCACAAGCAGGAGCAGCATTGGGAGCACCCCTGTAACTGAAACTAGGAGGAGCAGGCGCCATGCTGAGGCCACAGGCCAGCAAGACAGTGAGCAGGTTGAACAACCTACTAGTGTTACTGGGAAGCGAGCAAGGAAATAACTTTCACAGTTCATGGTGAACTTAACCAGAACTGAGAGCATTGTAGTTAAATGCTTTTTGTTGCACTTTTGTGCTTTAAAAAACCAACTTCGTTACAAAATTAAACTAGTGTTGTAGCATACTACGCCTGTCTTTGTCTCCTTACTTACTTAAAAATAGTTGCGTGTGACCTCTTCCCGTCTGTGTCTGCCATCAGTTGATGTTGCTCCTCCAGATGTGTGTGGTTCAGGGACTGCTTCCTCGTCGTCATGGTCCTCATAATCTGAGATTTCCACTTCTGTGCCCTTCTTGACCGCCAGGTTGTGCAGCATTGCACAAGCTGCAATAATTTTACAGCAGGTGATTGGTGTGTATTGGCGGGCCCCTCCACTTTTATGGAGGCAGCGAAACATGCTCTTCCACATGCCAAAGGTGCGCTCCACAATGTTTCTAATTGTTTTTTTTTTTTAAAAACAGTTTTATTGGGTTTTTAACATTGTAACAATACAGGTACAGGTTATTCTCTCCTTCTAGATAGACATTCAGTAAAGGTCGTTCTTAACTAGGATCATTACTTTTAACATTGCTTCTCGCTCAATAGTAGACAACATATCATACGTGTTTTTATGATATATGAGGGCCATCAAGTGCTCGTACATATATAAGACAACCTTCTATGTATTACGTATCTGTAAACAATTCGTCAATAAACAGTCACATCATCAATGACACAGCATTCCCTTTCTCTTTGGTTCCCTTCTCGCTCATAACTCTAACGTCATCATCTAGATAGTGTAGTTTGTATCCCACCCTATGGGCTTGTTTCAGGTTTAGACAGTTCCTCGGGGGGTTCACATATATTGCCTCGGTACACATTCCATTTCTCCTAGATTTTGGCCATTTGTTCGGGAGGAGAGTCAGGATGCAGGACAAAGTACCCCCAACGTACCACAGGAGAAAGCTGCATCAAGTAGCCATCCACCTGCCCAAGACACAGAAATGGCCCAATAGTTGCTGGCGTCCCCTAGCAGATCACAGTCATGTCTCATGCTGTCATCACCAGAAATGCCAGCATCACAGCATGATGTGATACCCCCATCACAACCAGGCAGGAGGCATGTTATGGCTCCACTCCCCGATTTGGAGTCCGTAGCAGCTGACATGGAGGGTGACGGACAACATAACTTGCCTGTAGCAGTGAGCCCTGGCACAACACACTACAGTGCAGGGATTGCCCATAGTACTGCAAGACGCCGCAGAGTGCAAGAAAGGCCAGCAGATGCACCAGTTGAGGGTGGAAGTGTGTTCCTTGGTCTGGAGGGGAGCATGGTGCGGATACAAAGGATGCAGGGAAGAGCCATCCAGGCATGCCAACGACAGCTGAGGTCCCTGAATAGTAACATGGGAGAGATAGGAAAGGGCATCAGTGAGATGGTACAGGTCAACAAGGAGATGGTACAGGTCAACAAGGAGATGGCAGCAGGGATGCGGGGAATCAACAACTCGGTGCAGCTACTATGCACCAAAATAGACAATGATTTTGCTGCAAGGCACAGGGATAGGCGTCGTGCAAAATACAGCCATCAACCGCCTGGCCACTGCCACATCCCTGTTATGCAGGAGAAGCTCAAACATGCAGGAGGCCATGACACAAAACACAAATGAGGTCACCAGGGGCATGGGCAGGATGACCAGTGCCCTTGAGGCGCTGTTGAATGCACAAACTGCACACACAGCTGCTCTGGATGTGCCTATAAGTGAGGAGAGCACAAGCAGGAGCAGCATTGGGAGCACCCCTGTAACTGAAACTAGGAGGAGCAGGCGCCATGCTGAGGCCACAGGCCAGCAAGACAGTGAGCAGGTTGAACAACCTACTAGTTTTACTGGGAAGCGAGCAAGGAAATAACTTTCACAGTTCATGGTGAACTTAACCAGAACTGAGAACATTGTAGTTAAATGCTTTTTGTTGCACTTTTGTGCTTTAAAAAACCAACTTCGTTACAAAATTAAACTAGTGTTGTAGCATACTACGCCTGTCTTTGTCTCCTTACTTACTTAAAAATAGTTGCGTGTGACCTCTTCCCGTCTGTGTCTGCCATCAGTTGATGTTGCTCCTCCAGATGTGTGTGGTTCAGGGACTGCTTCCTCGTCGTCATGGTCCTCATAATCTGAGATTTCCACTTCTGTGCCCTTCTTGACCGCCAGGTTGTGCAGCATTGCACAGGCTGCAATAATTTTGCAGCAGGTGATTGGTGTGTATTGGTGGGCCCCTCCACTTTTATGGAGGCAGCGAAACATGCTCTTCCACATGCCAAAGGTGCGCTCCACAATGTTTCTAATTGTTGTTTTTTTTTTTAACAGTTTTATTGCCTTTTTAGCATTGTAACAATACAGGTACAGGTTATTCTCTCCTTCTAGATAGACATTCAGTAAAGGTCGTTCTTAACTAGGATCATTACTTTTAACATTGCTTCTCGCTCAAGAGTAGACAACATATCATACGTGTTTTTACGCTATATGAGGGCCATCAAGTGCTCGTACATATATAAGACAACCTTCTATGTATTACGTATCTGTAAACAATTCATCAATAAACAGTCACATCATCAACGACACAGCATTCCCTTTCTCTTTGGTTCCCTTCTTGCTCATAACTCTAACGTCATCATCTAGATAGTGTAGTTTGTATCCCACCCTATGGGCTTGTTTCAGGTTCAGACAGTTCCTCGGGGGGTTCACACATATTGCCTCGGTACACATTCCATTTCTCCCAGATTTTGGCCATTTTTTCGGGCATCCCCTATGTATATATACAGCCCTTTCTGCCACCATCGCCGCATCCATATCAGTCCCCCATTGTGTTCTGGAAGGTACTAGATTAGATCCCCATTTTCTAGCAATATTCCGTTTTGCCAGAGCCATGCCCAGTGTAGCCCATGTCTGTAGCCCTCGGTTGAGGTCTGTGGGCGACCAAATATTTATTATTATTATTATTATTATTAGGGGAGTTTGTAAAGCGCCTGGTTTACGCACACTGGCGTGTCCCCGCGCTATGGTAAGTGGGGTAAGCAGTCCTAGCAGCCATCACAGCCGCCTACCTTCCAAATAGGTGAGTCTTGAGTTTCCTTCTGAACATGGATTCTGAAAGCTCCAAACGTAACTCTAATGGTAGGTCATTCCACTGTTTAGCAGCCAGATATCTGAAATACCTGCCTCCCATACGCGCTTTCTTTATTTTTGGGATTTTCAGTAGCCCTGTACAGGAGGAATGCAGATTCCTTGTGGGCTCATACCGGGTAACCAAACTCTGTAACGGGGCAGGGGCTTTGCCGCCCAGAATGCGGTGACACATGGCTAGAGCCTTGAACTCCACCCTGCTCCTGACAGGAAGCCAGTGCAGGGCCTGGAGCGCTGCCTTTGAGGATGATCTTCTAGGGAGCCTCAAAATTAGGCAAGCAGCTGCATTCTGCAGCACTTGGAGGCGGTTGAAGACCCTTCCCGTGGCACCCAGATACAGCAAGTTGCCGTAATCTAGGCGTGAGGTGACTAGGGCATGCACCAGCGTCCGGCAAGCTGTAATGGGCAGAAGATTCAAGACCTTCCTCAGAGTTTTTAATACTCCGAAGCATGCCCCCACCACTCGGCCAATCTGGGGGCCAAAGGCAAGGTCGACGTCCAACCATACCCCAAGATTCTTTGCTTCCTGGCAAGGAACGGGTGTTTCTCCTAGACAGGGTGGCCACCATGCCGACGACCATACAGATGACCCTCCCCCCACCATGAGCACCTCGGTCTTACTGCCATTCAGTTTCAAGCAGTTGGCGGACATCCAGGTTGCCAGTTCTTGCATGCAAACTCTGAAATTGTCCGCCGCAAGGCCAGGCACACGTGAGAGGGATATGACCAGCTGCGTGTCGTTGGCATAGGACACAAGGCGCAAGCCATAGCTTTCAACTATAGCCGCCAGCGGGGAGACATATAGATTGAACAGAGTTGGGCTCAGGGACAAGCCCTGCGGCACGCCCTGGCCCAACCTAATCTCCTTAGAATAACATTCTCCCTGGCGGACTTGAAAGCATCTACCTAATATGCAGCATCTAGGTTCTGGCTGCAGTTCTACCCCGCTTGCTTCAGAAATGTCCGACATAACATGCGTCCATATGTTTGCATTTTCAGACAGTCCCATAGTATATGGTAGTATGTTCCCTGGAATCCACAGCCTCTCAGGCACTCAGGCTCTGGTATGTGTCCCAGTTTGTGTAATAGGCTGAGTGGATAGTATACTCTATGTAGTATCTTTAGTTGTATAAGTTTTAGACGAGATGGTATGGAGGCGTCTCTTGCCGAGGCCAGTGCATATAACCAGTCTTCATCATCTATATCCCCTAGTTCCACCTCCCACTTGCTCCGAAGTACTACCATGGGGTCTGAAAGGTTATTTACTAGTTTACGGTATGTGAGGGAGATTGCCTTCTTTTCGAGATGTTCAGTGAGGAGTCTATCCTCTAGTGGGGAGGAGTCGGCCAGTGTGGTCCCTGGTGGGATGGCACCCTGTAGAGCATGTCTGATTTGTGTATAGCGGTAAAGCTCAGTATCCGCCATCCCGTACTTCTCTTTTAAGGCTTCGAATGTAATGATTGCTCCCCGGTTCCACATATCTCCTAGCTTTGAAATACCGATTAGATCCCATTGCCTAAATCCCTTAGTGTTGGCCAAGGTACCAAGACGCCGTGTGTTCCAGAGCGGGGTGGCAAGTGTGAACACTCCCTCCCATCCTAAGGCTCTTTGAGCTGTGTGCCAGATCCTGATAGTATGGGCCGTCGGACCCGTGAGCGTGTGCCGTCGTTTGTTAGTGTATAGGGCTTTCATCAGTTAGTCTGTGGGGAGGATAGTTCTGTCTAGGCTGTAGGCTGGATCATGCTGCGGAGCGTGTAACCAGTGGTTAATGACCGTTAGTTGTGCGGCCCAATAGTGTAGTTTTACACTTGGCAGCGCGATCCCTCCGTCATACCAGCTGCGGATAAGTATGGAATGTGCTATACGGGCCAGTTTTCCGTCCCATAACAGTGAGGAGATTTCTGCGTCTATTGCTTTAAAGTAAGTGGGCGGGATCAGAAACGGGGTATTTTGTAGTGCGTAGAGGAACCTTGGAAGCGAAAGCATTTTAAAGAGTGCTGCCCTTCCAAACAGTGTCAGTGGGAGGGAGCGCCAATGTTTCACATCCGATTTGAGCCTCTGTAGGGGTTTTAACAAATTTTCTTCCATAAAAATTGAGTCTTGTGGTGTAACATAGATTCCGAGGTACCGAAACCCCCTGGTCACTGTTTGTAGCGTGCATGCAGGAGGCAGCGTGGGTATCGGACCGTGCAGTATATATAGGAGCTACTTTGTCCAATTAATCGTGTAGCCTGACACTTCTCTATATTTCTCAAGGACGTCTAGTAGGGTTAATAGGGATGCGGTTGGGGACATTAAGTAAATCAATACGTCATCGGCGTACAGGGATATACAGTCTTCCCATTCCGGCTCCCATGTGATCCCACGGATCAGCGGTTCCGTGCGTATTTTCACTGCCAATGGTTCCAATATGAGCGCGAACAAGAGTGGGGACAGCGGGCACCCTTGTCTTGTGCCGCGACCTAGCATGATCGTACGCGATGTGTGGCCATTGGCAACTGTAGGAAGGTGGATATCTGACTATGGTTGCCCCCAATTTTTTTGCCTAGTGTTTTGCTGGTTTTTGACTTAGTTGGCCTGGGATCCTGCTATTCAGGACCCCAGACCTCCTGCTCTCTCTGTTAAAATGGACTCCATGTACCCTAGGTACATCACTAATTGGTACTGGGCCACCTTATCAGTCCCTGTACAGTATACCTTAGGTATCCAGGGCATAGGTGTACCCAGGGCCTACCAGGGGCTGCAGCATGTATTATGCCACACTTGGCTGGCCACCCAAAACTGACACAACTGGCTGCACGACAGCTGGGGCAAGGTGGTGTAATCACCCTTTGCTTTAGATATAGTATTCCTATATCTAAACCTAAAATGGACACATATATTCCTATCAGTCACTCCTATGGCAGGCCTTATCAATCCTGAAGGCAGAGGGCTTGGAATTATGTGAGATGGTGCTCTGGCATGAGCTGAGCCCGTTTGCAGCTTGCGGAACCAAGTCCTTATAGCTGTTCCATGATAACGCTATACCATATACTCTTAAGTGCATTATGATCCTCGCGGTCAAATGCTAACTTTAGCATAGCATTATCAAAACATGTCGAGTAAGGTGTCATACGAATTGGAATACTAACCCCTCGCCAATTCTGGCGACGGGGTTAGCATTCCACCCTTCTAGAGGGACACGACATGTATGTAACTGTGAACCCCGGTTAAAGTTAACTCAAGCCTCAGCATCACAAAATGGATGCTGCCACCACAGACACAAGTCTGACCTCCTGCTGCTGGGAGTCCTTCCAGCGAGGGGGGCTTGGACAAAGGGTTTCCTGCCTGGGGAGGTGCCAGCACCACCCCAGACAGGATTTTGTGTATTAGGTAGGCTCAGGCTGAAAGGAATGAGACATGCCTGGGGCACACAAGGTGCCCTGTGCATACACCGGTTCCAACCAGTTGCTGGGGCACTCCAGCCCCAGCTCTGGCGGGAAACTGGACAAAGGAAAGGGGGTGTAGCCACCCCCCTTCCTGGTCCCACCCAGAGGAGGGACCTAGTCATAGTGCAGCCCCCTTTAGCCGGATAAAGGTAGGAGCTGGTCCCATTCCAAGTTAGATTAATCTTGACAACCTTCCACGAATAAACTCTTGACCTTCGACCTCCTGATCCATCAGAAGACTGAAGAATCTCCCCTATGGTCAGGGAGTGACCATCCTGCTTCGCAGGCACCATCAAGCTTCTGTGCGGTTTGCTGCAAAGTCCTTCCATCCCGGAATCCGACGACCCAGCTCGACAAGACCCGGCCCTCCAGACCTCTCTGACCTCTACCCACATCCACAGCACAGCTGGGACCCGTGGGTGCGACGAGCAACGTGGAGACGGCCATCTTGAAGAAACCTGCACAGCGCTTCCAGCACGACCCCTGAGGGTTCCTCGAGTGAGTGCATTGGGGACTGAGAAGCCTCACACCGACGCAGCTCCTGCACCAAAGACCAGCCCCCCAGCATCCCCGTGATCTGCGTGGGGCCCTCTTGCTTGGTTGCTGCCCTTCCTGTTGTCTGGTCACTTGCCGGCTGGCTTGTGCCCTCTGAGACGATGACCCGAAGAATTCAACTCTGCTAGTCTGGTCCCCCAGACTGGCCCTTGCTTCCTTGTGAAAGAGAAGCACCCCGGACCCTCCTGGTCCACATCAGATGCCATCTTTGTTCCACCGCGTGGCTTGCATTAGCCAAGGCCTGTTGTCCAGATCGACGATCCGACACCGCCAACAGCAGCAGACTACGTGGGACAGCTCGTGCCTCCAGCCTGGTCGTGAAGAACAGCTCCTGGTCCGCGCAGCTACAGAGAGAAGCGACCCTTCCTTCACCTGAACGCGGCGACAGCTCCTGGTTCCCTCCTGGCTCCAGCACCGTCACTGGCTAGTGACCAAGACTCTGTCCCCTTCCTTTTCAGGACTTCCTTCTTCCTAGTTCCATCCTTGGAACCACCGGACTCCTCCATATGGCTGCCTGCCAGCAACTTCTTGTTTCAGGCATCACCGGGATCAACGCAGCAAACCCGACACTACTTCAGCCCTATGCACCCGCAGCCTGTGGGTTAGGTAACTAAAGCTTCTAGGTCCTGAAGTCTGTGTCCACTATCCTAGTGTCCAGGTCCACTGTTGTTTTCCTTCCATCCAGCCGGGTTGGTCCGGAATCCGTAACTTTGTAAACTGTTGCATCCATAGACGTTGGTACGCATCCCGCGTGAGAGTTTCCACTCTGCACGTTAGTCCAGTGGGCCTCCTGCTCCTTACTTACCTAGTTTGTAGCGTAGTCCCACCGATCCTCCAGCCTCTGGATCTTCTTACAGTACTTTCTTTCCTCGCATTCCATTGTTTTGAGTATATGGTTTGTCGTGCCCCTAAGGCACTTGTGTAAATATTGTGCAAACTCGTATTTCCTTTTTAGTATTGTCATGTGCTTAGCCCTCTGACCTCATAAAGAGTTCAGAGGTGTTGTTATTAATAAATAGACTGTTTATTTTCATAACAACCTGTGTGGTGTCCTTTCATTTGGTATTCAAGGGGTTATACTATGGTAAAACAGCTGGCTTCACATGCCAAAAGAGATTAGCCTAAAAGACTGCTTTTGTCCACGCTACTAGGATAGCTGGTCTATCAGGTTGACTTACAACCAATCACCATAAGGGGTTGTTTGGACTGATACAAGGTGATCACTAGAATTAGTGAACATCATATATCAGGCCAACTTCTCACATTGGTGTGCAGCGGTTGGGATTTGAGCTTGCTGTTGTTTTACCACGTATAATCTTGAAAATATCATTTGAAAAATCACATACGTACCTAGGTACATATAACAAGCTTAGAAATACTCTGAGTTCTACTGAACCAGCTGTTGTAGTAGAAAGGGCATAGCACACCCTGACTACAACTCTTAGCAAGGGATCAGTAGGTAAACCCATAGTGTAGGTAGGTGCATCACTTACACCACACTAGAAGCATGTCTACCCATGGAGAGTCTTCAGAGACTCCCCTTGTGGTTGTTGACCCTCCACAGGTCACTTCCAGATATGCAGCCCTTAGCTTCCAGGAGATGAGACAATTGTGTACCTCCAGGAAACTAAAACAGGGTTCTAACCCTACCACTCCTTTCCTGTTAGGTCTCTTAGAGACTTATGATGCTAGAAAGGCTACTCATACAGATGAGAGCATGCCCCCCTTAGAAGGTACCCCTGAGGATCCTGACCTCCCTGAAACTGAGGATGTAGAGGAGGAGGAGGATGAAGAGGTTATTTCTGGGGATGAGGCAGACAATGGTCCTGAGCTAGTCAGCAGACTTACTAGAGCCAACTTAGACCTACATAGGGGAGGATCTGGGGGACCCCCAGTACTGACCCTGAGCAGGCCTAACATTGGAGTTAGAAGAGATAGGTCTCATTCTAGGGACTCCAGTAGACCTGTGCGCTCTCATGCCTCTTCTCAGAGGAGAATGACTTCTCCCCAGAGGAGAATGACTTCCCCTCAGAGGAGAGAACATAAAGCAAGGATGAAACAGGCTAATCTGAGGATCCAGAGGGAAGAACTTGCCCTTGCCAAGGAGAAGCTTGCCTTTGCTAGAGAGCAGCAGTTGAGTGGGGTAGTCCCCACTGGTGGCAGCAATATCCCTAAGGATAAAGACAGGAGTTTTGATACTAGACACCTGAGTAAAATAGTGCCCCCCGTTAAACAAGGGGATGACATCCACAAATGGATGACTGCTTTGGAGAGGGCCTGCACTGTCCAGTGCACCCCCCAGAGTCAGTGGGCAGCTATATTGTGGCTCTCCTTTGAAGGCAAAGGTAGAGATAAGCTCCTCACTACTAGAGCTGAGGATGCTAACAATTACCAAGTCCTGAAGAATACACTGATTGATGGGTTTGGCTTAACAACTGAACAGTACAGGTTGCTGTTCAGAGACACCCAGAAAATTCGGTCTCAGGATTGGGCTGACTTTGCTGATTGTGCCACTAAGGCTTTTGAAGGCTGGTTACTGGGTAGTAAAGTTACTGATTACAAAGGATTGTATAATCTAATTATGAGAGAGCAAGTCTTAAATAATTGTCAGAACCAGTTATTACACCAGCACCTGGTAGACTCTGATCTGACCTCTCCACAAGAATTGGGTAAGAGGGCAGACAAATGGGTCAGAACCAGGATTAGGCCTAAGAACCAAGGTGGTGACCAAAAGAAGGAATCAACCAAGCCTCAAGAGAAGGGTGGGAATAAATCTACAGATCAAACCACATCAGGGCCCCAAAACTCCAAGAATGGGGGTGGGTCCCATGACACTTTCTCTACCCAGAAGAAACCTTATTGCCAAGCCTGCAAGCAGGTGGGTCATGGGAACACTGACAGCAGTTGCCCAAAGAACCCCAATAAGGAGAACATACCCCCAAGTAACATTCCCAAGCCTCCTGTTACTACTAGTAGTAATCCCCCAGGTGGTGGGAGTGCCCCCAAGAATGTGGGTGCTTTTACTTTGGGAGTTCCTGGGGACTCTGGCCTAACCAGGTCCCCTAACTCAGATACTCTTGTCTGTGAGAATGGCATGGGGTTTGCCAACTTCACTGATTGTCCCAACACTTTGGGCAAATACAGACAAGAGCCCCTCATCAATGGACTGAAAGTTGAGGCCTATAGAGACACAGGGGCTAGCATCACCATGGTGACTGAGAGCCTAGTCCCCTCAAGGCAGCTTATACCTGGTGCCACATACCAGGTGACAAACATTGATGGAGTGCAGAAAAATCATCCCATGGCAGTGGTAAGTCTCAGCTGGGGAGGTGTCACTGGCCCCAAGAGAGTGGCAGTGTCATCAAACTTGCCTGTAGATTGCCTACTGGGGAATGATTTAGAGATCTCAGCCTGGGCTGAGGTAGAACAAGAAACCCATTCTAAAATGGTAAATCATCCTGAACAGGTTAGGAGGGCTGTGCCAGGCTGAGCCCAATCCCAAATAGATTCCTTCCCTGAAAAGGTTAGCAGGGCTGTGATGGTAACAGCCCATACCCAAACTGAGTCCCTTCCTGAAAAGGTTGGTGGGGTTGTGATGGCCACAGCCCAAACTCAGACTGATAATAGTGTTGTGAAGCCTGAAACTATGGATCACTCCACTCAAACAGAGAGCATTGAGGAGGAAGAGAAATCTCCCTCCCACCAGACTTTAGGAGAGGATCAGCCTCCTCAGGGAACTGATCTTACCCCTTGTGAAGAAACTGCCCCAGAGGTAGTCAGGCCTAGCCTGGCAGAGCCCCTGATGTCAGTGGACCCTTCCAAGGTGGGACCCAGTCTGAAGCAGGTAACCTGCCCCTCTCTACCCTGCCTCAGTCAGTCCAGGGCTGTAGAGGTCAGGGAGGCCAGTGGTGGACCCCAAAAGACTGTGACCAAAAGAACTCCCCAATCAGCAGATTAAGGGCACTGAAGCTAGTAGTCCTAGCCAAGTGAAAATAAAACAAACTCCTGAGGGATCCCCCTTAAAATTAGTTAGGGACCTCCCACAGATGGACACTGTTGGGCACAGCCAAACTTGGGACCTAAGGGCCCCAAACCTGACCTGTCCCTCCAGTAAGCCAAACAGAGGGACCCAGCCTCCAGCTTTAGGTAGCCAGAGGTTGACCCTGAGAGCATACAACAACTCAGTCCTGGAAAGAAAGGCATGTATGGTGGATAGTGATTGGAGGAAGCTGAGCCCAAAATTAGTGGAGCCTCACTTCAGTACTCCATATCAGCACCAGCCTTTTTCTTTACCAAAACACACCACAGGTAGAGATTCCCTATGGTGGAGACCCTCAGATACCCTTAGGGTGAGGGATTGCTTAGTGGACCATGAGATAGGGGGTAACCATGCCAGTGCATGCACCTCCTCATATGGCCACTCAGGCAATATAGGCTTACCTGGTCAAGGATAGCCTTATCTCCTTTCGTTTGGGGGGGGGGTTATGTAGGAAGGTGGATATCTGACTATGGTTGCCCCCAATTTTTTTGCCTAGTGTTTTGCTGGTTTTTGACTTAGTTGGCCTGGGATCCTGCTATTCAGAACCCCAGACCTCCTGCTCTCTCTGTTAAAATGGACTCCATGTACCCTAGGTACATCACTAATTGGTACTGGGCCACCTTATCAGTCCCTGTACAGTATACCTTAGGTATCCAGGGCATAGGTGTACCCAGGGCCTACCAGGGGCTGCAGCATGTATTATGCCACCCTTGGCTGGCCACCCAAAACTGACACAACTGGCTGCACGACAGCTGGGGCAAGGTGGTGTAATCACCATTTGCTTTAGATATAGTATTCCTATATCTAAACCTAAAATGGACACATATATTCCTATCAGTCACTCCTATGGCAGGCCTTATCAATCCTGAAGGCAGAGTGCTTGGAATTATGTGAGATGGTGCTCTGGCATGAGCTGAGCCCGTTTGCAGCTTGCGGAACCAAGTCCTTATAGCTGTTCCATGATAACGCTATACCATATACTCTTAAGTGCATTATGATCCTCGCGGTCAAATGCTAACTTTGGCATAGCATTATCAAAACATGTCGAGTAAGGTGTCATACGAATTGGAATACTAACCCCTCACCAATTCTGGCGACGGGGTTAGCATTCCACCCTTCTAGAGGGACACGACATGTATGTAACTGTGAACCCCGGTTAAAGTTAACTCAAGCCTCAGCATCACAAAATGGATGCTGCCACCACAGACACAAGTCTGACCTCCTGCTGCTGGGAGTCCTTCCAGCGAGGGGGGCTTGGACAAAGGGTTTCCTGCCTGGAATTTTGTGTATTAGGTAGGCTCAGGCTGAAAGGAATGAGACATGCCTGGGGCACACAAGGTGCCCTGTGCATACACCGGTTCCAACCAGTTGCTGGGGCACTCCAGCCCCAGCTCTGGCGGGAAACTGGACAAAGGAAAGGGGATGTAGCCACCCCCCTTCCTGGTCCCACCCAGAGGAGGGACCTAGTCGTTGTGCAGCCCCCTTTAGCCGGATAAAGGTAGGAGCTGGTCCCATTCCAAGTTAGATTAATCTTGACAACCTTCCACGAAAAAACTCTTGACATCAGAAGACTGAAGAATCTCCCCTATGGTCAGGGAGTGACCATCCTGCTTCGCAGGCACCATCAAGCTTCTGTGCGGTTTGCTGCAAAGTCCTTCCATCCCGGAATCCGACGACCCAGCTCGACAAGACCCGGACTTCCAGACCTCTCTGACCTCTACCCACATCCACAGCACAGCTGGGACCCGTGGGTGTGACGAGCAACGTGGAGACGGCCATCTTGAAGAAAACTGCACAGCGCTTCCAGCACGACCCCTGAGGGTTCCTCGAGTGAGTGCATTGGGGACTGAGAAGCCCCAAACCGACGCAGCTCCTGCACCAAAGATCAGCCCCCCAGCATCCCCGTGATCTGCGTGGGGCCCTCTTGTTTGGTTGCTGCCCTTCCTGTTGTCTGGTCACTTGCCGGCTGGCTTGTGCCCTCTGAGACGACGACCCGAAGAATTCAACTCTGCTAGTCTGGTCTCCCAGACTGGCCCTTGCTTCCTTGTGAAAGAGAAGCACCCCGGACCCTCCTGGTCCACACCAGACGCCATCTTTGTTCCACCGCATGGCTTGCATTAGCCAAGGCCTGTTGTCCAGATCGACGATCCGACACCGCCAACAGCAGCAGACTACGTGGGACAGCTCGTGCCTTCAGCCTGGTCGTGAAGAACAGCTCCTGGTCCGCGCAGCTACAGAGAGAAGCGACCCTTCCTTCACCTGAACGCGGCGACAGCTCCTGGTTCCCTCCTGGCTCCAGCACCGTCACTGGCTAGTGACCAAGACTCTGTCCCCTTCCTTTTCAGGACTTCCTTCTTCCTAGTTCCATCCTTGGAACCACCGGACTCCTCCATCTGGCTGCCTGCCAGCAACTTCTTGTTTCAGGCATCACCGGGATCAACGCAGCAAACCCGACACTACTTCAGCCCTATGCACCCGCAGCCTGTGGGTTAGGTAACTAAAGCTTCTAGGTCCTGAAGTCTGTGTCCACTATCCTAGTGTCCAGGTCCACTGTTGTTTTCCTTCCATCCAGCCGGGTTGGTCCGGAATCCGTAACTTTGTAAACTGTTGCATCCATAGACGTTGGTACGCATCCCGCGTGAGAGTTTCCACTCTGCACGTGAGTCCCGTGGGCCTCCTGCTCCTTACTTACCTAGTTTGTAGCGTAGTCCCACCGATCCTCCAGCCTCTGGATCTTCTTACAGTACTTTCTTTCCTCGCATTCCATTGTTTTGAGTATATGGTTTGTCGTGCCCCTAAGGCACTTGTGTAAATATTGTGCGAACTCGTATTTCCTTTTTAGTATTGTCATGTGCTTAGCCCTCTGACCTCATAAAGAGTTCAGAGGTGTTGTTATTAATAAATAGACTGTTTATTTTCATAACAACCTGTGTGGTGTCCTTTCATTTGGTATTCAAGGGGTTATACTATGGTAAAACAGCTGGCTTCACAAGCCAAAAGAGATTAGCCTAAAAGACTGCTTTTGTCCACGCTACTAGGATAGCTGGTCTATCAGGTTGACTTACAACCAATCACCATAAGGGGTTGTTTGGACTGATACAAGGTGATCACTAGAATTAGTGAACATCATATATCAGGCCAACTTCTCACATTAAATACAGATCAACAGTCCTAGTCTGATTTTTATAATGAGTTTGTGGACAACAAATACAAGAATAATTTGGCCTTTCACCTGAAATCACCTTAAACTTTGAAATTTCTTGCTCAAAACCTTTTGTACTAGAATGTTGTATGTTCTCTTCCACATTTCCTTCTATTAATGTATCAGTTTCTGCACTGTCTTCCTCAGGACCAAAGTAACTAAACTCAATTTCTCCACAAACGTTCATTACATCTGATACTGATCCACGCAAAAGAGCACTGTTCAACTTTTTTTAACATTAGTGCTGGGCTTTTCGCATAATACAATGTTCTGACTAATTTCCTCATTTAAGTATGATGTACTGCTAACATCCTGAAATGTTGAAAAACACTTTGACATACTTTTCTAGAAAGACAAGCCAGAGTATGACCTTGCAAACAAGTATTTTCTCTCACTCTGCAAGGGTCTAGTCCCTGTAACATCTTAATCTTTTGGTTAACACTTTTCTTAGTATAGACACGTAAGACATTGCGTAAAAAATCAATAGATTCCTGTCGTACACTACAAATACTACTGCAATTCCAAGTGTACACTGGAGCTTTAGGACGTCTCCCTAAAACTTCATCAGCTAACACCTCTTCTGCATTTCTTGGAACAATTTTCTCTTTCTCAATAGGACAACCATTTCTAACCTCATAAGCGTGACCACTAGTGCCAACTGCATGCAACAAATCATTACTCTGAAAATAACTCTCTTCATTAAAAAAAGGCTCAGAAGTTGAACTGTGTTTCCATTCACCCAGAAAAACATCAGAAAAATTAGTTCTGTTAATTAGTCTTCTCCACTTACTTTTCGCCTTCATTACATGGACTGGTTTATCTAGTGATCGAATTCTATTGATTATTAAAATAAATAATTTCTTTTTTAATTCAAAAGCCTTCTCAACAATACTTTCAATATGTTTCTTCTTCTTATAAAATGCTGATTTTCTTTTACATTTCTTCATATCCTTAAATAAGTTTAAGACAGCGCTATTGTAAAACATTCTTTTTCTAATTTCCTGAAATTGATTCTTCCTCCTTTTACTATACAGTGTTTCTTTAGAACATGATTTCCCATCATTTATCTTTTTTCTCTCGTTTTTCTTTTTAGTTGCAGATACATTCTTTTTATTTTTCACATTCTTCACACTATTCCTAGTGTTTGATAGTTTTGTTAGAAAATCTTGGGCCATATTATCAAGCAAAGGAGATACATTATCGCCGCTTTTATCGGCAGGAAACTGCTGCTAAAACGGCGATAATGGGCTTGATATTATGCCCTTGTGAATTCCCATAGAAGCCCAGGTTAACACCAGAACCTGGGCTTCTATGGGAATTCACAAGGGCATATTATCAAGCACATCATCGCCCCTTTAGCGGCAGTTTTCTGCCGATAAAAGCGGCGATAATGTATCGCCCTTGCTTGATAATATGGCCCCTTGTGTTCTCTTACCAGGACTTTTTTTCTTTTTCACCCCACATTGTTGTTCAGGTAAATCTTGTGAATGACTTCTCTTGAAATAATAAGCTTTATTATGTTTCCTCTTTTCACTTTTTGAAGGCATGATGATTTTCTTTTAGTGTTGATAAATGGAATCTGTTATAAAAAAAATATATATTATGTTATAAAAATAAATGTATAAAATATACTACTGTATTACTAAACAAATACAATCTACAATGACTAAGTATAAAAAAGAAGCGTGTAAGTGATACAAGAAGTGCATACATACTGCATAGGAGTTTGAAGAACTACATCTGCAAGAAGAGTACCTAAATGAATTTATAAGTGGTTGGATTTTGGAGCAGTGAGTGTATTAGTACATGGTGCTAAATACATCAGTAGAGCAGTACAAGGGAAGACACAGAGTATATGCTGCAACATCATGGATACTAACTGGGGAATTGAAGGTGTGAAAGACAAGTGTACTTGTGGATAGAAGATTGCATGCATACAGCATAGGGGATTGAAGTAGTCCTTGTTATGTTATGTTAAAGAGATTTATATAGCGCATGACTACCCCAGCAACGGGGCATCCCAGCGCTAGCAGATCGGGCGACAGAGGTAAAAGTGAGAGCTAGGGAAAGGACAGCCCAGGATGTCCAGTACAGGTGCAACGGGGCAAAAGCGCCCCGGCTAGATGGAAGCGAATAGCCAGGTTTTAATCTGTTTTCTGAAAGCCAAGTGATCTTGGGTGCAGCGGGCCAGGATTGGGATAGAATTCCAGAGGGCAGGAGCCAGAGACCTGAAAGAGCGTCCGCACGCTCTGCTCCTGCGTACCCTGGGAATGCAGGCCAAGTGTAAATCAGCAGAGCGCAGAGCCCGTGTAGGTAGATACAATGAGCAAAGTCCCTGTAGAATCTGGGGGCCCTGATTGAACAGGATCTTATGAAGGATACAGAAAGTTTTAAAATAGATTCTCTGTTAGACCGGGAGCCAGTGTAGTCGGCGCAAGAGATGGGAGGTGTGACAGTATTTAGGTTGGGTGAGATGAGTGCGGGCGGCAGCATTCTGGGCCCATTGCAATCTCTTTGTGACCATTTTATTGGTACCCAGTAAAAGTCTGTTACAGTAGTCCAGATGAGACAAGACTACTGATTGAATGATCACCTGACGGATGGGAGTAGCAAAGAATCCTAAGATGGGTTTCAACCCACGTAAGTGGCCAAAGCAAGTGCCAGCCACTTTTTTGGCATGCAGTTCAAAGGACAGGGAATTATCCACTAGGACCTCTAAATTTTTTACTGAGTGTTTGGGCTGGGAGGAAGGACCCAGCGCAGCGGGCCACCATTGGTAGTCCCATTTGGGCGAGTCTTTCCCAAACAGGAGCACCTCTGTTTTAGAAGAGTTACGTTGGAAGTAGTTTTCCGCCAGCCATCCTTAGATTGCCAAGATATCCTCCTGGAACCTAAGTTTGTCTTGGCCAGGGTTTTTGGAAAAGGTGAATATCAGTTGCGTGTCGTCCGCAGAGGATAGCATATTAATCCCCCGGGCCTTGGCCAGAAGGGCCAAAGGGCAGACGTACACGTTAAAAAGTGTAGGGCTCAGGGCAGAACCTTGTGGGACACCGCAATTGAGGGGATAGGTATTGGACTGATACGGGGGGCATGGATCTGGAAGGAGCGTTCAGACAGAAAAGATGCAAACCAGGCCCAGGCCATTCCACTGACCCCAATCTCCCTGAGTCGATGGAGCAAGATCTCATGGGAGACCGTGTCGAAGGCCGCACTCAGATCCAGCAGGACCAGAGCTGTGGTGCCGCCCTCGTCCAGTACCATCCTCGGCTGCTCTGTGACTGCCAACAAAGCGGATTCTGTGCTATGATTAGACTGGAACCCGTTTTGAGACTTGTCCAGAATCTCATTTTCCCATAGATACTTGGTAAGGATGGTGTTTACATGGGATTCCATGACCTTCGCCAAGTAAGGGAGCAATGAGATGGGCCGGAAATGCTCAGGAGCTGATGCGTCCAATGTGGGCTTTTTTTGAATTGGGGCGACCTTAGCGTGTTTCCAGGATTTGGGAAGCACCGCTGACTGGAGTGATCTATTAATCAGTACCCTCCCCTCTGTCAAGAGGCAATCTTGAAACTTCATGAAAATATCAGGTTTAACAGGGTCGGCAGGAGAGCCGGATTTCACCTTGTTGGAGATGGTTTCCATGTCTTTACAGGACAGGGGGGGGGGTAGAGCTTGTAGTCGGGGGAGGAATCTGAGATAGTGATAGAAGGCTAGGATTCAGATACCACCCTGCGCACATCGAGGGTAGTATAGATACACTCAATTTTTTTAATAAAGTACTGGGCTAGGGCTTCACAATGCTGGTTGGAGATGATATTATTAGTGGCAGCTGTGGGTTTCGTCATATCATTGATGAGAGAATTTCTTTTTTTAGAGGGGTTAGCACTCGAAGTGATTAGATTGGTATAAAATGCAGCTTTAGCCTTTTGAACAAGTTTATGATAGGCTTTGATCGCCAGCCTATAGAGTTGTTTTGCTGAGGGGTCATAGAAGCGTCTCCAGGAGCATTCCAAGTATTTGCGCCGTTTTTCTTCCTGCCTTAAAGACTCGTTATACCAAGCATGGGATTTTGTACGCTCAGCACAGGTCAGTTTTTTAGGAATGCAGCAGTCTAATGTACTACTAATCCAACTTTTATAGACCTTATCCGATTCCTCCAAATCTGTAGGCCGTGCCTGGCAGGAAGCTTTTAAGCTGGACGCAAACCCGGAGGTATCCAGTTTATGCCACGGATGTTTCATGGTGGAATGCTGGAGGATCTGCAGAGGGGCGTCCGCAAGATCAAAACTCATATGAATAAGAAAATGGTCTGACCAAGCTAGCTGAAGAGGGACATGGGCAGTAACAGGATGGATATTAGAAAATACAGGGTCCAGTAGGTGGCCTGCGAGATGAGATGGACCCAGTACTCTTTGCATTAGTTTGCAAGCCTCCATGTCCCCCAGGAAGTTGGTAATTTCCTGGGAGTCCTGGCGGTCTAGATGCAAATTCAAATCGCCCAGAATACTGAAATTGGCTGCCTCCAGGGCAAGTGTGGATGGAGAGCGTACGAGGGCCTCTCGAAATACTCTAGAGGGGCCCGGAGGGCGATAGATAAGAAGCCCCAAGAAGGTGAAAGTGTGTGACATACAGATCAGGCCTACTTCACTGCATGAGTACTTGGGTACTGACAGAATGATTGCAGTACTCTAAGGAGAGTGTCTGAGTAAATCTATAAGTGTTTGAGTTTTAGCGCACTGAATGATCAGTACATACCGCTGAATGGGTCACTACAACAGTGCAAGGGCAATGACAGAGTGTTTTCTAGAAGTGTAAAGATACAGAGTGGAGAATTGAAGAAGTGAAAGACTAGTGGGCACATGGATAGAAGAGTGCATGCATACAGCATACGGGTTTGAAGCAGTCCTTGTTCTAAGGCCTACTTCGCTACATGAGTACTTGGGTATTGAGTAAATTATTAGACTACTGTAAGGAGAGTGACTGAAAGAATATAAAAGTGTTTGAGTTTTAGCGCACTGAATGATCAGTACATACCGCTGAATGGTTCACTACAGTGCAAGGGCAATGACAGAGTGTTTGCTGAAAGTGTAAGGATACAGACTGGGAAATTGAAGATGTGAAAGACAAGTGTGGAGGTGGATACAACACTGTATGCATAGTGTATAGGGGTTTAAGCAGTCCATGTTATAAGGCCTACTTTGCTACATGAGTACTTGGGCACTGACTGAATGATTACAGTTCTGCAAGGACAGTGTCTAACTGAATTTATAATTCCTTGAGTTTTTGTGCAGTGACTGCATTAGCACATACTGCTGAATAGGTAACTATAATAGTGCAACAGCAGTGACAGAGTATTTGGTGCAACTGTAAGGATACAGACTGGGGAATTGAACATGTGAAAGATAAGTGTGTTGGTAGAAAGAGAGCGCACGTTTTGGGTCCAGACGGTGGAGCCTCTCTTCCTCTTTCGAGGGATGCGGAGGCGGAAAGAAGGTGGGCAAGGTAATGGACTGCCCAATGTGGAAGGCCGTGACAACCTTGGGCAGGAAAGAGGGTCTTGTCCGCGACACAACCTTGTCCGGGATGGACAGAGAGGAAAGGAGGTGTAGAAGAAAGAGCCTGGAGCTCACTCACTCTCCTGGCAGAGGTGATGGCAACCAGGAAAGCAGTCTTCAAAGTAAGAAGACGAAGAGGACAGTTATGGAGCGGCTCAAAGGGAGCACACATTAGGTAAGTAAGTACAAGATTCAAGTCCCACTGGGGCATCACGAAAGGAACAGGAGGGAACATGTGTGTGATGCCCTTCAAAAACCTATTTACAATTGGGGGCTTGAACAAGGAAGGCCGATCAGGTAGCCTTAAGAAGGCGGAAAGGGCAGAAAGGTACCCCTTGATAGTGCCCAGAGCAGAGCCCTGCTGGGCAAGAGAAAGAAGGAAGAGGAGAACCTCAGAAAGGGGTGCAGAGAGTGGATCCACAGCCTTTGCCGTGCACCATGCCACAAATCTATTCCACCTGCAGGCGTATACCGACTTTGTGGAGGGACGCCTGGCTGCCAGAATGACATTACAGACTTCAGGAGGCAAGTCAAATGGCCTCAACTGCTGCCGCTCAATCTCCAAGCTTGTAGGTGGAGACTGGACAGGTTCGGGTGGAGAACCGTCCCCTGCTGCTGCGACAGAAGCAGAGGCAGACGAATCGAAGGATCGACTGACATGCTGAGTAGCTAGGGATACCAGTATCTTCGTGCCCAGTCCGGAGCCACAAGGATAACCTGGGCCCGGTCGCGCCTGATCTTCTTCAGCACTCTGGGCAGAAGTGGTATAGGCGGAAAGGCGTACAAAAGACCGCAACTCCACTCGCGACGAAAAGTGTCTCCGAGCGAGTGCCGCCTTGGAAATTCCAACGCGCAGAATCAATGACATTGCGCATTCTCTTCTGTGGCGAATAGATCTAACCAAGGCTCTCTCCACTGCTGAAAGAGGCCTTGCGCCACGTCTGAACTCAGACGTGGCGCAAGGCCTCTTTCAGCAGTGATCCATCATGCACCGATGGCTGAGTTCGTCCGCCCTGGCGTTCAGGGAACCTGCCAGGTGTTGAACCACCAGGGTCATGCCCTGATGTTCCAGCCACTGCCAGAGGCGCAGAGCCTCCTGGCATAGGGTCCACGACCCCACCCGGCCCTGTTTGCTGCAGTACCACATGGCGGTGGTGTTGTCCGTGAACACCTGCACTACACTCCCCCGGACAGAGGGGAGGAATGCCTTCAGTGCAAGTCGGATCGCCCGCAGCTCCAGAAGGTTGATGTGGAGCTGGGACTCTGCCGGAGACCAGAGGCCTCTGATCTCTGCCTCTCCCATTTGGCCTCCCCAGCCCTGGAGGGACGCGTCCGTCACAACCACGTGCTCCGGGTGGGTAGGGAGAGGGATCTGCCACTGACCCAATCGCGGTCCGTGAGCCACCACTGCAACTGTTTTGCAGGGCCCTCTGAGATCAAGACATGATCGGACAAGTTGCCCTGATGCTGGGCCCACTGAAACTTCAGGTCGCACTGCAGAGCCAGCATCCGCCACCGGGCGTGATGCACCAGAAGGATGCAGGAGGCCATCAGCCCCAGAAGCCGCAGTGTCAACCTGACCGAGACTCGGGATAAAGGCTGAAAGATCGGAATCAGAGCCTGAATATCCCAAACCCACTGTTCGGGAGGATAAACCCGAAACTGCGCCAAGTCTAGAACCGCTCCGATGAAGAGGAGCTTCTGAGAGGGACACAGGTGCGACTTCGGCACGTTGATGGAGAACCCCAGCAAGTGCAGGAGGTCGGCCGTAGTCTGGAGTTGGCTGACGACTGTCTGGGGCGAGCCCGCCTTCAACAACCAGTCGTCGAGGTAGGGGAAGACTGACACCCCTAACCTGCGCAGATGAGCTGCGACCACCGCCATCACTTTCGTGAACACCCGTGGGGCGGTGGTAAGGCCGAAGGGGAGCACGGTAAACTGAAAGTGCTCATGGCCTACCGGGAACCGCAGGTTACGCCCGTGGGCCGGCAGGACGGGGATGTGAAAACAAGCGTCCTGCAAGTCCAACGCTACCATCCAGTCTCCAGGGTCCAGGGCAGCTAAGACCTGAGCCGGAGGAAGCCGTTGACGTTCCGTAGGTCCAAGATAGGGCGTAGGCCCCCTTTGCCCTTCTTGGGTACCAGAAAGTAGTGGGAGTAACAACCACACCCTACTTCTGGCCCAGGAACGCGCTCGATGGCCCCCTTGGCCAAGAGGGCCGTGACTTCCTCTTGCAGAAGTTGCAAGTGATCCCTCGACACGCGGTGGAATTGCAGTGGCATGGCTGGAGGGGTCGCCTCGAAGGGGAAGGAGTAGCCTCTTCGGACGATTTGCAGCACCCACCTGTCCGATGTCACAGTGTGCCAGTGGCAGAGGTGATGGCGAACCCTGCCCCCCACTGGCGTCACATGGGCCTGAAAACACGGAAAAGGAAGGTTTTGAAGCAGGTGCTGCGGAGGGAGGTGTGGACTGGCCTCGCCGTTGTCCCTGACCGCCGCCACGGCGGTTTCCATGGCCGCCAGCGCGCTGTTGAACATTCTGCGGTGCGTGGCTGGCAGCACGTGTGGGGGCGCCCCTTCCGTGGCCACGAAAGGAGCGAAAGGCACCCGATTGCTGGCGTGTGGCCGAAAGGACCAAGGACTTGGCCGTAGCCCTGGAGTCCTTAAAGCACTCAAGCGCATGGTCTGCCTTGTTGCCAAAGAGGCGACGGACATCAAACGGCATGTCCAGCAAAGTGGCCTGGACATCGGCCGAAAAGTTGGCGGATCTCAACCAGGCGTGGTGTCGAACCGCCACCGTCGTTGCCATCGCCCTGCCCAGTGAATCCGTGGTATCCAGCCCACACCGGATGGAATACCGTGCTGCATCTTGGCCCTCCACAAGGGCTTGGGCGAGTTTAGCCCGGACCTCCTTTGGACATTGTGGCAGCACGTCCGCAACCGTGTCCCACAGGGTGTGGGTGTAGCGGCCCAAGAGGCATGCGGTATTGACAGACCGCAGTCCCAAACTCAGGGACGAGAACACTTTCTTCCCAAATTGCTCATACCTCTTGGATTCCCGATCGGGCGTAGCCGTCGGGAATGCGGTTTGGCAAGTGGAGGCCTGGATAACCAGGCTCTCGGGGGTGGGATGGGTGGACAAAAAAGCAAGGTTGCCCGGGATCTGGCGGTAGCGTCTGGCCACGTTCCTATCCACAGGCGGACCTGTGGCGGGCTTGGACCAAGTGCCCACAAGAACGTCACACAAGGCCTCATTAAATGGCAGCAGAGGCTCCTTGGAGCTTGCCTGACGTTTCAGGACCTCAGTGAGGAGGTTAGTCCTCACGGCCGTGACGGGGAGCTCAAGGCCTTGGCCGCCCTCGTCAACACTACGCTGTAAGCAGCCCCCTCCTCTGTAGCCACGGTGGGAGGGGAGACAAATCCAGTGTCTGGTGAAGTGTCAATGCCACTGGCCTCCCCAAGCTCATATGTCCAGTCCTGTTGAGACTGGCAGTCTTGTGCCAGAGGGTCTACAGACCCCTCCCAATCACCTTCGTCACCCATCTCCTGCAGAGCAGGGTCAGGAGACGGGGCCGTCTTATAGAAATAGAAATCTCCAAAGGCCGTCGGAAGCGGCGCCCAGCGGCGCCCTTCCGGCGCAAGATCCGGACCGAAGGGAGGATTGGGGACGGCGTCCACAGTGGGCGCCGGGGGCGACACCCGCAGGGCCGGCGCCGGTGAGGTCGTGAGGTCGACCGGCGACGACCCGGATCCGGAAGCGGATCCAGTGAGGGCCTGCGGCACCAGGACCGAAGTCGCCGGTGGCGCCGGGGCCGAAGCACCCGACGGCATCGGAGCCAAAGCAACCGACCCGATAGGCCCTCCAGCCGGGGCTGCTGGGCCCGGAAGCGCCACGGGACTCGGCTGAGAAGGGAGGGACCTCATGGCCCTGAGATACCGCTCGACCTCCCCTGGCGACGCGTCATGCCCAGGGACCCGAAGGAGTGGGGCAGGCGGCGACGCCTGCGACTCCGTCGGAGCTGCGTGGGTGGTGTCACCCGAACCCCCGGCCGCATTGTGCGAGCGTCGGGGTGGGTCGGAGGAACAATGACGTCTCTCCGACCTCTCATGCCTCTTACCTGAGGACTTGGATCCTGACGACCGATGTCCACTCCCGGAGCTGCGAGGACTCCGACCCCGCGACCGGTCCCTCGACCTCCTGTGGGACCGGTACCTGGAGCGGCGCGTGGCCGACTGCCGGAACTCGAGTCGCTTGTGGAACCGCTCCCACCTAGCTTTAGACGTCAGGGCCCGGCAGTTGGAGCAGGTGCGGTTGTCGTGGTCGAGGCCTAAACACTTCAGGCACCGGCGATGGGGGTCGGTAACCGACATCAGTCGGTCGCACTTGGAACAGGGTTTGAGCCCGGGCATCCCTACCGGCACCGTCGGAGTCGAAGACTCTAGTAGAGAAATGATCAAAAAGATCAAAAAGTTTAGTCAAAAAATGACTAAGGGGCACTCACCCCTACCGGCACCGTCGGAGTCGAAGACTCGAGTAGAGAAATGATCAAAAAGATCAAAAAGTTTAGTCGAAAAATGACTAAGGGGCACTCACCAGAAGCGGAGGGGGGAGGAGAGGAAGCCCTCCATTGTAGCCGCAACCGCCAGGAGTCATTCATTGCTGTGGATAGCGCCGCCGCCCCGGGACTACATCACCCGGCTGCCTCAGCGGCGGCGCTGCTTTGTCACGCCACAAGAGCGCCAGGAGGTGCCTTTAAACTGCGCTCTGCCTGGCGGAGCGGGGGGGCACTCACCAGAAGAGGAGGGGGGAGGCGAGGAAGCCCTCCATTGTAGCCGCCACCGCCAGGAGTCATTCATTGCTGTGGATAGTGCCGCCGCCCCGGGACTACATCACCCGGCTGCCTCAGCGGCGGCGCTGCTTTGTCACGCCACGAGAGCGCCAGGAGGCGCCTTTAAACAGCGCTCTGCCCCGCATCGCGGGACGCCGAGCGAAGCCCGGGCAAAGGGCGGGCCCTCTGTGCCCCTCAGAGGCCAGAGGAGGTCGGGTCGGGACACTCATCTTGGTCGGTCTCCCGGGACTATTGACATGAACTAAGGTATGCCCAATCAGAGACTAACCATCCAGAGTGTAATAACGATTGTCCTTGTTTACTGTTATCCAGTACCCTTTCAGTCTACCTAGATACTCACTGGTCCTGTACTAGGTGTGTGTAGCTGGGACCCAAGCTTGCTGCACCATGACCACCAAAGGGCCATCTAAACAATCCGCCTCTCAAGGAGGCTCACTCAAGGGGACATTGGACCTATATTTAACTAGGGTGTCCTCGGCCTTTGAGACAATTGAACACAGCCTATCCAAAGACACCATATGTTACGAACAATCCCCCCCAATCTTAACCGACTCGCCGACCTCTTTACTTCAGAGGGAATTAAATGCTATTTGCAACACCAGGTATATACCCATAGAACAGGGAATTGAACAAACTGGTTCCCCATCATGCCCTATGGGTATCGGGAGCCCCCAGCCCAGGAATCTGCATCAACCTAATAAAAGCCCAGTGGAGACTCCCGCAGTAACAACAGACAAATTTACCCCTCAGGGGATAGCACATCCTCAGGCCCCTACCCACAGTACAAAACGCCAGGGTATTAAACTCAAGGGAAAACCAGCTAAATTCCAAAAAATCAACTTAAGCTCCCCTCTGGTTACTGCCACCATCACCCCCGAGACACCTAAAGAATGTCAAATACTGGAAACCCCTATACTCCTTTTACCATCTATTTTGTTGGCCCACTTTGAAGAATTGGTAAAAACCCTATTATCCCCGCTTATTGACAGGATAGAGAGAATTGGGGAAAAGCTCTCAACAATAGATGAAAACACCAAGCCAACCAAGTTAAACAACCAATTCTAGAAAGTAGTTTCCTTAAAAACGTCTGACTCCACTGTACACAGTAAAATTGCCCAGATTAAGCCACCATATCCTGTACCAGCAGTCTCTAAAAATAAGGAGGTAGTCAAAGAACCGAAAATGGCCCTTAGCTCTGTCCCCCGAGCTGGGTGGTCGAAAGTAGGCAAACGTTCTGAGGGGTTAGCTGCGAGTAATGAATCCATAAATGTACCACCAGAGGCAGCACCCTATGTGTGTGTCCTCTCGGGAGTCCCTGAGCTTACTACCGGAAAAATTGAAGGACACCAGGACCTTAAAAACAAAGTCCAGTTTTGGATGACAAAGAACAGACCGCTCCCATCCGTTATTAACGGGACAATCCTAAATGTGAGAAGGGTGGGGTGGATAGGCTCCCGTCCCAAGAACACAGCGGGAGACCTGGTTATTGTTAACTTCCGGAACAACCAGGTCGTCCCTTATTTGCGAAGCTGGGAGCCACAAAGAGGAGATGGGCCTATAACAACACTTGAACTGTGCGATTTTTACCCTAGACCTGCGCATTCGCCAATTAAAAGGTGGAGTGTGGAGGGATGCCATCGGGGGGGTAGAAGGGGGCCTGCATCGTTTAGTTACCAGCAGAACCTACTACCTGGCTCAGATCTATTACTCTGATAGGACAAGGATATCGCTCCCACCAACTCTGTATTGTTTGATTGTATGGAAAACCGAAGTATTTTTATACCTTTGATTGATTGATATTGATCCTGCTTCATGCACTTTAGATTTTGTACCTTCTAAAGCCCAGGTGACTCGATCCCTCGTAATCATAACCATACTATGCTGCTATGAGTCTATTGTTTACATCTAGAGTTATGTTATAATCTATGCACTTTAAACCGCACTTTGTGAAACTCTGGTGTTACTCTTAACCCTAATTATTAGAAGCTTTAAAGTGTTTAATGTTTAGGGAAGTTTTATTGATCATGCACCGTACACTTTAGATCTTGTATCTTCTAAGTCCATGTGATTTGATCCCTTGTAATCATAACTCTGCTATGCTGCTATGAGTCTATTGTTTACATCTAGAGTTATGTTATAATCTATGCACTTTAAACTGCACTTTGTAAATCTCTGGTGTTACTCTTAACTCTTATTATGTAAAGCTGCAATGTGTTCAATGTTCACACTAAGAGAACTGATGTAACATAGGACGAATAATGGAAACTTGTAACTGTATGCCCTTTTAACATGTATGTCGATTTATATCAATTTTAAAACTGTCATGTGTTATAAATTGTGCTTTTATGGTTGTATGTCCCAACCGAATAAAGCTGTTTTGAGCTGAACTGACTAAGGGGCAGAGCTTCTCTGGATCTGCGCTAGCTGGTGCGGAAAAAAGAAGAACTGACGTCAGCGCGCATGGGCGGCGTCTAAGTACTCCGACGACGTCATTCCGGCGCAAACGACGCCGACGAAGGACGTGGAGCCGCGGACGACGCCTGCCGGCGTGCAGGGGTATTGCTACGCAAAATTTTCCGGATCAAGTCTGACACCTGGGGATATTCTAAGGTAAGGAATCTATCACTAACGTGTCTCTTTCAGATAGAGTATTTGGTGCAACTGTAAGGATACAGACTGGGGAATTGAACATGTGAAAGATAAGTGTGTAGGTGGATAGAAGACTACATCTGTAGTGTATAAGGGTTTGAAGCAGTTCATGTTCTAAGGCCTACTTCGCTCTATGAGTACTTGGATACTGACTGAATGATTACCGTTCTGCAAAGACAGTGCCTCACTGAACTTATCAGTGCTTGATTTTTAGCACAGTGAATGGATTAGCACATACTACTGAATGTGTGACTACAATAGTGCAATAGCAGTGACCGAGTGTTTCATGGAAGTGTTAGGATACAGACTGAGGAATTGAAGATGTGAAAGACAAGTGTGGAAGTGGATAGAAGACTGTATGAATAGTGTATAGGGGTTTGAAGCAGTCCATGTTCTAAGGCCTACTTCGCTGCATTAGTACTTGGGTACTGACTCAATGATTACAGTTCTGCAAGCACAGTGCCTGACTGAATTTATAAGTGCTTGACTTTTAGCGCAGTGACTGCATTAGCACATACTGCTGAATAGGTCACTATAATAGTGCAACAGCAGTGACAGAGTGTTTGCTAGAAGTGTAAGGATACAGAGTGGAGAATTGAAGATGTGAAAGACAAGTGTGAAGGTGGATAGAAGACTGCGTGTATAGTGCAGAGGGGTTTGAAGCAGTTCATGTTCTAAGGCCTACTTATGTTTATGTTTATGATTACAGTTCTGCAAAGACAGTGCCTCACCGAACTTATAAGTGCTTGAGTTTTAGCACAGTGAATGCATCAACACAAACTACTGAATGGGTCACTACAATAGTGCAACAGCAGTGACAGAGTGTTTGGTGGAATTTTAAGGATACAGAGTGGAGAATTGATGATGTGAAAAACAAGTGTGCACGTGGATAGAAGAGTGCATGCATACAGCATACAGGTTTGAAGCAGTCCTTCTCCTAAGGCGCACTTCACTACATAAGTACTTGGGTACTAAGAAAATTATTACAGTACTGTAAGGAAAGTGTCTGAGTGAATCTATAAGTGTTTGAGTTGTAGCGCACTGAATGATCAGTACTTACTGCTGAATAGGTCACTACAACAGTGCAAGGACAATGACAGAGGTTTTGCTAGAAGTGTAAAGATATGGAGTGGAGAATTGAAGATGTGAAATACAAGTGTGCACGTGGATAGAAGAGTGCATGCATACAGCATACGGGTTTGAAGCAGTCCTTGTTCTAAGGCCTACTTCGGTACATGAGTACTTGGTTACTGAGTGAATTATTACAGTACTGTAAGGAGAGTGCCTAAGTGAATCTATATGTGTTTCAGTTTTAGCACACTGAAGGATCAGTACATACCGCTGAATAGGTCACTACAACAGTGCAAGGGCAATGACAGAGTGTTTCATGAAAGTATAAGAATACAGACTGGGGAATTGAAGATGTGAAAGACAAGTGTGGAGGTGGATGGAAGACTGTATGCATACTGTATAGGGGTTTGAAGCAGTCCATGTTCTAAGGCCTACTTTGCTGCATGAGTACTTGGGTACTGACTGAATGATCACAGTTCTGCAAGGACAGTGCCTCACTGAATTTATAAGTGCTTGAGTTTTAGTGCAGTGACTGCATTAGCAAATACTACTGAATGGGTCACTAAAATTGTGCAACAGCAGTGACAGAGTGTTACACTACTACTTACATAGTGCAAAAATGCTTCTCTCAGAATGATTCCTAATTGCACACAGACTCACAATGTGATTCTAGACAAAAAATATGAGCCCTTGCATTTTACAAAAACACATTTACTAGTCTAGAAACGGTAAAGTGACTGCACATATTCTATGTATATAACTACTACATTTCAGTGCACAACCCTGACTCATTTTGCAAATACATAAGCAATTTGCTGCATTATTTGCGCCAACATTGTGTCAAAAAAGTGACACAATGGCAGCTCAAAGAGACGCAAGGGGCTTGTAAATCTGCCCCAGAAAGTTTGCAGTAGTGTATGTATACTGAGTGGAAAATTATAGATTTGAAACACAAGTCAAATTCTAAACAAGCAAAAATATTAACTACTCTAGAACTGGAAAAGTGACTGAACACATTCTACATTTTTTAGTACTGCACGTTACTGTACAGAGCTGACTCACCAAACACATTAACTTACCAAATGCTTTTATCACAATGGTTATCAAAATGCAGACAAACTCAGAAGTCAGAATGTGATTCTACACAACTAAACTACTCCTTACGCTTTAGCAGGAAAAACACATTACTCTTATTAAAAACAAAATGCACCACATACATCCCCTTACACGTTAACAACTCGCCTTTCAAATTGATTTGTAGATTAAGAAGAATGTCACACACACAGCAGATATTCTTATACAGAATCTCTGTACTTCCCTGTTCTTAGCAACCAGAAAATGGCAAACTTTCCCTCTCAATCTACACATATATACATGTAAATAACAAATCAAATTGCTTCCCACATTAATTCAAAAGCAAACACACATTTCTATTGGTTAAACATTTGAACCCTTTCCAACTGACATAACTTTGAACCCTACCCCCAATTTGCTTTCTGGTGTTACCATAGTAACAGATCATGCAAAACTCAACTCACCACAGAGGTAAAAAGTTCAGCACACTGTAAAACACTCTTCCTCAACAACTTTAGACTCTGCATAGGCACTTCCTTATAGGTACCAATAAACACAAAGCCTCTTTTTACAACCAACCAGCATCTAAAAACATAAGCTTGAAAGATATCTGAAAAATATATTTTTTTTACTTGCTTGGATTCGCATACCGAACGCCTTAGAAATATCGCAGCACACGTGGTACGATACGCGTACCCAACGAGTACACACAAATTGGTTTTTTTACCTCGGGGGTCCTTGTGGGACCCCTGAGCAGGCCTAGGGAGTCTGGAAGTCCTATGGCAAATAGCAAACTTTCCCTCTCAATCCACACACTCAATACACACAAATATACATGTAAATAACAAATCTAATTTCTTCCCACATTAATTGAAAAGCAAACACACATTTCTATTGCTTGAACTTTTGAACCCTCTCCAACTGACGTAACTTTCAAGCCTACCCCCATTATGCCTTCTGCCTGTTATCATAGAAACACCTCATGAAACACTTAACTGAGCACACAGGTCAAAAGTTCATCACACAATGTTGCTGATCAAAACAGCAAGTGAGTTTGACTTTTCAACATATCAACATATCAGCTTATCTAATGTTCCTTTCTATCAGTTTTTCTTAACCAATAAGAATCATGCTTTTAAAAAACAGAAAAATGCACCCTAGTTTTCAGTGTAGAATGTTCTCAAACAACCAATCATTTCTTTTCTTTTTTTCAAAACTGCATCTTATCCACCATTTTAGAAAATTGTTAGTTTTCAAACTACCATTTCATTTACAGAGACCATCTGAGTGTATCCAGACCTTTCTTCAAGATGCTTAGAGTGTGGATTGTGGGACACAGCTATATTTTCTGGAGCCAAAGATACGCAGAACAGAAAGGAATTCACAAAGACCTAGGTTTACCAAATGTAGACATTAAATGGATTGGACAGAGAGGGTTAAAGTGGCACCAATTAATTCCATTGGTTAAATCCTTTTTACATCTCCAACACCCTGACCTCATAATTGTGCACTGTGGTGGCAATGACCTAGGCACTTTGACTGGGGTAGGTCTGGAAATGCTTACGAAGGTCACCTTTGGAGAACTGATGTCACTTGTCTCTTCTAACATATGCCAAAGGCAGAAATGGAACTATTTTGTCCACAAATTGAGAAAGCTAGGAAACATGTGAATAAATCTGTTTCTGCTTTTCTCCGAGACTATAGAATGGGGTCCATATACCACAACAATCTGCGTTTCAATATGCATGGCATCTATAGGAGAGATGGTGTACATTTTACAGATGAGGGGAACAGAGTCTTCCTCTTGAACTTTAGACTCTGCATTGGTACTTACTTGTAGGTACTAAAATCTCTCAATAAACACAAGGGCTCTTTTTAGAGCCACGCAACATCTAAACACATAAACTTGATAAATAGCTGAAACATCTTTTTCTTGCTTGGATATGCGTACCGGACGCCTTACAAATCAGGCAGCATACGTGGTACGATAAGTGTACCCAACGCGTGCACACCAGGGGTCGTGCTGAGCGCCGCGCTCAGTACGCCTATCCTAATTTGACAGTAAAAAATGAAAATCTACCCTTAATTTAAATATTTAGTACCCCGGGGAGGTGGCAGACCCCGGGGATTGGGGGGGCTTTTCACCCCTCCAATGGGAGCCGACATTGATTTTCTACATGCGTCTTTGGTTTTTGGAAGAGAGAGCAGGTTTCCTGCCCTCTCTCTTTTAAAAACCGAAGCAGTTTGCTATGGCAGGGTGGGAGTCGCGAGGCTCCCACCCTACCATAGCAACTACAGTGTCACGGGGGTGGGCACCATGGGACACTGTAGGAGCCGGCACAGGGGGGTGGCGGTCCCCAGGGCCACCACAAGTCTCCAGGAGGGGGGCTACGTGGCCCCCCTGCCAAAACTTAAAAGCCATGGGGGGGGGTAGTCCCCAGGGCTGGGGGGTCCGTCATGGACCCCCAATTTATAAATTTAGTGCCCCAGGGAGGTGGCGGTACCCGGGGCATGTGGGGGGGCTTGAGCCCCCCACGCAGGTTTTTTAATAAAAAAAAAAAAAGAAGCCCCAGGGTGGCGAGCTGCGGGGTGCCGTGAGCCCCCCGCATTCATAATGTTAAAGCCCAGGGGGTGGCGGTCCTAGAGGGGCCCCCCATTATTATTTTTAAAAAAAGAAGCCCCAGGGGTAGCGGTCCCCGGGGTTACCGGGGGCTGTGAGCCCCCTCATACATAACAATAAAGCCCCAGGAGGTGGCAGTTCCCGGGGCTGCGGGGGGGCTTCAGCCCTCGCATACATAATGTTAAAGCCCCAGGGAAGAAGAGGAAATGCATCTCACTCCAACAATGTATATGCACAGTACGTTGCAACAGCCTCCAACAGTAAGTCATTGTTCTCATCTGAAAACATTTCAGCCATCCAATTCATTAATGGCAAGGAATATACATGTTCCTCAATAGCTGGAACCTCTAGTACCATCAGAGGACAACTCGGGTTCTCTTCAATATAACAGCCAAGAAGTCATGCGCCGCTGCAAAAACATTCCAACGTCCCAGGACGCCATATTCCCGTTGCCAGAACAAAGCAATTCATGAGCAACTAAGGGGCTCATCAGTTGATCATAATCCGTGTTGGGAGACACCGTATTGCAGAGACACACAATCAGGGCCCAGTCGAAATCGCAGCTCAGGCAATGAAAGACAGGCTGGACACATGTAAAAAAGGAAAATCGAAACGATAATCCATAAACTGCACCCGTCTTAGAAACCCGAACACTTACGGACTTCCTTTCACCTCAATACAACGACCACAAGCTCATAAGCAAGGGCAAGCGGATTTGCTTCCCTGCTCCCTCCGATCGCTCATCCTGCGTCGGTCTTTCCCACCTCCCTACACCACTAAGACGCGCTAGAAGCACGCCCTCCACGCGTCTTCCTGGGTACACACCCGATTAGGACCGGGTTGGAAATATCACCGGTCCGACGACACAGCTCACATCATCTTACTCCACAGCCCTGAAGCGTCACGGGTTTACCCCGGTTTTGACGAAACACGTGTCGGCTGGTTTTTCTTGTGAAACTAATACTTACATTGGATGAATAAACACCCTACAAGTCAAAAACATTGGAGTTCGATCTTATCCTTTTCATTATATGACTTCCTTACTTAATTGATATACTGATGCAGGTTGTGTGCGCTTGACATTGCATTCATGTACACAGAAGGTTGAGATTTCCTCCCCTTCTTTTCTCTGAGACAAGGGTTATCTCAGATCAAGTAGCACCAACCACCTAACTTCAAAAACTACCAATTGACCACTACCTGTTGAGCGCCTTCACATTTCTGAACACTCTCATAACCCCTCGCCGAACTTTGCATAATCCGTGTTGGGAGACACCGTATTGCAGAGACACACAATCCAGGGCCCAGTCGAAATCGCAGCTCAGGCAATGAAAGACAGGCTGGACACATGTAAAAAAGGAAAATCGAAACAATAATCCATAAGCTGCACCCAATGTAGCAAGAGACAGCGCTCCATAATAATCAAGCATTCAGTTGCGGAGCAGCAACAGCCTTGGCAGATCGTCTTGTAACACAGGACGTGCATCCATTTTGAAATAAACAAAGCAACAGAAGCACTCCTGCAACCAGAGCGAGCATCAAGGGAAATCCACCAAATAGGCTGGAAAAAATCGAATGAAAAAATGCCGGGAACACCACAAATATAGTTTGAAAAGAAGTCATAAGGCCACTACTAACAACTTTAAAAAAGTGAGCCAGCCCCGTGGTGGAGGAAGCATTAAAGATAGTATGAATTAATTTTCTGAAATGCAAGGGCAAATCCGTATTTAACAAAGCATGCACCTCTGTGCGGGTGTTTGCCACGTGAAGGACAAATGTTTCACTAGCAGATGTGACAGCGACTTCTTTTTGAGACAAAAGAGCTCTTATGCGACTGATCTTGTTGAACTCTGCTTTCAAAGTCAGAATCGACGGCCAGATAGAAACATCCAGCTTCCCATGTAGAAGGAGGAAACATTACGTTTTTACAACAAACTACACGTTCAGAGACTGTAACGATGTAAGGAATTCCAGCTAACATCCCACAACAATCCTCATTATTTAAAAGTAAATAACTACCGTTTGCTAGTAATGTGAATGTGGGTATGATAGCAGGCGTCAGTGTACCTTTCAAAACACAGGCTAGATTAGGCGCATCCTGGTTGCATGAGCCATGCAATTGGATATTCATACACACTAATGAGTGATCCGGTGTTGTTGTGCAATCCTCACCATTCAAATAAACCTCTTTTCCCTCCCTCAGGCACCTATAGGTAAAAGGTTGTGACCAAGCTTCATGGAGATAAGCGGTGCCCAGAGGTTCATATCTGCCAATTGCGTAGTACTTCATGCAAGCTTCGAATTTGAACAACGGAAAAAGTAATGTTATTAACCCATGAACGAGCCACACAGCAGAATTAGTTTCGCCACAGAAAATGGCAAAGTTTCTAACTTTTCAATATGTAACATAGAAAAAGTTGCATCCTTCATAGACATAAAACGTTGCTTGTCAGTCAAATTAAAAGGGGCAAATAAAGATGATGTGTTCATGTAGTGCCAAGACACTTTTCCTGCCTTTAACGTTTGCAAAGTCCATGCAAATTGCATAATGGAACGCAATTGATTTTGACCATGGTACAAAACAGAGACATCTTCTTGCACAATATCAACAACAGATGAAACAATATTATCTAAAGTGTAAATGCTGGAAGAAAGCGTGTTAATGCTGTTGTCTACAACTGCCAGCACCTTTTCTAAATTTGCTTGATCTATTGCTCTCAAGTGGGAAGCAGCCTCAATCTGGGACAGTTTCCAAACTTCGTTGTAAATAGCATATATCCACCTTTTTGATCTGCCGGAAGCAGGCCCCTTGACAAAATCATTCAGATCAACATCGACAGCCATTTTAGACAAATAAAACTTAACTGATGCTAAGGTGGAATGTTTGAGCCAACTCTGACATAACTTGCCTATGGAATAGGTAGTCACAGAATGGTCACTCTCAAAACGGGGGATCCACCCTAACCTGTGTGTAGCCAGGGGCTAAACCCAGAAAATAATGTTGGCAAGAATCTGCACTTTTGTGCCACAACAACCAACCATTAGGATACAAACTGGATATGTTAAAAGTAGAATTCAGCAATAGGGCCTGTAATTCTCTGACAGAAAAACTGGTATTAGCATACCAACCGGGGTATTCTTCCAATTCAGGAAAAGAAGGAGTATTTAATTTTTTAGTAATAGCCAATCCAAAGCAGGTGCTTTGTGAAATAGTAGAATTCAAAAACATATGGTTCGGGATGAGACATGTACGATGCAAAGCCTCAGTGCCTTGCACTTGCCAACTTTTAGAACCCCAAACAGATTTAAGATCAATAGTATCTTTCCACAGTTCATAGCCCCCAACAGCCAATTGGTCAAGAAAGGACTTGGAATATAATAACTTCGTGTGGGTAAGTCTAACTTTGGAAGTCGACTTCTCTGTCATCTTAAAATAAAATGCATTGGGATTTGACTGATTAAAAGCAGTAAAATAGGTGAACCTCTTTAAAAGAGAACTGGAGCTGCCTTCAACAGGAGCGGGGCATTGCGTATAATTAACCATATTCCTCCTGGTGTTTGCCTTATGCAGGTAATGATTGCCAAAGTGTTGATAACAAAACAAATCACCATAATTCGCCAAATATAAATATAAATCTTCAGCATCAAAAGCATCATAATATTTCAAATCTGAAAACAAAGCCTCCAAGGCTTGAACATCCCAATCATCAGAGCGTACATTTTGTTTAATCACATCCCCCATAGAAACCCTTAGGACATTCGGGACATTTATAACCTCTGTGGGACCATGGATTTGAAATCTAACAGCATCCCATACAATCCCATCTAAGACGGGCCAAGTAGTAATGTTTACAAAAGCCAGGTCCCTCTTCAATCTGTGTGATGAGGAATGGGATGCCAATGTTCCATTAATGTGTCAAATAGACGTTCTCTCTTCAACGTAGTGTCAGTTTACAAGACAGAAAAAATACACCACAATCCCAATTGACATGAACACATTTTTTTTTTAAAAATACCAACCAAGGAGGAATCAAAAAATGTTTTTTAAACCATGTAGCAAAAACAGAGATTTTTGAAGGGGACTTTGATGTGGTAGAGGTAGTGTCAAATGAAAATCTGGACTCAATTGCCAAACGTGTTTGTAGATCAGGCATCAAGTCTGTGGGGTAAGTATACTCAGTATCATCAAGATGTTCATCAGGTGGGGTACTCAATAAAGGACTTGAAACAGCAGGCATCTTGATGGCAACGTCAGGCCTGGTGTTAGGAGCCGGAGCCAAAACAGATTGTCTCAATATAGATGGACAGGAGATCGCAGGTGTCATACAAAGAGGAATTGGCCACTATGTGTAATTTGACATTGCCAATGAAGATGTACCTTTTTTCCTTACGACCTGGAAGTGGAGGTAAAATGACTGTTCTTGTGCCCTGCACGCCAAGTACAGGAACTGGAGCTTGATATGAGGGACCAAATTCTTTCTTGTTCTCGATCTTCTCTCGAACCAGTTCTCCAACTCGGGGTACAAAGAAACAATGGTCCTAGACTAACGTGGTAAAAAATATATAAAGTCGTAGCATTGAATGGTTGAAGGGATATATATCCAAAAAGGCACATACAGCGTTATAGGCAATAGAAAAATAGAAAAATGAGTAATCTTCAAGGCCACTATGGTAGTGATTGATAACACATTTTATTATTCAATCATATTGAGAAATATTTCAAAGGAACCACTCAATTATTCAGAAAAAAAAGGTTTATCCACATGGTTATCATCAGAAAGGAGGGGATATGTGAAAGAATAGTGCTCATGTGAGAGAGAGTAGAGAAGGAAAAGAAAAAGCAGTTGTTATTTACAAACAAAAATTCAAATATTTTCAGGATATGAGATCCAGCACAAGTGAAAACGGTCTCTCATCAAAATTCAGGCCTACCCCTATATGCACAGTTAGATATAGTATATTTTGTTAGACTGTTGTTTTCACAGTTTAACCTGCTCTGTTTTTTTAAGTATAGGGGGTAAGGTATAGGTTGTCGGCCTACTCGGGGGAGTTGACGTTTTGACCCTGTTGCATAAGGGTTAATGTAGGCCTCGGCGGCGGGTCTTCCTCAGGACGGGGGCAAGGGGCATCAAGGAATTTGTCAGGTGAGTAGCCAATAGTAGATCAATCCTAAATTGGTTAATAGAGTATTCAATCCAGTGATTGGGTTGTGAAAACGTTTCCCAGTACCGCTGTGTGGAGAGACGGCATGGGAGCATTTATGGTAGCAATAATTTGTTTCATAAATCTTAGTAAGTAGAAATTCGGAGCTTCCAAACAGAGCGCCGCAACCGTCGGCCTCGCTGGTCTTTCCAACCAGCGAGGCAACACCCTCGTGGGCAGCTGTAATCAGTGTGGACCTGCGGTCCGCATTGAGACTCAATCTGTCACCAACGTCCGGTATTTTCACATAAGTAACTTTATCAGGACTTAAATGATAAGAATACTTTGAAGGAAATCCAGTAGGACATTTATTTCCCTTCTCAGTAGCGACAATTGCTGCCAAGATGTCATCATCAATCTTACTTTTGGAACGTGTAACTGCTGCAACCAAATATGTCGAAACTGCTGTCTTCGCGGCCTCATCGGCCAAACTATTGCCAACAGCGTGAACTCCCACACGCTGTTGACCAAGAGTATGAATTACATACACGAGTGGCAGTTGCTCTTTAAATTCAGCTTCTCGAACCCAGATCATTTTATGTTTTATTGTGCTACCCTTTGAAACACGAAAATCATTGCAAAATGGCTGAATGTTCAGGCAGCCAGCACGATTTGGTAAAAGTTGGTTGTATCAAAGCTTACAATGGCTTGATACGCTGGGCATATTCGGGAATGTATGTACGCCTAAAATTCAAAAATCCCAGCAAGGATTGCAATTTTTTCAGTGTTGTAGGAGCGCTCAGCTGTGCACATTTCTCCAAGAAGTGAGGAGCCAAACCCGACCTTCATTGTTGAGCTCATAGCCCGGGAAGAACAGTGTGTACAATTTGTAACCGAAGTCCGCAAAATTACAAATTATGCGGTCAACGTGGCACAGATGCGCCCATATTTCGTCGTCTGTGAGATAAATGTCATCCACATACAAACACGCATCTGGGTCGACTCTCTCTAACAGAGATATGATACATGCAGCAAACACACCTGGACTATTCTTATAGCCCATGGCCAAGCGTTTAAATTGGCGTTTTTTGCTACCACTGGTAAAACTGGTCCATTGGGAACTTAGACCAGACAAGTTATGGGCAAAAAAAAACATTGAATATGTCAAGTGTGGTTTTAAACAGTTTCCGCACAGGACCATCCACTAAAGCAGAGCCGTGGGTATTCTGTACTACACAGGTACGGCAATGCGAGTTTAAATGCCGGTAATCCAATACCAAACTGTACGAACCCTCAGGCTTGGTCACAGTAAAAAGTGGGTTATTCATCGGAGACACACAAGTTTCAATCACTCCTTGATATTCCAATTGTTCAAGGATTTCTGCAACGGAAGCTTTCGATTAACGCCGCATGGGATATTGAGGTAGAGGCTGTGGTATAGACCGTAAGGGAATCTCGTGGTGGGGGGAGAATTTATCCCAACCACAGTGAGTACAGTACAAAGTCTGCGCAAGGACCTTAGCCCACTCTTCTGCAAAATTCTGTGCCTGCTCCTTAGACACTGTGTGCGCGAAATTAGGCTTGGCACCTAAACTATATGGCCAATGGTTTTATAAGCCGCCGTAATAATTCTCGGTAACTGTCGGGGTTTGTCGGCATCGGGGACATCGCGTAAGGCATTAGCCACTTGGAAGTTCACCGCATCTCCCTTTATATTAGAAAGGACAAGATCGGAAACTACGTCAAATGTGCCAACGAGTCTCATTCCCAATTCAACCGCAGCCTCAGGTCCGTGTTTATCTTGAACATGCTTAATGACCGTCGGAAGGACAGCCATTGACGGAGTGCCAAAGCACCTCGTGTGCACTACCGCAAAAAATTCTACCCCATGAATCACAGTTACCGGCTTCCTGTACCAAGTCTTTGGGCAAACTAATTGTAAGAATCCTTTGTTTTTCTACGGGAGTTGAATTAGGAAAAACTGCCTCCAGCTGGTCAAATTTCTCGGCAAGCCAAAAAGGCATATCATCCTTATCTTGGGGGCACTTGCCCATAACCGCATTAACCATCACGGGACTAAGCTTCATTCCGCTCGGTCCAGCTGGAAGCGCCGCAACACCAGGGGCCTGCCTTGGAAATTGCGGGTGATATATTGAACTAGGGCCCTAATAACACTGATTGCAGAGTTATATAGTGGCCGCAATTCGGCAACGGGGACTAGCCCCGCACTAGGATGCGGGGTAAATCCAGCCAAAATAGACCAAGAAGCGCCTGGAATGGACAAAGGACCCAATCTAATAGCCGTTACACTGTGGGGAAGGGCGCCATCAACCCAAACATGGTGCTGCATGCAGAAATCAGAATATCCTGCGTCCTATAGGGAACATATTCTAAGGGCACGGCTGTGTGAGTATAAGTGTGAAACACCTGAGTAGCCGCATCCACTGGAGGAAATGTTACCCATGAGTAGAAAATATCAAACGGGTAAGCAACCTCAGCGCACACCACCAAAATAACTGCCACGCCCACCAAACCAACGTTATAAGCCTGCAAATGATTACGGACCGCAATGCGACTATGCTGTGGTATGTCAACGTTAGCCATAGCGACACAGAGAATTAGAGGTACAATGTAGCACAATTGGGTAGTAATTCAAAAGGAAACCGTTTTCAAAGATTCAAGCTTCAAAAGACCTATGTAACTATAGGTAGGTTTATCCGACACCACTGTTAACCGGAAACAACAGTGAAGGGTCTAAGGACTGATATAAGTACTACTCAAGCGTCATGTAATAATACCATCATCGTTTGGGCGCCATGTTGCAGGGATTCTGCTCCTACACAGAACTGTGCACAGAGACTTGGGACCTCAGTGAATTAGGGTGTGCCAAAACTCACCTTAGTACCCAAAATCCCCTACCAGACTAGCATCAGTGTCACATTGGCTCTTCCAAAATACCAATGATTAGACAACCCAGAACATGTGACTTAGGTTACCTCAGGCAATGTGGAAAACATGAACACTCTTTCGTTATACTCTCATACCAGTCCAAAACAGGGAGAAAAAAGAGACCCGAGCAAGTTTGAATTATTTATTTCTAACGCTGTGTTCTCTTGCGCAGCACCTTAGCTAATACAAGCAGACATATTATTAGAAACAAGATTGTCAGCATAGTTACTATTCCATAAAATACAAAGGGAGAAAGCAGGTTATAATGCTAAATGGAAACCGGTTTAAAATATACCTATATTTCACCCTCCCTTTGTGGTAAATAAATAATTAATTACCGGTACTATTTTTCAGGATACTCATACAAATAGATAGCTCAATAAATAAGAGTCAAGATACGAGGTAGCTAGAGTATACAGGCTTTAATTGAGCATAAAGGACTGGAACAGGACAGCCTGTACGGGGATGGGATGGCAGCTGCCTGGGGCAGGGACAAAGGAGCGCTAGCTTTTAATAACAGTGCACAAGTATATATAGTTAAAACATTTACATGGCATTCAATACAATAGGCGTAGCAGTAGGCGGAGTTTGTAGCAGTTGCGAAAGATAAGGCATAAAGTGGGTGTAACAAGAGGTGTGTACAAGGCGGATACATAGACATGTGATGCAAACGTAACAGAATATGTCATAAAAGGGGCGGAAACATGGAGGGGGCTACCTGAGCAGCTGGGACCTTTAACCTAGTGGTGCGCGCAAACTGGCAATGACGTGTTACTAGGGAGAACTGGGGGGCTATGACTTCTGCGCTAGAAGAGGAGACTAAAGTCTGGAATGTCAGAGCGACATGTACCTAAGCATATCTAGTATCTAGTGTTTAGAGAACATGTTGATAGAAACTAAAAGTTATCAGGGCAAAGGCTAACAGACACTAAGACTGGGGCATGCATTATTCTACATGTAGTGTGTGTGCGAGGAATATTCTATGAATATTAATACAGTATTTCTCTTACATGGAGACATAAAGGCTAGACCATGACGGAAACTATTGATGCGATTCAGTAGCTTAGGAATGCAGAGAAGGAGGGCTGGACTGATAACTAGAATCATAACATACTCTGGGCAGACTGAGAGGCAGAGCCAGGCCGAGCCGGGCACTGCGAGGCATGAAAGTAAGCTAAGGGTCAGGGATACAGGTGGGGGCTGTATCGCTCCTCGGAGAGGGTTCAGGAAACAGGAGCTGAATCTGAGTTCGGGCCCTTTTGAGGCCTAGAAACGGGGACAATTCAATGAATTAACGTGCACACTGTAAAACGTGGCAACGTAGCTTTACATAGGCCTGATATTCGTTGTATTCACGAAGACTGGAAACTGGCATACTAGAGATGGACACAACTATAATTGCGTCTTTAATCGATCAGAAAGGGAATACATGTATATCGATCATGCACATATGGCACAACATGGGGAACACGTAGGCACATATAACATGGCAAAATTTACTTTTCCACATTCCCTCCTTGTGCCCTACGTTTCCATCAGGAAACATCAATATTCATGATACCATCTATTATTTCATATAGCATCATTTGCTCGTCTCGAATTGTCTTGGAACGGGACTTAGGACTAGGAATACAAGAGGTAGCACAAATGCCGCAAATCGCAGGGCCACATTGTATACAGAGGCAGCAACTGAATATGATCGCTACTGCAATACCTAGAAATGACAATACTTTCCATCCCCAGGCAGATATGATACTCCAGAGCCAACCGGACCATGTCCAGGTGCCTGGATTCTGGTGTAACTGATGGGCAATTTTATGAAGTCTGGTTATAGCTGAATAAACAGACGGCGCGTTATTAGGAATGAAAATGCAGCAACTAGATCCGATGACTCTACATGCTCCTCCTCTATCGGCCAGTATGACGTCAAGAACGAGACGATTTTGGAGCACGACAAATCTCATAGCAGATTGCTCTTCGGTTAAGTTACCTAGAGCAGAAGTAGTCTCATTCACTACTGCTTCAAGGGTTCTGGTTAATCTACGTATTAGCTTACTATTCTGGACAGGTCCTATAAAGAAGAAGAAACCTTTATTAAAATCTTGATATTGTTCTAGAGTAGTTTCAGTTTGATCGACAATTGGGGACTCAATCTCCCTTCTATGTCTGACGTGTACTAGATGTGTGTTTCTGTGATAATCAGATGGGGCTAGGAAAACTGGTGGCAGTAGGAAGGCAATGTAACATGTTCCATCCCAATCGAGGGGCAGACGAACATATGCGGTCTGACCACAAACAAAATAAGAATGACGTGAAGCTTTGAAAATAGATTTCCCACTGTCACTATACTCGACAGTAGTAGTACAATCACTATGTCCTACATGTGCGGAACCATTATTTCTGACACATAATTCGCCTTTGACTGGTAGTACTGAAATAGCAGGTAAGTCTGGAGTAGTATCAGACTGAACATTCAGGACCATAAAATTCGAAGAATAATTACCTAAATTATAAACTTCATTTTCTAGATCTAACCCTGTTCTATGGGAGAGACCTTGCTTGTCTGGAAAACATGTTCTATTCAGGAGGGACATATCATTGGAAGATGACGTTAACATGGACCATGCTCCACACGAACCATTATGTGAAAACGGATAAGGAAAGAGTGGCAGAACTCCCTTCGGTGTCTGGAAAGGGGGAAGTCGACCACACACCCAACAATTAGTAGCATTGCTGGTCTGGTGTGAATAGTGTAACATTCTGATGAATGTGTTATTTCTCATAGCAAGACGATAGGATAACTCGTGAGGAGGCAGATCACTAAATGTGTGCTCTACTGTAGCATTAGCAAACTTATTTACATGAGAAATTGGAAAACATAAATGAAATGCATAACTTGTGCAGGTAACCATCAAACTTAGAAACAATAGAAAACTTAGAAAAACGATACATCTGATAGAGTTTTGACTAACTCTCTCACTATGGGGGTCTATCTCATACATGTCAGATACCTGTCTAACCGTTTCACCCGAGGGGGACTTAGACAATTAAACTGGCTGACTTATTTTACTAGACCGTAGTTTGGATTTATACTCCTGCTGAGGAGTTTTCTCTAACAGGGAGGGCTTGATTTCAAAGTCAGTAGCGGGACAGTCCTTGAGAATAGGGCAGTCTTTCGAAATGGAACAATCCTTTGAAAAAGTTTTAGTTCGTAGTCCATGGAACTTCTTGATGTGGGACAGGTGGACCCACCCCTTACGGCCTTCCAACTTCACGGCCGTACGGGTGGTCAAGAGGACTAGTTGAGGTTGCTTCCAGCGGGGCTCCAGCGGACTTGAACGATCAAAGTTCCTTATCAAAACGAAATCCCCGGGGATGACCTCATGCGGTTTCACCTCGGTGTTGTCTGGAAATGCGGCGGCAACCTGTGAACGACAAGAGTGTAGGGCAGACATCAAGGAAGCTAGGTAATCTGTCAGCATATTACTGGAAACATCTGTAATACTGCGGGGTCTAGGTGTACCCCACATGTTTGGGGGGCGGCCGAATACGACCTCATAAGGGGACAGACCTGATCTGGAGTGTGCGACCATGCGCATAAAGAACAAAGCAACTGGCAGGGCAACTAGCCAGTCTACACCTTTCTCTTGACATATCTTAGCAATTCGAATTTTCAGGGTCTGATTATGTCTCTCTACGAGACCGGCTGCTTCAGGATGGCGTACACAATGGAACTTCCACTGGTACCCTAACAAAACGTGAAACATGTTTCATTAGCTCAGATGAAAATGGCTGGCCGTTATCAGAATACACGACCCTAGGGAGTCCATAACGGGGGAAGAATTCACGAACCAACTGCCTGGCAGTGGTCGCTGCTGTGTAATCTGGAACTGGATATGCTTCTGTCCACCTGGACAAAGCGCATACAACTACGAGAACATATTTGAAACCTCGACATCGCTCCATCTGAATATAATCCATCTGGAGGACTTCAAAAGGGTGGTCAGGAGGCTGGAATCCACCTTGTTCCACCGGGACACTTTTACCTGGATTGAATTGACAACATATCATACAAGTACGGAATTTCTGCTTGGCTGCAGCTCGTAAATGCTTGTTGAACCAAAAGTTCTGTATACTGTCTAACATGGCTTTTTCTCCTAGATGTGCTGGACTATGTGCGGTATTAATAATGACTTGAACCATAGAGTCGGGGAGAAACCATGTGGCTTTTCCCTTCGTCACCCATCCCTGATCTGTCTGGACCCCTCCTTGTTCGGACCATTTCTTGATTTCTTCGGAAGTAGCATGTAACTGTATGTCTATGACATCTTGTGTAGGGTCCTTAACTGTCATACATGTAGTCGGATCTGGAGTGGATATCTGTGTTTTGTTAACTGGAATGTCGGGAGTCTGAGCTGTAAGCTTGGCTGTTCGATCTGCTAGATCATTACCTTGGGAAATAATGTCTGTAACTTTCGTATGTGCTTTGCACTTCATGATAGCGATAGCTGTCGGTAAATGTATTGCATCTAACAGAGCTTGAATGAGGAGACCATGCTGAATTTTGGTTCCATGAGAAGTCATGAAACCTCTCTCCTGCCAGAGCACTCCGAAGTCGTGTACGACTCCGAATGCGTAACGTGAATCTGTATATATGTTTACTTTCAGGTTCTTGGCACGTATGCAGGCTTGGGTCAGAGCAACTAGCTCTGCTGCTTGAGCAGACAGGGTGTCAATACGGTGTGTTTCAATAACTTCAGTGTCAGTAGTCACTGCATACGCGGCTACTAGTTCTCCTGTACTCGTTCTCATACATGAACCATCCACATAAAGTGTCAGGTCGGGATTAGGTAATGCAATGTCTGTCAGGTCTTGTCTTGGCTTAGTCATGGTGTTAACAACTTCCACACAGTCATGTGTGGCGGGATTTGAAGTAACTGACGGTAACAGAGTAGCAGGATTTAAAACGTTGCAGCGTCTGATTTCTATGTGTGGCTGGAACAGTGTCAGTTCATAACCTGTTAAACGTGCAATGGTCAAGTGTTGAGTCTGTGTTCGGTTTAAAAGAATTTCCACGGAGTGTGGAACTTGTACTGTCAGGGAATGTCCTAATACTATGGAATCACTTTGTCTGATAGCTAGAGCTGTGGCTGCAACTGACTTGAGGCACGCAGGCAAAGCCTGGGCTACTGGATCTAATGTGCTCGAAAAATAAGCACAAGGCTTGTATTGTCCTGCTTGATCTTGTGTGAGAACAGATAATGCAGTACCATTACGTTCTGTGACAAAAAGTGTAAAAGGCTTACTGTAGTTCGGTGTAGCTAGAACAGGTGCTTGGCATAAGGCTTTCTTTAATTCATTAAAACTAAGTGTATGTTCAGATGTCCAAGGGAGGACAGTCGATACGGCTGTCTCCTGTGTCGTTAACTGTATCAGTGGCTTTGCTAGAAATGCATACTGAGGAATCCATTGTCTGTAATAGGAAGTGAGGCCGATAAAAGCACGTACCTCCTTCTGTGTCTTGGGCTGTGGAAGACTCGCTATTAACTGGATACGGTCTGGTGTCAACTGCCTACCCCACTTGGACAGTAAGTGGCCTAAGTAGATCACTTGCTGGACACAGAACTGAAGCTTTGAAGGGGACACCTTGTGCCCCATCTCGGCTAGGAAATACAGGACTGTAAGTGACGCACGCTCGCAATCACGTTCAGAACGGGCTGTGATCAGTAGATCATCAACATACTGGAGCAGGGCAGTGTCAGTTGGCATATGAATATTGTCTAGTTGTCTTTTAAGTGCTTGACTGTAAATGCTAGGACTTTCTGTGAAACCTTGAGGAGCTCGTGTGAATTTATAGCTCCTTCCATTTAAACAAAAACCGAAAAGGTACTGGCTGTCTGGATGAATCGGGACACTGAAAAATGCATTCTTGAGGTCGATTACAGTAAAAAATGTAGCTTCAGAATCAATAGCTGTCAACAGAGATGAAATATCTGGGACTACTGGATACTGGGGTATGATACATTTATTAAGCTCTCGAAGGTCAATCACTAATCGATATACTGGAGGTGCATTTGGATCAGTGCGTTTCATGACTGGAATGATAGGAGAATTGCATACATTGGAGTCAGTTTCTACAACCACTCCTTGAGCAATGAGCTCGTCAATAATTTTGGATAAGGCTGCTACAGCCTCAGGTGGCAATCTGTACTGTCTAATTCGTGGCAAGACGATACCTTGCTTGAGAGTCACACGATGGGGTGTGATTTGCATGAAACCTACATCAGTTGGACCTTGCGCCCATAAATGCTGCGGTACATTTGACAATCTTGGATCAAAATCTCGTAATACATAGTGACCTTTAAAATCCCTTAAAAACAAGCGTATTCCTTCTGGGGAACAGCAAATAACTGCACCTAATTCTTTTAATGTCTTAATACCTAACAAATTTTCTGGACATGACTTTGTAAGTAACAGATCAGTAGTTCGGGACAATGGACCAACTTCTAGAGTAACTGGCTTTGATATCTCGTTTACAATAGGCTTTCCTGAAAATCCAAGGGAAACATTTCTAGAGCCTGAGAGCGGAGCCCCTGGAACCTCGTCATGACTGATAGTAGTCCTACTTGCCCCTGTATCAATCAAAAACTTTCTGTCTTTCCCTAATACTTGACTGTGTACATAGGGACCCTCTTGATCTACAGGTATCTTGATGAGAGGCAAGCCTACCTCCCTCTCTAGGCTGTTTCATGAATACGGTTGATACTCTGGATACTCTGTCTGGGCATACTGGTACATTTGCTGTGTAACATGCTGTGTTGCAGCGATAGGCTGCGGTGCTGGAACTACCTGTTGTGCATTCTGTGGTGGCTGAGAAGTCTGTGAAACTTGTTCTTGTCTAGGCGGACGTGGTCTTTCTTTAGTTTTACCAGTGGCTATGTTGTGTTTCAGAACTGCACACTTGTTTATAAAATGACCTGGCTGTTTACAATAATTGCATGTCCCTTTAACGGGAGCTGCAGGATGACTGGCTTGATTCGGACCCCTCTTCTGACTGTCTTGTGGAACAGATTGTGCAACTAGTTCTTTCATTTTCGTGTCTTTCATACGTCTCCTTTCGTGTTCTTGCTCTTCCCTGATTCTATTCTGGTGATACTGGAGCATCTGTAACATCTGTGACGGGGTACTAGCTTGCCAGGTACTTTCGACTTTCAAAACTCGATTTTTAACTTGTGGGCTTGAATTCTCGACTAGTTTAGTAACAAAAAGATGAGGGTATGGGGGCGTGGCTTACCGGGCGATCATGGCGGACGTGGCTTCTTAGAGCTCCCGCCGGCCCGACGATTATCCTACCGATTCTCCTGGCCCCCGGACCCGGAAAGCATATCGGAGTTGGGGCACAGGTGGCGGACGGCTCAGGGCGCATTCCGGTGCCGGGACTGGCGAGCCGCGACCCTCCCTGGTGGTGAAGTGAGCTGGAGCGGCGGGCGGCCTAGAGCCAGTCGGCCGAGCCGGGGCCTCGATTTTGGCGCACCCGGATGGGGGAGCTCGTCCTGGGGTCAGCGGCGCCGCTTACCTGCCACTATCCGGCGCAGCCTACAGCGGGCGGACCTTCACGAGCCCCCACTGCCCTTCCACGCGGAGCAAGCACGGTGTCCTGGTGCTGAGGGGCGCCTTGGCGACGCTGCGGCCTACCTGGCCTTGGAGGAGCCGGGGCCTCGAGTTTGGCGACCCCTGCCCACAATCGCCTGCACGGATCCTTGGCCCGGAGGTGCAGGCGCCTGGGAGCCCCGGGGACCGAGGGGCCAGGGGCGAGCCCTATCTGGTCTGCTGTCTCTCCCAATCCGAGGATCGCCGGAGCGGTGAGGATCGCCGGAGCGGTGGGGCCCGGAGGCCTGGACTGCAGTGGCCCGTGCCGCATTGGGGGTGCCCGGCGTGGACCTGGTGCCGACCCTCAGCGAGACCCGACGAACAGTGAGTGTTGGCCCCCCCCCCCCCCTACAAATGGTGATGTGGTGACTGCGTGACTGCTGAGGGACGCTGTGCCCGGGGGGGTCATTGGGGGCCTGGCCCAGACTGCCGGACCTGGGGGGTCCCCTGGCGGCCGCTGAGACACACGAGGTACACCAAAGCCAGCTGGCATAGAGCGGAGGGTGCCCCGGGAGAGGCTTGCACGCGCTGGGACCTGGCCTGCGGGGGTCGGCGGAGTCGCGTCTGGGGAACACCCCCCCCCTTATCACCTGGAGTATACGACAGCCGGGGGCGTGAGGAGGCCTTCGCTTGTGAGGGTGCCCTGCTCTTGATAGCTGTTGGAGTGAAGGGTGCCCCGCCGTCAGCGGCCGCCGGCGCGTTTGGGGACGACTCGGCCGGACTCAGCCTTCGCCATGACCAGGGGGGGAGGAGGGCCCGCTAAGCAGGGGCCCATCGACAAATTCAAGGAACCGCATGGCGGGGCCGGAGCGCAGGGCTGCCAGGGACCGGGGCCGGACAACGCGGCGCTGATGGCAGCTATCACCCAGTCGAGAGACATGCTGGATGCAAAGATTGGGGCTGTTGGGGCCGATGTGACACTTCTAAGGCAGGACCTGCGCAATGCAGTGGAGCGCATAACTGAAGCAGAGTCCAGGGTCTCAGTTGTGGAGGATGATGTCGGGACCCTGAAGAGGAAAATGGCGGCGATGGAGAGTATCCAGAAGGGTCTAGCACTTAGGGTGGAGGACGCCGAAGGGCGGGCGCGCAGGAACAACCTTCGTTTTGTGGGTTTTCCGGAGGATTGTGAGAAGGGGGACATGGGACGCTTCCTTTCTCGATGGCTGGAGAGCTGGCTCCCTCCGGATACCCTGTCCAGATGCTTCGTAGTCGAACGCGCGCACCGGGCCCTGACGCAGAAACCGCCGACAGGTGAACGACCCAGGCCGGTGATCGCCAGGATTCTGAACTTTCACGATCGAGACGTTATCTTGCGAGAGGCGAGGGCCAAGGACTCTCTTTCATTTGAATCCCACAAGATCATGGTCTTCCCCGACTACACCAAGATGGTGCAGCAACAGAGACGCTCTTTCCTAGACGCCAAGGCTAAACTCCGGGGCCTAAAGATACAGTACTCCTTACTCTATCCGGCCCGCTTGCGGGTGGTCTTCCAATCTAAAACTCACTTCTTTGAGACGCCGGAAGATGTTTTCAGGTGGACAGATGAGACAGTGAGGGTCAGGCCGCATCCCCAACCGGGCCTTGATCCAGGCCACACGAGTGATTCCTCGCAAACCCAGAGTGATCACCAGGCCCGTAGCCGGAAGAATAGGAAGTCCAGGTCCAGGCGCCGCAACGCCTCCAACACTGGGCGCAGTACCGCTGAGCCAGCTGATCCAGACGCTTCGGGGGGCATTGGATGAGGTGCAATGGGTGGTCCTGACCGCCTACGGTTCCCAGCCGCTCCAGCGGTGGACGGGGTTCCACTGGGGCCTTGCATACCTGGGGACTGCAACATGTGCTAACTGTTACGTTTTCTGACTGTCCCGCAACAGGTTCAGACTTTGGGACGGGTTCGGGGTGCTCCGATACAGGGGCTGCTAGCCTCCTGCATAGTTGGGAGTAGATAGGGGGAGGGGGGAAGCGTTAGAGTAAGGGGGTGTTCGGGATCCATTGGTATGGTAGGCTTTGGGCGCTCTGTTTTGGGCCCGAAGCCGCCCATATCGCGACAGGTACTTCAATGTTTGGTGAGGTATAGGGGGGGAGAGGGGGGCAGTTGGGGAGATGGGTTGGGGGACAGGTTGGGGTTGGGGTAGTTGGGGGGGTAGGGGAGGGTGGCACAGTGTCTGCTTTACTTAGGCTACTTTCTTGTGTGTGTGTGTGGCTCCGAGAGCCCGGGTCCTTACATCTCCTCCCCATTGACTATGGTTGATCACCAACGGTCAGGCCTACCAAGGGCAAAATTGCGAGTGGTGAGCTGGAATGTCCGGGGGATGCTGGATAAAATTAAGCGAGGGACGGTGCTGCAGCTGGGGAAGAGGGAGGGGGCGGATGTCCTCCTCCTCCAGGAGACGCACCTTCAGGGCACCAAGACCCTTAGTTTACAGAGGTATGGTTATCAACAGGTGTTTCATGCCGGGTTTGCAAGGGGGTCCCGGGGGGTGGCGGTCCTAATACACCGAAGGCTCGCATATGTACACGAAACTCATTGGGTCGATGCACATGGTAGATACGTGTTTGTTAAAGGAATGATTGGGAATGAGCCGATGGTCTTTGGTAGTGTGTATGCCCCACCCCCGCTGCAAGATGCCCTTATTGAGAGGTTGTTCGAAGTGTGGATCGGTATCCCGGATGTTTTGGCGATTGTGGGAGGAGACTGGAATTTATTTATTTATTTATTTATTTATTGGTTTGTTACGCGCCGGCATCACACCCGAAGGTGTATCTCCGCGCGGTGCTGTGATGTGGACAGAAAGAGGAGCCCCCACCTAAAATAGTACCGTTTTTAGGCGCTTCCTGAAAGCTGGGTGACTGGGGCACTCTCTGAGGGAGAGGGGGAGGCAGTTCCATAGACGTGGACCCATGATGGAGAGGGCACGACCTCCTTGTCTGGTCTTATAATGTCTGGGAACCTGCAACAGCTGTTGGTTGGTAGACCTAAGGGTGCGAGACGGACGATGAAAGACAAATTTGTCCGCCAAGTACTGGGGTCCCAGATTGTAAAGACTTTTGTGTATCACACAGCAGATTTTAAATTCTACCCGTTTCCGGATAGGAAGCCAGTGAAGGGATTTGAGGAGGGGGAGGGAAGGCGTTCTAGGGGGGGAGTTGGTCACCAGCCGTGCTGCGGTGTTCTGCACCACTTGCAGTTTGTTAAGCACTCCCTCACTGGCCGCTAAGAGTAGGCCATTACAGTAGTCCAGGCGGCTCAAAACGAGGGCCTGGACCAAGGTCTTCCGGGTGTCATCGGGCAGAAGGGGGAACACCTTCCGAAGGAGGCTAATGACGTGGAAGCATGAACCCACAGTAGTGCCGGCATGGTGAGAAAGGGTGAGGTCCTGGTCTAGACGAACCCCCAGGTTTTTGACCACCTGTTTAGGGAGCGGGGCTTGTCCCAGGCTTGAAGGCCACCAGTCTGGGGTCCAAAGGATTTTCGCCTCCCCAAATAGCATGACCTCAGACTTTCCCACATTGCACTGTAGGAAATTCTTGGTCATCCAGCTGGCAATTGCAGTCATGCCGTTGGAGAATGATTGTTTTATCTCCGGGGTGAAGGTCTTGAAAGTAAACAGCAGCTGCGTGTCGTCAGCGTAGGAGATAGGCATAAACCCAAAAGACCTAATCATGTTGGCGAGAGAGGAGACGTAAACGTTAAACAACGTAGGGCTCAGGCAGGAGCCCTGCGGGACTCCTCTAATGATGTTGGCCGAGGCGGAAGTAAAGGAGCCCATGTTCACCTTCTGGGTCCGCTCAGAGAGGAAGCTGGTAAACCACGCCAGGGCAGATCTTTCAATGCCTATCTCCTTTAATCTGGAGAGGAGAATGTCGTGGGATATGGTGTCGAATGCTGCGGACAAGTCCAACAGCACCAACACCACAGACGAACCTCTGTCCAGTGACAGGCGTATGGCGTCCGTAACAGAGAGGAGGGCGGTCTCGGTACTATGCCTAGGCCTGAACCCGGACTGAGAGTGGTCAAGGCTGCCCGTGTGCTCAATAAAGGCGGAGAGATGATGGTTGACGTGTTTCTCCGTCAATTTGCCAATGAATGGCAGCAGAGAGATGGGCCGCAGATTGGTCAAGTCCGACCAGGGGATGGTGGAGTTCTTCCTGATAGGCTTGACCATGGCCTCCTTCCATACCTGGGGGACCAGTCCCTCAGACAGGGAGCGATTGATAACCGTTTGAATACATGGGCTGATAACACTGCCAATAAGGTGCATAACACGGGCAGGTACGGGGTCAACTGGACTGCCTGACTTGATGGTCCCAATCAGGGAGTTGACCTGGTCTAGGGAGATCTCCGGGATGAGGGATAGTGAGGCTGGGACAGCACTAGCTGTTCCAGACTGTAGACTGGGCATGGGATCGTTATCTTCCGTGGAAGCGCTGGATTGGGAGATCTTTTGGTAGATGGAGTCAATTTTATCCGTGAAGAAGCCAGCTGTTTCGTCGCACAGTTGTTGGGTTAACACCTCTGCACTGTCACAGGCGACCGGTTTAGTGAATGTGCAAAGCACCTGGTAAAGCAATTTAGGGTCGTTTTTAGCATCAGAGAGCTGAGAGATGATGTGGGACTTACGGGCAGCTCTGATGTTTGTATGATAGAGTCGCATAGCTGAGCTATACCTGTCTCTATCACTGGGGCTGCGCGAGAGTCTCCAGGATTTCTCCAGCTTTCTGCAGGCTCTTTTCTCCATGCGTAGTGCATCTGAGTACCACAATTCTTGTTTACGACCCGACCGCATATTGCAGCGTCTTAGAGGGGCGATCAAATTGACCGCCGTACTCAGGGCTTTGTTAAATTTGGACAAAGCCAGATTGGGGGAGTCTGATGGGAGGAACTCAGGAGGAATGAAGGCGGCTCCAAAGGAGGTGGCGGATACCTTGTGCCACTGCCTGCGCCATAACGGTAGGGGGACAGGGTTGGGGCGCTCCTCAGAAAGAGAAGGGAGGAAGAAATTAATTATAAAATGGTCAGTCCAGTCAACCTGCACAGGGGGATGGCAGATCAGGGCATGGGAGTTGGATAAGACTAGATCTAGCGTGTGGCCGGCTTGGTGGGTCGGGCCCTGATTACACTGTATAAAGCCTAGGGCAGAAAGATCAGCCAACAGTTTGCAAGATTCAGCGTTGTCGGACAGTTCGCTGTGGACATTGAAGTCCCCTAGGAGTACAAAATTAGTCCCAGACCTAATATGTGGGGCTAGTGTCTCCAGGAGAGTGGTCGAGGCCACTGTGTAAGGACCCGGAGGGCGGTAAACCAATGCTCCCTTCCAGAAGAGTGAGGGCGAGGAGCCAAATTTAAAAACCAGTATCTCAATGTCGTTAGTACAACATTGATCAAGGAGAGTGACAGTAAGCGTATCTTTATAGATAACGGCAACCCCGCCGCCGGTTTTGACAGGGCGGTCAAGCCTAAGAATCTTATACCCTGAGGGAACCGCCAGGGTGATAGCAGGGACTAGGTGAGGCTTAAGCCATGTCTCCGTGCAGAAGCAATAGTCGGGGCGGGTAGAATGTATTAAGTCCCATACTTCCGAATGGTGCTTCGGGAGAGATCTAACATTGCATAGTATGCTATTACCCCTGGGGGACGGGGCGATTGGGTCCATCGGGGTTTGAATGTCTGAGAGAGGGAAATCGGAAAGGGACTGAAAATGACACTGTTTGCAAGAGAACGGACCCCCGGGGCAAGGGCCGTCCTTCTGACCACAGCCATTAAGGGCAGGGTGCCACAATTTGCGTAGGTCACTGGTGGAATACCTTATTCTATACGCTGCTAATGAGTTGGAGACGGCAGAGGTAGGGGTCATGGCCCCTGGTCCCGTTCGGTCACGGACGGGCACAGACGGGCTCCTCTCTGGCTCGTCTCAGGCGCGTCTAAGGCGCCCGTCTGCGCGCAACCGCTGTGATGGATGGGCGGATGGATCGCTACAGGCCCGGCAGGGAACCCCAGACAGCGGCGCCGACGAGGCTTCATGGCCTGGCACAGGGCATGGGTTGGACCGATACATGGCGCTACCAGCATGCCTTGAGCCGAGAATACTCCTATGTGTCGGCTGTGCACAAGTCCTTCTCTAGGCTAGACTACCTGTTCGTACCGACTCCTTGGCTGCCGAGGGTCGCTACCACAGCCGTGCTCCCCCGTGGCGTCTCGGACCACTCCCCCGTGTCCCTGGACCTGCTGCTGGACAGGAGGCGACAGCCCTTTCGTTGGCGCCAATCAGCGTGGCACCTACAGCAGGATGGATACCGCACACGTTTGCGCGAGTCTATCTCCGATTATTGGGCAGAGAATGGCGGGCCGGAGGTCGACGCCGTCACCCAGTGGGAGGCGATGAAGTCGGTGCTCAGGGGAGTGGACATTGCCTGGTGTGTGGAGGCCCGAAGGACCCGTCTGCGCGAGGTGGAGGAGGCGGCGGGGCGGGTTCGGGACCTGGAGAGGGACTGTACCGCGAGTGACACGTACGAGGCGGTGGGGCCGCTCCTACAGGCACAGCAGTTGTACTCCTCCCTGCTGCGCAATGAGGCGCGCCAGCTTTGGCTGGCCACTCAGAGCAGGATCTATCAATGGGGGGATAAATCCAGTACCATGCTATATAGACTTTGCCAACACACCTTCCGGCCCCAGGCTCTGCCGGGCATTAGGGATGTCCAAGGTGTCCAGTTGGCGGCCCCTGAGGCCATAGCTGCCAGCTTCGCGAGGTATTATGCCGATCTTTATGCCCCCCGCGAGGTCCTCTCTGCGGAGGATATAGACAAATTTTTGGCAGATCTCCCGCCGCGCGCCCTCCCAGAGGAGGCCAGGGATCGGCTGGACCTTCCCCTCTCTTTGGAGGAACTGGGCACGGCACTTGGGGAATTGAACACCGGCAAAGCCCCGGGACCGAACGGATTTCCGTGCGAGTTTATGAAGACCTTTCACATCCAGCTGGAGGGGCGCTACCAGTTGGCACTGGAGGCGGCCAGGGAGAGTGGACTCCTACCAGCGGATTGGCGACACGCAGAAATTGTTGTTTTCTGTAAGCCAGGGAGGCCCCTGGAACAGCATTCTTCGTACAGACCGATTTCCCTCTTAAATTTCGAGGCGAAAATATTGGCCAAGGCCTTGGCCAACCGCCTTCTCCCGTACATCACTGACTTAGTACACCCTGACCAGGCGGGGTTCATGCCCCATAGAGCAACTCGGCACAACATTCGCCGGGCGCAGGTGGTGGCAGAGACAACCCGGGCCGCCGGGATCCCAACGGCGCTCCTCCTGGCAGATATCGACCGAGCCTTTGACTCGCTCAGCTGGGTGTACCTTAGGGCACTGCTGTCCCGCCTCAATCTCGGGCCGGTCTTCCTCTCGTACTTGAGCTTGCTCTATACGGACCTGACCGCGTCGGTGCGGGTGGCGGGAGCGGCGTCCGAGTCCTTCCCCATCGGACGGGGCACCAGGCAGGGATGCCCTCTCTCCCCCTACCTATTCGCCCTGGCCATGGAGCCTCTGGCGGCGTGGGTGAGGATGGATGCGCAACTCCGGGGACTGGAATGGGACATGGGCCCCTCCGACCGCATTGCGCTCTACGCCGACGATGTCCTGTTCTTCCTCACGGACCTCAATAGGTCCGGACCCAGGGTCCTGGAGATAATGAAAATCTTCGGGGAGGTTTCGGGATTGTATCTGAATGTGCAGAAGTCCAAGCTGTGGGCTCTGGGCGGCGGGGACGGGCCGGGTGATTGGGCCTTGACACTGCAGAGCGCGGTGGGGGGCCTCAAGTACCTGGGTATCTTTCTTACAGATGTTCCAGACTTGGCATGGGAGCGCAATGTGGTGCCTGTGTGGGACAGGGTGCGTTCGGACATAAAAACCTGGTCCAGAATGCCGCTGAACATATATGGCCGGTCGGCGATCTTTAAAATGGTGGCCCTGCCGCGCCTTCTATACCACTTGCAGAACCACCCATACCCCATTGCCCCGCAGTGGTTTCGCCAAGTGAACGCCGCCCTAAGTCAGTTCCTTTGGGCTGGGGGAGTGGCGAGAGTGGCTCTCCGCACCTGCTTTCTTTCTACGTACTGCGGGGGCCTGGCCACCTCAGACATTTTATCATACTATCAGGCGGCGCACCTGCTGGTGCTCAACGACTGGTGGTATGGGGATCGGGGCGACCCGACTTATGCCCTGGAGCGGTGCCTGATGGATCCAGATACGGTCCACACCATTCTTTATTCGGCAGCTATCAGGAAACGACTCCCCATGGTCACTCAGGTGGTCTTCCGGGTGTGGCGCGCTGCCTTGCGCCGCATGGGATGGTGGAATAGATTGACGGGGGAGACCCCGCTGTGGCAGAACGGCCGTCTCCTGGAACTGGCATCCCTACGGGGATTCAGGGGCTGGGATGATATCGGTATCTCCACGCTCGGCAGCGTCCTGAGGGGCACCACCCTTAAGTCTTTCCAGATGTTGCGGGAGGAATACGACATGCCCAAAACTCAATTCTTTAAATATTTGCAACTACGCCATGCACTATCTCCCTCCCTGGTGGGCTTGGAATCTCTGCCCGAGTTCAGCCCCCTGGAGGCCAAGTTGTTCATGGGGGAACTAGAGGAGAAAAAGATTTCCAATATATACCGAACTCTGGTCACGCACTGTTCCTCCTCTCTTGATGGGTTACGTACTGCATGGGAGAGAGATCTTGGTGCGTTCGAGGAAGAGGACTGGAGAGAGGCCCTGGAGGCCCCTAAGGGGGCAGCCATTGCGATGCGCCTCCGCTTTATTCAGTTTAAATACTTACATAGGGCCTACTTTACCAGAGAGCGGTTGTGGAAAGCAGGTTTGATTGCCTCCCCCGAATGCTTGAGATGTGGCCGGGCGGTTGGAACGTTTGTCCATACTGTGTGGTCATGTGCGAACCTGGCCAGGTACTGGGTGGGGGTCTGGGACTGTTTGGCTGAGGTTCTGGGCTGGGACCTTCCCCGAACACCGCAGCTTGGCTTGCTTCATGTTATGGAACAGGTGGGGGGCAACATTTACAAGCGTCACTTACTGGTCCTGGGCCTTACTGTAGCCAAGCGGGACATAGCCAGGGCCTGGAAGGACCCCAGGGCCCCTTTGTTGGAGGTTTGGAGACGAGGATTGGACTTTTGCATGGGACTTGAGCGCCCGATCTTTGAGGCCAGGGGATGCCCCCGGAAACATTTTAAGATATGGAAAAGATGGGCGGAATACAGGGGACTGTGGCTGGAACCACCGATGGCCCAGGACACTGGGGAAGACCTTTAACTACTGTACCCGGGGCGACAGGGAGTACGCACACTGGCTATTATTATTTTCTATGCCTTGAGATTAGCAGACACTGGGTGGAGGGCGGGGTTGGGTCAGGGGAGTTAGGGAGTTGGGGGGTTGGGTGTTTAATGCAATAATGCTTGTACTGAATGCATGTCCTTTTTTCTATATGCTTATGCTCATTGGTCCTGCGTTGTGATGCGGGACGATGTCCTTATACTCTGTGCAATGTCAGTACTTGAAAAAATAAAATTTTGTTCTGAAGAAAAAAAAGATGAGGGTATGACTCGCTACTCGTCCTGAGACCACTGTTGATACTAAAACATTTCTCGAATCTAGAATAAAAATCACTAGTATCTTCATCCTGTTTCTGTTTGCATGCTGAGATTGCATCCCAATCTTCCTTTTTCGTGGCTAGTAATCTTGGCAAAACCTGAATCAATAACTCTGGCAATTCTTTACATTTGTCCCCAAGACCGGTACCTGGTACTCGTATTTTATCTTCAGCTTCTAGAGCTGTCCAATCTATCTTTTTCTCTCCCACCTCCCATTCTTTTTCCTTGAGTTTTTCATATACCCCTGCGGGCAACAGGACCTTTAACATTTTAATAATATCTGGATACGTGTATTCTCCCATACGGAGCATGTTCTTTAATTCTCGATGGAACCCTGCTGGATCTTTGTCGTGACAGGGAATTAATTTCTTCATCTCTAAGAGTTCCATCTTTGTGACAGGGGTGTAAACAAATACTCGTTGCATTTCACCATCCGGTGTCCTAACTGGGTGTACTTCTCGTAACGGATGCTGTCTATCTATGTAAAATGGTTTACTTTCTGGGGGTGAGACGTGAACAAAATGCGGGTTCAGAAACGTTCTATATTTGTGGCGCTGTTCTAAAATGACACTAATTAAATCGGTACCTAAACCTTTCCATTTATACTGGAGTAACTCGTTCAGGACATCATGTAACGGACCTGGATCAGAATGTTGACCCTCATACAGTGTAATGAGGTACTGGATCATATACATACCCACCAGTCGCTGCTCGGCTGGGGGCAGTTTCAGAAACATTTGTGCCACTATTTCGTCTGGAAAAGTGGTAGAATCAGTAATCCATCGGACTGCTGATCGGGCTAATTCTTGTAAATGCATGGTACTAAGTTCACTATAACCGATACGTGATTTCAGAATGTGATCGGTAGCTTGAAATACTTGTTCTAGAGAACCTTGTTCTGGTGCTGGAAGATGAAAGACTTTCTTGTGTTCTAGACGTAAATGTCGGTCTGGAAATCTAGATTTACCTACATACGCTATTCTGGCGGTATTCTCGTCGTCTACCTCTTCAGTAGAAGAGTCGTTTTCCTTCTCGCTTACTTGTGCTGTTTTGCGTTGCACGTGTAACCTTATTATTTCTTTACGGATTTTCTTGTACATACTCTCTATACTACTGAGTGTCTTGTGTCTACCCTCGGCTATATTATCACTCCACCTTGTCAGGACTTTCATTTCGGTCGGATCTTTAGTCGGACAATCTTGTTCCCTTACTAAACAATTGATTAAAAACTTTAATAGCATGAGCTGGGTCTCAGCTTTCCTTAGAGACATGATTTCGCCAATACTTTCTGGATCATCCCCTGTACGGATGAAACGATATATTCTGTCTAGATCTTCTTTCATATTCGGTAGGGTGTCCAAATACTCGGTCACCCGTCTTACACGCAATGAATATAAAACCATATTATCATCGCCTGGGACTGGATCATAACGGCATTCGGTAAGAGCTCGCCTGATATCTGCAACGGACTGATATTTGGGCGTACGCTGTAACGCACGTTCATGTAACTCGACTAATGTTACACGTTTGTGTGGCGGCGGGGTACCAGGAGGACCTCCCCCCCCCGGCCCCTAAACTGGAATCATCTACTGATACTCTTCGTGCTGGCAGAGTGACCGATGTAGCGGGAACTTGTACTACGGGCTGGACCGGGGGTACCGTAACAGGTGCCCCGGTAGCTGGAAGAACAGGAATTACATTATTTACAGGAGCTGGCGGAACTGGATTCACATATTCTGGGACTGTGTCGTCCAAATAGGACGAGAGAAAAATATCAGCTGCGGTCGGTTTGTGACGTAGCTTAATCGGAACTAATGGCGGCGGAAAATTACATGGTGCTTCCGGGGTTGCTTTTGGCAAGCCCTCGGCAAGAAGAGGATACATACCCTTAATAAGGGCATTTCTCTGTCTGTCTGACTGTTCGGCTTTAACTCGTTCACCTACTTCGATCAATTCCCTTTCTTGGGCTCTTTCTGAGGATTCTCTACTTAATTCTGACTTTCTGATTTCTTTCTCTGTTCTTTTGTGAGATTCTTTGCGCCATAACTCGATGGCATCTTTCTGGGACTGTCTGGCTTTCTTTTTCCATAATACTTCTTCTACTCGCATGATGCACTCGGCATCCCACGTACCTGATACGGGCCATCTATACTTTTCCTCTAATTGTTTGGTGTACTCCACCCATAAGTCTAGATATAATATGGCACTTATGCCATGCTTTTGATACATGAAATGACCTGGACTGTCCCTAGGCGGGACAGGAACTGCTTCTTCGAGCAGACCTTTTCTAGTTTTTAACTGACGTAATCTTGAGAACAGAGGCATGACTGGACTGGAGTCTAGACACAATACAATACACAATGAACACAATAATAACTGCAATACGAATCATTCATACCACGACGTTGAAAACACACGAAATAACATTTAGAATAACAGTTCGGACAAGATACTACCTGAAATACTGAGAACAGAACACATGAATTTCTCGAGAACAGAACTTACTAGAACAGACTAGATGCACTGCTGAAACAGTACGAAACTTACCGGTCCCATAAAGAGACACGTCAGGACCCGCATCCACCTAAGTGGACACTTCGTGTTGGATCTGTGTACCCAAACCCACGGACCAGAGACAAATTAATTGACCCTGTCTAGATACTACCCCAGCAACGGTACTCACCGGGCAGCAAGAACGGAAGGCCTCGGACTGGACTGGACTGCTACGACGACGGACGGACGAACTTCGGACTTCAGTTACAGGTGGGCCTCCGGATACCTCGGACCTTGGACTCTCGGCTTGGGCTCTGGTCGGGACTCGCCGCGTTCCTCCACCGCCTCGTCTGGATGCTGGACCGCAACCTCCGTCTCCTCCGTGGACCTGAGGGATACTTGAGGCAGAAATATCTGCCGCTGCGCAGGATGGTTCCTTCACGGCTGCAGAGGATCAGGGGGCCTGCGTGGCTTCTCCGGCGCGTGGGGAAAGGGCAAGGCCCTATTCGGGCGCCATTATGTGGTAAATAAATAATTAATTACCGGTACTATTTTTCAGGATACTCATACAAATAGATAGCTCAATAAATAAGAGTCAAGATACGAGGTAGCTAGAGTATACAGGCTTTAATTGAGCATAAAGGACTGGAACAGGACAGCCTGTACGGGGATGGGATGGCAGCTGCCTGGGGCAGGGACAAAGGAGCGCTAGCTTTTAATAACAGTGCACAAGTATATATAGTTAAAACATTTACATGGCATTCAATACAATAGGCGTAGCAGTAGGCGGAGTTTGTAGCAGTCGCGAAAGATAAGGCATAAAGTGGGTGTAACAAGAGGTGTGTACAAGGCGGATACATAGACATGTGATGCAAACGTAACAGAATATGTCATAAAAGGGGCGGAAACATGGAGGGGGCTACCTGAGCAGCTGGGACCTTTAACCTAGTGGTGCGCGCAAACTGGCAATGACGTGTTACTAGGGAGAACTGGGGGGCTATGACTTCTGCGCTAGAAGAGGAGACTAAAGTCTGGAGTGTCAGAGTGACATGTACCTAAGCATATCTAGTATCTAGTGTTTAGAGAACATGTTGATAGAAACTAAAAGTTATCAGGGCAAAGGCTAACAGACACTAAGACTGGGGCATGCATTATTCTACATGTAGTGTGTGTGCGAGGAATATTCTATGAATATTAATACAGTATTTCTCTTACATGGAGACATAAAGGCTAGACCATGACGGAAACTATTGATGCGATTCAGTAGCTTAGGAATGCAGAGAAGGAGGGCTGGACTGATAACTAGAATCATAACATACTCTGGGCAGACTGAGAGGCAGAGCCAGGCCGAGCCGGGCACTGCGAGGCATGAAAGTAAGCTAAGGGTCAGGGATACAGGTGGGGGCTGTATCGCTCCTCGGAGAGGGTTCAGGAAACAGGAGCTGAATCTGAGTCCGGGCCCTTTTGAGGCCTAGAAACGGGGACAATTCAATGAATTAACGTGCACACTGTAAAACATGGCAACGTAGCTTTACATAGGCCTGATATTCGTTGTATTCACGAAGACTGGAAACTGGCATACTAGAGATGGACACAACTATAATTGCGTCTTTAATCGATCAGAAAGGGAATACATGTATATCGATCATGCACATATGGCATAACATGGGGAACACGTAGGCACATATAACATGGCAAAATTTACTTTTCCACACCTTGCTAGTAGGTTAATTTATAACTGCAGAAGGCCTCTTGGGATTACGTAGGCGTCCCCATACCTCTGGTATTAGCAGAAGTGGATCACATCAAATTCTACTCAAGCTCTCAGCATACGAATGTTCTCCAAGTGTGTGTGATCATGCCTACGCAGTGCATTATTAAACGCGCCAATATCAGAGTTGGTCACAGCTGCATATGTGGTATGTCTAGAACGTGCGCTGATCAGTCCGAACAACAACCACAGTGTTGAAATAACCTTGAAGGCCTCGGCACTCACTGTTCAGACTAAGCTTACCAAGCAAGGCTACTAATGTAGAAAACACGTTATTCTTGTGTGAAGCAAAACACTCTGCTAAACTCTAAACAATTAATAAAGTGTGTGCCGTGTGCAAAAGGCAGCAGAAAGGAAAAATGGTGTTTAAACTTCTAATAAACTCATGTCAACCTAACACTGTGTGAATGCAAGGCTCAGCTCCACGACAATATATCTGGGTGGAGCCTAACCACACATCTCATCGTGAGATCTGACTGGCTGTCAGCACTTCAGCCAAGAAGTGTGGGCAGCCATCTTGGGACAAATATACTTGATAGCACCTCATTAGAAAGCATTGCAGTTAATAGAAGGTTTTAAGACTTTAGTTACATTATAAATCATTTGTTGATGGTACCATACTCATTTTAGGAATTGGGGTTTGTTCTAAGGTGATTTTACTATGTCAAAAAGCCTTCTGCTGGGATATCATGAATCATGTTTGAGAGAAAACTATTTTCTTATGCTTTTCCCACAGAGGTTTGGAAGGTGATCTATAAGCTAAACTGAGAGAATATTTTCTGTAAATTCACATTATCTTTCTCAGTCATGTGAGAATGAAGTCTGACGTTCTCAGTAAAACATGTACATCCAACAAGGGCAAAGACTGTCAATTGATTCCTTTGTGTTCTACTGCAGCTTCCCAGAGTGTTCTAAAGAACAACTAGAGTGCTAACAGCCTTACTTATGATAAAAGTATAGCACACCTGAAGCCATCTTGATTGGAATAAAGTGGTAACTCTTGAAACATTTTATTTGCAAAGGAACAACATGAGGAGGTTAATTATGATTAGTACTGCAGAAAGGAAAATTAGGGCACATTTTGACTTGACCCAAATCCTCTTCTATTTCATTAAAAAAAATTCTGACACACAGACTGAAACATGCACTTTGAATACCAGCAACAGACTTCCCTGGTGAGCAGTAGTTTTACTACAGTGATCTAATGAGCAACTAGAGTGTTAACATTCAGAATTTATGGCAAATGTGTGATACATCTGAATGCCTTCTTGATGGAACCAAAGTAAAAAACAAAGTATATCCTACTGAGGAGACTGCAGTAAATGAGGAAATTAGGAAACTTCATAACAAATAAGTCTCCCAAGATGGCCACCAGAGACAAAAGAGCCCAAATGTAGCACAAATATCATCCAGATGTAGCCCACGTATTGCTCAATGACAGAATGTCCCAGAGTGTTCTTAAGAACAACTAGAGCGCTTACTGTCTCACTTATGATATCAAAGTATGGCACACCTGTAGCCATCTTGATTGGAATAAACTGGTAACACATAAAACATTTAATTTAAAAAGGAACACAATGAGGGGGTTAATATTGCCATAGAAATTATGATTAGTGCTGAAGAAAGAAGTGGGACGGGTATGCTCAGACGTGAGTCCCGTGCTCTCCATGCCACTGGAATCAAGCTACCCAGGCTGATGAGGGCTGAAAGCCCGAAACCGGTCCTTGTATGCTTGTTTCCAGTCCAGGGAGGACCTGGCTTGGCAGTTCGGGCTGGACTGTTCCCATGGGGCACAGGGTCAAGACTGATTTGCATATAGCTGGGTTCAAACTGGAAAGGCATGGTGAGCAAAAAAGCGATGGATTTAGGCCCAAATCTCTGTACTGGGGTGAATGTATGACATTGTTCTGCATTCTGTCCATCACCTGTTGTTTTTGAAAGAATAATTACGGCACATTTTGAGTGACTTCTCAAATCCTCTTCTATTTCATGAAAACATTCTGACATGCAGACTGAAACATGTACTTTTAATACCCGCAGCAGACTTCCGTGGTGAGCAGTAGCTTTACTACAGTGATCTAATGAGCAACTAGAGTGCTAACATTCAGAATTTATGGCAAATGCGTGACATATCTGAATACCTTCTTGATGGAACAAAAGTAAAAAACTGAAAGCATTTCCTACTGAGGAGACTGCAGTGAATGAGGAAATTAGGAAACTTCATAACAAATAAATCTCCCAAGATGGCCATCAGAGACTAAAGAGCCCAAATGTAGCACAAATATCACCCAGGTGTAGCCCAATGACTGAAGTGTGCAAAACACTTTTTATTTGTTGTGTTTTTGCAGTTTTATATAGTGCAGACTTGTTCAGGCTTTGGAGTGCTTTACATGAGCATTGGTTACATCACACAAGAAGAAATTCATTTTGGTTGTAAACATGGGGAGATTAAGTGATTTGACCAGAATCACAGAATGTCGTGCTGAAGCAAAAACTCCAACCTGGTTCCCCAGTTTTAAAGTCTGCAGCTCTGGAAGTAACACCACATCCTCTCCCATACGTGCAACATTTAATCAAGTGGTCAACTGGATAAAAATACATAAAGATAACAAGTAATTTAAAAGTGCTTTGTCGCTATTTGAAAACTCAGAAAATATGTCCTCATTTTAGTTTTTTAGAGCACTAACCATAATTTTGATGCAAATAAGACCCTCTCATATATGTAATTTCTACAGGAAATGCTCTATGTATTACAGTTTTGATTACATCAAGATGACGTCAGGCGTTCCACACTTTTGTAATAAATATAGAATGTTAGCAATCTAGTTGTTCATTAGGATACTGTTGAGAGGCAGAGGCCAGGGGCATGGACTCTGAAAATTGAAGGCAGGTAGGAGGGTGCAGAGGCAACAATTTGACCACACTTGGCAGGCAGGAAGGGCTGTGGCAGCACAACAGACTATGGAGGGCAGTGGAAAGGGGGCAGGGGCAACAAATCAACAATACAGGACTGGCAAGAGAGGCTGTGGCAATAAAATAGCCCGTTGTGGGCAGAAGGAATAGGCTGTTATGTGAACACAAGCTCAGTAATGCTCTGCACTAATATTGTAATGCCCTGCACAGATGTTGTGAATTGACACGTTCTGAATATGCTTGAGATATCATTGTAAACCAGTATTAGTATTTAACAAGAGTTGTATTGTCAATGCTCGCAGCACGTGTTTAAACTGTTCAGGTTTGCACGTGAATGAAAAGACAACGCCCGCCCAGGCAAGACTATAAAAACCCTGGTCCTGCTCACAGAGACGCTTCGCTTCTTGACTCGGCGTCTTCGCGAGCGCTCCTGTTTGGCAGTCCTGAATCTTCCCGCCTTCCCAGCATCTTATCCTGTCTCCCGCTCTGTTTCCTGATTCCCGGATCCCTCGTTTCCCCGGACCCTTCTCCTTACCTGCATCGGCAGTGAATCCGCCTCGGCTTCTGCTCCTGATTCCTTCGTCTCCAGTTCCTGATTTGTTGGATACCGGTGAGGTTTTCTTTACGGTTTACTCTTGGTGACGATCTACCGGATCCTGTCAAATGTAAAACAGTTAATTGGTTACTCGGCAAAGCAAACCTTGAAAAAACAATAGTGAAAACAAACAAACATTGATAAAGAAAAACAGCAATAATCTCCTGAAAGACTTGTTAAAGGAACGGACTTTTAAAAGCTAACTTTGTAGTTTGGAGATATTGGCAAAAAGGATTGTTGTTAAACTTGCTTGTTGTTGTTTGGGGACACTTGCAAAAACGATTATTGCTAAACTTATGAATTAACAGTAGGCAATTATTGTAATTTGGTACATAGCTTTACAGTAAAGCTCCTTTTAAAGAACCTAAATCTAATTTGAATAGGACACAGATTTCATGAGTCCAAGAGTTCAGTTGATAACAAGAGAGTAGGCAGGGTTGTTCTTTCTGCTTCTCTTTTTTAGAATCCAATTAAAGGATCATCAAGAGCAATTGTAAGGTAGGTAGAGTTCAAAGTGTGGAATTTAACTCGTTACTTACTAACCAGTTAATTAACCAAGCATAGTTTGAATACATTATTACTGTCTCTTTCTTAAATCATATTGTAATAAATATATTTTTATTTATTTTACGACAGTAGACCGAATCCTCATCACTTAGCAATTACAGAGGTGTTTGAATGGGCTAATGGTAATCTGGTATGTACTGTTATTTCTGTAGAGATACGTTTTAGTAGAAACAATGTGAGTATATGTAATTCTAATAACAATTTCAACATTCAGACACATTGCTAAAGATATTCCTAAGTCAGTACATGAAGTCCAGATCACCTCAAAGAGAAACTCGATTGAAACCTCTGCAGGAAGAGCTCCAGTGTTGTGTTTTTTCTTGTTTCTCACTCCACTTCCCCTTTCCCTTGTGGGTCAGTCAGCTAGATTAAGTGTCTAATTCCTTGATCTGCTGGTAGATTCATAAGGGGGTTGGGATCAAGCATCGTCAAGAGGGAACAACAGGAGCCTCGTGAACTAACGCTTGACAGAAAGCGAAGCCACAAATCCTCTTGTTTCCCCTTGACGGTGTTCTGACCATGAATTTCACTGAATGTGATGTTTCTGAGTTAGCACAAATGGTATACAAATTGAATAGCGAAATGCAGGAATTGCGTGTAGAAAATCAAGTTCTGAGGCAGGAGTTAGATGAAACTAAGACAGGTTTTACTACATGGAGAGAATCATCAGATGACAGATGCTTGACATAGGCAGTGGTAGTACAACCATATTTCCATCATCCAATGTTTTGAAGCCCAAATGGGCTTTATTTGATCTGTCTCCTGTCTACAATATCCTCTTTTTCAATGTAAGTCAAAGGGGAAAATCAATACCCCAGTTTTTCTCTTTTAAATCTCCCTCTTACCAAGTTCAAAATGTTAGCAAGTATGGTACATTAGATTATGGAAGACAGGAGGAATTGGGGTAGGGACATGGACTCGGATAACAGAGGACAGGAGGGACATGGAAAGGTACACCAAACTGACCCTACAGGGCAGGCATCAGGGTTTGCAGCTGCACAATACACCACACAGGGCATGCGGGACGGGAGTGCAGCACAACAATCCATAGAAAGCAATAGGGAGGGGACAGGACCATGCACATGAACAACAGAGAACAGAGGGGAAAGAGGCAATGGTAGCTAGCTGACCATAATGGACAGACAGGTGAGAATGCTGCAGCATAACAGACCATAAAGTGCAGGAGGGATGGATCAGGGACATTAAAATGGAACAGACAAGCAAGGAGGGAGGGAAAAGGGGTCTGAACATGGAAACAAAGGGCTTGGGGCAAGGGGGCTGGGCAGGAGCAGCAAGATGACCATGGAGGTCAGGCAGGATGGACACTAGAAGCAAGACACACCATGGAGAGCAACAGTGAGACTATAATGGCATACACACAGACCACGGAGGGAAGATGGGAAGGGGTCAGGGGCAGCTGGCTGACCACACAGGGAAGGTGGGAGGGGCCGTGGCAGCACAGAAGACCATGCATGGCAAGTGGGAGGGTTAGTGGCAGTACAATGGCTATGATGGGCAAGAAGGAGGGTGCAGGGGCATGCACAAAGGACCATGGAGGATAGAAGGGAGGGTCAGGACCTGGGCACAGACAAGAGAGTTCAGGGGAAGGGGCCTCACAACAGACAACATGGGGCAGGCAGGAGGAGCAGTTGCAGCACAACAGACCAGGGAGGGCAGAAGGGTGTGGCAGTAAAAGGGACCGTGGAGGACAGGAGGAAGGGAATAGGGGCATGGAATGTGGACAGGCAGGGTGGAGATGGCAGGGACAGGTTACAGTCATCTGACAATGCTAGGCAGGTGGCAGGGGATTGGCAGCTCAACAGAACACTCAGAGTAGATAGGAGTGGCAGGTCCATGGAACATGGTGGCAAAAAGGATGGAGCAGGGGCATGCACACAGACATCGGGGGGCAGGGGGAAGGAGAATAGGGGCAGCAAGCTAAGCACAGAGGCTAAGCAGGAGGTCAATGATGGGGCATAGAATTGGGCAATTGAGGACAGGAGGAGTGGACTGATACATCATGCTAAATGGAGGTCAGTGGCTGCACATCAGCCAATGCATGGCAGGAGAGAGTAGGCTAGTCCATGGATTCAGACAAAGACAACAGAGGATAGGGAGGAGGTGGATGGGGCAGCGAGCTAACTGTTCAGAGAAGGCGGGAAGGCCAGTGGCAGAACAACGGCCACACAAGGTTGTAACAAGGGAGCAGGGACATGAACTTGGAGGAGGGAAGGCAGGAGCAGCAAGCTTGGGTGGGAGCAGCACAATGCCGGAACCTGCTTCCAACCCCCCCACCATCCATTGTGATATGCATTTTACTTAACTTTTTTAAAAAACTAGACATTTTCTGAAAAAAATAAAGATTACAGGGACGGTATACTTAGACTCAGATTTCACTCATACACAACCAGGGAAATTCAGCAGTTATAGTTGAGCTAACTATAACTTACGCCACAACAATGTACTGCTAATGACCTCAGACATCATTCATGACATGGTCAGTTACATCACTTATGACATCTCAAATGAGCTGGGATTGGAATGGAACTATAATCGCTAGAACTTTATTTAGGGATAGTGTGTGTATATTAACACCCCTTTTTTTCTTTTCTTTCGTGTAAGAACCATTATAATACGCAACGTGCCCAGATTTGTATGGCGGATAGCCTTTCACTTTAAACTAATGTGTAGTCCATTGTTTATGTTGATGTTTGCAATCCTAACTATGTTTATAATGAATAAGTCACGTTGACGAACACACAGGTATGGCGGTCACGGGGCAAGATATGCTGAAATGACATTGTGCAAAAACAACTGTTGATGGACCGAATGCACAACAATGTCATACATTCACCCCAGTACAGAGATCTGGGCCTAAATCCATCATTTTTTTGCTCACCATGCCATTCCAGTTTGAACCCAGCCATATGCAAATCAGTCTTGACCCTGCACCCCATGGGAGCAGTCCAGCCCGAACTGCTAAACAAGGTCCTCCCTGGACTGGAAATAAACATCCTAGGACTGGTTTCGGGCTTTCAGCCCTCATCAGTCAGGACAGCTTGATTCCAGTAGCATGGAGGGCACAGGACTCACATCTGAGCATACACGTCCCACTCGGGGTGACAAATGCAAAAACAACAGTTGATGGACAGAATGCAGAACAATGTCATACATTCACCCCAGTACAGAGATCTGACCCTAAATCCATTGTTTTTTTTGCTCACCATGCCAGTCCAGCTTGAACCCAGCCATATGCAAATCAGTCTTGACCCTGTGCCCCATGGGAACAGTCCAGCCCGAACTGCCAACCCAGGTCCTCCCTGGACTCGAAACAAGCACCCTAGGACCGGTTTTGGGCTTTCAGGCCTCATCAGCCAGGATAGCTTGATTCCAGTGGCATGGAGAGCACAGGACTCACATCTGAGCATACCCGTCCCACTTGTGGTGACAAATGCAAAAACAACAGTTGATGGACGGAATGTAGAACAATGTCATACATTCACCCCAATACAGCGATCTGGGCCTAAATCCCTCGTTTTTCACTCACCATGCCATTCCAGTTTGAACCCAGCCATATGCAAATCAGTCTTGACCCTGTGCCCCTTGGGAACAGTCTAGCCCAAACTGCCAAGCCAGGTCCTCCCTGGACTAGCAACAAGCATCCTAGGACCGGTTTCGGGCTTTCAGCCCTCATCAGCCAGGATAGCTTGATTCCAGTGGCATGGAGAGCACGGGACTCGCGTCTGGGCATACCCATCCCACTCAGGGTAACAAATGCAAAAACAACACTTGATGGACAGAATGCAGAACAATGTCATACATTCACCCCAGTACAGAAATCTGGGCCTAAATCCATCGTTTTTTTGCTCACCATGCCATTCCAGTTTGAACCCAGCCATATGCAAATCAGTCTTGACCCTGCACCCCATGGGAACAGTCCAGCCCGAACTGCCAAGCAAGGTCCTCCCTGGATTGGAAACAAGCATCCTAGGACTGGTTTCGGGCTTTCAGCCCTCATCAACCAGGACAGCTTGATTCCAGTGGCATGGAGGGCACAGGACTCACATCTGAGCATACACGTCCCACTCGGGGTGACAAATGCAAAAACAACAGATGATGGACAGAATGCAGAACAATGTCATACATTCACCCCAGTACAGAGATCTGACCCTAAATCCATTGTTTTTTTTGCTCACCATGCCAGTCCAGTTTGAACCCAGCCATATGCAAATCAGTCTTGACCCTGTGCCCCATGGGAACAGTCCAGCCCGAACTGCCAAGCCAGGTCCTCCCTGGACTCGAAACAAGCACCCTAGGACCGGTTTTGGGCTTTCAGGCCTCATCAGCCAGGATAGCTTGATTCCAGTGGCATGGAGAGCACGGGACTCACGTCTGAGCATACCCGTCCCACTCGGGTGACTAATGCCAAAACAACAGTTGATGGACGGAATGCAGAACAATATCATACATTCACCCCAGTACAGAGATCTGGACCTAAATCCATCTTTTTTTGCTCCCCATGCCATTCCAGTTTTAACCCAGCCATATGCAAATCAGTCTTGACCCTGTGCCCGATGGGAGCAGTCCAGACTGAACTGCCAAGCCAGGTCTTCCCTGGACTGGAAACAAGCATCCTAGGACAGGTTTTGGGCTTTCAGAGCTCATCAGCCAGGATAGCTTGATTCTAGTGGCATGGAGAGCACGGGACTCGCGTCTGAGCATTCCCATCCCACTCGGGGTGACAAATGGAAAAACAACAGTTGATGGACAGAATGCAGAACAATGTCATACATTCACCCCAGTACAGAGATCTGGGCCTAAATCCATCGTTTTTTTGCTCACCATGCCATTCCAGTTTGAACCCATCCATATGCATTGTGTACATATTAACACTTGTTTTCTTTTCATTATTGTATCAATTCCTGGAATTTCACATTGTGACCAGGCCAATATGGACGCCAGCTTTTTGGATTAAAGTAATATGTAGTCCTTTGTTAATGTTGGCAACAGGAGGCATTTGTACATTTAAATAAGGATGCTACAATGACGTCTTGTATCGTTATCAAGGTTTGGACGAGCCGAAACTCATGGATCACGTCCTCTGCAGATTAAATACTTCCAAATTACAACCTGGGTGCTGATTCCTTCCTTGTAAGAGTGAGAGGAGATTAAATTCACTGAAAAAAACACAAGTTTCAGGGACATTATGGTTAGAAATTAGCATTTAAAAAACCTTAGAAATTCATTAAAAAAACACAGGTTTCATGGACGTCATTGTTAGTTGGACATTTCACTCGTATAAAACAAGAGAAATTCGGCCGTTGTAGTTAGTTGTGCTAACTACAACTCACGCCAAGCAATGCAGTGCTGATGATTTCACATATTACATCACTCATGACATGGTCAGTGACATCACTCATGACATCACTGATGACATCTCAAATGACATCACTGATGACATCATCCATGTGATCATCTGATGCACCTCCTCACACCCTAAAATACAGACTACCATTCTCGAAACCATAGCACACCAATACTAGTACAGCTACAATATTCTGTGCACTATGCATGCAGACCTCTAATCAGCTATATTGCATTGATACAGTCTTTTAAATACTCGGTTAGTACCTATGCAGTCTAGGAATCCTTCTGCCTGTCCCATGCACTTGTCCATTCACCCATCCAGCACTATGTGCATATCCTATCTCTCTGCCAATGCCTATGCACTTATAAATGTAGCATGCACTCTCTTTGCAGCACTGAAATTAATATAGTTATTACTCATATACTCAAGGAATGGCCTAGCCACAAACCCAAGTACAGGTACAATGTTTTATACACTCTGCATGCATATCTCTAACAAGCTGCATACTAATAATACGCTCTTCTAAATACCCAGTTAATACCTATGCAGTGTTGGAATCCTTCTGTCTGTGCCATGTATTTCTCCAATCACCCATACAGCACTATCTACGTATCCTAACACTCCGCCAATACCTAAGCACTAATAAATTCAACATGTGCTATCTTTGCAGCACTGAAATTATTCTAGTTACTAGTCATGTACTTAAGGAATGGCCTAGCCAGAAAAACTAGTACAGCTACAATATTCTGTGCACGCAGACCTCTAATCACCTCCAATCAGCTACATAGCCTTTGATACAGTCTTTTAAATACTCAGTTAGTACCTATACAGTCTAGGAATCCTTCTGTTTGTCCCATGCAGTTCTCCATTCATGCATCCAGCACTATCTACGTATCCTATCTCTTCACCAATACCTAAGAACTTATAAATTGAGCATGCACTCTCTTTGCAGCACTTAAATTACTCCAGTCATTAGTCAAATACTTAAAGAATGGCCATTTTGTACACTATGCATGCAGACCTTTAACCAGCTATCTGATCCTTGCTCTCCTTTGTTGGTTCTCTGTATGCTCAGCGCCAAGATGCTCCTTCCGGAGCGATAGTCGCGCTATACAAATTCCAATAAATATCAAAATATCAAATAGCTACATATTATTGAAACGCTCTTCTAAATATCCAGTTAGTACCTATGCAGTGTAGGAATTCTCCTGTCCAATGCATTTCTCCAATCACCCATCCAGCACTAGCTACTTAACCTATTACTCCACCAATACGTAAGCACTTATAATAACTGAAAAGAATGTTGAGCATTTTTTGATATGTACTACTGTCAAGGTAAGATTAAGTAATCCAAACACTACCAATGCACAACTACATTCAGCTGTGCACTATATACATAAACCTCTAACCAGCTACTTAGTAAAGAACCTCCCATGCAACCTAGGAATCCTCCTGTCTGTCCAATGCCCTTCTCCAATCACCCATCCAGCACTATCTACGTACCTAAGCACTTATAAATTCAACATGTACTCTCTTTGCAGCACTGAAATTATTCTAGTTATTAGTCATTTACCTAAGGAATGGCCTAGCCACTAACACAAGTGCAGGTACAATATTTTGTACACTATGCAGACCTCTAACCAGTTACAAACTATTGTATACACTCTTCTAAATACCCAGTTAGTACCTATGCAGTCTAGGAATCCTTCTGTCTGTCCCATGCACTTCTCCATTCACCCATCCAGCACTATCTACGTATCCTATCACTCCACCAATACCTAAGCACTTATAAATTCAGCATGCACTTTCTTTGCAACACTGAAATTACTCCAGTTATTAGCCGTATACTTAAGGAATGGCATAGTCACTAACACAAGTACATATACAATATTTTGAACACTATGCATGCACACCTCTAACCAGCCACAAACGATTGATACGCTCTTCTAAATACCCAGTTAGTATCTATGCAGTGTAGGAATCCTCCAGTCTGTCCCATGCATTTCTCCAATCACCCATCCAGCACTATCTACTTATCCTATTACTCCACCAATACCTAAGCACTTATAAATTCACTATACACTCTGTTTGTAATACTGTAGTTGTTCTAGTTACTCGTCATGAACTTATGGAATGGCCTAGCTACTGACACAAGTACAGCTATAATATTTGGTGCACTATCCAAGCAGATCTCTAACTAGCTACATACTATTGATACACTCTTCTAAATACCCAGTTAGTACTCATGCAGAGTAGGAATCGTCCAGACTGTCCCATGCACTTCTTTAATCACTTATCTACCACTATCTACTTATCCTATCACTCCACCAACACGTAAGCACTTATAAATTAAGGGCCTTATTTATGAGGCTGCGCATCACTTTTACGCTGCCGGTGCGTCACTTTTTTGTGATGCACCAGTGGCTTAAAAAATGCGCCTTGTTGCGCAATATTTACAAAGTGACGCATCTAGGTAGATGCGTCACTTTGTAAACCCCTGCGGCACATTATACCTGCGCCAGATATAATGTATGCAAGGGGGGCATTTTGATGCAAGAAAGGGCCATGGAAGTGACGCGGTGAAATCTATAAGATTTCACTGCGCCATTTCTTGGCCACTAATGCGTCAAAATCTTACGCCTGCTTCATGGCAGGCGTAAGACTGACGCAGGCACTAACAACATGGGACTTGCCCATGTGAAAGTACACATTTCTGGAGTTGCCTCACTTTTGTGACACACTCCAGCAATGCGGCACTTTTGCGCCTACGGATACGTCAGGAATACTGACGTATCTGTAACTCCTTACGACATGATGCGTCATATTATAAATATGACGCATCAATCATGATGCAAGGAGTGCGCACTGAGAAGTGACGCATCGCTGCTTTCACGCAGCGATGCGTCATTTCTCATAAATGAGGCCCTAAGTGTTCACTCTGTTTGCAGCACTGTCATCATTCCAGTTACTAGTGGTATTCTTATAAAATGACTTAGGCACCAACACAAGTACACATAAACTATTCTGTGCATAATCCCTCCAAATCTCTAAGCAGATACATACTGTTGGTCACCTCCATTAAATACTTTTGTAGTAGCCACACAGCGTAGGATACCTCCTGTCAGTCTCATGCAATTCTTCAATCACCCATCCAGCACTATGTTCTTATTGTATCAGTCTGCTTATACCTAAGCACTTATGGGGCAGATTTACAAGCACCCTGCGCCACCAATACTTCACTTTTTGTAACGTAGTGATGGCCCCAGGCACTCCTTCATATTTACAAGAAGAGGAAAAGCCACCCTGCATGGTTTTTCCACTCCTTGTAAATACGACCCCTTCATACACAGAACTTTGCGTTGAAGGGGAGTTCCATAGGTGTTGCTGTGGGTGATCCCACGCAACATCCATAGAACAAGACACATCTCCAGATTTATGAGAAATCGTAAATCTGGAGATGTGTGTGAATGCTGCGCCATCATAGAGTTGGTGTAGCAAGGCGCAACGAGAATTGTTTTCATTTCTCCTAATTTTTTCCTCTTTCAATGCATGCTGCATTGAAAGCATACATTGAAAGAGGAAAATGCCTTTACTGATTGTTTTTGTGCAGAGAGGTGTTCCATCCTGCACAAAAACAATCTCCGCACGACACAGACATCCTTGCACCATGGTGCAAGGGTGCCTGTGTCACCGCATGGCTGCAGTTTGTGCAGCAGTGCAGGGGGAAGCACAGAGTTGCAACATATTCATGTACATATGTCACATCCCTGTGCTTCGGAAGTGCCACAGTGCAGTGCAGCTAAAGAGCTTGCAGTGTCACTCTGCAGTACTTCCTCATAAATCTTCATCTATAAATTCACCATACACCACTAATGCATTCTTTCAGTCAATCATGCTGTATACATATATTCAACCGAACTTTCACACATTACCTTGCAATTATAGTTCTTTCTTTAACCAGATGTGGTAGTTCTTATAACAAGAGCTTTTTTTTCTCCTTTTTTCTTTTGTATTTTTTTTAAACAATTTTGTATTTTTTTGGGTGTTTTTTCAAAAAATGAACAAAAAAAATGCAGCTCTGCTGACCTGGTTCTCTGCGCTCAAGATGCAAGCACCCGACTTCGCGAAAATATATTTAAACATAATATAAGTTTATTATAAGAACAAATATATTATTTGTATGAATATCTTAAATAATCTCTTGCCATAATATGTATATTAAAGACACATACATATAATTTTAGAACATAAAAAAAATTTGCCGGATTCGCGCACCCAGCGCGCCCCAGCACGTATATGACGTCACGTGGAACCCACCACCGCGCAAGTGTCGTGTACCGGAATGCGCATGTGTCACAAATGCACGGGAGCAGGAGTTGCGGACTGGTCGCATACCAATCGCACACATCACGTAATATTAAATGTATATGATGTAACTGAAAAACACACAACCGTCGCCCACCGTACGCGGACCCTTCACGACTTTTATAAAATGGCGGCTAGAATCCGCGCATCCACCGTGATGAGTATGTTTTGAGTGGGCGACTCCGAAAAAAAATTGGGAACATTTTCTTTTAAAAGAAAATAATATAGATATATTAAAACAAAAAAAACAAAAAAAATTAAACAATATTTCAGTTTGCTTTTTTTTAAAATTTTGTTTTGCAAATTTCAGAAAAATATATAATGTTATTTAATGAATAAAATATTTATAAATAAACAGTTAAAAAACTGTAGAAAATCAGTACAAAAAATAGGTATATCTACTATTACACTTAAAAATTAGCATTTAAAAAACCTTTGAAATTCACTGAAAAAAACAAAGGTTTCAGAGACGTTATAGTTAGAAATTATCATTTAAAAAAGCTTTGAAATTCACTGCCAAAACCATAGGTTTCAGAGACGTTATAGTTAGAAATTAGCATTTAAAAAACCTTAGAAATTCACAGAAAAAATCATAGGTTTTAGGGGTTTTCTAGTTAGCTGGACATTTTACTCGTACAAAACCATAGAAATTCCTCCGTTATAATTAGTTCTGCTAACTATAACTTGCGCGCCCGCAATGCACTGCTGATAATGTCACGTATTACATCATTCATGACATGGTCAGTGACATCACTGATGACATCACTGATGACATCGCAAATGACATCACTGATGACATCATCCTCGTGACAATCTGATACACCTCATCATACACTAGTATAACTTTTCATCACTCACTGTAAAATACAGAGTACCATATTTGAAACCATTGACACACCAATACCAGTTACTACATACCCACTCACTGATTCCTAAGTCTACACACACAACTATCCATTCAACAACAGAATCACTTATACTTGTAGTCACTAATTAATAGAACACTATCAAATGCAATTATACACATATATAGACATTGACACATCAGCAGTCATCTTAGTCAGTTAGGCAGTCATCCTACTCACTCATGAAAAAAATTAATCACACTTACATTTACTCACTTACACAATTATACACACAACACCTCATGTATTCAAACACATAGTAACTCATAGTTAATATGATAAAAAATCACCATTACAATTATACACTCATACATATAGTTACTCTCAGAATCACTGACTCTTACATATACTTATTGATATACACCAACTCTCACATACAATGCCTTTTATTTTTTTACTTTGTTGAAGATGTACAACTAAAACATATATCCGCTCACCAACACACAAATAAATACACTCAGTCACCCAAACAACTGTTACCACATGCACTCTTAAACCTATACACCTAGTCAATCAACCATTCACACATCTATGCAAAGAGTTACACACACCCCATCCGACCACACACAAACTCAGTGTCCCATACAAATACTCACCGAACTAATCAATAACTAATATACACACTCATGTAGTTAGTGACCAACTGATGCAGCATGTTATACAACAACAGAGACAGTGATGCACACATTCACATAGTTTAGTTACTAATCCATGTATTAAGTGAGACCATTTTAATTACTCACTTAAACAGACAGTCAGACAGCTACTCAATCCTCCATCTAGACAGTTATATATCCACTCAATCTTCAATACAGATTGGTATATATATATATAATACATATCTAAATTTCAAACTAAACCACATTCACTGGATGATGTCATCATTGATGTTATCAGTAATGTCATTTGAGATGTCATCAGTGATGTCACTGACCATGTCATGAATGATGTAATATGCAACATCATTAGCAGTCCATTGCGGGCGCGCGAGTTATAGTTAGCAGAACTAAGTATAACAGAGGAATTTTACAGACTATTTGGATAGTAGTGTTCCCGAAGGAAACGTCCGCACTAATCTTTAAAGTACATATATGTATATTCAAGTAGTACACGAAAAGTATCCAAAGACCATTCAAAGCAATGAGTATCTTTTGGGTGCTAAAGAAATTCAAGGCACCTACTACCCAAAGGTGCTATAGGCAGACATGGAATGTGCATGCCAATGAGACTTTGTAATAAGAAATTCTAATTACAGCACTCCAAACAAATGTATATATAACAGTTATAGGCTCTGGTGTCTGGCCCGTCAGCACCAAAAACAGTTTAAGGCTGACTCTGAACAATAAACAAGTATCAAAGAACACGGATCACAGTGGATGAGAAGGGGTCCAAAGTTCTCAAAACACATTCCATTGAAGTCCGAGTCAATTATCTTCAATATATTCTTTATTCAAAATTTCATAAAAAGTTCTCCCAGCACGTAAATCGCCAACACGTGTTTCGTCTCACACTGAGACTTCATCAAGGCTGGAAATATTAAATGCAAATATTTTAGATTACAAAAATGTACACTATTTACAATTAAAAAAGAAATCATATGCATTAACCTATACATAGTATTAACCAATATCAACAATTTATAACATTATAAACAAATCCAGGACATAAGTCAATTACCATTATATGTAGAAACATGATTTTGGTTCAGTTAAGTTCAGCACATATATATTCTAAATGCCCTAGGAACAGATAACCATAGATACAGCACAACCTATGGCTAGCTGAAACGGAATCACTATACTTTAGGACATAGAATAAACTAAAAATAAAATAAAATAAAAATACAAAAGGACAGAAAATGAAAACCCACCATGAAAAATATCAGAATGTCATGTTGATGTGTAAGAGTTAAGGGGCACACTGCAGACATCAAGAGATGGAACACCTGAGAAAAGAAGGTCCGGTGTTAACAAGCGAAATCATAATAAATGCAATTCACGTTAATGCTAGAGTGACATGTTAATGTGTAAGGGTAAAAAGGCACACTGCAGAGATACAGTGATACAGCACCTGGAGGAAGGTCCGGTATTGACAAATGAAATATTCATAAATGCATTACAAATTTATTCTAAGACACCGAGTACCACCATATCAAAATATCAAAGGCGGTGAAGATACAGAAAGGACAAATTCAGAAATAGACATGCAAGAGAAAGAAAAGAACAACACTAGTCAACGAGTACACCAACAAACAGACTGTCGCAAAGAATAGAAGCAAAGATCTCCAAGCTAATCACGATCATCACACAGAAATTAGGATTGTTGTCTCACCATCTAGTTAAAACAGCGGAACTTGTAGCTGCAGTGTGTGGTAACACAAATACTTGTTTTAGAAAATTTCGAGGAACAGCAACATCAATCCTTATTCAAAGATGTAACTGAAATCACCAGATAGTAAATATGAAGAAAACATAAGTGAGAAGCATGTTACAAGGTCAGTCACATAACACCACAGGCAACCAGGTGGATTAAAACTGGTACTAAACATGAAAAAAGCAACTATATATATAATGCCTCAGATAGTAGACAGACGTAACTAGTGATGTTATATAGTGCATACACAATGAAATATGCGGTAGTGCATTAGCTCAAGGGGCTAGAAAGACTGTTTGATGTACAAGAAAAATGTGTCAGTAATACTCAAATCAGAAGGACATGAATAACCCGTCCTTGCCAAATTATACCTTAGCATGTCCAGAGTAGCTCAAGGGTCACAAGAAATATAATGCAACATCACCTGTGTCAACTCGGAAATCACGTAGGCTGAGAAAGCAAAGGGCACTCATGTGTTTACGCCAGGCATATCGATGGGCAAACTTATCAAATATATATATAAAAAGTATATCCATAGAAAACCCACCGGCAGGTTCTAACAGATAACCCGAAAAACGGCATTTCAAACACATGCAATGCCGCTTTCAATATACCGAACTTACGACAGTACTCACCTCAAGGGTGAAAACAAAGCGGGCTCTCACACTTGAAGTCCTTAATAGAAAAATAAATACGGTCGATGGACAATCGTCAAGCCCGTACTTAAGTAGTGGTTGAGTTAGCAACCCTGATAAGTTGCAATCTATGGAAAGGAAGATAAAGGGGCAAAAAGTTACCCAAATTGTCCAAGAGCAGCAAAAATTAGCGTCATTAACAAAGCCACAGTCAATTAAACACCGTAGCAAAACAGCGCTTACCTGGAGAGAAACCAAAGCTATATATAGATCGAGGGGCCCGCACCAACAAACAGACTTGCCGTGCGGCCGACATTATATATACTGAGTACTTGGAATCACAGCAAACCATATGACGCGGAAGTCGAACTCGTAAAGTGGAAATAAACAAAGGACACAGAAACAATCGCTTATTCGTCCCGAAGGGATATGTCAGCCATATTACAGCATGTTACTTTCTCAGGCGTACCCAAGACAGATTGTGAAAATCATGACAACTGTCATCACATGCGGGATAATAATAAAGGTCATGACGTGCATCATGGGATACAGGAGCATTCTGAAGGCAAAAGTAACAGAATATGGTATTTGGGCACAAATGCATTAGTCAGTTAAAAAATCACTTCTGAATACGGTAGGAAATTATTTCAATCATCTGAGAGTACCTAACTTACAAAATAAGACACAGCATGTCCGATATTGGCATGTCAGTGTGAAGAAGTGAAAAGTATTATGTGATAAGCGTGACTATGCATAAGGATGTCAACAACATGCAAGTATATGATTTACATGTAGTGGTGCCCCAAATGTGTGAAAAACATAATAAAACACAGGTCACACAAGCATATGCCAAGGTTTCCACCCTGGAGTCATAGTAGAAGATCTCTTTCCACTGTATTAAAGTATAATTCATATACGTACTATGCAGATTTGAGCACAATTTTTTCTCAAAAAATGAGCAGCAAAGAAACACTATATAGATACCACATAGAAATATTCAGACACAATATAGCAAACAATGACAGAGGTATAGGCGAGAACATGTATACAAGTTATTAGTCTTTAAGAAATACATGCAGTTCTCGATCAATGTTTAGGCCCCTGTCTACTGCTCTCAATTTGATTAACCATTGAGATTCTAATCTCCTCAAGTCAGTCACTCTATCCCCTCCTCTAGGATTAGCCTTGGCCACAGCAATACCATGAAACTTAATTGCAAGTATTTCTGATCCAGCATGTACAGTGTTATAGTGGACTGCTAGGGGATAGCTTCTGTTATTATTGCGGATGGCCCGTATGTGTTCTTGAATTCTCTCTTTAAGAGGTCTAATCGAGCTCCCTACATATATCTGTCCACAATGACAAACAATACAATATACAGTAAACTTGGTATTGCAATTAATAAATTGATTGATGTGGTATGTTTGCTTGGTGTTATATATGAAAGTTCTTTTTTTGTCATCAGCGAACTGACAAACGCAGCATTGGGTACATTTGTAAAAACCTTTGGGTTTGATAGGCATCCATGCGTTGATAGAGTCAGGGTGAACATTTTTACTAACAATGGAGGGACTTATGATGTTCCTAAGGCTCTTTCCCCTCTTGTAGGTAATTTTGGGTTTAGTTGTGACATGTGTCACCATGTCGGGATCCATTCTAAGGATCTTCCAGTGTTTGTTAAGAGTTCTGAATATCTGATTGCTATATGAATTGAACTGGGTGATGAACGATACCTTGTCATCCTTATGAGAGGATTTCTTTACCCTCCGCTTGAGAGTTTCCGACCTTGGTATTTTGTTGATCCGGTTGTGTGCTTTGTCTAATGTAGGCTTGTCATATCCTCTTATAGAAAAGCGTTGTTTCAAATGTGTTATCTCCTTTTGAAAATCGTTCTCAGAACTGCAATTGCGACGTATTCTGGTCATTTCGCCGAACGGAATGGCTGTAATCTGGGAAGTGGGGTGGGCACTGCTAGCATGCAAAACCGAGTTGCACGCGGTAGTTTTTCTGAATAGTTTGCTTTCAAGTTTTTCATTGCCAACATATAGAGTGGTGTCCAAAAAAATCTACATTATTTCTGCTGTAAGTGGAGGTGAAGCTAAGGTTGTATGTGTTGTTATTGATGTATTTAACAAATTCATTAAGTGAGACTTCATCCCCTGCCCATATTAGGAAAATGTCGTCTATAAACCGACACCACAATATGATGCGGTTAGACAAATCAGTAGGACCATGTCTTCATATGTGGAACTCTTCGAAAAATCCCATGTAGATGTTGGCAAAGGAAGGCGAGAATTTCGCCCCCATTGCTACACCAGAATGTTGGTGATACCATTCATCATTGTGAATGAAAAAATTGTTGTTCAATGCAAAAAGGGTCAATTCCAAAACCATTTGGGTATGCTGATATAAAGTAGCATCCCGTTTGGATAAATAGAAAGTCAAGGCTTCCATGCCTTTGTTAACTGGGATGCTTGTATATAAAGCACATACATCGAGTGTTACCAACAAAACATCATCCACCCAGGCCAGGTTCTCCAATTTATTGAGTAGATCTTTAGTATCTTCTATAAAAGAAGGAAGATTACGTACGATGGGCTGTATGATGATATCTATATACTCTGAGATGTGTTCTGTAATACTACCTATTCCTGATATAATAGGCCTCCCCGGAGGCTTGGTGATACTCTTGTGAACCTTCGGGAGTATATATAAATAAGCAGCCATAGGATTGGGATTGTAAAGGTATTTAAGTTCCGAGTCAGAGAGTACACCCGCACTATGCCAGTATCTTAACATTCTTTCCAAACACTGGTTGACATTTGTGTTGGATTGTAATCAATTTTAGTGTATGAAAGAGCATCCATCAAAAGTCTATCAATTTCTTCCAGATAGTCAGTTTTATTAAGTAGGACTATGTTGCCCCCTTTATCGGCTTCCTTTAAAACCAAATCCTTGTTGTTTGAAATTTGTTTTAGAGCTGTTCTTTCAGGCATACTAAGGTTGTCATGCTTAGCAATGGAAGCCCATTTAAACTTGTCTTCTAATTTGTATAGTTCTTCAGTAACTGCTTTGAAGAAACAATCTATAAGATTGTCATGGGGAAGTTGTGGAACAAAATTAGATTTATTTCTAAGACCACTGTTCGTTTGCAGATTGCTCTCAATACCTAACTCCTCCAACAATTTTTCCATACCCGGAGGATTCTCTAAGCTGTCATCAAGTTCCAATAGCATTTGCGCATTTTGTACATCACTGATGGATTGACCACTCTTAGCCACTGTATAAATGGGTACACTAGACAGTTTTTTATTAGTTTCAAAGAATTTCTTTAATTTTAGTTTACGTGTAAACTTAAATAAATCAACATGTAATGAAACAAAATCAGGTTTGGCAAGTGGACAAAAACCTAGGCCCTTTTTTAGCAAATCCTCCTCAGCAGTACTTAATACATTTGAAGATAGGTTGATAATAGCAACATCATCAGTCATGACGGAACAGCTAACAATCAGATCACTATCAACAGTATCGATGGGTGTAACTATTTCCTCTGTACACAGGATGCTGATCTCGTTACTCGTTTGCTTTCGTCTATTCCTATTTTTTCTTCCACCCCTCCTTGTTCTCTTCCTCCTGTATTCTTTCGATTGTAAGTTGTTTTGGTTCCCTTGCGGAATCTCTCCAGCTCTAATAAAAAAGCAGAACCTGTGCCAGTATTATCAGAGACCAAGGTCGTTAGTGAAGATTCACATCTGTTTTCACTGATCCCACTGGCACAGCTCGAGAGGTCAGAATCACTCGCTGATATAGTGGTGTCTGATTTTTTATTATTTAGGAGGGTAGCTACACCTGCTCTCGGTTTTACTTCGTCAAATTTTTTTGAGAATGTAAAAATCCTCCCATTACGATAATCATTTTCGTCCCTTTTGAGTTTTCTAATTTTCTTGTCTCTAATGTAAGTTTGATGTGCTGTCAATATATCCTTTAGAATTTTAAAATTCTTCTCAGTAATTTCTGGTAGATTGAGCAATTTAATCTCTTCTTCTATTGACTCAATTTCCGTCAATAATTTAGCCCTTTTGCGTTCTGCATGTCGAATGAGAATATCAATCATCCCGAATGAGGAACCCGATATTAAATGTTCCCATTCGCTAAGAAGATCAGGATCAAGGTCCTCAAAGGTAGGAAAGATTATGACACGTAGTCCTCTAGGGATTTGTTTAAGTTCTAGATATTTTTTCAAGGTGGAAAGGTCCCACCATCGGGAAAGTTCCGCTTTACGCAGTCTTTCCAATTTTACAAATAATTGTTTAAGGCCAACAGGTTTATCCTCTGTAACTGGTGTGGGCTTGGACTGGATCCCCTTATCAGTAAAAATATCATTGAAAAGTTTATCCCTATCATCAGAAAAGTTAGCCATGGTAAGCGTGCAGAGGTTATTAGCTGAAAAGCTCAACAACAGATCAGAACAATATATAAATACTGGAAAGTAATCTTATCCAGATCACGTGTACAGAGAAAAAAGAAGTGCAGGACTCACTTAATGAATTCTACAGACTATTTGGATAGTAGTGTTCCCGAAGGAAACGTCCGCACTAATCTTTAAAGTACATATATGTATATTCAAGTAGTACACGAAAAGTATCCAAAGACCATTCAAAGCAATGAGTATCTTTTGGGTGCTAAAGAAATTCAAGGCACCTACTACCCAAAGGTGCTATAGGCAGACATGGAATGTGCATGCCAATGAGACTTTGTAATAAGAAATTCTAATTACAGCACTCCAAACAAATGTATATATAACAGTTATAGGCTCTGGTGTCTGGCCCGTCAGCACCAAAAACAGTTTAAGGCTGACTCTGAACAATAAACAAGTATCAAAGAACACGGATCACAGTGGATGAGAAGGGGTCCAAAGTTCTCAAAACACATTCAATTGAAGTCCGAGTCAATTATCTTCAATATATTCTTTATTCAAAATTTCATAACGGGCCAGACACCAGAGCCTATAACTGTTATATATACATTTGTTTGGAGTGCTGTAATTAGAATTTCTTATTACAAAGTCTCATTGGCATGCATATTCCATGTCTGCCTATAGCACCTTTGGGTAGTAGGTGCCTTGAATTTCTTTAGCACCCAAAAGATACTCATTGCTTTGAATGGTCTTTGGATACTTTTCGTGTACTACTTGAATATACATATATGTACTTTAAAGATTAGTGCGGACGTTTCCTTCGGGAACACTACTATCCAAATAGTCTGTAGAATTCATTAAGTGAGTCCTGCACTTCTTTTTCCTCTGTACACGTGATCTGGATAAGATTACTTTCCAGTATATATATTGTTCTGATCTGTTGTTGAGCTTTTCAGCTAATAACCTCTGCACGCTTACCATGGCTAACTTTTCTGATGATAGGGACTAACTTTTCAATGATATTGTTACTGATAAGGGGATCCAGTCCAAGCCCACACCAGTTACAGAGGATAAACCTGTTGGCCTTAAACAATTATTTGTAAAATTGGAAAGACTGCGTAAAGCGGAACTTTCCCGATGGTGGGACCTTTCCACCTTGAAAAAATATCTAGAACTTAAACAAATCCCTAGAGGACTACGTGTCATAATCTTTCCTACCTTTGAGGACCTTGATCCTGATCTTCTTAGCGAATGGGAACATTTAATATCGGGTTCCTCATTCGGGATGATTGATATTCTCATTCGACATGCAGAAGGCAAAAGGGCTAAACTATTGACGGAAATTGAGTCAATAGAAGAAGAGATTAAATTGCTCAATCTACCAGAAATTACTGAGAAGAATTTTAAAATTCTAAAGGATAAATTGACAGCACATCAAACTTACATTAGAGACAAGAAAATTAGAAAACTCAAAAGGGACGAAAATGATTATCGTAATGGGAGGATTTTTACATTCGCAAAAAAATTTGACGAAGTAAAACCGAGAGCAGGTGTAGCTACCCTCCTAAATAATAAAAAATCAGACACCACTACATCAGCGAGTGATTCTGACCTCTCGAGCTGTGCCAGTGGGATCAGTGAAAACAGAAGTGAATCTTCACTAACGACCTTGGTCTCTGATAATACTGGCACAGGTTCTGCTTTTTTATTAGAGCTGGAGAGATTCCGCAAGGGAACCAAAACAACTTACAATCGAAAGAATACAGGAGGAAGAGAACAAGGAGGGGTGGAAGAAAAAATAGGAATAGACGAAAGCAAACGAGTAACGAGATCAGCATCCCGTGTACAGAGGAAATAGTTACACCCATCGATACTGTTGATAGTGATCTGATTGTTAGCTGTTCCGTCATGACTGATGATGTTGCTATTATCAACCTATCTTCAAATGTATTAAGTACTGCTGAGGAGGATTTGCTAAAAAAGGGCTTAGGTTTTTGTCCACTTGCCAAACCTGATTTTGTTTCATTACATGTTGATTTATTTAAGTTTACACGTAAACTAAAATTAAAGAAATTCTTTGAAACTAATAAAAAACTGTCTAGTGTACCCATTTATACAGTGGCTAAGAGTGGTCAATCCATCAGTGATGTACAAAATGTGCAAATGCTATTGGAACTTGATGACAGCTTAGAGAATCCTCCGGGTATGGAAAAATTGTTGGAGGAGTTAGGTATTGAGAGCAATCTGCAAACGAACAGTGGTCTTAGAAATAAATCTAATTTTGTTCCACAACTTCCCCATGACAATCTTATAGATTGTTTCTTCAAAGCAGTTACTGAAGAACTATACAAATTAGAAGACAAGTTTAAATGGGCTTCCATTGCTAAGCATGACAACCTTAGTATGCCTGAAAGAACAGCTCTAAAACAAATTTCAAACAACAAGGATTTGGTTTTAAAGGAAGCCGATAAAGGGGGCAACATAGTCCTACTTAACAAAACTGACTATCTGGAAGAAATTGATAGACTTTTGATGGATGCTCTTTCATACACTAAAATTGATTATAATCCAACACAACATGTCAACCAGTGTTTGGAAAGAATGTTAAGATACTGGCATAGTGCGGGTGTACTCTCTGACTCGGAACTTAAATACCTTTACAATCCCAATCCTATGGCTGCTTATTTATATATACTCCCGAAGGTTCACAAGAGTATCACCAAGCCTCCGGGGAGGCCTATTATATCAGGAATAGGTAGTATTACAGAACACATCTCAGAGTATATAGATATCATCATACAGCCCATCGTACGTAATCTTCCTTCTTTTATAGAAGATACTAAAGATCTACTCAATAAATTGGAGAACCTGGCCTGGGTGGATGATGTTTTGTTGGTAACACTCGATGTATGTGCTTTATATACAAGCATCCCAGTTAACAAAGGCATGGAAGCCTTGACTTTCTATTTATCCAAACGAGATGGTACTTTATATCAGCATACCCAAATGGTTTTGGAATTGACCCTTTTTGCATTGAACAACAATTTTTTCATTCACAATGATGAATGGTATCACCAACATTCTGGTGTAGCAATGGGGGCGAAATTCTCGCCTTCCTTTGCCAACATCTACATGGGATTTTTCGAAGAGTTCCACATATGGAGACATGGTCCTACTGATTTGTCTAACCGCATCATATTGTGGTGTCGGTTTATAGACGACATTTTCCTAATATGGGCAGGGGATGAAGTCTCACTTAATGAATTTGTTAAATACATCAATAACAACACATACAACCTTAGCTTCACCTCCAATTACAGCAGAAATAATGTAGATTTTTTGGACACCACTCTATATGTTGGCAATGAAAAACTTGAAAGCAAACTATTCAGAAAAACTACCGCGTGCAACTCGGTTTTGCATGCTAGCAGTGCCCACCCCACTTCCCAGATTACAGCCATTCCGTTCGGCGAAATGACCAGAATACTTCGCAATTGCAGTTCTGAGAACGATTTTCAAAAGGAGATAACACATTTGAAACAACGCTTTTCTATAAGAGGATATGACAAGCCTACATTAGACAAAGCACACAACCGGATCAACAAAATACCAAGGACGGAAACTCTCAAGCGGAGGGTAAAGAAATCCTCTCATAAGGATGACAAGGTATCATTCATCACCCAGTTCAATTCATATAGCAATCAGATATTCAGAACTCTTAACAAACACTGGAAGATCCTTAGAATGGATCCCGACCTGGTGACACATGTCACAACTAAACCCAAAATTACCTACAAGAGGGGAAAGAGCCTTAGGAACATCATAAGTCCCTCCATTGTTAATAAAAATGTTCACCCTGACTCTATCAACGCATGGATGCCTATCAAACCCAAAGGTTTTTACAAATGTACCCAATGCTGCGTTTGTCAGTTCGCTGATGACAAAAAAAAACTTTCATATATAACACCAAGCAAACATACCACATCAATCAATGTATTAATTGCAATACCAAGTTTACTGTATATTGTATTGTTTGTCATTGTGGACAGATATATGTAGGGAGCTCGATTAGACCTCTTAAAGAGAGAATTCAAGAACACATACGGGCCATCCGCAATAATAACAGAAGCTATCCCCTAGCAGTCCACTATAACACTGTACATGCTGGATCAGAAATACTTGCAATTAAGTTTCATGGTATTGCTGTGGCCAAGGCTAATCCTAGAGGAGGGGATAGAGTGACTGACTTGAGGAGATTAGAATCTCAATGGTTAATCAAATTGAGAGCAGTAGACAGGGGCCTAAACATTGATCGAGAACTGCATGTATTTCTTAAAGACTAATAACTTGTATACATGTTCTCGCCTATACCTCTGTCATTGATTGCTATATTGTGTCTGAATATTTCTATGTGGTATCTATATAGTGTTTCTTTGCTGCTCATTTTTTGAGAAAAAATTGTGCTCAAATCTGCATAGTACTTATATGAATTATACTTTAATACAGTGGAAAGAGATCTTCTACTATGACTCCAGGGTGGAAACCTTGGCATATGCTTGTGTGACCTGTGTTTTATTATGTTTTTCACACATTTGGGGCACCACTACATGTAAATCATATACTTGCATGTTGTTGACATCCTTATGCATAGTCACGCTTATCACATAATACTTTTCACTTCTTCACACTGACATGCCAATATCGGACATGCTGTGTCTTATTTTGTAAGTTAGGTACTCTCAGATGATTGAAATAATTTCCTACCGTATTCAGAAGTGATTTTTTAACTGACTAATGCATTTGTGACCAAATACCATATTCTGTTACTTTTGCCTTCAGAATGCTCCCGTATCCCATGATGCACGTCATGACCTTTATTATTATCCCGCATGTGATGACAGTTGTCATGATTTTCACAATCTGTCTCGGGTACGCCTGAGAAAGTAACATGCTGTAATATGGCTGACATATCCCTTTAGGACGAATAAGCGATTGTTTCTGTGTCCTTTGTATATTTCCACTTTACGAGTTCGACTTCCGCGTCATATGGTTCGCTGTGATTCCAAGTACTCAGTATATATAATGTCGGCCGCACGGCAAGTCTGTTTGTTGGTGCGGGCCCCTCGATCTATATATAGCTTTGGTTTCTCTCCAGGTAAGCGCTGTTTTGCTACGGTGTTTAATTGACTGTGGCTTTGTTAATGACGCTAATTATTGCTGGTCTTGGACAATTTGGGTAACTTTTTGCCCCTTTATCTTCCTTTCCTTAGATTGCAACTTATCAGGGTTGCTAACTCAACCACTACTTAAGTACGGGCTTGACGATTGTCCATCGACCGTATTTATTTTTCTATTAAGGACTTCAAGTGTGAGAGCCCGCTTTGTTTTCACCCTTGAGGTGAGTACTGTCGTGAGTTCTGTATATTGAAAGCGGCATTGCATGTGTTTGAAATGCCGTTTTTCGGGTTATCTGTTAGAACCTGCCGGTGGGTTTTCTATGGATATACTTTTTATATATATATTTGATAAGTTTGCCCATCGATATGCCTGGCGTAAACACATGAGTGCCCTTTGCTTTCTCAGCCTACGTGATTTCCGAGTTGACACAGGTGATGTTGCATTATATTTCTTGTGACTCTTGAGCTACTCTGGACATGCTAAGGTATAATTTGGCTAGGACGGGTTATTCATGTCCTTCTGATTTGAGTATTACTGACACATTTTTCCTGTACATCAAACAGTCTTTCTAGCCCCTTGAGCTAATGCACTACCGCATATTTCATTGTGTATGCACTATATAACATCACTAGTTACGCCTGTCTACTATCTGAGGCATTATATCTAGTTGCTTTTTTCATGTTTAGTACCAGTTTTAATCCACCTGGTTGCCTGTGGTGTTATGTGACTGACCTTGTAACATGCTTCTCACTTATGTTTTCTTCATATTTACTATCTGGTGATTTCAGTTACATCTTTGAATAAGGATTGATGTTGCTGTTCCTCGAAATTTTCTAAAACAAGTATTTGTGTTACCACACACTGCAGCTACAAGTTCCGCTGTTTTAACTAGATGGTGAGACAACAATCCTAATTTCTGTGTGATGATCGTGATTAGCTTGGAGATCTTTGCTTCTATTCTTTGCGACAGTCTGTTTGTTGGTGTACTCGTTGACTAGTGTTGTTCTTTTCTTTCTCTTGCATGTCTATTTCTGAATTTGTCCTTTCTGTATCTTCACCGCCTTTGATATTTTGATATGGTGGTACTCGGTGTCTTAGAATAAATTTGTAATGCATTTATGAATATTTCATTTGTCAATACCGGACCTTCCTCCAGGTGCTGTATCACTGTATCTCTGCAGTGTGCCTTTTTACCCTTACACATTAACATGTCACTCTAGCATTAACGTGAATTGCATTTATTATGATTTCACTTGTTAACACCGGACCTTCTTTTCTCAGGTGTTCCATCTCTTGATGTCTGCAGTGTGCCCCTTAACTCTTACACATCAACATGACATTCTGCTATTTTTCATGGTGGGTTTTCATTTTCTGTCCTTTTGTATTTTTATTTGATTTTATTTTTAGTTTATTCTATGTCCTAAAGTATAGTGATTCCGTTTCAGCTAGCCATAGGTTGTGCTGTATCTATGGTTATCTGTTCCTAGGGCATTTAGAATATATATGTGCTGAACTTAACTGAACCAAAATCATGTTTCTACATATAATGGTAATTGACTTATGTCCTGGATTTGTTTATAATGTTATGAATTGTTGATATTGGTTAATACTATGTATAGGTTAATGCATATGATTTCTTTTTTAATTGTAAATAGTGTACATTTTTGTAATCTAAGATATTTGCATTTAATATTTCCAGCCTTGATGAAGTCTCAGAGTGAGACGAAACACGTGTTGGCGATTTACGTGCTGGGAGAACTTTTTATGAAATTTTGAATAAAGAATATATTGAAGATAATTGACTCGGACTTCAATTGAATGTGTTTTGAGAACTTTGGACCCCTTCTCATCCACTGTGATCCGTGTTCTTTGATACTTGTTTATTGTTCAGAGTCAGCCGTAAACTGTTTTTGGTGCTGACGGGCCAGACACCAGAGCCTATAACTGTTATATATACATTTGTTTGGAGTGCTGTAATTAGAATTTCTTATTACAAAGTCTCATTGGCATGCACATTCCATGTCTGCCTATAGCACCTTTGGGTAGTAGGTGCCTTGAATTTCTTTAGCACCCAAAAGATACTCATTGCTTTGAATGGTCTTTGGATACTTTTCGTGTACTACTTGAATATACATATATGTACTTTAAAGATTAGTGCGGACGTTTCCTTCGGGAACACTACTATCCAAATAGTCTGTAGAATTCATTAAGTGAGTCCTGCACTTCTTTTTCCTCTGTACACGTGATCTGGATAAGATTACTTTCCAGTATATATATTGTTCTGATCTGTTGTTGAGCTTTTCAGCTAATAACCTCTGCACGCTTACCATGGCTAACTTTTCTGACGATAGGGATAAACTTTTCAATTATATTTTTACTGATAAGGGGATCCAGTCCAAGCCCACACCAGTTACAGAGGATAAACCTGTTGGCCTTAAACAATTATTTGTAAAATTGGAAAGACTGCGTAAAGCGGAACTTTCCCGATGGTGGGACCTTTCCACCTTGAAAAAATATCTAGAACTTAAACAAATCCCTAGAGGACTACGTGTCATAATCTTTCCTACCTTTGAGGACCTTGATCCTGATCTTCTTAGCGAATGGGAACATTTAATATCGGGTTCCTCATTCGGGATGATTGATATTCTCATTCGACATGCAGAACGCAAAAGGGCTAAACTATTGACGGAAATTGAGTCAATAGAAGAAGAGATTAAATTGCTCAATCTACCAGGAATTACTGAGAAGAATTTTAAAATTCTAAAGGATATATTGACAGCACATCAAACTTACATTAGAGACAAGAAAATTAGAAAACTCAAAAGGGACGAAAATGATTATCGTAATGGGAGGATTTTTACATTCGCAAAAAAATTTGACGAAGTAAAACCGAGAGCAGGTGTAGCTACCCTCCTAAATAATAAAAAATCAGACACCACTATATCAGCGAGTGATTCTGACCTCTCGAGCTGTGCCAGTGGGATCAGTGAAAACAGAAGTGAATCTTCACTAACGACCTTGGTCTCTGATAATACTGGCACAGGTTCTGCTTTTTTATTAGAGCTGGAGAGATTCCGCAAGGGAACCAAAACAACTTACAATCAAAAGAATACAGGAGGAAGAGAACAAGGAGGGGTGGAAGAAAAAATAGGAATAGACGAAAGCAAACGAGTAACGAGATCAGCATCCCGTGTACAGAGGAAATAGTTACACCCATCGATACTGTTGATAGTGATCTGATTGTTAGCTGTTCCGTCATGACTGATGATGTTGCTATTATCAACCTATCTTCAAATGTATTAAGTACTGCTGAGGAGGATTTGCTAAAAAAGGGCCTAGGTTTTTGTCCACTTGCCAAACCTGATTTTGTTTCATTACATGTTGATTTATTTAAGTTTACACGTAAACTAAAATTAAAGAAATTCTTTGAAACTAATAAAAAACTGTCTAGTGTACCCATTTATACAGTGGCTAAGAGTGGTCAATCCATCAGTGATGTACAAAATGTGCAAATGCTATTGGAACTTGATGACAGCTTAGAGAATCCTCCGGGTATGGAAAAATTGTTGGAGGAGTTAGGTATTGAGAGCAATCTGCAAACGAACAGTGGTCTTAGAAATAAATCTAATTTTGTTCCACAACTTCCCCATGACAATCTTATAGATTGTTTCTTCAAAGCAGTTACTGAAGAACTATACAAATTAGAAGACAAGTTTAAATGGGCTTCCATTGCTAAGCATGACAACCTTAGTATGCCTGAAAGAACAGCTCTAAAACAAATTTCAAACAACAAGGATTTGGTTTTAAAGGAAGCCGATAAAGGGGGCAACATAGTCCTACTTAATAAAACTGACTATCTGGAAGAAATTGATAGACTTTTGATGGATGCTCTTTCATACACTAAAATTGATTATAATCCAACACAACATGTCAATCAGTGTTTGGAAAGAATGTTAAGATACTGGCATAGTGCGGGTGTACTCTCTGACTCGGAACTTAAATACCTTTACAATCCCAATCCTATGGCTGCTTATTTATATATACTCCCGAAGGTTCACAAGAGTATCACCAAGCCTCCGGGGAGGCCTATTATATCAGGAATAGGTAGTATTACAGAACACATCTCAGAGTATATAGATATCATCATACAACCCATCGTACGTAATCTTCTTTCTTTTATAGAAGACACTAAAGATCTACTCAATAAATTGGAGAACCTGGCCTGGGTGGATGATGTTTTGTTGGTAACACTCGATGTATGTGCTTTATATACAAGCATCCCAGTTAACAAAGGCATGGAAGCCATGACTTTCTATTTATCCAAACGAGATGCTACTTTATATCAGCATACCCAAATGGTTTTGGAATTGACCCTTTTTGCATTGAACAACAATTTTTTCATTCACAATGATGAATGGTATCACCAACATTCTGGTGTAGCAATGGGGGCGAAATTCTCGCCTTCCTTTGCCAACATCTACATGGGATTTTTCGAAGAGTTCCACATATGGAGACATGGTCCTACTGATTTGTCTAACCGCATCATATTGTGGTGTCGGTTTATAGACGACATTTTCCTAATATGGGCAGGGGATGAAGTCTCACTTAATGAATTTGTTAAATACATCAATAACAACACATACAACCTTAGCTTCACCTCCACTTACAGCAGGAATAATGTAGATTTTTTGGACACCACTCTATATGTTGGCAATGAAAAACTTGAAAGCAAACTATTCAGAAAAACTACCGCGTGCAACTTGGTTTTGCATGCTAGCAGTGCCCACCCCACTTCCCAGATTACAGCCATTCCGTTCGGCGAAATGACCAGAATACGTCGCAATTGCAGTTCTGAGAACGATTTTCAAAAGGAGATAACACATTTGAAACAACGCTTTTCTATAAGAGGATATGACAAGCCTACATTAGACAAAGCACACAACCGGATCAACAAAATACCAAGGTCGGAAACTCTCAAGCGGAGGGTAAAGAAATCCTCTCATAAGGATGACAAGGTATCGTTCATCACCCAGTTCAATTCATATAGCAATCAGATATTCAGAACTCTTAACAAACACTGGAAGATCCTTAGAATGGATCCCGACCTGGTGACACATGTCACAACTAAACCCAAAATTACCTACAAGAGGGGAAAGAGCCTTAGGAACATCATAAGTCCCTCCATTGTTAGTAAAAATGTTCACCCTGACTATCAACGCATGGATGCCTATCAAACCCAAAGGTTTTTACAAATGTACCCAATGCTGCGTTTGTCAGTTCGCTGATGACAAAAAAAGAACTTTCATATATAACACCAAGCAAACATACCACATCAATCAATGTATTAATTGCAATACCAAGTTTACTGTATATTGTATTGTTTGTCACTGTGGACAGATATATGTAGGGAGCTCGATTAGACCTCTTAAAGAGAGAATTCAAGAACACATACGGGCCATCCGCAATAATAACAGAAGCTATCCCCTAGCAGTCCACTATAACACTGTACATGCTGGATCAGAAATACTTGCAATTAAGTTTCATGGTATTGCTGTGGCCAAGGCTAATCCTAGAGGAGGGGATAGAGTGACTGACTTGAGGAGATTAGAATCTCAATGGTTAATCAAATTGAGAGCAGTAGACAGGGGCCTAAACATTGATCAAGAACTGCATGTATTTCTTAAAGACTAATAACTTGTATACATGTTCTCGCCTATACCTCTGTCATTGATTGCTATATTGTGTCTGAATATTTCTATGTGGTATCTATATAGTGTTTCTTTGCTGCTCATTTTTTGAGAAAAAATTGTGCTCAAATCTGCATAGTACGTATATGAATTATACTTTAATACAGTGGAAAGAGATCTTCTACTATGACTCCAGGGTGGAAACCTTGGCATATGCTTGTGTGACCTGTGTTTTATTATGTTTTTCACACATTTGGGGCACCACTACATGTAAATCATATACTTGCATGTTGTTGACATCCTTATGCATAGTCACGCTTATCACATAATACTTTTCACTTCTTCACACTGACATGCCAATATCGGACATGCTGTGTCTTATTTTGTAAGTTAGGTACTCTGAGATGATTGAAATAATTTCCTACCGTATTCAGAAGTGATTTTTTAACTGACTAATGCATTTGTGCCCAAATACCATATTCTGTTACTTTTGCCTTCAGAATGCTCCCGTATCCCATGATGCACGTCATGACCTTTATTATTATCCCGCATGTGATGACAGTTGTCATGATTTTCACAATCTGTCTTGGGTACGCCTGAGAAAGTAACATGCTGTAATATGGCTGACATATCCCTTCGGGACGAATAAGCGATTGTTTCTGTGTCCTTTGTTTATTTCCACTTTACGAGTTCGACTTCCGCGTCATATGGTTCGCTGTGATTCCAAGTACTCAGTATATATAATGTCGGCCGCACGGCAAGTCTGTTTGTTGGTGCGGGCCCCTCGATCTATATATAGCTTTGGTTTCTCACCAGGTAAGCGCTGTTTTGCTACGGTGTTTAATTGACTGTGGCTTTGTTAATGACGCTAATTTTTGCTGCTCTTGGACAATTTGGGTAACTTTTTGCCCCTTTATCTTCCTTTCCTTAGATTGCAACTTATCAGGGTTGCTAACTCAACCACTACTTAAGTACGGGCTTGACGATTGTCCATCGACCGTATTTATTTTTCTATTAAGGACTTCAAGTGTGAGAGCCCGCTTTGTTTTCACCCTTGAGGTGAGTACTGTCGTGAGTTCTGTATATTGAAAGCGGCATTGCATGTGTTTGAAATGCCGTTTTTCGGGTTATCTGTTAGAACCTGCCGGTGGGTTTTCTATGGATATACTTTTTATATATATATTTGATAAGTTTGCCCATCGATATGCCTGGCGTAAACACATGAGTGCCCTTTGCTTTCTCAGCCTACGTGATTTCCGAGTTGACACAGGTGATGTTGCATTATATTTCTTGTGACTCTTGAGCTACTCTGGACATGCTAAGGTATAATTTGGCTAGGACGGGTTATTCATGTCCTTCTGATTTGAGTATTACTGACACATTTTTCTTGTACATCAAACAGTCTTTCTAGCCCCTTGAGCTAATGCACTACCGCATATTTCATTGTGTATGCACTATATAACATCACTAGTTACGCCTGTCTACTATCTGAGGCATTATATCTAGTTGCTTTTTTTATGTTTAGTACCAGTTTTAATCCACCTGGTTGCCTGTGGTGTTATGTGACTGACCTTGTAACATGCTTCTCACTTATGTTTTCTTCATATTTACTATCTGGTGATTTCAGTTACATCTTTGAATAAGGATTGATGTTGCTGTTCCTCGAAATTTTCTAAAACAAGTATTTGTGTTACCACACACTGCAGCTACAAGTTCCGCTGTTTTAACTAGATGGTGAGACAACAATCCTAATTTCTGTGTGATGATCGTGATTAGCTTGGAGATCTTTGCTTCTATTCTTTGCGACAGTCTGTTTGTTGGTGTACTCGTTGACTAGTGTTGTTCTTTTCTTTCTCTTGCATGTCTATTTCTGAATTTGTCCTTTCTGTATCTTCACCGCCTTTGATATTTTGATATGATGGTACTCGGTGTCTTAGAATAAATTTGTAATGCATTTATGAATATTTCATTGTCAATACCGGACCTTCCTCCAGGTGCTGTATCACTGTATCTCTGCAGTGTGCCTTTTTACCCTTACACATTAACTTGTCACTCTAGCATTAACGTGAATTGCATTTATTATGATTTCACTTGTTAACACCGGACCTTCTTTTCTCAGGTGTTCCATCTCTTGATGTCTGCAGTGTGCCCCTTAACTCTTACACATCAACATGACATTCTGCTATTTTTCATGGTGGGTTTTCATTTTCTGTCCTTTTGTATTTTTATTTGATTTTATTTTTAGTTTATTCTATGTCCTAAAGTATAGTGATTCCGTTTCAGCTAGCCATAGGTTGTGCTGTATCTATGGTTATCTGTTCCTAGGGCATTTAGAATATATATGTGCTGAACTTAACTGAACCAAAATCATGTTTCTACATATAATGGTAATTGACTTATGTCCTGGATTTGTTTATAATGTTATGAATTGTTGATATTGGTTAATACTATGTATAGGTTAATGCATATGATTTCTTTTTTAATTGTAAATAGTGTACATTTTTGTAATCTAAAATATTTGCATTTAATATTTCCAGCCTTGATGAAGTCTCAGTGTGAGACGAAACACGTGTTGGTGATTTACGTGCTGGGAGAACTTTTTATGAAATTTTGAATAAAGAATATATTGAAGCTAATTGACTCGGACTTCAATTGAATGTGTTTTGAGAACTTTGGACCCCTTCTCATCCACTGTGATCCGTGTTCTTTGATACTTGTTTATTGTTCAGAGTCAGCCTTAAACTGTTTTTGGTGCTGACGGGCCAGACACCAGAGCCTATAACTGTTATATATACATTTGTTTGGAGTGCTGTAATTAGAATTTCTTATTACAAAGTCTCATTGGCATGCACATTCCATGTCTGCCTATAGCACCTTTGGGTAGTAGGTGCCTTGAATTTCTTTAGCACCCAAAAGATACTCATTGCTTTGAATGGTCTTTGGATACTTTTCGTGTACTACTTGAATATACATATATGTACTTTAAAGATTAGTGCGGACGTTTCTTTCGGGAACACTACTATCCAAATAGTCTGTAGAATTCATTAAGTGAGTCCTGCACTTCTTTTTCCTCTGTACACGTGATCTGGATAAGATTACTTTCCAGTATATATATTGTTCTGATCTGTTGTTGAGCTTTTCAGCTAATAACCTCTGCACGCTTACCATGGCTAACTTTTCTGACGATAGGGATAAACTTTTCAATTATATTTTTACTGATAAGGGGATCCAGTCCAAGCCCACACCAGTTACAGAGGATAAACCTGTTGTCCTTAAACAATTATTTGTAAAATTGGAAAGACTGCGTAAAGCAGAACTTTCCCGATGGTGGGACCTTTCCACCTTGAAAAAATATCTAGAACTTAAACAAATCCCTAGAGGACTACGTGTCATAATCTTTCCTACCTTTGAGGACCTTGATCCTGATCTTCTTAGCGAATGGGAACATTTAATATCGGGTTCCTCATTCGGGATGATTGATATTCTCATTCGACAGGCAGAACGCAAAAGGGCTAAACTATTGACGGAAATTGAGTCAATAGAAGAAGAGATTAAATTGCTCAATCTACCAGGAATTACTGAGAAGAATTTTAAAATTCTAAAGGATATATTGACTGCACATCAAACTTACATTAGAGACAAGAAAATTAGAAAACTCAAAAGGGACGAAAATGATTATCGTAATGGGAGGATTTTTACATTCGCAAAAAAATTTGACAAAGTAAAACCGAGAGCAGGTGTAGCTACCCTCCTAAATAATAAAAAATCAGACACCACTATATCAGCGAGTGATTCTGACCTCTCGAGCTGTGCCAGTGGGATCAGTGAAAACAGAAGTGAATCTTCACTAACGACCTTGGTCTCTGATAATACTGGCACAGGTTCTGCTTTTTTATTAGAGCTAGAGAGATACCGCAAGGGAACCAAAACAACTTACAATCGAAAGAATACAGGAGGAAAAGAACAAGGAGGGGTGGAAGAAAAAATAGGAATAGACGAAAGCAAACGAGTAACAAGATCAGCATCCCGTGTACAGAGGAAATAGTTACACCCATCGATACTGTTGATAGTGATCTGATTGTTAGCTGTTCCGTCATGACTGATGATGTTGCTATTATCAACCTATCTTCAAATGTATTAAGTACTGCTGAGGAGGATTTGCTAAAAAAGGGCCTAGGTTTTTGTCCACTTGCCAAACCTGATTTTGTTTCATTACATGTTGATTTATTTAAGTTTACACGTAAACTAAAATTAAAGAAATTCTTTGAAACTAATAAAAAACTGTCTAGTGTACCCATTTATACAGTGGCTAAGAGTGGTCAATCCATCAGTGATGTACAAAATGTGCAAATGCTATTGGAACTTGATGACAGCTTAGAGAATCCTCCGGGTATGGAAAAATTGTTGGAGGAGTTAGGTATTGAGAGCAATCTGCAAACGAACAGTGGTCTTAGAAATAAATCTAATTTTGTTCCACAACTTCCCCATGACAATCTTATAGATTGTTTCTTCAAAGCAGTTACTGAAGAACTATACAAATTAGAAGACAAGTTTAAATGGGCTTCCATTGCTAAGCATGACAACCTTAGTATGCCTGAAAGAACAGCTCTAAAACAAATTTCAAACAACAAGGATTTGGTTTTAAAGGAAGCCGATAAAGGGGGCAACATAGTCCTACTTAATAAAACTGACTATCTGGAAGAAATTGATAGACTTTTGATGGATGCTCTTTCATACACTAAAATTGATTATAATCCAACACAACATGTCAATCAGTGTTTGGAAAGAATGTTAAGATACTGGCATAGTGCGGGTGTACTCTCTGACTCGGAACTTAAATACCTTTACAATCCCAATCCTATGGCTGCTTATTTATATATACTCCCGAAGGTTCACAAGAGTATCACCAAGCCTCCGGGGAGGCCTATTATATCAGGAATAGGTAGTATTACAGAACACATCTCAGAGTATATAGATATCATCATACAGCCCATCATACGTAATCTTCCTTCTTTTATGGAAGATACTAAAGATCTACTCAATAAATTGGAGAACCTGGCCTGGGTGGATGATGTTTTGTTGGTAACACTCGATGTATGTGCTTTATATACAAGCATCCCAGTTAACAAAGGCATGGAAGCCATGACTTTCTATTTATCCAAACGAGATGCTACTTTATATCAGCATACCCAAATGGTTTTGGAATTGACCCTTTTTGCATTGAACAACAATTTTTTCATTCACAATGATGAATGGTATCACCAACATTCTGGTGTAGCAATGGGGGCGAAATTCTCGCCTTCCTTTGCCAACATCTACATGGGATTTTTCGAAGAGTTCCACATATGGAGACATGGTCCTACTGATTTGTCTAACCGCATCATATTGTGGTGTCGGTTTATAGACGACATTTTCCTAATATGGGCAGGGGATGAAGTCTCACTTAATGAATTTGTTAAATACATCAATAACAACACATACAACCTTAGCTTCACCTCCACTTACAGCAGAAATAATGTAGATTTTTTGGACACCACTCTATATGTTGGCAATGAAAAACTTGAAAGCAAACTATTCAGAAAAACTACCGCGTGCAACTCGGTTTTGCATGCTAGCAGTGCCCACCCCACTTCCCAGATTACAGCCATTACGTTCGGCGAAATGACCAGAATACGTCGCAATTGCAGTTCTGAGAACGATTTTCAAAAGGAGATAACACATTTGAAACAACGCTTTTCTATAAGAGGATATGACAAGCCTACATTAGACAAAGCACACAACCGGATCAACAAAATACCAAGGTCGGAAACTCTCAAGCGGAGGGTAAAGAAATCCTCTCATAAGGATGACAAGGTATCGTTCATCACCCAGTTCAATTCATATAGCAATCAGATATTCAGAACTCTTAACAAACACTGGAAGCTCCTTAGAATGGATCCCGACCTGGTGACACATGTCACAACTAAACCCAAAATTACCTACAAGAGGGGAAAGAGCCTTAGGAACATCATAAGTCCCTCCATTGTTAGTAAAAATTTTCACCCTGACTCTATCAACGCATGGATGCCTATCAAACCCAAAGGTTTTTACAAATGTACCCAATGCTGCGTTTGTCAGTTCGCTGATGACAAAAAAAGAACTTTCATATATAACACCAAGCAAACATACCACATCAATCAATTTATTAATTGCAACAACCAAGTTTACTGTATATTGTATTGTTTGTCATTGTGGACAGATATATGTAGGGAGCTCGATTAGACCTCTTAAAGAGAGAATTCAAGAACACATACGGGCCATCCGCAATAATAACAGAAGCTATCCCCTAGCAGTCCACTATAACACTGTACATGCTGGATCAGAAATACTTGCAATTAAGTTTCATGGTATTGCTGTGGCCAAGGCTAATCCTAGAGGAGGGGATAGAGTGACTGACTTGAGGAGATTAGAATCTCAATGGTTAATCAAATTGAGAGCAGTAGACAGGGGCCTAAACATTGATCGAGAACTGCATGTATTTCTTAAAGACTAATAACTTGTATACATGTTCTCGCCTATACCTCTGTCATTGATTGCTATATTGTGTCTGAATATTTCTATGTGGTATCTATATAGTGTTTCTTTGCTGCTCATTTTTTGAGAAAAAATTGTGCTCAAATCTGCATAGTACGTATATGAATTATACTTTAATACAGTGGAAAGAGATCTTCTACTATGACTCCAGGGTGGAAACCTTGGCATATGCTTGTGTGACCTGTGTTTTATTATGTTTTTCACACATTTGGGGCACCACTACATGTAGATTGCAACTTATCAGGGTTGCTAACTCAACCACTACTTAAGTACGGGCTTGACGATTGTCCATCGACCGTATTTATTTTTCTATTAAGGACTTCAAGTGTGAGAGCTCGCTTTGTTTTCACCCTTGAGGTGAGTACTGTCGTGAGTTCTGTATATTGAAAGCGGCATTGCATGTGTTTGAAATGCCGTTTTTCGGGTTATCTGTTAGAACCTGCCGGTGGGTTTTCTATGGATATACTTTTTATATATATATTTGATAAGTTTGCCCATCGATATGCCTGGCGTAAACACATGAGTGCCCTTTGCTTTCTCAGCCTACGTGATTTCCGAGTTGACACAGGTGATGTTGCATTATATTTCTTGTGACTCTTGAGCTACTCTGGACATGCTAAGGTATAATTTGGCTAGGACGGGTTATTCATGTCCTTCTGATTTGAGTATTACTGACACATTTTTCTTGTACATCAAACAGTCTTTCTAGCCCCTTGAGCTAATGCACTACCGCATATTTCATTGTGTATGCACTATATAACATCACTAGTTACGCCTGTCTACTATCTGAGGCATTATATTTAGTTGCTTTTTTCATGTTTAGTACCAGTTTTAATCCACCTGGTTGCCTGTGGTGTTATGTGACTGACCTTGTAACATGCTTCTCACTTATGTTTTCTTCATATTTACTATCTGGTGATTTCAGTTACATCTTTGAATAAGGATTGATGTTGCTGTTCCTCGAAATTTTCTAAAACAAGTATTTGTGTTACCACACACTGCAGCTACAAGTTCCGCTGTTTTAACTAGATGGTGAGACAACAATCCTAATTTCTGTGTGATGATCGTGATTAGCTTGGAGATCTTTGCTTCTATTCTTTGCGACAGTCTGTTTGTTGGTGTACTCGTTGACTAGTGTTGTTCTTTTCTTTCTCTTGCATGTCTATTTCTGAATTTGTCCTTTCTGTATCTTCACCGCCTTTGATATTTTGATATGGTGGTACTCGGTGTCTTAGAATAAATTTGTAATGCATTTATGAATATTTCATTTGTCAATACCGGACCTTCCTCCAGGTGCTGTATCACTGTATCTCTGCAGTGTGCCTTTTTACCCTTACACATTAACATGTCACTCTAGCATTAACGTGAATTGCATTTATTATGATTTCACTTGTTAACACCGGACCTTCTTTTCTCAGGTGTTCCATCTCTTGATGTCTGCAGTGTGCCCCTTAACTCTTACACATCAACATGACATTCTGCTATTTTTCATGGTGGGTTTTCATTTTCTGTCCTTTTGTATTTTTATTTGATTTTATTTTTAGTTTATTCTATGTCCTAAAGTATAGTGATTCCGTTTCAGCTAGCCATAGGTTGTGCTGTATCTATGGTTATCTGTTCCTAGGGCATTTAGAATATATATGTGCTGAACTTAACTGAACCAAAATCATGTTTCTACATATAATGGTAATTGACTTATGTCCTGGATTTGTTTATAATGTTATGAATTGTTGATATTGGTTAATACTATGTATAGGTTAATGCATATGATTTCTTTTTTAATTGTAAATAGTGTACATTTTTGTAATCTAAAATATTTGCATTTAATATTTCCAGCCTTGATGTAGTCTCAGTGTGAGACGAAACACGTGTTGGTGATTTACGTGCTGGGAGAACTTTTTATGAAATTTTGAATAAAGAATATATTGAAGATAATTGACTCGGACTTCAATTGAATGTGTTTTGAGAACTTTGGACCCCTTCTCATCCACTGTGATCCGTGTTCTTTGATACTTGTTTATTGTTCAGAGTCAGCCTTAAACTGTTTTTGGTGCTGACGGGCCAGACACCAGAGCCTATAACTGTTATATATACATTTGTTTGGAGTGCTGTAATTAGAATTTCTTATTACAAAGTCTCATTGGCATGCACATTCCATGTCTGCCTATAGCACCTTTGGGTAGTAGGTGCCTTGAATTTCTTTAGCACCCAAAAGATACTCATTGCTTTGAATGGTCTTTGGATACTTTTCGTGTACTACTTGAATATACATATATGTACCTTAAAGATTAGTGCGGACGTTTCTTTCGGGAACACTACTATCCAAATAGTCTGTAGAATTCATTAAGTGAGTCCGGTACTTCTTTTTCCTCTGTACACGTGATCTGGATAAGATTACTTTCCAGTATATATATTGTTCTGATCTGTTGTTGAGCTTTTCAGCTAATAACCTCTGCACGCTTACCATGGCTAACTTTTCTGACGATAGGGATAAACTTTTCAATGATATTTTTACTGATAAGGGGATCCAGTCCAAGCCCACACCAGTTACAGAGGATAAACCTGTTGGCCTTAAACAATTATTTGTAAAATTGGAAAGACTGCGTAAAGCGGAACTTTCCCGATGGTGGGACCTTTCCACCTTGAAAAAATATCTAGAACTTAAACAAATCCCTAGAGGACTACGTGTCATAATCTTTCCTACCTTTGAGGACCTTGATCCTGATCTTCTTAGCGAATGGGAACATTTAATATCGGGTTCCTCATTCGGGATGATTGATATTCTCATTCGACATGCAGAACGCAAAAGGGCTAAACTATTGACGGAAATTGAGTCAATAGAAGAAGAGATTAAATTGCTCAATCTACCAGGAATTACTGAGAAGAATTTTAAAATTCTAAAGGATATATTGACTGCACATCAAACTTACATTAGAGACAAGAAAATTAGAAAACTCAAAAGGGACGAAAATGATTATCGTAATGGGAGGATTTTTACATTCGCAAAAAAATTTGACGAAGTAAAACCGAGAGCAGGTGTAGCTACCCTCCTAAATAATAAAAAATCAGACACCACTATATCAGCGAGTGATTCTGACCTCTCGAGCTGTGCCAGTGGGATCAGTGAAAACAGAAGTGAATCTTCACTAACGACCTTGGTCTCTGATAATACTGGCACAGGTTCTGCTTTTTTATTAGAGCTAGAGAGATTCCGCAAGGGAACCAAAACAACTTACAATCGAAAGAATACAGGAGGAAGAGAACAAGGAGGGGTGGAAGAAAAAATAGGAATAGACGAAAGCAAACGAGTAACGAGATCAGCATCCCGTGTACAGGGGAAATAGTTACACCCATCGATACTGTTGATAGTGATCTGATTGTTAGCTGTTCCGTCATGACTGATGATGTTGCTATTATCAACCTATCTTCAAATGTATTAAGTACTGCTGAGGAGGATTTGCTAAAAAAGGGCCTAGGTTTTTGTCCACTTGCCAAACCTGATTTTGTTTCATTACATGTTGATTTATTTAAGTTTACACGTAAACTAAAATTAAAGAAATTCTTTGAAACTAATAAAAAACTGTCTAGTGTACCCATTTATACAGTGGCTAAGAGTGGTCAATCCATCAGTGATGTACAAAATGTGCAAATGCTATTGGAACTTGATGACAGCTTAGAGAATCCTCCGGGTATGGAAAAATTGTTGGAGGAGTTAGGTATTGAGAGCAATCTGCAAACGAACAGTGGTCTTAGAAATAAATCTAATTTTGTTCCACAACTTCCCCATGACAATCTTATAGATTGTTTCTTCAAAGCAGTTACTGAAGAACTATACAAATTAGAAGACAAGTTTAAATGGGCTTCCATTGCTAAGCATGACAACCTTAGTATGCCTGAAAGAACAGCTCTAAAACAAATTTCAAACAACAAGGATTTGGTTTTAAAGGAAGCCGATAAAGGGGGCAACATAGTCCTACTTAATAAAACTGACTATCTGGAAGAAATTGATAGACTTTTGATGGATGCTCTTTCATACACTAAAATTGATTATAATCCAACACAACATGTCAATCAGTGTTTGGAAAGAATGTTAAGATACTGGCATAGTGCGGGTGTACTCTCTGACTCGGAACTTAAATACCTTTACAATCCCAATCCTATGGCTGCTTATTTATATATACTCCCGAAGGTTCACAAGAGTATCACCAAGCCTCCGGGGAGGCCTATTATATCAGGAATAGGTAGTATTACAGAACACATCTCAGAGTATATAGATATCATCATACAGCCCATCATACGTAATCTTCCTTCTTTTATAGAAGATACTAAAGATCTACTCAATAAATTGGAGAACCTGGCCTGGGTGGATGATGTTTTGTTGGTAACACTCGATGTATGTGCTTTATATACAAGCATCCCAGTTAACAAAGGCATGGAAGCCATGACTTTCTATTTATCCAAACGAGATGCTACTTTATATCAGCATACCCAAATGGTTTTGGAATTGACCCTTTTTGCATTGAACAACAATTTTTTCATTCACAATGATGAATGGTATCACCAACATTCTGGTGTAGCAATGGGGGCGAAATTCTCGCCTTCCTTTGCCAACATCTACATGGGATTTTTCGAAGAGTTCCACATATGGAGACATGGTCCTACTGATTTGTCTAACCGCATCATATTGTGGTGTCGGTTTATAGACGACATTTTCCTAATATGGGCAGGGGATGAAGTCTCACTTAATGAATTTGTTAAATACATCAATAACAACACATACAACCTTAGCTTCACCTCCACTTACAGCAGAAATAATGTAGATTTTTTGGACACCACTCTATATGTTGGCAATGAAAAACTTGAAAGCAAACTATTCAGAAAAACTACCGCGTGCAACTCGGTTTTGCATGCTAGCAGTGCCCACCCCACTTCCCAGATTACAGCCATTACGTTCGGCGAAATGACCAGAATACGTCGCAATTGCAGTTCTGAGAACGATTTTCAAAAGGAGATAACACATTTGAAACACCGCTTTTCTATAAGAGGATATGACAAGCCTACATTAGACAAAGCACACAACCGGATCAACAAAATACCAAGGTCGGAAACTCTCAAGCGGAGGGTAAAGAAATCCTCTCATAAGGATGACAAGGTATCGTTCATCACCCAGTTCAATTCATATAGCAATCAGATATTCAGAACTCTTAACAAACACTGGAAGATCCTTAGAATGGATCCCGACCTGGTGACACATGTCACAACTAAACCCAAAATTACCTACAAGAGGGGAAAGAGCCTTAGGAACATCATAAGTCCCTCCATTGTTAGTAAAAATGTTCACCCTGACTCTATCAACGCATGGATGCCTATCAAACTCAAAGGTTTTTACAAATGTACCCAATGCTGCGTTTGTCAGTTCGCTGATGACAAAAAAAGAACTTTCATATATAACACCAAGCAAACATACCACATCAATCAATTTATTAATTGCAACAACCAAGTTTACTGTATATTGTATTGTTTGTCATTGTGGACAGATATATGTAGGGAGCTCGATTAGACCTCTTAAAGAGAGAATTCAAGAACACATACGGGCCATCCGCAATAATAACAGAAGCTATCCCCTAGCAGTCCACTATAACACTGTACATGCTGGATCAGAAATACTTGCAATTAAGTTTCATGGTATTGCTGTGGCCAAGGCTAATCCTAGAGGAGGGGATAGAGTGACTGACTTGAGGAGATTAGAATCTCAATGGTTAATCAAATTGAGAGCAGTAGACAGGGGCCTAAACATTGATCGAGAACTGCATGTATTTCTTAAAGACTAATAACTTGTATACATGTTCTCGCCTATACCTCTGTCATTGATTGCTATATTGTGTCTGAATATTTCTATGTGGTATCTATATAGTGTTTCTTTGCTGCTCATTTTTTGAGAAAAAATTGTGCTCAAATCTGCATAGTACGTATATGAATTATACTTTAATACAGTGGAAAGAGATCTTCTACTATGACTCCAGGGTGGAAACCTTGGCATATGCTTGTGTGACCTGTGTTTTATTATGTTTTTCACACATTTGGGGCACCACTACATGTAGATTGCAACTTATCAGGGTTGCTAACTCAACCACTACTTAAGTACGGGCTTGACGATTGTCCATCGACCGTATTTATTTTTCTATTAAGGACTTCAAGTGTGAGAGCCCGCTTTGTTTTCACCCTTGAGGTGAGTACTGTCGTGAGTTCTGTATATTGAAAGCGGCATTGCATGTGTTTGAAATGCCGTTTTTCGGGTTATCTGTTAGAACCTGCCGGTGGGTTTTCTATGGATATACTTTTTATATATATATTTGATAAGTTTGCCCATCGATATGCCTGGCGTAAACACATGAGTGCCCTTTGCTTTCTCAGCCTACGTGATTTCCGAGTTGACACAGGTGATGTTGCATTATATTTCTTGTGACCCTTGAGCTACTCTGGACATGCTAAGGTATAATTTGGCTAGGACGGGTTATTCATGTCCTTCTGATTTGAGTATTACTGACACATTTTTCTTGTACATCAAACAGTCTTTCTAGCCCCTTGAGCTAATGCACTACCGCATATTTCATTGTGTATGCACTATATAACATCACTAGTTACGCCTGTCTACTATCTGAGGCATTATATCTAGTTGCTTTTTTCATGTTTAGTACCAGTTTTAATCCACCTGGTTGCCTGTGGTGTTATGTGACTGACCTTGTAACATGCTTCTCACTTATGTTTTCTTCATATTTACTATCTGGTGATTTCAGTTACATCTTTGAATAAGGATTGATGTTGCTGTTCCTCGAATTTTTCTAAAACAAGTATTTGTGTTTGATTAGCTTGGAGATCTTTGCTTCTATTCTTTGCGACAGTCTGTTTGTTGGTGTACTCGTTGACTAGTGTTGTTCTTTTCCTTTTCTTGCATGTCTATTTCTGAATTTGTCCTTTCTGTATCTTCACCGCCTTTGATATTTTGATATGGTGGTACTCGGTGTCTTAGAATAAATTTGTAATGCATTTATGAATATTTCATTTGTCAATACCGGACCTTCCTCCAGGTGCTGTATCACTGTATCTCTGCAGTGTGCCTTTTTACCCTTACACATTAACATGTCACTCTAGCATTAACGTGAATTGCATTTATTATGATTTCACTTGTTAACACCGGACCTTCTTTTCTCAGGTGTTCCATCTCTTGATGTCTGCAGTGTGCCCCTTAACTCTTACACATCAACATGACATTCTGATATTTTTCATGGTGGGTTTTCATTTTCTGTCCTTTTGTATTTTTATTTTATTTTATTTTTAGTTTATTCTATGTCCTAAAGTATAGTGATTCCGTTTCAGCTAGCCATAGGTTGTGCTGTATCTATGGTTATCTGTTCCTAGGGCATTTAGAATATATATGTGCTGAACTTAACTGAACCAAAATCATGTTTCTACATATAATGGTAATTGACTTATGTCCTGGATTTGTTTATAATGTTATGAATTGTTGATATTGGTTAATACTATGTATAGGTTAATGCATATGATTTCTTTTTTAATTGTAAATAGTGTACATTTTTGTAATCTAAAATATTTGCATTTAATATTTCCAGCCTTGATGAAGTCTCAGTGTGAGACGAAACACGTGTTGGCGATTTACGTGCTGGGAGAACTTTTTATGAAATTTTGAATAAAGAATATATTGAAGATAATTGACTCGGACTTCAATTGAATGTGTTTTGAGAACTTTGGACCCCTTCTCATCCACTGTGATCCGTGTTCTTTGATACTTGTTTATTGTTCAGAGTCAGCCTTAAACTGTTTTTGGTGCTGACGGGCCAGACACCAGAGCCTATAACTGTTATATATACATTTGTTTGGAGTGCTGTAATTAGAATTTCTTATAACGGAGGAATTTCTATGGTTTTGTACGAGTGAAATATCCAGCTAACTTTAACACCCCTGAAACCTTTTTTTCTTCCTGTGAATATATATATATATATCTATATATATATATATATATACCTATATATATATATATATAGATATATATGAAGGAACTTGTCGCACAGAACCGCAAACAGCAAGCAAAACAAGCAGTTCGAATACTCAGCAACAAAGAGCCGACCCAAATGGTGCTGGTGAACGGTGTCTTTATTTCATAAAAGCCAGCGCTGCCGCCATGACGCGACAGGCCTTGCACTGGGGGCAGATCTTAAAGCCCTTCTTCAGAGCTGACCAGGTGGCTGAAACTTTAGGTTCCAAGGTGTTACTTACTAAGGCTTTAGACATTGAAGGGGATCTTCTGAAGGTCAGAGTTGGTTTAGGCTCCACCAAGTGCCCGATCACAGGGTCACTGAGAACCAAGTTCCAATTTCTATTGATAATTTTTCGAAGAGCCCCATGTTGTCTATTGTACGTTAGAATAGCCCTGGGAGAACACCTTTGAACATCCACAGTCACATCATTGGTCAATTGAGCACTCTTGGTTCTTGGTATTAATGCTTCCTGCCTACTCATAGAGTTGGAACGTAAGATTGCTTTAGCCAAAATCTCAGCAGAATAGCCCCTAGCCAGGAAGCGTAATCTGCAAGCTTCTTGCGCAGCCGCGCATTCGGCATCAGTACTGCAGATTCTCTTAATTCGCAGCATTTCCCCGAAGGGAATACTGCGAATTAGATGTGCTGGATGTTGGCTATGGGAGTGTAGGATGGTATTGCCTGCACTTGGCTTCCTGTAAAGTCTGGTATTTAGTTTGGTGCCATCTACCACAACCTCAACATCTAAAAAACAGATGGATACAGTACTGAAGTTTGCTGTGAAATTAAGATTAATGGTATTCAGATTAATCAAATCAACAAACTTTCTGGCCTCATTCGCATCACCCCTCCAAATCAAAAAAACATCGTCAATGTAACGCAGGTATAACATAATATTGGCAGTAAATATATCATGGTGCTGCCCGACTAGGACCTGTTCCTCCCACAGCCCAACGTGAAGACACGCGTAGCTGGGTGAGAAACAGGCCCCCATCGCCACACCCCTGACCTGATGGTAAATTGCGCCATTGAAAATGAAAAAGTTTTGTTCCAGGCATGTTCTGGTCATATCCACCAGCATTTTGTTATGTGCCGTAGGGAGGGGTAAATCTCTGTTCAAGTAATGGGCCAAGGCCTTGAGTCCATCCTCATGTTTAATTGAGGTGTAGAGAGATGAAACATCCATAGTCACAAGAACCATGTTTTCTTCCCACATAAAGTTTTCAATCTTAGCCAGAAAGTCGAAAGAGTCTTTGACATATGAAGGGAGATTTTTGACATGGCTTTGTAAAAAAAAGTCAATATATTTAGACACATTTTCTAGAGAACTGTCAATGGCCGAAATAATCGGACGGCCAGGTGGTACATGATTGTCCTTATGAATTTTAGGGAGTAAATACCAAGAAGGGATGACAGGGTAATCCTTCTTGAGGTATTTGAATTCCTCATGTGTGAGCAAGCCCGTACTTCTCCATACCTGTAGTTTCTGATGTTGTGTGGTCCACGCATTCTTGACAATCTGTAAATTGCTCTTTCGGTAACAGGAAATATCATTTAGTTGTGAATCCGCTTCTTGTATATATAAATCCCTAGGCCACAAAACCACATTGCCGCCTTTGTCGGCCTGCTTGACGATAACATTGGTTTTTTTTTGGAGTTTCACAATCAGTTGTTTGTAGCATTGGTTCTGCTTGGAGATGTGAAACTTCTGTTTGTTAGTGGCAGTATAGAGATGTTTAATATCGCGGACCACACTCTCCTGGAAAGTATCAAGATTGTCATGGACCATAACCGGTAGAAAGGTAGATTTTGGTTTGAAGGGGGTAACCCGCTTGTCAACTTGTTCCAGAGGAACATCCCTTGGAGTTTCCATAGAAGGCTGATTTTGTAGGTCCCAGAGTGTGTCAAAGGTCGCCTGACTTTGGCTACCAACCAAGATGGGACTGGATGGATTGGCAGGTTCAATAATCTTTTTCGGATGTAATTCAAAAAATTTCTTAAGTTTGAGTTTTCTTGTGAACCTGTATATATCCATTCTAGTATCAGTATAACTCATGTTGCTTGGAGGGCAATACGAAAGTCCCAAATTGAGAACCGCAGTCTCAGCTGGAGTAAGTTTAATGCTCGAGAGGTTTACTACTGATTTTGCTTTTGCTTGCGCGTCTTCCGCTTGTTGCGGTTCCAAAGTCCCCCTCTGCCCGGATCGTTGTCGTTTGAGCTTCCGGGCACGGCATTTCCGACGCTGCCAGCGTTTGTGATTTGCCCGCTGTTTTTTTGTTGTTGTTGTGCACGAGGCTTGTGAGACCTTAGGGTTTCGCGTCGATCCTGACATAGGCAGTCGACCTCCTGTGCCAGGGTGAGCTTGGTAAACCCCAAAGCTGTTGCACGGTTTGAATCCGGTTCGGGTTCACTTTCTACAGCTGAGCTCAGGCTGGAAAAAGAGGTAGCAGGCTGCAATGTAGCTACATTTTGTTGTCCTGCTGCTAAATTCAGACGTGCTTTCGATTTAACCGCATCGTACCTCTTTGCAAAAGTAAAAACTTGTCCATTAAGATAGTCAATTCTGTCCCTCTCGAACTTAAAAGCTTTCCTTTTCTTTATTATCTCTTCTTCCTTTGCCAAACGGGACATCATGTCAGTTCTCATTTTATTAATTAATAATAGATTAATATAGATATATATATATATATATACATACACACATATATATACATACACACATATATATTACCTACTGGCGGTCGACAGTAGGTAGTTATAATTAGGACCTATTTTCCAATAGGAAATCCGCAACATTCTATTCCCAATATCTTTGGTGCCAATTGACGATTCTTCGTGAAATTTTTAAAACTCGTGGGGCTCTCCGGTCCGCTCCTAGCCTGAAAGTTTGAGGGTGATTCGTCAAGTGGGGCTGAGAAAAAAGGGGTCCCAAAATGTGTTTTCCCCATGCAATTTTCCATAGGAACCTTTAGCCCCAGCTACAGCCCAAACTGCTGAACGGAATTACACCAAATTTGGCAAAGAGGTAGTAGTCCTTGGTTCAGACTCGTGCTTTTTTGTTAAATGGTGTAAATCCGTTCAGTAGTTGCTGAGAAAATCAAAAGTAAAATCACATTTATATCTATGGCTGCGGGGGATCCGCGCAGCCTGTGCGCATCCTGCACGCACCCTGCGCACACCCTCCCGATCACTAGCTGCATGCTAATTGGCTGTCAACTGGCTATCAACACTCCAAACACAGGAAGTGTTGGCAGCCATTTTGTGCCTCGGTAGATCCGAGGCACAAGAAATGAGTGCAAAAGTGCGCAAACTGTAAAAAGGGGGCAGGGTAGAAACACTCTGACCCCCTAGACCTGCTTAGGGAAGTCCACAAGGAACGCCAGATCCCAAAAATGAGTTGTTTTAAAAAATAAAAAAACACAAAAAAGCGCAGGCTCCCGCGCTTCTTTAATAATTAGCCCTCGGGTGGCCAAATCCCGGGAGCAGAAATATTTAATGTAAAATGGGGGACCCAGAGGGGCACCCCAGCCAGTCTTTTATGAAATATGTGTGGGGGGCTCACAGCCCCCCTAGCCCCGGGGACCGCCACCCTTCGGGTTACAAAATAGATGGGTGAGCGGATCAAAGCCCCTCAGCCCTGGGGATCGCCACCCCCAGGGCTTCATTAATAAATGGGTAGGGGAGCTCAAAGGCCCCCCAAGCCCTGGGAACCAGCACCTCCCGGGGCTTTGTACATTGTGGGAGGGGTCCGCAACCCCCTAAGGCCAGCTCCTTCAGTGTCCCGGGGTGCCCACCCCTGGGACCCTGCTGTTTGCAATGGCAGGGTGGGAGCCTCGTGGCTACCGACCTGTCATAGCAAACTGTGGTTTGAATTTTGAAAGTGAGAGCAGGGAAACCTGCTCTCTGTTTCAAAATGCAAACCTGATTGATTTTCCACATGGGGAGCTGCATGTCATGCCAGGGTTGTCGGCTCATTGAACTGCAGTGCTTAATTTGTGCTGGTGCATGCCAGTGCTTAGTATCGGCACCTATTTCCCAGGGCCGGGTCTACATGTGATATCAGCTCACTAAGGTCACACTGTCTCTCGGCGAAGAGCTAATATCGCATGTAAATCCATTCCTGCCTGGGTTCAGTGTTGCCTGATTGGGATTGGTGCGTAAGATATTTACATTCGGAGGAACACGGACGGCACCCACCCACTGCCAGAAACTGCGGGGGTGAAGTCTCTGCCTCTGCATAACAGCAATAATAGTAGCTACCAATGACTGATTGAAAATGGATTTTAAGCCCACCCCGTTCCTTTTTGACTGCGTTGAATCGTCAAGTGTTGCCTCCTGAGTCTGACCAATGCAGAGCAGTGTCCCACATTTCACTCTCCCAGCTTATTGCGCTGCTGCAGCGCTTTGACGACTAAACAAGCAAGCAGCCTCTAGCGCAGCAGCAGGCCTCTGTTTTAAACCAAATTTCAGTAAGTAAGGATTTAGTTTTCTTAACAGGCACTAACTGTAGAGCTAATTTATGGATATTTTGAAAATAAAAGCATTTTCGGAAAGGGAGCGGGGCAGGGTTGGGGGTGGAGATGGCCCTCTCTACTTCTCTGGGTTTGGAATGCCCACAATCCCGTCTCCCAATGAAATAGTCACGAAGTATTAAGTGACGCCCACACTGTGAAGCGTTTCACAAAACATGAAACAGCAGTGTCTGACTGGGATCGATAAAGAATTGCCCACTGACGAGCACAGAGCAGGCAAATTGTACATGGGGTTTTCAAACGCCAGTGCCTGCTGCTCGCGCCCTCTCTCGAGGATAATTCTAAGAGTTGTGTACTACTTTCGCTCCTAATGTACACAGCGCTCCGTCCTCTGTGTTTGCTTTCCCCTCTGTCATCCAGAGGCCCTTGGGGAAATATGACGGCTTCCCTACAGCCAGCACCTCTGCAAAGCTAGATGAGTTGGTAAAGAGTCAGCGAGGGTATTACACCTCCCGTCATACAAGTCAGTACTGAAAAAGGCATAAAGTGGAATCAGGAATATGCAGAATTTAGGGTCAGACTGGGACATAAAATATGCGCAGGCACCAAAGTAAAAGTTGCCCTCATTAGTGAATTAGTCAACTAAAAAAATAAACCAATGTATGCAAATTGAGGCACCTTTGAACTTGTATAAGAACTTTTAAGATATGGAACTTCTCGTGAATTTGAGTTTGCTGTAGATAATGTTTGGTTCAATACCAGGGAAATCAACAGTAAATACCAGCCCAGTAGACCATAAAACACGCCCACAAACAGCCCAAAAAAATGTGCCATGCGCTGACCTGATTGCCCTATAGGCCTGTCCGAGCCTGGCAGCCTTGGCATTCTGCACGCTGACATTCAGTAGCACCAACCATTCTCTTCGTAGTAAAACTTTGAGCACTAGCACTTAGGTCTAGGAGAGCGCCACCTTCCCAGCTATTGTCTACTAATTGTTCGGGGGGTTCGAGGACAAGTTAAGTCCGGGGATCGCCATACTCCGGGTCTTTATTTAGAGTCCCTGAAGCCTCGGTGGTCCTAGGCAGTGCCTTATTTGTTCTGTAATCACACGGGCAGTACTTATGGTGTTATAAAGTGATACACTCATAGAACTTTTGTAGTTGTACAATTACTGAGGCTCATTTGTCTAACAGTTAGTTCGATTATGTTTTGTAGGTGCCCTCTAGTATTAAATAATGTTGTTCCTAAAATCTCCTATAAACAGATGATTATCACAATAAATAATAGACTAGTGTTGTCAGAAAAAGAATACATATACACTCAGTTATTTAGTTTAGTTTAACAAAAAGTAACCTTTATTAAAACAGAAATAAATAGAAATGTAACTTTAATAGAACAGTATAATTTTAAAAAAAACGTGGATTGGACTTTAGTGGAAGCAGCGAAGGAATCCTGCAAGACAAAAATGAAACATAAGTATGTGTGCTATGTGGAAGAGGTAAAGAAAGCTAGTTCGATTGAAAGGACCGTAGTGAAAATGGAAGGGAGGGGGAGTGGTGGAAGGGAGAAGGGGAGGGAGAATTAAAAGAAGAGAGGGAGGAGGAGACAGAGTGTCGGCCTATTGCACTCAGCCCTTAGTGTTTACCCTCCGTCACCCCTTTGTCTAGGACACTGGGGTCTGCGAGAAATAGTGTGGTTTAAGAAGTCCTGCACCCCATCAACTCCCACTGCAAGGAGGTGTCTGTGCGCTCTTATGCTCCCAGGTGCTGCACCCCATCCACTCCCACTTCCCATCCTGCGCACCCAGACTGCTGCACCCCATCCACTCCCACTGCCCGGAGGTAAGTGCCCGTTCCTGCGCACCCAGACTGCTGCACCCCATCCACTCCCACTGCCCGGAGGTGACTGTCCATTCCTGCGCACGTAGAGTGCTGCACCCCATCCACTCTCACTGCTCGGAGGTGACTGCCCGTTCCTGCATACCCAGACTGCTGTACCCCATCCACTCACACTGCCTAGAGGTGTTTGCCCACTCCTGTGCACTCAGGCTGCTGCACACTATCCACTCGACCGCCAAGAAGTGACTTCTCGCTGCTGCGGAAAGAAGCTTCTCTGCTCACCTTGTGCCACTGGCGTGTGTGAAAGAGGGTCCACCATGTGCCGAAGCAAGCTTCTCAGGCATTGTCAGGATGGCCATGCATCATCGCAGGTTCTACAGGCGTTGATCTCTGGTGGTGTTGGGGTGGGGGGGGGCGCCAATTCGTGAAACACAGCCTGTTAGATAAAAAGACAGATTTGATCTGGGGTATGCATGGAGCACCTAGTATTCCCCAGGCATATCTCATTCTATTCAGCCCTCCCTGTCCCAATACACAAAATCCTGTCTGGGGTGGTTCTCGCACCTCTCCAGGCAGGAAACCTATTGTCCAGGCCTCCCTCGCTGGAAGGACTCCCAGCAGCAGGAGGTCGGACTTGTGTCTGTGGCAGCAGCATCTATTTTGTGACGCTGGGGCGCTGGTTAACTTTAACCGGGATAGTCAGCAACAACATGTCTTCTCCCTCTAGAAGGGTGGAATGCTACCCCCGTTGCCAGAATTGGCGAGGGGGTAGTATTCCAAAGCATATGACACCTTACACGACATGTTTAGATAAAGCCAAACCAGAGTTAGCATTCAACCGCGAGGATTATAATGCACTTAAGAGTATATGGTATGGCAATATCATAGAACAGCTATAAGGACATGGTTCCGAAAGCTGCAGACAGGCTCAGCTCATGCTAGAGCACCATCTCACACATAACCAAGCACTCTGCCTCCAGGATTGTTAAGGCCTGCCATAGAAATGACTTATAGGTTACTGTGTGTCTATATTTAAGGGTAGATATAGGAATACTATACCTAAGCAAGGGGTGATTACACGACCTTGCCCCAGCTGAGTGATCAGCCAGTTGTGTCAGTTTGAGTGGCCAGCCAGGGGTGGCATAATACATGCTGCAGCCCCTGGTAGGCCTTGGTTACACCTATGCCCGGAGTACCTAGGGTACACTTCTACAGGGGCTGATAAGGTGAGCCAATTCCCAATTGTGCATGTACCTAGGGTACATGGTGTGAATTTAGAAAGAGTGCATCTGGGCTGTGGGTCTGATTAGCAGGCCCACAGCCACATCTAAGTCGAAAACCAGTAAAGCAAAAGCAAAAAGTGGGGGTGACCATAGGAAGCAGACCCTACTCTCCTACACAACCCCCCCCCCCCAAACTTAGGGACATTAAACTAACCTTGACCAGTTGAGTCTTCATGTTCTAAGTGGAAATATCTGGAGAGTCCATCTGCATTGGCATGGTCAGTCCCAGGTCTATGTTCCACTGTAAAGTCCATCCCCTGTAGGGAAATGGACCACCAAGAAGTTTGGGATTTTCACCCTTCATCTGATTTAACCATAATAGGGGCTTGTGGTCTGACTGAATCTTGAAGTGAGTGCCAAACAAGTATGGCCTCAGCTTCTTCAGGGCCCAAACCACAGCAAAGGCCTCCCTCTCTATAGCTGACCAACGTTTCTCTCTAGGGGTCAGCCTTCTGCTTATGAAAGCAATGGGCTGGTCAGAGGCATCTGTTTGGACTATGAACTCTTTGGAGTAATCTGGACTTTTCAGAATAGGTGCAGTACACATGGCTTGCCTCAGGTCATCAAATGCCTTTTGACAGCTAACTGTCCACTGAACTTTCTTTGGCATCTTTTTGGAAGTGAGGTCATTCAGTGGTGTCACAATGGACCCATAGTTTTTCACAAACTTCCTGTAGTACCCAGACAGGCCCAAGAAAGCTCTGACCTGTGTCTGGGTGATTGGAGGAGTCCAGTCTCTAATGGTCTGGATCGTACTCTCCAGTGGTTGAACCTGACCCCCACCTACCAGGTGGCCCAGGTACACAACCTTGCTCTGCCCTATCTGGCACTTAGTGGCCTTGATAGTGAGGCCTGCCTTTTTCAGGGCCTCTAAAACATTCCTCAGGTGGACCAGGTGATCCTCCCAGGTGGAGATAAAGACAACAATATCATCTAGATAAGCTGCACAATAGTCATCCAGTCCTGTGAGAACTTGATTCACCAGCCTTTGGAAAGTGGCAGGTACATTCTTCAAACCAAAGGGCATTACCACAAATTGATAATGTCCTCCTGGGGTCGAAAATGCTGTCTTGGCTTTTGCATCCTCAGCTAATCTGATTTGCCAGTAGCCAGCTGTCAGGTCAAATGCGCTCAGGAACTTGGCAGAAGCCAATCTATCAATGAGCTCATCTGCCCTGGGGATGGGGTAGGCATCTGTCCTAGTAACAGCATTGAGACCTCTGTAGTCCACACAAAACCTCATCTCTCTCTTACCATCTTGGGTGTGAGGTTTTGGCACCAGGACTACTTGACTGGCCCAAGGGCTCTCTGAGGGCTCAATAACTCCCAGCTCCAACATCTTTTGGACCTCTGTCTTAAGGCAGTCCCTGACATGGTCAGGTTGCCTGTAGATTTTACTCTTGACAGACAGACTGTCACCAGTGTCCACCTCATGGGTGCACCAGTTTGTATGACTTGGGGTCAGGGAAAACAGATGTCTGAAGGACTGAAGAACTTGTCTGCTGATGCTCAGAGAGGCTGTCTGCAAAGACTACACCATCTACTGACCCATCACCAGGGTTCTGAGTAAGCAGATCTGGGAGAGGGTCACTCTCTTCCTCCTGCCCCTCATCTGTAGCCATGAGCAAGCCCATGTCTGCCCTGTCGACAAATGCTTTTAGTCTGTTGACATGAAGCACCCGGTGGGGGCTTCTGGGAGTACCAAGGTCCACCAAGTAGGTGACATCTCCCTTCTGTTCATCTATTGTATGGGGTCCAGGCCATTTGTCCTGGAGTGCTGCTGGGGCCACTTGCTCCAACACCCAAACTTTCTGCCCTGGCTGGTACACAGTCAGCACAGCCTTTTGGTCATGCCAAGCTTTCTGAAGTTCTTGGCTGGCCTCAAGGTTTTTGGAAGCCTTCTCCATATACTCAGCCATCCTGGAGCGGAGACCAAGTACATAGTCCACTATGTCAAGTTTAGGCTTTTTGAGAGGTAGCTCCCATCCTTCCTTCACAAGACATAGGGGTCCTCTTACAGGATGCCCAAACAAAAGCTCAAAAGGGCTGTAGCCAACCCCCTTTTGTGGGACCTCTCTGTAAGCAAACAGAAGGCAGGGTAGAAGGATGTTCCATCTTCGCCTCAGCTTTTCAGGTAACTCTTTTATCATCCCTTTGAGGGTCTTATTGAATCTCTCCACAAGCCCAATGCACTGTGGGTGATAGGGGTGGTGAACTTATAGTTGACACCACACTCCTTCCACATTGCAGTTAAATAGCCTGACATGAAGTTTGCACCTCTGTCAGAGACAACCTCCTTTGGAAACCCCACTCTGGAGAAAACTCCAAGTAGGGCCCTTGCCACAACAGGAGCTGTTGTGGCCCTTAGGGGAATAGCTTCTGGATACCTGGTGGCATGATCCACTACCACCAGTATAAATCTGTGCCCAGATGCTGTTTGGGGGTCCATTGGTCCTACAATGTCTATCACCACTCTCTCAAAGGCTACACAGGTAGTAGTATGAGGGGGGCCTTTGTTGTGCCACCTGATTTTCCACTGGCTTGGCAGGTAACACAGGAGAGCCAAAACTCCTTGGTATCTTCTGACATATGGGGCCAGTGAAAGTGAGGGACAAGCCTGTCCCAAGTCTTGTTCTGGCCCAAGTGTCCTGCTAGGGGAATCTCATGGGCCAAGGTAAGAAGGAAGTCCCTAAATTGCAGAGGTATAACCAACCTCGTGGATGCACCAGGCTTGGGGTCTCTAGCCTCTGAATAAAGGAGCCCATCATCCCAATACACTTTATGGGTACCTTGAGCATTCCCAGCAGCCTCAGCAGCAGCCTGCTGTCTGAGGGATTCAAGAGAGGAACAGTCTAACTGTGCCTGCCTCATATCTGCCCTTGAGGGTCCCCCTGTCCCAAGAAACTCAACCTGATCAGGCTCAAGCTCTTCTAGGACAGTTCCCTCTTGGATCTCAGAATCATCCTCCTGGGACGGCTGATCCTCAACCTGAGGCAGGGGGGAAGGCACTGCCTTAACCCTCTTGCTATTTCCCTTGGGTAGTGTCTGGCCTATTGTTCCGAGATCCAGCACTTGTTCAGGTAAGCACTTTTTGGCCTGTGACCTGGTCACGGCAAGGACATGTGCTGATATTCCTAGCATTTCTGCATGGGTCCTATACTCAACCTCAGACCAAACTGAGGTTTCAAGATCATTACCTAACAGACATTCTACTGGAAGGTTGGAACTCACAGCAACTCTTTTGAGGCCAGTTACCCCTCCCCAGGAGAAGTTAACAACTGCCATACTATGGGAGGTAGCGGCATTGCTAGCGTTGGTCACTAGGTAGGTTTCACCTAGTATGATCTGATCAGGGCTCCCAAAGTTTGGTGTCACCATAGTGACACTGGCACATGTGTCCCTGTAGGCCTGAGCCATTTTGTCATTAATAAAAGGTGTCTGTCTGTACTTGCTCAGATTACTGGGACTTACAGTAGAGGACATTGCTATGTCCCCATCACAGACAAGAACAGCCTGAGTTGGTACTCTGACTAGGCCAGAGTCCACATCAGTTCCCAGGGTCAACCCTACTACACCCTTTTGCTGGGAACCACCACTAACAGCTGGACTAGGGGGAACAGTTGCCTTAGGGGCAATGGTGGTTGGTGTTGTGCCCTTCTTGGTGCACTCACTAAACCAGTGAGAGACTGATTTACAGTATCCACACCAGGGCTTCTTTGGACCTTCTTGTTTCTGTTTGTTCTTTTTTGAGCCACCCTCCCCCTGTGCCTTTTGGGGGCCTGGTGAAGACTTCTGGTCTTTTTGTTTCTGCTCATTGCCCTTCTGGTCTGCCTTTTTCTGATCACCCCCTTGGTTCTGTTTTTTTTGCTTGATCCTGGTTCTGACCCATTTGTCTGCCTTCTTTCCCAATTCTTGGGGAGAGGTCAGATCAGAGTCAATCAGGTACTGATGCAATAGCTGGTTTTGACAGTTGCTAAGGATTTTCTCTCTCATGATCAAATTATACAATCCTGTATAGTCCCTAACTTGACTTCCCAATAACCAGCCTTCCAGAGCCTTAGTGGCACAATCAACAAAATCAGTCCAGTCCTGAGTCTGGGTCTTCTGGGTATCTCTGAACATCAACCTATACTGTTCAGTGGTTAGGCCAAACCCATCAATCAGAGCACTCTTCAGGACAGAGTAGTTGTTAGCATCCCCATCACTAACTGTGAGGAGCTTATCTCAACCTTTTTCAGAAAAGGAGAGCCGTAAGATTGCTGCCCACTGACTTTGGGGTAACTGCTGCACTTTGCAGGCCCTCTCCAAAGCAGTAATCCATTTGTGGATGTCATCCCCTTCTTTATAGGGGGGCAAAATCTTGCTTAGGTGTCTATTTTCATAGAACCTATCTGTATCCTTAGGGATATTGCTGCCACCAGTGGGTTCTAACCCACTCTCTCTATGCTCTCTAGCACGAGCAAGCTTCTCTTTGGCCAGGGCAACCTCAAGTTCCTGTCTTTCAATCCTAAGAGCAGCTTCTCTCATCTTTGCCTCATGTTCCCTTCTCTGAGGGGAAGTCATCCCTCTCTGAGTAAGGCCATGAGAGCTATTTGAAGCATGAGATCTGAGAGTGTCCCTGGGGTGGGATCTCCCTCTTCTCTGTCCCTGGTTAAGCCCACTTGGGGGTCTGTATGAGGGCTGCCCATACTGACTCCCATGTATGCTTAAGTTAGCCCGGCTAAGTCTTCTGACTGGGACTTGGCTGTTTGTCTCAGGATCAGAATCATCTTCTTCTACTTCTTCTACCTCATCTGGTACAATAGTATCAGTGGTATCCTCTGTGGAGGGCAGGACTTCATCTGACCTACCTGAAGCACCTGAGTCAGGTGTCTTTTGAGCATCATACTCTTCTAAGAGCTCAACTAAGAACTTTAGGGTAGGGTTTGAACCCTGTTTTAGCCTTCTAGAAGTACACAATTGTCTCAATTCTTGGAAGGCTAAGGCTTCATATCTCGAAGCAGTCCCCAAGGGCTCCACTTCTGCAGGCATAGAACCACTGGGGTTCACTGGATGAGACGTGGTTTCTAGTGAGGTGGGGTGTTGCACCTACCTACACTATTTGTTTTCCTACAGAACCTTACTAGGCGCTGTAGTCAGGGTGTGCTAGGCCCAGGCTCTACAACAGTTAAGTTCAGTAGAACTTAAGTATACTAAGACTTGTTTTTATATGTACCTACAGGTACCTATGTGATCTTTCAAATGGTATCTCAAGATTACAAGTGGTAAAACAACAGCAAGCTCTAATCCCAACCGCTGCACACCAATGTGAGAAGTTGGCCTGGTATTTGATGTTCACTAGAATACCTTGCACCAGTCCAAACAACCCTTATTGTGATGGTTGTAAGTCAACCTTATAGACAAGCTATCCTAGAGGTAGCGTGGACAGAACAGTCTTAGGCTAAAAGACTCCTGAGGGTGTGTAAAGCCAGCTGTTTTACCATATGTAACCCCTTGAATACCAAATGAAAGGACACCACACAGGATATATATAAAATATATATGTATTTATTTACTAACACACTCCTCTGAACTCTATGAGATCAGAGGCCAAAGCACATAACAAGTTACTTAATCAGAATACTTTAAATAGCACAATTTACAGTTAGGCCCTAGGGGCGCGTAACACCATATACTAAGTAAGTGGTATAAGAACCACGACTTGGGAAAGGAGAAGGCCTAGGGCCTAGAGAATCGCTGGGGCTACACTGTCTGACCCTTAGGTTAGGAGTAGGAGGCCCACAGGCGGCGCGTGCAGTGTCAGTACACTCACGCGAGAGTCAATAGAAAGTCAATGGGAACTTTAAAGGTAAGTAATCGAAGATTTAGGACACTTCCGGTCTAACTAGGAATATACAACTAACAAAACTAGACACTAGGATAGTAAATCCCTACAGGAGCACCGAAGTACTCGCGTTACCTCACCCACGGGCTGCGGGTGCATAGGTGTCAAAGTGTGTCGGGTTTTCTCGTTGATTCCTATGGAGCCTTGGAAGAAGATGCTGCAGGCGACCAGGAGGAAGATTTCCGGGTGGATCCAAGGGTGGATCTAGGATGAAGAGGACCTGAAAGCAGAGGGGACAGAGTCTGGGTCACCAGCCAGTGACCGGGTGGAACCAGGGAGGAACCAGATGTCGTCGAGGAGCAATAAGGTGCTGTCGTGAAGCTTGTCGTTGCAGCCACGCGGACCAGGAGGTGTCGAGGATGACCAGGTGCTGGAGAGGAGCTGTCCCACGAAGGTTCTCGCAGATGGAGGGGTCGACTTCAAGATTGGAGCCAACAAGCCTAAGCAAAGGCAGCCCACGCAGGATACACAAGGAGCTTCTGGTGCAGACCAGGAGGGTCTGAGGCACTTCACCTTTTCAGGAAAGCAAGTGCCAGTCTGGAGCAACCAGACCAGTGATGGATTTTCAAAGGAATCATCGTCACAGGGCTACTAGCCAACTGGCCAGCAACCGGGACAACGTGTCAAGCAGAACACAAGCAGAAGGGCCCCACGCAGATCTCGTGGAGTGTGGAGGGCTGGTCTTCGGTGCAGGTGGAGCTCGGTGTCGGGGTATCTCAGTCCCCAGTGCACAGCTTCGAGGATGCCTCAGGAGCTGCGCTGTTAGCAAGTTGAAGACTTTCCAAGTTGCCTGGTTCCACGGATTCCGACGCCTTCCACGGAGCTCAGCTGTGCTGGAGTCGTGCAGTGGGGTCAGAGGAGTCCTGGAGTCGAGGTCTTGTCAATCTCTGCACTCGAGTTCCGGCGGGAACGGGGACAAAGCAAGCCGTCGAGTTGCTGGATGGTGCCTGGTTTCCCAGGGTGGTCACTCCTTGGTCACAAGGGAGATTCTTCAGTCTTCAAGTCGGTTGAGTGTCGAAGGGTCCAGAGTTTTGCTTCAAGTTACAGTTCAGGATCAAATCTAAAGTCTCCTGGGTCAGCTCCTATCTTTATACTACTAAAGGGGGCTGGGTTACTCACTAGGGGCCAGATGTAGGAAGGCCTTTACCGGTCAGTAACGGCCGAAAATCTGTATTTTCGGCCGTTACCGACCGGTATTTAGCATTCGGCATGTAGGAGATCGAAAATCATACGAATCGGTAAATTTACCGAATCGGTAAAGTTACCGAATCAGTAAAATACCGAATCGGAAATATTACCGAATCGGTAAATTTACCGAATCACAAAGGTTTGCGATTCGGTAAATTTACCGATTCGGTAATATTTACCGATTCGGTAAATTTACTGAATAGGTAAATTACCGAATCGGTAAATAAGAAGTGGTAAAAATGGATATTGAGATGTAGGGAAGCTCTGAAATACCGAATTTGCTTGAAATTCGGTATTTAAGAGTCGGTATTTACCATGGATTGGAATCAGGTGGTAAACAGGTGCAACCTATAAAAATGGACCGAAAATGCAATTCTTCTTGCACAATGGCGGCATTTTATGTGATTGCAAGACGGCTAAGGCTACAGGAGGAAGGGGAGAGGGAATGACAGAGAGAGGAGCAGGTCTACAGACAGAGGATAACCCTGTTCATGCTAACAGAGGCAGAGATACTCCAGAGGTAGAGGTTGGCCCCAGACACCATTACTGACCTCATCATGGACCTCCACCCACTGTTGGAGCACACTACCCCAAGGGCACACGCTATTCCTCCCCATGTGCAGGTGCTGTGCAGCCTACACCTGCTTGCCTCTGGGAGCTACCAGAGTGTGGTTGCTGCGGTAGGTGGGGTGACCCAGAGCAGCCTGTCAAGGTTTTTCCACAAATTCCTTGACGCAATGTTACAGAGGATGGAGCATTACATATCATTTCCTGCAACCCATGCTGAACTGGTCCAAACAAAATCAGACTTCTACCAGATGGCACGTTTCCCCAATATCATTGGCTGCATTGATGGCACGCACATTCCCATTTGTCCCCCTGCTGCCACAGAATACATCTACAGGAATAGGAAGTCCACCCACACCATCAATGTGCAGGTGATCTGCAATGCAAAGTTCGCCATTACTGACCTTGTGGCAAAATTCCCTGGGAGTACCCATGACTCCTATATATTTCAGAACAGTGGCATCTATGCACGGCTGACTGCAGGTGAATTTGGTGAAGGATACCTCCTAGGTAAGACACAGTTCTGCGACCCCTATAAGACCTATTGCAGTAAGCAGTACAAGTATGCATGTGATTAAATCATACCCATTTTCTTTTAGGAGACAGTGCATATGCCCTCCGCTCCTTCATACTCACCCCCTACCTCAACCCCTCAACACCCAGCCAAGGGAGATATAACCGGGCACACAAGAGCACACGCAATGTTGTTGAGAGAACATTTGGCATCTGGAAAAGCAGGTTCAGATGCTTGCACAAGAGCGGAGGTGCAAGGCAGTATACCCCCATCACCTGCTGTAAGATCATTGCTGCCTGTGCTATGTTGCACAATCTCGCTGTAAAGAGGGGTACTGAGGTGGATTTGTCAGACTATGAGGATCATGACGACGACATTGCTGTGCCTGAAACACAACCTGCTGGAGTGTCAACACCAAGTGATGGCAGATACAGACGTGAGGAAATAACACGCAACTATTTCTGAGTGAGTGATGACACTGAAACCTATATTGAAAGCACAAGTTTTTGTTTAATTTAGTATATTTCTAGGTATGTTAAAGAACAAAAGTGCAACAGTAAGCATTTCACAGCAATGCTCACAGTGAGCAAACACACACACACAGGTGTTGAATCCACCCACCATAGTTGTATATTGTTACTAGGCAGGTTTAAATGGCACAAATGTGCAACTTTAACTTTTTGAACCATGATTAGAATGTCCAATGGCAGTAGGCCATATTATCAACTGTTCATTTACGGCCACGCTTTGCACTAGCAGGTGTTTGTGGCTCAACCTGTTCACTGGGCGTTTGGCCTGTAGCCTCACCCTGTCGCCTGCTGCTCCTCCTTGTCTCTACGACATGGGGGCTTGCCGTGCTGCTCCTACTGGTGTTACCTTCAGTGTCCGGCACGTCAATGGCAGTAGTTTGTGCACTCTGGGCATTGAGTAGAGCCTCCAGCGCACCGGTCATTCCGCCTATGCCCTTGTGAGCTGATTGCTGTTATTAGTCAGGACTTCCTGACTATTCATGCTACGTCTGCATAGCAGGGATGTGGCTGTTGCCAGGCGGTGTATGGATTTCTCAGTTCTCTCTGCACGCTGCTTGTCCCTGCGCCTTGAAGTAATTTCAGAGTCCAGTTTTGTGCACAGTTGCTGTATGCCTGTTGCCATGCTCTTGTTCACTTCCACCAGCTCCCTGATGCCCTTGCCAATTTCCTGCATGTTGATGTTGAGGTTTCGCATTTGTCTTTGACTGGCCATGATGCCCTTGCCCTGCATCCTCTGAATCCTGACCATGAATCCCTCCAGGCCTTGGAAGACACTGGACCCCTCCCCACGTGCACCTACACTCCTTCCTTGTACTGTGCGCCTTCTAGTGGTACTTGGTACAGGCTCTGTGCTGGGCTGCAGTGTGACAGAGATGGCAGCTCCTGCCAAGTTGTGTGAGTCTTCACCCACCATTTCACCAGCAGCTGTCTCCATTTCCAGCAGTCGGGAAACAACATGCCTCCTGCTAGGGTGTGCAGCAGGTGTTTCTACCTCCAGGGATGCTGGCATTTCAGGTGATGAAAGCAATAGTGGGGACTGTGTTGGTATTGGGGAGGCCGGCATTTCCTCACTGACGTCAAGTTCTTGGGAAGGTGCCTGCCCACTCGGAACACCTGTGTCCTGTGATGCACTGGGACCTGGCTCATGACTGTCATCCCTCTCGGGTGCCGTGCCTTCTGCCTCCTCAGACTGCCTTCTGGATGTGTGACCTGTGGACATATGAGCACATATCAGCTAAGTGCAAATGTCTCACTGCCACTACAATTAAACATATGCAATTGCACTTAGTACATGCTGCCTGCCCTTCATTATGTATGCATTCAGTTGAATAACTTGGTGGTTACAGTGCTGTGTGACATGCTCTTTCATTAACTGACTACGTGTACCATGATGCATTGCTACAGTTTGGCACGGACACCCTGGGACTGGGGTAACTTAGCTGCAAGAGGTGAGGGATGGATGAGGGTGTGAGGGGGGATTGCTGTGCATGCTTCTTACCTTTTTTTGATGCAGCTTTCGCCAAACTGTCCACTTTTCCCAGTCCATGGACACTTTCAGGCTCCAGGGTTGTGGCTACCATCTCCTCCAGGTCGGTGAGGGGGGTGCAGTGTTCTTTCCACCACCTGTTTGGGAGGCCTGTTTGTGGTGGTCAGCCAATTTCTTTTTTGTGAGGCTCCTTAGGTCATAGAACCTCTTTTTTAAATCTTCAGTGACTCTGGTGGTCACTCCCACTGCATTTACTTTCTCCAGGATTTCCAGCCAAATCTTCCTTTTTGCAGATTCTGGAACTGTTAGGGACTGCTTCCCAAAAAGTCTGTGATGAACCTTAACCACCTCCTCAACAAGGACCTGTAGCTCCATGCTGCTGAATTTGAGCTTTCTTTTCCTTTCAGCCTGCTCTGTGTCCTTGCTGCTTGCCATGTTTTAATTTGAAAGTGCACAAACTCTGTCTGCTGCTGCTCCCAGTCTCTCTGCTCCAACTGCCTCTCCAGAACCTTCTAATTACTTGCAGCTGCCTGTGTAGCCACTTCCTGGTAGGAAGGGGGAGGGTGGTTGCACCTGATTGGCTGTTGTGTTAAGTTTCACTTTTGCTTGCTGTCCGATTCGGTATTTACCGATTCGGTATTTACAGATTCGGTATTTCCAATGCATTCCTTTGGGCCAAAAGGCCCATGGGAATGCATTGGGAATACCGATTCGGTAAATACCGATTCGGTAAATACCGATTCGGTAATTTCCGATTTTCCGATACCGAATTTTACCGATTAGGTAAAAAATACAGATTTTTCCCCTACATCTCATTTTCCGATTTTTAAATACCGAATCGGTAAAATTCGGTATTTAAGAATCGGTAAAATCATATTTACCTACATCTAGCCCATAGTCCCTCCTATGGGTGGGACCAGGAAGGGGGGTGGTTACACCCCCTTTCCTTTGTGCAGTTTCGCGCCAGAGCTGGGGCTGGAGTGCCCCAGCAACCGGTTTGATCTGGGGTATGCATGGAGCACCTAGTGTGCCCCAGACATGTAAACAACACAAGAAAAAACTGGTGGTCTAGCAGAAAACAATAAAAAAGCAAAGATCACAGAACACAAATAGTAACAAATCATATGTTTATATGACCGCTAAATCGTAGTGTAATAATCCTGACTTAAGGACAACTTCATGACAGAAGAAACCCTGAGGAGGGGAAACAGAAAGTAGAGGATTTCCATCAACTGCCCTTCGTGGCCAGTGTCATCATTTGGAAGTCCAAAGGTGCCCCTGTCACCTCAGCTCTTCTGGCAGTAAGCCAAACGCTAGTGAACTAGGCGTAATGTGAGACCAATGATAAACAAATGACAATCTGAGTATCTCAAAAAAGTATACTGACCAGACTAGTCAACAGAAGCAGTGCAAAGATAGAATAGTGAATAGAAGTGAATTAAAAAATTACAACAGTAGTCCAAAATACATTTATTAGTGACCACTGGTAAACTTATTAAAAAAACACAGGGGCTCATTAGGATGGCGGACGGAAGAGCCACCGCGGCCCTGGAGTAGGCAGAAAAAGCCTTTTCCGTGTCCGCCTGCCGCGGATACTCCGTCCGCCATATCAGGATAGGAAAACGTGTCAAATTTCCGTCCGCGACGGAAAAGCACGCACCGCCGCCGAACTACACACGACCACGTGGCGGACGGAACACATCCGGAGGCCCCGCCGTACGTACTGACGTCTAAGACCGTCCCCCAAATCAAGATGGCGGAAAACACACATAAAACCGCAGCGGAAAAACAACCTGTCTGAACACGGCGGAATCCCCACAGCGAACATAGGTGACATAGCAGAGATACCCACCGCAAGCTGACCACCACCATGGACCCAGCGCTACACGCTTTCCCGATGCTCTTCGCGATCCACCACGTCCTAGTCATGGCCCACTATGGACGACGACGCAGGTAAGGCACAAACCATTGGCTGTCTGGAGGGGAATACCAGCAAGGGACGTGACGTAGGGAGGGGGAGTGTCATGTTACCGAAACCACTGATGAGAAGCATATACGAATACACATTTGTAGTACGCAAGCAGGAATGACAACGACAGACCACGAGACTTGATAGACTACCTTTATTGTACAAAATAGGGGTATAATCACAGTGTATGCGTGAGCATGGGCAAAGTGGGCACCAGAGCAGCCACATCATTGGCAGTTAACGAGAGGGCAGAATGCAGTATCAGAGCTTCAACAGGGCATTGTGCAGTACAGAGCAGGTACATCATTGGCAGTTAACGAGAGGGCAGTATGCAGTATCAGAGCATCAACAGGGCATTGTAGAGTACAGAGCAGGTACATCATAGGCAGGTAACGAGAGGGCAGTATGCAGTATCAGAGCATCAACAGGGCATTGTGCAGTACAGAGCAGGTACATCATAGGCAGTTAACGAGAGGGCAGTATGCAGTATCAGAGCATCAACAGGGCATTGTAGAGTACAGAGCAGGTACATCATAGGCAGGTAACGAGAGGGCAGTATGCAGTATCAGAGCATCAACAGGGCATTGTAGAGTACAGAGCAGGTACATCATAGGCAGGTAACGAGAGGGCAGAATGCAGTATCAGAGCTTCAACAGGGCATTGTGCAGTACAGAGCAGGTCCATCAGAGGCAGCACGTGAGAGGGGCTAAGTGCATCAACAGTCCATTGCACAGAACAGGTCCATCAGAGGCAGCACGTGAGAGGGCAGAATGCAGTATCAGAACAGCAACAGGGCATTGTGGAGTACAGAGCAGCTACATCAGAGGCAGCATGTGAGAGGGCAGAATGCAGTATCAGAACATCAACAGGGCATTGTGGAGTACAGAGCAGGTCCATCAGAGGCAGCACGTGAGAGGGGCTAAGTGCATCAACAGTCCATTGCACAGAACAGGTCCATCAGAGGCAGCACGTGAGAGGGGCTAAGTGCATCAACAGTCCATTGCACAGAACAGGTCCATCAGAGGCAGCACGTGAGAGGGGCTAAGTGCATCAACAGTCCATTGCACAGAACAGGTCCATCAGAGGCAGCACGTGAGAGGGGCTAAGTGCATCAACAGTCCATTGCACAGAACAGGTCCATCAGAGGCAGCACGTGAGAGGGGCTAAGTGCATCAACAGTCCATTGCACAGAACAGGTCCATCAGAGGCAGCACGTGAGAGGGGCTAAGTGCATCAACAGTCCATTGCACTGAACAGGTAGATCAGAGGCAGCACATGAGAGTGCAGAATGCAGTATCAGAGCATCAACAGGGCATTGTGGAGTACAGAGCAGGTACATCATAGGCAGTAAACGAGAGGGCAGAATGCAGTATCAGAGCATCAACAGGGCATTGTGCAGTACAGAGCAGGTACATCATTGGCAGTAAACGAGAGGGCAGAATGCAGTATCAGAGCATCAACAGGGCATTGTGGAGTACAGAGCAGGTACATCATAGGCAGTAAACGAGAGGGCAGAATGCAGTATCAGAGCATCAACAGGGCATTGTGCAGTACAGAGCAGGTACATCATTGGCAGTAAACGAGAGTGCAGAATGCAGTATCAGAGCATCAACAGGGCATTGTGGAGTACAGAGCAGGTACATCATAGGCAGTAAACGAGAGGGCAGAATGCAGTATCAGAGCATCAACAGGGCATTGTAGAGTACAGAGCAGGTACATCATAGGCTGCACAAGTACGTGTCCCTACCAACCCGTCACAGGAACCACAAGAGTGCCACGCAGTTCTCAATGGACACACCATGTGAAATAACATTTGAGTGAAGTGTTCAGCACCTCACATCACAGAATCAGGGGGACTGCGTGAACTACCTGCCTCGGACACACTGGCAGCACCAGCAAAAGGAGTGTGAGACACAGCCACAGCCCGAGTGACACACACATGGGCCACGGACCCAGACACACTGGCAGCACCAGCTACAGGAGTGTGAGACACAGCCACAGCCCGAGTGACACACACATGGGCCACGGACCCAGACACACTGGCAGCACCAGCAACAGGAGTGTGAGACACAGCCACAGCCCGAGTGACACACACATGGGCCACGGACCCAGACACACTGGCAGCACCAGCAACAGGAGTGTGAGACACAGCCACAGATGTAGTCACTGACACGTGAGCCACTGACCCAGACAGACTGCCAGCACCAGAAACAGGAGTGTGCAACACAGCCACAGATCTTCTAAGTGACACGTGAGCCATAGACCCAGATACACTGCCAGGACCTGCAACAGGAGAGGGCACAACTGACACTGTGCCACCATCTGATACATGAGAGTCAACTGCACCAGCGCCACTGGGACAACTGAAATGATGAGCCACAGGGCTGTATGGGCCAGGAGGCAGGGTGGGCCTGGGAGCTGGGGATAGCTGACCTAGAGCCAAATCGGGGTTGGCAGGTGTCAATGGTGTGTGTCTGCATTTCTTAGGGATGTGGGAGTGCACCCTGGACAGGACAGGACTGCCAAGTGGTGGGGACTCCAAAGAATCACCACCCACCATAGGTGGAGCATCTGCTGCCGGGGATCTGGTTTCTGGGGACGTGCTGGAGCCTGCTTGTCGTTTGCTCTGTGCCTGCCGCCTGGACTCGGAATCATGTGTAATGGGGGATGCAACTACAGGGGACACCCTCCTCTGCTTCTGACTGGCCTGGATGGGAGTGGAGGTATGGGGGGACTCCGCCGCGGAGACATCAGTTTGGCGTTTAGTAGAAAACATCAGCCTCAGTGCAGCCAGGGGTGAAGTATGCCTGTCCTTGATTGCGCCATTGTCCATGCTAGATGCCTTGTCCGTAGGATGTGCCTTATCCTTAGGTGGAGTGTTGTCTCTGGATGTAGCCTGTGCCCTGGTCGCCGCCCTGTTCCTGCCAGCAGACTTGTCGTCTGTGGTGCACCTGTCTCCAGTAGACACCTGCTCTCTGTGTGTGTCCCTGCCCTTGGGAGATGGACCTTGCTCTGCTGTGGGCCTGCCCTTGGGAGTCTCCCAGCTCTTAGTAGGTGCCTTTGTCTTGTCCCTGCCCTTGGGAGTGTCCCTTTCCTCTGCTGTGGGCCTGCCCTTGGGAGTCTCCCTGCTCTTAGTAGGTGCCTTTGTCTTGTCCCTGCCCTTGGGAGTGTCCCTTTTCTCTGCTGTGGGCCTGCCCTTGGGAGTCTCCCTGCTCTTAGTAGGTGCCTTTGTCTTCTCACTGTCCTTGGGAGTGTCCCTTTCCTCTGCTGTGGGCCTGCCCTTGGGAGTCTCCCTGCTCTTAGTAGGTGCCTTTGTCTTCTCACTGTCCTTGGGAGTGTCCCTTTCCTCTGCTGTGGGCCTGCCCTTGGGAGTCTCCCTGCTCTTAGTAGGTGCCTTTGTCTTCTCACTGTCCTTGGGAGTGTCCCTTACCTCTGCTGTGGGCCTGCCCTTGGGAGTCTCCCTGCTCTTAGTAGGTGCCTTTGTCTTCTCACTGGCTTTGTCCAAGGTACAGTCCATGGACATGTGAGTATCCCTTGCCTTGGGAGTACCTTTTGTGTTGAATGCCTGTGTAGCTCCTGAAGGCATGTCCCCCAACAACACTTGTGGATCCTGTGTGTGTACTCCAGTGTATCTGACGTCGTCTACGTGAACAGATTTAGCTGATCTAGGGGATGGGGTCTGTGCCCTGCGTGCCCTGATGTGCTGTCTGACGCTGCTTCTAGTGCAATAACCTGTATTTGAGTCCTGCTCAGAATAATCACTACCCCCTGAGACATCCAGTGGTGTAGATGGGGAAACAGAAGTAGCACCCTGTTCATGCGACTGTACTATTGCAAACGACACACTGCTTGCCAATGACTGCACTGTCCTGTGTAGACCTGCAAGATCGCCATGCATCCCTTCCATGAATGCCACCACCTGCCCCAACTTCCTATCATGGTCCTGGAAAGCATTTGTCATATTGGTCTGCCCCACACACAGCTGTCGCAGCAGATCAACGGCCTCAGCACACAGTGCATTTTGGCTCACCGTGGCAGGGGCAGCGGTGCCTGCACCGAACGCCACTCTGCTCCCCCTACTCCTCCGGCCACGAACAGTACATGGTGCAGTTGGCGGAAGTGTGGGCCCTGTGTGCTGTCTTCCGACAGAAGGTGATGAGTGCCCACTCCCAGTCTGTGACAACAGTGCAGGCTCACCAAGAGTGTCCGACGAGGAGGACGATGGTGTCTCCACATGCGAGTCCTCAGGGACGGTCCTGTCCCCCTCTCCGGCGCTGGCCTCCTCTGTGTCAGTCTGCGTGTGTGCGAAGTCAGAGCCGGACTCATTTCCTCGACTACTCTCCACCGTCTGTGGCTGAGTGTCCTCTGTCATAGCTGAAATGCACATAAAAGATGTGTGAGTCATGGGCAGACTGACGTACAGAAGGAACAGGATTGCCAAATTACATAGCTGACAAAGATTTTGTAGCCCTCATCCTGCACATGGCCCACCTCTACCAGTCATCCTCACATTTCCTGCCATGGGGCCATGGACCACTAGGGGATGTGCTTCAACACTCAACTACTATGCAAGTGGCGTGTCAACATGGCGGACCTGGATGTCAAATGAGAACCACCCAATGGGACAAAAATGGCATCACAGACATACATACGCAACACGGAACTCAATAGTGTGTCTGTGCACCAATACATGCATAGCACTCACAGGTTTCCTACACAGACAGTATGCTCACCGCTAGTTTGCTGTTGATCGGCACTCAGACGTTCGGCCAGTTCAGGATGCGTCACTGCAATGATACGGTGCATGAGAGGGGTCATGGAGCGTCGGGCCAGACGGGGCGTCCTTGGAATCAGGCCCAGTGTTACTTCCGCTACATTCTTGCTCAGCCTGGAAATGTCGTCCCAGCGTTTGTGGCAGTGTGTATGTCGTCTGTTGCACACCCCCAATGCCCGTACTTCCCGTGCTATGCTCCTCCACAGGTCCTTGCGAAGGTGCAGCTTGACCTACCATGATGGGAGACAAAAGGGTTTAAGTCAGTGGACAGGTGGCCTGTCACACACATAGGGGCAAGACGTAACTGTCAGCAGCCATGCACAATCAGGAACATATGTCTAGCCCACACTACACAGCTAAGATAGAAATAGGCCAGATTATTTGGCCCCCTCATGCACACCAACATGTCCCACACTGCACTTACCACCCGTCCTGGTGCGCCGTAGAGGCGTCCATAGTTGCGGAGTACACCGTCCACGAGGACATCAAGCTCCGCGGCGGTGAAGGGTCGAGACCGGATCTCTTTGCCTCTCGACATGGCAAGATCACGGAGTATGGCACTAGAGCAGCAGTCGGTGGTCAGCTCATCAGCAGCAGCAGGTCGAGGTGATGGTCACAGGCAGCAGTCGGTGGTCAGCTCAGCAGCAGCAGCAGGTCGAGGTGATGGTCACAGGCAGCAGTCGGTGGTCAGCTCAGCAGCAGCAGCAGGTCGAGGTGAACAGGCAGCACTGGTCCCCAGGGTAGGAAGTGTCATTTTGGCCAACACACATATATAGGGCCCTCAGCACTTGTCAGTGGCATACGTCGCCAGCAATTGGTCAGCCCTGGAAGCGTGATCGTGAAATGGGCCAATGACTGGCCCTGTTGTTGCGGTGCACTGCTTCCGCTACTTGCGATTGGCCATATGCGGCCAGCGTCCCTCTTCCCATTGGCTGCATGTGCAGGGACCGTCACGGGCACACATCGGCAACCGCACGTGCAAGCCTCAGGCACGGATGCTTCAGTTGCAACAATGTTCTATCACTGGCGCCTCCATGGCGGTGCACGTACTCAGCGGGGGAGGTGCAGGCCTATACACCCTGTAGATGTACTCAATGGACATGCCAGTTCATGACCCCCCTTACAGTCACCTTGCATCATCCACCGTACACCGGCCGGAGCGGCCGGGCCTAGGACGGCCGTGCCCGGCCATGAACACAACCGCCGTGCCCGGCCATGAACACAACCGCCGTGCCAGGCCATGTACACAACCGCCGTGCCCGGCCATGTACACAACCGCCGTGCCCGGCCATGCGGTTGTGTACATGGCCGGGCACGGCGGTTGTGTACATGGCCTGGCACGGCGGTTGTGTACATGGCCTGGCACGGCGGTTGTGTACATGGCCGGGCACGGCGGTTGTGTACATGGCCGGGCACGGCGGTTGTGTACATGGCCGGGCACGGCGGTTGTGTTCATGGCCAGGCACGGCCGTCCTAGGCCCGGCCGCTCCGGCCGGTGTACGGTGGATGATGCAAGGTGACTGTAAGGGGGGTCATGAACTGGCATGTCCATTGAGTACATCTACAGGGTGTATAGGCCTGCACCTCCCCCGCTGAGTACGTGCACCGCCATGGAGGCGCCAGTGATAGAACATTGTTGCAACTGAAGCATCCGTGCCTGAGGCTTGCACGTGCGGTTGCCGATGTGTGCCCGTGACGGTCCCTGCACATGCAGCCAATGGGAAGAGGGACACTGGCCGCGTATGGCCTTTGGGAAGTAGCGGAAGTTGAGCACCGCCATGGCGGCGCCAATTATGTTATCTTGTCAGACGCTGCACCGTGATGTGTTGTGTGCAGTTGCGTCATGAGGGATGTGAGCGTGATAGGGAAAGGTCATATGTCATACAATATAGCATGTGTGTCCATACAATGCCCATCGGTCAGCACACAATGGGCAACAGATGTGCATTTGTACGTGTTGACGTCGGGTGTGACCCTACAGACGTTCTTACATCTTCACAACTACACAGTACATCACGGCTGTGTGGCCAAATTATGCATCTGTTGTCAGTGTCTTGTTCTGGCGAGGTGACTACAGTGGTGGTGGTACACATGCATTCCGTGTATGTGTTTTGTACGTTGTGTCACCATGCATGTAATTACCGTATGCACATCATTATTGGTGTTGGCATTTGTGCTTGATGACATGGCGTGTGTATAATTATCGTTTGTGTGCATGCAGTTGCATGTGTGTCTGTGATGTGGCTACTAAACATTAGGGTAAAGACTGAAGTTTTGTCAGTAAGGTTCACATGTGATGGAGTTGTACGCGTATGCGTCGTTTGTAAGTTGACCTAAGTTACATCTCTCCCCCACACAGGAGGGCTCCAAATGTGCATCGGCCATACACTGTGCTGGAGGATATGGTTGACGAGGAGGTGATTCGGAAATTCCGGCTGGATCGACGTCGGTTGATGGAGCTTGTGGCTCAATTGTCTCCTCATCTGCAGCCACGTAGGACGTATCCTGGGTCGATTACACCCACTGCAAAGGTCATGGCGGTACTACATTTCTTCGCTACTGGCACATTTCAGTACACAGTTGGACATGCCGGGGGGATGTCACAGGCCATGTTCAGCACGGTTCTTCGGGATGTCTTAACAGCTATGATGCTGTACAAGAATGACTACATACATTTCCCACGGCCGGAAGAGTTGCCAGCTGTCAAAGCTGATTTCTATGCACTGGGCCACATACCTCACGTTGTGGGCTCAATTGATGGCACACACATCGCTATCATTCCACCACGGGCACGGGAACAAGTGTTCAGGAATCGCAAACACTTCCATTCGCTGAACGTGCAGGTGGTGTGCCTGGCAAACAACATCATCTCCCATGTGTGTGCAAGATTTCCTGGATCCGCACATGACGCCCACATCATGCGGAGCAGCATTGTCCCACGACTCATGGCAAATCTGCGACCCGGTCAAGTGTGGCTTGTTGGTGAGTGTGCAGTGGGGACTCTTGTGATCTCTGTGTTGCATGGGGTACCCACCATATCTTGTTGTGATGTTTGTCTCTGTCATCCCCCTACATAGGCGACTCGGCTTACCCAAACCGGCCCTGGCTCCTCAGTCCCCTACGTAATCCGAGAACAGCGGGTGAAATGCGGTACAATGAAGCACATGGAAGGACACGGAGAGTCATCGAACGTACCTTTGGACTGCTAAAGTCTAGGTTTCGGTGCCTCGATAAGACCGGAGAGGCCCTGCCTTACTCACCAGGAAAAGTATGCAGGATCGTGATTGCCTGCTGCATGCTCCACAACCTGGCAGTACGCAATGACATTGAACTGCTGTTGGACCCTGAAGACGAAGGAGTTCCTCGGCCTCCCATCCCACCCATGTCGACTGATGAGGATAGTGGTGAGGAGGAAGGTGTGGACCAGAGGCGCCAGCTCATAGATCGCTACTTCCCTTGAATGTGAGTAACTACCTCTAGTGGCGGTTGACAATGCCTCATGTATGTTCGCTGGTGTTGTGTGGATGTGGGGTTAATCAGCTGTGTGTTGTTTGTGATGGTTGCATATGTGTGTCTTCATGTCTTTGGACATACAAGTCTCCATGATGTGTGTGCTCTCATCCCATGCTTTTGTGATGGTTGTCGTTTGTGTAATGTTGCTGTGCATTGTGTTGTGATGTGTGTGAATCTGTTTCCTGACGTGTGTTTGCTGTCTCTGATTTTCTCTAGGTCACTCCCGCAGCGCCATGATCATGTACGACTGTGATCCCTGAACCTGTTTACGTCTGTTTCTGAAGGCAATCATGTGAATAAACATGGAGGCAAAACATCATTGTGTGAGTAAGTGCAATTTATTTACAGGTTGTGCTTCTGTGCTGGTGAATATTTACAAGTAAGTGGGGTGGAGGGAGTTGGAGTTGAAGGTAATGGCAGATGAAATATCCGTGCTGACACCACATTGGGGGGTGTCAGGGTAGTCCAGCAGACCAGTGGGAATGATTGTCTGTGGGACAGGATACTTAGCTGGGTGAATGTCTGGCACAGGCAGTGACATTGTCATGGTCGTCCCCTCTTGGAGCGTGTGGATGGCGCTCCAACACTGCTCTCAGCCACTTCCTGCCTCGGCCGGCCCCTCCGTCTCTGAGGTGGAACAGAGTCAGCTGGGAGGGCAGGTTGTTGATGGGCCACATCCGTCGCCAGGGGCACAGGTGGTGGTGGCGGCGGTGGAGGCGGAGGTGACGGTGGCGGGGGAGGCGGAGGTGGCGGTGGAGGCGGAGGTGACGGTGGCGGTGGCGCTACGACACTTGGTGGAGAGGGGGGGGTTGTTCCGGCCAACCCATTCCCTCCACATCGTTGCCTGCTGGCCCATGATCTGCAACATCTGGCCAAGGATGCCACAGATTTCGCGCTGGACGTTGGTGTTGTCCACTGAGTCCTGGTGTGCACGATCAGCGTTTGCCTGGGACCGGTCGTATGACGCCTGGCACCTGGCAAGGGCTTGTAGGGACTGTGCCACTGGATGGGGTAGCTGTCCTTCCTCTGCACGGCGGTGTGTGGCTCGCCTGATTGGCTGATGTCCCGTTGCCTGTGTTTGTGGCCCACTCACCCTGCTTGTGTGTGAGGCCGATGGACCAGCGTCGTGCGCTGGGTTATGCTGGGTGGCACCGGCAGGAGTCGTGGTGCTGGTGGTAGTGGTGGGACTGGTGGTACTGGTGGTGGTGGGGACTGTGCAGATCACAGAGACAGGTGTCGCTGGAGTCACACATGCGACGTTGGTCGGGCCCGGGAGTCCCTGTGAGCCAGATGGCCCTGGCTGCGTGCTTGGTCCCGCTCCATCCTCCGCACCGGAGCTGCCTGTGTCCTCGTCACCAGAGAGTCCTGTAGGTGTGGGAGGCGAGGCTGGCGGCCGGGTACTGGTTTCCCCAGTCAGTTGACGATCACCTGAGGGACAAGATAGAGCTGGTCAGTAATGTGGACATTACATGGTTATATAGATTTGTAGACATTTCTGTTTCCTGTCGCACACACCCCACCCTCCACCACCACCACCCTCCCCGTGAACATGGGGGCCTGTTGGGAGTTGTAGTTTGGGCCTCTCACACACCCCACCCACCCTCCACCACCACCACCACCACCCTCCCCGTGAACATGGGGGCCTGTTGGGAGTTGTAGTTTGGGCCTCTCACACACCCCACCCACCCTCCACCACCACCACCACCACCCTCCCCGTGAACATGGGGGCCTGTTGGGAGTTGTAGTTTGGGCCTCTCACACACCCCACCCACCCTCCACCACCACCACCACCACCCTCCCCGTGAACATGGGGGCCTGTTGGGAGTTGTAGTTTGGGCCTCTCACACACCCCACATACCCTCCACCACCACCACCACCACCCTCCCTGTGAACATGGGGGCCTGTTGGGAGTTGTAGTTTGGGCCTCTCACACACCCCACACACCCTCCACCACCACCACCACCACCCTCCCCGTGAACATGGGGGCCTGTTGGGAGTTGTAGTTTGGGCCTCTCACACACCCCACACACCCTCCACCACCACCACCACCACCCTCCCCGTGAACATGGGGGCCTGTTGGGAGTTGTAGTTTGGGCCTCTCACACACCCCACCCACCCTCCACCACCACCACCACCACCCTCCCCGTGAACATGGGGGCCTGTTGGGAGCCATGGACATGTTAGTGAGTTGGTGTCCAACGTGCATGGGTTGGGGCGTAGGAGATGTTTCTTCTCAGTTGTGTGAGCCTGACCATGTCGTGCTGATCGTGGTGCTTGGTTTGTACTCACCAGTCTCTTCTCCTTCGTCAAGTCCGTCTAGGCTCTCTGGGTGTAGTATCACCAGCACCTTCTCCTCCCAATCGGTGTAGGGTATGGGCTCCGGGGGTGTGCCACCGCCAGTATGATTGGCTCTAGCAAAGTTTTTAGCTCGGATTCCCTTGACCCTGGTCTTCAGGTCATGCCACCGCCTCTGAATGTCATGCTTCGTCCTCGGCACAGTCCCCGACGCATTCACCCAAGTGACGATCCTGTCCCACATGTGGTTCTTTTGCGCCACGGACGTCTGCTGGACTTGGGCCCCGAAGATGTGGGGCTCAACACGGATTATTTCATCTACCATTACCCTCAACTCTGTCTCCGTGAATTTAGTTTTTTTTTGGGTGCCATGGTGTGTGGTGCTCAGTGTGTGAGTTGAGTGAGTTGGGGGGTGCAGGTGTGTGGTGTGTGATGTGTAGGATTTGTGTGGTGGGTGTTTGTGTGGTGGGTGTGGTAGGGTGGTGGGTGGGTGTCTTCTATGTGAGTTTGCAGTATCTCGAATTGGGCCTCTTGCTGGCAGCAATGCTGTGATGCAAAGGATTGTGGTTGCGTGTGGGTGTCATTTTATAGTCGTGTCTCAATGGTTGTTGGCAGTCAGGTGGTAGGTGGGCGTGTTGACTAGTGTGCATTATTGGATAATTGGGACGTGTCATGGTGGCTTGTGCTTGGTGTTGGTGTGGGGGGGGCGTTGACAATGTTCGTATGTTTGCTTTGGACTTGCGGTACACTTTCTAACATTTGTTTGCCGCTAGGGATGTTGTGCGTGTTGGCCTTCCGCAGTGATGCTGTGGTTATCGTAGCATTCTTTCCGCCGCGGACGTGGATGGCTGTGAGTTCCGTGGTACGGGCGGATTTATCCTAATTGCGGCCACGGAGTATTCACAGGTATGGCGGTACATGTGTTATTTTCCGCGGTCATTTCCGTCCGCGGCAGTGGTTGTTCATTGGACTCCGTCCGCCACGGACGGAGTTGGATGTGTTCCGTCCACCGCGGACGGTGTTGGTTATGATCCGTCCGCTGCGGTCGGAGTTTCGTGACATGATTATCCTAATCCCAACCGCGGAATCTCCGCGGCGCAGCCGGGAGTAAAATTTCCCCCACCATGGCGGACAGTACCCATTTCCGTCCGCCATCCTAATCGACCCCACAGTGTCGGTTTTGAATTTATCTACCGAGAAAATGGTCTACTAGTTTCACCCGCATTGGGCATAGGAACCCCGGCTTTCTTCAGGACCCAGTTAGAAAAGCTACTGCATTCAAGTGTAAGTTTTAAACAGTGAAAACAAAAGAATAAAAGAACCACAATGTAATTACAAGTGATCAGTCACAATACCTCTACACCGGATGATAGATTTATTCATACCTATCCAATGTGAGGTAACAAGCCTCACCTCACCTGGCACTGACTCAGGTCAAAAGGAGGCACCGCCCTGAAAAATAGGATTATTTTAAAAAGAAGAAACAAAGATTCTTTATTAAAATGTATATACCTCTATATATACATGTCAGCAATCAATCCTGGCCCGATGTATAAGGATTGGATGCCCTTATGTCTGCTAGCTGGTGCTTAGAGTAAAGGTACAGGTAGCCCCCTTTGAAAAGTGTTGATAGTTAGCTGGAAGCAACAGACATAGATCATGATGGCATAGGTGTCCTTCTCGCAAGGTTTTCTAACTCAATAAGTATATTGTAAAGAACTGAAAGTATATCTATTATCACTTGCGGGACCTAAATTAGTAGTATCTCCCCAGAGAGAGGACAAACTAAATGTCGATCTCTGTTTACTGACTCAGTCTCGGCAACCAAGACAGAATCAGCCCATCATCAGGGACCGAGCCCGCTCACCATGAGACCATCATCCAAAAGAAACAGAACACCGATGATGAAACTGCAGAGGAAACGGAAAAAAGAACGGAAAAAAGGCCTCCTCCGTGCTGAAGCAAAGCGCGCTTTTAGAAGTGTCTCTACAGAGTGCAGAGAAGAAGTTGTAAGCAGGCAAGGAATGCTCACCTGTCCTTCGATACCTCGGGTGAAAACCTGAGGCAGGGGGAGGTGGCGCTTCTTCGTCATCCGCCGCCATTAGAGCTTGTCCTTACCACCGCCAACTCCACGGCCCTCGCGTTGCAGAGACCCAGCCGCGCTGAGTGGGCCGGACTTCGGGAGTCATACCAAGGCGCCAGAGCAGCCGGGGGAAAGCCTGCACAAACAGTTGACGATACCTACAGCCTCACGCCTCAGGTTTGCGAAGAGCCTAGACACTAAACCATGTCCCCCTGGGGAAGCACTTTGCATTTACACCTGCAGCGTTGCGACAGTCCGGCCATAGCGATGGGAAAGGGGACAGAACGCAAAGCAAACTCCCATTTGCGCAGAGACGATTGCAACTACAAAGCCCCCCTGCGGAGCATAGAGAGCCCACGCAATCCGCGGAGGAACAGACACCTGACTCCGATATCAAGAGTATTCTACGTTCCATGGAACAAAGCCTACAAACTAGCATATCTGCGCTGGGCGCCAAGATGGATGCTATGACATACAGAATGGACCGTATGGATGAGCGTCTGAAAAAGCATGCTGAGAAACACGACATGGCCGAGAGGAGAATAACAGAAGTCGAAGAGGCGCAGACCGAGTTGGACACGGCGCACAAGAAAATAGAACACCTGATGCGATCTCTCCACGACAAGACGGAGGATTTGGTAGCGCGCTCGCGGCGCAGCAACCTCCGCATAATGGGACAAAGCCGTGAGCGCTGCCCCGCCCGATTATTGCTAAGTTGCTTAACTACCGGGACAGGGATACGGCCCTCAGACTTGCTAGGACAAAGTTCTCGCTTCAATACGAAGGGTCGGCAATATCAATATACCCGGATTTCACTGCGAAAGTACAAGTAGCGCGCAAACATTTCATCCCCCACAAGAAGCGACTCAGAAAGATGGGCCTGGACTACGCGATGCTGTACCCCGCCAAACTACGTGTCAACAGGCAGGGACACTCTCATATATTCACGGACCCTAAAGAACTGCTGCAGGCAATGAAGCGTTGGTCGAGGGAACAGAGAAACGATAACGCAGAAAAGCAGGCCGACGAAGAAAATAGCCATCTAGACGACCAAGAATGACCGAGCAACTACAACTATACAGGGTCCTGAATTAGGAGAGCTGGAGGGTAGATTGAGGATCTGCGACCACTGATTGGGAGGATATGATCAGTGTCCTGGTCCGCTCTCCGGATGGATGAACCCTGTCAGATAAGTAGCGGAGAGAGTGGAGGAATGCTGTGACACTTTGGATATTTATCTGTACAGGCTGACCTTCTGCTGCGGCCTGAGTTGGCACATATTGCACTGAGAGATGTCGGGGTGTGCAGGGGGGGATCTACGGGTGAGAGGGGAAGCTGCGGGAATCATTGAAGGAGCTGAGATACTTTCAGGCAGCTCTGTTTTCACTTACGATAGTGCATGGCGGAAGGAGGGGTGGAAGCCCGACATTGAGCTTTGAGAACATTGGAGGTAACAGGCTGTTAGGCGACCTTGGTCCCCGAGCGCAATGCACTTCTGAAGTTCTAGTTGCTATGTTGAGGGATGTAGTAATGGGGTGGGGAGGGTTGGAAGGGAATATGCATGGCCAAGTTAGGGGGGTCTGCTGTGGGAGGGGGGTGGAGGAGGTGGGGAGTGTTTGGATGCAATTTGGTTTGCTCTGTCTGTTCGTCCTGCCTTCACTGGCATTTGTGAAAGCAACTGCCTTACACTGCACTATCCCACTACTACGATGGCTAGGTCGAACAATATAAATGTGGATGGGGAGGCTGCCATGCTTAGAGCGTTGATGTGGAATGTACGGGGGCTGAATGATCATCGGAAACTCAGAAAAGTCATAAATTATTTACAGCACCACAATGTAGACCTAGCACTAATCCAGGAAACGCACCTCCCGCTCACGAGCAGAATGTTTCTTAGCAGAGGGCTGGTGGGCTATGACACTGCTGCTGGATTCACAACTCATTCTAGAGGGGTCTTGACCTGGGTCAATCCAAAGTCAAAACTGACACTGTCTTTGCTGAGGGCAGACCAGGAAGGTTGATTTCTAATTTCCAGATGTGTGGGGAAGGGACACGATTTGATAGTGGTTAATGTTCACAGCCCTAACTACGATTCCCCGGAATTCTATGGTGTACTTGCTCAGCACTGTCATGCATATTCCACTGCACAATTGTTATGTGGGGGATTTAAACTTGGTGCTAGACCCTGGGCTGGACAGGTCATCAGGCCCACCTTGCAGACATACGGCAGCCGCATCGAAAATACACTCGGAACTCATCACACTTGACCTAGTTGATGTGTGGAGAAGTAGGCACACTAATAGAGGGGGTTTCACTCATTATTCGGCATACCACGACATACACACCAGAATTGACTACTGGTTGGCGTCATCCTCGGTTATGAGATACATAAAATCCTGTGCTGTGCTGGCGCGTACACTTTCAGACCACTCGTCGCTTCTTTTGGTGCTTGAGACGCCAGCGAAGAGGATTCTACCTTTCACGTGGCGTTTCCCTCCGTACTCCCTATTAGATGAGCTCTTTCGGGGCGAAATTGCGGAAGAGATAGAGAAATTCTTCGAAACCAACGTAGGATTGGTTGACAGCTTCCAAACTGTGTGTGAAGCGTTTAAGGTCTACATTCGAGGCATCGCTATGGCAAAGCATTCAAGTGTACTCAAGGCTATACACCAAAGGTTACTACACTTGGAGACGCGGCTAGCTGAGTTAGAGAAGAGCCAGCTGGAGGGCTCAAGCGCTGATGTGACAGAAGACATCAAAAATCTCATAGCAGAGTACAACGAGGAAGCTGACAGAGAAGTTCAGCATATGGGGAAGTACGCAACGGCCCGGACATACGGTGAAGGAGAGCGCCCGGGCTCCCTTCTGGCCAGGATAATGCGAAACACAAGACTCCCTCAGGTGATATCAGAATTAGAGACATCAGATGGTCTTCTCCTCACAGAGGAATCAGAGATTGTAGACGAGTTCAGAAACTTTTATTCAGGACTCTACACTTCTCGAGCTGCGAATAATGAGGAGGCCATAGACGATTATTTGGGTCATATACAGTTGCCTTTCTTAACGAATTCTGATCGGGAATTCTTGATGCAGCCAATAAACAAGGACGAGATAGCGGATGCGCTTGCGAGTATGCGCTCTGACAGTGCCCCCGAGGCAGATGGGCTCACAGTCGTCTTTTATAAGGCGTTTAAAGACGTACTAATTCCTCAGCTATCCGCACTATTTGATGACATCTGTGTGGAGGGCAGCATGCCACGATCCATGAGGGAGGCTCTGATAGTGACTATTCTTAAGCCGGGCAAACCTGCGAATATAAGTGGTTCTTACAGGCAGCTATCTCTTCTTAATGTCGACGCCAAGCTCTATGCAAAGGTCCTGGCGACACACTTGGCGTTATTGGCCTCGGAGTTGGTGGCCCCGAAGCAAGCCGGATTCATTCCCTCCAGGAACCTCACTTATAATATTAGAACCATACTAGGGACTATGCAGCATGTCAGACAGGACACCAAAGCCATGGCTGTCTTCCTGGACATGGAAAAAGCTTTTGATTCCATGGAATGGCCCTTTATGCTCCGAGTATTGAGGCGACTGGGACTGGGCGAACCGTTTTTACAAATGGTAGGAGCGCTATATTATCACCCCTCTGCCAGGGTCCACATAGGTGATCTGGTCTCGAACTCCTTTGCGATTGGCAGAGGCCCAAGACAGGGCTGCCCTCTTTCGCCATTGCTATATGCGCTGCTGGCTGAGCCGCTGGCATGTGCACTCCGGGAGTATCATAGTAATGAAGGGGTGAACTTTCCTACGTACAAAATCGTCATATCAACTTACGCGGATGACACTTTGCTGTATGTACAGGAGGTGGTACGTTATGGTGCACTCTCTGGCCTCCGGATAAACTGGTCGAAATCGGTGGCCTTTCCTCTGACCCCGAAGACCACGCTTTTTGACATGGAGTACCCGTTGCAATGGACGACGGAACCGATCAGGTATTTAGAAATCATGCTCCACACTGACCCGGAACTTCTAATACGCAAAAACTATGGTGTGGCATATAGTAAGTTGGAAGACGACGAAGAGAAATGGATTAGTTTGCCGTTGTCCTTAATGGGACGTATAGCAATCATGAAGATGGTGGTCTTACCCAGATTCTTATTTCTCTTTAACAATATCCTGATTGTGCTTTCAAAGTCTTTTTTCAACAACCTGACGCAGCTACTTATTAAACTCGCTTGGGGGGGCAAACAGCCGAGAGTGAAATGGACGACTCTCATGCTTCCACACGAGTTGAGGGGACTGAACGCACCAGATATGGAACGGTACTACAGAGTGTCCAAAGCGGCACACCTGGATTCACGGCAAAGCGACAATACCGCATGTTCGGCTAGAACGGCTTTTCGCAGGCCCGCTTCCGCTCCCTGCCACAGTATTTCGCCCGACAGTCTGCAGAATTGGAATACTGGACTCGATCAAGTCCACCAACCACGCCTGGAATGCGCTGGGGCAAAAGCAACACAGCGCATTTTGGAACTCCCCCTAATGTCAATAGAATGGACATTATGGCTGCCCCCTATAACGGTAAAGGGAGTGATCCAGGTGCTGCGTAAACTGGGTATCGTCACTGCGGGAGACCTGTTCTTGAACGGTGCAGTAAAAACATGGGAGCAGGCTTCACCGACTCCCGCAGAGGCCCCACTACTTCTCCATTTCCAATATCATAGAATTCGTAGTGCATTACTGGACCTCTTGGGCCCGGAACTGGCGGAACCTCCGGAAGTGCTGGAACTTACCCATGTTATTAAATCTCCCTCCCCCTACAAATTAGTCACAAACCTATATCGAATGAACAGAGAGCACGACGAGCTACAATACAGCCTGGCAGAGTGATCTACACATCACAATAGATGACGGCATGTGGACATACTGCTGTAAAAACACCAGGAAACTATCATTGAACGGCAGGCATAGACTGGTCCATTTCAAATTCCTCCAGCGAGTGTATTACACTCTGGAGAGGCTGCATAGATATGGCCTCCGTCAGTCTGCTGATTGCGAACGCTGCCACGCTCCGTTCGCGGACTTCATACACCTATCGTGGCAGTGCCCGGGAATCCAAAAATTCTGGATCGGGATCTTTACCGAAATGAGCAAGATCCTAGAACTTGAGCTGACGCCCGATCCCGCCCTGGCACTCCTGGGCCACTCCCGGGGCCTTCCTGTCGCGGTACGGCGGCTAACTGATATGGGCATGCTAATGGCTAGACGAGTCGTAGTTATGTGCTGGATGAGGGGTCCACTGCCGACCACAAAGAGGTGGGAGCGGGACATGCGTTATTGCTGTACGCAGTCCGAATGCTACAGTGAACTACTCCCTCCCACGAGTCGCCCTAAGAATTTCTGGAGCCTGTACCGAGACTATCTCAGGGTAAAAGATACTGAGAAGGCAATGCGCGTGGAAGTCTCTGAGGGGCAGGAGCGCTTAAACGGCGAGACCCCTGAAAACGGAACGCCCTGACACACTGTGACGGAATGAGGGGGGTACAGGCGAGATGCGGCGCAGTGGTCCCGGATAACATGTGTCGTGCGCAGACGCAGCACAACAGACTAAACCCAGATCCTCATATGAGTGGTGACCCATCCACCTGGTAGAACAGTCACATACCCACGAGCTTAGGCCCCCACCACACTACAACTCCCCCCAGACGAGTGGGAGCGAACAGCGGAGCACAGTTATGAACATTAGTTAAGTTATAGCAGGGGGGAGGGCTATGGAACAGGGGTTGGGGGTTGTTGGGGTTCTGTGTTAGTAACGAATTTCATAGGGAAGATGGCTCTGTACGCGGCAGCTGAGTGACCCTAGAGATATGAGCGGCGAGGAACAGGTTACACTCCCGCTCCTGTGGATCAAAGCAAAGTACACTATAGGAATCCCACATATGTCTAACTGTGCATACAGGATATTATTTCAGGTGCCGCCGGACCCCTGGGTTGTCGGCTAATTGGCTGTGTATAATTGATGACAAGAGCGATTCTACTACTGATCCCGCTGCCGGCCTCCGGGTTGTGGCTGCTTGCTGTGTATGACAACTTTACATAATAAAGATTTTCAAAACTTAAAAAAAAAAAAAAAAAAGGAAAATGAAAAGAAAGGATAGAAGAAAGGCAAGAGAAAGAAATCAGGAAAGATAAGAAGGAAGAAAAGAAATAAGTTGTACAAGTGCTGCAAATTAAACACAATAAAGACCGGTTTTCTCCCTGGGCAAAGTTTATTAAAGAACAATTGGTGAAACAGAGTCCAAAATAATCGTGTTCTTTAAAACTGTGCACTTATATCTAATAGACTTCTAGCTGCAGATTCTGTACCTTTTAATTTCCCAGGCGTCAGTGGCTCCGTTAGGATCTGCACGGCACCAGCTCAGGATGGAACATTGCAGTCACATATATAGGCACCACCCTGGCACAAGGACGCCAGTTCTTTTCTTTCCACGCCAGTTAAGCGCTGATCAGGAGAAGAGCTACTCTTGTGTCTCTTTTTGCCAGACGTTTTTCAACATTTTGTCGAAGATTTTTTCTTGTGTGTGGAGGGAATGTTCACTAGAAAGGTAGGGTTCAACCCATGTGGCGCTGGTCACTGCATCATGTTGGGTTAGCAATCCGCACCTTGTGTGTTTATGGTGTCTCGAGCGCAACCCCACTTAAAGTTGTGCTCAGATTGCCAGGTCATGGCGCCTAAGACTTTGAGGGAGCGGTCCCTAAAACTGCTTGCAGCCTGGCTGTCTACTCCAATCTGATAGAGACTTCTAGCTGCAGATTCCTTACCTTTGAATTTCCCAGGCGTCCGGCTGGATCCGCAAACTTTTGCTGAGCAATATCACTTGGGCGTGACATCGGGTTGCTCCGTTCGGCTACGCATGGCGTCGGTAGCGTCTGTTATAATGTCACGGTGCTGCACCACCCAGCCGCTCGGACGTCAGTTCTTTTCTTTCCGCACCAGTTAAGCGCAGATCCGGTAAGAGCTACTCCTCTGCCACTTTTTAGCAGGCTTTCTTCTCTACTTTTGTCGATATTTTTGACAACTTCGTGTGCGAGAGATGTCGGGTAGGAAAACAGGTTTTAAACCGTGCAGGACTTGTTCCTGCACGATGTCAGTTACCGATCCCCACCGCGTAGGTCTGTGGCGTCTTGAACGCGACTACAATTTGAAGTCCTGTTCAGACTGCCTGGCGTTGGCTCTGAAGACCTTGAGGGCGCGGGCGTTTGCCCACTTTGCCACTGGATTCAAGCAAGCCGGGCTGAAGACGGCGATAATGCCAGAATCCGGTCCTCGGAAGCTTGTTTCCGGTCCAGGGAAGGTATGGCTTGGCAGTTCGGGCTGGACTGTTCCCATGAGGCACAGGGTCAGACTGATTTGCATATAGCCATGAACTGGGGTGGCAGAGTGGGCTAAAGAACGGTGATGGATTAAACCCAAATCTTTTGACTGGGTGTGAGTGTTTGATTGGTTCAGATGCTCCGTCCATTATCCCCTTTTGTAATGCTGGTTAAGAGGGCAGCTGAGGTCCTTGGACTGGAACTGCCATCAGTGCAGGTCAGGACTAATTTCCTGACCGAAGTGCTTCAACCTGGGGCTTCCACCTCTGAACCCCTTTTGCCCTTTAATGAGGCACTTACGTACGTCCTACTAGGATCTTGGTCCAAGCCTAGCACAGGGGCTCCTGTGAACAGTACGATTGCACGCCACCATCGCCCAGCACTGGGCAACCCAAAGTTCCTCAGCGAACACCCCACCCCAGAAAGGTGGTGGGGAAGGCCTCTACTTCCCAGGGCACATTCCCTTCCACCCCTCCGGATAGGGAATCCAAGAGACTGGACTCATTTGGGGAGAATATGTTTTCTGCCTCCAGTCTGGCATTGGGGTTGGTGAATACCGCATGCTTATTGGGCCATTTCTCCCACCCTCTTTGGGAGACAGTTGCGCAGGTGCTGCCACAAGTCCAGGAGGCCCAGCTGTGCTCTCCCAGGCTGTCAAGGACGGGAGAAATGCAGCAAAATTCACCACATGGTGTGGTTTGGATATGACTGACAGTGGCCTTGAGGTGCCACGCCTGGCTTCATAAAACTGGCTTCTCGGGGATGCCCAAGCCAATTTGGTGGACATGCCCTTTGATGGAACCCGCCTTTTTGGCTTTTCTCGAGCTATGGCTAGATCCTTGGGCCTCTCCTCCACTCCTCGTGGCCAGTCTTCCTCTCGCCCCTTTCGTGGCAATGGAAGGGGTTCCCAGCCGCATCAAACCTATCCTAGCCACCGTTCCGCACAGACTGCCCAAGCCGTGCTTGGACTTGGACGCAGTACATTCCGTCTTTGGAATGGAGGCCAGAAGTCGTCTACCACACTGCCCCCGGCAGCCGCAGCCTCCAAGCACTTCTGGCCTAGAAGACCACTCCAGTCCAGTGGGTGGGAGAATTCGTCATCTCCCCTGCTGGGGATCTATTACAACAGACAAGTGGTTCATGCAGATCGTCCAGGAGGGCTATTCTCTTCCATTCCCTTTCTTTTCCTCCTACTATGCTGCTGAGTCCGAAACGGCTGGCGGTGGATCACTTGAAGCTGCTCTAAGAGGAAGTTACAGCTCTTTTGGCCAAAGGAGCTATAGAAAGGGTTCCAGTTTCAGAAGTAGGCAGTGGCTGTTATTCCCGCTACTTTCTGAATTAGAAGAACAAAGGGCTTCGGCCCATTTTGGATCTTCTGACCGTCAATCTCTTCCTCAAAAAGGAGAAATTCAAAATGCTCACATTGGCTCAGGTCTTGTCTGCCTTAGACCAAGGAGACTGGATGGTGGCGTTGGACCTGCAGGATGCGTATTTTCACATTCCTATCCTGCCAGGCGACAGGCGTTACCTGCAGTTAAAGGTAGGCCAGAAGTACTTTCAGTTTACTGTGCTCCCCTTCGGCCTTACTAGTGCCCCTCAGGTGTTCACCAAGGTGATGGTGCGGTAGCAGCTCATCTGCGCAGGTTATGGGTTTCAGTCTTCCCCTACCTCGACTACTGACTGTTGAAGGCGTCCTCGCCCCAGGCAGTCGTCTCCCACCTTCAGACAGTGGCGGACCTCCTGCATTTACTGGACTTCTCTATAAACGTGCCGAAGTCATACCTGACTCCTTCTCAGATGCTCCCTTTCATTGGAGCTGTTCTGGACACATTGCAGTTTCAGGCTTATCCTCCCGAGCAGCGAGTCCAGGATATTAAGGTTATGATTCCGATATTTCAGCCTCTATCCTGGATTTCGGTGAGGTTGACTCTGAGGCTGTTGGGCCTCATGGCCTCCTGCACTCAAACAAATCTCCTGAGGCGGAAAGCCGGGAGCGCTGTAGAATTGTAGAATTGCATTTTAAACCTGTGAATTTTTTGTGTATTTTTACTTACCTGCACTGAAGCCAGGCTTTGATTCTTTAACACCCCGAACAGCCGATTTTGACGCTGTCACGGGGATTCCTTCCTCTCTGCCGCCATCTCCAGCGAGCGAGTTAGCCCCGCCCACTTCGCTGGCCACGCCCCCTTCCCCCAGGCTAAAAGGGCGCGCTGAGTGCTAGCGCTGCCACTCAAACAAATCTCCTGAGGCGGAAAGCCGGGAGCGCTGTAGAATTGTAGAATTGCATTTTAAACCTGTGAATTTTTTGTGTGTTTTTACTTACCTGCACTGAAGCCAGGCTTTGATTCTTTAACACCCCGAACAGCCGATTTTGACGCTGTCACGGGGATTCCTTCCTCTCTGCCGCCATCTCCAGCGAGCGAGTTAGCCCCGCCCACTTCGCTGGCCACGCCCCCCCTTCCCCCCACTGCCCCTGACGCTCCTATAAAACCATGTGCATTGGCCGGAAGCGCAGCGGACGGGCGCAGCGGGCGCGACGATTGCGCGCCAAAGGCGCGCCTAAGGCAAGCCCGTCTGCGCCCGTCCGCGACCGACCGGGGCTAGGGGCATGTCACTCTGCCCAAATCATCACTTACACTTCCTCCCAACTCCGTACTCTTCATGGCCCGTGGCCTCTGCCCGCCTCTACTTGTTCCATCATATCTTCACTTGATCTGTCCCCGGTCTCTTCGCTTCCCCGCCCTCCCGTTCCCTCCACTCCCTTCCAGTTTCCCAGAGAGGAAGCCAGTTCAGGCGCTCCTAGGACCCTCTCGGCCTACTACCTTAATACCCGGTCAGCAGTGGCCCACTCACACGAACTGTCGGTGCTGTTGGATCTCCACGCACCTGATCTTCTTTTCCTAACCGAGACTTGGTTTAGTGATGATTCTCTCCCTACCCTATTGGCCACTCTTCCCGCTCCATACTATGCTCTACGAGCAGACCGTTCCACCGGTAGGACTGGGGGCGGCGTGGCGGTCATTACCCGGGCCGACCTCCCCTTCCAACTTCTATCCTTGCCAGATATCGCCACTACAGAGTACCTTGTCATTCGTACTACATCGACCACTCCCCCTCTTACCTGTCTTCTCACTTACCGGCCTCCTCAGTCACCTTTACTTTTCCTCTCCGACTTTCAAGAGATACTTGCCACACTTACGGTCAACAACTCTTCCATTTTACTATTGGGAGACTTTAACTTCTGGCCTTCAGACCCAGCGGAATGTCCATCTTCTAAACAGTTCTCAGACACGCTTCAATCTCTTAATTTTGTGACACACGTTCATTCTCCCACTCACGTCAAAGGACATATCTTAGATCAGATTTGGTCCCTGAACTGTCCGGTAGGCTCCCTGTCCATTTTACCCTGCACCTGGTCTGACCATCATTTGATCTCGTTTACCCTCCCCATTAACTCTTCTGTTAGGCCCCCGCTCCCAAAAAATTTTTGGGTCCGCTCATGGAGCCGAGTGGATCCGGAGAATTTATCTGCATTATTAATTTCTTCCTATCCTACCCTACAAGGCCTATCCACTCTTTCTCAGGCCTCTGCTATCGAACATTGGCTTCTCTCAGGCTGTGATTCCATTGCCCCGCTGAAGCGGGTGACGTCAAAGCGAGAGAAGGATGCCAACTTGTGGTTCAGCAATGATCTTAAGACCACCAAACTGGCGGTGCGCCGAGCCGAGCGTGCCTGGAGGAGGAAATATTGCCCCATACTCAAATCTGAGTTTACCACTCTCCTGGCCCAATATAAAAAGGCCATTCTGGTGGCAAAAACGACCTATTTCTCCTCTAAAATTCTCACAGCTGAGAATCGGCCGAGGGAAATCTTCTTGATAGTCCACAATTTGGCATTCTCTGACAGGACATCTCTCAAGCCCTCCCCCTCCCAGGACCTTTGTCACTCCCTAAATAACTTTTTTATTGAGAAGATTGCAATTATTAAAGCCAACATCCCCTTACCCTCCCCGACTTTTGTTGACCCTCAGTGTCCTCCACCTAAGGGACAACTTGATGCCCTTCCCCTCCTCACTAAGGAATCCTTGACCTCGATTATTCCCTTGGTCAAATCTGGTTCCCCACTGGATATTTGCCCCGTGCACATTCTTCGCCATATTTACACAACTTGTCCAGATCCCCCTCTTCACTTCCTTAACATTTCTCTTTCCCAGGGAGTTGTACCCAACTCACTGAAGACAGCTGTTATTGTCCCCATTTTAAAGAAGCCTGGCGCAGACCCTTCGGTCCCCGCCAATTATCGCCCCATCTCTCTCCTACCATTTCTGGCCAAGGTGCTCGAACGCCATGTCACCAAGTCTTTGAGCACGTTTGTGGAGGAGTATGGGGTTCTGGCTCCTCGCCAGGCCGGCTTCCGCCCCGCACACTCTACGGAGTCCGTAGTTCTTTCGGTCCTTGACAACCTCAGGGAGGGAATGGATACCAACCAGGCCCAGGCTTTGGTTCTCCTCGATCTCTCAGCCGCCTTTGACACGGTTGACCATACCATTTTACTCTCCTGTGTCGGGGCGGCGGGGATCGGGGGTACCGCCCTGGTATGGTTGTCCTCCTTCCTGAGGGACCGCACCCAGGCTGTTCGCCTGGGTGATTTTTCCGCGGACTTCCGGAAAGTTCAGTGCGGGGTCCCCCAACGTTCTTCCCTTTCACCTCTTTTGTTTAATCTCTATATTGCCCCCCTTATTTTTTTCGTTACAGCAAATGGAGGTCAACGTGTATAATTATGCGGATGACCTCCAACTTGTTTTCAATCTGTCTTCTTCCTCTGCTTCCATTTCAAACTTTCAGTCTATTATGATTTTTATCCGGGACTGGATGAACTACAACCACCTGAAACTTAACCCGGATAAGACCGAGTTGGTGTTGACGGGTGGTTGCTCCAGTCCTTGGTCTTCTCTTTTTTGGCCCCCTTCCCTAGGCTCTCCCCCGGTCCCTTCTACCTCGGTTAAAACTTAAGGTATCAAAGTTAATTCCCAGCTCACTCTCCACTCCCAGGTTAGTTCTGTGGTGTCCTCTTCCTTTTTGTCACTACGCACCATCCGCAAGGTATCTCGTTTTTTTTCTTTTGATGCCTTGAAACTGATCATCCTGGCGATGGTTGTTTCCCGCCTGGATTATGGCAATGCCCTGTATGCAGGTATTCCTGCATATTGTCTAAAGCGCCTGCAGCTGATCCAGAACCAGGCGGCACGGTTGGTGTTCAATCTCCCAAAATCTCACCACGTAACACCCCTTCTTAAATCCTTGCACTGGCTCCCTGTCCGTGAACGCGTCCAGTTTAAGCTCGCCTCCATCACCTTTCAAGCACGACTGGGCGCGGCTCCGGCCTTCATCACATCTGAGATCGTTCCCTATGTTCCAACTAGGGATCTACGATCATCCACACAATCCCTGTTATCAGTCTCCCGTTTCCGGAGGAAGAAATGGGGAGGATCAAAGTTCGCGACCCTTGCCCCAGTCATGTGGAATTCCTTGCCTCTAGAGCTTAGATCTCTAACTCATTACCCTCAATTCCGGAAGAAACTTAAAGCCCATCTATTCGCTAAATCTTTTAACTAGGTTGGTTCTTGCTTTGCTCTCTTTCTTGTTATTTTCTATTTTCCCCCCTGGGGATTTGTTTGCTGTAGCGCCATGAAACCGCTGGTGAAAGTGCGCTTTTATAAATATTTTAAACTCAAACTCATCCTGTTGGTGAGACACGCGAAATGGTGTATGCTGGCTCTGCAGTGGGACTTGAGGTTCCAATAGGCACAGCACCAGGGAAATCTCACAGGTGTGGTTCAGATCTCGGCAGGAACTGCGGAGGATCCGCAGTGGTGGTTAACAAACCGAGATTGAGTCAAAGGCAGACCTCTCTCCCTTCTCCAACCAGATTTCACAATCGTGACGGATGCGGGGCTCCACATAAACTTGTTGGAGCTCTGAGCGATTTGCTTGGCATTGAAAACATTTCTTCCCTCTAACATGGGGAAGTTGGTGCAGGTGTTCACAGACAACACCACCGTCATGTGGTATTGCAACGAGCAAGGCGAGTGGGGTCATGGACCCTTTGTCGAGAGGTCCTGCATCTCTGGGCATGGTTGGAACAGCAGGGCATAACCCTGGTGGTTCAACACCTGGCAGGTTCTCTGAACGCCAGGGCAGACAATCTCAGCTGTCGATGCCTAGTGGATCACGAATGGCGTCTCCAGTCGGAGGAAGTGCAAGGTCTCTTTCAGCCAGCAGTGGGGAGAACTGAGGTTAGATTTGTTCGCCTCTGAACAGAACGCGCAATGTCAGCAGTACTGCGCGCAGGAGTTTCCAAGGCAGCTATTGGTCGGCGGTGCGTTTCGTCGAGAGTGGAGCTCAGACCTGTTGTACGCCTTTCCGCCCATACCACTCCTGCTCAGTGTTCTACAGAAGATCAGGAGCGACCGGACCCAAGTTATCCTTGTTGCGCCGGACTGGGCAAGAAGAGTCTGGTATCCAGATCTTCTCCTTATGAGTGTCGATCCTCCGATCAGGCTGCCCCTTCGGGAGGATCTTCTGTCGCAGCAGCAGGGGAGGGTTTTCCACCCAAATCTGTCAACTCTGCGCCTCCATATGTGGAGATTGAGCAGCGGCAATTGATAGCTTTTGACCTTCCTCCCAAAGTCTGTAATGTTATTCTGGTGGCCAGACAGCCCTTCACTAAATCGGTATATTCCTGCCTTTGGCAGAAATTTGTATTATACTGTACAGAAAGGTCTATTGACCCTCTTTCTGCTCCTCTTTCTACTGTCCCTTTGATCATTCTTACCCTTGCCCAGCAGGGCTCTGATTTGGGAACACTCAAGGGTTACCTTTCTGCTGTGGATGCTTTTTTGCAGCTGACGTACCAGCTTTACCTATTTAAATCTCCTATTGTAAATAGATTTCTGAAATGGCTGGTACACTTATTTACACCCACGCCGTTTGTTATGCCACAGTGGGACCTTTGGTCCTCATTTATCTGATGTGCGCTCCTTTCGAACCTTTGCACAATTGTCCCCTCCGGCTGTTGTCCATCAAAACAGCCTTCTTAGTGGCGATTACATCGGCCCGGAGGGTGAGTGAGTTGCAAGCATTGTCCAGCTCGCCTTCTTATATTAGGTCCTTTCCGTACAAGGTGGTGCTTCGCACCAGGCCATCATTTTTACCAAAGGTTGCAACCCAATTCCATCTGGGACAGTCCATTACTTTGTCCATCTTCTGCTTCCCCCACATCACTAAGGAAGAGGAGCGTCTCCACCGACTGGACCCAAAAAGAGCGTTGTCATTCTACCTTGACCGCATAAGCGAGTTCCGAGTGGATGACCAACTTTGTGGGTTATGTGGGAGCAAAGAAGGGAAAGGAAGTGCAGAAAAAACCCATCTCTCGCTGGGTAATCATCTGCATTAAAATATGTTATGCCTTGGTGAAGAAGCAGCCCCCTGAGGGAGTAAGGGCCCATTCCACCAGGGGAAAGGCTGCAACTACGGCCTTGGCTCGGGGTGTCCCAGTCCAAGACATCTGTCAGGAAGCGATGTGGGCATCATTGCACACGTTCGGAAAACATTATTGCCTTGATGGTCAAGTGCGCAGTGATGGGCACTTTGCCCACTCAGTCCTGCAAGACTTTTTAGTCTAGACCATGAGTCCTCAACCCACCGCCGGGATGGTATGGCTTGGGTATCTGATTCAAAGGTAAGGAATCTGTAGCTAGATGTCTCTATCAGATGAACAAGTAACTTACCTTCGGTATCACAATATCTGGTAGAGACACTATCTAGCTGCAGAATTCTTACAGCACCACCCATGCCTTCCCGCTTTGCGAACTTATGTTGTAGGACTAGGAAAAATCAAAAGTACTGACATCCGCGCACCTGTGTGGCGCCTATGTAGGCACCGTGACGTCGGAGCCAGATGGAGCCACCCAACGTCGCACGCAAGGGATATTACTCAGCAAAACTTTCTAGATCCAGCCTGATGCCTCGGAAATTAAAAGGTAAGGAATTTGCAGCTCTATGGTCTCTACCAGATAATGCGTTACCGAAGGTAAGTAACTTGTTCCTAGGAGATCTCGGTCCCGATCGATGAAAAGGTTGTGGGACCGCTCCGGGAGCCCCAAGTCTTTTGTCGCACTCAAGGTCCTCTGGACACTCTGGGAAGGAGCACAAAAATAAGTCATCTAGACTGACTTTGATTTCACCTCGTCAGATGAAGATTGGCGAGAGGAGTGGGGAACATCAACTTTTCAGGAATGTGTCTGCGGAGTTGTTGCTAGATACGACTCTGCCCATCCCCCCTGTTTCCGGGAGCAGGAGCGGCCCTCCCTCCCCACTCAAATAAGAGTTTTACAAGTCTATGTGCCTAGTATTTGAGTGGACGGACTCCTACAGTGCGTCTTAGGGGTCGGAGGAGGCCACATCAGGTTTCACGCGATAGATCCGGCCTCTGCTCCGGTGGCATAGATCATGCCAGTGTGACCTTCTCCAGTGCTGGTCCCGACGTAAATGCTCCCAGCGCCACCAGCTCCATTCTTAGTCCAGCCTACTCAGAACGGCGTTGTTCACTGTCGATTCCAGCAACGACTGAGCTCGGTGGCTCTAGGCCCTTGGCTGCACGTTTTGAAGAGCATCAGGCATTGGGGAAGAGTGAGAGAGTTCAATGGACCCTTTAGCACACTAGTTATAAACCCCTGGTGAGAATTTGGACTGATATGAGATACTAGCAGAGGTCAGTATTGGACTGGACTTCTCTCCAGATATGTTATGCTCTCTCCACCTACCGTGGCTATGGAGGAGAAGTGTCTTATGCAATGGTGGTGAAGAGGGCAGTAGAGATCCTGAGCCATGAGCTGCCCTCGGTGGAGGTCAAAACTAACCTCTTGACCGAAGTGCTTCAGCCTCTGGCTTCCTCATACGATCCCCTTTTTCCCTTTAGTGAAGCACTGACGGATGTCCTTCTAGGCACTTGGTCTAAGCCTAGCACAGGGGCTCCTGTGAACAGGACAAACGCATGTCACCATTGCCCTGCTCCAGGTGATCCTAGATTCCTCAGCCAACACCCTATCCCTGAGAGCTTGGCAGTCCAAGACACAACATCCCATGGTGTGTTCACTGCCGCTGGACTCACTTGATAAGATGTTTTCTTCCACCAGCCTAGTATTGCGGTGGGTGAACACCACATGCCTTTTGCGTTGTTTCGCCCCTACCCCATGGAAAACGGTTGCGCAAGTCCTGCCACAGGTCCTGGAGGAGGCACGGGCCATTCTCTCCCGAACAGTGAAGGATGGGAGAGATGCAGCAAAGTTCACCATTAGGCGTGGTCTGAATACAACTGAGCAGGTCAATTAAAATGCGGGGCCACGCTGGGCTGAGAAAAATCTGTCTTTTTGGAGGATGTCCAGCCCAACCTCATGGACATGCCCTTTGATGGTGCTTGTCTCTTCGGAAGAGAAGGCAGCCTCAGCGCTGGTGTGCTTGAAGGACTTGTGGGCTATGGCCAAATCCTCGGGCCTCTCGGTGACACCTCGTATCCAGTTTGCCTTTTGCCCCTTTCATGTCTTTGGAAAGGGCTTTAAACTATGTCAGCCATACCCCAGCCACCATCGAGTGTAGGTTTCCCAAATTGTGTGAGGACGTGGTATATTCTGATCACGTGTGAATGGAAGTCAGAAGTCAACTGCTACCAACTCCTCGGCAAACCTTTCTAGTTTGGTTCTGCAAGACTATGGGAGCCCAGTTGGAGGGAGAATCCTACATATTCTCTTCCACTGGCAGTCCATTGCATTGGACAAATGGGTCGTGCAGATCAGTCAAAGGAGTTACTCCCTCCCTGTTAACACCATCTCACAAATGGCTGGCGGAGGATCTTTGTATCTTGCTCCGAGAGGAAGTTACAGCTCTCCTGACCAAGGAGGCTATAGAAAGAGTTTCAATATCAGAGGTAGGCAGTCGTTGTTATTCCGGATACTTTCTAATGCCCAAAAAGAACAAAGAAGGTCTTCGTCCTATTCCGGACCTCCACACTGGCAATCTCTTCCTCAAAAAGGAGAAATTCAAGATCCTCACTTTGGCTCAGGTCTTTTCTGCCCTAGACCAAGCAGACCTCTGGTTGCATTGGATTTGCAGGATGCGTATATTCACATCCCCGTCCTGCTAGTCCACATGCGTAACCTGTGGTTCAAGGTAGGCCACGAGCACTTTCAGTTCACGGTACTCCTCTTTGGCCTTACCAGCGCCCCTCGGGTGTTCACAAAGGTGATGATGGCCGCACATCTGCGTGGGTTGGGGTGTTTCAGTCCTCCCTACCACGACTGGCTGATGAAGGTAGCTTCGCCTCAGACTGCCGTTGCCCACCTATAGACTTCAGACATTCTGCCTCCACTGGGGTTCATTATAAACATGCCAAAGTCACACTTGACACCTTCTCAGACGCTCCATTTCATCAGAGCTGTTCTGGACACAGTGTAGTTTCAGGCTTACCCTCCCAAGCAGCAATTCTAGGATATTCAAGTTATACCGATGTTTCAACCTCTATCCTGGATTCCAATGAGAATGACTGAGGCTGGTGGGCTTCACGGACTCCTGCATCCTGTCGGTAAAACATGCCAGTGGCATATGTGGACTCTGCAGTGGGTCCTGAAGTTCCAGTGGGCAAAGAATCAGTGGAATCTCTCCGACATGGTTCAAATATCGGAATGGAACTACAGAGAGCCTGCAGTGGTGGCTAACAAACTGCGATTGGGTCAGAGGCAGATCTTTCTCCCTTCCCCAACCAGATTTCACAGCAGTGACCGATGTGTCACTCCTAAGTTGGGGCGGCCATCTGGGAGAGGTGATCAGAAGACTGTGGCATCTGGCTGAATCCAGACTCCACATCAACCTGTTTGAGCTCTGAGTGATTCGATTGGCATTGAAAGCATTTCTTCCAGTAGTCAAGGGGAAGTTGGTGCAAGTGTTCAGACAACATCACCGCCATGTGGAATTGCAACAAGCAAGGCGGGTGGGGTTGTGGACCCATGGTCAAGAGGCCCTGCGTCTCTGGGCATGGCTGAAATGGCAGGGCAGCACCCTGGTGGTTCAACACTTGGCAGGTTCTCTGAACGCCAGAGCAGACTAACTTAGCCGTCGATACCTAGCGGATCACGAATGGCATCTCCACTCAGAGGTGGTGCAAGGTTTCTTTCAGCTGTGGGGACAGGGTTAGATCGGTTTGCCTCCAAAGACTCGCAGTGTCAACCGTTCTGCGTATTGGAGGTTCCAAGGTAGCTATCGCTCAGCGATGCTTTTTGTAGTGAGTGGAGTTCAGGCCTCCTGTATGCCTTTTCGCCCTTACCAATTTTGCCCGGAGTTCTCAAGAAGAATAGGAGCAACCAGGCTCAAGTCATTCTTGTGGCTCCAGACTGGGCACAGAGTTTGTTATCCCAATTTTCTGAAAATGAGCATCGATCCTCCTATCAGGCTGCCCCTTCTAGAGGATCTTCTGTGGCAGCAGCAGGAGAGGGTCCTCCACCCAAACTGGCCTACTCTCTGCCTCCTTGCGGAGATTGAGTGGTGACAGTTGATATCTTCTGACCTTCTGAGCTTCCTCCTGAAGTTTGTACAGTTATTCTGGCAGCCCTCCACCTCAACGGTATATGCCTGCCGTTGGCAAAAATGTGCAAAACATTGTACAGAAAGTCTATTGACCCCCTTTCTGCTATTCTACTCTTTATTCTTACCCTTTCTCAGCAAGGCTCTGCTCTGAGTACTCACAAGGGTTATCTTTCTTCTCTGTACGCTTTCCTGCGACTGCCTGGTCAACCCTCTTTATTTAAGTGTCCCCTATTATAAATAGGTTTCTGAAAGGGCTTGTACCTATGCTTCCCGCTTCACTATGCCTCAGTAGGATCAGAATCTGGTTCTCATTTACCTCATGTGTGCTCCCATTGAGCGGTTAAATAATACCCCCACCCTGGCTGTTTACCATCAAGACAGCCTTTCTAGTGGTGCTAACATCTGCCTGAAGGGTGAGTGATCTGCAGGCTTTGTCATCCAAGCCTCCTGGACAAGCTGGTGCTTTGTTCCCGGGCCTCTTTCCTACCTAAGGGGGTGACCCCATTCCATTTGGGACAGTGTCACCCTGCCCACCTTTTATGCTCCTCCATATCCCTCTAAAGGGGAGGAACGACTCCACCATCTGGACCCAAAAAGAGCATTATTGTTCTATCTTGACCGCACAAACCGTTCCGGGTGGATGACCAACTCTTCGTGGACTATTTTGAGGCTAATAAAGGTTGGGCACTTCATAAACTAGCCAATTCGCGCTAGGTCGTTGTTTGTATTAAGATCTGCTGTGCCCTGGATAAATAGTAGCCTCCTAAGGAATTACGGGCCCATTCCACCAGTGGAAAAGCTGCGACCACAGCGTTTGCTTGTAGTGTTCCAATCCTGGATATCTTCCAGCAAGTAAAGTGGGTGTCCCCGCACACGTTTGTCAAGCACTACTGCCTGGACAGTCGAGTCCGCAGGGATGGGCATTTCACCCGTTTGGTCCTGCAGGACTTTTTAGTTTAGTAAATATGTCTGCACCGCCTGAATGCTATGGCTTGGTTATCTTTTCAAAGGTAAGGAATCTGCAGCTAGAAGTCTGTCAGATCAACAAATTACTTCCCTTCAGTAACACATTATCTGTTAGAGACAATATCTAGCTGCATGTTCCTTACAAGCTCACCCATGCCTCCCCGCTCTGCAGACACATTTATGGGGTAGGGTTGCTCTCTTTTCTGGGCCCTTGTTTGGACCTACACTATTCAGTCAACTTCATGCCTCTGTGCTTCTGGTGTGGAAAGCATAAAAAGTAACTGACATCCACATGCCTAGATGGCGCCTATACAAGGGACCGCAACGTCACATCCTGCATTCATGATAGTTCACAGGGGTACTGCTCACGCAAACGTTTCTAGATCCAGACTGATGCCTGAGAAATTCAAAGGTAAGGAATCTGCAGCTAGATATAGTCTCTTCCAGGCAATGCGTTGCCGAAGTTAAGTAACTTGTTCGATGGTGGATGAGGACAACTTAATACAAAGCAGTTGAAATGGACACAACTAGTTAGATAAAGGATGCTCCAAGAGAAATTTACAATGCGATTTGCAGGAGACAAGAACTGATAAAGCTGGAATGTGCCATGTGCTTGAAACCATCCTATCACATCAGGCTGTAAACACAAAGCAGCACTAAAGTAATTATAAAGTAAAAACAAACATTGGTACTGCATGGACCACCTTGTCTGCGGATGTGCTCATTGTGAGAGAGCAAAATGCAGTCCATCAAAGTGAATTTAACCAGTGGCTTGAGTAGGCTTGCCCAATGCTGTATGCTGTATGCTGTAGTATGCAGAAGCAAAAGGTGAATGACACAACAGAGTAGTGGACGAAGAGAGGTGGCTGGAAGCCTCTAAGTATATATATATATATTATACATACAATTTTACTAAAATCAAAAGGTCTTGGCTATTACCAGGCCTCAAAATACTGGAAGATCTCAGCTTTCGTGGAAGAGTAGCCAGTAGAAACCCTATTGTCTCCAAAAGGAAAATAATGCATGTCTTAGGTTTGCAAAATAGCATTTGGAGAAACTTCACGACCTCTGGTGCGACATCTTTTGGACAGATAAGCCCAAAGTGAAGTTGTTTAGTTTTCAGCAGGGATGTTAAGCTTTACATCCAACCACTGTGTATTGACACAAAACCTTGACCAACTGTTCACCAAGGTGGAGGATCTGAATACTCCACATTACTCCAACAAATTATTTTTTATACCAGCACTTTCTAGAGGAAGATGTGTCTATGTGGAAGAACTGTCGCACCCGGACAGGGTGACTCTTAAACCCCTCCCTTCCCAAGTACTCTGTGACTCTCTTAACTCCTTTTTCATGGACAAAATAGTTCAAACTAAAAATAGTATCACCTGTAGTACACCCTCATCCATGTCTACCTCTGCCACTGTTCTGTCACCTTGAACCCTCACTTAGTCACACAGATACCCCCGATTTCTGAAGAAGATTTCTTCGCCCTGTTAAAAAGGGTGACTTCAGGGTCCCCCACAGATTATTGCCCCCCTCAAATTCTGTGTGAGGCTTTCACTGCCTGTCCACAGCCCCCTCTGACACTTCTCAATAATTCTCTTCGGCTCGGTCTGGTCCCTACCTCTTTTAAGATTTCTGAGGTAGTACCTATCTTGAAGAAGCCTAACGCCGATCCGGCCTTGATGAGTAATTTCCGCCCCATTTCCTTGCTCCCTTACCTGAGCAAAGTACTGGAAGCTCATGTCACCAGCTTTCTGAGTTCCTTTATTGAACATACTCAGTTTCTGAACCCTCAGCAGACTGATTTCAGACCCGCCCATTCGACTGAGTCAGTCATACTCTCAGTGATGGAGGAATTGCGGAGAGGGGCTGACCTTAAGACCAGTCAGGCCTTAGTGCTCCTGGATTTGTTGGCCGCTTTTGGCACGGTCGACCATGATTTTGTCGGCCGTGTCAGAGATGCCGGCATCCAGGGGCCGGCCCTTGAGTGGGTCCGCTCTTTCTTAAGTAATCGTTACCAGGCAGTTCGCCACTCCCATTTCTCTGCTGATAAAGTGAAACTGACTTGTGGCGTCCCCCAGGGCTCCTCCCTTTCCCCCCTCCTTTTTAATTTGTATCTCACCTCCCTGATCCGTTCCTTACGAGGAAGTAATGTCACTGCATTTAATTAAGCGGATGACATTCAGCTGATCTTTGATATCGACTCCTCAGATCAATCCATCCACAATTTTCAGTCGACCCTGTGCCTCATCAGCGACTGGATGGGGGAAAATCATCTAAAACTTAACCCCGACAAGACTGAGTTGGTCTTGATCGGGGGCGCCTCCTATCCTTGGAGCTCCAATTTTTGGCCGCCATGTCTTGGTCCACCTCCCTGTCCTGTTGACTCTGCCAAAAGCCTTGGTGTCATCATCAGTAAGGACCTCTCGATGAAGCCTCACATTAATGCGGTGGTTTCTTCTAGTTTCTTCCACCCCCGCAAAATTCGTAAGATCTCCCGCTTCCTCACCACAGAGGCCCTTACCTTAGACCTCCTGGCCCTTGTAATCTCCAGGATCGATTACGCCAACTCCCTTTATGTTGGCATCATTTCATATCAGCTGAACCGGCTACAGCTGGTTCAGAATCAGGCTGCAAGATTGATCTTCCACCAAGCCAGAAACCATCATGTTCGCCCTCTGCTCAAAACCCTTCATTGGCTCCCAGTAGCCAAACGTTGTGAATTCAAATTAGGCTGCATCACCTTCAAGGCCCTGGCCGGCCTTGGTCCAGTCTTTATTGCCTCTCTCCTCCACCGTTATTGCCCATCTCGTAATCTGCGTTCCTCCCATCTCGCCCTGCTTATGATCCCTACTTTTAAGCGGAAAAAACACGGGGACCTCAAATTCTCGTTTCTCGCCCCTACCCGTTGGAACTCTTTCCCTCCCGAGCTGAGGTTTACCACTTATGCTCACTTTAGGTCCTGCTTGAAAACCCTCCTGTTCCGCTCAGCCTATGACTAACATCTCCTCATCTCTTACCGCTGAACGTCTTTCTTTTCCCTTCTGCTCTCAGCGCCATGAAGCCGTCTGGTGTAAGTGCGCTTTATAAGAAATTTTAACATACCATAACATAACATTAGCTAAAAAGATCTTGGTGGGAACTGCAAAAGATCTGCAGTGGTGGTTAACAAACAGCGATTGGGTCAGCAGCAGACAACTTTCCCTACCAGATTGGACTGTGGTGACATGTGTCACTCCTGGGATGGGGCTGCCATCTGGGAGTGGTGGAGATCAGAGGCCTCTGGCGGAATCCTTACTTCACATCAACCTAGTGGATCTCCCAGTGATCCGGCTGGCATTGAAAGCCTTTCTACCTTCATCAAGGGAAGGCTAGTACAGGTGTTTACGGACAACACCGCTGCCATGTGGAACTGCAACAAACAGGGCGGGGTTGGGGACCCTTTAATAAGAGGCCCTGCGCCGGGGCTCATCCCTTTATGGTTCAACACCTGGTGAGCTCTCTAAATGCCAGTGTTGACTAACTCGGCTACGAATGACGTCTTCATCCGGAGGTGGTACAAGGTCTCTGTCAGCAGTGGGGAGAGCCTTGGTTAGATCTGTTCGCCACTGCCAAGAATGTACAACATCAGCCCTTCTGCACACTGGAGTTTCCTAGGCGGCTCTCGCTCAGCAACAGTTTTTGTCTCAAGTGGAGCTCAGGCTCCTGTGCTCCTTTCCGCCCTCAACACACTTTCCCAGAATTCTCAAGAAGCCCAAGAATGTCTTGGCCCAAGTCATCATTTTGACTCTAGACTGGGCTTGGAGAGCTTAGAATCCAGAGCTGTTGAGCATGGCCATCGGTCCTATGGTTAAGCTGCCTCTTTTTGAGGATCTTATGTTGCAGTAGCAGGGGAGGGTTCTCCACCTGAACCTGTCAATACTCCGCCTTCATGCGTGGAGTTTGAGTAGCAGCAGCTGACAGCTTTCGACCTTTTGCCCAAAGTCTGCAATATTATCTTGGCAGCCAGGCATCCCTCCAACGAGACTGCCATTGGGGTACATTTTCTTGGTGTACAGAAAGACAGATCAATCCCCTTTCTGCCCCCCTTAAGGTTCTCTTTTTCATCCTTTCTCTTGCCCAGCCGGGCTCTGTTCTGGGCACTCTAAAAGGCTGTCTCTGATTTTTTTTGCGGTTGCCTGACCAGCTATCCCTCTTCAAATCCCCTATTGTAAATAGTTTGTACGCAGTTATTTCCACCTTCCCATTTTATTATGCCCTAGTGGGACCTCAATCTTGTCCTTACTTTTCTTATGTGTGCCCCCTTTGCTCAATTTACCACTCAGCCTCCATATCTTAGCATCGATCCAGAGAAGATGATTCTGCGTACTATGGCCTCTTTCCTGTGAAAGTGGTCACCCAGTTCCATGTAGGCCAAACCATCACTGTATACTTTGTAGGCCACACTGTATCCCTCCCAGGAAGAGTGACTTCATCGGCTGGTCAGTCTACCTTGAACGCACACGAGAGTTCCAGGTGGACGACCAACTCACTGTGGGTATGTCAGAGCAAAGAAAGGATGGGCCGTGCAGAGCAGGGCCCTTTCCCAATGGATCGTGCTTTTTATCCAGATCTGCTATGCTCTGGCTAAGAAGCACTCCCCTGAGGGTTTGCGTGCTCACTCCACCAGAGCAAAAGCTGCACCACCACTACTTTAGCATACAGAGTTTCGGTCCTGGACATCTGCCAGGCAGCGACGGGGGCCTTCTTGCACAACTTCACAAAGCACTAATGCCTGGACAGTCTGGTCTGCCAATACGGGCATTTTGCCTGTTAGGTCCTGCAGGACTTCCTTGTATTATAAGGCAAGGAATCTTCAGCTAGAAATCTCTATCAGAGGAACAAGTTACTAACCTTCAGTAATGCCTTATCTATCTAGACGCAGATCCCTTCTCGACCCACCCATCCTCCCCACTCTGCAAACGGATTTCTAGGGACAATTTTTTAGGGTCCAAGTTTTTCCACACCAGTGGTCGGTGTTCTTTTTAGCTCTGCCCTCCTGGTGTGAAAAATCACGAAAGAAACAAACATCAGCATGCTGGGGTGGCACCTGTAAAGGCACGGTGGACCGCACTTCTGGCGCGGATGGCGCAGACGACACCACAGAGAAAAACTAAGCCACATACAGGCGGAGGGATACTGCTCACGAAAAACTTTCCAGATCCAGTCTGATGCTTGGAGATAATTCTAAGGTAAGGAATCTGCAGCTAGATAGTCTCCACCAAATACGGCATTACTGAATGTAAGTAACTTGTTCTTTGCAACTAACAGAGGTGTCTGTGGTGGACGTGCAGTAGTGGAACTTTTAGTTTAACAAATGTCATAGCTTAGGACAACATTTTGAGTCTGTTTATAAAGAACCTGCCACCAGTAAAGTTTCTGTAAAAAAGAAACTGTAGCATCAACACCAGCATGGGCAGACAGCAACCCCTCATAAGCAGCTATTATTAACTCTAACCTATGGTCCCTGTTGTTTATCACTTGCTCACCCGCCCCAGGAATGTGAGCAAAGGGAATATTTTGGGGACTCCGTTAAGAAGAGTTTTTTGCGGATTAGCCTTAAGGCAAGGACTCTCCACTAGCCGAAGCAGTGACCGAAGCCATTATGTTTTCATCAATCCTCATATGTGAACGAGTAATCGCAGCTACAATAAACTGATTAAACAGCCACTTTAGCAGATTCATCAACCAATCAATTGCCTGCAACGTGTATACCAACACACTGATGACTCGATGTATGAATAACAGTTTGTATTAAAGCGTCCTTTAGTGTGGCCACTTCCACCCCAAGCAATTTATGCTTTATAGTCTTTACTTTAGAATCAGTGAATCTATTCAAGTGCCAATAAGAAATGTTCATTAAAAGCATAGACACAGTAATTGAAATCAAACACTAAGTGTGGGGAATTCAGGATCTGTATTCTATAAAGCCAGAGCCAAAGCTTCCAATTCAGCCAGCTGAGCGGTGCAGTCACTTAAAGTTTCTGAATACTTCTTTTGTGTCTGAAATACACCACTTTCATGATACCCATCACTGAAGCACTTGCTGCTGAATATTTGTACTTTGTACCAGCTGCAGACTGGGCTGAGCCATCAGTATACATTATGAATTCATACTGATCTAGAGGCAAAATTTCACTAGGCGCATTGCATTCTTGCCCATACTGGAGGTATTCCTGTGCGTCAAAAACATAATTAACATCAGTATCTGTCAAGGAAGTGGCCCACTGGATCTATCTTGGATGTAAGGCTTTCTCATTAGGTATGCTGGCCTTCGTGACTGCTCCTAACGCTCGAACAGGAAATACCAACATTGAATTTCCCCTGATCCAATGGAAGTTTCTTCAGAACAGCTGTTTGAAGTGCAGTCTAATTATTTTCAGTGGATGCAAAACCCATTTCAGCATTAGAATTTAAATGTATTTTATATGCAAGAGGCACTGTTTCACCTTCATTGAAAAGAACATGTGTGACCACTAGAACCTGTAATTATGCAGATCACTAAGTTGGTAGTGTTAACATGAGTATGTAAATATTTGCGCTCAAGCATGTCGGTCTGCAAATTTCTGAGAATCGTAGTGTTCAGCAGTAAAATGTTTATTATATAACAGTTTAACCCGTTGTCCATAGTCTGGTATGTATGTTCTACCAAAGTTTAGAAAGCCCAAAATGGATTAAAGCTTCAAGGTATTTGGTGTCTGTAAATAGCACATTTCTCTAAGAAATTAGGTGCTAGGCTTTTGCCTTCATTTGACAACTTGTATCTCAAAACAGGACAAAGAGAGGTAATTTTAGATTTTTGAAAATTGATGTTATAGCCAGAGTCAGTAAATCCAACAATTATGCGATCCACTTAGGCCAAATGTGTGTTTAAAAATCATCTGTGAGGTAAATGTCATTAATTTATGACAACGCTTCTATGCCACTTTCATGTAAAATGAAATTTCATGGGCAGCAGATAGACCTGGACTGTTCTTATACCCCTGTGGGAGCCTACAGAACCTGCTCTGGACTCCGAGTGCTGTGAAATTGGTCAAATCGTGGCTTTCAGGCGTGATATTATGACAGAAAAAGCCATTGAAAAGTTTATTTTGTATTTTTTAAAATCTTTTTTACAAACAATGTTGCTAATTAAGCATCTGATATGTGACTATTGTTGAGCAAAAGTACACCTCCCTGGACTCCCCCGGGTATCTAGCTTTCAGAAATGTCAGGGGATGGTAGGTTTCCCTAGATGGCCACTGAGCCTGGGACCAAAAATGCGGGTGACACCCTTACAAAACCAGGTGGTTTTTTGATTGATAATTTTGATGTCTTCACCATACGTTTTGGGCCCTTCCCTGTCATGGGCACTTGGCCCACCCGAGCCCTTCCGAGTCGAGAAGGGCTCGGATGTCGTTGGTGGCTGCGATGAGGGCGGTCTCGGTGCTGTGGTTGGCTCTGAAGCCGGACTGCAAGGGGTCGAGGGATCCATTCGTCTCAAGGAAGGCGGCAAGCTGTCTGTTGGCGATCTTCTCAATGACTTTGGCAGGAAAAGGGAGGAGCGAGATGAGGCGGAAGTTTTTGAGGTTGGTGGGGTCCGCTGTGGGTTTCTTCAGCAGGGCGCTGAGTTCGGCATGCTTCCAGTTCTTCGGGAAGGTGGCGGTGTCGAAGGAGGTGTTGATGACGTCTCGGAGTTGGGGTGCGATGGTGGAGTCGGCCTTGTTGAAGACGTGGTGGGGGCAGGGGTCAGTCGGAGATCCGGAGTGGATGGTGTTCATCGTGCGGGCTGTGTCTTCGGTGGTCACTGTGGTCCAGGTGCAGAGGGTGGCGGTGGGGTGCGTTGGTTCAACGGTTGGGTGCGAGGGAGGTGCGCCGAAGCTGTTGTGGGTGTCGGCAATCTTGTGGTGGAAAAACGAGGCGAGGGAGTCGCAGAGATCTTGTGACGGGGTGATGTCGTTGTTGCCGGTGCTGGGGTTGGAGAACTCCTTGACGATGCTGAAGATTTCCTTGCTGTCGTGGGCGTTGTTGTCCAGTCGATCCTTCAGTGATTTCTTCTTGGTGGTGCGGATGAGCTGGTGGTGCTTGCGGGTCACGTGTTTGAGGGCGGTCATGTTGTCGGTGGTCCGGTCGAGGAGCCAGGCTTTCTCAAGGGTACGGCAGGTCTTCTTGGAGTCCTTGAGTTCGTCGGTGAACCAGGGGCCTTCTTGCTTCTGGGTTTGCTGGGAGGATTCTTCAGTGGTGCGAGGTCGTCGGCGCAGGCGGTCAGCCACTGTGTGAAGTTGCGGGCTGCTTCGTTGGGGTCCGGTGTGCTGGCAGGTGGGTTCCGGCTGAGGGAGGTGGTGAGCTGGTCGGCGGTGATCTTGCTCCAACTTCTGTGAGGAACCTGTTGCGGGTGGTGGTGGGTAGTGGTTTTTCTGAAGCTGAAGTGGACGCAGCTGTGGTCGGTCCAGTGAAGTCCGGTGGAGTGGCTGAAGGCGATGTGCTTGCTGGCTGAGAAGATGGGGTCAAGCGTGTGGCCGGCATAGTGGGTGGGGGTGTTAACCAGTTGCTTGAGTCCGAGGTTGGAGAGGTTGTCCAGCAGAGCGGCGGTGTTGCGGTCCTTGATGTTCTCCAGGTGGAAGTTGAGGTCCCCTAGGAGGATGTAGTCGGCGGAGGGGAGGGCGTGTGGGCTGATGAAGTCTGTGATGTCTTCGCTGAATTGTGTGCTTGGTCCCGGGGGTCTGTAGATGAGGGTGCCTCTGAGGGTCGTCTTTGGGTCGGTGTGAATCTGGAAGTGGAGGTGTTTGGCGGCGGTGAAGGTGTCGTCGGCTTCGCTCGTGATGCGGATGGTGTTCTTGTGGACGATGGCGATGCCTCCTCCTGTCTGGTTGACGCGGTCCCTCCTGATGATCTTGTATCCATCCGGGATGGCGATGGCGATGTCGGGGGCTGAGGAGGCGTTCATCCATGTTTCCGTGAGGAACGCGACGTCTGGTGATGTGGTGTCGAGCAGGTTCCAAAGTTCGACGGCATGTCTGTGGACGGAGCCGGTGTTGAGCAGGATGCACTTGAGGTGGTTGCTGGGGTTCGGCTTGGCGGGCGCGGTGCATGTTTGGTCGCTCGGTCGCCATTTAAGGCTAAGTGGGAGGGAGGAGCAGCTGGGAGGCGGGAGCGGGGAGGGCACAGAAAAAAACGGGGCGTGGCCGTGTGAACGGCGGCGGCGGCGTGAAGCGGGGACAGGGGTGGGGAAGGCGCAGGGGGAGACGGCAAAAATTACAATGAGGCAAGAAATACAACAAAGCAATAATACAATACAACAGAAATACGGCGGAAACTGCGGGGGTAACGAGTAGTGAGGCGGGCAGCTAGGCAGGCGTCAAAGCGAGGCTGCGAGCAGCAGCGAGGGGCTCACACACAGCTGGTGGCCGTGCGGCGCGGGGGTGTCCTGGCAGCAGGTCACACTCACCTGCGCCGCGCGGTCGCCATTTAAGGACAAGTGGGAGGGAGGAGCAGCTGGGAGGCGGGAGCGGGGAGTGCACAGAAAAAAAGGGGGTGTGGCCGCGTGAACGGCGGCGGCGGGAAACGGGGACAGGGCGGGGAAGGCGCAGGGGGAGACGGCAAAAATTACAATGAGGCAAGAAATACAACAAAGCAATAATACAATACAAGAGAAATACGGCAGAAACTGCGGGGGGTAACGAGTAACGAGGCGGGCAGCTAGGCAGGCATCAAAGCGAGGCTGCGAGCAGCAGCGAGGGGCACACACACAGCTGGTTGGCGTTGCGGCGCAGGGGTGTCCTGGGAACAGTCAATTAAACACGTCCAAAAACTTTGTTACCGTTAAAAGAAATGACCATACATCTCATCCCCACAATTTCAATGATTTTTCTGCCATATCCAGCTGCTTTAATATCAGGCTTGTTCCACTCCAGCTGTTCTCCAGTCCATTTTCTAGAAAACGTCTCTCTCGAGAGTAAAGTATATAAACTCCCCGAATCTAACATTTCAATCCCACATTTGTCTAAGTCTATAACACAATGAGGTTTCACTAACTTGTCTGTGCTTTCTTTAGAAACATCAATCGATAAATGTGGTTCAACATTTGAATGTTTAGATTTTCCACAAACTTCCACGCTCAACATTAGTTCACGCACACTTTCACAAGTGTCCTGTACTTCTTGTACTTGAGAGAATTGAGTTTTAGTTCTTCAAATCTTAGCCAGATGACCTTTCCTACCACAAGCTCAGCAGGTGGCATTCCTCCCCACCCACATGGTACTAGAAGCAATATGGCCAGTAGCTCCGCAACGGTAACATTTAACTGCTCTGGAATCAAACCTTGGAGTAAAACAAGGAGTTGCTTTCCTAGATTCATTAAGTTTGTTAGAAGGATGGAAATTTGTGACAGGGCTCTCCTTTTTCTTTTCATCAAAAACCGCATGTATTTCAGGTACTTTTGAAACATTTTTCCTAGACAAGATTGAGCTATTGCATTTATCCATTTCTTTAATCCACAAATCTGTGTACACCTTAGCAATTCTTTGATTAAAAGTTTCTCTCTAACCCTTCTGTTATTAGTACACCTTACAATTTGGTCACGAATAGGAGAATCACCTAATTCTCCAAATTTGCATGTTAATGAAAGTCCCCTAAGCGCAGCAACATATGTTGCAATATCCTCATCAACCTTCTGAATACGACAGAAAAATGTGTCTTTCTAAAACAGTATTAATCTTTGTTTTGAAACAAATTTCAAGCATTTGTAATGTCATTTCATTTACATTATTAGGCTGACCATCCCCCATACCTAAAGATATTTCTGGAAGGTCCTCATACAAATGCCTCCCCTCAACTCCTAAATGATGGAGTAATATGGCTTGTCTACGCACAGGATCATACTTGTCAGCTCCTGTTGCTAATATGTAAGTAAGAAACACTTTATTTCATTCCATGGAACAGGAGGCTCACCAGGGGTAGCAAGAAAAGTAGGTGGTGCAGACAGACTTTGGTCAGCCATAACTATAAATCACAATAAATAACTACGTACAAACAAATGTCTTAACACAAATACACTCTACTTTGACCAATGAACACGGTACCTGTAAGAAAATGCTGATAAGTAAAACAACTAACTAAAATAATAAATTAAAATAACAATAAAAATAGTAAGCAGATGATGAACTATTCTTTTGTTCTTTATCCTTCTTTCTTTATGATATGTCCATGTTCAAGAATCGTCGTGCCCATCTGGGAGAACCACTCAAGCCACACTGCCAGCCACTGTCCTATGCACCGAACGGGTTGATGAAAATGCTTCAGTATTTATTTTTTAATAAATAAATGTTAGTTTAAAACATAGGTAAAAAAATTATATCTATTTAAAACATTAAATTATAGGAACATGATGCAAGCAATACAGGTTTTGGGTCTGGAAGTGTATTAATACTCCTATATTGATTGAAATACATGAGTATTTTTTTTAGTAAATTAATCATATTTAAAAGCTGAGCAAAACATTGTAAGTTATTAAAAACATTAAGTTATTTTTAAAAACATTAATAAGTTTTAGGTACAATGGATATAGGGGTGTTGGGTGGGGAAGTGTATCAATACTCTTGGTAAGAATTTAAATACCGCAGTATTACTGGTACTGTGTTTGCAAAGTAGCGTCAAAAACATAATTACCATCAGTATCTGTCAAGGAAGTGGCCCACTGGATCTATCTTGGATGCAAGGCTTTTGGTGACTGCCCCTAAGGCTCGAACAGGAAATACCAAAATTGTGTTTTCCCTGAGCCAATGGAAGTTCCTTCAGAACAGGTGTTTGAAGTGCAGTCAAATTATTTTCAGTGGATGCATTTCAGCATTAGAATTTATATGTCATTTATATGCAAGAGGCACTGTTTCACCTTGATTGAATAGAACATATGTGTAACCACTAGAACCTGCAAATGTGCAGATCACTAAGTTGGTAGTATTAACATGAGTATGTAAATATTTGCACTCAAACATGTCGGTCTGCAAATTTCTGAGAATAGTAGTGTTCAGCAGTACAATGTTTATTCTAAAACAGTTTAACCCGTTGTCTATAGTCTGGTATGTGTGTTCTACCAAAGTTTTGAAAGCACAAAATGGATTAAAATTCAAGGTATTTGGTGTTTCTAAAGAGCACATTTCTCTAAGATATTTGGTGCTAGACGTTTGCCTTTATTTGACAACTTGTATCTCAAAACAGGACACTGAGAGGCAATTTTAGATTTCTGAAAATTGAGTTTATAGCCAGAGTCAGTAAATTCCAGAATGATGCGATCTACTTAGGCCAAATGTGTGTTTAAAAATCATCTGTGAGGTAAAATTCATTAATTCATGACAACGCTCCTATGCCACTTTCATGTAAAATGAAATTTCATGGGCAGTAAATAGACCTGGACTGTTCTTATACCCTGTGGGAGCCTACAGAACCTGCGTTGGACTCCTAGTGCTGTGAAGTTGGTCAAATCGTGGCTTTCAGGCATTATATTTTGACAGAAAAAGCCATTGGAAATTTAATTTTGGATTATTTAAAATCTTTTTTTTAAAACAATGTTGTTAATTAAGCATGTGATATGTGAATTTTGTTGAGCAAAAGTATACCTCCCTGGACTCCCCCGGGTATCTAGTTTTCAGAAAGGCCTGGGGTTGGTAGGTTTCCCAAGATGGCTACTCAGCCTGGGACCAAAAATGCAGGTGTCGCCCTTGCAAAACCAGGTCGTTTTTTGATTGATAATTTTGATGTCGCCACTATACGTTTTGGCCCCTTCCCTGTCATGGGCACTAAGCCCACCCACACTAGTGAGGTAGCATTTCTATTGGGAGACCTGGGTGAATGCTGGGTGGTAGGAAATTTCAGTCAAGTGATCCCTCCACTTTCTCACTCAGAAATGTGAGGAAAATGCATCTTTTTAAGCTAAATTATATTATAGGAACATGATGCAAGAGATAAAGGTTTTGGGTCGGGAAGTGTGTTAATACTCCGATATTGATTGAAATACATGAGTATTTTTTTAATTAATTAATCATATTTAAAAGCTAAGCAAAAAATGTTGTCATTATTAAAAACATTAAGTTATTTTTAAAAACATAAATACGTTTTAGGTACAATGGAAATAGGAGTATTGGGTGGGGAAGTATATCAGTACTCTTGGTAAGAATTAAAATACCGAAGTATTCATTTTAAGAACTTAAATATTAAGTTGAAATATACATAATTATGGATATCGTTTTTAAAAGTTTCAGGGAGGGGATGCAAGGAATGTATGGTTATTGGGTAAGCAAGCTTATTAATACTCCGGTATAAATTAAAAAATACTTAGGTATTCATTTTTTATCAAAACAGATCATGAAAACAGATTTTAACTAACAAATTACACCTAAAAGCAACAACATTTTCTTCTTTCTTTTTTAAATACACCCATTTAGGCAAATTGAAAAAAGATATATTTGGCTGACAATACAACTATTTTAAAACCTTTAAAGTAAATATATTTTATTAAGCTAATTGAAAATGATTGCTATATAATTGTGTCTAATGACTCAGAACCTATAAGAATTCCACAAGGTAACAGCTTTTCTATCACGTACTGCCAGGTCCGTGATGGCGTTAATTTTTCTGTATAGAATGATTCCTGAATAATGCTGCTGATCTAGTGCTATTTTCAGATGAAAACGTATGTTTTCCGTGGAGTTTTTGTTTTAGCTTCATTCAACATCTACAATTACTCATTGAGTTCCTGCAGTTTTTTACACTGAGTTGTTTTTCCTTGTTTTCTCCTCAGGTCATTTCTCACCTTTAGGCCATATTGTCAGATCTCTTTAATAGGTAATTTTTGTGGGGAAGTAATTTCCAGGCTTATAACTCAGTCACAAGGTGAAAAATCTATTTAGACATGCTATATAGGTAACTAGGGGTTGCCTTATGGCCCACTGCAGAACAAGGGAGTTTGCATCTAGTTTGTGACTAGGGCTTGACCCAATGGCCCCTCGCCCCTTCTTCCCATCGGGCCCTCAAACATCTCATTTCACTGGTGCTCCAAGTAGACAGCAAAGAAGTTGGAAACTTCTCAGCATCTGATGGTCCTTACCCTACGTGGTGAGTTCCAACATCAAGAGCTCCATGCAGTGCTTAGAGGACGTATTGTGGTGTCTAGAGAGATTAGGAACTAGAGGTGCAACCTTGATGATCCACCTTCTCCATACCACAACCCTCTATTAAAGAGCTTCAAATAATACAATAGGGGAGAACTTAATTTCCCAAACATCAATGCCAATAATCCTGCCCCCTTAAGGACCTAACCGTCCTCTTTACATGGCACTGCCTCCTGATCTGTCACATATTGAAAAGGACAAGTCAAAGGAACCTAGTCGTCAGTGGTCCATAGAAGAGGAAACTGCTAAATAAAAAAGAAAGTGCCATTTTCGTCATTCAAAGGAAATTTGTCCAGCGAGATCTAGGAAATCCAGGTCCCATATTCTTTGAACAAGGGACGGGTCTTCCATCTGCATTGGATATTTAGGGGCAGATTTACAATTACTGGCGCATCCCTTCAAATTAGCAGGGATGCGCCAGTAATTGTGCGCCGCAGCTCCGCCACCCATGATGCGCCGCAATTACAATGCGGTGCACCATTGGGCAAAAACGGCACAGATGCGTCACGCATCTGTGCCGTAAAGGTGACGCATTGCTGGAGTTGGGTCGCAAGTCCGATGCAGCTCCAGCAATGCTCTTGGGGGGCCTATTCTTCCAATGCTGCGTCAAGCCTTACGCCTGCTTCAAGCAGGCGCAAGGTTTTGACACAGTATTGGCCTAAAAGTGACTAAGTGAAATCTTGTAGATTTCACTCAGCCACTTTTAGGAGGCGTTCCTGCGCAGGAACGCCCCCTCCCCCCTGCGCCGCAACACCTCCTTATGGCTCAGGGCTTTACAACGTGACGCATCTCCCATCACAAAAGTGACGCAATGGCGGCATAAAAGAGGCGCAAGGGGCTTGTCAATCTGCCCCTTAGTGTTTTTTTGATTCAGATTTCTGGATTCGCCACCTCCTAAGTTTCTCTGGAGGACAACTTCTCCTTTCTATAAAATAACTAACTGAGCAGCAAGGAAGTTGAGCATAGAAGTTTCTACTCCAGTTTTTAAGACTTCTATTTAAAGCATTCTTCAAAATCCATAGGCAAACCTATGATAGATCTGGTTCTGAAACTGGTCAAATCTACCATGAGTCCCTTCCTGACACCAGCTCCATCAAACTGTTGTCAAGAGACGTAAAGGCCTCCAGTCTCTGACCTGCTTCTTGGGAGAAACTCTGCTGCCCAAGTTGCATACTGTCCACACGGCCAAGAAGTATTACAGTGCCCCTCACTCCACTTCTCCACTCAAAGAAGATAGCAAAAGAATGGGCCTTGATCATTGCTTGCCCTTTTAGGCCATTACAGCTGACAGCCGTGGAACTCTCTTGAGTGTTTCATAATACTAATTGATGATAGGGCTTTAAAGACATCCTAAAAGAAGGGTTCATTTTTTTATCATATCAAACTAAGTGCAGCCAAGCACTCAGCTCATTTGGCAGCATATGATATTCGTCATAGCATTACCGTGAGGCGTAATTCTTGGCTGAGACTCTGGGGCATATTACCAAGGGTGGCGATAGGCATTATCGCCGGTTTAGCAGCTTGGCCGCTAAGCGGCGATAATTCTATCGCTCTACTAGCAAGCTGTCGCTAACTGATGTTAGCAACAGCTTTTAGGCGATAGCGTGCGGTTTGGGGCCCGCTTTGCATGTCAGCGATATTTATTGCTAATGACATGCAAAGTGGGCGTACCCAACCTGTTAGCGACTGAAAGCAGTCACTAACGTTGCTATGGCCTATTAGCAAGGCAGGCGTAGCAATGGAAATATACCCGCTATCATCAAAAACCAACGCCTGCTCAGACCAGTTCTTAAGCGGTACAAAAGGGGGGTGGTGATGGACGGGGCATTTGAATCAATCAAACACTCACACCCAGTCAAAAGATCTGGGTTTAATCCATCATCGTTCTTTAGCCCACTCTGCCACCCCAGTTAAGACATGGCTATATGCAAATCAGTCTGACCCTGTGCCTCATGGGAACAGTCCAGCCCGAACTGCCAAGCCATGTCTTCCCTGGACCGGAAACAAGCTTCCGAGTACCGGTTTCTGGCATTCCAGCCGTCTTCAGCCCGGCTTGCTTGAATCCAGTGGCAAAGTGAGCAAGGGACTCACGTCTGAGCATACCCTGCCACACTTATGGCGGCCAAAAGCGGTACAAAAGGGGGTGGTGATGGACGGGGCATTTGAATCAATCAAACACTCACACCCAGTCAAAAGATCTGGGTTTAATCCATCAACGTTCTTTAGCCCACTCTGCCACCCCAGTTCAGACATGGCTATATGCAAATCAGTCTGACCCTGTGCCTCATGGGAACAGTCCAGCCCGAACTGCCAAGCCATGTCTTCCCTGGACCGGAAACAAGCTTCCGAGGACCGGTTTCTGGCATTCCAGCCGTCTTCAGCCCGGCTTGCTTGAATCCAGTGGCAAAGTGAGCAAGGGACTCATGTCTGAGCATACCCTGCCACACTTATGGCGGCCAAAAGCGGTACAAAAGGGGGTGGTGATGGATGGGGCATTTGAATCAATCAAACACTCACACCCAGTCAAAAGATCTGGGTTTAATCCATCACCGTTCTTTAGCCCACTCGGACACCCCAGTTCAGACATGGCTATATGCAAATCAGTCTGACCCTGTGCCTCATGGGAACAGTCCAGCCCGAACTGCCAAACCATGTCTTCCCTGGACCGGAAACAAGCTTCCGAGGACCGGTTTCTGGCATTCCAGCCGTCTTCAGCCCGGCTTGCTTGAATCCAGTGGCAAAGTGAGCAAGGGACTCACGTCTGAGCATACCCTGCCACACTTATGGCGGCCAAAAGCGGTACAAAAGGGGGTGGTGATGGACAGAGCATCTGAATCAATCAAACACTCACACCCAGTCAAAGGATCTGGGTTTAATCCATCACCGTTCTTTAGCCCACTCTGCCACCCCATGTTCAAACATGGCTATGTGCAAATCAGTCTGACCCTGTGCCTCATGGGAACAGTCCAGCCCGAACTGCCAAGCCATGTCTTCCCTGGACCGGAAACAAGCTTCCGAGGACCGGTTTCTGGCATTCCAGCCGTCTTCAGCCCGGCTTGCTTGAATCCAGTGGGAAAGTGAGCAAGGGACTCACGTCTGAGCATACCCTGCCACACTTATGGCGGCCAAAAGCGGTACAAAAGGGGGTGGTGATGGACAGAGCATCTGAATCAATCAAACACTCACACCCAGTCAAAAGATCTGGGTTTAATCCATCACCGTTCTTTAGCCCACTCTGCCACCCCAGTTAAGACATGGCTATATGCAAATCAGTCTGACCCTGTGCCTCATGGGAACAGTCCAGCCCCAACTGCCAAGCCATGTCTTCCCTGGACCGGAAACAAGCTTCCGAGGACCAGTTTCTGGCATTCCAGCCGTCTTCAGCCCGGCTTGCTTGAATCCAGTGGCAAAGTGAGCAAGGGACTCACGTCTGAGCATACCCTGCCACACTTATGGCGGCCAAAAGCGGTACAAAAGGGGGTGGTGATGGACGGGGCATTTGAATCAATCAAACACTCACACCCAGTCAAAAGATCTGGGTTTAATCCATCACCGTTCTTTAGCCCACTCTGCCACCCCAGTTCAGACATGGCTATATGCAAATCAGTCTGACCCTGTGCCTCATGGGAACAGTCCAGCCCGAACTGCCAAGCCATGTCTTCCCTGGACCGGAAACAAGCTTCCGAGGACCGGTTTCTGGCATTCCAGCCGTCTTCAGCCCGGCTTGCTTGAATCCAGTGGCAAAGTGAGCAAAGGACTCACGTCTGAGCATACCCTGCCACACTTATGGCGGCCAAAAGCGGTACAAAAGGGGGTGGTGATGGACAGAGCATCTGAATCAATCAAACACTCACACCCAGTCAAAGGATCTGGGTTTAATCCATCACCGTTCTTTAGCCCATTCTGCCACCCCAGTTCAGACATGGCTATATGCAAATCAGTCTGACCCTGTTCCTCATGGGAACAGTCCAGCCCGAACTGCCAAGCCATGTCTTCCCTGGACCGGAAACAAGCTTCCGAGCACCGGTTTCTGGCATTCCAGCCGTCTTCAGCCCGGCTTGCTTGAATCCAGTGGCAAAGTGAGCGAGGGACTCACGTCTGAGCATACCGTGCCACACTTATGGCGGCCAAAAGCGGTACAAAAGGGGGTGGTGATGGACAGAGCATCTGAATCAATCAAACACTCACACCCAGTCAAAGGATCTGGGTTTAATCCATCACCGTTCTTTAGCCCACTCTGCCACCCCAGTTCAGACATGGCTATATGCAAATCAGTCTGACCCTGTGCCTCATGGGAACAGTCCAGCCCGAACTGCCAAGCCATGTCTTCCCTGGACCGGAAACAAGCTTCCGAGGGGTTTCTGGCATTCTGGCCGTCTTCAGCCCGGCTTGCTTGAATCCAATGGCAAAGTGAGCAAGGGACTCGCATCTGAGCATACCCTGCCACACTTATGGCGGCCAAAAGCGGTACAAAAGGGGGTGGTGATGGACAGAGCATCTGAATCAATCAAACACTCACACCCAGGCAAAGGATCTGGGTTTAATCCATCACCGTTCTTTAGCCCACTCTGCCACCCCAGCTCAGACATGGCTATATGCAAATCAGTCTGACCCTGTGCCTCATGGGAACAGTCCAGCCCGAACTGCCAAGCCATGTCTTCCCTGGACCGGAAACAAGCTTCCGAGGACCGGTTTCTGGCATTCCAGCCGTCTTCAGCCGGGCTTGCTTGAATCCAGTGGCAAAGTGAGCAAGGGACTCACGTCTGAGCATACCCTGCCATCTTATGGCGAACAAAGCGGTACAAAAGGAGGTGGTGATGGACGGAGCAAATCAGTCTGACCCTGTACCGCTTTTGGCCGCCATATGTGTGGCAGGGTATGCTCAGACGTGAGTCCCTTGCTCACTTTGCCACTGGATTCAAGCAAGCCGGGCTGAAGATGGCTGGAATGCCAGAAACCGGTCCTCGGAAGCTTGTTTCCGGTCCAGGGAAGACATGGCTTGGCAGTTCGGGCTGGACTGTTCCCATGAGGCACAGGGATTAGACTGATTTGCATATAGCCATGTCGGAACTGGGGTGGCAGAGTGGGCTAAAGAACGGTGATGGATTAAACCCAGATCTTTTGACTGGGTGTGAGTGTTTGATTGATTCAAATGCCCCGTCCATCACCACCCCCTTTTGTACCGCTTTTGGCCGCCATAAGTGTGGCAGGGTATGCTCAGACGTAAGTCCCTTGCTCACTTTGCCACTGGATTCAAGCAAGCCGGGCTGAAGACGGCTGGAATGCCAGAAACCAGTCCTCGGAAGCTTGTTTCCGGTCCAGGGAAGACATGGCTTGGGAGTTCGGGCTGGACTGTTCCCATGAGGCACAGGGTCAGACTGATTTGCATATAGCCATGTCTGAACTGGGGTGGCAGAGTGGGCTAAAGAACGGTGATGGATTAAACCCAGATCTTTTGGGGGCGTGGCTAGCAGCCGACGATGGCGGCCGCAGCGTAGAGAGGCTCCCGAGTAACGGCGGCTTCCCACGACAATCCGTCACATCAATCCTGAATTTTTTCAGTGCTGAAGGGAGGGGATCGGACCCGGAGTCCGTGCGGCGCCCAATGCTGCAGAATTAAAATCGGTGGCAGCACAGACGAGCTTCGGTAAGCGGAGCGGTCACCGGAGGTGCGGAGGGCCTACTGCCAGCCTGGAAGCAGCGGGGTCGCGGAGAGAGAGTGTCCGGGCGGAAGTTGCCCTGGAGCGGCGGGGGTGCGGCAGGAAGTGTCGGTCACCGGACGCGTGGTCCGGAGAGCCCGCAATCGTGCCTCCAGGGGCCCGAGGTGAGTGCTGACCCCCGCGACGCCTGGAACAGCCATACACCGCCAGTTGCTCTGGTCGTGGGCGCATTCTGGACCTTTGGCAGCGGTGGAGCAGCCGCCATTCCTCCGCGCCTTGTGCAAGCAGCGCCCCGGCACCTGCCAGAGACTCCTCTATCGGGACTATACTGGCCCCAGTTCCCAGGAATACTAAGTTGGGGGCGGCGGGTCCCTGCGGGGCCCCTTCATTACTGTGCTCGACCCCCCGCACGCAATCCGAGGGAGAAACACCGGAGGGAGTGGAGGAACTCCCGGCGGCTGCCGCCTAGAGTGGGGTGCACACCACCACACAGCCTTACTAAGGATTTGGGGATCAAACGACCACCTTGCTCCTAGGACCACGAACGGTGCCCCTGCGCAGATTGGCATAACCCTTGCCGGCACTCAGCGATACATACCCGAGGTGCCCCCTAACGGCTGTGGGTCTGGGGGGGGGACTCTTCGCCCCCTCGCTGTGGACTGTGGGCTGCGCCTGCGGCGGGAGTGTTTTGCTGGTGAGGCCGCGGTCGGCGCGAACGCTGGTGAGTTGTGGGGCTGGGCGCTGCCGACATCGTGCTTTACCATGTCAAACAGGGGCCCCAAAAACACCTCCACCCAAGCAAAACTGGATAAATTTGCGTATGAGAAGCAGACACCGCCCCAGGAACAACGCAAAAACGCCGGGAAAGCGGCGGACACGGATGGGGCGAAGAAGGCCACGCTTGAAGATGTCCTGGCGGCGTTGGCCCAGGTGCAGGCGACAGTCGGGGCGACCGCCACTGAAGTCACCCTGATACGGGCGGACCTCCAAAAAATGAACGAGAGGGTCAAGCAAGTAGAGGTCGTCACCAAATCGTTGGTGGAGGACGTGTCGGAACTGCAAACAGCAATGGAGCGACTTCAAGCTGACAACAAAATACTGAGGGACAAGCTGGATGACCAGGAAGGTCGCTCCAGACGCAACAACGTCCGAATCCTGGGCGTGCCGGAATCCGAAGATACAGGGGCGATGGACCTCTATGTGGAGGACTTGATAAAAACCCGACTTCAGCCAAAGGGACTCTCAAACTTCTTTTCGGTAGAAAGGGCCCACCGCGTTCCGGGGGGAAAACCGAAGACAGGGGGCCCTCCACGGCCAATACTAGCACGACTATTTAACTTCAGGGACCGAGATGCCATTCTGCAGGCCGCCAGGGTGGCGCCCGCCATTCAGATTCAAAACTCGAGACTTGCGTTTTTCCCTGACTACACGGCTGAGGTAGCTAGGAAAAGGAAAACGTTCCTGGAAGTTAAAAGAACGTTGAGGGAGAAGGACTTACCGTACTCGATGATCTTCCCAGCACGATTGAGAGTTGTTGCGGACAAAAAGGTGTGGTTTTTTGACTCCCCCGAGGGTGCCCGCGATTGGCTGGAAGGTTGGCACACGGTGGGCCGGCAACGCAGGAACCGCGGACCAGATCACGACCGCAGAGACGACAGCAGACATGGTTCGCAAGCATCTGGTCGTGGTGGGGGGGCGGAGGACTCTCCCTCCCGCGGAACAGGAGGGGCGGATGGAGAGGGGTGACCCTCCCCCCCCGGGATCTACACTGACCACAACTGCTGACCATCACCTTCATGTTTCAGTTGCTGCACGAGGACACTGGCATGACCTCACCTGAGGCACGCAGGGATGCCGCCTGCTCGGGGAGACACTCTCCCCCTTACACGCAAGTACTCTGGTTGTGGGTTGGGTTAAGCACTCTGCTCAGTTGGGGAGGCGGGCAGTTGAAAGTCCGTTAGGCAGGGAAGCAGGGAGGGGGGAAAGGGGGACGGGTTGTTTTTTTACAGTTACGAATTTGTTTGTTAGGAACACATATGTACGGCCAAGTAGTACACCATACCACTCGGGGGACGTATCGGACCACCTGACCCAGTTAAGCACGGGAATAGAGAAGAGGAATTGCTTTGTAATATTTATGCTGCGATTGTACCCATATAGGCACGAACGTTGTTCCCACTGTTACGGGACTCAATGCACGCAGACAGGGGCCCCCGTGACACCTTTGGGCTCTTCATTGTGCGGTGGCGCAGTGTCTGGACCACTGGTTCCTCCTGAGTGCTCCATTTCATACCCCTTAATTCCCAATGGCTAACAGCATAGCACCATTAGAGGGACTGGAATCCACCGATACACTATGCCCAACTCTGTCCTTGCTGTCCTGGAATGTTCGGGGTTTGGGAGACAAGGTTAAACGGGGGTTGGTATTGACTGCTATTAAGCGACTACGACCTACCGTGGCCTTGCTGCAGGAGACTCACCTACTAGGGGGGGCTAGAAAAGCTCTGGATAGACGGGGTTACAAAATGTGGGCTCATTCAGACTTCACGTCCGGTTCTAGAGGGTCCGGCATTCTGATAAAAAAGAATTCACGATTCCTGCCTCTATCGTCTCACACGGATGATCAAGGCTGCTTTGCGGCGGTGCATGGGCAATGGGAGGGGTCACTTTTCAACCTTGTATCAGTATACATTCCGCCGGCACTGCATTCAGTACACCTCCCTAGATTAGGAGACTTCCTGCTGACTCTACCGGAGGGGGAGAATATCCTAGGGGGAGACTTCAACGCAGTCATGGACACACAGCTAGATAGACACCCCACACCGGCCCTGGCGGGGGGGAATACGTACCTGCGGCGGTTTGCAATGGCCATGGGAATGACTGACATCTGGAGACACTTGCACCCGGGCGCACAACAATACACCTTTCTCTCCGCAGTGCATGGTAGCCTATCCCGTATCGACTACTTTTTGTCAATGGGCGATGGCCTTCGCCACGTTGACAACCTAGTGATATACCCTCGGGGGGTTTCAGACCATTCACCCCTCACACTGACTCTCACCATGCGAACGAGAACACGTAAACGTATCTACCCCATTCATGCATCCTACTTTAAAATTCCACAGGTCCGTAAGGCCCTTATACGTGCCACGAAACAATACTTTCTGGAAAATGTACACTCAGTACGCTCCTCAGCGACACTCTGGGAAGCCTATAAGGCGGTCCTGAGAGGGCAAGCAATTAACACTATAACCGGGTATAGGAGGCAGCAATCCCAGGCACTGGCCGCTTTAGAGGTGGCATTGAAGGATCGGACCACGACCCATGAGCTACACCCCTCTCCCTCCACCCTACACGCACTCACTCTCCAACAGCAGTTGTATAACGATCACCTCCGCGTGGTTGTTAAAGGCTACATAACAGATACTCAGAATAGAATTTATGAGGTGGGGGACAAAGCAGGGAAAATGCTGGCGTGGCTGGATAAGCGTGAGACCAATTCCAGGGGGATACAGCGGCTCAAGGACATACATGGGGTGCCACATTCAGACCCTAGGCGCATCACGGAGATACTGGCGGCCTATTTCCAGCAAGTATACACCCCGGAACGGATAGTCACATCCGAAACCGCGAGAGCTCTCTTGGCTCCGATTGAGGTCCAATCACTATCACCAGAGGCGTCAAGCGACTTAGAGGCAGATATTACTGTGGAGGAAATCCAACTGGCCATTCGGGCACTGAACCCAGGCAAGGCGATGGGACCGAATGGTATACCCATAGAATGGTACCAGGCGATGCCTGAGACCCTCAGTGTACATTTGTTGGGGATGTTCAGGGACAGTCTCGAGAAGGGCTCCCTTCCGCTAGACCAACGAGTGGCGACTATCGTCACAATCCCCAAGCCGGGTAAGCCGCCGGAGGATTGTTCCTCCTATCGGCCCATTTCCCTATTAAACGCGGAAGTGAAAATCCTGGCTAAACTCCTGGCACTAAGGATTCTGCCACATTTGCCCTCGATCATACAACCGGATCAGTCCGGATTTATGCCGCACAGGAACACGGCGTTGAACCTGCGGCGACTGCACGGGGTGCTGGCTAGAGCCGACGCCATTAAATCACCAGCAGTGATTCTAGCGCTTGACGCCAAGATGGCATTTGATCTGGTGGAGTGGTAATACTTGTTCGAGACACTGACGCATATGGGCTTTGGCCCTCGCTTTCTTGCATGGGTCAAGCTGCTCTACACGGACCCACTGGCACACGTGGTAGCTAATGGCCATATTTCGCATGCATTCCCCTTGGGAAGAGGCACGCGGCAGGGGTGCCCTCTGTCGCCCTTGCTGTTTGCTATCTCGCTGGAACCCCTCGCAACCATCATACGAGCTTCACCCCTCATTAAAGGCATAACATGGCCTGGGGGTTGGGAAGACCGGCTGTCCTTATACGCCGATGATATGTTAGTCTATCTAACTGACCCCGATGAAGGCATACCAGCGTTGCTGCGCATCTGCGACACCCACGGCAGTGTCTCAGGCTATACACTAAACTGGGCCAAGTCTGAAGTTTACATTCTGCGAGGTCCAGCCCTGACTCTCGACAGTGCGTGCCCGCTGAAGCTGGCGGGGACGTCCTTTAAATACCTGGGAATACATGTCACTAGGGAACCAGCAGAATTCATGGATAAGAATCTGACTCCGCACCTGGTCCGGCTTAAACGAGATGTAGAATTTTGGTCGGGCCTGCCGTTAACACTCTTGGGCAGGGCGGCACTTTACAAGATGATGGCATTACCGCGGTTTTTGTATGTCCTTGAAAACTCACCATATCCTGTGCCTCCTAAGTTCTTCCAGAGAGCGGCGGCTCTGGTCTCCAACCTTCTGTGGGGTAACCTCCCGGCACGAGTGGCGCAGTCCAAGCTACACAGAGACTGGTACAGCGGAGGTCTCGCGTTACCGAATCTAAAATTGTACTACTGGGCTGCACACCTCAAGCCGATTAATCAGTGGATTCACGCGCCACATACTGACCCGGCATTTCATTCGGACAGGACACAACTGGGCATCAATAGCTTGTTAGGGCCATTATACGATCGCCGCAAGGTGCGGGCACTACTGGGCCCCACGAAACTTACAGTTCAAATATGGCACGCAGCGACGGAGGCCCTGGGTTGGAAGGGGAGGATAACCGAGATGACTCCACTGTGGGACTCCCGAGCGTTGGGCAATCTCAGAAACACCAAGGGGTTCGCACAATGGGACACGATCGGCATCTCCACAGTAGGAGACTTGTGGGAGAGGGAGGAGGTAATTCCCTTTGCCCGGCTGAAAGAGCTATACGATTTTGGTGACAGGGAACTTTCCAGGTACATTCAAATTCGCCATGCACTGCTCGCAGTCCTGCCACCCGGCACACCACTGCCGGAGTCTTCTCCCCTGGAAGACCGCCTCCTCACTGATTACATGTTAGAGAAAGCAACGTCCCTCACATATCGTAAACTGCTTAATAATACCCCTGATCCGACGCTCCTCCTGAAGGAGAAATGGGAGGGTGACGTTCAGGATATGGACGAACATGATTGGAATGCGGTGCTGGGTTCACCTAGGGAGGTGGGCATCTCGGCACGCATGAGACTAGTACAATTTAAGATCCTCCACAGGGTTTACTACACGAGGACGGTACTGCACCGCATACAGCGCGCGCCCCATCCTTACTGTTTGCGCGGCTGCGGAGAGGAAGGCACTTTCTTCCACACCATATGGGACTGTCCCAAAATCCAGGAGTACTGGAAACAAATACACCGCACACTCTCACAAACACTAGACCACTCCCTACTGCCTGACCCGAGGAGGTGCTTACTGAATATATGGGAACCTACTGACCTATCCAGGTATGAACAACTCTGGATCACAGCGGGGGTCGTGGTGGCGAAACGCGACATAGCACAACGATGGGGGGCGGCAGACCTGCCGACTAGGTCCCAGTGGTGCCAGACCATGGACAGAGTAATGTTGACCGAGAGAGCAGTATATTCCAGCCGTGCCTGCCCGGGGAAATGGAACAAGATCTGGTTGAAATGGAATGTATTCAGGGGAGATATTTGTGAGCCCTTGCTCGAGGATGACCAGGTAGATTCCGATGACGAAAGTGAAGGGGGTTGAACATAGGAAGGGTGGTGGGCTTGGGGCACGTGAGGGTTTCCGGCGGGGGGTGCCATGGTGGGTCGGGCATTGGGGGGGAATGTATTGAATGCTGAACAACTTTGGGCACTAAGAACTGTGGTTCGACTTCCTGTCCTCCAATACGACACTTATAGCTTGATCTGTACTGCGTTATAGCAGACCGAACGGTCGTTCCTCACGGGTTAATGTTCCTAGTTTGTTGTTTTACAAAAGAAAACGTGAAAATGGACATCAAAACCGCATTTTCCGAATGTTTTATTTGCTAGTACTGCACATTTTGTTTTCTTTGCACAGCAGATTTCGGGGAACACTATTCTGATTTTTGTTTACACGCTCCTTCTGCTTCTCTTGGCTGTGAGTGACGATTTTATGATGGCGGCCGGCCCGCAGGGTTGTGGGCATTCCGCTGTGTACTATGCATTGTGCAATAAAGGTTTTGGAAAAACTAAAAAAAACAACAAAAAAAACAGATCTTTTGACTGGGTGTGAGTGTTTGATTGATTCAAATGCCCCGTCCATCACCACCCCCTTTTGTACCGCTTTTGTCCGCCATAAGTGTGGCAGGGTATGCTCAGACGTGAGTCCCTTGCTCACTATGCCACTGGATTTAAGCAAGCCGGGCTGAAGACGGCTGGAATGCCAGAAACCGGTCCTCGGAAGCTTGTTTCCGGTCCAGGGAAGACATGGCTTGGCAGTTCGGGCTGGACTGTTCCCATGAGGCACAGGGTCAGACTGATTTGCATATAGCCATGTCTGAACTGGGGTGGCAGAGTGGGCTAAAGAACGGTGATGGATTAAACCCAGATCTTTTGACTGGGTGTGAGTGTTTGATTGATTCAAATGCCCCGTCCATCACCACCCCCTTTTGTACCGCTTTTGTCCGCCATAAGTGTGGCAGGGTATGCTCAGACGTGAGTCCCTTGCTCACTTTGCCACTGGATTCAAGCAAGCCGGGCTGAAGACGGCTGGAATGCCAGAAACCGGTCCTCGGAAGCTTATTTCCGGTCCAGGGAAGACATGGCTTGGCAGTTCGGGCTGGACTGTTCCCATGAGGCACAGGGTCAGACTGATTTGCATATAGCCATGTCTGAACTGGGGTGGCAGAGTGGGCTAAAGAACGGTGATGGATTAAACCCAGATCCTTTGACTGGGTGTGAGTGTTTGATTGATTCAGATGCTCTGTCCATCACCACCCCCTTTTGTACCGCTTTTGTCCGCCATAAGAGTAGCAGGGTATGCTCAGACGTGAGTCCCTTGCTCACTTTGCCACTGGATTCAAGCAAGCCGGGCTGAAGACGGCTGGAATGCCAGAAACCGGTCCTCGGAAGCTTGTTTCCGGTCCAGGGAAGACATGGCTTGGCAGTTGGGGCTGGACTGTTCCCATGAGGCACAGGGTCAGACTGATTTGCATATAGCCATGTCTGAACTGGGGTGGCAGAGTGGGCTAAAGAACGGTGATGGATTAAACCCAGATCTTTTGACTGGGTGTGAGTGTTTGATTGATTCAAATGCCCCGTCCATCACCACCCCCTTTTGTACCGCTTTTGTCCGCCATAAGTGTGGCAGGGTATGCTCAGACGTGAGTCCCTTGCTCACTTTGCCACTGGATTCAAGCAAGCAGGGCTGAAGACGGCTGGAATGCCAGAAACCGGTCCTCGGAAGCTTATTTCCGGTCCAGGGAAGACATGGCTTGGCAGTTCGGGCTGGACTGTTCCCATGAGGCACAGGGTCAGACTGATTTGCATATAGCCATGTCTGAACTGGGGTGGCAGAGTGGGCTAAAGAACGGTGATGGATTAAACCCAGATCCTTTGACTGGGTGTGAGTGTTTGATTGATTCAGATGCTCTGTCCATCACCACCCCCTTTTGTACCGCTTTTGTCCGCCATAAGTGTAGCAGGGTATGCTCAGACGTGAGTCCCTTGCTCACTTTGCCACTGGATTCAAGCAAGCCGGGCTGAAGACGGCTGGAATGCCAGAAACCGGTCCTCGGAAGCTTGTTTCCGGTCGAGGGAAGACATGGCTTGGCAGTTCCGGCTGGACTGTTCCCATGAGGCACAGGGTCAGACTGATTTGCATATAGCCATGTCTGAACTGGGGTGGCAGAGTGGGCTAAAGAACGGTGATGGATTAAACCCAGATCTTTTGACTGGGTGTGAGTGTTTGATTGATTCAAATGCCCCGTCCATCACCACCCCCTTTTGTACCGCTTTTGTCCGCCATAAGTGTGGCAGGGTATGCTCAGACGTGAGTCCCTTGCTCTCTTTGCCACTGGATTCAAGCAAGCCGGGCTGAAGACGGCTGGAATGCCAGAAACCGGTCCTCGGAAGCTTATTTCCGGTCCAGGGAAGACATGGCTTGGCAGTTCGGGCTGGACTGTTCCCATGAGGCACAGGGTCAGACTGATTTGCATATAGCCATGTCTGAACTGGGGTGGCAGAGTGGGCTAAAGAACGGTGATGGATTAAACCCAGATCTTTTGACTGGGTGTGAGTGTTTGATTGATTCAAATGCCCCGTCCATCACCACCCCCTTTTGTACCGCTTTTGTCCGCCATAAGTGTGGCAGGGTATGCTCAGACGTGAGTCCCTTGCTCACTTTGCCACTGGATTCAAGCAAGCCGGGCTGAAGACGGCTGGAATGCCAGAAACCGGTCCTCGGAAGCTTATTTCCGGTCCAGGGAAGACATGGCTTGGCAGTTCGGGCTGGACTGTTCCCATGAGGCACAGGGTCAGACTGATTTGCATATAGCCATGTCTGAACTGGGGTGGCAGAGTGGGCTAAAGAACGGTGATGGATTAAACCCAGATCCTTTGACTGGGTGTGAGTGTTTGATTGATTCAGATGCTCTGTCCATCACCACCCCCTTTTGTACCGCTTTTGTCCGCCATAAGTGTAGCAGGGTATGCTCAGACGTGAGTCCCTTGCTCACTTTGCCACTGGATTCAAGCAAGCCGGGCTGAAGACGGCTGGAATGCCAGAAACCGGTCCTAGGAAGCTTGTTTCCGGTCCAGGGAAGACATGGCTTGGCAGTTCCGGCTGGACTGTTCCCATGAGGCACAGGGTCAGACTGATTTGCATATAGCCATGTCTGAACTGGGGTGGCAGAGTGGGCTAAAGAACGGTGATGGATTAAACCCAGATCTTTTGACTGGGTGTGAGTGTTTGATTGATTCAAATGCCCCGTCCATCACCACCCCCTTTTGTACCGCTTTTGTCCGCCATAAGTGTGGCAGGGTATGCTCAGACGTGAGTCCCTTGCTCACTTTGCCACTGGATTCAAGCAAGCCGGGCTGAAGACGGCTGGAATGCCAGAAACCGGTCCTCTGAAGCTTGTTTCCGGTCCAGGGAAGACATGGCTTGGCAGTTCGGGCTGGACTGTTCCCATGAGGCACAGGGTCAGACTGATTTGCATATAGCCATGTCTGAACTGGGGTGGCAGAGTGGGCTAAAGAACGGTGATGGATTAAACCCACATCTTTTGACTGGGTGTGAGTGTTTGATTGATTCAGATGCTCTGTCCATCACCACCCCCTTTTGTACCGCTTTTGGCCGCCATAAGTGTGGCAGGGTATGCTCAGACGTGAGTCCCTTGCTCACTTTGCCACTGGATTCAAGCAAGCCGGGCTGAAGACGGCTGGAATGCCAGAAACCGGTCCTCGGAAGCTTATTTCCGGTCTAGGGAAGACATGGCTTGGCAGTTCGGGCTGGACTGTTCCCATGAGGCACAGGGTCAGACTGATTTGCATATAGCCATGTCTGAACTGGGGTGGCAGAGTGGGCTAAAGAACGGTGATGGATTAAACCCAGATCCTTTGACTGGGTGTGAGTGTTTGATTGATTCAGATGCTCTGTCCATCACCACCCCCTTTTGTACCGCTTTTGGCCGCCATAAGTGTGGCAGGGTATGCTCAGACGTGAGTCCCTTGCTCACTTTGCCACTGGATTCAAGCAAGCCGGGCTGAAGACGGCTGGAATGCCAGAAACCGGTCCTCGGAAGCTTGTTTCCGGTCCAGGGAAGACATGGCTTGGCAGTTGGGGCTGGACTGTTCCCATGAGGCACAGGGTCAGACTGATTTGCATATAGCCATGTCTGAACTGGGGTGGCAGAGTGGGCTAAAGAACGGTGATGGATTAAACCCAGATCTTTTGACTGGGTGTGAGTGTTTGATTGATTCAAATGCCCCGTCCATCACCACCCCCTTTTGTACCGCTTTTGTCCGCCATAAGTGTGGCAGGGTATGCTCAGACGTGAGTCCCTTGCTCACTTTGCCACTGGATTCAAGCAAGCCGGGCTGAAGACGGCTGGAATGCCAGAAACCGGTCCTCGGAAGCTTATTTCCGGTCCAGGGAAGACATGGCTTGGCAGTTCGGGCTGGACTGTTCCCATGAGGCACAGGGTCAGACTGATTTGCATATAGCCATGTCTGAACTGGGGTGGCAGAGTGGGCTAAAGAACGGTGATGGATTAAACCCAGATCCTTTGACTGGGTGTGAGTGTTTGATTGATTCAGATGCTCTGTCCATCACCACCCCCTTTTGTACCGCTTTTGTCCGCCATAAGTGTAGCAGGGTATGCTCAGACGTGAGTCCCTTGATCACTTTGCCACTGGATTCAAGCAAGCCGGGCTGAAGACGGCTGGAATGCCAGAAACCGGTCCTAGGAAGCTTGTTTCCGGTCCAGGGAAGACATGGCTTGGCAGTTCCGGCTGGACTGTTCCCATGAGGCACAGGGTCAGACTGATTTGCATATAGCCATGTCTGAACTGGGGTGGCAGAGTGGGCTAAAGAACGGTGATGGATTAAACCCAGATCCTTTGACTGGGTGGGAGTGTTTGATTGATTCAGATGCTCTGTCCATCACCACCCCCTTTTGTACCGCTTTTGTCCGCCATAAGTGTAGCAGGGTATGCTCAGACGTGAGTCCCTTGCTCACTTTGCCACTGGATTCAAGCAAGCCGGGCTGAAGACGGCTGGAATGCCAGAAACCGGTCCTCGGAAGCTTGTTTCCGGTCCAGGGAAGACATGGCTTGGCAGTTGGGGCTGGACTGTTCCCATGAGGCACAGGGTCAGACTGATTTGCATATAGCCATGTCTGAACTGGGGTGGCAGAGTGGGCTAAAGAACGGTGATGGATTAAACCCAGATCTTTTGACTGGGTGTGAGTGTTTGATTGATTCAAATGCCCCGTCCATCACCACCCCCTTTTGTACCGCTTTTGTCCGCCATAAGTGTGGCAGGGTATGCTCAGACGTGAGTCCCTTGCTCACTTTGCCACTGGATTCAAGCAAGCCGGGCTGAAGACGGCTGGAATGCCAGAAACCGGTCCTCGGAAGCTTATTTCCGGTCCAGGGAAGACATGGCTTGGCAGTTCGGGCTGGACTGTTCCCATGAGGCACAGGGTCAGACTGATTTGCATATAGCCATGTCTGAACTGGGGTGGCAGAGTGGGCTAAAGAACGGTGATGGATTAAACCCAGATCCTTTGACTGGGTGTGAGTGTTTGATTGATTCAGATGCTCTGTCCATCACCACCCCCTTTTGTACCGCTTTTGTCCGCCATAAGTGTAGCAGGGTATGCTCAGACGTGAGTCCCTTGCTCACTTTGCCACTGGATTCAAGCAAGCCGGGCTGAAGACGGCTGGAATGCCAGAAACCGGTCCTAGGAAGCTTGTTTCCGGTCCAGGGAAGACATGGCTTGGCAGTTCCGGCTGGACTGTTCCCATGAGGCACAGGGTCAGACTGATTTGCATATAGCCATGTCTGAACTGGGGTGGCAGAGTGGGCTAAAGAACGGTGATGGATTAAACCCAGATCTTTTGACTGGGTGTGAGTGTTTGATTGATTCAAATGCCCCGTCCATCACCACCCCCTTTTGTACCGCTTTTGTCCGCCATAAGTGTGGCAGGGTATGCTCAGACGTGAGTCCCTTGCTCACTTTGCCACTGGATTCAAGCAAGCCGGGCTGAAGACGGCTGGAATGCCAGAAACCGGTCCTCTGAAGCTTGTTTCCGGTCCAGGGAAGACATGGCTTGGCAGTTCGGGCTGGACTGTTCCCATGAGGCACAGGGTCAGACTGATTTGCATATAGCCATGTCTGAACTGGGGTGGCAGAGTGGGCTAAAGAACGGTGATGGATTAAACCCAGATCCTTTGACTGGGTGTGAGTGTTTGATTGATTCAGATGCTCTGTCCATCACCACCCCCTTTTGTACCGCTTTTGGCCGCCATAAGTGTGGCAGGGTATGCTCAGACGTGAGTCCCTTGCTCACTTTGCCTCTGGATTCAAGCAAGCCAGGCTGAAGACGGCTGGAATGCCAGAAACCGGTCCTTGGAAGCTTGTTTCCGGTCCAGGGAAGACATGGCTTGGCAGTTCGGGCTGGACTGTTCCCATGAGGCACAGGGTCAGACTGATTTGCATATAGCCATGTCTGAACTGGGGTGGCAGAGTGGGCTAAAGAACGGTGATGGATTAAACCCAGATCCTTTGACTGGGTGTGAGTGTTTGATTGATTCAGATGCTCTGTCCATCGCCACCCCCCTTTTGTACCACTTTTGGCCGCCATAAGTGTGGCAGGGTATGCTCAGACGTGAGTCCCTTGCTCACTTTGCCACTGGATTCAAGCAAGCCGGCTGAAGACGGCTGGAATGCCAGAAACCCCTCGGAAGCTTGTTTCCGGTCCAGGGAAGACATGGCTTGGCAGTTCGGGCTGGACTGTTCCCATGAGGCACAGGGTCAGACTGATTTGGATATAGCCGTGTCTGAACTGGGGTTGCAGAGTGGGCTAAAGAACGGTGATGGATTAAACCCAGATCCTTTGACTGGGTGTGAGTGTTTGATTGATTCAGATGCTCTGTCCATCACCACCCCCTTTTGTACCGCTTTTGGCCGCCATAAGTGTGGCAGGGTATGCTCAGACGTGAGTCCCTTGCTCACTTTGCCACTGGATTCAAGCAAGCCGGGCTGAAGACGGCTGGAATGCCAGAAACCGGTCCTCGGAAGCTTATTTCCGGTCTAGGGAAGACATGGCTTGGCAGTTCGGGCTGGACTGTTCCCATGAGGCACAGGGTCAGACGGATTTGCATATAGCCATGTCTGAACTGGGGTGGCAGAGTGGGCTAAAGAACGGTGATGGATTAAACCCAGATCTTTTGACTGGGTGTGAGTGTTTGATTGATTCAAATGCCCCGTCCATCACCACCCCCTTTTGTACCGCTTTTGTCCGCCATAAGTGTGGCAGGGTATGCTCAGACGTGAGTCCCTTGCTCACTTTGCCACTGGATTCAAGCAAGCCGGGCTGAAGACGGCTGGAATGCCAGAAACCGGTCCTCTGAAGCTTATTTCCGGTCCAGGGAAGACATGGCTTGGCAGTTCGGGCTGGACTGTTCCCATGAGGCACAGGGTCAGACTGATTTGCATATAGCCATGTCTGAACTGGGGTGGCAGAGTGGGCTAAAGAACGGTGATGGATTAAACCCAGATCCTTTGACTGGGTGTGAGTGTTTGATTGATTCAGATGCTCTGTCCATCACCACCCCCTTTTGTACCGCTTTTGTCCGCCATAAGTGTAGCAGGGTATGCTCAGACGTGAGTCCCTTGCTCACTTTGCCACTGGATTCAAGCAAGCCGGGCTGAAGACGGCTGGAATGCCAGAAACCGGTCCTAGGAAGCTTGTTTCCGGTCCAGGGAAGACATGGCTTGGCAGTTCCGGCTGGACTGTTCCCATGAGGCACAGGGTCAGACTGATTTGCATATAGCCATGTCTGAACTGGGGTGGCAGAGTGGGCTAAAGAACGGTGATGGATTAAACCCAGATCTTTTGACTGGGTGTGAGTGTTTGATTGATTCAAATGCCCCGTCCATCACCACCCCCTTTTGTACCGCTTTTGTCCGCCATAAGTGTGGCAGGGTATGCTCAGACGTGAGTCCCTTGCTCACTTTGCCACTGGATTCAAGCAAGCCGGGCTGAAGACGGCTGGAATGCCAGAAACCGGTCCTCTGAAGCTTGTTTCCGGTCCAGGGAAGACATGGCTTGGCAGTTCGGGCTGGACTGTTCCCATGAGGCACAGGGTCAGACTGATTTGCATATAGCCATGTCTGAACTGGGGTGGCAGAGTGGGCTAAAGAACGGTGATGGATTAAACCCAGATCCTTTGACTGGGTGTGAGTGTTTGATTGATTCAGATGCTCTGTCCATCACCACCCCCTTTTGTACCGCTTTTGGCCGCCATAAGTGTGGCAGGGTATGCTCAGACGTGAGTCCCTTGCTCACTTTGCCACTGGATTCAAGCAAGCCGGGCTGAAGACGGCTGGAATGCCAGAAACCGGTCCTCGGAAGCTTGTTTCCGGTCCAGGGAAGACATGGCTTGGCAGTTGGGGCTGGACTGTTCCCATGAGGCACAGGGTCAGACTGATTTGCATATAGCCATGTCTGAACTGGGGTGGCAGAGTGGGCTAAAGAACGGTGATGGATTAAACCCAGATCTTTTGACTGGGTGTGAGTGTTTGCTTGATTCAAATGCCCCGTCCATCCCCACCCCCTTTTGTACCGCTTTTGTCCGCCATAAGTGTGGCAGGGTATGCTCAGACGTGAGTCCCTTGCTCACTTTGCCACTGGATTCAAGCAAGCCGGGCTGAAGACGGCTGGAATGCCAGAAACCGGTCCTCGGAAGCTTATTTCCGGTCCAGGGAAGACATGGCTTGGCAGTTCGGGCTGGACTGTTCCCATGAGGCACAGGGTCAGACTGATTTGCATATAGCCATGTCTGAACTGGGGTGGCAGAGTGGGCTAAAGAACGGTGATGGATTAAACCCAGATCCTTTGACTGGGTGGGAGTGTTTGATTGATTCAGATGCTCTGTCCATCACCACCCCCTTTTGTACCGCTTTTGTCCGCCATAAGTGTAGCAGGGTATGCTCAGACGTGAGTCTCTTGCTCACTTTGCCACTGGATTCAAGCAAGCCGGGCTGAAGACGGCTGGAATGCCAGAAACCGGTCCTAGGAAGCTTGTTTCCGGTCCAGGGAAGACATGGCTTGGCAGTTCCGGCTGGACTGTTCCCATGAGGCACAGGGTCAGACTGATTTGCATATAGCCATGTCTGAACTGGGGTGGCAGAGTGGGCTAAAGAACGGTGATGGATTAAACCCAGATCTTTTGACTGGGTGTGAGTGTTTGATTGATTCAAATGCCCCGTCCATCACCACCCCCTTTTGTACCGCTTTTGTCCGCCATAAGTGTGGCAGGGTATGCTCAGACGTGAGTCCCTTGCTCACTTTGCCACTGGATTCAAGCAAGCCGGGCTGAAGACGGCTGGAATGCCAGAAACCGGTCCTCGGAAGCTTATTTCCGGTCCAGGGAAGACATGGCTTGGCAGTTCGGGCTGGACTGTTCCCATGAGGCACAGGGTCAGACTGATTTGCATATAGCCATGTCTGAACTGGGGTGGCAGAGTGGGCTAAAGAACGGTGATGGATTAAACCCAGATCCTTTGACTGGGTGTGAGTGTTTGATTGATTCAGATGCTCTGTCCATCACCACCCCCTTTTGTACCGCTTTTGTCCGCCATAAGTGTAGCAGGGTATGCTCAGACGTGAGTCCCTTGCTCACTTTGCCACTGGATTCAAGCAAGCCGGGCTGAAGACGGCTGGAATGCCAGAAACCGGTCCTCGGAAGCTTGTTTCCGGTCCAGGGAAGACATGGCTTGGCAGTTGGGGCTGGACTGTTCCCATGAGGCACAGGGTCAGACTGATTTGCATATAGCCATGTCTGAACTGGGGTGGCAGAGTGGGCTAAAGAACGGTGATGGATTAAACCCAGATCTTTTGACTGGGTGTGAGTGTTTGATTGATTCAGATGCTCTGTCCATCACCACCCCCTTTTGTACCGCTTTTGGCCGCCATAAGTGTGGCAGGGTATGCTCAGACGTGAGTCCCTTGCTCACTTTGCCACTGGATTCAAGCAAGCCGGGCTGAAGACGGCTGGAATGCCAGAAACCGGTCCTCGGAAGCTTATTTCCGGTCTAGGGAAGACATGGCTTGGCAGTTCGGGCTGGACTGTTCCCATGAGGCACAGGGTCAGACTGATTTGCATATAGCCATGTCTGAACTGGGGTGGCAGAGTGGGCTAAAGAACGGTGATGGATTAAACCCAGATCCTTTGACTGGGTGTGAGTGTTTGATTTATTCAGATGCTCTGTCCATCACCACCCCCTTTTGTACCGCTTTTGGCCGCCATAAGTGTAGCAGGGTATGCTCAGACGTGAGTCCCTTGCTCACTTTGCCACTGGATTCAAGCAAGCTGGGCTGAAGACGGCTGGAATGCCAGAAACCGGTCCTCGGAAGCTTGTTTCCGGTCCAGGGAAGACATGGCTTGGTAGTTCGGGCTGGACTGTTCCCATGAGGCACAGGGTCAGACTGATTTGCATATAGCCATGTCTGAACTGGGGTGGCAGAGTGGGCCAAAGAACGGTGATGGATTAAACCCAGATCCTTTGACTGGGTGTGAGTGTTTGATTGATTCAGATGCTCTGTCCATCACCACCCCCTTTTGTACCGCTTTTGGCCGCCATAAGTGTGGCAGGGTATGCTCAGACGTGAGTCCCTTGCTCACTTTGCCACTGGATTCAAGCAAGCCGGGCTGAAGACGGCTGGAATGCCAGAAACCGGTCCTCGGAAGCTTGTTTCCGGTCCAGGGAAGACATGGCTTGGCAGTTCGGGCTGGACTGTTCCCATGAGGCACAGGGTCAGACTGATTTGCATATAGCCATGTCTGAACTGGGGTGGCAGAGTGGGCTAAAGAACGGTGATGGATTAAACCCAGATCCTTTGACTGGGTGTGAGTGTTTGATTGATTCAGATGCTCTGTCCATCACCACCCCCTTTTGTACCACTTTTGGCCGCCATAAGTGTGGCAGGGTATGCTCAGACGTGAGTCCCTTGCTCACTTTGCCACTGGATTCAAGCAAGCCGGGCTGAAGACGGCTGGAATGCCAGAAACCCTTCAGAAGCTTGTTTCCGGTCCAGGGAAGACATGGCTTGGCAGTTCGGGCTGGACTGTTCCCATGAGGCACAGGGTCAGACTGATTTGGATATAGCCGTGTCTGAACTGGGGTGGCAGAGTGGGCTAAAGAACGGTGATGGGTTAAACCCAGATCCTTTGACTGGGTGTGAGTGTTTGATTGATTCAGATGCTCTGTCCATCACCACCCCCTTTTGTACCGCTTTTGGCCGCCATAAGTGTGGCAGGGTATGCTCAGACATGAGTCCCTTGCTCACTTTGCCACTGGATTCAAGCAAGCCGGGCTGAAGACGGCTGGAATGCCAGAAACCGGTCCTCGGAAGCTTGTTTCCGGTCCAGGGAAGACATGGCTTGGCAGTTCGGGCTGGACTGTTCCCATGAGGCACAGGGTCAGACTGATTTGCATATAGCCATGTCTTAACTGGGGTGGCAGAGTGGGCTAAAGAACGGTGATGGATTAAACCCAGATCCTTTGACTGGGTGTGAGTGTTGGATTGATTCAGATGCTCACTCACCCCCTTTTGTACCGCAGACCAGTTCTTAGCCATGTTATCCAATGGGAGGTGGTTAACATGGCTAAGAGCATTTCGTCACTAATGCGTCAATATCGCTGTATTCTCAGCGATATTCACGCATTTCACCGCTATCGCTGGATATTTTAGCACAATGGAGAAAAAAGTTGCTAATAGCATGTTTTCTCCGCTAACATATCCAGCGATAGGCAGCGATAAACAAAATCGTCGCTAAGCCTATTTAGCGATAATTATCGCTACTTGTTGGTAATATGCCCCTCACTTCCTTGAAACCTGAAGAACAAAAGATTCAAGATATGCTCTCTGTTTGGTAAAAGTCAATGAAGAGCTTAAGCACATTAGAACAGAAATGGAAACTCTGTAGTTCAGTTGATTTGGAAAAAAATTCAGTTTAAGGGATCTGCCAATGCCAACAGTATTCCCATATTACGTTTTGATAAGTCAACTATTGCAGTGCCAAGATAAGCAACCTCAGCATAATCAGTACAACCAAATGCAGAAATCACATAAAATGGAGGTTCTCAATAGCCTTTCATGGCTACGGTAAAGGTTCCACTCTTTCTTAGTGAAGGTGGGTGTGGTTGAGGTCTTTAACTATTTTCATACTTGAAAGTGTGAAGCACAGACGCGTAGGTGCTAAAGATGGTCAAATCTAGTTGCAAACTGAAATTCTGCTTTCCATTTATCCAAGGTGTTGAGGATTCTATATTGCACATGGTTAACTCAGGAGGTCACAATTCTACCCAGAAAACAAATAGCATTCACAAACTTCAAAGGCATAAACTCCTGCTGTTTTTTAGTTAACAAAAGAAGTCCAAGCCTAGAGTATCGACCTACTCTGAAATGAATTGACATAGACCAACAAATGAAAATGGTTCTTCTAATATTATTCCGCACCCCTACTAGGGAAGCTGGATGGTGTCAATAGATTTACGAGACCCATAATTCACATTTCCATCAAGTCTGATAGAAAATTCCATAGTTTCAGCTCAATATCATTTTCCTGTTCTTCTCAAAGTCTCCTGATTGGATTTTGTTAAAGCAAATGGAAGCAGTTTCAGTAAATCTTTGGAAAAGTTTCATTAGCAACTGTTCTTGAATCGCTGGTTGGTGAAGGCCAGTTTGCTTCAGAAATGTTAGTAAGACATGGAGACCATTTTGGATATAGCAGACCTGAGCCTACAGATAATTTAGCAACATTGGTTATCCAGTGCAAAGATTGCAGTACATAGGAGCCAATCTAGAGACATTTCTAGCAGAAGTCTCCTTCAGAGGTTCAACGGTCATCTGTACTTTCAAAGAATCTGTCTCTTAAAGCAACCACACTTCCAACAGAGGCAAGCTCTGTCTCTTCTGTGAGGCATGACCTTGTGTAGTCTGCAAAGCCAAACCTCGTATTTCTCTTGCAGGAATACCTTGAATGTCAAACGGGCAAAGAAGAGAAGATACAAATATGTAGTGCAGCCACCCAATCACTCTTGTGGTTGTGCAAAATAGCAAACGTTCTTCAAAAGTTCCTTTACTGAAAGCTTCTGCTAAAGTTTTGATTGTGACAGATGTATCCAAGAATGGGGAGGAAGGTGGGTTGGTGAGGAATCAGCAGATAGAAAGTCTGCCAGAAAGAGCGATACAATGGTAAGTAACTTGTTCTTCTGATAGAGACTTCTAGTTGCAGATTCCTCACCCTGTGAATAGATACTAAAGCATTACCTATTTGAAGGTGGGTCTGTGGAAGGACTCAACCCAGAAAGTACTGCAGGACCAAGCACTCAAAATGGCCATCTCTGTACACCTGACTGTCCTTTGTGAATGCATGGCAGGGTGCCCACATAGCCACCACAGATTCTACGTACAAACTAAGTGGTAGCAGCTATGGCACTGATAGAATGAGTGTGAATTCCGTCCAAGCGCTGCTTTTTAGCTAATCCTCTAAATGCAGAGGACGGCCCAGAGGGAGATGGTTCTCTTCTTCTCAGCCTTGCCTATTTTTGCTCCAGACAGCCTCGCAAAGAACTGATCATTCACCCGATGATGTTTTGCATTTACTGTTCGAATCACCAGACTGGTGGACAAAAAGGCTCATTTCTTGAATGTCTCCAGCATTTTGACCCCCTGTTTTGGTGGGAGTAGTCGGGAACATGTTGGGGTTAGTCTTGCTTGCTGATTCCTGCACCACTAAGTTTTAGCAGTGGATGGTTACTGAGATAACAAGCATTTGCAATGCAATAGGTCTCGCATTTGCAAGAGTTTAAACTATTGGCATTGTAAATAACAATGCCTTTTATTTATCTGTTTTGATAATTAGCACATAAATAAAAGGCATTGTCATTTAAAATGCCAATAGCTCAAACTCTTGTAAATGCAAGACCTAGGCCGCCATTGTATAGGGTTGCTCAGAAAAAGAAAGTGCGCATAGTGTGGTGAAAGTTGCAGGAAAGTATGTTGTGCCTGCAGTAGGAGAAACGCGTTAAAGAAAATGGTGGTTACAGACTAAATAAGACATAGCGTCTAACAACAGAGGTAATAGGGCCTGTCCCCATGGGAGGGTACAAATGAAGACAAGGCGGTACTAAGAAGGGACTAACAAGCCTGTTAACAAATCAGAAGCCAGCATTTACAAAGGACGACACAAGCCAATGACAAATATGGGCGGGGAGTCCATACTCTAATACAGCATGCCTCGCAGAGCAGCGCATGCGCTGCCCAGGCTCGACTTAAAAGTGCTGGGTCGCCTGAGGCAGGGCAGTGGCATTGAGCAATCGGACCGTTGACCCTTGGTCAGACCCTTAACTCAGATGCTCTGTCCATCACCACCCCCTTTTCTGAATCGTTTTGGCCACTATAGGAGTGGCAGGGTATGCTCAGACATGAGTCCCTTGCTCACTGCACCATCAGGATTCAAGCAAGCCGGGCCGAAGACGGCTGTAATGCCAGAAACCGGTTACCCAGAAGCTTGTTTCCTTTCCAGTAAAGAATTGGCTTGGTAGTTTGGTCTGCCCTGTTCCCATGATGCACTGGGCCAGGGACAGACTAATTTGCATGTAGCCAGGTTCTGAACTGGGATGGTGCAGTGAGCTAAAAAACGGTGATGGATTAAGCCCTGATCTTTTGACTGGGTATGAGTGTTCTGTTTAACTCAGATGCTCTGTCCATCACCACCCCCTTTTCTGAATCGTTTTGGCCACTATAGGAGTGGCAGGGTATGCTCAGACATGAGTCCCTTGCTCACTGCACCATCAGGATTCAAGCAAGCCGGGCCGAAGACGGCTGTAATGCCAGAAACCGGTTACCCGGAAGCTTGTTTCCTTTCCAGTAAAGAATTGGCTTGGTAGTTTGGTCTGCCCTGTTCCCATGATGCACTGGGCCAGGGACAGACTAATTTGCATGTAACCAGGTTCTGAACTGGGATGGTGCAGTGAGCTAAAAAACGGTGATGGATTAAGCCCTGATCTTTTGACTGGGTATGAGTGTTCTGTTTAACTCAGATGCTCTGTCCATCACCACCCCCTTTTCTGAATCGTTTTGGCCACTATAGGAGTGGCAGGGTATGCTCAGACATGAGTCCCTTGCTCACTGCACCATCAGGATTCAAGCAAGCCGGGCCGAAGACGGCTGTAATGCCAGAAACCGGTTACCCAGAAGCTTGTTTCCTTTCCAGTAAATAATTGGCTTGGTAGTTTGGTCTGCCCTGTTCCCATGATGCACTGGGCCAGGGACAGACTAATTTGCATGTAGCCAGGTTCTGAACTGGGATGGTGCAGTGAGCTAAAAAACGGTGATGGATTAAGCCCTGATCTTTTGACTGGGTATGAGTGTTCTGTTTAACTCAGATGCTCTGTCCATCACCACCCCCTTTTCTGAATCGTTTTGGCCACTATAGGAGTGGCAGGGTATGCTCAGACATGAGTCCCTTGCTCACTGCACCATCAGGATTCAAGCAAGCCGGGCCGAAGACGGCTGTAATGCCAGAAACCGGTTACCCGGAAGCTTGTTTCCTTTCCAGTAAAGAATTGGCTTGGTAGTTTGGTCTGTCCTGTTCCCATGATGCACTAGGCCAGGGACAGACTAATTTGCATGTAGCCAGGTTCTGAACTGGGATGGTGCAGTGAGCTAAAAAAACGGTGATGGATTAAGCCCTGATCTTTTGACTGGGTATGAGTGTTCTGTTTAACTCAGATGCTCTGTCCATCACCACCCCCTTTTCTGAATCGTTTTGGCCACTATAGGAGTGGCAGGGTATGCTCAGACATGAGTCCCTTGCTCACTGCACCATCAGGATTCAAGCAAGCCGGGCCGAAGACGGCTGTAATGCCAGAAACCGGTTACCCGGAAGCTTGTTTCCTTTCGAGTAAAGAATTGGCTTGGTAGTTTGGTCTGCCCTGTTCCCATGATGCACTGGGCCAGGGACAGACTAATTTGCATGTAGCCAGGTTCTGAACTGGGATGGTGCAGTGAGCTAAAAAACGGTGATGGATTAAGCCCTGATCTTTTGACTGGGTATGAGTGTTCTGTTTAACTCAGATGCTCTGTCCATCACCACCCCCTTTTCTGAATCGTTTTGGCCACTATAGGAGTGGCAGGGTATGCTCAGACATGAGTCCCTTGCTCACTGCACCATCAGGATTCAAGCAAGCCGGGCCGAAGACGGCTGTAATGCCAGAAACCGGTTACCCGGAAGCTTGTTTCCTTTCCAGTAAAGAATTGGCTTGGTAGTTTGGTCTGTCCTGTTCCCATGATGCACTAGGCCAGGGACAGACTAATTTGCATGTAGCCAGGTTCTGAACTGGGATGGTGCAGTGAGCTAAAAAACGGTGATGGATTAAGCCCTGATCTTTTGACTGGGTATGAGTGTTCTGTTTAACTCAGATGCTCTGTCCATCACCACCCCCTTTTCTGAATCGTTTTGGCCACTATAGGAGTGGCAGGGTATGCTCAGACATGAGTCCCTTGCTCACTGCACCATCAGGATTCAAGCAAGCCGGGCCGAAGACGGCTGTAATGCCAGAAACCGGTTACCCGGAAGCTTGTTTCCTTTCCAGTAAAGAATTGGCTTGGTAGTTTGGTCTGCCCTGTTCCCATGATGCACTGGGCCAGGGACAGACTAATTTGCATGTAGCCAGGTTCTGAACTGGGATGGTGCAGTGAGCTAAAAAACGGTGATGGATTAAGCCCTGATCTTTTGACTGGGTATGAGTGTTCTGTTTAACTCAGATGCTCTGTCCATCACCACCCCCTTTTCTGAATCGACCCTTGCTCATGGGTTGGCCCATGGCCCCGCCTAAATATACTTAAGGGCCTTGTTAAAATGCAAGAAGGGCTCAGTGGATGCTTGCCCTGGCTAAAGGATTGAAGTAAGAACATTGGTCTTCACCTCAAAGGTGAGGAGCTGAAGGTAAAGGCCTCTGGTTGCCGGACTTATCACCATGGCGTAAGAAGCACTCTCCTGAGTGGTAGGACCAGGAGGTTAGCGGAGTCTCGCCTCAGGGGTGGTATTAAAACCACTAGCCTCTCAAGTCGTCGTACCAAATCTCATTGCGATATGGCTGGCCAATGTCATCACACGCATCATAGTCATTGTGGAATCTGTGTCGAACCGGGAATTCAGGGTGTGCATTTGTCTTTGTTGAGGCAGATTAAGTGGAGCCTCTATGGCAGCCGAACATGGCTTCAGTTGAGGTCAAACTGGTGTGGATTGGGCATCAGGGATGACAGCTTTGTCTTTTGGCGATGATGATGGAGTCTGCATTGGTGTCAAAGTACTAGGAATTGGAAAAGACCATGGCACCTGGGTATAGACTTGGTACTAGAGTTGGAGGCGGTCCTGTTTTGGGCTTGAGGGGTCAAGCCGGAGCGGTGGTATTTCAGGTGGTGAATCGTTTACCTCTGTGCGGCCTGCAGGAACCTGCACAGGGAGTCAATGTCAGATCATGGCCTTGCGGAACTCTATCTGTTTAGGAGTAGCAAACGGTCCTGCAAACTCTGGTTGTGTCAGAACAAGTTGCATAATTGGCTTCAATTGTCATGTCTTCGGGAGTGAGATCTAGACGTAAGATGCAGTCTCCACACTTTCTCAAGGCAGTGTGAATGGCAGAAAGGGACCAAGCCCCACTTAGATTTCCAGTTTGTATTTTCTTCGACTTACATGAGGACTTTGAATTAGATGAAGACTGACCTCTGGAATGACTGTTGTGAAGTCTGGATCTCAAACTGGATTGGGACCAAACCTTTGATTTTGACCGGTCCCATTGTGGAGTTTTCCCGTGCATGGCAATGTAGAGTTTTCACCTTGCGGCCTCCTATGGCCTTCGGGTTCATGAACACACTCACTACAGGCCTTAGAGTCGTGGCTCAACCACGGGCATATCTGATGACGATCTGCTCCAGACATTTATTTACAATAATCATTATAGGACTTAAAACCTGTTGTGGGAGGTGATGGGTCCCTTACACACTGAAAATAATGTAATCGAGTTAAGGTCTCAAAGAGTCGAAAGAGAACTTCAGATCCACCTCTTTTTGGTATGAAAAGAAAGGAACAGATGTCAGCACGCAGGAGTGCTGCCTATATAGGCTCCGGATGTCACATCTGGAGCAGAACTGTGTCAGTTCAGAGCTGCAAGACGCACGCCGCCTATTGGCACTCAGGGGTACTGCTGAAAAGTTTCTGGATCCTGTATGATGCCTGGCTGCAGAAAAGAAATTGTGAAAACTAAAGACTTTTACTTAAGTGTTACCATGCAAGGATTTACTATAATGCATCCGAGCGAACAGAGTGCTGGGATGTGAGTCAATATGCTCTCTTCCTCCTTTGTTTGATAAGGTTCTATTAAGTCGTCCTGTGCACTGGGCACCCCCAACTTTTTGCTGACTGGTACAAACAGCCTCTGCCTGACCCTGGGCTCTGCCTAACCATACCCAGGGCTGGTGCTATGCTGAAAGAGACCCATTTAGTATATAGTGAAAACACCTACATACACTAAGGTACACTATGGGTTGGGGTACCCCTGTGATTGGCATGACCTACCCTATAGGGCTCTAGTACATAATAGGGCAGGAGGATTGAAAGTACCTCTCAGTCCCTAGTATATAATAGGGTATGGCAGTTTAGAGGCCAGCAGCCCTTTCTGCACTTGTATGTGTGCACTGCTGAAGCCTGCGGTCAGTTTAAAAGTGGCTCTTTGCGCATCAGCTTTTTTCCGTCACTTTCTTCTCTGTCCTCACCTTCTTCTGTTCCCTCTCCTCTCTTACTCCTTTTTTCTTTCCTTTCTCCTTCCTTTTCTTTGTCTCCCTCTCTTTTTCTTGCTATATGATGGTTCATATGTTGTTTGTCCCAAAACGTATTGATGCTGTCGCAGCGTGACCTGTGCCTTTTGATTGGGCAGGGCCCTGTTTTAACTAACTTTTGTTAGTTTTGATTCACTGTTCGCTTTTCTGGGTGCAGTTGTGGTCCTTCCATGTTAGATACTCTCAGCCTCGCTTGACCTTTGTCTTTTAGCCCCCTGCATGGCCTTTCTCTGCGAACTGAAGAGAACTCTCCCAGGAAGACTGGCTTTTAAGTTTTGGACTCTAGCTATTCCCCACTCCCATATGTGTTGCCACTTCTCAAAATCTATATCTCTTTTTTAATTGCTGGGTATTCAGACTGAAGGTTTAATTTGTCTTGATGTCTATTTGTTCTCCCCCTCCCTTCCCTTTTTGTGGCGTGTATAATTTGCTATTTGCTTCTGTTCAATAAACAGATGTTACATAAAAGTGGCTCTGTGTTGCAGGACTGCTTTTTAAAAGTAAATTGTGCCCAAACTCTACTTGGGTGTTTGGGGCACTTAAAAATTGACATAACCTACAATGTTTGGGCATATTAGGTACCCCCAGGGTCTCCCCTAGGTGTCCCAGGGTTGAGGGATCTGGTATTTATAAGGAGGGCCCTTATTAAATGAGTTTTATATGCCCTGAGTTAAGGGGAATTGCACCTTTCACTCCCCACATTGTGATAAAGTGCTGCCCAAAATCGACTCTGGTGCTACGAGCACTGTGGAGAGAGGATCTGAAATATTTTTACATATCCAGAACCCATAAATTCTCCCCTAGGTGTTCCAGGGGTGGGGGTCCTGTAGGTATAGGCAGAGTAGTTATAAAATATGTTTTTATAATCCCTGGTGTCGGAAAAATGGCCCAAGTCATTTTTCCCATTGCAAATCCCATGCCACCTAGGTTAACATGGCAAGAAGTTATTAATTACTAACCCTTGATAGAAGAAGGCTACAAATACCATTCAAAGGCTTCCCAGAATGGTATTAATAAATCCAACAATATGATGTTGTTGAATTTCTCCTAAAATGTACAGACAATAATTTATTAGACTTTCTTGTTTGTAAGCCTAGATTCAGCCTTCCAGTGGTCTGTCCTGATTGGTCAGAGTTAAGCGGATTAGCCAGGTTTCTTTGAAGAGGTTATAAAGATGCTAGGCTTAAGGAAGGAATGAGCAGAAGCAAGGAGGAGAGACTATGGAGATTAGCCATCCTAGCGGTGTGTTTAGCCAGATGTTCTCTCCCAGCTGGAAAATCAGCCATTATGAATTTGGAAAAATTGGTGCTCTCTGGGACAAAATAGTGCCACACTCTGCAGGAAGTGGTCATACCTTGGGACGGTACCCTGCACTCCATTGGACAGGAGTGGCCTCCTGCTTGACCCAGAGAAATTGGAATAAGTATCTGAGAGGGGCAGACCTCTCAGATCTGCTGCTTGACACTTAAGAAAGCAAGAAGGGCCATGCTAAGAAGTTTGATGTGCATTTCCTAAGGCCTGCACTCTGAAGATTGCACCTTCTGCACCATCTGGAACTGCAGCCTGTGGTCTACCTTGCTGTAAAAGGACTAAAGAGTGGACTCCCACCAGCAAGCTACAGGTTAACAGAGCTCACCTGGAACATCACAACCAAGAATCCTCAACCTGGAGCATGACCAGTGGACTTGTAAGGGTTTTGTCCAAGTGGATTGTGGGAACTGAACCCCTTAACTTTCAAGAACTATCTTGGAGCTTCCAGACCCTTGGAATGAGTTTGAGACACTTTGGGACCCTTTGGGGAACTTCAGCAAGAAGTTCCAGAAGTTTGGAGAACTTTGGAAAAAAGCTTCATAAGGGGACTGACTCAACCTGGCCATCCAGGCCGCCTGCCTTCAACTGCGAGTCGGCCTGCCGTCCAGGTTTGTCCCACTGAAAAGCTCCGCAGGTTCTACTTCCAGAGTTTAACTGGGGGTAGGCAAAATCCGAGGCCGGCGATCCCTCACCGAGTCCGGCCTAGTGAAGAGCATGGAGGGATCCTGCGAAAAAAACTCTGTAAAAGTTTCTAAGTCCGAACGAAGAAAAGGTGACCTGAAGCATCCGCGAAAGCCAAACCACTAGCCTTCAACCGCGTGTCGTCCTGGATCCTTGGTTTGTCCTGCTGGAACGCTCCGGAGGTCGGGCTTCCATAAGTTTGACCGGGAGCTCGTCGCAAGGCAATCCGGCAAACCCTCGCCGAATCCAGACTGGCTGAGCGCTTCGAGAGACCCAAGGAAGAAAAGCTCCAGAAAAGTTTCTAAGTCAGAAGGCAAAAACTTTGATCGCGACCTACTGTGAGGAGTAGCCACCCAGGGCTCCATTGCTGTCGGCCTGAAACTTTGACTTTGACACAGTCTATTGCGACCAGATGTCCCGATTAGGGGCTATAAGTTTATACGTGTTAGATAATGCTAAATATTTGAAAATTCATATCTCCGGTTCCCTACATTGGATTTTTTGTTGTTTTGGTGTCATTTTAAAGATAAAAATATTTCCTATTGTTATAAATTGGTGTTGGAATTTTATTGTGCATTGTGTCTTAATTATTTACTGAATTGGTGTTTTTAAATGTTTTAGATACCTGTTTTTTTAAGTTAAGCCTGCCTGCTTGCAGCCAAGTTATCAAGGGTTGAACATAGGCATACTTTTCTAAGATCTATTCTGAGCCTTATACTGTGTTAGTGGCCTTAGTGCCAGTGGCAGATATACATTTGACCCTACCAATAATCCACTTTCGAACAGGCTCCCTTGAGCTGATGATCTCTGGTGGATGCACCTGTGCACAATGAATGAAACATAGACTTCGGAAGACTGTGAGCAGCATTCCCAGCAACTCTAAAACTCCTATCTACTGAAGAAAGTCTACAATCCCGAGACACATGTCTATAGCTGGACAGTACTGACTGAACCAACTATGGTGAATATGGCAGGCCTGAGTTACATTTACAGGCTGCTTTATGTGGGTGCCACAATCAGTGCTGCAGGCCCACTAGGAAAAAGAACAGTTGATGGACAGAATGCAGAGCAATGTCATACATTCAACCCATATAGAGATCTGGGCCTAAATCCATCGTTTTTTGCTCACCATGCCATTCCAGTTTGAACCCAAGCATATGCAAATCAGTCTTGACCTTGTGCCTCATGGGAACAGTCCAGCCTGAACTGCCAAGCCAGGTCCTCCCTGGACTAGAAACAAGCATCCTAGACCGGTTTCGGGCTTTCAGCCTTCATCAGCCAGTATAGCTTGATTCCAGTGGCATGGAGAGCACAGGACTCACGTCTGAGCATTCCCGTCCCACTCGGGGTGACAAATGCAAAAACAACAGTTGATGGACAGAATGCAGACCAATGTTTTACATTCCCCCCAGTACAGAGATCTGGGCTGGACTGTTCCCATCAGGCACAGGGTCAAGACTGATTTGTATTTGGCCAAGTCCAAACTGGGGTGGCATGGTGAGCAAAAGAATGATGGATTTAACCCAGATCGATTGACTGGGTGTGAATGTTTTGATTTGTTCTGCATTCCGTCCATCAATTGTGTGTCTTTTGCAGGCCCACTAGGAGCATTTGATTTACAGGCCCTGGGCACACACAGTGTACTGTACTAGGGCATGACTAGTAAATCAAATCAGCCAATTATGGACACACCAATACATACATACAATTTACAGTGAGCGCATATGCTCTTTAACACTGATCAGCAGTGGTAAAGTGCCCAGAGACCAGCAAAAACAGGTCAGAAACAGAAAGGCCACAAAGCACAAAATCTGCGGTTAAACCTGCTGTAAAAGCCAGTCTAACAAAGACAAAGAGGTACCTATGCGGTAATTCCTTTATCATGGGCCTCTGCTTATGGGCCGGTTCGCACCAACCTAGCCCCAGATTTATGAAGCCCTTGCATTACCATTGTGTCACGCAATACAAGGCCTTCAGTGAGATTAATAGGCCAGGCAAAGCCACATTGAGTGGCTCTGCGGGGCTTACTAAATCTGGAGTAGCGCAAATTGATGCCTTGAGTTAATCTGCCCTGGGAAGGCGTTCTATTGGTGGAGCGTGGATGTTCCTACGCATCCACTCATCCACTCATGGATTTTGGCATATTACCAGATTTACCAAGAAAACATGGAAATGCGTCAAAATGCTACACCTTCCCAGAGGAGAAATATGTTTATTTCTCGTGGTTTATTCCTCTTTGTACGGGTGCTCCATTTTGCAGTACAAACAGAAAGAAGAAAACATCAGAGGATTGTTTTCAGGCTGAAAGGTGTCTCTTCCTGCACTAAAACAATCCTGGCTGTAACACAGGCATAGTAGCACCATGGCGCAAGGGTGCCTGCGTTGGTGCTAGGCTGCACTCAGTGCGCCAGCGCAGGGAAAGGGCAGCAATGTGTCATATCTTAGTAGATACAGCACATTCCTGCCCTCTCCCCATCATGCAATGCAGCAAGTTGTCTTACTTCATTGCATTGTGTGACTTGTTAAGTAAATCTGCCCCCTAGTGTCCTCTAAGCAAACCACGGCTTGATTGATGGTCTCATGTACTAGTTGATGTTATCAGAATGAGACCAAGGGGCAGATTTACAATAACTGGCGCGTCCCTGCATATCAGCAGAGATGCACCAGTTATTGTGCGCCATGCCTCCGCCACCATGGATGCGCTGCATTTACAATGCGGCGCACCATGGGGCAAAAACGGCACAGATGCGTGACGCATCTGTGCCGTAAAGGCGGCACATTGCTGGAGTTGCGTCACAAGCGCAGGAACGCCTCCTTCTGGCGCACATCTTTACAACGTGACGCATCTCCCAGATGCGTCACATTGTAAATACCCCCCAGCATGGCGCATCTTTTGCGCTGCCGCTGTGTCACAAAAGTGACGCAACGGCGGCGTAAAAGGGGCGCAAGGGGCTTATAAATCTGCCCCCAAGTGTTTATCGGATAAACTGAAGGGCCATTCCAACTAAAGAAAGCCGCTGCTGCTTTAAAGATGAATTTGCAGAACATAAATCTGCAGATTAGTTCATACATTTGCTAAGCATTGTTGTATTGACTCCAGAACTGGTACCCTAGTAAGGCAGGCCTCACCAAGTGTAATCTGTTTGCCAAGGCATTATAATTTTCTTCCTTTGGCTTTGGTCCTCCCTCCTAAGCTAAACCTTCTTAAGCTTACATATCTATTCTGTTGTTTATGGATATAACAGAAATTTCCATGACACAGAAGAAAAATTCACTTACCTGTAATCCTCTCTCTGTTGTGTATTTTGTTTGCATTCATCTCATCCCCTTCTTCCTCCACCTTCCAGCGGCTTTCGTGGAAATAATTTGGCAGTAATGATCCCTCCAGTGTAATTCCTCAAAACAAACTCCCTCACTCACTCTGTGCTGCATGATAGGAAGTTTAGCAGCTTCTAGAATTCGTAAAGAAGGAGTGTTAGTAGGCAGTGTTAGTGCAAAGCCTATTCCGACAGATACTTCCACCAACATATTCCTTATCTCCTAAATCTCCTCAGGTGACAGACTGGATGAGGGAAAGTTGAAATTGCTCTCCTGCACTTGGCAGGTGGCACTTGGCTCCAACTCTATGCCAGTGCCTTCTTCAGGGTGATGAAATGGAGCCTTACATGATGCTACTGTGGCACTCTGAGTCATTTCCGTTTTTTCTGCTCCCTTCGATGCACATCCAGAGTTACTCTCTGTTCCTAATTGTTCTTTTTTGTTCTATTATTCTGACCTGTTATGCTTTAGGAACAACATCATCTAGGAGGAGGTCAGGCCACCATAGGCGGGGCTCTTGCCATTCCCAAGGGTCTGCTAATTGTTACACAACAACTGTTCATATGGCCATACATCCCTCTGGATCTGTAGCTGGCCACATCGGTTTGCCGTCAGCATCAGTGGAGGACCAGGCAGGACTGTTTTACTCATCTGAAGACCACAACAAGTATCAGTGGTGGTGCTTCAGATCCTGCTCCCTGCATAGGTAAGGTGATGTGATCTCCTTGCTGAGGAAGTCTTATTGCTCCACGTCTAGGACTTGACATGTGGAGGACTTGGCTTCCTCTCAATGCTGCTTCCCATCACAGGACATTTCTTTGGGTCAGTGGATCTATTGAGGCCAATCTGAGTGCCTGTCTGTTCTTTTTCTGTGTTTGGCGCAGCTAACTTTACTTCTGGCCTTTAAAGCTCCTAGTCCTGGCCTTGCTGAAGTGGCAGCTTTCACACAGGCTTTGTTGACAGTACTCTGTCCTCTGATGGCATCCTATGGGGTGCCTTTGGCTCTTTTGATCATGGTTTGCGGATTCTCTCTTTCCGAGGGCTTGTCTACCTTGTCAACCTGTTTCGATGTTGGCACCAAAGCTGACTATGGTGCCAACTCTGGCTGCACTTTTGGGGACGGGGCGATCATCTTTCAAGTCTTTCTCAAGTCTTACTCAGGCAACTATTATTGTTTTTAAGAGTTTAAAATGTTGATGAAAAAGCAGACTCTTTCTGTTCAGATTTGGAAGGTGTTCCTTTGCTGCGATTCCAAAACTGATGGGCAGATGTACTGACATTTTGTGTAGGGGTTGCGTTATGTTTTTAACACAGCCCTGATGCACAACGCTCTAAGTGGGAATTTACAAAGCCATGAAAAGTATTATTTGAAAGGCTTCGTAAAAGATACTATCACAGCGCACACACCTGCCTTGTGTTACTTTGCGTTGGGGAGGTGTTTCATAGGTGGATCATGGGCATTCCCATCCATACATCCATGGATGGATTTCGATGCAAACTCATATTTAATTAAAGTCGCTAAACCTGGGTTTACGAGAAAATGGTGCACCTACCCGAGGATGAGGAGAAATATTTGTATTTCCCGTCCTTCCTCTTTGTAGGAAACGCACCTCGCTATATAGTGCACCATAATGGGGTACTCTGTGCAGAGAGGTCGGGAGACCCTTATTAGTTTACAGAGGCAAAAGCAGGTAATACTAACACTTTATTTTTGTGGTAGTTTGGGCAAGCTGTTAGGCTTATCAGAGGGTAGTGCTAAGCGTTTGTTGTACTCACAGAGGCAATATATGATACACACATTCAAGGAACTTAGTCAAACAGCATTTGTAAAGCGCAACACTGTCACCCCTAGGGGTATCTGGGCGCTGAGTCTCCATCGAAGAGCCAGGTATTGAGTCTCTTTCTGAAGTCTGCCAGCGGGAGAGCTGTACAGAGCTGGAAGTAGAAGGTCGTTCCAGGTCTTGGCAGCGCTGTAAGAGAAAGAGCGGCTTCTGCTGTGGCAGATACAAGGAGTGTGTGCGAGGGTTAGTGAAGAGGAGCAGAGGTGTCTAGCTGGTTGTTGGAAGTTCAGTCGATGTTTGAGGTAGGCAGGTCCTAGCTCATGGAGGGCTTTGTAGGCATGCATGAGGATCTTGAACTGGCATCTTTTCTGGATGGGAGCCAAAGAAGTTCTCTCGGGGGAGGGTGTTGTGGGTTCATTTGGGCAGGTCCAGGATGATCCTGGCTGCAGCGTTCTGTATGGTCTGGAGTCTTTGGAGGAACTGGGTGGAGATGCCAGTGTAGAGGGCGTTGCCGTAGTCTTTCTGGTGTTTGTTAGAATCCATCTGAAGATTCTGCAAAGCATGTGAAGTGTGTGGAAACAGGAGGAGGTGACTGCATCAACTTGTCATTTCATGGTCAGTTGGCTGTCGAGGATGATGCCGAGGTTGCATGTGTGGTCGGTCGGTTGGTGTGGGTCCGAAGTTCTGCAGGCCACCAGCTGTGGTCCCATGTGGAGATGTTCATCCAAAAGATGAGTACTTCAGTTTTGTCATAGTTGAGTTGGAGGCAGTTGTCTCTCATCCATTTGGGTACGATGGTCATGGCATTGCAGAAGTTGGTTTTAGCGTTGGAGGGGTCCTTGGTGAGCGAGAAGATCAATTGAGTGTCATCAGCATAGGCGATTATGTTGATTCCGGGGGATATGACAACTTCTGTAAGGTGGGGGCCATGTAAATGTTTAACAGGGTTGGACTGAGGGATGATCACACCTTATATGATGTCTTCGGGAGCGGAAGTGAAGGGAGACTGTCGGATGCTCTGTGTGCATCCTGTAAGGAAGGAGGCGATCCACTTGAGGGAGTCTTGCTGTACGCCTATGTTGTGGAGTCTGTTGATGAGGGTGTTATGGGAGACTATGTTGTAAGCCACGGAGAAGTTGAGGATCAGGGCCACGGTTTCTATATGGTCGAAGAGTGTTGATATACTCAGTCATACGGGAATGCAGGCCAAGGAGATAGTTCACAATATCCTGTTTAGGAGGTTTGATATGTTGCTACCAGCCCTCCTTAACCAAACACAATGGACCCCCTAACTGGATGCCCAAACAGAAGTTCAAATGGACTGTAGCCCACCCCCTTCTGAGGAACCTCTCTGTAGGCAAAGAGAAGGCAGGGTAGTAGGACATCCCATTTTTGCACTGAGATTTTTCTGAGAGTCCCATGATCATCATACCCTTGAGTGGCTTGTTAAATCTTTCAACACGCCCATTGCACTGTGGATGGTAGGATGTGGTAAACTTGTAGTTTACACCACACTCTTTCCACATTGCAGTGATGTAACTAGACATTAAGTTTGTACCTCTGTCTGACAAGATCTCTTTAAGAAACTCCACTCTGGATAATACTCCCAGAAGGGCCCTAGCCACTACAGGAGCTGTAGTGGTCCCAAGTGAAATAGCTTCTGTATACCTAGTAGCATGGTCCACCACCACTAGGATGTAACTGTGTTCAGATGCTGCTGTAAGGTTTAAGGTTTAAAATAAAAAATGAAAGTGTGTGTCCTCATGTAAAAAGTAACTTGTGCTATGTGAAGCGCTCTGATACCTGATTCGGTTCGGGTCTGGTTCGCGCTATATAAAACTCTACAAAAATAAATAAAAATAAGGGACCAACAATGTCTGTACCTACCCTCTCAAGGGAACCCCAAACACTGGAAGTGGAATTACTTATGACTGGCTTGGCAAGTGATAGGAACGACAAAACTCCTTGGTGTCTTCAGACATGTGGGGCCAGTGAAAACGAGGGACAAGCCTGTCCCAAGCTTTCCTTTACCAAGATGTCCTGCAAGGGGAATGTCATTTCGAGGGACAGAAGAAAACCCATGTACTTTTGAGGTATAACCAACCTCCTGGTGGCACCAGGCGTGGGGTCTCTACTCTCAGAAAAAGAAGCTCATCTTCCCAATAGATCCTATAGGACCCACTGACATTCCCTGTCCCCTCAGCAGCAGCTTGCTGTCTGAGCTTTTCAAGAGAGGGGCAAGATTTCTGCTCCAGACTCAAGTCTGCCTGCCCCCAAGAACTCTGCTGCTTCAGACCCAAGTTCCTCAATGACAGTTTCTTCACAGGGGCTGGGTTCATCTCCCTCTGGAGACTGATCCTCACTGGGAGGAGGATAATTCCTTACCATTTCTACTTTTTCTCTTAGAAGCTAGCTGGTCCATTTTTCCAGGTTCCAGAGCTCCCTTAGTGCCTAACTTTTTTCCTGAGCCCTAGTAACAGCAATTGCATTGGCAGAGATTTCCATCATCTCTGCATGTTCCTGAACTCGACTTCAGACCAGACTGAAGTTTCCAAATTATTCCCCAACAGAGAGTCCACAGGTAGGTCTCAGGGAAACCACAACTCTTTTAGGGCCAGTTATCACTCCCCAGCTGAGATTACCAACTGCCAAGGAATGCTCTATCCTGACATTGCTTGAATTGGTCACTTGGTAAAGTTGACCAAGTATGATTTGGTCAGGAGACACAAGTGTCTCTGCCACCATTATGACACTGTCCCCTGTGTCCCTGTGAGCCATAGCTTGGTCGTCGTATGACACAAGTGAGAAGCTGTAGTCTTTGACTAGTTTGGCCAGTGGAATCACGTATATGTTGAATAGTGTGGGTGAAAGTGCCGACCCCTGTGGGACTCCGCAAGGGAGGTGAAATGTGTCCGACTTAAGGTAATCCCAGCAGACCTTGTGTTCTCTGCCTGTCAGGAATGAGGTGAGGAGGGCCAGCGCGCTGTCTCAAATCCCACTTGTCTACAGCCACTGCGTAAGAACTGAGTTATTAAGCGTGTTGAACGCCACAGATAGGTCAAGTAGGATCGACAGCCCTGCCACCCCAATCAATTTGCCAGCGGACTTCCTCCGTGGCCATGACTAATGCATACTCAGTGAAATGGTCAGATCGGAAGCCATGTTGTGAGCTGTCAAGCACATTATTTGAGAAAAGAAAAATATTTAATTCATAGTTTATAGCTTTCTCCAGAACCTTAGCCGCTAGAGGCAGGCAGGAGATAGGTCAATAGCTTGTAACGTCCCATGGATCCAAGGAGGGCTTCTTTAGAATGGGTCCAACGCATGCTTTTTTCCATGCTAACGAGAAATCCCCAAGCCTTATGGTAGTGTTTAGAAGGGGGTGAGTAGCGAGCTGTTTTGGTTCGAGACCCCGTGAATGATGTTTGCTGGGCACGGATCATCTGGTGAGCCAGACTTGATGGTCAGTAAGAGATCGTTCACAGAGTCCGGTGTCAATAGTGAAAAGCTGGTCAGGTGATTAGTGGTTACTAACCCCTCCTCCATATCCTGCAGGAGTTGGTTTTGGGTAAATTGTTTAGACTTTCGATTGGAAGAACTAGGCCATTTGATCACATACGTTTTGATCAGGGGAGAACAGATTTCCTTGTTGGAGCTTGGATAGCGTGGAAACAGTATTAAAAAGCGCTTTAGTAGAGTTCTTTGCCTCCTCTATCTTACTAGTGTAGAATTCCTTTTTGGCTCTAAAGATGGCCGCTTTGTTGTACTCAGTTAGTTTCTTATTGTAGTTATTTTTACCCTCAACTTTATAGTCCACCCTCCATTCACGTTCTGAGCACATACACTCAGATTTTAAAGTTTTTAGCTAGGCGGAGTACCAAGGAGCAGTGAGTTTGTGCCTATGTTGGGGAATCGATCTTTAAAGGTGCCAGTTGATCTATGGCTGATCTGACCCAGTTATCGTATCTGTCTGCATCAGTGTTGGAGTTGGATGCTAGCGTCTGTACATTTTTGGCCAACAGGTTGGTAAGGGTGCCAGGGCTGATTTTCCGCCATGACCATGCGAAGGTAGGGGTGGACGCATTGCTGAAGGGGTTGGGATAAGCTAAACAGGGAGATTGAAAATGGTTGCCCCATGGTCTGTCCAAGTTAGTGGCAGTATCCTATCAATCTCAATTGCGGTGTAATTAGTAAAAATTCCATCCAGTGTGTGAAGTGCGTTATGTGAAGGGCCTTCTACTATCTGTGATAGAACAAGGCCCTACAGATTGTCCAGTAGTGTCATGGTCGCGGAGTCGGTGAGGGGCTCTAAGTGAAAGTTAAAGTCACCTAGTACAGTGGAAGAGAAAGTATCCATGCAGGACTCCATGAATGTGAGTAAGCCCTGTATGAATGGTGATTTGGGCCCTGGTTGTCTGTAAAGGAGCAGACCTGGAAAGGATACCTTGTTATTGATTTTGATATTAAACATCATGGCTTCGGCTCCAGGGAGGGGTACTGGCTCAAATTTGAGCTTATATTCTGCTCTATGGATGATTGCTATTTCTCCTCCCATTTTTAGGTTTCGACTGGCCGTAGCACTGCGAAGCAGTGCTCCGCCCAGGCGAAATCTTATGATCCTACAGTATGGGGCTTTGTCCTGCCTCTTTCTTCCATTGGCTAGCTCCATAAATGGAGGCTAGCCATTGGAAGAGATTGGCTGTCAATCACTCTTTCCCCATCGGAACGCGATTCGGGGGCGTTTCTTGGTCTTTTTTTAAGTCCTGCCCCCCACACCCTCCCTCTCGCCGTCCCGTTGTCCCGGCCTTCTCGAAGTTCTCCCTCCCGCCCGCCCACTGTCCGTGCCTCCTCCCTCCCGCCCGCCCACTGTCCGTGTTCGATGCTGTCCAACCTTTGTTTATCCCCCGCCCTCCCTCCTGTTGTCCGTGCCTTCTCCCTCCCGCCCGCCCGCCCACTGTCCGTGCCTCCTCCCTCCCGCCGTGGTCTCACGGTGAGTACGTTCACGTCGGGCTTAAGAGGCAAAAAATCAAGGCACTGTAGTCCGTAGAACAGCCCTCCACGAGCGTCGGCCTTAATGTTTTCTGTACAATTAAAGCAGAATAAATCTTACTGTCCACGGGGTGCAAGCCGGTAAATGTTTAACCATCACTGCTCCAATAAATCACCCCCACCTTTAGGCTTTGAAGTGCTGAATGTTTTAGCAGCCTCAGACATGGAATGTCCCTGCGCGCTCCCGTCGAGCGGGCTGGTGTGACTAATGCATGTGCATTCAAACCGTAATGTTGAAATTACAGCCCGCGAAGGGGGAAATTGATGAGTATTTTCCTTGTAACCGCTCCTTGAAAGTTGAGTGGCACAGCAGGTAAATACTGTTTTGCAGTAAAGACTCGCGAACTAAAGGCAGGCAAGGGCCGGGCTCACGTGGATGGAGCCTGGGAAGAGCCGGCGGGCTTCGATGCGCCTCTCGAGGGGATTTTTGGGAGCCGTTTTCAGGGGGATAGCATTGCCTATTAGACAGAATAAAGAAGTCCTCGTTATAACAGCTGCGCGGTGTTGGTTACAGCGTCGGCATTCCTTTGGTAGGCCTGCATTTGTGTGCATGATTTTTGAAGCACAACATTTAATGATAGCAGGTGTGACCTTTCACCCCTCCCAACTGGAGAACCTTATTGTCAGAAAGCCCGTCTCGGAGCGGAGTGCAGCTTATGCGGGGGTGGGTGGGGGCAGGGGGCGCACACCTATGATTGTGGTGCCTTTGATTCGGTGGGGATCAGAGTTTAGCGGTATAGATTACAGAAATATATGGGGTGTCCCTTTTATTTGCAGGACCAAAATGGCCTGCACCTCAATGTGGTTATCCTGTATATCTCCAGGTGCTCAGGGTTTGGGACCAGACTCAATGATTTTACACAACATCCAATATTCAATGTATGATACGTTAGCAGACCATATGTACTATTTCTAGGTTTACAAGTGTACAATTCAAGAATTAAGGATTAAAACAACTACTTGTCTGATGTCTGAATTTATTATTCATTAATATAGCGGTATAGATTGACAGCCGTGAATAACCGCGCTATTAGGCCTCAAGGAACGGGACAGGGAAAGTTGAGTGATTTCTGGCATCACCAGAGCTTAAAGACCAGCAGCAGCACTGCGTTAAATGTGAGCACTATTGCGAATACACCTTTGTAACAGATAAAACGTCTGCAAGTGCAGGACTGGGCCCCAGATTACCAGCGAGGGGTTAGGCCCCGGTTTGCTCTGGTTTGTTAGTTTGGGTCCTTGTGCCACTTACTGTACAAGAGTCAACAAAGCCTACTGTCGCCTTTTATGATGAGGCATAGAGTTGTTCTTTTTGTGAACGTTTGTTTCCAAACTTGCAACATGGCCGGTAGAGGTAAGCAAGCATGCACACAATTAGGAATGTTTTTTAGGTTTCGTCTGGCGTTCTATGGGTGTGTGTGTGTGTGGAATTTGCGAGAGATTAAGCCATTTATTTATCTGTTTTCAAAACCAACACATAAATAAAAATGTTGTCATTTACAATGCCAATAGCTCTAACATTTGCAAAGGCGAAACCGTTGCATTGTAAATGCTTGTTCCTATTCACCGAGGCGAGCGAGTAGCCTGGAGGCAACGCCTCTACCCAATCCGGTTCGGAGGTGGGAGCAGCCCAAGTTTCAGCAAGGAAAATTAGGTTGGGACCAGTTAGTTGCAGCAGGCATTCTATGTCCAGCTTGTGTTTAATAACCGATCTTGAATTGAGCCAGATGGCCTTAAGCATATCTGTTTTTGTTGATGGAAGGTTATTGCCGAGAGTGAGGGTGGAAGATGGTAAACCTTCTATTACTGCGTTATTGTTCCTTAAGCTAGAGATATTCGAAGGGTGGAGCACCACAGCATGAGAACTTGTGCCCTGGCTTGGCCAAGTAGTAGTTGCACTGAAGACAGGTAAAGGGGGAAGTTTATAAACTTTTAATGTCTAGGGTGTAATTCTCACACTTACCATTGTTAAAAGCCACTAGTTGGCTCCTTGGGTAGGTGGTGCTAGAAAAACGGGCAGGGGTCCTGGCGCACTCAGGGGGCAGATGGGCGCAGACGGGTTTGCCTTCGGCGAGACCGGGCAGCATTACTTTTTATCCTCCCTGCACGTAGTAGCCACTAGCACACTGACTGGTTTGAGGCGGGCCCGCTCTTACACACGGATGCTGAGAACATTTCTCCAATATTTGGTAATGGATGCCGCTCCACCCATACACACTTATTACGATCTCTCAAATCAACACAAAGTTTTAATATGCTTTTGTGCACAAAATCCTTAAATAATCCTAACTTGGGTGAAAATACCTAAGGAAATAGCTTCTCCCATTCCACAGGTTTATCCTCAACAACTTGAGATATAAAATTACTATATCCTAAAACTTGTTCAGGATGATTAGGGCCCAGGTAATGAGTAAATCCCTTTGTTGCGGCCATCCCATTAAACAGGCTCCCTTTTTGGCCACATACACATTTGCAACTATGGTTTTACCTTTAAAACTAATGTTGGCAACAAAACAACCTAATACTTCAAAAGGTTTATAGTCATAACTGACAAGTTTTATGTCTGAATGTATTAATTGAATGTTGGAAAATGTATGTAACCATCGATTACCAATCAAGGTATGGCGAGCACCGGAGCCAGCCATAGCTTTGATATCAACACCATCAATAGTATTAACACAAAATGGAGAATCATTGCTTTTGTCATTGACCTCATATACACTCAGGAAAAATTCTTCCTCTAAATCATCGGACTCTTGATGTACCTCCTTGACATGAGCAAATTTATTCCCGTTTTTGTTTTTATTCCTACACATTCTGGCATAGTGTCCCTTGCTTTTGCAATACCTGCAAATCTGTCCTACAGCTGGACATGACTTATCGTTTGCCAAATGACCAGAAAACCTGCAATTTAAAACAAACATATTCCTTTTTACTTAAACCTTGGGGATTTATTTTATATCTATCTTTGCAACTTTCATTATTAGTTGTTTTATCCTCATTCTCATTTTTTTAACCACTTGCACTTAGAAGCCAGTTTTGCAGCCAACTCTTTCATACCTAACTTAATTTCCTCAAATCTATGACTAATATCAATAGCCTTCTCTAAAGCGATATCTTCTGCAGCTAAAAGTTTCTCCTGGAATTTCGAATGCCCAATTTTATGTACCATTTGATCACGTAACATGTGGTCATGAAATTCGTTGAATTTACACTTAAAGGGACGCTGAACACGAGCCTCCTACCTGCTGTGACATACTCCTGAGGCGGAAAGCCGGGAGGATTGAATTTTAACTGTTTTGTGCTAATTGTGTGTGTTTTAAAGCAACTTACTCACCCCCACCTCTCACGCTCGACAGGCGGACTTCGCTTGCTTGTAAACTAGGCGGGGAACGCTTCCAGCGCCTCGGCAGCCCGCAGGCCACGCCCCCTCAGAGGCCACGCCTACCGAATCGATCGTCAGCATAAAGGGACGCTGAACACGAGCCTCCTACCTGCTGTGACATACTCCTGAGGCGGAAAGCCGGGAGGATTGAATTTTAACTGTTTTGTGCTAATTGTGTGTGTTTTAAAGCAACTTACTCACCCCCACCTCTCACGCTCGACAGGCGGACTTCGCTTGCTTGTAAACTAGGCGGGGAACGCTTCCAGCGCCTCGGCAGCCCGCAGGCCACGCCCCCTCAGAGGCCACGCCTACCGAATCGATCGTCAGCATAAAGGGGCGCTGAACACGAGCCTCCTACCTGCTGTGACATACTCCTGAGGCGGAAAGCCGGGAGGATTGAATTTTAACTGTTTTGTGCTAATTGTGTGTGTTTTAAAGCAACTTACTCACCCCCACCTCTCACGCTCGACAGGCGGACTTCGCTTGCTTGTAAACAAGGCGGGGAACGCTTCCAGCGCCTCGGCAGCCCGCAGGCCACGCCCCCTCAGAGGCCACGCCCACCGATCTTCACTCCATTCTCTCATAAATCATGTGCTTCCCTCGGAAGCGCAGCGGACGAGCGCAGCGGGCGCGACGATGGCGCGCCGAAGGCGCGCCTAAGGAAAGCCCGTCTGCGCCCGTCCGCGACCGACCGGGACTAGGGGCACCCCATAATACCCAAACCTTCCATTATTCCAGGGCCGACCTCCTGGAGCGCAATAGGAACAATGATCATCTACTCCTATCTAAAGACACACTCCATCTGCTTTGTAAGCATGGTATCCTGCGCCAAGGCTGTCACCTTACCACCCTTGCAGCATGTTCAGCTACGCCCAATCCACCCCTTAATACGCTCTCTATCCTGTACCTTAACACCCGTTCCCTTGTTAAACATCAACTGGATATCTTTCTGCTACTCGCTACGGAAAAACCTGACATCCTCCTGCTTGCAGAAACATGGCTATCTCCTACCTCGGCACCGGATATCATAGCAGCTCTTCCATCTGACTACTACATTATTCAGGCAGATCGCGCAAGTGCAAAAATAGGAGGTGGAGTTGCGGCCATTATCCATTCCAGCTTGGAAGTCACCAGTCTTACCTGTCTGACACTAGCCAACACGGACAACCTTGTGCTAAAAATTGTCACTTCTCACATGACTTTAGCATGCGTTCTGTTGTATAGACCACCTACCTCAATGCCATTGTTCCCCATGGCATTTAGCGAGCAGGTTGCCAACCTAGCCCTGGACTACACCAGGGTCATGTTAGTAGGTGACTTCAACTATTGGTACAAGGATCCCTTAGAGGGCCCTCAATCAACAGAACTGACTGACCTCCTGTCCAACCTCAACTTCAAACAATTGGTACTCTCCCCTACTCACGAAAAAGGACATATATTGGATCACGTGTGGTCCAACACTACCTGCGTGACCCCCCACTTACCCTGCCTTGTCTGTGGTCAGACCATACGATCCTTAAATTTGAGATTCATGCCACTCAAAACAGAACCACTGTGCCAACCACTGGCAGACTAGCTAGGAATTGGAATGCCTTGGATAGGAATGCTTTTTTACAGTCTTTAGCTAACGATGTCCCTTCTTTGGACAGTGACATAAATCTGTCAGTTGCTTCTCTAACCGATTGGCTACAAACGGCCAGCAATCTCCATGCCCCGTACAAAAAAATCAAAATTGCTCGGCGCACAGATGCCAACAGATGGTTTTCTGCCGAGTTAAAAAACAGGAAACTGGCTCTCCGACAGCTCGAGCGCCTTTGGCGTCGTGACTATGACACTGAGGAAAAAATCAAATATACCAGGGCGAGGAAAGAATACATGAATGCCATCTCTGCTGCAAAGGTGGAGTACTTTTCTTCTCGTATTCTGGACTCATCAAATAAATCCAAAGATATCTTTTCTGTCTTCAACGAACTGACCAATCTGGAGAATGTTCGTCCTAAAGTAATCCCCACCCAGAGTCTGTGTGATTCACTCAACTCCTACTTTAGTGACAAAATCAAAGACATAAAAACTAGCATTCCTCAACCAAAGACCCCTCTCACTACTGGTATGGCAATAAGGACAGGATCTGCCACCCTCACCAACTTTCAACCTATAACCTACGATCAGCTCCTTGAACTAACGACAAGAGTCAAATCTGGCTCCCCATTAGACATCTGTCCCCCTCGCATCCTGAAAGAATGTTTCTCCACTTTCCCAACCCCTATTCTTGCCCTCTTAAACAACTCCCTTTCCTCGGGCATTGTCCCGTCTACCTTTAAAGAAGCAACGGTTATACCCCTATTAAAAAAACCCGGGGCGGATCCTGGATGCAAGGCAAATTTCAGGCCCATCTCCCTACTGCCTTACTTGGCGAAAATTCTAGAGGCACACGTGGCGAAAAATCTCTCCAACTTCTTGGAGGAGTCCTCCTGCTTTGACCCTCACCAGGCCGGATTCCGGCCAGCACACTCTACGGAGGCAGTGATCACCGCAGTCTTGGACACACTCCGAGACTGCGCAGACAGACGTTCTCCCCAGGCCCTGGTACTACTGGACTTGTCGGCCGCGTTCGACACGGTCGACCACAAAATCTTGATCGACCGTGTCGGACAGACCGGCATACAGGGTGTGGCGGCCTGCTGGCTGAGATCCTTTTTGGAGGACCGATCCCTAGCAGTGCGCCTGGGGGACTTGACCGGTGTTAAACAAGCCATCCCATGTGGAGTGCCACAGGGCTCCTCCCTGTCACCTCACCTTTTTAACATATACATACTCCCCCTTATACAAACCTTGAGGGACAAACAGGTGAGAGTTTTTAACTACGCAGATGACCTGCAACTACTCTTCACCATTGATAACTCTGAAGACTCTATGAGTCATTTCCAGTCAACCATGAGGTTTATTAAATCCTGGATGGATCAAAATCAATTGAAATTAAATCCAGGTAAAACTGAACTAGTATTGACCGGGGATAGTGCTAAGTACTGGGGCCCTCACTATTGGCCTGCAGACCTGGGTCAAGCTCCACAACCATCATCTTCGGCTAAAACGCTCGGAGTCATTGTGGACAGTGATCTTTCACTAAAAACACAAGTGGGACAAGTGGTCTCCAAATGCTTCTACCAACTAAAAAAAATCAGGAAGGTCAGGCGTTTATTAACGCCTGAAGCGATTACCCAGGTCGTGATCGCCACTGTCCTGTCCCACCTGGATTACGCAAATGCCATTTACCTAGGTCTCCCCAACTATTTACTTAAGCGCCTCCAGATGGTGCAGAACTACGCTGCTAGGCTGATTCTAAAGCAACCTAGATGGCAGGCTGCGACCCCTCTTCTCATCAAGCTGCATTGGCTTCCAGTCACACAACGCTGCTATTTTAAAGCAGGCTGTATGGTCTTCAAGTCATTACATGGCAAAAGCCCTAAATTTATCAATCAACTGATCACCAGACACGTCCCCTCCCGTAACCTCCGCTCACTCCATCTAGCCCTGCTCCAGACCCCCCCCTTTAAACTCAAACGCTCTGGTGGTCGTAGATTTGCCACCCTTGCCCCCTGTCTATGGAACACCTTTCCCCTGGAGATCCGATCTTGCCAAGACCTCCTACCTTTTCGGAAAGCTCTGAAGACCTGGCTCTTTAGACAAGCTTTTTAATCCACCTCCTCCTCCACCTTAGGCTGTGTTACTGTCAATTTTAGCGCCAAGAAACTAATCATTGTTAGCGCGCTTTATAAGTGACTTAATAACATAACATAACATAACATAACATAACACTTGACAGCAAGAATTCTTAAATCATTAACAAAAGAATCAATAGATTCGTTGGTCAGTTGAGCTCTACTCAAGAATTTGTGTCTAGCAACCACCTTCTTGGCTTTTTTGATATACAGTGTATCTGATTGTGAAATTGCCATTACATAAACATCAACTTCTTCATCATCCTCATCAACAGCAATGGGTGGTAAATGACTTAACACATGTCTCCCTTCAGCCCCCAAACAATATTTAAGAATAGCTAGTATCCACTTATCGCACAAGTTACTACTTGTGTAACGATATATCTGTAAGAGACATTAGTTAGTATTAGATTCCTTACCTTAGAATATCCCCAGGCATCAGACTGGATCCGGAAACTTTTGCGTAGCAGTACCCTTGCGCGTCGGTAGGCGTCGTCTGCGGCTCCGCGTCCGTCGTCGTCGGCGTGATGACGTCGTCGGAGTACTTAGACACCGCCTGCGCGTGCTGACGTCAGTTCTTAGACACAGCTTTTCCGCGCCAGAAACGCAGAGCCATGTTAAAAACCAACACTGGTGCCATTGAAACTAGGGCCCTGAAAGGGGGTAACCCTAACCCTAGATATCGGTTCGCAGAACGGGGAGGATGGGTGGGTCGGTAAGGAATCTAATACTAACTAATGTCTCTTACAGATATATCGTTACACAAGTAGTAACTTGTGCATCTGAAAGAGACACGTTAGTATTAGATTCCTTACCTTAGAATATCCCCACGCGTCAGACTGGATCCGGAAACTTTTGCGTAGCAGTACCCTTGCGCGTCGGTAGGCGTCGTCTGCGGCTCCGCGTCCGTCGTCGGCGTCGTGGGCGCCGTGATGACGTCGTCGGAGTACTTAGACGCCGCCTCCGCGTGCTGACGTCAGTTCTTAGACACAGCTTTTCCGCGCCAGAAACGCAGAGCCATGTTAAAAACCAACACTGGTGCCATTGAAACTAGGGCCCTGAAAGGGGGTAACCCTAACCCTAGATATCGGTTCGCAGAACGGGGAGGATGGGTGGGTCGGTAAGGAATCTTATACTAACTAATGTCTCCTACAGATATATCGTTACACAAGTAGTAACTTGTGCATCTGAAAGAGACACGTTAGTATTAGATTCCTTACCTTAGAATAGATACCCTAGCAATACCAACCCCGGTGATGGGTCTGCGAACCAGTAATCACACCAGAAAGTCCTGGAGGACAGAACGGCCAAAGAAGCCATCCCTCCGGACTTGGCTGTCCAGGCAGTAGTGCCTTGCAAACGTGTGCAGTGATGCCCACGTAGCCGCCTGACAGATGTCCTGTAAGGGCACCCCCCAGCCCAGGGCAGTTGTAGTCGCCGTGGCTCGGGTGGAATGAGCCCGTAATCCAACAGGGAGCTCCTTTCTAGCATGCCTGGATACACAAGATGATCCACCGGGAGATGGTCCTCTTGTGCACCGCATTCCCCTTCTTAGAGCCCACGTAACCAACAAAGAGTTGGTCATCCACCCGGAACTGGCGTGTGCGATCCAAGTAAAATGAGAGCGCATGTTTTGGGTCCAGAAGGTGGAGCCGCTCTTCCTCTTTAGAGGGATGCGGTGGCGGGAAGAAGGTTGGCAAGGTGATAGACTGCCCGATGTGGAAGGCCGTGACAACCTTGGGCAGGAAAGATGGCTTAGTACGCAACACCATTTTGTCCGGATGGACAGAAAGGAAACGTGGAGTACAAGAAAGGGCCTGGAGCTCACTCACACTCCTGGCAGAGGTGATGGCAACCAGGAAAGCAGTCTTCAGAGTTAGAAGGCAGAGAGGACAGTTGTGAAGTGGCTCAAAGGGAGCGCACATCAGAAATGTAAGAACCAGGTTCAAGTCCCACTGAGGCATCACAAACGGAACAGGAGGAAACGTGTGTGTGATGCCCTTAAGAAATCTATTTACAATAGGGGACTTGAACAAAGAAGGTTGATCAGACAGCCTCAGAAAGGCTGAAAGGGCAGAAAGGTAGCCCTTGATAGTGCCCAGAGCAGAACCCTGCTGGGCAAGAGAAAGAAGGAAGAGAAGAACCTCAGAGAGAGGGGCAGCAAGAGGATCCACAGCCTTTGCTGTGCACCATGCCACAAATCTGTTTCACCTGCAGGCGTATACCGACTTTGTGGAGGGACGCCTGGCTGCCAGAATGACGTTACAGACTTCAGGGGGCAAGTCAAATGGCCTCAACTGTCGCCGCTCAATTTCCAAGCATGGAGGTGGAGACTGGACAGGTTCGGGTGGAGGACCGTTCCCTGTTGCTGCGACAGAAGGTCCTCCTGAAGAGGCAGAGGGGATCGACTGACATACTGAGTAGCTCTGGATACCAGTACCTTCGTGCCCAGTCCGGAGCCACAAGGATGACTTGGGCCCGGTCGCGCTTGATCTTCTTCAGCACTCTGGGCAGAAGTGGTATAGGCGGAAAGGCGTACAACAGACCACAACTCTACACGCGACAAAACGCGTCGCCGAGCGAGTGCCGCCTTGGAAATTCCAACGCGCAGAACTGATGACATTGCGTGTTCTCTTCGGTGGCGAATAGATCTAACCAAGGCTCTCCCCATCGCTGAAAGAGGCCTTGCGCCACATCCGAGTTCAGACGCCACTCGTGATCCATCATGCACCTAAGGCTGAGCTCGTCCGCCCTGGCGTTCAGAGAACTTGCCAGGTGTTGAGCCACCAGGGTCACGCCCTGGCGTTCCAGCCATTGCCAGAGGCGCAGAGCCTCCTGGCAAAGGGTCCACGACCCCACTCTGCCCTGTTTGTTGCAGTACCACATGGCGGTGGTGTTGTCCGTGAACACCTGCACAACACTCCCCCCGACAGAGGGGAGGAATGCTTTCAGTGCTAGACGAATCGCCCGTAACTGCAACAGGTTGATGTGGAGCCGGGCCTCCGCCGGAGACCAGAGGCCTCTGATCTCCGCCTCTCCCATGTGGCCACCCCAGCCCTGGAGGGACGCGTCCGTCACAACTACGTGCTCCGGTTGGGGAAGGGAGAGGGATCTGCCGCTGACCCAATCGCGGTCCGTGAGCCACCACTGCAGCTGTCTCGCAGTGCCCTCCGAAATCAGGACGTGGTCGGACAGGTTGCCCTGATGCTGGGCCCACTGAAACTTCAAGTCCCACTGCAGAGCCCGCATCCGCCACCTGGCGTGATGCACCAGTAAGATGCAGGAGGCCATCAGCCCCAGAAGCCGCAGCGTCAACCTGACCGAGACCCGGGATAACGGCTGAAAGATGGGAATCAGAGCCTGGATATCCCGGACCCGCTGTTCGGGTAGATAAACCCGAAACCGCGCCGAGTCGAGAACCGCTACGATGAAAAGGAGCTTCTGAGAGTGGAACAGGTGTGACTTCGGCACGCTGATTGAGAACCCCAGCTGGTGCAGGAGGTCGGCTGTAGTCTGGAGGTGGCTGACGACTGTCTGGGGCGAGCCCGCCTTAAAAAAACAGTCATCGAGCTAGGGGAAGACTGGAACCCCTGATCTGCGTAGATGAGCTGCGACCACCGCCATCACCTTTGTGAACACCCGTGGGGCGCTGGTAAGGCCGAAGGGGAGCACGGTAAACTGAAAGTGCTCGTGGCCAACCGTGAACCGCAGGTAGCGCCGGTGGGCCGGCAGGACGGGGATGTGGAAATAAGCGTCCTGCAAGTCCAACGCTACCATCCAGTCTCCTGGGTCCAGGGCAGCTAGGACCTTAGCCAGTGTCAGCATTTTGAACTTCTCCTTCCGGAGGAAGCCGTTGACGTTCCTTAGGTCCAAGATAGGGCGTAGGCCCCCTTTGCCCTTCTTGGGTACCAGAAAGTAGTGGGAGTAGCAACCACACCCTACTTCTGACCCAGGAACGCGCTCGATGGCCCCCTTGGCCAAGAGGGCCGTAACTTCCTCCTGCAGAAGTCGCAAATGATCCCCCGATACACGGTGGTTCTGCGGTGGCATGGCCTCGAACAGGGAGGGAGTAGCCCCTTCGGACGATTTGCAGCACTCACCTGTCCAAAGTGAAGTGCGCCAGTGGAGGTGGTGATGGCGAAACCTGCCCCCCACTGGCGTCACATGGGCCTGAAAGCACAGACTAGGAGGGTTTAGAGGCGGATGCTGCGGGGGAAGGTGTGGACTGACCTCGCCGTTGTCCCCGACCGCCGGTTCCCACGGCCGCCACCGCGTTGGGTATTACCCTGCAGAGCGTGGCTGGCAGCACGTGTGGGTACACCCCTTCCGTGGCCACGAAAGGAGTGAAAGGCAGCCGATTGCTGGCGCGGGGCCGAGAGACCCAAGGACTTGGCCGTAGCCCTGGAGTCCTTAAAGCGCTCAAGCGCATGGTCTGCCTTGTCGCCAAAGAGGCGACGGCCATCAAACGGCATGTCCATCAGTGTGTTTTGGACATCGGCCGAAAAGTTGGCGGACCTCAACCAGGCGTGGCGTCTGACCGCCACCGTCGTTGCCATCGCTCTACCTAGTGAGTCGGTGGTATCCAGCCCATACCTGATAGAATATTTGGCTGCATCCCGGCCCTCCACAAGGGCTTGGCCGAGTTTGGCCGGTACCTCCAACGGACACTCTGGCAGCACTTCCGCAACCGTATCCCACAGAGAGTGGGTGTAGCGGCCCAAGAGGCATGCGGTATTGGAAGACCGCAGTCCCAGACTAAGGGACGAGAAGATCTTTTTACCGTACTGCTCGTACCTCTTGGATTCCCTGTCTGGCGGTGGCGACGGTAATGCGGTCTGGGAATTGGAGGCCTGGATGACCAGGCTCTCGGGGGTGGGATGGGTGGACAGGAAACATGGGTCGCCCGAGGCTGGGCGATGGCGTCTGGCCACGTTCCTATCTACGGGCAAACCCGTAGCGGGCTTGGACCAGGTGCCCAGAAGAACGTCGGTCAAGGACTCATTAAAGGGCAGCAGAGGCTCGGCCGAGCTTGACTGCGGTTTAAGGATCTCAGTGAGGAGATTAGTCCTCACGGCCGCGACGGGGAGCTCAAGGCCCAAGGCCTTGGCAGCCCTCATCAACACCACACTGTAGGTTGCCCCCTCCTCCGAAGCCACGGTAGGAGGGGAGACAAAACCAGTGTCTGGAGAGGTGTCCAGGCCACTGGCCTCCCCAAGGTCTCCTGCCCAGTCCTCATGAGACTGACACTCTCGGGTCAGAGGGTCCTCAGACCCCTCCCAATCTCCTTCATCACCCATCTCCTGATACTCAGGGTTCTCAATCAATGGGGCCTGTTCATAGAAGTGAAACTCCCCAAACGACGTCTGGAGCGGCGCCCATCGGGGCCGTCCCGACGTCGGAACAGGAACGAAGGGGCCATCGGGGATGGCGCCGCCCGAGGGCAGCTCCGGAGGCGACACCTGATGGTCCGACGCCGGGGAGGTCGTAAGGTCCACCGGCGACACGACCCAGATCCCGAAGAAGGTCTAGCGGGGTCCCGCGGCGCCGTGACCGCTGGACCCTGCGGCGCCGGGCCCGAAGGCACCGGCGGCGTTGGGATTGTGGAGCCCTGCGGCGCCGGGCCCGAAGGCGTCGGCGGCGTCGGGGCCGAAGCCCCCGACCCGCTAGAGGCCCCAGACGGGTCCGCTGGGCCCGAAGGCGCCGGGGAGCCGGTCGGAGGAGAGAGTTTCCTCATGGTCAGTCTGACGCCTGGGGATATTCTAAGGTAAGGCATCTAATACTAACGTGTCTCTTTCAGATAGTGTACACATCACCTTCTATGGCTTCTAGATAGGCTTCAAAACAATCTTTCCATTGCTTCCACTCCAAAATAGGATCTTCTGGATTGGGTAAGAAAGATAACAGTGCAACAGTACCCTCCATGACGTTACAAATATTATAGATTGTATGTCGTGTGAATCACCGTAGAATATACACACTTTCGTAGTGGAGAAGAAGAAATCTGGTATCTGCACAGGTGTGCAATTTTTCAGCGATGTAAGAATTATAGATGAATGTGCCACACGTGTCCGCCAATCTTAATAACTGATCGTTGTAGAGAAGAAGAAATCTGGTATCTGCACAGGTGTGCAAATCCCCGAAATGTAAAAATTACAGATAAAAGTGTGCCATTCGTTGTAGAGAAGAAGAAATCTGGTATCTGTACGGGTGTGCAAATCACCGCAATGTAAAAATAACATATAAATGTGTCACATGTGTCTGCCGATTTTACTAATAACCGCTCCGTCCTATATAGAATTTAAACAGGTGTGTGGATCACCGCTGAATTACAACTTGTGAAGTTGCTTGGTTAAAATGGCCTCCAGTACACATTTGCTTGTTTTTTTTACAGTCGGTTACCCTTGTATTCTTATGCCTGGCTCCCCGATGACAGGATAGGCAAGATGGTTACCGGCATGCGTTGTTCCGTGTCGTTTAGGGCCAAACGCACGGCAACAATCGCTAAGCGCACATCGCAAGAGGATGCGCACGGAGCTGCTTGCCGCGGAGTAAAACAGGCCAAAAAGGTAAATTACTCACAGTCCGCATCCGAATAATTATTGTCAGTGCAGCGACATTGAGATTTTTTTCACACACATATTGCGAAGTGTGTACTCCGTGGAAACTTCTGATCTACCGCGATGTCGGGTCAAACGCATCGGCAGTGCTCCAGGCTTTCCCAAATTCCGTTCCGCTCATCACCAGTATCACGTCCTTTCCTCAAGGATGACATCCACGTGTGGAGGTGTGATTAAAGGTAAGTTTATTGGAGAATAAGAAAGAACGACTCCAAGAAGTAAAGCCTGGGCCAACTGTCATTGTATGGAAACTGGACACCATCCTGGTTCTAGCACCAGATTCCATCCAATCTCATTGGCCAGGATTTAACACCAGTCTAGGATTCACAAAAGTAATCTGAGACAAAATCCTAAACTTACTGCTTTTGGTATTTACAGAAGGCATTTAGTAGTAGTAACATTAGGATTCCTAACTTTACTACTACTAAACTGAGACAAAATCCTAACTTTACGACTTTCGGTATTCACAAAAGGCATTTAACAGTATTAAAGTTAGGAATCCTGATTAGGTGTGTGAATCGGCCCCTAGATACCTAAGTGATGGGGCGATGTGGGCAAAGAGTCTAATTCCTGCTACGAGTCTCGCTGCAGCATTAAGAGTCGTTTTGAGTGGGGCTGTTCTCGCCGAACCGTATTCTGGTCTGGAGACCACTAGTAATTGTACTGCTTGTTTGAAGTCTGTAGGTGGCAGAAATGGTTTCAACTTCTTCAGTAATCTGAGTTGGAATGATGCACTGATTGTGGTAGCACTGATGTGAGCTATAATGTTAAGATTCTTGTCTAGTGTTATTCCAAAGGATTTCGTTGAGTCAATTATGGTCAGTTTGCAAAGGAGGGTGTCTAGGTGCTTGAGCCAATTTTGGATGAGTATGGAGCTGTTTTGCGTGGAGAAAAGTAGGAATTCTATTTTCAGAGAGTTCAGCTTGAAGTTGTTTTGAGAGAGCCAGGACTGAGTGTTATTTAGTGGAATGTCGTCGTCAAGGGAGGATATCTTAAAGTATAGCTTTTTGTCATCTGCGTACATGTGGTATGCAATGTTCGATTGATTGATGAGTTCTGTCGGAGGTTCCATATATAGGTTAAAGAGTGTGGGGGGGAAATGGTCGACCCATTAGGGACTCCGCAACTCACTGGTGAGGAGTCAGAGAATGAGTTGCTTAGTTTAATGCGTTGTGAGCGATTCTGCTGGAAGGAAGCAATCCATGAGGGCACTTTCCGAGGCAACCCCATTCTGTTTTATAGTACTTTTAGTAGGATGTTGTGATTGACCGTCCCAAACGCAGATGAGGGGTCTAGGAGGATGAGTAGGCAAGAGTCGTTGTTGTCTAGTATCTTAACCCCTTCGGCGCTTATGACGATCTCAGCTCGTTATGAGGCACGGCTCATCATGAGCACAGCTCCACTGAGCTCATCGTAACTGCCGCATAACGCCCACGCGGGGCTAATTCCCCTCCTGTGCGGGCGTTCCACAGGAGTGCGCGGAGTCTTGACGAGCTCAGCTCAGCTCGTCACAGCTCCGCTGTGCAGCATGACGAGCTGGGCTCGTCATGAGTACAGCGGCGCCACGTCCCCCCCGCCGCGGGGGAATTAGCCCCGCATGGAAGGGGTTAAGGGTGTTTTCCATTATGCGAACAATGGCTGGTTCAGTGCTGTGTCCTGTTCTAAATCCTGATTGAAATTTGTTGAGGAGGGTGAATTGGTCAATTTGCTGGCTCAGTTGGTTGTGCAGACATTTTTCCATTAATTTTGCTAGAAAGGGGATATTCAACACCGGATTAAAGTTGCTCAGAATAGTTAATAGCAACTTTTTTCAAGAGGGGAGTCACTTCCCCAGTCTTCAGGCACTCTGGGATACTGCCTTATTTTAGCGATGAGTTTACAATCTTCGTTAGTATAGGTGAGAAGAGGTGACTGAGTTCCTTTATTGTTGTGGAGGGGATGGGGTCGTTGAAATGTGAAGTTGGTTTAATAAATAGTAAGATCTAGGGGATCTCTTCCAGATGTAGGTCGCTACCGACCGGTAATTGGTTTTTGAGCTGTAGGGGGCCCGAATTTTACAGAATCTGTAAATTTAACAATTCGGTAAATTTACAGATTCGTAAAATACCGACTCGGTATATTTACCGAATCGGTAATTCCAGATGTAGGTGGCACTTAAAATAGTGCCACAGGCCCTTAAGAATTCGTTATTTACCATGAAATACTATCTCATGGTAAATAACGAATTCCTGTGTACACGCCATGTGGCACACATACATGCCCTAAGGGCATGTATGTGTGTCACATTGCACACAAGCCACAATCAGGGGTGCAACAGGGTGTCAAAGTGACACCCTGTCCCCCTTGTAAATTCGGTAATTGTACCGAATCGGTATGTACCGATTCGGTAATTGATATTGATTCCTATGGGGCTCAAGGCCCATAGGAATCAATGGCAATGGTAATTACTGAATCTTACCGATTCGGTAATTGATTCAGTAAATATACCTACATCCCGATTGCCAGTTCTTAAATACTGAATCGGTATGATTCGGTATTTAAGAATCGGTAATACCTACATCTGGCCCTTAGTGTTTTGAACTATCTCCAGACAGCTTGATTTTTGGTCTTGGAAGGGTGGTTCATCATTGGCTCCACCACCTGGAATGTAGGGCCATCGAAGGGATGGCGATCATTGACTCTATTGGCATGTGAACTATGTTTGTCGGTTACAATTTCCTTTTTGATTTCCAAGATCTTTTCATTGAAAAATGAAGAGAATGCTTCACATTTTTCCACTGTGTTATTACTGAGCTTGGTTACATTGTTTGCCTCCGTTTGTTGGTTGACAATTTTAAACAGGTTTCTTGGGCGATTCCTTGTATTGTCTAGTTGGGTTCTAAAGTACCATGCTTTGGCTTACCAGATGCATTTTTTGTAGCTGTTTCGTCGTTCACATAGTTTGATTAGAAGCAATGTTGAGGGTTCCTGTCTCCATCTTTGCTCCGAACGTCTAAGACTTCTCTTTTCCTCATTTAGGCTTTGATTGTAGCAAGGTTGGGACGGTCTGATTCTTTGTTTCTTGAGTCTCAGAGGGGCTACTGCCTTCATTATATGTGATATTGTTCAGTTAATTCAAACACATTCTGGGTTGTTGATGGAGCAGTGAGGGTCTGATTCTTTGTTTCTTGAGTCTCAGAGGGGCTACTGCCTTCATTATATGTGATATTGTTCAGTTAATTCAAACACATTCTGGGTTGTTGATGGAGGAGTGAGTTTTTTTTTGCACAATTCTGTCAGTTTCACCGTGTCCATGTTTTTGGTGTCCCTGACCCAGTATTTTTGTTTGGTTACTTGACCTTTGGTAGTCTGTGTGTGCGTAATTCGGTGGAATAAGATTGTGTAATGTTCAGACCAGTCGTTGGGTGTAATTGAGTCTATTGACAATGACCCTACCCAGGATATGATTATGTGGAGTGTGGAGCTTTTGTTGTGTGTTGGGCTTGTGCAAGATTGGGTCAAGTTTTGATCATCAAGGAATTGTTTTAGGGTAGAGACCTGTGTATCGTCCTCGTCATTCCAGTGAAGGTTAAAGTCACCAAGAACAGTCGCATTGCAGTGTAGCATGGAATGTATTGTGATGGTTTCCATTATATGTTCAATGAACAGCTGGTTGTCTCCTGGAGAGTGATCAAAAAGGTATACTTTGGCTAGTGATTTCTCTACTGTGGAGATTACTGCACCCATGTATTCACAGGATGCAATATCATCTACAGGGAAGGTTTTGAGAAGAAGGGAGTTCTCGTGAATGATTGCAATCCCTCCTCCCCGTTGATACTGTCTGTCGAGGTGTTGGATGATGTAGTTTGGAGGAACGAGTAAGCCAAGCATGGGTGCGGACCATTGATTTAGCCAGGTTTGTCAGTAAAAGAGTGTCCATTCATGATGAAGAATAGTTTGGGCAATGTCTGTGGCATTTTTAATTGCTGATCTGCAGTTTTATATAAACATTTTTTTTTCTTTCAGAGTTTTATACAGCGCAAACTAGACCCGAGACATCGGGTATCAGAGAGCTTTACATGAGCACCAGTTTTGTTAGAGATACACATTCATTTTTGTTAGGCACAGGGAGATTACGTGATTTACCCAGAATCACAGGATGTTGAGCATCGTTGCTGAGACTCTAACCCAGTTCCCCAGCTTCTAGGTCGACCACTCTAGCCGTAAGGCTACATCCTCTCCCCAGTTTAGGAACATGCATTTTGCAGTCGGTTTTGATGGGTACAAGGGATTGCGATTTAGTGCCCTAGGGATTTCAATTAGATTCTCATGGTTTGTGTTCTGTCTGTTTTCCCCCGAGGCTTTAGCCTTTTCTTGAAATCCACGGTCTGTATGTGGAAAGCTGGTGTACTGAATGGTGGTGTGGAGTCGTAGTATAAAAGCAAGGTTTCAATGTCGTTCGTGGATAGGTGGTTCCTTGCTCTCTTGCGCCGAAAAATGAATGTCCAAGGTTGGGTGCGTAGCTATTTGCTGAATGTCGACGGTTGTTAACTATAGGGGTTAATGTGTCTTGTATGAGTGTCTTAATCTCTTGGCAAGCTAGTGAGGCTTCTTTGATGATCAAATATGCTATATTTACTCCATTAATTAGGTTTTCAATTTTGCGTTCCAGCTTGCTCAGCTGGGTGTTCCAATAAGTGGCTAGATTGTTTCTGCCGAGCAAGTCGTATTTCGTGGATTTTGTAACGTGTGACTCAGTCTGTTGATCATCTCTATGACTTGTTTTTGGTGAGCGATCTTTGTAACTTGTGTTGTCTAGAAATGATGATCGTCTGATTGCATGTGACTTTAAGTGACCGTGCAATGGTTGTTTGAGGTCGATGTATTTTTTTTTCTTGTGTATTCAATTAAGGAGTTTGCTTCTTCGAGTCTTCTGATACCCTGGGCAAGGTGTGCAACTGATGGACTTACTGCAGGCAGTGATGTATGGTACTTGTGGCACAATAGTCAAACCCTTTTGGGGGTCCTTGAACGTCTTTCCTCGGTAGGGGTGTAATTTGATGTTCCTTTAGTTTATGTCATATTCGTCTTTGTGGGTCTCTTTGACTCTGCGTCCTTCCCTATTGGTCGTTGTAGTTATCGGGTGCGGTGGCCGAGAGGTAGCGTCTGGATTGTGAGCGACTGGAGTATGACTGTGATCCTTATATGTTTTTGTCATTGTTGTAGAATTGTTGCAGTTCCTCGTGAGGTGGTAGCTTAGACAATTGACAACAGCTGGTTTAGCGTCTTGGTCGTTAATGTTGAGGAGCAGGTTTAGTTGGAATGTAGTCGTAGAGTCTTAAGGGTGTGGAACAATCCATTTCTGTAGAATGTGGGTCTTATTCTGGTGAGTTTTCAATTCTGTGAGGTTGTTGATTGGTCTGTGTATCTTGGGACATGCTCTGGAATGAGTTAGCTCTGGTGTGTGCTCTTAGTTTAGGGAACCATTGATCAAAGTTTTCCAGGTTAGTGTCCGATGCTTGTACCAGTAAGATACCATTCTTGTAGATTGATATTGTCACTTCTGCCTTGAATAGTTGGGAGGGGGAAATTGAAAGTTTGAGACCATGTGGTATTTTGGTGGATTGGTGGATACCTGTAAGACTGCATGTATCACTTTTCTCCACTTTGCTGTACATCGTGTGAAAAAGATCAGATCTAATTTTATTGCTCCTTTCTTTAGGCAAAAGTATGAGCCGAAGATTAGTGTTTCCAGGTTGGCTTATAAGAGTCTGTGTTTGAACTGTTTTGTTGCATTCTTAGAGATATGGTGGGTAATTTATTTTGAGGGAGTTGGGTCTGGATTCTGAGAAGCATATATCTACGGCCTTGATTTTCAGTTGTGCCATCTTGGAGTTAGTGATTGCTTGATCCTGCAGGTTTTGTGGTGTTGCGTTGAGCTCTGGGTATTTCTGTCTCTCTGAGAAGTGATAGTCTCAGAAAAAATCCTAGTGTGATTTCTGTTGATTAGTTCCTATGTTCTTGGGGGCGGGTAGTTACGTTATAGAGTCTAATCACAGGGGGCAGAGTTTACAATGTCTGCAGATCAAACTCTTCACTGTGGCAAAGGTAACAGCGCTGTACCCCAAATTGTCCTGTGTGTTAAGAATTTAATCACAGGGGGAAGACTTTACAATGTCTGCCGATCAAATTCTTCACTGTGGCATAGATAATGGCCCAGTACCCCAAATTATCATGTGGGTTAAGGCAGGGGAGAGCTATTATTGTTGATTTATTTTTCCTTCCCTTTTCTTATTAGAAGCTGTAACCCTCTTTGTGCTAGTATAAAAATCCCCTTACGGTTACAAGATGGCCCTTCCTAGAGGCTAGGGAGGTCTTATCGAATGAGCTTGTAGTCCTATTTTACTTTGTGATTCCATGAGCCTTAGGATTCCAGTCCTCGGTCTATTTCGATGTCAAATGCCAATCCTTCCTTTCCATTACCGACCGGTCACCAGCCCCAAGACCTATTTGAGGTTACCGAGATGGTATCCATTTTGTGTGCAATGCAGAAGAACATTCCATTTGTATAGGGAGCACCAAAATGGAGCCCGGATTGAACTTCTGAAGGCCCCTCCATTGAGCCGAGATGTCTTCGACCTTTTAGCTCAATTTGCCGTCTTCAACCCTTCAATCCTCCTGACGCCCCTTGGTCATATTGGGCTGAGGCCAGGGGGAGGAGAAGGACATGCAAGCGTGTGTCTGCTGATCGCGGGCGAGCAGCCCCTGCACCACTGACCTCCATAGTCATGGCAGATCCAACCATTTGACAGGTGTGAAGCGGCTTTGGAAAACGATGGCTACCCATAGCCACATGTGCCCATGTGCCGGGAGGCAAACAGTGGGGCCATGGCCTTCAGTGGGGGCTCACCTGTTCAAATCCGCACAATGAGGGAGGCAGGAAGGACACCACCCATCCACTAGTGCATCGAGGGACATCTGGTGTCTCAGTGATCTGAGCCGTATATACACAACCGGCCGGTCTCTTCACTGGTTCTTGAGCTGGGCTGATGGCAGAGTGTGGTGGCGTATTGGTCTCCCACTGGGCCCAGATGACAAGCCAGAAAGACAGCCCCTGCTCCAGTATCAGCGTAGGGACGGGTGCCGTAGGTGATCGTCGCTCGGTCAGTAGATCACATCGTCGTCCATTCAGTGCATCGAGGGCATATCAATATCGGCTCTCTCTGCAGCTGTGAAGGTACTTGAGAGTTCCCAGATCCATTCAAATTAGTTCCCCATATTTTTTAATTGCAAAGATCTATCCTAGGGTGCTGGATGGTGGAATATAAATAGGGATATTCAGAGAAAACCGATCCCACACCCAAGGGCTTCCATTCGCAGCTCTCCCTCTGCAGCCATCTTAGTCAAAGAACCTATGATTTTAGAGAACCTACAAAGAAATCAGTGAGGGTTATCCCAATTATTGATTTTATTTGGCAGGAAGGTCTTAAGACCACGAAGAACCTGGCTACGGTTTCAGCAATCCTCCCAAGAATATACAAGAAATACAAAGCTCCAGCTGATTATCCAACTGGTCTGATTGGACATCCGAAACCAGACTTGGTGGTAACCCAAGCAGCACAACGTTGCTCTAAGAACCCGTCCACACCAATTTCCTCTTCTCCAGACCGGGATGGTTGTTGGCTTGATAATATCGGCAAGAAATTCTCCTCCATGTCTGCCACAACAGTTAGAGTGGCAAACTACCTGGCTATATTGGGCCATTATGACAGTCAAATGTGGTCGGATATGTCCACTTCCATTGACTTACTGCCAGAAGCCGCCTAGCTGGACCCTCGAAAGTATCTACAGGACGGTGAAATAATATCAGCACATATAATTGACTGGGGCATTCATGTCTCTTCTTCTAGGTTCAGACAACTTGCTGGAGTGTCTGTTCTCCGCTGATATGGATGGTTAAAATCCAATTCCTTCCGCATGGAGGTCCAAAGAAAGACACCGGACATGCAATTTGATGGTAAATTGTTGTATGGCAAACATGTGGCTGATGCCCTAAAATCCATCAAGTCTGACATGGATACAGCAGAGTCCCTTGGGACTCTCCAGTATTGGAAGCAGCCTTTTTGAGGAGCCAGAGGCAGAGGAGCTTATTCCTTTAGAGGTGGTTATTAACTCTTAAGGCAGCAATATCAGTTGGGCCAGACACAGCACCGTCCCCAGTATGCACAACAGCAACAATACAGACAACCAGCAGTGGCTGTATATAAGCATTCAGCCAGAGCAAAATTGTCTGACCGCGAAAGAGATTTGAACAGAAAGCTGTGACATCAATTTAGTGCTAACTACCCCCCACTCTTCACTAACTCCTATCGGAGGTCGAATTTTTAACCATTTTCATTAATTGTCCAGAATAACATTTGACAAGTGATTGCGGGTTCTGTGGAGGGTTTTGACGTGTACAGGAAGTGTGGCGCCTTAACTGGTCGCAGTGTGTGTTAGGTAAAAAACAACAATAATGAAGACGGTGCAGCAAGGTCAGAGGAGACCCCGAAACCTCTGCAGAGAGTGGCCAGGGCCCTCTCGGTAATTATGACAAGAATCCTGTGCACACGTTAAGCGAGGTGTATACATGTATCAGGCTTAATCAAAAGAACACAATAGGTAGTAAATGAAACAAAATGGACATGATAGAAAGTCTTTTTGTTCTTCAAAGGATTGTATTTGACCTTCCTTTGTTGAAAGGTAACTTCAAAAGCAAATGACCAGCCGACAAGTGTTTCGTCAAGCGGGCAAGGAGCCGGTGGCTCTTCCGGGCTGTAAGCACAAATGGGGTAATAGTCCGTATAGCCGGTGATATTTCCGACCAGGCGTCTGGGGTATGGGTTGAAAGAATCAGCGATAGTGAGTCACTGTGGACTCAGAGACGGGCGGGTACATCCGTCTCAAACCAGCTAATGCCTGGGATATGGCAGCGGAGAGACGGGTCCCGTCTTCCTAAGGGGCTTTCTATCGTGTCCAGTTTGTTTCATTTACTACCTATTGTGTTCTTTTGATTAAGCATGATACATGTATACACCTCGCTTAACGTGTGCACAGGATTGTTGTCATAACATTTGACAAGTGGGTGCTCGATGTGATCCTCTGAGAACACAACCTGGAGTTTCTCCAAACACTGCACCATCAAGACCACCACCCCCGCACTTAAAACAACTCCTAAACAAGATCTCCCTCATGCTGAAAAAGGGAGCAATAGAAGTCTTTCCGAAACTTTGGATTCTACTCCTGTTTCTTTCTAATAAAAAAACCCTCAGGAGATTGGCGTCAGATTCTCAACCCGCAAAAGTTAAAACATTTCTAAAGAAGCAATCCTTCCGAGTGGTTACGCTTCAGGATATATTACACCTCCTCGACAAGGGACATCATATGATGTCACTGGAACTTCAAGACGCATACTTCCACGTTCCAAAACACCACAAACTCCTCCACTTTCAGGTAGCCAGCACCCACTTACTATTCAATGTCCTTCTACTCAGGCTAAAATCAGCCCTCAGAATTTTTACCAAGATGCTAGCCACAGTAGCAGCCCATCTCAGAGAAACAGGAATCTAAGTCTTTCCATACTTGGACGATTGGCTGATAAATAGATCCCACGCATCAACAATCTGCAACAGCCACGTCCATCTGCCTCTCATTGTTCACCACACTCGGCAACACCCTCTTGTTCCAATCTGCCGACTACAAATGCTTCCACTTCAAGAGGAACTGGAGAGAGGCGCAGGGGTCCTTTGACGACCTCATTCAAATAACTACAAAAATTAAAGTAGCCATGTCTCGGTGGACACAAACTTCAAATCTGTACAGCGGTCTCTCATACCTTCAACAAATTCACGATTATATCAGAACAATGAATGCCTCCCTAGAAGGTTGGGGTGCCCACCTCCAGGACAAATAAGCGGCAAATGGGGTCTAGACGAAACAAAGCTCCACATCAACCAACTGGAGCTCAAGGCTGTCGCCTTAGCACTGATGTAATTTCTCCCGAAGATAGAAAAATAATCGGTGCTCATACGCACAGACAATACTACCAGTATGTTTTATTTGAACAAGCAGGGGGGAACACGCGCACCAGCGCTATTTCGTCAGGCACAACACATCTGGACTGGGCTCTTCAACATCAGATATCGCTCAAAGCAGAACATGTGCCAGGAGTGTCCAACATCCTCACAGACTCGCTAACCAGGACCAGTATCTCATACCACGAGTGGAAGCTAGACCAGCACATTCTGAACAATCTCTTCCACTAGTGAGGCAAGCTGAACTTGGATCAAAAAATGCCCATTCGTCACAAGTCTGCATCCCAACTGGGATTGTGGGGAAATGCACTTTCGATGAGATGGTCAGGAATCTATGCTTACGCTTTCCCCCTGATCCTGCTGGTCCAAACGGTGGTTAGCAAACTGAAGAGAGAGCCTTGCCAGCTTTTCATCGTAGCTCCCAAGAGGCCCAGACAGTTCTGGTTTACGGAGCTCCTCATGGCTTGGCAGTTCTGGCTGGACTGTTCCCATGAGGCACAAGGTCAAACTGATTTGCATATGGCCATGTCTGAACTGGGGTGGCGGAGTGAGCTAAAGAATGATGATGGATTAAACCTAGATCAGTTGACTGGGGAGTGAGTGCTTGCAATGTTCAACACTCCGTCCATCATTCCCTTTGGTTTTGCTTGGACTGTGATTGACAGCATTATGCTCTTGCACAATGAGTACTTTAGTACCAGGGATTAATAGTGCAATGCATACTTTTATTTAAAAAAACATATTTTGGTTTTAGACAAAGCTTGTTTTACTTAGACGAGGGCTCAACAGCTCCCCAATACTGCTACTGGGACTCTCATGTGTCACATGTCTTCTTACAAAATTAACAAAGAAAGCATTTGCCAGTACTTGCTTTTAATTGCAGGCCTGCAAACACACATTTTTGTGTATGCATGGATGGAGGCCACAAGCCTTGATCCCTGCACTGACAACCATTTGTACGGATTCCCAGAAGAAATGCTACTCATTAATAAACACTGTGCTGAATTGGTATATCTGATGCAGCGTCAAAAAAGCATCACATTACTTTGCTGGGAAAAAATGGCACACACCAGGCCCATGGTCTAGGAGACAATGAGAAACAAAACAACGGAACAAGCTTTGCCTTTGGAGCATGCAGTTGTACCTCTCATGTATCTCCCACTCTGGTAAAGAAAAGAGGGGTGGGCTAAAGCCCAATTTAAAAGAAATAGACAGAAGGAGGACTGGAATCTGTTAAACAAGATATGGGTTACCACGCCCAAAGATATTCAGCATTTCTGATCAATTAAAATGCACCTATTAACAATTATTTTCTGTTATAATTGTATTTATTTGTGTACAAATAGCAAAATTTATCAAAGCATCATAGTAAGTCAGAATATTTAAAATGGTTATTTGCATCTGTGTACATTTTAGTATGGCACATAACTCACTTTTCACCATAATATTACCAGAAACATTTTTCAGAATGGCTTTCTATTTACATTACAAATAATTTAGTTGCAGGTTAGAAATCAGCTAACAAATGTATAAACTATATACAATATAAACAAATGGTATTTTAGCACGTTGACTTTTATATCAAAACTTGTATATCAAAACATAACACTCTTATAAATATCTATTTACATTGGCCACTTGTGCAAACATTATTTACATCATTTTGTTTTGGTAAATGAAAACCATGCATTACGTTATATGGCACAAAAAACAAAATATTTTAAACATTTCGACCAAAAGTACCATAGTTAAAAAACATATATAGATTTTTATCTATATTACAAATAGGATGCCGTCATCCTATGCTCCCTGTTGGAGCTGCTAGATGCAATTGATGGGTCAGGGTGACAGTCAACACTGAAACTTTCTTCATAAAGTGAACATGGTAGCATATTTGGTCCAGATGCTAAAACGTAGCACTCCCGCTGAGCCGTCACATTATAGTGAAATGCCGCTTCTCGCCTCCTACGAATAAAGAAAGAGCATACACATTTATTGTTGTGATGTCTGACAGACAGGAAATACGTTTGAACCAGTTATGTTACAGAAACAGACATTCTGGGTAGTCGAAATGTATGTAACTTCGAATTAGTTAGCCTTTGAGTATGTAACAGTGTTAAATCCAGGAGGTTTGTATAATCTTTGTGAATAGGATGACCTAAGGTGTCGTCACCAGATCGTCACCAGATCGTGACTGTATCTTAAATACAATTACAATCTGCAAGTGAACCATGTACAAGGTAAATGTTGCATGTGGAATACAAATCACTGTTTCTGTTCTAGATACATGCTTTAACAAATCTAGCTGGCTCCTGGACATTTTAAAAGACCAACTGATCAAGTCTGTAGGTCTCACGGAAGAAAAAACACACAGTCTGACACTACCTTCAACACCTCTTGCAGTTTTGAAACAAGTTTCAGAAAGAGCAAAATATCGTTCTTGCTGTTTGATGTGTAAATATTATCATTATAGGTATCACACATTTGCAAATTGAGTGTCACTTTATCTGAATTGAAACCACGAAAATGTCAGTCATAAGCTATGTGAAAACTTGGCAGGTATGGGGATGGAGACTTAAGAGTCACTGTGGTGTACTGCAACTGTTAGTGAAGTGTGACCATCGCAGGGTGGCCGCTTACTCGACTATTAATGATCATTTTTATAGAATAGTGACTGAGCGGAGTCTTTTTTGAAATATTAGTGTATACAGCAGTTTTAAGATCTTTTTAGAATTTCTCGTTGCTCAAATGGGTGTAATTTCTGATATTTATCCCTCGTCCTCATTGCTTGATTTTGCTCGCGAGAAATTGTCACTCATAATTGCGCTGAAATTATATTATAAAAAGGTCACACATAGCAATCGGAAACCTTGGCAGCAATGTATGATACTTTTTCAAACGGAAGTTGAGAGATCGCAGACTGTACACTACGAGGTTATTTATTTCCATTCTCCTTCAGGTTCTAAGTGGGCTTATGGGTAAGGAATTTAATATTGTCTTTACTGTTTTAAATGGAATCTCCTAGGAGCCGGGATCCAAGCCAGAACGTATGAAACACAATCATATATTTTTCATGGTCTGTGCCCTGTAGAATAGAGTCCGAAGCCTGCCCATCTTCACTAGCCCCCTACCCCTCTTTCAAGTTCATTCATGAATCAACACTTAATAATAATACAGACAGTTATAAAGCGCAAACAGCTACCTCAAACAGAGGTGTCCCGGCGCTATAGCAGTAGGCGGCAAGCGAGATGAAAAGAGATGGCCAAAGAGATCTGACCTAGGCTAAAGAGCCAGGTCTTTAAGGACTTTCTGAACCTCGGCACTGATTCGATTTGGCAGATATTGTTCGGCAGGGAATTACCTAATATTTTCAATACATGCAGGTGTAAACGATTAGAGTTAAAATTTATAAGCAGGTTAAGAACCCTGAAATACGTATTTTGAAACTTCACAGGGAATGCCAGACACATTCCTGGCTGGTTACTTCACCGGCACCATACAGGGGCAGACAGTGAGCGTGGTTAGGTGACGGGCTTCAGGCAGTGTTGTTACTAGGAAGTCCATTTCACTTTCTAGTTTTTTCCTCCTCATACGATGCTGGTTAGAGGAAAAGGCTTGTGTGCTTACCATTTAACACCCACCTTAAAGTATGAGTTACTTACCTTCGGTAACAATGTATCTGGTAGAGACGATTCTAGCCGCAGATTCCTTCACGTAGAATTATACCCAGGCGTGAGACTGGATCTGGAAACTTTTTGCCACAGCATCCCTGCGTGCCGGAGGCGGGGCAGCATCACGCGACTCCGCCCAGGCATCGTCCGGTACGTGACGTCAGCGAGGTCACGTAAGACCCACCCCGGCGCGCCTACGTCAGTTTTCTTCTGAGAACTTTTCCGCACCACAACGCGGAACCACCAGACAAAAAGCTGTGGGAGCATGGGAACAGTGTGCGAAAGAGTATATAAGAAAAGAAAAAAGAGGAAGACACCATAAGGAACAGTGCAAGACTGCAGTGTCCAAGGGCAGGGACAGAGGGAAGAACAGAGTAGAGCCCTGAGTAGCCACCCTGCTAGTACATAGACAGCCCCCCTCCCCTCTCCCCCCGGAGACAAGGAACCTATGTGAAAGTCATGACACATGTAGTAGGCCTACAACCCTCACACCGAAACAAGGAAGGGGAGCCAGTCCCAACAGGCATGAACCACCAACCTCCAGGTCACCCCACCACAGAGGGCAACCCCCCACCTCCCCCAGTGAACAAGGGTAAGGCACAACCAGAGGACCCCAACTCAGAGGTTAGCAGAGGGGCCAGGACCCTTAGTCGCAAGAGGAAGGGAGGGTAGGGATTGAAGGCAAACCTCCCCAACCCAGAGCAGCGGGGCACAGGAGCACCTCAACCCCATCTTCCAAAGAACCAAAGAGGAGGAATGAACATCAACAAGACAGAGCCACAGTGAAGAGCAAACAAAGGTACTCACAGGAGACAGAGCCCCCACCAGGAGGCGAGTACCGAAGACCAGCCCAGGGGTCCTCACAGAACAGGGAGAACGGGCAGGCCATGAAGGAATCTGCAGCTAGAATCGTCTCTACCAGATACATCGTTATTGAAGGTAAGTAACTCGTACATCTGATAGAGACTACTAGCCGCAAATTCCTTCACGTAGCAATACCCTAGCAATACCCACAGGGAAGGAGGGTCTGCGAAAGGACCCCACCAGTCCGGACAGGACAAAGGGTCCCACAGGGTACCAGACCTGTGGGCCAGGGAAGTAACCTTGTCCCTTCCAGGCAAGAGTACCCCCACAAGTCGAACACCAGCAACCCCAAAAGGGATGAAGGAGGAAGAAGGAGACTGAAGAGGCCCGTACACTCCTAAAAGAGGAACCAAGGGCCTCATGTAACGTAACTGGTGCTATGTAAAGCGCTCTGATACCCGATTCGGGTCAAGTTTGCCCTATATAAAACTTTGCAAAAATAAAAAAAAGGACGGAGGCCGAAGCACCCCACTCCACCCCCAAGGCAACAGAGCTTCCATCCAATGCCAGACCAGGCAGAGGAACAGGAAGAAGAAGAAGCCAAGAGGGCCCAAGGGAGAGAGCGCAAGCCCACCCAGAGGGAAGGCAACAGGCCAGCCAGAACGGCACCTAAGCCATAAGCCACCAGAAGCAAGAAGAACACAGAAGCATCCCAGCTCTCAGAACAAGGAGCAGGAAGGATAGGAAATGCCCAGACACACCACCAGAAGGGGCCGCGCACACAACCTCAAGAAGCAATAGCAACATACAGGAACGCTATGGAGATCAGGCACCTGAAGGCGACCAGCACTCCCCAGCAGAGCTTAGCTATATAACAGCTACCACTACCCCACATAGGGTACGGTAAGCCCCAAGACATGGGAGCCCTCTTTGGAAGAACTTCTGCAGCAGATGAAAAAACAAAAGAACCACGGGGAAAAACATCCCAGCGGAAGGCTTGACAACCAGCCCAAAGAAAAACAGAAGGCCTAATCTGAGGGCCAAGTCTGTGTAACAATTCCAGCAAAAACACACACACAGTCAACAAGGGGCTGTCCAGCAGCCAACAATGCCAAAGTCCCAGCAAGGAGGACTCAATGGCCAGAAAACACAATCTACACCAAGGGCAAACGGCTCGAGAAGGCCCAGAACCATCTCAACTCCGCAGTCACTGAGGAGGGGAAGGAAGAGGAGGATACGGCGGATAAGGCAGAGGGGAAGGTGGAGGAGGATGATAAGGCGGAGTAGGTGGAGGAGGACAAAGCCTGAACAGGGCTTGGCAGTTCGGGCTGGACTGTTCCAAATAGGCACAGGGTCAGATTGATTTGCATATGGCCATGTCTGAGCTGGGGTTGTGGAGTGAGCTAAAGAATGGTGATGGATTAAACCCAGATCAGTTGACTTGGGGTGAGTGTTTGATTTGCTCAAATGCTCCGTCCATCATCCCCTTTGGTATTGCTTTGTTCGCCCAAAGTTGGCAGGGTATGCCCAGACGTAGGTCCCTTGCTCACTCTACCACTGGATTCAAGATAGCCTGGCTGATGAGGATTATGAATCCGAAACCTGTCCCAGGATGCTTGTTTCGGGTCCAGGGAAAACATGGCTTGGCAGTTCGGGCTGGACTGTTCCAATGAGGCACAGGGTCAGACTGATTTGCATATGGCCATGTCTGAACTGGGGTGGTGGAGTGAGCTAAAGAATGGCGATGGATTAAACCCAGATCAGTTGACTGGGGGTGAGTGTTTGATTTGCTCAAACGCTCCGTCCATCATCCCCTTTGGTATTGCTTTGTTCGCCCTAAGTTGGCAGGTTATGCCCAGACGTGGGTCCCTTGCTCACTTTACCACTGGATTCAGGATAGCCTGGCTCAGGAGGATTATGAATTCGAAACCGGTCCCAGGATGCTTGTTTCCGGTCCGGGGAAGACATGGCTTAGCAGTTCGGGCTGGACTGTTCCAATGAGGCACAGGGTCAGACTGATTTGCATATGGCCATGTCTGAACTGGGGTGGTGGAGTGAGCTAAAGAATGGTGATGGATTAAACCCAGATCAGTTGACTAGGGGTGAGTGCTTGATTTGCTCAAATGCTCCGTCCATCATCCCCTTTGGTATTGCTTTGTTTGCCCTAAGTTGGCAAGGTATGCCCAGACGTGGGTCCCTTGCTCACTCTACCACTGGATTCAAGATAGCCTGGCTGATGAGGATTATGAATCCGAAATGGGTCCCATGACGCTTGTTTCGGGTCCAGGGAAGACATGGCTTGGCAGTTCGGGCTGGACTGTTCCAATGAGACACAGGGTCAGACTGATTTGCATATGGCCATGTCTGAACTGGGGTGGACGAGTGAGCTAAATAATAGTGATGGATTAAACCCAGATCAGTTGACTGGGAGTGAGTGCTTGATTTGCTCAAACACTCAGTCTATCATCCCCTTTGGTATTGCTAGGAACCGTTGGATGGCAGAGTCAGCCGGGGCATGGAACAACAGGCTGCCATCAAACGGAAGATCAATGAGCCGCTCCCGAATATTCTCAGGCAACACGCCGTCCTGCAGCCAAGCATGCGATGGAGGGCAACTGAGGAAGCCATGGCCCGGCCCAGCACCTCCGAGATGTCCAGACCGGAGCAGAGAATAAACGCCGCCGGCTCCCGGCCATCCAACGCATGATGCCGTAAATCCACCTGAACAGTCTCTTGGGAAGCCGCAGATCCCAGAGACTCAGCCAAGTCCCACAAACAAGAGGAGGCCCTAGTCAATACACACAAGGTGTTAAGAGCCCGCAGGGCAGCGCTGGTCGAGGCGAACATGTTTCGCCCCCAAGAGTCCAGCGAGCGGGCCTCCCGGGACGGAGGAGTCAACAGTGGCGGCAGGGAGGGAAAAGCTGTCCGCAAAAGTGGACTAGCAGCAGAGGGGTGGAGGGAAATACACGCCGGGTCACGCGGCGCCGGAAGGTGCCGATGCAGAAGGTGTTGAGGCACCGGATCCCCTGAGGCGGGACGCCTCCAAGCCCCCGCCGGGGAAGAAAGGAGCGAGCCCTCAAAGGGAAGTAAGATCTCCCTCCCACCAGAGCCCTGGTGGAGAACCTCCAAGAGATGGCCCGCCGGAAAATGAGCAATCGGGTCACCAATGCGCAGAATGCCCACAGCCGTGGACACTGAGTGAGCGAAGGCCGCACCCGCCTCTATAGGGCCCCGCGGTGGAGAAAGCAGATCCTCCGTGGGCAACAACTGCAAACTAAGGCGGCCGTCCCCGAAGCAAAATGGGACAGGCAAAGGCCAGACCTGGAAGTCAGCAGGAACCAAAGAATGGGGGACCTGCTGCTCCTCGGCCTCAGAAATGGTGGGGAGCCACCCTTCGATGATGCTGATGAAAAAGAAACCACACGGCGGCCAGTCTCCGGGAGGACAACACCAATATGCAGCCAGCCTCCGGAGACGAATCCACGGCATGACCTCTGTGTGGAGCCGTAGAGTCCGCCGCCTGAGGCAGGACGTTGACACCATCCGGCGCCGAGGGAGACGCCGGATAGGGCTCCTCCAAGTCACACCGCGCCGGGGACCGGAGTGGAGCTGAAGTGGCCAAGGGGAGGCGCCGAAACGACACCGACTCGACCTCCGCCAAGGCAGCCGCCTGCGTGGAGGAACGAGAAGGACCGGGGGAGGGACACAAAGCCCTCCGCCATCCCTGTCCCAGAATGTGTCACCCTCCGATGAGGCAGCCGCCTGCGGGGAGGGACAAGAGGGGTCCGGAGAGGGACGAGGGGTCCCCACCCAGCCTTGACCCAGAGCGGGACAAGGAGAGGTCACCAACCCCTGTGGCGCCGCTCGGAGCAGCAGGCACTGGCACTGAGGCGGCACCAGCTCAGCCGTGGATGAGGTTCTCGCCTGCCCAGAGGGCCGAGCGGGGCTCGGGGATGCGACCCGAGCCCCGGCGACCTTCCGTGACACCACAGGGACTCCTGCAGGAGTTTGCAGCGAGGCAGATGCGCCGTGGTCTCAATGAGGGACCCCGAGGGGCCTTACCCCAATAGCACCACATCCTCTGATCCTGGATCCGAGCCAGTTGGCCCCGGGGCCGGAGATGCCACGGAGGGCCTCGCGCAAGGCAAGGGATCCGCTGACGCCTCTGGAGGGGTAGGAGGAGGAGACGCCAGCGAGGCCTACAAAACTGCTGCGTATGTCTCCATCTGGACTCTCGATGCCCCATCACCGGGAAACGGTGGATAGGATGACACGCGGGTCCGCATCATCCGCGGAGAGCCCACGCTCCCGGCAGGCCGGACACCAGCCCCCGGGGACAAACTGCGACACTTACCCACAGCGGAGCGACGCTCACGTGACATCGGAGAAGGGCGAGGACGACAACCATGCCCATATCTGAAGCAGTCTGCCGAGGCTGAACGAGGGGAGGAAGCCGACCTGGAGAGACGGGCCAAGAGTAGTTTCATCTGGCGCTCCCGCTGCGACTTCGGCTTCGACTGTTGGCACACCTCACAATCAGTGGTCCTCCCCTAAACACCACATACAAATGAGGTGAGGGTCCGTCGCCGACATAAGACGCCCACACGAAGTGCAAGTATTGAAGCCTGAAGGCATTCGCACACTGTCCCACCAAAAGAAGAGACAATGAAGAGAAAAACGGGCCCCAAAGACCGGGTTAATTCTACGGGAAGTAATCTGCGGCTAGTAGTCTCTATCAGATTGTATATATATGTCACATGCTCCAAATCTGAAACATAACCTGCCTACGGCAGTGTTTACCACTACAAGCCACAGCATCGGTGTTTGCCTCTCTGCACCAGAGTGCCTTGTCCTTACTGAAGGATCTGCAAGTGTTACAGCTGATATTCCACTGGCAGGAATGGCATTTCTTATTAGTATTTATACACAGTCAACGTGCAGGACAGTCCATTTAGGAAATCTAATTTCATGATTTCTGACATTCACCGATTAAGCACTTTCTTACTTTCATCTCTGCTTGGAAGATTCCTTATGATTTTAATTGAGGGACGTTCTGAAACGGAGCAGAGAGTCCCCCTGATGCCCGGACAGGCGACCCAAAGACACTCTGCAGATAACTCTGAAAGAAAAAGACAACAGACTCTTCAATTCATGGATGACAGTAACAAGCCTTTGGGCAGGACTTTGGCAATTCAAATTGAAAATGTGCAGACTAACACATGTAAGATTATTTACACCCAATACTGCAAGCGCCTACATTTAAAGTAATATGTACAAACGTTTCTCTAGACATTCCTGATGTTCAACATCTTTTATCTCTCACAGTTATGCACTTGGGAAACTACATATAATGGACTCTGCAAAGAGTGGGGTTCACTCGCCAAAGACTTGTACCTGCAAATATAGTGCGATTTACGTCATTTTAACCTTTACAGTACCTAATTCACAGTTGTTGCGAGCCCTGCTTTCAGCAGCAGGCTTAGCTAGACAGTTCGCCGATTAAAACATATGCTGCATCTTTAGTTTTACAAAGAATGCTACTGCCTGGCCTGTGCGACAGCACTCCTACTTCTCATAGATAACAGGCTTTCCACAGCCACACCATCGTCACAATCTCGAAGCATGGCACCGAGGCACCACAAAGATATGCAAAAACACTGCAGGAGTAATCTGCATGGGCACTGGGAAAAAAAGATCTACATAGACTGTCTGGAAGGGCACAGAGGATACGAGACACAGGGACAGTGCATGGATGTCTGTAGGGGGGCTGAGGAAACGAGACACAGGAACTGTGCATGGATAGTGTGCAGGGGCACTGAGGAAACAAGACACAAGAACAGTGCATGGATGTCTGCAGGGGCATTGAGGAAACAAGACACAGAAACAGTGCATGGATGTCTGCAGGGGCACCGAGGAAACAAGACAGAGGAACAGTGCATGGATGGTGTGCAGGGGAACTGGGGAAACAAGACACAAGAACAGCGCATGGATGTCTGCAGGGGCATTGAGGAAACAAGACACAGAAACAGTGCATGGATGTCTGCAGGGGCACCGAGGAAACAAGACAGAGGAACAGTGCATGGATGGTGTGCAGGGGCACTGGGGAAACAAGACACAAGAACAGTGCATGGATATCTGCAGGGGCACAGAGGAAACAAGACACAAGAACAGTGCATGGATGTCTGCAGGGGCACTGAGGAAACAAGACACGGGAACAGTGCATGGATAGTGTGCAGGGGCACAGAGGAAACAAGACAAAGGAACAGGGCATGAATGTCTGACGGGCACTGAGGAAACAAGACACAAGAATAGTGCATGGATGTCTGCAGGGGTACTGAGGAAACAAGACACAAGAATAGTGCATGGATGTCTGCAGGGGCATTGAGGAAACAAGACACAGAAACAGTGCATGGATGTCTGCAGGGGCACCGAGGAAACAAGACACAGGAATAGTGCATGGATGTCTGCAGGGGTACTGAGGAAACAAGACACAAGAATAGTGCATGGATTTCTGCACGGGCACTGAGGAAACAAGACACAAGAATAGTGCATGGATGTCTGCAGGGCCACTGAGGAAACAAGACACGGGAACAGTGCATGGATAGTGTGCAGGGGCACGGAGGAAACAAGACAAAGGAACAGGGCATGAATGTCTGACGGGCACTGAGGAAACAAGACACAAGAATAGTGCATGGATGTCTGCAGGGGTACTGAGGAAACAAGACACAAGAATAGTGCATGGATGTCTGCAGGGGCACAGAGGAAACAAGACACAAGAACAGTGCATGGATGTCTGCAGGGCCACTGAGGAAACAAGACACGGGAACAGTGCATGGATAGTGTGCAGGGGCACGGAGGAAACAAGACAAAGGAACAGGGCATGAATGTCTGACGGGCACTGAGGAAACAAGACACAAGAATAGTGCATGGATGTCTGCAGGGGCACGGAGGAAACAAGACAAAGGAACAGGGCATGAATGTCTGACGGGCACTGAGGAAACAAGACACAAGAATAGTGCATGGATGTCTGCAGGGGTACTGAGGAAACAAGACACAAGAATAGTGCATGGATGTCTGCAGGGGCATTGAGGAAACAAGACACAAAACAGTGCATGGATGTCTGCAGGGGCACCGAGGAAACAAGACACAGGAATAGTGTATGGATGTCTGCAGGGGCACGGAAGAAACAAGACACAAGAATAGTGCATGGATTTCTGCACGGGCACTGAGGAAACAAGACACAAGAATAGTGCATGGATGTCTTCAGGGGCACTGAGGAAATAAGACACAAGAATAGTGCATGGATGTCTGCAGGGGCACTGAGGAAACAAGACACAGGAACAGTGCATGGATGGTGTGCAGGGGCACGGAGGAAACAAGACACAAGAATAGTGCATGGATTTGTGCACGGGCACTGAGGAAACAAGACACAAGAATAGTGCATGGATGTCTTCAGGGGCACTGAGGAAACAAGACAGAGGAACAGTGCATGGATGTCTGCAGGGGCACTGGGGAAACAAGACACAGGAACAGTGCATGGATGGTGTGTAGGGGCACCGAGGAAACAAGATACAAGAATAGTGCATGGATGTCTGCAGGGGCATTGAGGAAACAAGACACAAGAATAGTGCATGGATAGTGTGCAGGGGCACTGAGGAAACAAGACACAAGAATAGTGCATGGATAGTCCACAGGGGCACTGAGGAAACAAGACAGAGGAACAGTGCATGGATGTCTGCAGGGGCACTGAGGAAACAAGACTCGGGGACAGTGCATGGATGTCTGCAGGGGCACTGGGGAAACAAGACACAGGAGCAGTGCATGGATAGTGTGCAGGGGCACTGGGGAAACAAGACAATAGAACAGTGCATGGATGTCTGCAGGGGCACAGAGGAAACAAGACACGGGAACTGTGCATGGATAGTGTGCAGGGGCACGGAGGAAACAAGACACAGGAACAGGGCATGAATGTCTGCACGGGCACTGAGGAAACAAGACAGAGAAACAGTGCGTGGATAGTGTGCAGGGGCATTGAGGAAACAAGACACAGGAACAGTGCATGGATGTCTGCAGGGGCACTAAGGAAACAAGACACACGAATAGTGCATGTATAGTCTGCAGGGGCACTGAGGAAACAAGACACAGGAGCAGTGCACGGATGTCTGCACGGGCACTGAGGAAACAAGACAGAGGAACAGTGCATGGATAGTGTGCAGGGGCATTGAGGAAACAAGATACAGTAACAGTGCATGGATGTCTGCAGGGGCACTGAGGAAACAAGACACACGAATAGTGCATGGATGTCTTCGGGACACTGAGGAAACAAGACACAGGAACAGCGCATGGATGGTGTGCAGGGGCACTGAGGAAACAAGACAAGAATAGTGCATGGATAGTCCACAGGGGCACTGAGGAAACAAGACAGAGGAACAGTTCATGGATGTCTGCCGGGGCACTGAGGAAACAAGACACAGGAACAGGGCCTGGATGTCTGACGGGCCACTGAGGAAACAAGACGCAGAAACAGTGCATGGATGTCTGCAGGGGCACTGAGGAAACAAGACACAGGAATAGTGCATGGATGCCTGCACGGGCACCGAGGAAACAAGACACAGGAATAGTGCATGGATGTCTACAGGGGCATTGAGGAAACAAGACACAGGAACAGGGCATGGATGTCTGACGGGGCATTGAGGAAACAAGACAGATGAACAGTGCATGGATGTCTGACGGGCCACTGAGGAAACAAGACACAGAAACAGTGCATGGATGTCTGCAGGGGCACTGAGGAAACAAGACACAGGAATAGTGCATGGATGCCTGCACGGGCACCGAGGAAACAAGACACAGGAATAGTGCATGGATGTCTGAAGGGGCATTGAGGAAACAAGACACAGGATCAAGGCATGGATGTCTGCACGGGCACTGAGGAAACAAGACACAGGAATAGTGTATGGATGTCTGCACGGGCACTGAGGAAACAAGACACAGGAATAGTGCATGTATAGTCTGCAGGGGCACTGAGGAAACAAGACACATGAACAGTGCATGGATGTCTACAGGGGCATTGAGGAAACAAGACACAGGAACAGCGCATGGATGTCTGACGGGGCATTGAGGAAACAAGACAGGTGAACAGTGCATGGATGTCTGACGGGCCACTGAGGAAACAAGACACAGAAACAGTGAATGGATGTCTGCAGGGGCACTGAGGAAACAAGACACAGGTATAGTGCATGGATGCCTGCACGGGCACCGAGGAAACAAGACACAGGAATAGTGCATGGATGTCTGCAGGGGCATTGAGGAAACAAGACACAGGATCAAGGCATGGATGTCTGCACGGGCACTGAGGAAACAAGACACAGGAATAGTGTATGGATGTCTGCACGGGCACTGAGGAAACAAGACACAGGAATAGTGCATGTATAGTCTGCAGGGGCACTGAGGAAACAAGACACATGAACAGTGCATGGATGTTTACAGGGGCATTGAGGAAACAAGACACATGAACAGTGCATGGATGTCTACAGGGGCATTGAGGAAACAAGACACAGGAACAGCGCATGGATGGTGTGCAGGGGCACTGAGGAAACAAGACACAAGAACAGTGCATGGATAGTCCACAGGGGCACTGAGGAAACAAGACAGAGGAAAAGTGCATGTATAGTGTGCAGGGGCACTGAGGAAACAAGACACAGGAACAGTGCATGGATGTCTACAGGGGCATTGAGGAAACAAGACACAGGAACAGCGCATGGATGGTGTGCAGGGGCACTGAGGAAACAAGACACAAGAACAGTGCATGGATAGTCCACAGGAGCACTGAGGAAACAAGACAGAGGAACAGTGCATGTATAGTGTGCAGGGGCACTGAGGAAACAAGACACAGGAATAGTGTATGGATGTCTGCACGGGCACTGAGGAAACAAGACACATGAACAGTGCATGGATGTCTGCAGGGGCATTGAGGAAACAAGACACAGGAGCAGTGCACGGATGTCTGCAGGGGCATTGAGGAAACAAGACACAGGAACAGCGCATGGATGTCTGCAGGGGCATTGAGGAAACAAGACACAGGAACAGTGCATGGATGTCTGCAGGGGCATTGAGGAAACAAGACACAGGAACAGCGCATGGATGTCTACAGGGGCATTGAGGAAACAAGACACAGGAGCAGTGCACGGATGTCTGCAGGGGCATTGAGGAAACAAGACACAGGAACAGTGCATGGATGTCTGCAGGGGCATTGAGGAAACAAGACACAGGAACAGCGCATGGATGTCTACAGGGGCATTGAGGAAACAAGACACAGGAGCAGTGCACGGATGTCTGCAGGGGCATTGAGGAAACAAGACACAGGAACAGTGCATGGATGTCTGCAGGGGCATTGAGGAAACAAGACACAGGAATAGTGCATGGATGTCTGCAGGGGTACTGAGGAAACAAGACACAAGAATAGTGCATGGATGTCTGCAGGGGCATTGAGGAAACAAGACACAGGAGCAGTGCACGGATGTCTGCAGGGGCACTGAAGAAACAAGACACAGGAACAGTGCATGGATGTCTGCAGGGGCATTGAGGAAACAAGACACAGGAACAGTGCATGGATGTCTGCAGGGGCATTGAGGAAACAAGACACAGGAACAGCGCATGGATGTCTACAGGGGCATTGAGGAAACAAGACACAGGAACAGCGCATGGATGTCTGCAGGGGCACTGAGGAAACAAGACACAGGAACAGCGCATGGATGTCTGACGGGGCATTGAGGAAACAAGACATGAACAGTGCATGGATGTCTGCAGGGGCACTGAGGAAACAAGACACAGGTATAGTGCATGTATAGTCTGCAGGGGCACTGAGGAAACAAGACACATGAACAGTGCATGGATGTCTACAGGGGCATTGAGGAAACAAGACACAGGAACAGCGCATGGATGTCTGCAGGGCCACTCAGGAAACACGACACATGAACAGTGCATGGATAGGGATTGAGTGGAGTGAAAGAACCAGCACAAGGACAGCGCCCTACTCTAGCTACCCCCACTTTTCCCCCAACCCCCTAAATTGTAAAATCTATCTGGGAAGCTATGCCATGATACATGTGTTTTAAGACTTCATCCCCCGTCCTCTAAGAAGTCGCCACTGGGTGGATTACAGGCAGAAGGCACATGAAACCACACCTAAGGCCTCCTTCCTCTTATTATATAGCGAAAAGTGGAAACTGGAGCATAGGAAGGGAAGCACTTGTGGCGTGTCGTGGGGCAAAATAGGAAAAGACAGTGGGAGCAATGGGAGCGACCTGAAAATAGGGGAAGAATAGCAGAATAAGAGGACGTGCCAAGAGGTCCCAGCACATTGGGTACTGTGGGCCTACACAAGAGTCAATATCAGCCCAATGTAGAGAAGGAGCTAGCCCAAACTTCAACTGCCTTAAGGCGCAAATCTCCTGATGAACAAAAGCAGGAGGAGGGACAAACATACACAGTGCATGGTGAAACTGAGCACAAAGAAATAGCTGCAGTGCATTCCAAGGAAAATGAAGAGTCTTTTACCTAAACATCATGAAAATATTAGCAGTAACTAAAGGATTTAAGCACTCATGCCTAGGGAAATCGGTAGTAGTTGGGGGTTCATGAAGGGTGACCAGGCGTCCTGAGTTTACCTGTTTTTAGGTCGAGCTCTCTCGACCTATTGGCATGGAGTTGGCTCTGAAGGGAGACACAGCAGGGAACGCGCGGCGTTTCTTGTCTGTGGACGTGCTTATGCAGGCCAGCTGAAGACACGCGCACGCGCACACGCATACAGACAGACAGACACACACACAGACAGACGCACGCACACACACAGTCACACACACCGCCCCCCCACTATGCCCCACTTACCGCATCTGCGGCCTTAGCCGCCACTCCTGACTTCTGCTGCCAACCGCCGCCACTCCTGCTGCCACCGCTCCCGCCTCAAGACAGCCGTGAGCGTGCACATCCCGAAACCGGAAGTTCGGGAGCGTGCACACTCACGGCTTGTTCTCCTTCCATAGGTATCTGCCCCTTTACTTTCCAAACTTTCTTGTTCCTTTGCCGCCCCCCCTTCCCTCCCGCAGTCCACCACCACTCCCTCCCCCCACTCCCGATCATGCCTTCTACGACGTCCGTAGCCTGACCTGTCCAGATGGCTATGTTGCGCATGCGTCCAGCAGTCGCAATACAGCCGTTCCTGCGCATAATCTCTCGAGTCTGGTTTTTGGTTTGCGGAGTGTCATAGAAATGAAAGCGCAGACTTTCGGTGACTGTTTTTGAAATGTTATATTTATTTCAATCCATTGATGATGACTATGCTTTTGTCCGTGCCTGTTTATCTTCAGCAACCGCCCCTTCCCCATCGCTTTGTTATTGTTGTCTTCAAAGCAGAGCAACCGGATCCCAGCTGAGCCGAAACCTCAGTAGGATGCAATACGCCACGTTAAGGGAGTTGACATTTCAAGTTAGTTTTAGTTTGGTTTGGTTTCAAGTTCAGTTTTCAGTTTGGTATAACATTTTTGTTGTTCGTAATAATGTGTTTTATTTTTATTTCTGCAGAACCGAACCCCTGACCCACAAGTGACACATCCTGGCATCGTGCTGTTAGTTCATTAATCACGTTAAAACTTCAGAGCTAGTTAGTTACCTCTGCAGAACACATTTAACAATCACGGCTCGGGCGATTTGGTGGCGGTGATAGTGCTATGAAATCATATTTTGGGTGGTGTGAAAAGGCGGCGCCGGCTCTTTGGACCTAGAGAAATGGGTCTGCGCATCATGTCATGCTTTGATATGACGTGAAGTGCTGAAACCATTCAATTAAACATATGCCCCAGAAAGTAAAAGCCTTTTACATGCTGCCACTCGGCACACAAAAAGCTAAAAACGGGCGAGTTTTCAAAAAACATTGAACAAACTAGCTTTTTACGAGGGCTCAAAGAAAAAACAATGCATACAAGCAGAGGAGGACGTCATGAGCGCCACTCCTTCCAGCTTCTACTGTACCTCAAGTGGCAGCAATTTATAGCGCTGTTATTTATCCTGTTTCCAAACACTTCCAACCTGAGCCGCTATGAACGAAAGAAAAATACACACAATTAAAACTTTAATAAATGATAATATTACGGGGTGGCTTATAAGAAAGGCATGGCGGGACTTCCAAACCACCGAATGGATCATTTTGGATACAGAGCTGGGTTCGTATCCCAGCTTCACTTGAACGTCTTGTGGTTCTGCGCACATTTCATAATCTTTTGGGATACCAGTTACCTCCTTCCAGGGAGAAGTGCAACAAGGTGACAATTTGTTGTTAAGTTTAATACCAAGAGGGGTCAACCAGCTAAGCAATGCTGCTGACCTCTTTGTGATCGGCAGTTGCAATTCTGAGTTCAGGTAATGTCAGCTGGGCTGTTCATTCTTCCGATGTAAGTATAACGTAATAGTAACTCCTGTTGTCTAGAACTCTTAGCAGGCAGGCACAGGGGCCTTGCTGCTAAGAACAACGGCAAATGCGTCAGTCAACTTCAGTCATAGGTTTCTCATGCCCTGAGAGTGTAGGACATTTGCCTCATCAAATGTGTCTAAAAGAAGCCGGTCTGGTGAATTAATTATTTATTTTGTCAGTGCACTCAGGGAATCCAGTGTGACAGTGGAATCAAGTGCAGCCGGGATATGTATGGTGTAGTGAGGGAATCCAGCTGTTGGTGCAGGCAGGGAAAACAGGACGCTCAGGTGTTTCATCTCAAACGTGAGGCAATCCAGATGTACAAAGTAATTAATGCAGGTTTGCAGCGCAACAAGGGAGCCCAGCAGTCCGGTGCAGTTAGGAGATCCAGCGCTGTTCAATAACCCAGCCATGCCACCGACTCAGGAATTAAGTTGCTGGCAGTAATTAAGCGAAGGCGCTTTGCAGTGCAGCTCGGGAAGCCAGCCTTGCAGTGTAGCCAGGGAATCTGACTGTGCAGGGCAGCCAAATAATCCTGGTGTGCACTGCCACCAGAATACTCAGACATTGCAAATTGGGGGCGCAGCCATGCTTTGAAACTGAGAGATCGGTCCATGCAGTGCTCTCAATATGACCACTGAAGGCCCTGATTTTAAATTAAAAAAAGAGCTTTGAACTATTCCATTTCCCGCTGAAAGGCAATATTTCTGTCCATGTGTTCCCATACCTACTGTGTCACGTAGTTTGGTGCTTATTTTCCCTCCATGTTAAAGAACCGTAGATGTTTCAGCACCCAGGCTAATGTGCTGCATAGCTAAATACATATAAGGCCCCAAAGGCGAGACCGATTGCATTGCAAATGCTTGTTTACCATCTGTCTGGCACATTTTAGTAAGTTTAGTGCGTCCCTGTTTTCAGAGAGAGTTGGCTGAACTCAAAAGCAGATACGTTTTCACGTGCAGGATTAGTTAGCAGCCCTTGTACAAGCAATTTAATTAACACAGATGATAATGTTTCTAAACGTTTAATTCAATTACCCTTATTGCATCGTTGTGTTGGTGAGAGCTGTCAGTTACGTCATTTTGTGCCCCTTGGTCAATGCAAAATTGTAGTCCTACTTCTATATTTGGGGAATGTCCGGGTTTTTGGTTTTTGAAATATGCCCCCCCCAGCTTCACGGGCTTTTGCTCAAGGATGAGGGAGAGAGATTACATCCTTCTTCAGTGCCACCGCAGTGCTTGATAGAGACCTCTACCCTCCCACAGCACGACTATGCTCTCCTTACTACCCATACAAGCCTTCAACTAGAATGGAGCAAGCGAACAGACGCTCCCTTAAAAAACCAATGGCTCACTGTCTAGCAGGAGCATGAGCAAGAACAAAATGTGGCTGTGAAGAAGAAAGAAGAGTGCCAGAGGGATTTCAGGTCCAGTGCAGTCACTGAAGACCACACTGCAAACCGGCTCAGCACAAAGTAGGTGGTGGGGAACTCTTAAGCCAGACATGAACTGATGACGGGGCAGGTACACACACGGTGAGACCGAGAAGCACCTCAATCAGAGAATATTTTTGCCTAAATGATAAAACTCTAAACTATAGAAGGATCATCTGAGCAGGTCTTTCTGCTCCTTAATACACTGAAAACACATAACCAAAAAACACCAAACCAAGCTTTCTTCAGCTCAGTAGGCGGAATCTGGATTAGACTATCTTGTTGAAAGTTAGTACCGAACCTGCTGTTCCTCCGAAATACCTTGAAGACACCTTTTAAAGATCTTTCTGAACACTTAGCTTACCCATCCCTTCTTTACATCACTTATGAAACTTTAATTTTGTAGTTCACCTGATTTTATTGTATTACATACTTCGCTGCCCGTGTGGCCAGGCACCTTATAAAACCACTATTAAATATGTAAATAAATCATGAAGACACACATGCACACCTCAGCAGTCATATTACAAAGAGTATTTTATTTGACAGAAGGCGAAATGTGAAGGATACTCAATTGAGGCGCAAGCAAAGCCTTACAGTCCTTGGGCAATGACAGAGAAAGGACAAAGATAAGTGGACGCAATATGGAGAGAATATCCATTTTCGTTTGGAAAGGAAAAATAAAAGAATTTAATACAACTCTCACTGCAAACCTTCTAAGCAAAAGGCGGGCGAAAAAGAAAACAGACGCACCAAAGCAGCTAAAAAGAAACGAAAATTGACAATTGGGGTAGGGGGGATACATCAAGAACACTCACAAAGTAGCCTTTTATAAAGAGAATAGAAAATTGGAAAAAGACCACCGAAACTCCTAGTGTGCAAGATTCCATATTTAACTTGGTGAATGTATAGCTGCTGCCTTTGTGACTAGAGGCTCCTCATCAAAGGTGAGCAAAAACGATTTAAAGAAGTCAAATCTACAGTAAAACTAACAATTACAAGGCCTACTAGTCCCACAAAGTGATGTGTAAACTTAATTTCCAGTGGATGTGAGCATATCTGCGCCTGGAGAGGCAATAACATCCCAAGACAAGGTTGTTTGGTACTTCTGATGCAAAAAATATCTGGATTTAAACCGACGCCTGACAAGTATTCAAAAATGAGGAATCAGTGGTACGAAACTTCCTTTAGAAGTTCCTTATTCACACAGGTGAGACTCTACGAGCGTAGAAGAATACCATTATGCATCTACTCTTAGCATGCAGTGCTATAGATTTACATGCTCAGCATACTCCTGTCATCTAGCACTTCATTTGGATGTTTGAAACTTATTTTTGTTTAAAGAAGTCTTTTGAGTCACAAGGCATATTGACTCCAACCTTAGGCAATGTGCACGGGCAGCGGCTTCGTTGTTAGAGTGTTTTTTTGCCCAGTGGGTGAGTATACCGATTGAGCAGTGTGTGGGACATTCTGAGGACCATACGTGAAAATGTATAAAGAAAGGATAGTAATCTGTAGAAACGACTTGCTCCCAGTGAGGCAGGTAGCAGAAGTGAATCTACAGCACTGCAAACTAAGAACAGATGGCAAGTAACATTTTACGCTTGTAGCATGTGTGGCTGTATATACAAATGCTCTGCATAGACTTAAAAGCAGTGCTCCCTAAAACAGTGGTCAGCCAGTGGATTGTGCAGATGCTTGAGGAACACGTTACTTATCTTCGGTAATGCCTTATCTGGTAGAGGCTCTATCTCAGAGGTCTTCCAAAAAAATGTTTTAAACAAAATGCTTTCAAGGCAGACACCCCTCCAAAACGTTATGGCTGTCCTTGGGCGAGGGCCAGGTCTGAGTGCACGGAGCGGGCTTATCATTCCAGGGGTACTTTTTCTGTAGCTCAATATCAGGGGCGGGAAGAATTGCATACAAAATCTGTGAGATTCCATGGAATTCCACGAAGGGACAGAGTGGCCACCGCAATGTGCAGACCATACCCCTCGGTGCCCTTACATAAGTAAGTAAGGGCACCAAGGAGTATACATGCCTGTGCGTACCCCTCAGCTCCTTTGCATACTTGTGTAAGGGCAACGAGGGGTATGGGCTTCACTGCACTGCACTGCATACCCCTTAGTGCCCTTACATACATATGCAAGTTTATACCACTCAGCATCCTTCCATACTTATGTAAGGGCACCAAGGGGTATGCACTGTATATAATAGGATGCTGCAACAATTCCAGGCTCCAGCGCAGGCATACCCGCAAGTAGCACCAACCTAATGCTGGCCACAACTGCCACTCCCAATGTGCTCACCAGTCACCACATGCTACTCACTGCCACTGCTGCTGTCATAGCTCTTCCAGTCCCTCAGGCTCCACAGCCCGCCAAGGCCATTCCTTGCCTGGTGCCAGTGGTTCCTGCGAGGCAGGCAATGACAGAAGGCAACGAGGAGCAGAAGAGGAACAAACAAAGAGCAGATGCAAGTGTACTATCTGGCTGTCGATAATCTGTGCAGTCCGTCGGGAAGCGGCAAATCAACATCTACCGGTTGAAAAATGCCAGGAGTCCTCTGGCGGTCCTCCAGTGAGCCTCTGGCAATGAGCTCCCTACACCTGCTCCTGTGTAGTTCCACCCACTCGCTCCGAACCATGTGTTAAAAATACGATGCAGAAGGCCATGTCCAGAACAGCTCCAATGAAAGGGCGCTCCAGACAGGGAGTCAGGTGCGACTTCGCTATGTTGCAGTAGGTCCGCCATAGTCTGGAGGTAGGAAAAACTGTCTAGGGTGAGCCCACCTTCAACAGCCAGTCGAGGGAGGGGAAGACTGGAAACCCTAACCTCCGCAGATGTGCTGCAACCACCGCCATATTGTTGGTGGACACATAAATAGCATTAATGAGGCCAAAAGTTGGCAGAGCAAACTTAAAATGCTCATGGACCACAATAAACCGCCGGTAACGCCTGCAGGCTGGCAGGATGGGTATTTGAAAGTGGGCATCCTTCAAGTCAAGTGCTACCATTCAATCTCCAGGGTAGACAGAACCTGGGACAAAGTGAGCGTCTTGAATTTCTCAATTTTTGGAAGGAGTTGAGGGTGCAAGTCTACAAAGGGCTGAGGCCTCCGTCCTTCCAGGTCACCAAAGATTTGCAGGAATAGCAACCACAACCTACTTATGATTCCGGCACCCTCTGATGGCTCCATTGGCCAAAAGAGCCCGCACTTTCTAGCGGAGCAGGGAGGGGTGGGTCTCCATCAGCCGGTCAGAAGTCTTCAAACGGGGTTTCTTAAAAGGGGATAAAGTAACCACTTGTCCGATGTGCTGTTCTGCCAGTGGGGTGGGTGATGTCGGTTACTGCTTCCAACCGGTTGCCCGTGATGGTAAGAGGAGATACTAAAGGGATTGAGGGGGTGGGGAGGCAGACTGGGTAGACCGCAGGCTGTGTGTCCCAATAAGCCTGTGGGAGCAGCAGCCATGAGGGGACTGGGGAGCCTGTTGACCTTGATGGTTGGGCGGGACGGACGCATAATGAATTCAAAACTCTCTCACACATTTTCAGATAAGTCTTCGCTGACATTTACCTCATTCAGGGATCATTTTCCCATTTTGCAGTGTGATAGTACCTGAATGTTCGAAGCAAGCTTTAGCCACTCCAATGCTGGAGAAATCCAGAGCTTACTTATCGAAGGCAGCTTAATACTGTAGGGACAATCTCGTCTAGCCAAAGGAAAGTCTCATGCAGCATGCCACAGGGCTCATCCTTACCAGCACTATTCTTGAGAGTGATAGAGAGACGGCAATTGAGAAGGAGCGGGGAACTGAGACCGAGAAATGAGATATGGAGAGTGTCTGTACTTCTGTTTACTCTTGCCCACCCCACCTAAGTAAATGGAGAAATGCTACCCACTATTTCAAATGTGTAGGCACGATGCTCTGATCTAATTCTGCTAAGAAAAATGAAGCCCGGGAAAAAATAATCTTTATAAAAATGCTTGCACTGTGAACATCACAGAGCAAGGTTAGGTTTATTGTGCCTCAGTAACACCAAAACTGAAATTCTCCTATTGAGGGATATAACAGCAAAAATATCGCATTCACATGCCTCCAGCTTACAAAAAGTTCCAAACCCAACTCGAAATGCGAAGTGTCTGAAACAGATTTTTTTTAATTTCAGACATAAATTATATGATAAAATTATCCACCATCCACCGGCCATCTACAATTATGCACCATTCACTGTCTGTCAGTACAATTACTCATTCAAACTACTTTGTTCAGAGCAGTAGATCTTAGGGAGGTAACCACCATGTTACACTGATTTAGTTCCTTTCTGAGTGGACAAACACCATCGGTTTCATTGACTGTCCCACATTCCATCTTTAAACTTGTCACATGTGATGTCCTTCAGGGATGACCCTTAGCCCCAATCTTTTCATCTTCTTTTGCTCCTTTTGCGAACCTGGTGGCATCTTTTGGACTGTCGTTCTTCGATTACGCTGATGACACCCAATAAACTTTTAGGTCAAAGGATCCCTTCTGAGGCACCGATATAAGCTGTTTGCACTGCCAGATGAATGAGGAACAATTCTCTTTGCTTAAATAGCGTAGAGACGGAAGAGCTGGTCTTCGGTAAACCCGACCTCAAGTCCTCTTATTGGCGGCTTGTTTCCTTTGGCACAGCTCTCACTCCAGCTGAATCAGCTCAAAACCTGGGGGTGGTTTTTCATTTCCATCTATCTTTCAGAATTCATATTTCCAAATTCACATCAACTTGTTATTTTATGCTAAAACTACTAAAGAAACACAATCCCCTTTTGAATCAAGAACGATGTTCGTTCAGCTCTTAATATTAAGTAGACTGGACCACTGCAATTCCTCATAATAGGCTTTCCTATTTTATTGATCCGTATAAGCTTGAACTTATACAAAACGCCACAGTATGTTTGATTGATAATGTGCCTAAATTTGCACAAGTAACACCGCTCCTTAATTTCTGACACTGGTTAGAAATGTATAAATGAATCACTCTGTATATGTCATAAGGCTCTGTTCCCATTCAATCTAATACCAACACGACCACTCGGTTTGCTTTTTACAACCTACCTGCAATCTCATGTCTTCTCACACTTTGTCATTAACCATCCCCCATTTTGAAAAAATCTCGCACAGGTAGTTACAGCTCCTATGTGGGACAGTCTCCATTTTAAACTGCACTTTCAATCTAATCTATTCCAATTCCATAAAGTATTAAAATACAGGTTTTTAGGTCTCGCCTGGCGGCGTGAAAAGCGCTGCTCGCCTCGGCAAGATTTATTGTTAACAAGGAGGCTTAGAAAAGGGCTTTAGCCGCGCCCCTCATTTCCATTGGCTGGCGTCACCGTTTACGCTAAACGTTGGCCTGCCAATGGAAATTAGGGTTTTTGGGTGACTCCCTTTGGCCTGGGAGCCGGACTGGGTAGCCTGTTTTGCTGCTGTCGCAAAGCAGTTTCTTATCTTTATGGGGCCATGTGTTTAAACACATGGCCCCATAAGGGCAAGAGATCCCCATGCTCAGGTTGGACCACACTTGTTTTTTGTAGGTACAGAAATAACAGCTGTGTAAAGTTGCTTTAAGCCTCTATGTTCACACACGTCGTGATGCTGCAAAAATTAAACAAGAGTCGGCGATGATTTCAAAGCTTTGTGTAAGCTCGGACTGCGCTTCTTTTTTGTAGGTACAAAATAACAGCCCCGTAAAGTTGCTTTAAGCTTCTATGTTCACACACGTCGTAACGCTGCAAAAAATAAACAAAGGTCGGCGATGATTTCAAAGCTTTGTGTTAAAAACGAAGGCACTTTGCTTGTAAGTGTGTACCCCTCCAACTAACTTTGAAGTTCAAAAGACACCGAGGTTTCCGTAATTATGCACGCACTGCTTCCAGCACTTCAGCACTTCAGTAATGGTGTAAGGCTGTTCTGGCGGGTCTCCGTGCAATGTGGGAGTCTCGTAATGTGTGCAAAGATACGTCTAGCTCAATAGATCAGAAAGTTGCAAAACAATATTTACACATCTGTGTCAAGGATTTATCTTAGAAGCATCTCGAGCCTTGATGAAACTCGGCTTCCCACCTCTTTCTTCTACCTCCAGGTTAGCGCGTTGCTAGGGATACGGTTTCAGTTGCAGCACGCAGTTTAGAGAGATAATCGTCATTAACAGGCTGCTAGGTACAGAGTGTACTGCTTGCTACCTCCTGACCAAACGGCTGTACTTGGTAAATGAATTTCAAAGCAAATGCAAGGAATGCTGCTTTACTAAAGAAAGCAACGGGCAAGAAGGGCGATAGACTTAAAACAAAAATGTATCTAAGTACAGTGTAAATAAGCGATTGCCATGTAAATAAATAAACAAATAAATGCATAAATATTTTGAGGGACCCTATTTTTTTTCTCAGGAGGACATTGCTAGCGCTGACGAATTCTGGGGTACCAGATTCCAATACTACCTAGTTTTAATTTAACCTTATGCCTCTTTTTTACAATTCTATATTTTCTACTGCTTTATCTTACTCTGCAGTTCTTTTCATCTCTGTTTTCTCCCCTTGTCACTGTTTTTCTATCTTTCTCTTTTTCTCCCTTTTCTGTCTTCCTCGCTCCTGCCCTGAGTTAATGTCTGATGAAGGAAAAATATGCCTCAATCCTCAACAAGCATTGGCAAAGCCACTAGTTCCCACCTATGCAAGAGCTATTGGCTTTACCAATGTGTTTTAGGCATGTCGTCCACCAGGGTGGCTGCTGTTCAACATGGGTAAACGTTAGTGGCATAGAGGAGAGTGGAGTGGCGTAGTGTGGGGTGTCGTAGAGTGGAGTGTCGTAGAGTGGAGTGTCATATTGGCATAGAGGGAATGGCACAGAGTGGAGTATAGTGTTATAGAGTAGAGTAGAGTGGAGTAGACTGATGTAGAGTGGAGTGGCATAGAGGGAAGCAGGTGTTGAAGAGTGGAATAGAGTGGAGTGTCATCGTGTGGAGTGTCTCGAGTAGCGTGCCGTCGAGTGGAATGTCGTCACATGGAGTGTCACAGAGTAGCGTATTCTAGAGTGGAGTTTTGCAGAGTGGAGTAGGGTAGTGTGGAGTTATGTAGTGTGGAGTAGCATAGGGAGGCGTGGCATAGAGTATCATAGAGTGGCGTGTTATTGGGTGTTATGGCATAGACAGTAGTGGAGGGGATAGAGTGGAGGGTGAAGGGTAGATGGGCATAGAGGTGAAGTAATAGAGAGGATGGGTGTGCCTGTAGAGTAGAGTGGCGTGGAGTGGCATGGCATGAGATGGCATAAAGTGGCATTGAGGGTTGTGGAGGGAGAGGAGTGGCATAGAGTGGAGAGGTGTGCAGTGGAGTACAGTGCAGTTCAGTGTAGTGGCGTAGAGTGGAGTACAGTGCTGTGAAGTGGTGTAAAGTGGCATGAAGTGGCATGGAGGGTGCTGTGTACAGTGGATTAGAGTGTTGTGGCCAACAGTGTCTGGTGTCTGCTCTGAGTGGCGAGGCTAGGGGAAGGGAGGGAGGGGGGAGACTCACGACAACAAAATACAAATAAATAAAAAAATAATAACTTACCTGACCGTCCAGCCGCACCACCGCACTTCTACTTCTCGCCAGCACAGTCTCCCAGAATCCCCTGCAGCCAATCCTGACGCTGCTCTCATTCATGAGAGCAGCGCCAGCATTGGCCTGAGAACCCTCGATTTGCACTCCTAGGGAGACTGGGAGCCTTTGACTTCTGTCTCCAAACCAGCAATGCAGCTGGGGTTGGAGAGACAGCTAGCCAAACCGTCATGTGCACTGAATCACAGTGCTCACCACTCTCCCTCCATGACTGCCCCTCCCCCCAACCCGATGGCCCTGCCCCCAACACTAGCGTGGGGGAGAAAAATAAAATGATAATAAACCTGGTTTATTATCATTTTATTTTTCAATGTTTGCAGCTGCTGGAGGGGGCCCTCCGCCATAGTAGAGGAGCTGCTGCTGGTTGTGGCGTAGAGTAGAGGGGAGTACAGTGGAGTTGCGTAGAATGGGGAAAAGTGCCATTGAGTGGCATAGAGGAAGTTGCATAGAGTGGAGTAGAGTGTTATAGAGTAGAGTGATGTAGATTGTCATAGAGTGGAAGGGAGTATAGTAAAGTGACGTAGAGTGAAGTGCCATGAAGTGGCATTGAGGGAGTTGCCATAGAGTGGAGAAGAGTGGCACGGCATAGAGTATCATAGAGTGGAGTGGCGTATGTTGAGTAGAGCGGAGTAGTGTGCCTTAGAGTAGAGTGGAGTAAAGCAGAGTGGATTGGCATAGAGGGAGTTGTATAGAGTGTCGTAGACTGGAGTGCTGTGTGGTAGAGTGGCATAGAGTACAGTGTTGTGGAGTGGCATAGAGTGGAGTAGTGTTGTAAAGTATAGTGTTGCAAGGTGTCATGGAGTGGCGAAGAGTGTTGTGGCATAGAGTGGAGTGGTGTCGTCAAAGCTTGACCCTGGGCTGCCTCTGAATCAAGAGGCACGTAATGGTAAAACAAATGAGTCTTCATGCAGGGAAGACAGCTCAAGGCTGCCCATGTTTCCAGTTAATTATATTGCTGTAGAGCTAAATGGCAAGTCTCATTATAACTTTAAACATAACCCTCAGAAAACCTAATCAGCCTTTCCAAGTAAACCTTGGAACAGTTTTTTAGGTCGACTCTGGGCAGCGCATGCGCTGCTCTGCGAGGCATGCTGTATTCGAGTATGGACTTGAAGCTCCACCCACACTTTTCATTGGCTTGTGTCATTGTCCTTTGTAAATGCTGGCTTCTGATTCGTTAATAGGTTTAGTCCCTCCTTAGTACCGCCTCGCCTTCATTTGTAACCTCCCATGAGGACTTGCCCTTTTACTTCTGTTGTTACACGGTGTGTCTTTTTCCGTCTGTAAGCACTATTTTCTTTAATGAATTTCTCCTACTGCAGGCACATCATGGTTTCCTGCAACATTCAGCGGCCATGCATGCTTTCACTTTTGAAGCTGCCAGGACAATGGCGGCCGCTTCTTTGACATGAAATGGGTCTACCATTTACAAGAGTTTGAGCTATTGGCATTGTAAATGACAATGCATGTTATTTATGTGTTAATTGTCAAAATAGATAAATAAAAGGCATTGTCATTTACAATGCCAATACCTTAAACTCTTGCAAATGCGAGACCTATTGCATTGCAAATGCGTGTTTTCTTTGCAAGTGGACTTTGGGTATTAGTGTCTTTATAAATACATAAATAAATATTACATATCAGATCGCTAGTTATGATCCACCTTCACTATTTTGATCCCTTCTAAACACACCAACCCAAAATGTACACTGACCGGTAACAACATATATATATATAATTAGGCTGCAGTAATACCTGGAAAAACAAGGACTACAGCCAACTTGCATTTAAAGATTTTCACTTGCTCCCCGAGGTAGGAGGATCAAGCTCAAAGGGCTGTGTAACTCAAAAGGAAGGAAGGTCCTGGTGTGCATTCAAAAGTGGACCAGACACTAAATCCCTACAAAAACTGATTTAGCTGAAACACACACCATCTGACAATCAAAGTTCAAAAGACCAATAACGGGGGGGATGCTTGAGAGAACAGGGCTCAGTGCTCTGAATGCTTTTCCATTATCTATGATGGCACACCTGAACCATTTCCAATTCGGAAACTATAGAAAAGTTCAGAACACCACATGGTGGAAAACCAACAGCCTAATAATTTGGTACAACTTTACTGATTACAAAAAGTGCGATTATAAATAAGTTCAATGAAAACCAACCTGTTTCTCTATGTCACTGACTTCTTGCCCCATAGAGAGCATTCCACTTGAATTTTGGGATTGAAACAGTAACTCAGCCGAGGTGTTGCTCACCAGTTCATCCAGTGCATCTACCTTTTTTCTTAAACTGTGTAGGTTTCCTTCAGCTTGCCTTCTCCCTTTACTCAGTACATCTGCTTGCTTGGACATACGGTTCCGGAGCTGAACCTAAGCATATGTTGGAACATATATTAGTACAGATGTTACACAGATTGAACATTTTCTTGCCTCACTAACTGGAGACAAACCTGTTCTAAAATTATTAAACAGGCAACACAATGAAGCACTGGACTTCCAGGAAGTCTGGCCTCAGTACTATGCATTATTTGTAAGCATACAACCTTGAGCCTGTCTTCATGTTGACGTAATTTCTCTCGGAGTGCTTCTCCCCGCCAATGTTCATCCTGTGGAAATAAGCACAAGTTCAAAACAGTTTTCAGTCTCACGGTATGGGGTTCTGTGCCATGTTACTCCGTTTTTGAATGACAACCACCACAAATATGGCCGCCAAGCACGGTAGGCAGTCATGGATATACGTGGGTAATAAAGATACAAACATAATTTAAAAATATACAGTTTAATGACAGTACAACATTTTAAAACATGCAAATGTCCTCACAGGAGCACTGGCATGCTCTACTAGACAACAACAAAGGGATAAAAGGCACAATGACATCACAAAAATAATAAAGTGAACCTTAGCAGTAAATGATTTCCAGTAAAACTTTATCAACAGCACGCGTTTCTAATCAAGACCAGACAAGGGGAGGAAGTTACAGCTATGATGACAAACTTTCCTGCTCCTTTTGGGAAACTGTTGCCACTTTGTACTTTACATAACTTGAGAAGTAAGAACTGTCTGCTAAGAAAATCACTATGACCTGTGACATGAGAAAGATGTTTCTTGCCTGAAGAATGCGAACAAATACTCTTTAACTTCTCTACAGTCTAAATAGGATACTCTTCACAAGCAGACTGCTCTACTAAGAACACCCGACTGATCTATTACAAAACAATGAGCGTTAAGATGACTGGAGGCCACCTGGGTTTCCCAAGGTGTTTGTTGAAACGAACAAATGCGTGGTACCATAAATACTCCATAAACTCATTCTTCAAACCTTCCTGAAACAGGACAGAGACCCTTGGCTTCTGTCACAAACAATTCCACCAAATAACCTTCTCTAAATCAATAGTATATAAAAAGCCTTTCAAGGTAAACTTGTTCATCAGCCTTGCAGTTTTCACTACTAGCTAGAGAGAGGGCATGAATGAGAACTGTCTGGCAGCTTAGGAATTGCAAAAATTTAGAAAGACTCTTGTCTTTTACAATATCAAAGGACAAGTTACTTACCTTTGGTAATGCCTTATCTGGTAGAGACAGGATCCAGCTGCAGATTCCTTATCTTAGAATGCACCAGACTGGATAGGGAAATCTTTCGAGCAGTACCTCCGCACGTAGGTAGAAGGCATTGAATTATTCTGCAGCGACATCGACTCTCGGATGCGACGTCATCGGAGTCTATATAAGCCCTCCTCCGACACACTGAGTCAGTTTCTTTGTGACCATTTCCGCACCAGCCACGTAGGGAAATCATCTCAGAAAACAGTGTGCCAAAAAGGGAAAAATCTTGTATCAACAAGTACAGATTGAAAAAACTGCAGTAGATTGCAAAGAGGGGATTTAGGAGACCACATGGCCCTCAGATCGCAGAGTGGGTAGGATGGGTGAGTCGCAAAGGAATCTGCGGCTAGATCCTGTCTCTACCGGATAATGCGTTACCGAAGGCGTTATCTAATAGAGACATCTAGCTGCAGATTCCTTATCTTAGAATCAGATATCCAAGCAATACCATCCTTGGCGGAGGCGCTGCGAACCGACCTCACCAAAGATACCCAAAAAGGAGAAGCGGGTCCAAAAGATGGAAGGGACAAGACTATCCGAAAAATTATAGATGAAGCAAAGATGCTCACCAAAGGACTGATCTCGAAGAAGGACCATGAGAAGCCCATATGGAGAAGAAAGCTACAAGACTGTGAGAAACACTGTATAAAACCAGTAAAAGAGGCAGCCCCAATGAGGGATGCAACCTGCGATCGGGGGATGCAAAGGAACCGAGGACAAGAGTTTATAGAGTCCAGGCTTTAACCAATCGAAGGAGCATACACAGTGTGCTCAGCCGCAGCAAACACATACAACGAATAAGAGCACCCACCGATTGTCAAGGAAACTAGCCTGAGAAACAGATTACAAAAAAGGGAACTTTAATCATAGAAGGATGGAGAAAAGAGAAAGAGAGAATAAATACTGAAGCGCATTGCTAGAAAAACTAGAATGGCAAAAGAAACCGTTCTTATACTGAGAACCGTGATAGACACATAAGGCATCCTCCATAACAATGTAACGAAGACGCTCACTTAAGAGAGGAGGGGAACAGAAAAGCACAACAAAGAAAGTTGAACCAGGCCAACAAGAAGGGTTTAGGTAAAATGCAGCGGCATACACTGTATAGAAGGCCAGATGACCAAATATGCAAAACACACATATATATAAATACAGGCAGCAAAAGACATCTACAAGAGATCTATGCAAGAGAGAGATACATACATGTAGAGACATTCAAGATAAATGTATAGAAGGATAAATATGCATATAAAAGAACAGCAATTCCTGTTGAGACACAAATCATACAGGTTGCAGCAAAAGTATAGCCACAGGACGAGAAGTGGAGGAACCAGGGACACTCCCAGATCAGAGGTAACCAAGGAAGGACAGAGATAATACATTCTACCATCGTAAAGTAGAGATTACGACAATAACTGAGGTGGAGAGAAAAAAAGGAACTGACATCAGCGCATCGGAGGATGGCTTATATGGACTCCATTGACATCATATCCAGGAGTAGATGTTGCTGCGGAGCTGCTCAACGCCCTCTACCAACTCACAGAGGTAAACGCGCAGAGGTACTGCTGAAAAACTTCCAGATCCAGTTTGCGGCCCGGTGAGGATTTCGAAGATAAGGAATCTGAGGATTGATGTCTCTATCAGAAGAATGAATGCAAAATAAAGGTGGGGACTCCTGTGACAACATATTACCCATTGATGGATTTTCTGTAGTAGTCCTCAGGTAACTCACAAGCATGAATGATCATGACGTTGCACAGACTCCCTTTCTAGGTTCATCACTCAAGATCTTGCTGGAGAGTGAAAAAGTAAGAAAGGTATGAAGGGCTTTCAATGCTGATATTACTGGTTATGGAGCACCTAATAATTGGAACTCGGCCAAAACTGTACTAGTAGAGCAAAATTCAAACTAGGTGATTTAGGTAGAGCATCTGCGAGTATTACGATAGCATGAAAAGGAATTCCTGGCCAGGAAATTCAAAACAGTTTGTTAAATACTCCAATCCGCAAGGGGGGACAGCCTTTGGTAATGCTCTTTCCAGTAGATACGTACATAACCACAAATTCCTCACTTTTTAAATATCCCCAGACGAACAGGTTACTTACCTTCAGTATCAATATATCGGTAAGAAACATTAGTTAGTGATAGATTCTTTACCTTAGAATTACCCCCTGGCGTCAGACTGGATCTGGAAAGTTTTCGTCAGCAGTACACCTGCGCGTCGGTAGGCCTCGTCGTGCGACTCCACGTACGTTGTTGGTGTCGTAGCCGCCGAGATGACGTCGCTGGAGCTACTTAGACGCACCCACGCGCGCTGACGTCAGTTCTGTACACGACTTTCCGTGCCAGGAACGCAGAGCCATGCAAGGTACTGACCACTGGTGCATTGAAACTAGGGCACTAAAAGGGATGACCGTAACCCTAGAAATTAGTTCGCAGAACGGGGGGGATGGGTGGGGAGGTACGGAATCTATCACTAACTAATGTTTCTTACAGATATATCGTTACCGAAGGTAAGTAACTTGTTCATCTGAAAGAAACATGTTAGTGATAGATTCCATACCTTAGAATAGATACCACAGTAATACCAACCCCGGTGGTGGATCTGCAATCACACCAGAAAGTTACGGAGAACAGAACGGCCAAAGATGCCATCTATCCGGACTTGACTGCCAAGGCAATAATGCTTAGTAAAAGTGTGCAGCAAGGCCCACGTGGCTGCCTGACAGAGGTCTTGCAGTGGGACACCACGTCCCAATGCAGTAGTAGCTGCTGTCACCCTTGTCGAATGGGTGCGCAACCCCACTGGAGGTTTCTTTTTAGCCAGAGAATAACAGGCATTGATACACAAGATGGGCCAGCGGGAGATAGTCCTCTTGTGTACAGCCCAACATTTCTTGGCACCTACGTAGCCAACAAAGAGTTAGTCATCCACCCGGAACTGTTGTGTGCAATTCAGGTAAAATGAGAGTGCACGATTTGGGTCCAGACGGTGGAACCTCTCTTCCTCTCTGGAAGGGTGCGGAGGTGGAAAGAAAGTGGGCATGGTGATAGTTTGCCCAATGTGGAAAGCAGTGACAACCTTTGGCAAGAAGGACGAGTGCGAAGCACAACCTTGTCCGGATGAAACGACAGAAAAGGAGGCTTCCAGGAAAGAGCCTGGAGCTCACTCACGCGCCTAGCGGAGGTGATGGCAACCAGAAAAGCAATCTTCAAAGTCAATAAACAAAGCGGCTCAAAAGGAGAGCACATCAAATAAGTAAGAACCAGATTCAAGTCTAACTGCGGCATCACAAACTGAATAGGAGGAAAAAGGTGAGTAATGCCTTTGAGAAATCTATTTACAACAGGAGACTTGAAAAGAGAGGGCTGATCAGGGAGCCCGAGAAAGGCCGAAATTGCAGAAAGATAGCCCTTAATAGTGCCCAGAGCAGAGCCCTGCCGAGCCAGAGAAAGAAGGAACAAAAGGACTTCTGAAAGAGGGGCAGAAAGGGGATCCACAGCCTTTGCTGTGCACCATCCATCACATTTGTTTCACCTGCAGGCATATACCGATTTAGTGGAGAGACGCCTGACTGCCAGAATGATATCACAAACCTCAGGACACAAGTCAAATGGAATCAACTGTCGCTGCTCAATCTCCACGCATGAAGGTGGAGGCTGGACAGGTTCGGGTGGAGAGCCGTCCCCTGCTGCTGTGACAGAAGATCCTCCTGAAGAGGCAGTTGGATCGGGGGATCCACGCTCATACTGAGTAGCTCGGGATACCAAACTCTTCGAGCCCAGTCCAGGGCCACAAGAATTGACCTACGCTATCCAACGCTTTCCCTGTTCCAACTGTTGCACTCACAGGAGTGGTAATAGTAAATTTAACCCTCTCGCTACCCTACGGTAAAAATATTGTATATGTTTGGTTAATAATATATATATGTATATATATATATATATTCCAACCAGATGAGTCGCTTTTAGAACCCTGCCGCTTTTACAAAGGCGGGCCCCGGATGGGATAGCGAGTCCCAATACATACAGCCAAAACCTTCTCCTCGGTAAGAAAAGCAATCCGGGCCACTTAGAGATGAAAAGCGTGTTTATTTAATGGCTTCCTCGACGCGTTTCGCAGATAAATCTGCTTTATCACGAGACAGAAACCGAATACCAAGTGCTCTTTAAATACAGTCACATGTTTGTTCAATTCACATCCATGGAAAACAGACTAGTAGGTATATCTACGGGCTGAGTTTGTTACTCTTAGAGGTGAGTAAATAACAAAAGTGAATATAAATATAAATAAAGGTAGTTGCAGAAAGCGTTATAAGGTCAGACACGCAAAATGCAAAAAATTAAATTCACTGGACTGAAAATAATACAAGTGCAAATATAGCATAAATCAGCAGAGCACGTTCAGGAATTCAGCATTTTCAATTAATATATCATAGTTATATATTCATTATATATACCGCCCAAGTGGGCAAAAAATGCAAATCATAATTCCTTCCACCATACACACTGGCATGACGCGGTAAAGCCCAAGTGGGCATATGTTGCTCATAGTATTAATTCAAATGGTCCATATCATTAGTCTTATGTACTCAGGTACTCCCAGAGGTCCAACAGATTCCCAATTATGATCACCAACAGATTCTGTAGACCAAAATTAAAAAATACAAAGATCAGTGACTGTTAAATCGGTGCAAAAAAGGTGATAAAAGGTGGTTAAAAACAGCAGGTAAGTATATACATAGCAAGCTCGCAGTTTAACCCAAGTGGACATTTAATTCCTCATGCAAATTATGACCATTCGGTTGGGTCGTCCTATACTTGATAATTAGTCTGGACTCTAGTCTCCTCATTTCCTTTATGCGATCTCCTCCTCTCTCTCTTATCGGAACTGTTTCCAGTACACAAAACGACAGCATATTGGCATTGCTATTGTGGTGTGTGGCAAAGTGCCTGGCGATGGGATACTGTCTGTCATTGTTTGTTATCGCCCGCATGTGTTCCAATACCCTTTTCTTGGCTTGATGTTTGGAGCTACCAATGTAGCATAATTGGCAGGGACATTGCAGAGCATATATGACATGATCTGTAAGGCAAGTGACATGCTTAGTGATTTTGAACTTGCTGGTGTCTTTAGATAACTGTATCTCCTTTAAGTTTTTACTGTTGCGACAGGCTTTACACCTGTCGCAGGTGTAAAAACCTTGCACCGGAATTCTAGGTTTCACTATCTTGGGTAAGAGAGTGGAGCAGAGAAGGTCATTAAGGGATTTAGGTCTCCTGAAAGTAAGTTGGGGATGATCAGAGATTTCAGGGGCCAGGTCTTTGTCTAGCTTTAATATGTTCCAATATTTACTGAGTGCTTTCCTCACTTCTTTAGAATCACAGTGATAGTCCGTGATAAATCTGCTCATATTTTTAGAAGGTGATTGGGTTTCTTCCTTTCTAGTTTTAAGTAGGCTAGTTCTCTCTCGTTTGTTGGCCTTAGCTAGGGCATTAGCTATGCATTTGCCTCCATATCCTCGTTCCTTAAATCTGTCACTCATCAGAGTTATCTCCTTTTTATAATCAGTTTCGTTCGAGCAATTTCTTTTAGCCCTCAGAAATTCTCCTAAAAGGATAGAGTTGATCAGATTAGTGGGGTGGCAGCTGGAGGCATGTAATAGACTATTGCCTGCTGTACTCTTCCTAAATAAAGTCGTGGTAAGGTTATTGTGTTTCTTTTCGACTTTGACATCAAGGAACTCAATGACTGTGGGATCGATATGACTAGTAAAACTGAGATTATAGTTATTGGTGTTGAGGTCTTTAACAAATTCCAATGCTTCCTTCTGGTTACCGTTCCAGATGATAAAAATATCATCTATGTAACGGAGCCAGCACACAATGTTGTTGTTGAATGCTTCGGATTTGTAGACCACTTGCTCTTCCCATAGTCCCAGGTACAGACAGGCAAAGCTGGGCGCCAGACAAGTCCCCATCGCGGTGCCCAGTAGCTGATGGTAAACTGTGTTGTTAAATAGGAAGTAGTTCTTGGTAAGGCATAAATATGCCATTTCAAGAAGCATCTCAGTATGTAAGTGGTAGGAGATAGACCGTGTTTTAAAGAAATGCCTGCACGCCTCGATACCTTGCTGTTGGGGGATGCAGGTATAGAGGCTGCTGACGTCCAGGGTCATAAACAACCAGTTGGGGTCACAGGACATGTCATTAATTCTTTGTAAGAAGTGACCGGAGTCCCTAAGGTACGAAGGTAAAGTTTGCACCAAGGGTTGTAGGAAAAAGTCTACGTATCTAGAGGTGTTTTCCCAACAACTCCCTCTGGATGATACGATAGGTCTACCTGGGGGGTCAGTCATGCTTTTGTGGACCTTAGGTAGGAGGTAGAGCGCTGGTATTTTGGGGTATTTGTTTAGGATAAAATTAAACTCATCCTTACTTATCAGCTCACTTTCTCTCCATTTATTGAGTTGCTCTGTGTACTCTGAGACACACTCCAGGTAAATAGCCCTGCTGCTTTTTTCATATTTGGTACAGTCACTCAATTGTGACAGGCCCTCCTTGATATATAGGTCTCGGGGAAGCACCACAATGTTTCCCCCTTTGTCCGATCTTTTAATCACAATACTTTTGTCATCGTTAAGGGATTTGATTGCTTTAAATTGTACATTTGTAAGGTTACATTTCACATAGTTATTGCGCTTAGACATGCTTTCAAATTCTTTCATCATCGCCTTCTCAAAGATATCAATAGATTCATTAACAATTTGTGGCATAAATATAGATTTTGGCCTAAAGTTGCTGTTATACTTTAAACCAATGTTAATCTCGTCATTGATCAGATTAAGCATAGCACTATTAGGTATGTCCAAGTATATATTAAAATTATTATTTTTATTTTTTAAGTTACATTAATTATTTCTTAATTTTAAGTTTATTTAAGTATTTTAAGTATGTTTAAATTAATTATATTTATTATTATATTAATTTTAAATTACTTTTAAGACATTTAAAAAATTCGATATTTTGACTGTCTATATTTTTTACAATCGATATTTTGGAGTCGATATTTTTGTACTTACCTGTTTGTAGATAGGAAGTCGATATTCTGGCATTCTATATTTTCTCCACGATATTTTGGCAGGTCGATATTTTGCTCCTCGATATTCTGTCAGTGATCCATGCAGCACTCCTGCATGTTTTGAGATCATCACCTGCCAAATATAAACTTTGAATGTTTCCCAGACTGTGGCGAAATGTTGTACGGAGAAGATGTTGTTAGTAAAGAACTCCTCTATCGTCGTCGCCAGCTCCTCTTTAACCCCTTCCACGCTCATGACGAGCTGGGCTCGTCATGCAGTAGCCTCCTCGCACGCTCATGACGAGCCCAGCTCGTCATGAACCAATGAGGATCACGAAATCCCAGCACAGCAGGGGAATTCCCATAGCATCCAAGAGGTTAAACACCGTGTCATGTACTGAGTAAGGAGGGAAGCGCCACGTGAACGCCGGGACCCGAGGTGTGTCATAGCTCAGTGCTAGTTGAACCGGGGAGTGGTCGGAATATGTGCGCGGGAGATGCTCGCAGGAGAGTACCCTCTTCTCTAACCCCCCAATATTAGCCAAAAGTCTATACGGGTATGAGTATCATAAGCACTGCGGGAGATCTATGCCTCCAGATATCTAGGAGCCAGTCTGCATGCATGATATCCCGCAAGACTACTGCGGCAGCTGCTGAGCGTCTGGGTGGGCCCTGTGACCTGTCCATGTCAGGATCCAAGATACAATTAAAGTCTCCCCCCCAAATCTGTGCGATCCCCACCCCATTGTACCATTTTAGCTGCCAGTGAATTATAAAGTTGGGGGACATCATAATTCGGGCTATACCCTCCCATTAGGATGAATTTCAGGTCACTCTTCTTGCAAAGAGTCACTGCGAACCTGCCCTCTGGGTCACTCAACAAGCCTGTCATCTCCACCCTAGCCTTTCTATCGATCCATAATATAACACCTTTGGCATGGGATTTGAAATCAGAGGAAAAGCAAGTTCCTTGCAATTTATGTTGCACATCTTTGCTACGTTCTGGGGTGAGATGAGTCTCCTGCAGAATTGCAACAGACACAGAGTATCTTTTTAAATAAGCACCTATTTTTCTGGCATAATTTAAGCCACGAACATTAAAAGTGATGAGTTGAAGACCCTGTGGTCTTACCCAGTCAGAGCCCATGTGATGGGAGTGACCGATTTGGTGGACGGAACCCCTTGCCTACGGTGTACACTGTGCGAGAAGAACGTAACGAAATAATATGAATGCAATCATACATGCAAATATAGAGAACATTCCCTCCCACACCACGAAAACCCACAACACATGCGGCTATTTGCATCCCCCCCACACATCCCAACCCCTGGCAGCAAACAATATCCCCCCAGAAAATACAAGTAGTGGGATACACTTGGGGGCAGATGTTGCCATCAGTTCTGGTTTCCCACGCCACCATATTTACAATCTAAGTCACTAAAGCTGAGATTTGAGTCCCTGTGAGTTGCTGAATACCACGGTCCATGCACCCAGCGAGATATGCATGCATCTGACAGTCAATCATTGTTCTTAGAATCATTGATCAAGCCAAATCCCAACATTACATACCAGATGTGCCATTATCTATCTAGACCCCTAACCCCCACACATCAAATCTCGCTAGTTACCCATATTGTCTCGTGATAGTTCATGAGATTTCGATAACCGGACAATTTTTACAGTCACCCTTCTTGTGGTTGCTCCTCGTGGAGACTTGATGAATCCTCCGCATGCCCCTGCGAAGTCGTCGGTGAACCAATCGCTGTTCTCTATCCTTGATAGCGCGTAGGACAGCTTTAGGGTCAGTGAAAAAGTGGACCTTACAGTCCAGTTTGATTCTCAACTTCATGGAGTAGAGCATGCTATATTTCAGATTTAGGTCCAGGAGCTTCTTTTTTGCAGGGATAAAAAGCCTATGGGCCTACTGAACTTGCAACGTAAAGTCAGGAAATAGGGAGTTGTCTGATCCCTCGTGATGTAGCGATTCCAGTTCCCGGGCCACACGAAGGGCAGAATCACAGACCCTGTAATTCAGGAAGCGCAATTATTGGCTGAGGGGGCGCTCCAGGAATGGGCCTAGGTGCCAATGAACGATGTGCACGTTCTATGATAAAAATTTCCAAGAAGGTGTTTCGGCCCAAAAGTGTGACAAGAAGTTGCTCTACAAACTGCTCCATATTGCCAATATTGGATGATTCAACCACACCTACAAGGCGAACTTTGTTCCGCCTCGATCTAGCTTCCAAGTCTTCGGCCTTTGCTTGTAGCGCACGTAGAATTTTATCCCTTTCCTTGTCAGTCTCTGCATCAGCACGTATGACATATTCGATGTCAGAGACCCGTTGTTCAGCGGTATCAAGTCGTTCCCCATACTTGTCCAGTCTTTCCGACATGCGATCCATGCGAAAGGACAGTGTGCCGATTTTGTTGTATTTCTGTTCCTGCTTCCGGGTCCTCTGAGACATTGTCTTGTTCCGAGGGGGGGGGTCCCTCAACCTTACGTTTTTGTGCAAGTCAAAATGCAGCTGGATTGTAGCTTATCCGTTTTGCCCATGAGGCGAAGATAAGCACAGGTTAAGCAAGTAGCGCAGGATTATCACGTTTGTTGCTAGGCACTGCTATGCAGGAACACGCTCTAGTTGGGGATTCTGAGTTGTGTGAGGCCGTGGGATCTGCTACAGTTCATGCGCCACAGTGCGCGTAGTTCTCATTTTGTGTCCACTCGTGTAACTAATAATAGCTGATCACCTTGTAATGGCTTCAATGTGGCGATACTTCTCACCCAGAAACGCCAATTTTGTATTTCGCGGGGGGATCGGGACAGGCCTCATGCGACGGTATCTGCCTGAATGTACCAACCCGGCTCCCCAAGGATATGGGCACTCCCAGATTGAAGATCACCTCTCTTTTATCCCTGGCCTTTTCCATCAGCGATCTTAAGTACTATCGGATGCCTGCAAGGAGAATTCCCTTCTATGGAAAGACGTATAGGAGACCTGCGCCTCACTGCAGATGAAACAAATCTCCCAAGGATCCTTCTAATAAAAATCCCAGTGCACAGTAAGTGTTACTCTTCTCCTTCTCAACAGTGGCACAAAAAGCCAGCCATAGCATGCCCCACTATGCCATGCATGGAGAGAAAGGCTTCCATAGCCAACCGAATAACACAAATCTACCAAATATTGATGTGGAGCTTTCACTCCACTAGGGAGCAGAGACCTTGACCGAGTGAGGGTACGTCTGTCACTACTGTGAGCTCTGGCAGAGGTAGAGAGTATGGCCTGTCGACAGACATGTTGGCATACACCTGCCACCATAGAAAGTCCCAGGCTACCTTCTTTGAGATACAGATGCTCTCCAACAGGAAGCCCCAGTGTTGTGCCCAGTCAAAGTAGAGGTTCAATTTCAAGGCCTGCAAGTGCCAGGAGGGACCAGCAGGATGCATGAGGCCAGGAGTCCAAGACGCCTCAGAACCACTTGCACTGGAATTCAGGTTTGTGCCAGAAACAATGGGATCATGTCCTGAATGTCCTGGAGTTGATGCGAGGCACTGGAATGCCATGGATGCCACTGTGTGCAGGATGGCCCCTATGAAGGGAATTCTCTGTGCAGGCATCAGATAGGACTTAAGCTCGCTGATGGAAAAGGCCAGGGATAAAAGAGGGGTGATCTTCAATCAGAGGCAGCCTGCAACTAACTTCAGCAAGTCCACCTTTAGAAGCCAGTTGTTGACATACAGACTATGATTATCCCGACCTGCTCAGATGGCCCATGACCACCGCCATTGACTTTAGTAAATGCCCGAGGGGTGGAAATGTTCCAACCCCACGACGAACTAAAGTCAGCTTTATGAAAGTAGGCACCTTGCAGGACCAAGCATTTCATCTAGTACCTTCTTACCAGGGCAGAAAGAACCTGGAGCAGCTTGAGCATCTTGAATTTGTCTTTCTGTAAGAAGGCATTAATGGGCGAAGGTCTAGAATTAGACCGAGCCCACCATATTTCTTTGTGGGTCCTGTGTGGCTCCTATTTCCTGATTTGGCCTATAATGCTCATGAGACTCCTCCCTCCCCCAAAATATATCTGGACCTGGATGATTACCTGGATGAGTACACTTGTCTGATTGGATCAGAATTACGTTTCCAAATACTGGAGGACTCCATCCTTACGAACCACTATATGAAGAGCCGACATTTGAATGTAGCCAACCTTGACTTATCCACAGGTACAACCTCCAGGTACACAGGTTACCCCCTGTCCTGAAGAAGACCTGCAGGCTGAGGCACTCATTTACCCCTAAGCCGGGTCGAAACATCGACGCCCATCTACGCCCTACCTGGACCACGCCCCCCTATTCACCGAATAAGTGCTACACAAGAAGTCATTGTGTAGTATCAAACTAAATGGAATTATAATTATGTTTGAAACAACTGTGGCCAGTGTTATCAAGGACTTAAAGTGTTTAATAAGTCCACCCTTGAACTGCTTATCTTTGCCTTCACTTTTCACAAAACCTTGTTCACCCTTCCATCACAAGAGCACTCTCTCTCTCCCATTGCACGTTCTAGGAGTAACATCCTTTGTAACTCCTGAATTGAATGATTTTATGGTATTAAAAATTTCTTTTTTAAAGTAATTTTTGGTTGTTGCACTTATACCTAACAGCAATGTATTAATACAGTAAGCCAGAAGGTTGCGGCTATAATTAATAGACTAATTGGGGGAGCTGATGGCACCCGGGTGTAAGGAAGTATGCTTTCTTTAGTTGATTGTTACCATAAATCCACCTCATGCAGAAACAGGATGAGTTGCAATTTTGTCTTAATAAATCTTTTCAATAGGCAGTAAGTCTTATGGCCCATCAAATTGTGCTTCTTTTGCTAGCAGAAAATTCATGAAGTATATCCATTGTTATTTTTTCTGTAATGGCAATTTCTATATGGCTCATTGTTATCGAATTTACACCCGTCTTCTAGCAGTAAATTAAAAGACTGGGTAATGTTGTGGTTTTCTTATACATTTGAAGCATTAACACAGTGTGATGATTTTAGCAGCCATTTGACAGAGGTTACTCTATTGCAAAGGTGTGGAACCAACCGCTCATATATACATTTGGGTCTTATTTGTGAGGTATAAAACTGCAAAAATAAACCACTGCCATCCCCACACAGGATGCTGAAGTCTGTGTGAGGTACATCTGTCACCGTATTGATCAGGCTCCACTTCTGTTAGAGTGGCCTCTGCTTATTGTTGTAATGTGTATTCCATCATAAGGAGATTCTCTGAGGTGTCATGACATTGTTACCATAACCTCATATGGCTCGTTAGAGCAGAGGCCAGGGCCTTGGTTGTCTTTGTGAAATTGAATTCTCAGCTGTAAATCTTTAAAACAATCAATCTATTCCATTTGCTATGTCAGTTTTATTTTCAAAACTGTCAGCAGCATGAATCGACTCTTTGTGTGAACACGTGGTTCACATCAAAGGCCATTTTATTTTAACTAGTGCCAGTACCCAAGTCCTAAACTCAGTCATTCTCTTGAGTGGGATACCCAAACCAAATTGTCATCTACCGGTTTTAAATTTATGCAGCATCCAGTGAAGCCTTTGTTGCTGAGCTTTTAATTACTATGGATACAGACGAATGACGTCCACCTTATTTGGGCCTTTCAGCTAGCACCTTAATGAGTTCCTCCATTTCATCTCAATGTTGTCCGCCATATTAGAAAAACAGTTCTGGGGTTTGAGAAATTCACCAAGAATTGGTAACTCCTGACCAACATTTTACCCACAGCACATCCAGCCTTTTGAATTTTGTTGATGGCGTGAGCTTGGGTTTCTTGAGAGAGGTGACAGGTATTGAATGAATTTCTGCATGCGCTCCTGCATGCGTTCCTAAGCAGCACTAGTTTTAAGGTGTACGTTTCTAATTACTTTCACTTCTGTATGTTGTGGAACATGTTACACCTGGACGAAATGTGCGCTTAACCTCCACTGAATTCTGGTATCCTTAGTAATAAATAGGTATATGCAGTTACTTTGACTATGAAGCTTTAAATAAATAAGTCAATGGCCATCCATTCTGATGAATCGTTCCCGTCTTCCTCACAATTTTCTACAAATTGTTCTATGTAGTACATAGTACTACATAGATCACATGTATCTTACTCTTCATCAATGCTACCAGCATCAGATTATTAAGTGACCAATCCTTTTACCGGGTACTCTTTCAGTAGTACGACCTATTGAGCTATCCTTCTCAAAGCTAATTACTTTTGATATTTTTATATTCTGGGAAAACATTTTGAAATTGAAACTTAATCGATCCTCCATGGAGATGAATTACGTTCGGCTCAAGATCTAGTTGTCTTACCAATAAAAGTAGATGTTATTCGTTGGGGGCAATCGTGTTGTTTAGTAGATTGCCGGTAGGCATTGGTGTTGACATTGAATTGAAACGTGGGTTGGCTCCATGTTTTGATCTCTTTTCAGAACATCGTCTCTTGTATACTAAAGGCTTCTTTCAATTACATTTTTTTAACATTGTCCTCTTGGTCTCCATATTTCCATCGTCTGGACTTGTCATGTTCAATATCTTAGTGTTTCATTTAATTTAAGAATCTGAGACATGTTCATGCTGGTTTGGCTTGCCAGACAAATTCCAAGCTGATGTTTCACCTGAAGACATTGGGGCACATGCATCAACCTATTTAGGAAGTGCAAACGGTGCGAATCGGTAAATTCGGCCGTTTGCGCTTCCTAAATACGTTTTTGGGATGCATGAAACAATTTTTCAAAATTCGCTTTTTTTTGCATTTCCTAAAAATGCGAATGCATTTAAGGAATCGCATTTGTGCGATTCCTTAAATGCAATGCATCAATTTTTAAAAAAATGCGAATTTTGAAATAGGAAGTGCAAATTAACACGAGGTTGATCCTTGTGTTAATTTGCGAAATTCTTTTAAAACAGCACAAAAATGCATTTTGGAAAGTGTCATGTTACACACACACATGTCCTTAGGACATGTGTGTGTGAAACATGCACTTTAAAATACATTTCAGGGGTGCAGGGGGGGGGGTCCTTTGGACCCCCCTCTGCACCCTTGCAATGCATCAACAAATTGCGAATTCCAAAAAAAAGAAATGCAAAACGGCATTGATTCCTATGGGCCTTCTAGGCCCATAGGAATCAATGCAATGCCATTCCTTAATTGCGATTCGCAATTAAGGAATCGCAATTTCCGAAAATTAAGAAATCCTAAAAACTTTTGGGATTTCTTGATGCATAGGATTTTGCAATTCCTAAATTGCGATTCCTTAATTTTCGGAATTTAGGAAGTGCAAAATCCTACAATGATGCATGTGCCACATTGTAAGCAGGCCAAAGGTTTTCAAAGTTTTGCAGTCACTGTAGTTCCACAAAGGACACTGTTTGCAAGTACATTCAAGGGTACTACTAATTACATGGGCGAAAAACCTCAACTTTATTATCTCCATACCAAAATGAGTAAACCTCCGAAAAGTACAAAAAATGTAAACAAATTGGAATTAATATTCATAAGTTCAGAATTAAAAAATCTTATTGCAGAAGGTTTTTGTATTATTGTTATTGTGGCACTGTTAACACCAAGTGCGCTGCCTAAACAAATAGTGAATATTCAAATTAAAAAATCTATTTGAAGATTGAATACAAGTGATGGCCATTGTGAACTCTGGATCAATATCAGTCAGTCAGAATATCTTTATTCAACTTATTTAAAAGCCATACAAAGAGGGGAAAAAATTAAAAACATTTCATACAAGGTTTTTCATCCTTTTTCTTAAAAAACAGTAAATACAGACAGACAATTAAAAAGATTACAGACAGTTAAGAAAATATTACATTCAAAGATGAGTATAAATGGTAAAACATTTGCTTTAAGGCGAATCTAGGCAGACAGCTTTCACCCTTGAGGCGGCTACCAGAAAATTAGCTATACAAAAAGTGATGTGGGGATTAGGCAGTGATTGTAAAAAGAGCAGGGCCGGTCTGACTTGAGTAAAGCCAGCCTCTTTAAGAATGGGCAGCAAGTATTTTTTTCTTGGCTCTAAATACAACCCACAAAACATGACAAAATGCATTGTATCTTGTACAGAAAACTGGTCGCAGCTACAGGGCAAGGCTAGTTCCGGCTTCTGCCAACTTTTAAAAGAGCCTAAATAAAAATGTAACAAATTAAATCTAAACTTAGTTAAAAGGAACCTATGGAAAGGAATTGTAACAAAACCAAGGTAAGGTGCTAGTGAAAATGAGTTAACAAGTAAGCAATGTTCCCTTACTGACGGTTTCGCCAGTTCACGTTCTTCATGGCATGCTTCCTTCCTTCCCATAAAGGACTTCTTTACAAAATCAATGTCATGTACCTTGATGTTCTCGGGGGAGGAGAAAAGCTCCGGACGTCCCAGATCTAAGAATGCCTTAGCCAAATACGCCAACCAAGGGATCTTATTAGATTTGTCCAGAGACAGGACATCAGACATGATTTTATGATTTAGTGGAAGTTCTTCGTTCATCCACATTTTCAACCAAAAGATCAGAGGGGCCATGCTCAGCGTGTCAGACAAAAAATGTCAATATCATATTTGGAGAGCTTTGTTGCAACTATGGGACGTCAATAGTTTTCATTTATGAAAAATTAGATAATATTCATTGTGCAAACATTGAAAGCCTTATTACAAGTCAAACTGAACGAAATAACATATGCTTTTATACGTTAATTCCACTGCATCTGACTACTACTAGTTACGTTTTTCGACACCCAGCTTTACAGCTTTACAGGCCGTATATGTATGCTGCAGAACAGCTGGAATAGGGGATTCAGTGTGGTTTTAGGACTGGAAAAATCAGTCCCACATGGTATTCCCATGAGGTTTTATTCATTGTTGCACAGTAAAGGGCAATTTTACCAGGCAGAAATGGGTAAATCGTAAGTGGCTTTACAGCAAGAAGACCCAGTACTGTGCAACTAGGAATCGGGGCTTAGATGGGTAAACACAGCATATAAAAATGATTTAAGATCTTCGGCATGGCTTGTAACCCATTAATGAAAAGCTTTCTCAGTGATTCCGATATTTTTTACCCATCATAACATTCATAAAACATCCTGCTACATGCTATTTGTCTTAGAAAGTGAAGTACAGGATGAACAGAATTAACAGTGAATAGAAAGAGATGCAATAGTCACAAAATTAACAGTGGTAACATTAAAATACAGAAACAGCAACTCACCATCATATGGATTTTAGAGCTTCCTAACTTTTCTTCAAATAACATGTGTCTCCGCTCATGAGCAGGGTATGGAAAGTTCTCCTTTAAGCTTTCCAGATCAGACTGTAGACTTTTGTCATCTTCAAGATCAGATTCCAGATCTTGGCGTGGCTCTTGACAGGACTGGTCTAGATCCTGAAGGTTACTTCTGATTTCTTCCCTGACTTCAGATTTGAGCACCCTCATTGCCCTATTTATTTCTTGCTGCCTCTTCTCTAGCTCTTCTTGACTTTTATTCTAAACAAAATAGAAAAATTCCTTTACATTAGTACCAGAAACGTTCTCAAATTGATATGGCCTACAAACCACGGATAGCAAGCACTTTTTAAAATGGGCTGCTACAGCTGATAGTTAACCAGCAAGCAGTTTCACAATGGAACAAGTACAGTTAGACAATTGGTACTTTCCAAAGAACAATACTTTAGTCTGGACAAGCACTGCAGTGTCGCAAAATAACAAAGAAGTATCCTGTATGCCTTCACTTTTAGTGTGAATTCATTCAACATATTTTTAAGACTATTTATATTGTGTAGCAACCATGCATATTGTGCAGCAGTCATACAACACAGACGTCTGCAAAATGGTAGCAATGAAAAGTACTCAAGACCGGGAACAAAAGACAGTGGCAGCTGCAGCAGTGATGATCACTGTCTGGGGAAGGGGCATCTAGAACGGTCCTATCTACCAGTGCAGTGGAGGTCAGATGGCCGCCTCCCTCTCCTCATATTCGAGGTGGCTCTAGGGACCCCTACACAGTTCCAGGTTAACGAGTGGTCACTCTAGTGTAGTTCCCCCAACCATTCCCCAACTGACACACTCCCTCTCGCACATACACACTGTTGACTCCTCTTGTGGCCAACCAAGCGATCGATCTTCAGGAATCAGCTCTAGGGGAGCCATCTCAGCCGCCTGTTGGGGGCGCAGCATCAGGTACAGTTACAGTCAGTTGGTTAACCATCTTCTCCCACTGCCCCAGGTCCAGTGAGCATTCTCTTTTTTTTTTTATTTTTTTTTTATTAAACAAGCCGTAGGAAAACATTGGTACATTAAATTCTTCATAGTTGGACAAAAATTTACAAACAATATACAAGAGACAACCCTAGATAATAAAATACCACAGCGAAAATACAATAACTGCAATAACATACCGATATTAAAGTGCTAGTACATGAGAAACAACTGATATTATACATCGAACCTTCTACTATAATTCATATAAACATTCATATAAACCTACCCCCATAAAAATGAGGATATACAAAGATGTTATTGTTATTCTTAAAATATTAGTACAAAAACGTGCTGAATTGACTAATATATAAACGTCTAATAAAAAGCATCGAGATTACTATGCGGTTTGTAAAGTGCTAGTGCAATAAAGTGCGAGAACCAGCGATTTAAAGTAGCACAAATATTATTGTAATTCTCAAAGTGCTAGTGTAGTAATGTGCAAAATTAGCTTATATAAAGTGACTAGTACAATAAAGTGCAGAAAGAGCCGATGTATAGCAGCAAAAAATATTATTACCTTTCATCGATATATAGCAGCAGAGATATTATTACATTATTTTATTTTTTTTTTATTTAAAGTGCGAATGCAATATCGTGCAAAATTTGCTAGTATATACGAAAAAGTACATGAACAACTAGCAAAACAACATAAATATATATTTGCGGTTTTTAAAGTGCTGATGCAATAATCACTAAAAATCGATTCAAAAAAAATAATCAACTTCCTTTTATCAATTCAAGATTCTCAAAATATTTCCAATTCCTTTCGAATCTGGCTATCGCGCCCACTCTACCTGCATAAGCTCTCTCAAAATTGCATGTTCTTCTCATTTTATTAACCCATTTCAACTGGCATGGGATCACCATAGATTTCCAATTTTGTAGAATCAGAGACCGAGCTACTGCAGTAGAAATAAAAATAAACACTTCTTCTGATTTATTAAACCTATTCCTTTCTTTGCAGATACCGAAAAGGGCCACCTCCGCTTCTGGTAATAGAATTTTCCCTGTTGCAATCTCCAGGTCTGCAAAGATCCCCTTCCAGAAGGATTCTAACTTTGGACAAGAGAAGAAGATATGATACCAACCCCCCTGGTCCCTAGTTTTGCACCTAAAACATTTATTTTCACATTCAGGGAATATTCTCTGTAAGGTTTCTGGAGTGTAGTACGCCAGCCAGCGAGAGAGAAAGGACATACGTTTATAATTAGCTGCTCGGAGGGCTTTATTTCCTAATTGGCATATTAGCTCCCAATCTTTATCTGATAAAACGCACTGTAGCGAGAGGCTTATCTTTTCTAAATGATCAGTAATTATAGGAGATAAACCGGAAGGCATTAATTTTTTATACCAAAATCCAATACTCTTGTGTTTCTCCCCATATAAAGCTGTTAACAAGACATTGGGTGTTGTATTTAAGCCTCCTATTTCTTTTCTTATAAAATAAATCAGTTGTAAGTACTCAAAAAACTTAAGCCTTCTGGGGTGTGTTCTATCTATAACCAACTGCCAACTGATTACCGTATTTTGAATGAGTAGGTGCCTTATTTCACAAAATCCGGCAGATTCCCATTCTAACAAGTGATTCGGAGATATCTTGAGACCCATTTTAGTGCATTCCGACAATTTCAAATAATTGGATCCGTCTGATCCATATTTTTTAAATAAAAACCGTAATCTGGATGAATACCCCATCAATGTCTTATATCTTGTTTTCTTAGGAAGTTTTGCAGTTTTTAAAAAGAAAAAAATTTGAGAACCTGATTCCTTCAGCATTTTATCCCCAAAAAAATTGTCTCTTGTCTGTCTGTTCCTTAATAATCCTGCCACTATATCAAAAAAGGCTGCTTCATAATATGTCTTAAAATGGGTGAGAGCGAGCCCACCTTGATTTACAGATAGTTGTACTACCGAAAGCTTGACTCTTGAGGCCTTTTTATTCCTAATAAACTTCCTCAACATAGATTCGAGTTAATTAAAAAAGGCCGTATTGACTTTAATTGGGATATTGCTAAACAGAAATAAAAGCAAAGGCAATACATTCATCTTTATCAGAGCTACTCTGCCAATCAGAGATAAGGGCAATAGGTCCCATTGTTCGAGTAGGCTCTTGATTTTGTTCTTCATTTTTATATAGTTCAATCGAAAAAGTTCTTGATACTCGCTGGTCACAAAACACCCTAGATATCTTATTGGATCCCGTTTTTGTGCTTGGAACTGAAGATCTAACGGAAGAAAATCTATACTTGAATTTAAAATAAGAACTTCTGTTTTTTTCTCGTTGATCTTGTAACCCCCGATCCTCTCATATTCCTTAAGATCTTTCAGGAGGCATAAAATATTTTCTTTATCGGGAGCCAGATACAAAATAATATCATCCGCAAACAGTTTTAACTTTGACATTCCAGCAATTGGAGGGTAAATTGCGTCATTATTCCTTATTTTTATTACCAGGGATTCGATAAAAAAAGTAAAAAGCAAGGGCGATAAGGGGCAACCTTGCCTAGTGCCGCGGTTTATTTTTATCTTCCCTGCTTGCCTAGTATTAATTATCACCTGGGCTGACGCTCCTTCATAAATATTCTGTATCATCCTAATAATTAGGGCAGGGAAACCAAAGTAACCTAAGGAAGAAAATAATGCTGACCAATTAACTAAATCGAATGCTTTTTCAGCGTCAATCATTAAGATGCATGCAGCGATCGAATTAACATTTAAATAGTCTAACGCCTGTATCAAGTATTCTGTGTTGGCTGCCATATATCGCCCAGCTATAAATCCCGTCTGATCTTTGTGTATTACCTCCTGGGCTGCCAACACAAATCTTTGAGCCCAGATCTTCATAAGAATCTTGTAGTCAGAGTTTAAAAGACTAATTGGTCTATAGGAATTCACATCCTCCGGATTCTTATCTTTCTTCGCAAAGCTAATAATTGTGGACTCTTTAAACTCAGATGGGGCCTTTCCACCAACTCTAATAAAATTAAATACATTTTTTAATGGATCCTCCAATTCCTTCACGAAGATCTTATAAAATTCGATCGGGAATCCATCCATGCCTGAAGCCTTTGCACCTGCTGTTTCTTTTATACTATTTTGAATTTCAAGTAAATTTATTTCTGAGCCTATTTAGTTACTCCTGTAATCGGAGATTTTGGGAATATCCAAATTATCAAAATATTCCTTGATCATCATTCCGCCCACTTGAATATCTGTAGAGTAGATTCTCTCATAATGATCAAGGAATATTTTCGCAATCCCCTCGCTCTGGGTGTTGGTTCCCCCCAGAGGGTCTTGAATTTTCAAAATGATAGAGGACTCTTGTTTTTTTCTGATTGAATTAGCCAAGAGCTTTCCCATCAGTTGACTATCTTCATACAGCCTTTGCTGAAAGGCCTTTGAGCTGTTTATCTCTTCTAGAACAAAAAAGTCGCTAAGCATTGCTTTGGCTTGTTCCCATTTATTAGGCATTTGAATCAGTTTTAATGCATGCTCCTTTTCAGCAGCATACTGAAGGGCAGATATTTTTTCCCTTCGAGTATTAGCCTTGTTACTAGAAAATGCTATAATCTGTCCCCGGGCTGCTGCTTTAAATGCTCCCCATACTGCAAAAGGCTCTGCGGAGTCATTATTTACTAGAAAAAAATCTTTTATCCAGTCTTTGAAGCCCTCTACCCATATCATATTCTGTAAAAGGGTGCGATCCAACTGCCACCTAGAACGCGCCCCTTCAATACCCTCCAGTATCAGTTCAATCTCAACCCTCCCATGATCTGAAAAGGGATTGCAACCTATCAATGCGTTGGAAATTTGAAGTGATTTAGAGGACAAAAAAAAATCTATTCTGGAGGCTGTATGAAACCTATTGGAATAACATGTGTAAGACTCTGAATTGGGATTGAAGGAGCGCCAAGAGTCCCTCAATTGGTATTCTATCAGTGAGCATTCTCATCAGCTCTGACCATGCGTTAACTCTTTTCTTCTGCCAGGACCATCTCCTGCAAATCCCCCCGCCCCCTGGCTATCAGTGGAAGGGTAGGCACCGTCCAGTGAATCGCTATTAGTCGTTTAGCTAATAGTAATCCCAGGGATGCAAAACGGGTGGCGATCTTTGCACCATCTCGCGGGGCCGGGAACAGACCAAGTAGGTAATGTCTGGGTGTGTGTGGCCTCCAAGCAAATTACAGCAATCCGCTCTTCCCCCAAGCCCTTCCAGGAACCTACTCCAATAATACCCTAGCAGTGGGCAGGTCATGGGCAGGAATGTCACTAGGCTAGTGTTGCAGCTTGGGCATCCCCTGTGGCATGCAGGGAAGATTCAATCTAGTCTCTGGGGAGTGAGGTATGTGCGATGCAGATAATGAAATTGTAACAATTTAAATCTTGCATTGCTTGCAAACTCCTTGGCCTGTGTGCATGCCCTGCCCCAATTTCGGCCTGTCAAGGGGTCACTAAGGTATTGTCCCACAACTGACATGTTTGTGGAGTATCCGTGCATTGGTCTAGCTTCAGCGCAGTATAGAAGTGGGAGATCATGCCCCTGCTGTAATCCATGTCCAAAAGGAGCCGTGGCATCTAAGACTCCTGTGGTACCGCCGGGAAGTCAGGGCACAGTTCCAGATCATGTAAGAGATTTTTGCACATTGTAGGAATTGACTTGAGCCAAGATTAAAGTAGTCACTGGCTTTTGCAAAGGAGATGTAGGCGTCACACTGATATAGATCATCCAGTGACTGACATCCCCCTCCATCCACAGACCAATGTACAATGCCGTGTGCAGCCTCTGGAGCCACCAAATGGTTAGCTGTCTGGCATAGGGTTGCCGCATCCCATGCTGTCAACACATGTCGCATGATGTGTGGGCAATGCCCGGCACCCCCCGTAAGCTGTAGAGGGGGAGGGTCGGCCTCTCAATCAATCCTCCCAGTAGTCGTTTCTCATAGTTCGGGCTCTACTTGCACCAAGGCACAGATTATTACAGGCGACCTGCTGGGTAATAGAAGACAGGCACCACCAGCCCGCTTCTGTTGAGGTCCAGTATCAGAACCGCAAATTTCACTCGGCTTAGTTTCTCTGCCCACACCAGCGAGATCAGGAGGCGGTTGTGTTCTGCAAAAGTAGTGCAGGGATTTTGAAGAATGTAGTCTAGAGGGCATACAGGCACTGTGGAAGTAGTACCATCTAGCTCAGTGCCATCCAGCCCATCACTGAGAGAGTCAGGGTGTTCCAGAAAAACAATTGAGGACTCTAGTCCTTGCACCACCCTCCTCATATTGAACTCATATTGCCCCTCTGGTGTGTGAACTACTTGAATTTCCAAGTATCGGAAGGCAATCATCTCCCAAGGAGCACACACTTCTGGAAGGGTTTGCCTGCCCATGCCCATAGGCCAGATATAACCCCAACGTTGTCCATCATCTGTATGAGGAGGGTGGACAGCTGTTCCATGCTGACGCAGATACACAAGTGTGTCATCTGTATACATGGATAAGACGTGCATGTTGTGGTCAACCGGAATAACCCAGTTAGCCTTCTGGGTCCGAAGATATATTTCTAGTGGCTCCGCAGCCAGGGCAAAGTGCAATGGGGACAGTGGGTATCCCAGCCTAGTGCCTCTCGCTATGTCCAAGGAACCAAAGACCATGCTGCCAGTGCACACTCTGGCTAATGGTGCTTCATATAAAAGCAGCCCCAGGGTATGAACCTTGGACTGAAGTCCATCCGGCTCAGTACCTCCCAGATAAACTCCCAATGCAAGGAGTCAAAGGCCTTTTCAATGTTGAGAGCCATGAAGGCTCCCTCCATCACCTGCCCCCTGAACGAAGTGCCTATGTGGGATAAACACCAGGTATGAAGCCACATTGATCTTGGTGTACCATAAGTGGAGCTACACCCTGCAACCTAGCCAGTGCTTTCGAGGGGATCTTACATTCAATGCTGATCTTTGACAAGCAACAATACTCGGTCTGTAGGGTCCTTACAGGCTTAGGTTCATCACTATCAGCACTTCCTGCATAGAATGTGGGATGTCCCCTGTGAAATTTGCCTCTTGAAGGGTCTCCAACAGTGTTGGGAGTAATTGTGCTTTGTATAGTTGATACCACTGTACTATGAGGCCATTGGGTCCCCGTGCCTTGCACCTGGGCATGCTCCCCCTGTAGATCCGCTTCCTATTGCGTATACTGTTCCCCCATCAATCTGGGTACCTCACCCAGATTTAGGAAGTCACCAACCTCCCGATGAGTCATGGGGGTGGCATCCCTATAAACATTTGTTAAGTGTCTGTGAAGCAGTGCGTTGATTGTGCAATCAAAAGATATCATAAGGCTATATATCAGGCTCGCGCAGTTTTTATCTCCAATCAAATACGCGAGAGTGCTAATCCCTCCAAGCGTACATTCTCTATTCTTGCCTGTCTGCAATCTAAACAAATTTCAGCTGGGTCAACCATTAAGTCCAATAAACAAAGCGAGGACCTTGCCCTCTTTTTCGTGGAAAAGGTGGATGCCATCTATCGGTCTTTTCTGACCACTCATAGCATCAGGCAGGAGTGATGCGGTTGTCAACAGGTTAACTTCCTTCATACCTTTCCGCCAATTACGACCGATTAACTCTATGCCCTCTGCCATAAGATCAAGTCAGGATCTCCGGCCGACCCACTTAAACCTGACCAATTTAGTTAAGTGCTGCCGACAATCTTACCTTCCCTGATTTAGTTGTAAAATGGGTCCCTCAGAACAGCTACGGTGCCCAGAGCTTGGAAACAGGCGAAGGTAGTCCCTCTACTTAAGAAACCTATGCTTGACCTAACCAAACCAGAAAACTACCGCCCTATTTCCTTGCTTCCGTGGGCGTCCAAGATTACAGAGGCCTATGTGAATTCTCTCATCTGATTTTCTGACCGTTAATAACCTATTGGATCCCTCTCAGAACGGGTTTAGGCCTGGCCATAGTAGGGAGTCAGCTCACAGAACACCCCTGGTCAGCTGCAGATGAGGGTCAAACGTCAGCGCTGATCCTGTTGGATCTGAGCGCCGCGTTTGACACGGTGTCGCATGATATACTCCTAAGACGTCTTGCGGAGGCTGGAATTACGGGCTCGGCTTTGGAATGGCTGGGTTCATTTCTACATGAGAGGTCATTGACGGTTATTGCCTCCCCCATTTGCCTCTAGCAAACATCTAGTGAGACAAGAGGTGCCTCAGGGCTCCTCTCTTAGTCCCCTGCTGTTTAATGTCTATTTTCAACCATTAGCGGCAGTGGCAAGCAGTAGGGGTTTGACCATGGGTTCCTAGTTTGACGATACTCAGTTGGTGGTGACACTCTCTAATAACATTGAGCAGGACACCCTCAAGTTTCAGGGCGACCTTGCAGCAGTGGCGAGTGGATGAACAGCAACTGCCTCCAACTGAACTCTAATAAATCAGAGGTTCTGTTAGTAGGTAGGGGCCATGGTCGGTGGAGTGATCTCTGGTGGCCTACCAGCCTCTGTAAACCCCCTTCCCCCAAACAGGCAGCAAAACATGTAGGGGTCTGGCTAGACTCTTCGTTAAATTAACGAGTCCAAACGGAAAAAACGACCAGGACCTGTTTCGGACTCCTTCGGGGGCTTAGACCCCTGTTAGGCTTCTTTGATGCCTCTACACGACAGGTCATTATTCAGGCGACGGTACTATCGAGACTCAACTACGCCTGTTCTCTTTATCTTGGGTCCAATAAGGCAGAGGTCTCAAGGTTGCAAAGGGCACAGAACGCTGCGGCTAGAACGCTGCTAGGTCTGCACAAATTCTGCTCTATGTGCAATGTCATTCGCCGTCTGCACTGGTTACCGGTGGCCAAGCGCATTGAATTCAAAACCCTATGTATCGCTTTTAAGATTTTGAAGCTGGCATAGCCTCCCAATCTTGTGCCTTGTGCCCCCACTCGGTCACTTCGCTCACAGGGTCAGCACTTGGTGGTGGTTCCTCAGCCCCGCAGAGTCCGGGCTGGTGGCCGCTCTTTCCGCTACAGACCCGTCACCCTAGGGAACCCACTCCCGGTGCAGATCTGTGGCCTTGACTGCGGTTAGAAAGGCCATTAAGACCTATCTTTTCCCTACACTCTAGTCCCCTACTTGTCTTGTGCCGTGTTTGTCTTTCTTGCATTAGCGCCGGGATGCCCCTTTGCTGGGGCAGCTGCTGCACTCTATAAGTCAAGATAACACAACGTAGTAAGACCCAGTATCTGGGGGTGGTGGTGTTCTCTTTTGAGCAACCAGGCTAGCAGTCAACCAGGCCTATCACGCTCACGGTGTAAACAACGGCAGTATTCCTGTCTAGTAAATTCATCTAGGCGATCCCAGGTGTTCCAAAGTATTCTCCGTGCTTTTACCATCTGGTTGCTCGCACAGTCCTGCCCCAGCAGAAGCGCTTCCAAATGTTTCTTGCCATCCTCCAGTTCTGACTTTAGTCACCGAGTGCCACAGACTCTGGAGAGGCATTCTCCCCGGGTTACCACCTTTAGCCTGTCCCAGTCTAATCCCCTGGAGCAAGTGAGTGCGAGTTTAATTCAAAGTATCCGTCTATGACCTCACCTGGACCCTCACGTAATGCAACATCCCGAAGCACGTCCGGTCGGAGTCTCCAGAGCGGCAGCTTGGGTCAAGGAGCCTTCATCCCCCACTCCAGCAATAACAGGGGATTCAGTTTTTTATGGAGTATCCACAGATACAAAAGTTCTGGAATGAGGTAAGCAGGAGCATAAGTAAGATGCTTTGGGGAGACATTAAGGTAAGCCTTGGATTAATAATTTTTGGGAAAGTAGAAGAAGCAGTGAAATTGAACAAAAGGACCAGTAAGCTGGTGTTCTACTTGATCCTTCTAGTGTGGAGGGAGATCTGCAGGAACTTGGTGTCAAAAGATCCTCCTACTAAATCTGAGCGTCTAAGTTTAGCAGTGTATACAATAAAAATGTACACCTCCACTAGGGTTTCAAAAAGATCATATGTTTGGAGGCCACTGATTAGATGGTAGAGAAAGTGCCATCTTTCTTGCATGGTATGCCCCCACTTTTTGCTGAATTGCTGATGTGCTTTGACTGAGTGTGCCCTGGGCTCCTGCCAATCAGGTGCCCAGGGCCTGTGTTCCTGCCTTAAAACTGCATTGAAGCTAAAACCCAATTGGCATCTCTGGCCACATGTCAGCCCCTGGTAAATGGTACCCTAGGTACCCAGGGCATTGTGACCAGGGAAGACCCCTAAAGGGCTGCAGCACGTATTGTGCCACCCTTAGGGGCCCTGCACTGCCTTTGCAGACTGAGTGTCCTGGTGCAGAATTAAACAAAGAGTCGACATGGCACACACCCCTGTGAGCCATGCCCCAAACCCACTGCCCTACCATTCATCAACCACCCCTCCAGCGGGGTGCCCTATGCCAGTGGTGTGGGCACAGGTGCATGAGCCCTGCGCCCCTACAGTACCCAGGGCCATTCCTGGGCACTGTAAGTGCAGTGATGCCGTTAAGAGTATATGGTGCTGGAAGGTTGTCATTACGAACTCCACAGCACCATAATGGCTACACTGAAGAATGACAAATTTGATATCAAACTTCTCAGCACATTAAACCCACACTGATGCCAGTATGGGGCTTAATGTAAAATGCACCACAGAGGGCATCTAAGAGAGATGACCCCTGAAACCTAACCTACAATCCTCGTATTGTCTGAGAGGCTGCCTTGGCTGCCACACAGCAGACATGTTGCTGGACCCCTGTGTGTAGAGCCCCCTGCTCTCCTGGGCCTGCAACAATGCACGAGGTGCTTGGTCTCCTCCCCCAGGATGGGCAGGGGGAAGCTTCAAAGGCATGCCGCCTTTGTGAGCTTCTCCAGACCACTTGCTAAACTCAGCAACTGGCCCCCACCAGTTCTGACCCCCATTCTGGTGGGAGACTGGCGGGAAACCCTACGTGAGGAAGGGGGTGTGCCAGCCTGTGCCAACTCCACCCCTCAGGTGGGAGAGGCGAGGTGAAACACAACTCCGGGCTCCGGCCATCTTGAGGTTGGGGAGCCCTGCCCAATCAGAGATAGGCTCCTACCCCCTCCCACAGGAGAGGAGCAGGATAGGGGGTGTACTCACTCCAGGATAGGGACCTATTGGTCCCTGACCTTGCCCTACCTGTAACACCCCTAAATGTATTCCTTCCTCAGATCCCGAAACAAGAAAGAAGACCAAGAAGAAGAAAACCTGCGTTGCAGCTGCTAACAAGAGGACGACACTAACTGACTTGGCCCCAGCCCTACCGGCGTCTCCTGCGGACAGCAACCTTGAGAAACCCGGAGGACATGTCTGCCTTGACACTCTTAGAGACTGGGACTCCCATGAGCAGAGGTTCTGCTTAAACAACAATACCCCTGGTGCCAGCCAGGATCCGCAAATCCAGCCCACTCTGCACCCGCCGAGCCCGGCCTGTGCCCGAGTGGACAAAGACCCTGAGGACGTCCCCCCCGGCGATTCTGACGTGGAATCCAGTGCCCAAGGACCCTCCTTGACGCTCCAGACGCCTGCAGCCTCATAATCAGGGACCCCCTCAACCGCGACCAGCAAAGGGTAAGATTTCCCGACGCCAAAAGACACCCCTGCACCCGGCGCCCTCCGGCCCCTTGTGCCCGACTCCGGGGTGCCTACCTACCCTCCAATATCCCAACTTCCCCTTCGAAGTGTTGGTCGCTCCAGAAGATCCTCCATCCCCGAGCCTGTAGCATTTGTTCCCTTTTCAAGATCTCCATTGAATAACATTGAGCGCCCAACGGCTTAAAAGTACCCAGCCGCCGGAGTGCCCCCTGGCAGTGCAACCTTTGTCCAATCCTACTTCCCCATTTGCTCCCACAGCCGCATGGCCTGCTAGCCAGCAGCCACCAACCGAAGGCCCCCTGCCTCTCATTGGATAACATTGAGTCTAACTACCTCTGCACCCGGCTGCCCCTGTGCCGCTGTGGGTGTACCAACTGTACCTACCTGACCCTGGGAGACTGTTGAGTCTATGCCTGGAACCCTAACTCTGCCAGTAGAGTACTTACCTAAAAGCAGATAACTCACTTTTCTTCCATAGGCTAACCTTGACTGGTTTCACTTAGAAATTCTTCTTAAGTATGGCGTTTTGGAACTTTAAAATATTCATCTAAACTCAGCCGAACTACAAATTCCGATTTACTCACCTGTTATCAGGAGAGATCTCAGTGCTGCATCTTTGAGCCCAGTACTGAGCCTGAAAAGTAATTCTAACCGTACTTACCAGTAACTTGAATTTCCTTCCATAGGATATCATAGAAACTTTTTCAGCAAAAAGCAGGCAAAGTGTCGATTTTTGAAACTTATAAATAATCTCTAAAAATCGTGCCAACGATAAAAACGTAATTACTTGCCTGTTTTAGATAGAGGTCCCAGTGCTGAACCTAGGAGTCCAGCACTGGATTACAAAAGGAGCGTGAACATACTTTACCTGCAACTTGAATTTCCTTCCATAGGATAACATTGGTAATTTCAACTGAACAAGTTTCTAAGTGTCAACTTTTAAAATACAATAATATTCCTTAACAATCACTACTGTAACCAAAACGCTTTTACTCAACTGTTTACAGCTCATGTCCCGGGACTGAATCTAATAAAAAAAAAATATCCATCACTGCCACCAATCATTAAAAAAAAAAAAAAAGTAATCTACAAAGTCATTTGCATTTAACTGAAAACTCCCATTGAGCTCAATGTTGCATTGTGTTTGAAATTGTGTTGCCTATTGCACCAAACTGTAACTATTGCATTTAAAAAGTCTATTGCCTATTTGAAAAGTATTTGACTAAAGTAACTCATTCTGAAAAAGTATATTTTGATACCTTGGTGGTTCTAAAATAAAACAACTATATCTTTTGATACAAAACAATTGGCCTTGAGTTCAGTTCTTGAGTGTTTGAGATCATTTGCTGACTGAGTGTGTACAACAAATGCTTTACACTGTCCTCTGATACTGCCTTACTGCTCGACCAAGTTACCACTTTAGAGAGTACGGTTATATCTAACTTTAGCCTCTGCCAAACCTGTGGGGACTGGGGACTCTATACACACTGTAGGTCCAGTATATATATATTTAGAGCCACTTTCCTACACATGGCTGTGGGAGAAGGTGGCAAAAGGGTAAAATCAAACTCCCATGATTACACCAGACCTAAAACCTGGAAATCCAGTAAGCCTGGTCAGTTCGGAAAAGGCCAATAACATCTCCTCATGCTTGTAGCCCTGTGGCTCCAGATGAACAAACCGGTTGACATCATAGGGGTTCTAGGTTTGCCGCTGGAAGTAAAAAGGTGAATGAGGACTGAAAAGAATAAATAAAAAATGAGGGGGCATGGTCTGGGAGACAGCTCACCAGGTATCGCGTCTCTCCCACCTCCTGTGCAACATCCCCAGTCACCAGGAACCTATCCAGTCTGCTATAGGTGTTGTGAACCACTGTATGACCAGAGTACCCCCTCTGCTCAGGGTGTTGGGCTCTCCAGATATCAACACAGTCAAAGCATGTCTCATACCGCAGCAGTCATCCAAGCCTTTGTCCACACTTTGGTGGATACCTATCCATTTGTCTCCCACTCACAACAACTATGTACCTAGGTAGGGTAGGAGTAGGGTTCTGACCAGGGTGTGAAAGTCCCCTTCGTCCGTTTTGGGAGCATACACATTCAGCATGCAGACTTCACTGACATTTAGGATCTCCTGAAGTAGGGCGTATCGCCCCTCCACATCTGCCTTGCAATAGGTCAACCGAAACGGGACCCCAGGTGCTATCCAAATAACCACACCTTTTGCATAGCTAGAATATGTGGAGGAGTACATTTGACCTTGCCATTTCTTTCCCAGTTTGTGGGCCGACCCCGTCCTGCAAATTTATTTCCTGCAGCAATGCAATATGGATGTTGTGTCATATATTCCTCAGCACTGCTCTCCGGTGCGCGCGGAGCGCTGCTGCTCAATCCCGTTCCAGTGGGCTGCCCAGCACTTTAAGTGAGATAGACCCCTGATCTAATGGTTAGAGACCTGCTCTCTCCCCCAGCAGCCCTGCGGTAGTGCTCCTGCCGCTGCCCCTGAGAAGGTAGGTGTTCGAGGCCCTCCTCCACCCGCGGGCTCCTGTCTGCGCCTCATTCCTGGTGGTCGAGTGGGAGAACCTTGCTCTTCTGCTGGCCACTGCTGTCTGTCTCTGTGCCATTTTTCTGTCTTTCTGTGGCCGTTTTCTGTCTTCATTCTAGCCTCTTTTTATTGTGCCTGTCTTTATTGTGCCAGTTATTGTTTCTGTGTGTATTCTTAGCCATTTTTCTGTCTTATGTGCCCGTTGCTCTCCGTGCCTTTTTCCACTGCTGCTGCAAACGCAGCTCCTGTAGGATCCCGCTCCCGCCTCCCAGCTGCGCTTACCTCCCCTCCCCTGCTTAATGGCGGCCGCTGCAAGGATCTACGACCTCCCACCACTACAACTCTGCTGCCCCCCTCGCACTCAACCTCGGAAGGAACAACAACTGCCAGCGATCAATGCCAAACACCACCCACAGTGAGTTCTCCTGCCATCACTGCCACCAATCCTTCACCGCCGACCGCACCCCCATGGCCCTAGCACCTAAAGCCAACAACACCGAAGCCCTGAAGTACATACTCCTTAATGTGCCCTCCCTCCACTTACATGCCATAGAGATCTGGGACCTCCTCGACCCCTTCTCGCCAGACATCGCCTTCTTTACGGAAACCTGGACCAGCGCCTTCTCCGCACCCGACATCGCTACCGCCATCCCCTTCGGATACAAGATCCAGAGGGAGGATCGCCCCAACCGCCCAGGAGGAGGACTCACCATCGTACACAAGAGCTCCCTCCGAGTCTCCACCACGAAGGACCCCTTCCTCACCACCAAACATCTCGACTTCCAGATTCAGACCAGCCCCAGAACCTCACTCCGTGGCACCCTTGCCAACAGAACCCCCCAGACCCTGCACTTCATTTGCCACTACCATCGCCGACCTCATTGCACCCCACGCCATCGCCTCCATGGACTACATACTCATCGGAGACCTGAACTTCAACCTCGACAACCCCAGCGACCCCAACTCCAACACCCTCCTGGACAACCTTGCCAACATTGGACTGAAACAGCTCGTCACCACGCCCTCCCAGAAGGCAGGACACATCCTTGACCCCATCTTCGTAGGAGGTAACAAAATCCACATCAGCCACACCACCAACCCCCTTGGACAGACCCCACTGCGTACACTTCCACGTCAACAAACCCACGCTGCCCAAACCTGCAACGCGCCACCCACGAAGGAACTGGAGCAAAGTCACTGAGAAACAACTCAACTCCACCCTCAACCATGACGCCTCCACCACACTGACCGACGCCAACCTCGCAGCCAAAGGACTCCACACATGGATCTCCAGCTGCGCAGACAAGCTTGCACCACTATGCAACCCCGACAGACAATGCCCCAGAAAAGCTACCTGGTTCACTGCTGACCTCCAAGAATCCAGATGCACCTATAGACGTCTTGAGAAGAACAGTTAAACGCCAGAAGACCACACCACCTACAAAAACGCAATGACGGAATACCGCCAATGCATCAGAGCCACCAAAAGGACCTTCATCCAAAACAATATCCTCACCAACGACGTCAATTCAAAGCAATGCTTCGGCGTCATCCAGGAATTCACCAAGCCCCCCAGTGAAACACCGGACATCAACCCTTCCCAGGACCTCTGCGCAAGATTGGATCCTACATCCATCGGAAAATCAAGGCACTCTATGACAACCTCTAAGACCAGACACCCAAATCCAAATCCACTTTCTGCTCCAGCAACGCCATCCAGCCCACCATCTCCACCTGCACCCCAGTCACCACCGAAGACACCACTTTGACCATGAAAGGCATCCACACTGGAGCACTCACGGACCTCTGCCCCCCGCACATTTTCCATAGAGCAGCCATCGCTCCCAAACTACGACACATCATCAACACCACCTTCAATACCGGCGCAGAAGTCAGACCCCTGCTCAAGAAGCCCTCAGCAGACTCCACGACCTCAAGAACTACCGACCCATCTCCCTCCTCTCCTTTGCTGTCAAAGTCACAGAGAAGACCATCAATGCACAACTAACTGAATTCATTGAAGAAAACTCGATCCTTGGCTCACCCCAATCCGGATTCCGCAGCAACCATAGCACCGAAACTACCCTACTCGCCACCACAGATAAGAAAACAAGTTACTTACCTGTAACTTCAGTTATCCAGTATTGGTATCTTTCATAGATTCACATGCTTAGAATCATCCCCGCCAACGAGGTGGGAGTCTCGCGGTACAATAAAATATATAAATTATTGTAATAATAACATTACACCATAGGCTATAGTAGATAGCAAAGTCACTACACTAGCCTATCTTAGTCCTTTTGCAAAAAGAACCAAACTTGGAAGCCAGCCAATCAGGCATCCGCCCCTCCTAGAACCTTCCCCACAGAGAGGCAAACCCTCAGATTTTAGTAGCACAAGTGGCAATAAGTCTGCCTTAATGATAAGGTAAGCCTCTCCGGGGAGGAGGGTGTGTCGCATGTGAATCTATGAAAGATACCAATACTGGATAACTGAAGTTACAGGTAAGTAACTCGTTTTCTTATCCAGTATTGGGGTATCTTTCATAGATTCACATGCTTAGAATCAGAGTAGCTAGCAGTAAATAACACTTATAGACATAGTGGATGGTGGGTATCATAAGAAACTCAATAGATACCATGTCAAACCATTGCAAAATATATATATATACATATATAGCTATATCTATCTATCTATCTATGTATATATATATATTTCAAACCAAAGTTTTCCGGTGCGCCGCAGCTCGACACAGCATGCCCAGGAATACAAATGCACGGACCAAAGGTTTGCGGTGCTCAAATATTTATTCGCTTGCCGGCTTCATAACGTTTCGGCACACAGGTGCCTTGCTCACATATATTACCTACTGGCGGTCGCCAGTAGGTATATATAGTTAGGATTTTTTCTCTATGGGATTTTTGAAAATTCTATGTCTAATAACTTTGGCGTTTGTGGACGGAATTGGCTGAAATTTTCAGGAAAATGGCACATTTTGTTTCTGAGCAGCCCTTGAAAATTTGGGGGGGGTTCGTCAAGGGGGGGCCGAGAAAAAAGGGGGGTCCCAAAACGTGTTTTTAACATTGAGTTTTCCATAGGGCGGTTGGCCTCACTTTTAGCCCGAACGGCTGAATGGATTTGCACGAAACTTGGCAAAATTGTAGGGACTGGTAGCCCGATGTGCCTTTTGTAGGTCTCAATATATGTGCTACAGTGGATTTTGAGAAATTAACGTTTAAAAAAAGATATATATCTGTAACAGCGGACCGGGCAGCGCTCCAGGACGCGTACTTTTCGCGCAACGGAGCTTTGTGAAGCGAAGCTGATTGGTTCTCCGGCGTCTGTAAACATTCCAAACAGTCCGTAGCGGCCGCCATCTTGTCTCTCGGTAGGATCGAGAGAGAAGAGGAGGCCAAAGCGAAGGGGCAAATGACCATAAGCGGGCATAGTAGATCCTCGCTGACCCCCTAGGTTTGATGTGGAGGTTTTAAAAGGGCCCCCGCGGGGCAAAAAAAAAAATAATAATAATAATCGGCTGAATGGATTTGCACGAAACTTGGTAAAATATTAGGGACTGGTAGCCCGATGTGCCTTTGCTAGGTCTCAATATATGTGCTCCAGTGGATTTTGAGAAATTAACGTTCAAAAAAAGATATATATCTGTAATAGCGCTCCGCTTCGTGTACTTTTCGCGTTACGGAGGTTTGCGAAGCTGATTGGTTCTTCGGCGTCTGTAAACATTCCAAACAGTCCGTAGCGGCCGCCATCTTGTCTCTCGGTAGGATCGAGAGACAAGAGGAGGCCAAAGCGAAGGGGCAAATGACCATAAGGGGGCATAGTAGATCGTCCCTGACCCCCTAGGTTTGATGTGGAGGCTTTGAAAGGGTCTCGCAGGGCAAAAAAAATATACAGTTTTTTTAGTTTTTTTACGTGGAGTGCGCCCGGTTCGCGAACCGGGAAGCGTTCTGGGGAGCGTACTTTCTTGAAAATTAGTGAAAAAAGTTAGAGTAAAATAATAATTGTGAGTGATCAGATGTAGGGTAGCTCTGAGAAGAGCTTTTGGGTTTATGGTACATTTAGGTACTTATAAGTAGGTACCAATGCACAGTCTTAAATTCAGAGTGAAAATTCTGTTGCCCTCATCTGAGAAGTGAACTCCATCTCCTCTGTAGATATCTTGCATGTAGTAACGCAAGTTATTGTTGTACAGGGAGCCCATTCCATGGTCTCTCATGTAAGCTGAAACACATTTGTTTACATGCTTCCTCGATTTCTCAATTTGTGGACAAAATTGGTTCGACCACCTCCATTTTTGTCTTTGGCATATATTTGAATATACCAAGGCAGTCTGAGGAAAAAGTGCCATCAATTGCTCAAAGGTGTCCTTTAAAAGTATTTCCAGACCTACCCCAGTCAAAGTGCCCAAATCATTACCTCCACAGTGCACAATTAACAGGTCAGGTTTTGGCAAATGCATAAAGGTTTTCACCAATGGTATCAATTGGTGACATTTTAATCCTCTGTGGCCAAACCACTTAATTTCCACATCTTGTAAATTGAGGTTAGGTAAATTCCTGTTTTCAGCGTACCTTTGAGCCCAATAGATGTAACTATGTCCAACAATCCAGACAGAAAACATGGCGAGAGAAGGTTCTGCTGCAGTCAGATGAAGTGTGGCAATGAAATGGCAGTTGAAAAAATGAGAGTGTAAAATGAAAAAAACTGAGGAGTTTCTGTGTTAATGAAGCAGTAAGAGTGATTGGTGGATTTTGATTGCTGAAAACAGAAAGTTAGTGTGCATGGATGAGTTCGTTGAAAGATGTATTTTGAGTGGCGAAGAAAAAATCATTAAATGAAAGAATGCTCTGGATATGCAGGTGCACTGAGAGTTCAGAGTTCAATTGCAACATTGTTGTGTGAACTTGGAAACACCAGAGGTTTTGCAAGAGGTGGTTGCTATGCAGAAAAAGCAGAGAGGGGGCAGGGTTTTGCTTTGAAAAAAAGTGAGGGAAGAGTTTTGATTGGTGTGACATGAGAGATATGTGTGAGGAATTACAGCATTTCTGTGCTTTTGATAGCTGCAGACTCTGGAGTGCATACCTTTTGCTCTGCTGAAGACAAATTGGTATGTTTCTGAGACTGTTTTGAAACTCAAAGTATGAATATATAAAAAAAAAGAAAATCGTTTTTGAGGTAAAGGAATGTTTTCAAAATTTATGTGCGCCATATGCCCCCAAATTTCTTTTTCGGGGGTGCAGCAGGGTGTTCTTGAGACACCCCTGCACCCTCGGAAAAATTCGTAATTTGCGATGAGGTAATTGCTAATCGCAAATTGCACCTTCATTCCTATGGGCCTCCTGCTGCATGGAAATGAATGGGTAATTTGTAATTAGCAAATAGGTCATCGCAAACTAGGAATGGTAAAGAATCGCTATTTATTCCTTAAAGTTCGCTATTTAGGAAATGCAAAAAACTTTGATGATACATATGGCGGTTCATCTCTAACAAGATAAGAAGCATAGGGATAGATTTATGATGACTGGCGCATCACCAGGGATGTGTTAGTCATTCTGTGCCGCTGTTCCGTCACCTATGGTGTGCTGCATTTACAATGCGGCGCATCATGGGGCAAAAACAGCACAGATGCGTGACGTATCTGTGCCGTAAAGGTGGCGCATTGCTGGAGTTGTATCGCAAGTGTGATGAAGCTCCAGCAAGGCTCAGGGGTGCCCCTGTCGCAGGGTTTCTGTTCTCACACAGAACTGTGGACAGAGGATTGGAACCTCGGCGAATTAAAGTGTCCCAGAACTCACCTTAGTAATCAAAACCCCTTAGCAAGCTAGGTACAGTGTCACATTGGATATAACAAACTCTCAATGTTTAGACAATCCAGAATATGAACTTATAGTACCTCAGGATACGTGGAACTCATGAACAGTCGGTCGTTATATATTTCTTAGAAACCAGAACATGGAGTTAAGAAGAACACATGTGTATTTGAAATGTTTATTTACTAATGCCGTCTTCTCAGGCGTAGTATGTTAGATAATACAAGTACACATATTATCAGTAGCAAAATTACCAGCATAGTTACTAGTACATAAAAAGCAAATGGTGACAGTATGTTAACATGCTGTAAATGAATAAGAGTTAGCAACACTTATAAGCAGCCGCGGGCCGTGGAGGGAGTTACGGTGGGGCAGGGAGGCGGGGAGGGGGAGGGGCAGGGTGGAGAGGGCTCCACCCTGCCCCTCCCCCTCTCCCTGCCCCACCGTAACTCCCTCCACGGCCCGCGGCTGCTTATATCTCACCCTCCCTAATACACATATTATATTATTTGCTAAGAAGGTCTCTTTGTGTTGGTTTAGGGCGTGCCCATACTTTAGTGTCTTAGATTTGAAGGAATCACATCAGCATACACCAGCTCTCTCTTCATGTGAACCGCATCAACTGTTGTGTATGTGTGTTCGGCAAAGCAATATAAAACCCACCTCATGCCCAGAATTGGCAGAAGTTGCACTTATGTTATGAGTATGAAGTCGTGGAGATCAGACCTCATAACAATTCTGTATCGTGTTGTTCTTGAAACTTCAGCACTCGCTGTACAGATATAGTTTAACAAGCAAAGCAGATAGTAGAGCAAGAACATATTATTCTCATGTAAACCACGATGAACTACTAGGTTGAAAGCTAAAGCAACAACTAAGTGTCGTGTGCAGAAGTTGCAAAAAAGGAAAAATGGCGTTTAAACCGGTAATGAGCCCATGCTAACTTAACACGGTGTAAAGATATCCAGGACCTAGATGACACCTCCCCATGATCCGGAAACGAACTGAATAAGATAATAGAAGTGCCATCTCATGAGAGCAGATTGCAAGTTTATATGTGGACGGTCCGCAAGGTAAAGCATTAAAAACTAGGAAAATTTAATGCTAAAGAAAAATAAAACAGCCAAGTACTTTATCGAGTCTTAAGCCAATAGGCAAGCTAAATAATAAAAACTTGACAAATAAGTCAATGAATTGTCAATGAAATGCTAGTACTCAGCATATCAAACATGAAAAAGGTCTATGACATAACTGTGTATGCAAAATAAGCTGCAACAGCCTCCAATAGGAAGTCACCGTCTTCATCCGAAAAGAGTTCAGCCATCCAATTTAAAAGCGGAAAAGAACATACGTGCTCTCCCAGCACCGGATCCTCTATCACCATCAGAGGACAGCTCGGTGGGTTTTCAAGAAAGCTCTGTTCCAAGAAAGACTGTGTTGCCGCCAGTAAATTCCAGGGACCAATTAGTCCATGCATCAATGCCACAGCCATAATCCTTTCGCCAGGACAAACCAACTCGTGAGTAATGATAGGAGTCATCAGCTGATTAAAGTCGACGTCAGGAGAAACCGGTCCGCAGAGACACAAATCAATGGCCCAATCGAAATCACAGGTCAGGCAGTGAAATACAGGCTGGACACAGGTGAAGTAGGAGAATCGAAAAGATAATCCATATGCCGTGCTTAATATCGCCAACGGCATTGTGCCATAATATTCTAGCATGCGATTGCGGAACAGTGTCAGCAGCTGCAGGGCGGGAGCTTGCACAGGAGGGACATCCATATTTAAAAATGTAAAAAAGCACAAGAGCGTCCGCTGGTAATGCAAGTAAAAATGGGAATCCACGAAGCAGAGTGGAAAAAATAGAATGAAAGAAAGCAGGGATGACTCCAAAGATTTTCTCAAATGAAGTCACGAGACCACTGGTAACAACTTTAAAAAAGTGCGCCAGGGCCTTTGTGGAGGACGCGTTAAAGATAGTCCGAACCATCTTGCTGAAATGGAAAGGCAAATCTGTATTGAAAAGGGTCTGCACCTCTGTACGGGTGTTCGCTATGTGAAGCACGAAAGTTTCACGGGCCGAACTCAAGGCCACCTCTCTCTGAGACAAAAGAGCTCTTATTCTTGCCATGCCGTTGAAATCTGCTCCCAAGGTTGGTATTTGTGGCGAGATTGAAAACTCCCTATGTTCATGTGTGGGAGGAAATAGAACATTTCTGCAGCAAATAACCCGTTCACTTATTGTTACGATAAAAGGAATACTTTTAATTAACCCAGAACAATCTTCATTATTGAGCATCAAATAACTACCCTTTTCCAACAACTTGAACGTGGGGATGATAGCAGGAACTGGCGTGCCTTGCAACACGCAAGCCATATTTGGTCGGTGTTTGTTGCATGAACCGTGTAACTGTATGTGCCTACACATTAGTGAATGATGTGGCGTCTCAGTGCATTCCTCTCCATTCAGATAAACTTCTTGATCATCTTTGAAACATCTGTATGTGTATGGAAGCGACCAGACCTCATGAAGAAAAGCACTACCTAAAGGTTCATAACGACCTATTGGTATATATTTCATACAATTTGAAAACATATATAAAGCAAAAGGCAGCGTTATTAAACCGTGGATAAGGCACGTTGCCAAAAAACCCGCAATCCTCTGCTGATGATGTCACTGAGCATGTCATGAATGATGTAATATGTGACATCATCAGCAGTGGATTACGGGTAATAGTATCTCTAGTTTACTCCCTTATAGCTGTCTTTCTTTTAACTTAAGTGTCTGTTTCCTTCCCTTATACTTACTGTTCTTTTTAAAAAAAAAAAAATTTGGTTCACTTCCGGTTCGCGTACCGGCGAGCGAACTGGGAAGCGAACTACGAGAAATAGAGGTTGGCACAGTTCCAAATATTGTACCAATTTTTTAATAACGGGGAGGTAGTTCTGAAAAGAACTTTTTTTTTAATTGTTTTTGTTGTTTTATATATTTTTTATTATTTTTCAGAATTTTTTTTACTTTTTTTGAATTTTTCTGAACAGTTTTATATTTTTTTGGGTTTTTCTTGGAGGGGGCAATGAAAACGATTCATTGTAAAGGGCTCAACAGGAGCAACAAAACAAAAAAAAAGTATTTATTATTTTGGGCGTTTCGTACAAACTTGCATATGATAGTCAATAGCTCTGTTGATCAGAGTGATGCTTCTTTCTCCGTAGCAAATGAATCCATCGCAATGTACGCAGACGTGTTTTACTTCACCAAATCTCATTTGTATATTTGGCACTATCTCCCTGTCCTCTGGTCCCGTTACTTCCGGTACAACAGATCTTCTGGCCATAATAGGGAGATTATCTAGGTCGTTCCGAAACTGTGCAGCACTGTAGTTGTTAGGATGCCACCTAGTCATATGGCGATGCATTGTGTAGTTTCCGAAACTGTATTTTTTCTCGGTCCCTCTGGACAGCCTATCTTGACATATAAGGCAAGTTACGTATCTTGCATTTACTTTTTTCTGACCTTTGGGAATTTAAAAAAATTGCCAAATGAAGTTTTCTTTCCGGTGAGACGTCCTGGGCTCCTCAGGCAAAAACTGCCTCTCTTCGTGCTCGTCGTCCTGTTCCTCTTCTTCCTCTTCTTGTTGAATTATAACTTGAGCAGGTGGTCCACTCTTCCTTGGATGTGGTGGATGTGGTGGGGAAGCACCAGCTGAAGCTACTAAAGAAGCCATTGCTCACTGGTAACAAAGGGTCTTTCTCTCACAAAGATGAAAGTCAGAGTGAGGAAAGAAGGAGGGATTTTCATCATTTGGGAAAAACAAGAGTTCTCAACCAATGAAAAGTGTTCATTTTATATTATATGACCTAGTCTTACATCATTAGGAAACCAAAAGTGAAATGAACCAATGAAAAGTGTTATTACCAAGTCACATGACCTGCTGTGTTTACGTTAAGCGCTTTGCAGGGCCTCCCGGTTTGCTTCCAGAAACCTGCGCTTTGCGACTCGCTTCGCGTACCAGTTCGCTAACGTAGCACGTCATATGACGTATCACGCGACAACGTGAAACGTCATGCGGACGGGAGGCGTCACGATGTTGTTTTCTAACGCGGCAGTTGCGGTAAAGAAACGTTTACCGGCTCGCGGTCTATTTCGCGGCATCAAGGTCAGCTAACGGGAAGCTTCCCGATTCGCGAAGCGGGAACGAAGAAAAAAAAATATTAAAAAAAAAAAATATTCATAAACATATAAAATATATTTTTGGATTTAAAGAAGAATACATTTTACAGCTACAGATATTAGCGGTTAAAAAAACCAATGAAATTCACTGAAAAAACCATAGGTTATAGACCATATATAGTTAGGAATTAGCATTTACAAAACCTTGAAAATTCACTGAAAAAACCATAGGTTATAGACCATATATAGTTAGGAATTAGCATTTACAAAACCTTATTTTACTCACACAAAACCATTGAAATTCCATATATAGTTAGTTGCACTAACTATATATCGCGCACCCGCAATCCACTGCTGATGATGTCACATATTACATCATTCATGACATGGTCAGTGACATCACTGATGACATCACTGATGACATCTCAAATGACATCACTGATGACATCTCATTTGACATCAATGACCACATCACTGATGATATCATTCATGTGACAATACAATGCATCTCCTCACATTTTAATATAACCTCTGTTTCACCCAGTGTTAAATACAGAGTATAATTTTTGAAACCATTGACACACCAATACTAGTTACTACATACGCACTCACTGATTCCTATGTCTACACACACATTCACTCATACAATCATTCATACATACAATCACTCATCTTTACAACACTATCATATGCACTCATACACCTATACAGACACTCACAGTCTGCCACTCATCCATGGAGTTACTCACACACCTAGTCAGTCCTGTAAAGAATCAATGACACTTCCATTTTCTTGTCTATACAGTTAAACATAGAGCACCTTACATTTTCAAACATATACTAACACATACTTACCTTCTTATACAATCATTGATACAAGTACACATTGATCTGCACAGAGTCACACACCTCCCAGCCAGCCACACACACACTCAGTCTCCCATACAAATACTTGGACAATCAATCAGTAACCCATATAGTTAATCATATAGCTACTGATCAACACATGCAGCAGTTTACAGAACAACAGACATAATGATGCACAAATTAAGACAGTTTAGTCACTAACCCATGCAGTCAGTGAGACACATTTAATCACTCACTCATACATTCAGTCATGCACCTACTAAATCCTTTGTCCAGACACTTATACTTCCACTCATTCTTCAATATGTAAGACACATTTTAACTTTACAGAAACATACAGTCACTGTATGTTGTCATCAGTGATGTCATCAGTGATGTCATCAGTGATGTCATTTGAGATGTCATCAGTGATGTCATCAGTGATGTCACTGACCATGTCATGAATGATGTAATATGTGACATCATCAGCAGTGGATTGCGGGTGCGCGATATATAGTTAGTGCAACTAACTATATATGGAATTTCAATGGTTTTGTGTGAGTAAAATAAGGTTTTGTAAATGCTAATTCCTAACTATATATGGTCTATAACCTATGGTTTTTTCAGTGAATTTTCAAGGTTTTGTAAATGCTAATTCCTAACTATATATGGTCTATAACCTATGGTTTTTTCAGTGAATATATATATATATATAACACCAAATCTTGTCCATCTTAAAGTACTTGGCAAGACGATAAGGCAGGAACAGACCACCACTCAGGTATAAAGTACTATTGAAGTGCTTTATTGCTCCTCTCTCCCAACACGTCTTTTTTCTAATAGGTGCATCACGTGTGAATACCTTTTACAAACATCATCAGTTACTAGTTATGTTACCAGAAGGACCTATGCAATAAGGCAGTATCTTACATGTTGCTCAACATGCATTATTTATGTGATTCAGTGCCAACGGCAAAGCTGTAAAAAACAATATGTAGGCCAGACAGTGAATGACCTCCGCACACGATTCAGGAACCACAAATCAGCAATAATTAATAAGAAAATTGACCAGCCTGCAGCCAATCATTTTAACCTTGTGGATCATTCACTATCAGATGTGAAGATTTTCCCCGTGGAACATGTCTCAAAGGAAGAACTACTGGACTCCAGGGAAAACTTCTGGATGTACCGTTTGAAATCATTGCATCCAGATGGACTGAATATTACTGACAATACAACCTGATTACTGCATATCTCAAGAACTCTCAGGACTGCATTGATTCCACATTCCAAATGGAATCTTCACTCATGATGCTTTTTGAAAATTCAGCTGTATCATCTGTGCAGCCACTGAGCTTACCATCTTGAAACTACCTGAGGAAGGCGGAAGCTGAAATGTAGTGGAAATATATTTTTGTTCTTTGGTGAATCTATCTGTTTGAGTCACTTCTTTCTTAGATATATATTACCTACTGGCGGTCGCCAGTAGGTATATATAGTTAGGATTTTTTCTCTATGGGTTTTTTGAAAATTCTATGTCTAATAACTTTGGCGTTTGTGGACGGAATTGGCTGAAATTTTCAGGAAAATGGCACATTTTGTTTCTGAGCAGCCCTTGAAAATTTGGGGGGGGGGTTCGTCAAGGGGGGGCCGAGAAAAAAGGGGGGTCCCAAAACGTGTTTTTAACATTGAGTTTTCCATAGGGCGGTTGGCCTCACTTTTAGCCCGAACGGCTGAATGGATTTGCACGAAACTTGGCAAAATTGTAGGGACTGGTAGCCCGATGTGCCTTTTGTAGGTCTCAATATATGTGCTCCAGTGGATTTTGAGAAATTAACGTTTAAAAAAAGATATATATCTGTAACAGCGGACCGGGCAGCGCACTGGTTCGCGGACTTTTCGCGCAATGGAGCTTTGTGAAGCGAAGCTGATTGGTTCTCCGGCGTCTGTCAACATTCCAAACAGTCCGTAGCGGCCGCCATCTTGTCTCTCGGTAGGATCGAGAGACAAGAGGAGGTCAAAACAAAGGGGGAAATAACTATAAGGGGGCATAGTAGATCCTCGCTGACCCCCTAGTTTTGATGTGGAGGTTTTAAAAGGGCCCCGCGGGGCAAAAAAAAAACAAAATAATAATAATCGAACGGCTGAATGGATTTGCACGAAACTTGGCAAAATATTAGGGACTGGTAGCCCGATGTGCCTTTGCTAGGTCTCAATATATGTGCTCCAGTGGATTTTGAGAAATTAACGTTCAAAAAAAGATATATATCTGTAACAGCGCTCCGCTTCGCGTACTTTTCGCGTTACGGAGCTTTGCGAAGCTGATTGGTTCTCCGGCGTCTGTCAACATTCCAAACAGTCCGTAGCGGCCGCCATCTTGTCCCTCGGTAGGATTGAGAGACAAGAGGAGGCCAAAGCGAAGGGGGAAATGACCATAAGGGGGCATAGTAGATCCTTCCTGACCTCTTAGGTTTGATGTACCATTTTGCCAAGTTTGGTGTAATTCCGTTCAGCCATTCAGGCTGTAGACGTATGTAAATGTCCTATGGAAAATTGCATGGGGAAAACACATTTGAAAGTGTTGAAATTTAGAACCAATTAAAATGTTACTTTGGTTTTGTATTTGTGTGTGATGAAAGTTAATTGGTTATGTATATATGTCAAATGAGAGGAAACCACAGCCATTTTGTGATACTACTGTCTGAGGTACATTTGTGAGGAATTTTTGGTGGTGAATTTCTGGTGTTTGATTTACACAGTACTAACACTTCTGCTACTTTTAAAAAGGTGAGTTGTTAATTTGTAAGGGGAACTATGTTGTACACTTGAAGATAATTTGAAAAATGTTTTCTGTTATTTATTTGCAGTCCTTCTGTTATACTAAATACTTGATAAAGTTAGTTTTATATTATGTATTACTAAAAACGATAAATGAAAGTGATTATTTTTTTCTGCAATTTACAGCAAGCAATTTCAAAATAAAATGGCTCACAATGAAGAGACCGTGGCAATTTCTTTTGAATTGTCCAACACATTGATTGAAATTGAGAGCACCAATAATGAAATATTGTCACAAGGAGGACATGACTTGTATGATTCCATTAGATTGATTGAAATGGACAGCACCAAGAATGAAATATTGTCACAAGGAGATGACTTGAATGATTCCACTACATTGATTGAAATTGAGAGCACCAATAATGAAATATTGTCACAAGGAGGAGATGGCTTGTATGATTCCATTAGATTGATTGAAATGGACAGCACCAATAATGAAATATTGTCACAAGGAGGAGATGACTTGAATGATTCCACTACATTGATTGAAATTGAGAGCACCAATAATGAAATATTGTCACGAGGAGATGACTTGAATGATTCCACTACATTGATTGAAATTGACAGCACCAATAATGAAATATTGTCACAAGGAGGAGATGACTTGAATGATTTTTTTGATCAATCTCTTGATGGCGAATTTATCGAGTGTTTGGAGACCATAGAGTTACAAGAATCATCATTGGAGACTTTTAATGAGGACATTGCTGATGAGGACATGTTACTAGTTCTTTCAAATTTAGAAAATTCTGAAGAATAAATTTATATTTAGAAATCAAAAATTGTTTGAGACATTATTCATTTTTATTTTTAATTTATGAGGTTGTAGCGAAGTGATTGTAGTATAAAATGAGACTTATAGTATAGAGTGCAACATTTTTATGTTACATGGTAAGTTTACTCATATTTACTTCCCTTCTGCCACTATATTATCTCCAATGTGTATTTGACATGTCTTCTTCATCTCCGGCCTCCTTTCTCTCACTGTGTGTCTCCGATGCATCTTATCGCTGGTATTTTGTGTAATTACAGAAGAGAGTAAAATAAAATAGTTCGGAACGTGAAAAGGGGGCAAAGTAGAGTACTCCTCACCCCCTAGGCCTTTTTAGGCGGTCCCAAAAGGATCAGTTTCTGCTTTCCTGAGAGATTATGGTATGAGTTCCATATACCACAATAACTTGCATTACAACATGCAAGATATCTATCTCCTATTACCAACTTTTGGAGATATTCGCGCTAAGCGCGAATATCTCCAAAAAGTAACACCTGCCCTGAGCAGTTCTTAGCCATGTTATCCAATGGGAGGTGGATAACATGGCTAAGAGCATTAGCTCGGTAATGCATGAATATCGCTGAGTTTTTAGCGATATTCATGCATTGCGGCCGTTTATTATCGCATTTGCGATAAACCTTGATAATAGTAAGGTTTATCTTCGATAATTTCTGACGATGGTTAGTGGTAAAAAATTGGTTGGTAAGCATCGTTAGCGATAAATATCGCTTAACTTTGGTAATATGCCCCAACGTCTGTTAACGTTCGATTCGAAGGAAATGAGGAAGTGTTGAAAAACATTGTCTGCGCCATCTTGCCTTTTTTGAAATGCCACACTTTTGTCGTGCACGGCAGCCATTTTAGGTGTCTTGACCAGACCCACTCTCTGCACGCTGTCGATTCGTAGCATGGCTCCTCACCCACGCAAGCATCTTCCCTAGGCACTGGTCACCACCGCTCTCTGTCTTATGCATGGGCAATAAACCTCCCCCCATCTGCGCTGCTCTTCCCTGAGAATCACACTCTGTGCCCTCCCGACACCTCCCTTTCGCCCTATTCACTACCGCACCCTCTGACACTCCTCTTTCTCTGTGTCCGATTGTCCAGGCTATCAGCTAGCCCTGCAGATGTAGTTTATGGCCCCAGCTGTAAAGAATCACCCCTCTTCAAAGGAGTTATAGTAGATCAAGGCCCACACTCGATGAGATCCGTCACACCACACGTGTTCCTACTATCTGAAAACCATCCTGTATTGTGATTGGGGAGGGGACCGAGCCTGAAGCGGAAGATTCCAGGAATGACTCTTTGTACATCAAAGTTTTTACAATTATGTGTCACATTAAAAATATATAGCACTCCAACAAAGTAGTAGGAATATAAAACTTTAATAACATATAAATATATACAACAAAACAAAAACAGTAAAAACATTTAAACAACGAAGAGACCGTGGCAATTTCTTTTTAATTATCCAATAGATTTATTGAAATTGACAGCACCAATAATGAAATATTCTTGTCAGTAGCGGTCTGTTGTGCGAATAGTTCCAAGGCAGCAGAACGCGCTGAAATCTAGATGGCACGAAAGTGATGTCTAGTAAGTTGCCGCCCAGCAAAAAACGGCGTGGGGCGCCGCGGGGGTGAGTGAGTCCAGTAGGCACCACAGCTATTCTTACCGGCATTGCAGAATTACTGCTGGGGACAATGCCTGTGCTGTAGCAGGGTCACAGCAGAAACAAAAAGGATTCTGTTGAAGATGTTGTTGGTTTTCAATTTGAAAACAGTTCTGGTGTCAACTGCTATGCTAATGTAGTGGTTAATGTTTTGTTTTCTCTAGAAAATGTAAAAGAGGGGGAGGCAGTCCAAAGTTCCGTTAAAAGGGCAAAGGAAAGGATCGGTGGTTTGAACTATCAGTCAAAAAGGGGAGGGGGTGCAATAATTTTTCCTACCGGGTCACACTGTGCTTTCACCGGAAGTGAGGTCTGCAGGATTCTAGTAATTCAAAGTGAGGCTGGCGCCAGCATGGGAGCGCCGACGTCCCGCGGATACAGTTTCGTCACTCCACGGGCGATCATGGCAGTCATTCCCCATCGGGGGTCGGAGACTCCCGCGGCTCCTCTAGAATCTTCAAGGTCGTGGAGGACTACGGTGGTGGAGTCAACCAGTGACCGGGCCATTTCTTTATGCTGGGCCCGCTCTTGCCAGGTCGACCGCCATTTTGAGAGTTCGGCAGCTACCGGCGATCGCGGGGTCACATGAGCGGACGGGCTCCACCCTGCCGGGCGAGACGTTGCAGCATGGCCACAGTGGAAGAACCGTTTTCCGGGCGCCTGGAGCGCTGAGGGTGCAGCTGGGAAGTCTCCACCTGGGGAGGCGGGAGAGGCCTGTTCGCACCGTCTCTCCCTCCCAGTGCACCCCACGGCGTCTCGCTTGAGATTTGTTATGGCCGGACCAGGCGATGAGGACGAGGGGGGGTCGGAGGCATGTGCAAGACATCCCCCCCCAGTGTTGTCGCAGCCATTATAAAAGAAAGAAGTGTCCCGTCCGTCTTCGGGCCGGGCTTCCGGTGGATGTCGGCCGGACGCCCCTGGCTCTGGCCCCATGAACGGGTTTCTTGGTTTATCGGCTGCAGCCGGATCCCGTCGGCCTCGGCCCCCCGACCGTTGGTGGTCGGACCGGAAGAGCATGTGGCAGGACTACCTGCAACTCTCAAGGGCCACCGCGGCCGGACTGGGAGAGAGAGGGGAGGGTCGAGGAGACATTCCCCCCCCCTGCAACTGTTCAGCGTTGTAAAGGCAATCCCCTGGCCGGGTCCCGCTGGCCTCGGCCTCTCCTTCGGCTACACCCTACGTTAGGATCTCCTGGCCGAGACGTGGCAGCAGGACCTGCCTTATATGGGCTGCTCCCGGCTGGGCGTAGCCGGAACCCTGCCCCACCTTGGAAGTTTCCAGAGTGGGGGTGGATGTTCTACTGACTTGCATTTTCCCTAGTCTATCGATTTTTTTGGCGTGGCAGGCGGTGGGACAGCGAGGGGTGATTTGGTTTCTCTTACTGTTTTTCTGGTCTCTCACCACTGGCATATTTTAACGTTTTCTTGTTTCTAGGACATTAATAGGTTTTATCATTACGTTATGTTATCGTTTCTTTGTTCGTTGTTTAATAAAAGTTCATGTTCATCAGTGGCCTACTGATTTTCGTTTTCCTATTTTTTTCTTTCCAGGTTGTTTCATGGTAAAGTTTCTGTTAACAGGATACAGTGATCACTTCGTTATTATTGCATATGTCCTTTTCACTAGGGGTGCTCTCTGGTCGGGCCAGATGACGTATCTCTAGTAAATGGTCCGGGTGAAAAAGGTGCATCAATCAGTGGGGAGTAGATAGGCATGACAGATTACAACGGGGGAGAACGGTCCGCATTACGTACCCTTTCACTACTTGCAAAGATTTTCCTACGTTTATTTGCAAACAGGGAATACCTCCAAAAAGAACTAATTCCAAACAGTCAATGTTCGGACAATCAATCAATCAATGAGGAATGAAAAAGGGTAGGACGTGTAAAAGGCTTGCGTTACCTACCCTTCACTATCTGCAAAGGGAGATAGAATATTCCTATTCTTCCTCGTTTGCAGGTAGAGAAGATCCTTAAGAGAATTAACTTCGAACAATTCAATGCTCGATTGAAACAATCAACAAGGGGTACTGTGAACACAAATGAACGCCGCTTATATACATACGCATTGCTATTTTCAACAGGTTGTTCCTAATGTTTCTATTTTAGCGAGGTCAAAAGAGATCCCATTAGTGGCCTACTGATTTTGCTCGATTCCTTTTGTTTTTTTACACGATTTTTCGCTATCTGCAAAGACTAAACAGAGTATTGCGACTCTGTGCTTGTTTGTAAATAGAGAATGAACCAAAGAGAACAATCAATCAAATGGAGAGAGAAGCAGGCACGATGGATTACAAAGGGGGAAAAGGGCTGCGTTAACTACCCTTCACTATCTGCAAAGAGAGAGTACTCCTAATAGAAATGAGGGGTGGGGGGCAGCAATCAAAGCAGATCAGTGTGCATAAACACGAAAATGTTTTTACTTACCACGTACTTGACATTCGACAGCTTATGATATTTGCTATTAAAAAACCATTGAAATTCACTGAAAAAACCATAGGTTATAGACCATATATAGTTAGGAATTAGCATTTACAAAACCTTGAAAATTCACTGAAAAAACCATAGGTTATAGACCATATATAGTTAGGAATTAGCATTTACAAAACCTTGAAAATTCACTGAAAAAAACATAGGTTATAGACCATATATAGTTAGGAATTAGCATTTAAAAAACCTTATTTTACTCACACAAAACCATTGAAATTCCATATATAGTTAGTTGCACTAACTATATATCGCGCACCCGCAATCCACTGCTGATGATGTCACATATTACATCATTCATGACATGGTCAGTGACATCACTGATGACATCACTGATGACATCTCAAATGACATCACTGATGACATCACTGATGACATCTCATTTGACATCAATGACCACATCACTGATGATATCATTCATGTGACAATACAATGCATCTCCTCACACTTTAATATAACCTCTGTTACACCCAGTGTTAAATACAGAGTATAATTTTTGAAACCAGTGACACACCAATACTAGTTACTACATACGCACTCAGTGATTCCTATGTTTACACACACATTCACTCATTTACCCATACAATCATTCATACATACAATCACTCATCTTTACAACACTATCATATGCACTCATACACCTATACAGACTCTCACACTCTGTCACTCATCCATGGAGTTACTCACACACCTAGTCAGTCCTGTAAAGAATCAATCACACTTCCATTTTCTAATCTATACAGTTAAACATAGAGCACCTTACATTTTCAAACATATACTAACACATACTTACCTTCTTATACAATCATTGATACAAATACACATTGATCTGCACAGAGTCACACACCTCCCAGACAGCCACACACACACTCAGTCTCCCATACAAATACTTGGGCAATCAATCAATAACCCATATAGTTACTCATATAGCTACTGATCAACACATGCAGCAGTTTACAGAACAACAGACATAATGATGCACAAATTAAGACAGTTTAGTCACTAACCCATGCACTCAGTGAGACACATTTAATCACTCAGTCATACAGTCAGTCATGCACCTACTAAATCCTTCGTCCAGACACTTACACATCCACTCATTCTTCAATATGTAAGACATATTTAAACTTTACAGAAACAAAAAATCACTGGATGTTGTTATCAGTCATGTCATCAGTGATGTCATTTGAGATGTCATCAGTGATGTCATCAGTGATGTCACTGACCATGTCATGAATGATGTAATATGTGACATCATCAGCAGTGGATTGCGGGTGCGCGATATATAGTTAGTGCAACTAACTATATATGGAATTTCAATGGTTTTGTGTGAGTAAAATAAGGTTTTTTAAATGCTAATTCCTAACTATATATGGTCTATAACCTATGGTTTTTTCAGTGAATATATATATATATATATATACACAAACCTATACTGTGAGTAAGAGTACGTCATACATATAATCAACATTATTGTATACAATAAAGACTTTGCATAATATCAGAAACAATATAAATCTTTGCCAACAGGCTTACCTTATCTAAAGAGGTTTCTTAGTACTGCTTGTCCAACTGCTGACTCAGCTTCTGTTGCCAGATCCAGGCAAAAATGCCGAGTTAAAGTATGCACACTCTTCCAAGTTGCAGCTCGGCATATCTTGTCCAGAGACACACCAGCAAACAATGCTGTAGATGAGGACATAGCCCTGGTAGAATGAGCTTTAGGCTTGCTTGACAATGGATGACCTGCCTTGCAATGGCAGGATTGAATGGCGGATGCAATCCACTTCAAGATAGTAGCTTTTGTTACAGCTGAGCCTGGCTTGGGTCCACCATACAAGAGAAATAACTGATCAGATTTTCTGATGGACACAGTCCGAGATATGTAGAATTTCAAGCATCTTTTGACATCCAAGGTATGCAATGACTTCTCCGCTGCAGAAGTCGGATTAGGAAAGAATGTCCGTAAAATTACCGTCTCATTGAGATGAAATGAAGTAGGAACTTTAGGAATAAATGTGGGATTAGTCCGCAGGAGGACATAATCATTAGCAAATTTCAAATATGGTTGCCTTATAGTAAACGCCTGTATTTCACTCACTCGTCGGGAAGATGTGAGTGCCAACAGTAGAGCCGTCTTCCATGAGAGATACTTGATATCTGCTTTATAAATGGGTTCAAAAGGATGTTTCATCAGTTGTTCTAAAACCAAATTCAGTCTCCATTCCGGAGGAGGAGCTGTATTAGGTGGGAAAGTTCTGAAAAGTCCCTTCAGGAACTGCTTAATGAGGCAATTGGAGCAGAGTGATGCCATCCTAGAAGATCTTCTGTATGTAGAAATAGCAGCCAAATGGAATTTAACCGATGCGTACGTTAGACCCGACTTTGAAAGCGAGAAAAGATAAGGCAAAATCTTTTTGGGAGGACATTCCATCGGATGCAAGCTGTTAGAACACCAGTAACAGAATCTCTTCCATTTTAAGGCATAGGTCCCTAATGTAGAAGGGGCTCTTGCTTTATTTAGAATGTCCCTGCATTCTTGAGGTAAGTCTACATCTCTGAAATCTGTGAGTCCAGGAACCAAGCATGGAGTTGTAGTTGAGCTGGGCAAGGATGAAGAATCTGACCCTTGCTTATTGTTAATAGATCCAGCAGCATCGGAAGACGAAATGGCTTGCACTTGGAGAGAAGGAGAAGCTCTGTGAACCAGTGCTGACGTGGCCATTTTGGTGCAATCAGAATCATGCAGCATGGTTCCTTCTTCATTTTGTGCAGAATTCTCGGGTTCAGAGGAACAGGAGGGTATGCGTAGGCAAAGATTTCCGTCCATATCATCAGGAAGGCGTTCCCCCATGAACCTCTCTCCGGCTCCCAACTTGCGTAGAACAGGCACTTCCGATTGTCCTTGGTGGCAAAGAGATCCAGATTTGGTTTGCCCCCCTTTTGAAAGACATTGTCTAGTATTGTTTGATCCAGCTCCCATTCGTGACACTATTTCTTTGTCCTGCTGAGAGAATCTGCCCAGGTATTTTGGACCCCTGGAAGATGTTCCACTTTGATAGTGATATTGTGCTGGAGAAGCCACTTCCAGATGTTCTGAGCTTCCTGGGACAGAATTTGAGACCGTGTACCACCCTGTTTGTTTAGGTAATGCATGCAGGTGGTGTTGTCGGTCCTGATGAGAACTGTAGATCCTCGGAGACGAGGTTGAAAAGACTGTAGGGCCAGTGAAATTGCTCGAAGTTCCAGAAAGTTGATGTGCATTTTCGCCATTGCTGAAGGCCACCTCCCTGTTACACTTAGGTCTTGAAGATGCGCACCCCAACCTTCCAGGGAAGCATCTGTTGTGATGATAAAATCCGGAACAGGAGGCTGAAAAGTGAGCCCTACTGAGATATTCTTGAAACACCTCCACCAAGAAAGCGTTTCTTTCATAACTGGAGTTACTTGGACCATGTCGTCGAATGAACCGGAGATCTGGAGCCACTGATTGTCCAGCTCCTCTTGAATTGGTCTCATCTTTAGCCGCGCCTTGAGGCACTAGCAGAATTGCTGACGACAGAACCTCCAGAAAAGATTTGATCATTCTCACTGAAGCGAACTTTCTTTTTAGGAGGTTCGATGCTAGAGACAGAAGACAAGATATTCTGTCTGTGGATAAGAATGCATTGTCTTGAATAGTGTCCAACCTTGCTCCCAGAAACTGTATCACTTGAGAAGGATAGAGGTTTGACTTTTGAGCATTTAACGAAAGGCCCAGCAAATGAAATGTTTGCAGGCATTTGGTTGTTGCAAGAGAAGCCTGGCGAAGGGAAGGAGCCTTTATTAGCCAGTCATCCAGATATGGGAATAGTTGGATTCCTTGCAACCTGAGATGAGCTGCTACTGGAGCTAGAAATTTGGTAAAGACTCTTGGAGCTGAGCGCAGGCCAAATGGAAGGACTTTGAATTGGAAATGTGCACCTTCCACAGTGAATCTCAGAAACTTTCGATGTTTGGGGTAAATAGGGATATGAAAATACGCATCCTGGATATCTAAGGTTGTCATGAAAACCGCATGTTCCAGAAGCTGAAGAATTTCTTGAAGTGTTACCATGCGAAAGGATTTCTTTTGTAAGTATTTGTTTAGCATTCGCAGGTCTAAGATCGGCCTCCAATCCCTAGACTTTTTATTTATCAGGAAAAAACGAGAATAGAATCCCTTTCCTGCTTGAGAGTGGGGGACTCTTTCTATCGCCCCTTTTAACAACATTGATTTAACTTCTTTCCTGAGTAGAGAAAGACGTGGTGGATTTTTCTTTAGAGGTGGATGAGGGGAAGGAAGTTTGGTGAACTCCAGGGTGTGTCCGAATTTTATAATGTCCAATACCCATTTGTCTTTGGTTATTTTTCTCCAATTGTTGAATTGTTGAGATGAGAAATAATAGGAATCTTGAATGTTTGAGGCAAGTCTGAAGCAGGTGCAATAGGAATGTCACTGCCTTCTGGCCGTTTGAGGGTTTCTGTAGGTTTGCTGATGTTGCTGGTACAAATATCTGTATCGACCCTGATTCCCCTGCTGTTGGTATTTCCGGTAGCCTCCTCAAAAGGAGTAGGAACCTCTACCCCTTGCTCCTCGAAAGGGTGTCTTCCGATATTGCAAGGAACCCAATGATCTTGCAGTCTCGGTGTCCTTCTTTATCTCTTGTAGTGCATCGTCAATATGCTTACCGAACAAGAGATCTCCATCAAAAGGCATGTCCAGGATCTTTGTCTGGATCTCTGGGCGAAAACTCGTGGCTTTCAGCCTGCCCTGTCTTCTAAGAGTAGTCGCTCCTGCTAGTTGACGGAATCCAAGAGATGTAATATCCATTGAGATATCAATGATCTCGGAAGCGGCTCTTTCACCCTCCATGAGAATTTTCCTTGCCTCCATTCTCTTATCATCTGGCAGATCTTCTATATAGCGCGAGATGTCTGACCACAGTTGACGGTCATATCTACTGAGAATGGCTAAACAATTTGTAGCTCGAACAGTAGCACCCGCCATTGTGGTAAATCGTTTGCCTATATTGTCCAGACGCCTTCCATCCTTGTCAGGAGGAGCTGTTATTGGAGCTGAGGGGTTTCTTGATTTTCTTTGCGCTGCCTGAGAAATAACAGTCAACTTTAGGGTGACCTGCAAGACAGGCTGGTGCATCCTCCGGCGCTTTGTACTTTTTGTCAATCCTAGGGAGGATTGCCGGAACAGAGAATGGAGTTTTCATAATTTTTATTCCCTCTTTCCATATGAGATCAATTATGGGATAGAACACGTAGATTTCATGCTTTTGTCTCATATAAGAAACACTCTGTCTTCTCTACCGGCATGTTTAGATGAAACCTGGTAGAAGCACTTTCCATAATGGCATGGAATCCTCCTATGTCTCAGGAGAGGAGAATCTGCAGCTGGAGGGATCGGCTAAGCTGGAGCCGGAATTAAATATTCATCCCATTCGTCTATGGTAGTGAGCGAATTAGGAATTTCTCCATCCTCAGGTACCGTGTCCCCATCATCATCCTGAAGTAGGCGTGACGGCAACGTCACCTGGGGCTCAGAAACTGGTGTTGTAGGAGTCACCGGTTGCATTTGTACAGGAGTAGGCTGTTGTGGAGGTGAAGCTGGAAGAAAACGACTATTGTAGTCCTTCAGCATTGCCGTCAGATCTTGAAGCAAGGAAGCAGGTATTTGTACCACTGGCTCTTGATGGAAAACTTCTTGAGGATCCCTTAATGAAATGTAATGTAATGTATGTGGTCTTGTAAAGCGCACTGCTGCCCTGAGGCGTCCTGGCGCTGTAGACCGCTGGTGAACCCGTCCTGGCTATCCCTGTGAGATGGTCCCTAACTGGGCATCTCCAAGGTGAAACCAGGCATCCTTAGAGACTCACATGGCTCATAATATTCTTCTTCTTATTCATCGTCTTGATATTTTATCCTTAGTTGTGACGGATCATGTGCCTGTACGTAGGGGTCATCATTATCTTCTGATTCCTCCAAGTAATGGCTTGGAGCCAAAGGAGAAATATGCGAAACAACATTATAAAATTGTCTGGTAGATGATAATTTAGTGCTCAAAATAGGCGTAAATTGTAAAGGCGGAGGTCTTTTACGCTTCAAAGTGGCAGCAATATATGTCGATGGTGATTCATATTCTGCTGTAATGGCTGTAACAGACGGCATCGCCGACGCTGTGATCATAGTCGTGGTCGACGGAAAAGACAACGTTGACGATGTGGTCGTCGACGTCATGGTTGAAGTTGTTGTCGACGGTGGACTCGTCGTCGAGGGCATAATCATCGTCGACGGTGAGATCGTCGACGGTAGTATCGTCGATGGCGGGCTCGTAGACGGTATCATCATCGACGGATGGCTCATCGACGGTAGCGTCGTCGACGGCGGGCTCGTCGACGGAACATGAAGTGTTGTCGACGGGATACTCATCGTCGACGGGATGACTGTTGACGACGGTGGAGGCATCGTTGACGACGAAGATGGCGTCGACGTGAGTTGTCGACGCGTATGGACACTCGTCGTCGATGCCGTCGACGGGGATCTCGTCGACGGTATACTTTATTTGATGATGAAGATCCACTTACCTTCTGTGGTGATTTTCTCATGGATTACGATGTTTTACTCGTCGACGGAGGATCCTGAAGAGTTTTTGAGTCAGTTTTCTGAGAAACATTCGCCTTATTTCTTGATTTCACCTCAGAAGAGACCTTCTCTTTTTTTGAGGAAGAGTGACCCACTTCAGAAGAGGATGATTTCAAGGTCTTACCTATCTTCTCAGGAGGATCTCCGGATCTATCCCTCTTCTTGGTCACTTGAGGACTGACACTTTCTTCTCCTTCAGAAACCACTTCAGATGATTCCTTCAACTTCTCCAACCAAAGCAGCAGATGACCCTCTCTATCCTTCAAGGTCTTCGCAGGGAAGGTTCTACAAATCCTGCAGTCCTTGACCTTGTGTGCTGGGTAGAGACAATAGATACACTCCTTATGTGGGTCCTCAAAGTGTAGTCTTTTCTTTCCACATGAAGAACAGGCCAAAAACAAACTCTTCTTAGAATCAGACATAATTTCTTCAAAGAAGTAAAGCTAGAGGAAAAACAACTGAGCAGAGCTCAGGGAGACTCCCTAACACACGAGGTGCGGTAGAAAATCTGAGGGTTTGCCTCTCTGTGGGGAAGGTTCTAGGAGGGGCTGATGCCTGATTGGCTGGCTTCCAAATTTGGTTCTTTTTGCAAAAGGACTAAGATAGGCTAGTGTAGTGACTTTGCTATCTACTATAGCCTATGGTTAGGCTTTCCTGTTTTCAGTTTCTATTTTTGGTAAACTCTGGTGGTTTTTTTCCAGTGTTTTCAAGTGATTTCAATACGTTAAAAAAACTGTGATTATCAGTGGTTACACATTTTCACGCCATTAAAAGCAACAGAAACAGTGTTTTTCCGGTGTTTATGGAACGTTTTGCTTTTATTATTGCTTTTGTTCTGCACTGATAGTGCATGGAATATAGACAGTGGACGTATGGTGTACATGAGGTCCAAATAGATTTTTGTAAATTGAACTTATTGTAGTACACCATATAATACTTCTTCAGTGAGTCTTTGGTCATGTGCGCTCGCTCTTTCTTTCCCATGTAAACTTCTGTGAAAAGGCCCTCTCAACATTGGCACTTGAGAAGGGCAATGCCAAAACAGCCAGCACACAATTTGTTAACTCTGGCTACTGACATAGCTTTCCTTGCCAATACTGGTGCACTTGAAGATTGTGATTCTCAGGGCAGGTTCTGCAACAATTGCATTGAGCTGGGCACTTATGCCCTGAGAGTTATTGAAGCAGTCAAAAATGAAGCATCACTTTTGAAACTACAGGGGGAATTACCCTTTAAGGAAGGGATCTAGAACTTGTACAGAGTACCACAGTGAGGTTTCATTGATTTCAAATACCATTGGTGGTGATGGGACATTTCTATGCATGATTGCAAGCCATTTCTCATACATTGTAAAATAAAAGTTCAGGAATTGCTCTTCAACATTGCTTTGCTTACCAAGTGGCAAGCACTCTAACATGGAACATGTTTCAGTGCCAAAGTCACTAAAGGTGTCGCCAAGCCTACTCCCCAGGAGATGTTTCACATCTACACCAATTATGCTGAACACTTGGCAGACAAGGGTGTTTTCAGACTCTAGTTTTTTTTACAATACCCACTACAGCAGTTATATTTTCCTGTAAACATCTGCAGTAGAGTGTACTTTTTTCACATCACTGTCAATATGCGACCAAAGATCCTCACTTTTCTTGCCTTTGGCATCATCACTCAGCAAGAATTCTGTAAATGGTTGCCACATGGATAATATAGAGTACACAGCCCCTTGGACTGAGAACCATCATTTAAGGGACACCGCTGGGATGACTCTTTCTTTGATGCCACACAAAGCACAAAATAATAAATATTTGTGTTTTCGTTCCTGTGCATAAGAAAACAGTGCACCAGAATGGAATAAAAGGTCAATAGCATTTCTCATTAACTCCGATGATAAGCTGAAAGCATCTTTACAATCTTCAATCAAAGAAGTGGCAAGGATCTCTTACAGGGAAGCACTTCAGCTCAGGTATCAATTTTGACAGGTCATCACACAAAATTTTCAAATATATAGCTGAAACACTGCAAATACGAACAATATCACTCCAATCTTTGTTGAACTTGGAAAGAATCTTTTTTGCAGAGCATTCCAAGTGACACTGCGTTCCATGTTTTACAAAGTCTGGTGTTTTCACCACTATCCGAGATGCTTGGTGATAGCGCTCTTTTCACACATACTTGCCATTATACCTTGCTTTGAATGTTTAAAGCTTGATGTGTTGGCAATTCACCTACTATCAATGCTGACTCACTAGAAACTGGGGCCTGATGTATTAAGGGGTTTTACCCATTCTCTGTGGGTAAATGTGATGACACATATTAGGAAAGATTCTTATGAAACCAGCCATTTTACCTATCAGTGAAAGAATCAAACACAGCCAAAATATCAAATATGATTTTGATATTTTCTGATTCTCAACAGTTTATAAAATAATTAAACTAGACCTAAAACATGCTTCTAAACCCTGCATCTTTAGACCAAAGACCACAAAACTGAAAAACGCAAAAGGAAGAAGAAACAAACACTCAAGCTGAATAATGTTAGCCCAGTCTTTCTTACTGCTAGCTTTTATAACAAAGTTACCTTGTATTGGCCCCTTCAGGAGGAAACAAAATGACTCTTTCACTCTCTTTTTCCTTTCTTTGAATGGCATTTAGTTTGTGGTTGTGCAGGTGTTTTCTCAGTGTTTACATGTTTTCACTGGTGAGGGCTATTTCTCTTTCAGTGGGGTTTTATCAGTTATTATAGGTTTAAACCTAAAACCCCCACAGTCTACCTATGGTGTAATGTAATTATTACTATAATTTATATATTTTATTGTACCACGAGACTCCCACCTCGTCGGCTGGGATGATTCTAAGCATGTGAATCTATGAAAGATACCTCAATACTGGATAACATACGCACCCTTCTCGACCAAGGACACACCGTGGCCCTGATCGTACTCGGCCTCTCTAAAGCATTCAACACCGTCACCCGCCGCACACTGACTGCCAGACTCCACGAAGCCGGCATACAAGGAACCACCCTCGACTGGATCCGCTCGTTTCTCACCGGCAGATCCCAAAGAATCAGACTACCACCCTTCCTCTCCGAACCCACGGAAATCAACTGCGGAGTGCCCCAAGGATCATCGCTCAGCCACACGCTCTTCACCATCTACATGGCCCCCCTCGCCACCATTGTCAGACAGCACAGACTCAGCATAGTATCCTACGCCGATGACACCCAGCTCATCCTCTCCCTCCATCAAGGCCCCAATCACCACCAGATTCAACTTCCATGAAGGACGTTCTATCCTGAATGAGCAAAAACTGCCTGAAGCTCAACTCGGAGAAGACAGAAGTCCTCGTTCTCTGACCCGCCCCCTCGGCATGGGACAACACCTGGTGGCCTACCTCACTCGGCAGGCCCCCCACACCCTCGAACCATGCCCGAAACCTCGGCGTCGTACTCGATTCCTCCCTCTCCATGACACAACAGGTCAACGCCGTCACCACCAGCTTCTTCAACACCCTGCGAATCCTCTGAAAGACCTTCAAGTGGATCTCCAACAAATCAAGGAAGGCCATCACCCACGCACTAATCACTAGCAGACTGGACTATGGAAACGCCCTCTAGGCTGGGATCAACAAGTCTCTGATCCGCAAGCTCCACACCATACAGAACACCGCAGCCAGACTAATCCTTGACATTCCTCGACACAAGCACACCACCCACTGACTCCCCATAGAGAAGAGAGTCACTTTCAAGATACTCACTCACGCCTACAAATGCATCCACAACACCGGCCCCCAATACCTCAACAAGAGAATCTACCTCCATGTACCAAGAGAAACCTCAGATCCGCCGACCTCGCCGAAATCCCGCGCATCCGCAGAGCCAGAACAGGTGGAAGAACCTTATCCTACATCGCAGCCAAGACCTGGAATTAGCTCCCGCTCAACACCAGATGCGCCAAGAAGATGCTCAAGACCTGGCCCTTCACCTGAACGCAGCTTCCCCCCCCCCAAGGGCCTTGAGACCCTCCCGGGTGAGTAGCGCGCTTACAATTCCCCTGATTGATTGATTTATTGAGGAAGGTGTGCGTTCTGTATCGCTTAATGAATGATGAATGTTTTGAGGCCTCGGACGTTCCACATGCCCCCCTTCAGCAAGGCTAAGGGGGTCAAGCCCAATGGAGCCCCTCACATGCCCCAGTCGTCCAAAAGTCTCATCAACGTGACCACACGACCCCTGTGATTGTGGTCTTAGGAAGCATGCTCTGTAATCCACTCGTCGACGGAATGGCTAGGTGCTCGGTCACCAGTGAAGTCATCGCCATCACCAGGGCTCTGGCTTCCTGCCTTTCAATCTTGCGGCCCTCAATGACTAGTGTACCATCCTGTCACACAACAATTCTTTCCTCAGATAGTGTATCCCCACGTGTTCCCCGGGAACACTGTCCTTGGTTCCGGGGCAGGCGTCTCACCTGCCTCCAACCAACCAACAAGTTTCTTACCTCAGTCAGGGCACCAGTGCCCAGGTGCACCTCAATCCAATATTTAAGAAAAGGGCACGATTCCCCCACCATGACCTTCAGGCGTGCCAGAACAGCAACATATAAGGCAGCCATTTAGACCGCAAGTGCTGCTGACTTGCAGTGAAGGATTGTCACAGGAGCTGCACCTTATGGGTGTACTCAGGGACTATATGGATGAGGAGATTGCCATATTTAGGATCTCCTACCCTGTGGACTGTCTGCAGAACCTTATCCCTGTCATGGTAGTTGAGGAGTTTAGCAATTATTGCGGGGGTAGGAAAGCCATGGATCCGAATGCCCTCTCGGACAGGTGTGACACAGCAGCCAGAGCAACTGACTCTGGAGCGCAGGGTTCACGGTTCAAACCCCAGCACGAGGCAGCTCAGCTCAACACCATGTGACTCTGGGCAATAGCTCACTTAACTTCCCCGATGGCCCACAGCGCCTTGAGACCCTTAGAGGCGAGTAGTTTGCGCTTTACAAACACCGGATTTAGACAAACATCGACAGCAGGTCTTCTGGATTTCCACTGTCCTGATCCGCTTCTCCAGCAATAACACTAATTGCGCAGCCTCAGCCCCCTTAGGGAGCCCAAATAACCATAGGTTATAACCACCCTGCGAGCGGCCCTCCGCATCCTCTACACAGGCTTCCAAGAGCCTGGAGGTCTCCGACAGTTTAGACACACAAGTTACTTATCTTCGGTAACACCTTATCTGATAGACAGGATCTAGCTCCAGATTCCTTACCTTTGAATTCTCCCCAGGCGCCAGACTGAATCTGGATTTTTTTTAGCAGTACCTCGGTGTATCGGTAGAGAACTCCGTAGTAACATTGACCAACAAATGTGACGTTGATAGAGTACATCTGTGCCAATTCCCAATGAGCTGACATTAGTTTCTTCAATGACTACATTCTGCAGCAAAAACACGGAGCCACTTACAGAAACTGACCATGGAAACAGTGTGCCAATAAAGAGATCTCTTTCTCTCTCTGTCAATATAGATGTGTCTACCAAGAGGAGCATTCCAAGTGCAAGCAGGAGGAATATTCCAATATGGAAAAGGCTATGGAAGGTAAGAATAAATCAGCTCACAGAACGGGGAGTGTTGATAAGGAATCTGCGGGTAGAACCTGTCTCTACTAGATAAGGCGTTACCGAAGGTAAGTAACTTGTCCATCTGAGACATTTAGCCGCAGAATCCTTACCTTTGAATTAAGATACCTAAGCAAAATCTTCCCTGGAGGACGATCTTCAAACTGATTGGATCAAAACACCTGGTTAGAATTCACCGGTGTCTAGCTGGAGTAGAAGAGGAGGAGACCGGAGGTTCTAAGGCAAGAAGGCTAGCAAGAAAATGCTTTGCACCCCAAGAAGGTAGTGTGGTAGGAACTACAGGTAAACAAAGCAGAAGAAGAAGAAAAATAATGCAGCTTTATTCCTGCCAGAGGAAGAGAAAAATGTGTCCGAAGATAGCATTCAACATAAACTTAAAAACTAGTTCACTTGCACAGTAGAACCTGAACAGGAGCGGCCATGAGGTGGGGGGAATCTAGGACAGAAAGCAACTTTACTGAGCCGAAGCTCCTCGCCCAGGAAGGGAAACCAAGCACAAGGGTGAGCATGAAGCAATGTTTACTTTGGTATGGTGTATACAGAACTAGTTTCCTACAGTGTCACATCCAAAACCACAGAACTTGCATGAGCCTGTCAATTAGAGAGGAGCTCACCTCTGTAGCAAGGCCAAGAGGGGAATGGAGACACGAGGCTGGGGAAGACTCCAAGCCCCTAACCTTACCCAACTCAGTCAGCCTGCAATCCTCCATAGGACGTTGGACAGTGTGAGAGATAACATAACATAACATAACATAACATGTGTATTTGTAATGCACACGTTCACCCAGAGGTTTCTTGGCGCTGAATAACAATGTTCATTGTTACCCAACTCAATGGTACTCATTTTATCGACCTCACATGGATGAAAGGCTGAGTGGACCTACCGGGATTTGAACCTGTGACCATGAGGTCGAACACAGGCCCCTCCAATGGACGCATTCGTCCACTGAGCCACCAGACCCGATAGTGTGGAGATACCCCAAATTTCCTCCATCACCTCTAAAATCGTATTCCTCAAAAGGATAAACAGGAGGGGGCTCCATAGAGGGCTCTGAAACAGACAGCACCAGATCTCTGCAGACGGCTCTGCATCGGATGCTGGCCGGCGCCAAAGTGGGGACGTCGGAAAGGCAATGTGGCATGGCGTCGAGTGGCGCTGTCTGCACAGTCGTTGAAGTCGGCTGGTCGGACCCAGGCAAAAAGGTAGGAACCCCGAAGTGCTGTGAGCCGGCATCGAAATAAATTTGAAGTCAGAAGGCCGAACTGAGGCCTAAGGCCAACTAGCGGACGTGGACACAGCCACGGCTCCTCACACCTACATTGGGCCCAAGTGTGCTCCAGGGCAAGGTGAAGGCCCAAAGATAGTATGAGAGAATTTTAGTATTCTCACATCTTGGTCATAGTTGCCCCGGCTCCAAAGAAGGTAGGGAGGCACCGGGTAGACTTGTGTAGTGATTCACCAACCGAAGATCGGGAGGAGGCTTAGGCGGCGAGGTCGCGGCCGCAACTTCGGCTACCAGAGTCTTGACTTACTTTGGGACTTCGTTGGAGTGACGTCAACGGGAACGGCTCCTGGAGCAGGCTTCACGCTTCAGCGGGCAGTCCGTTGACCATGAAGGGGACTGAGGTCAACGGGAAGTCTTGAAAGGCTGCGACATCTGCGCTGCTAGGAGCTTCATGTGGCGTTCCAACAGCACCTTCAGGCGAAGTTGAAGACAGGAGTCATGGTGCTCCTTCAAGCACCTTATACAAATAGTCTGAGGGTCTGTGGTGGACGTTTTCTATCTACAGGACCCACAAGGCTTTAACCCCGAGGACATGAGAGGTTTTAAAAGCACACTGTTCCGTTCAATAAAAACATCGAAGTAGGCCAAAAAACAGCCTGAGGAAACGTTTACTGAATCCGTGTTGAAAGCGGGGAAAAAAAGAAACAGACATCAGAGAGTTGGGAAGGGGCATATATGGACTCTTTTGACATCACATCAGCTGATCGACATCACTACGGAGTGGCAAGACACCCTCTATCGACATGCAGAGTTACTCCTGGAAATATTTTCCAGATCCAGTCTTGTGCTTGGGGAGAATTCAAAGGTAAGGAATCTGCAGATATATGTCTCTATCAGATACAGTGGCTCCCAGGTATTTCATTTCTTCTTGTAGTAGCTTTACCGTTAGCTCTGTTGAATGACATCTCTTCGACCGTCTGCGGAGATCTGTCCACACTGGGGAAGTAAAGTAAAGTTGCAGGGGAGATCATGGGAGGGGGGCAGCACCAGGGCGTAAGTGCAGCCCACCGGCACAGCAAAGTCACAAAAGATGCAGGGGCCACCCCGGTGGATCAGTTTGGCACCATCCCTTCAAGCATCTGAGGGGGTAATCGCCACTGCCTGCATCCCCCTCCTTCATGGCAATCTGGTGTGTGGCCTGATGGGCTGTTGTGTTGAGCCGCAATATCCCTAGTAACTGCAGCAGTGTGGGATTCCTCACTTTACTTAGGTGCCCTATATGGCCCCTAGCAGGTCCGCCAGTCTGCTATGACCCAGAAGAGTCTAAGTGGGTGAGTCTCACACCGCAATCCTTCATAGGGGGCTGCTGGATGCAATTTCCTCGGTCTGTGCTCCTTGAGGCCTCCTGCTTCAGCAAACAAAGGAGGGAGGAAGAGTCAGTGCCACTGTAGGCTCCAACTGGGGCAAAGGGCTTTTAGATAGGCCACTGTGGGTCATAGGCCATAGTCTCTGCATCCATGGCTTGGTGTAGATACAGTGTGGGGGATCCACCACCTGCCCTCAGCATTCAGAGCAGCTCCCCTGCGGCAGACACTCTCTGCCAGCCCCAGCATGAGCTCCACCTGGAGTCAGCAACTCTTGCGCGGGCCGTCACCTCTGCCAGGCCACCAGGTCGTCCGGCCATCAGGTTTTCCTTGTCTGGGATGGGCGCTCTCGTTGCCACTGGGAGAGGGGGGTCGTCACCAGAGTCTCCCCAGAATCACCAGGCACTGTAGATCTCAGTGCATGCAATCAACGTGCCCCGACAGGGTCCAGGAACAGGATGTATAATGGGGGTCCAGGAGCCGGTTCTTAAAGCATGTTGACGGCCATTTTGTTGGCCATGCCCTCTCCATTCAAAATATTTGGCAGGTTCAGATAAGAAATCAAAGCAGTAGGGTGACTTAGGGCCTGATCTATTGTTTGGGTGATTGAGTACGGTCTGTCAATGTGGTTGATTATATTCCCTGCGCCACCCTGACAGACTACCCTCCACCATATTTAGAGATCACCGCAGGTTCAGCAGTGATCTCTGTAGCTTGACAGGAACCAAAGTTATGGTGGCTCCTAACAAGGTACCAAAAGTTGGTGGAACGTACGATAGTAAACTAGTTTGGACCATTAATTTCTTTCTAAAATATGCCATTTATACCTAGCTTACTGTGTGAAAGAACTGATCCTGATACTCTGAGTAGGCAAGATAGAATCTTTCTTGTGTTTAGTGTTTGGGGAGAATGTAGATATTTGTTGTTACGTTGTCTTACGGCTGTGGTGAGTTTTCTTGCCCTATTTTGGAGCCATTTTAGGTATTTATTTTATTTTTATTTAGAAAGTTTTATATAGCGTGAGCAAGATCCTTGCAGATAACAGAGCGTTTCACATAGACGAGGGGTAGGAGGGAGGGTGGGTACATGAGGGAGCAAAGCGAGCATAACAAATGGGAGGGAGTAAGAACAATCGGGTAAGGTCGATAATACAGGTAAACACATGTGTCAATGGATCAAACAAGAGTACAGATCGATGCAGAGTCTTAAAAAATCAAAAGTAGTAGTTCAAGTGAATTTAGCCATGAGGATAGCTTTAACTTCTTTCTTAAAAAGGAGCTTGGTTTCAGGAGGGAGTGAGTTCCATATCCTAGGCGCCATTCCTGAGAAGGAGCGTTTGTAAGTTCTTTCCTTGCGGAATCTTCGAGGCTTCAGCAGAAGGTTTTCTGTGCTTCTGGTGGTTCTGGAGCCGCCGGACATTGTCAGCTTCTGAGTGAGGTAGCCAGGTGAGCTCAGGTGAATAGCCTTGTGCGTTAAGCAAGCAATTTTCAGATGTATTCTGGCTTCAAAGGGCAACCAGTTCAGGGCCTAAAGTCAGGGGAGATATGTGAGTGTTTTTTTGATCCAGTGACGAGTCTCGCTGCCGCGTTTAGTGAGGCTATTAGGGGTGCTGTTGTAGTTAGGGGGAGACCGCAGAGGGCGATGCTGCCCTAGTCTATGCGAGGGATTATTAGTGCTTGTACTGCAGTTTGGAAGTCTTTGGCTGGGAGGAAGGGTTTAAGTTTCCTCAAGGTATTTATTTGAAAGTTCGCTCCCTTGGTTGCCTTGCTGATATGCTGCTGCATGTTGAGATTGGCGTCCAGTGTTATGCCTAAAGATTTAGCTGAATCCACGATGGTTGGTTGGACGTTGAGTGCAGTTAGGTGTTTAAGCCAGGTTTGAGTGGTAGAGATTTTCGCGGGAGGTGAAATCAGAAGGAACTCAGTTTTCATAGCGTTGAGTTTGAGGTGGTTATCGGCCAGCCAGGATTGGGTGCTTCTGATCGTTGTGTTGAGACGCATGATGTCTTTGGGGGATTGCAGTCTGAGATATAGTTGAGTGTCATCGGCGTACATGTGAAAGTGTACATTGGATGCTTGTAGCAAGGTGGTGAGAGGTTCCATTACTAGGTTGAACAAAGTAGGGGATAGGCAGGATCCTTGAGGGACACCTAGCGAAACAGGTACTGGGGAGGACATCAAGTTGTTGCTCTTGAATTTCTGAGACCTGTTGTGTAGAAAGGAGGTGAACCACTGAAGGACAGTCCCAGAAAGACCCATTCTTGTTTTTAAGAGTTTGAGTAAGTTCTCATGTTTCACAGTGTCGAATGCTGAAGAGAGATCAAGAAGGATGAGGAGGCAGGTATCATTGTGATCCAGAATTTGGAGGGCGTCGTCGATTATGTGAGTCATAGCCGTTTCGGTACTGTGCCCTGCTCGGAAGCCTGATTGATGAGGGTTGAGGAGAGCGTTCTGTTCTATGTGTTTTGTCAATTGTAACTGGACGCATTTTTCCAACAGTTTGGCGAGAGTGGGAATGTTGGTAATCGGACGGTAGTTGTTTAGATCAGTGGGGTCTGCTGTTGGTTTCTTTAGTAAAGGAGTAACTTGACCAACTTTGAGGGAGTCAGGGATGGTTCCTTGTTGCAGTGAGCTATTGATAATTTTAGTCCAGAGTGGGAGGAGCAGAGGGGTGAAGCCTTTTACAGCGTTAGCAGGAAGAGGGTCATTGAGGTGATTGGATGGTTTCAGGGTGCTGAGTAGACTGTCAATTTCTTCTCCAGAGTACGTGACAAAAGATGACCAAGTTGCATTGTTTTTTGGTTCATTGGGTGTTATGCAGTGGTGTTTGGAGTAGAGGCTTGCGTCAATGAGGAGATCGCTCCTGATGTTGTCGGTTTTTTGTTTAAAGAAATCAGAGAAATCTTCACAGGAAGGTGCATTGCCTATAGTGTCGACTGCTTGGGGTTTTCCTTGGATTGCGATCGAATTAGTTCGAACAGTTTACTCGGACGGTTTTTTGCTTGGTCGAGTTGGAGTCTGAAGAACTCTGACTTCGAGCATTTTATTTTCCTGAAGTATGCGTTTCTCTTTTTCTTCAGAATTTTTAGGTGTAGTGCCGAGGGAACTCATCTCCAGGTGCGCTCTGCCATTCGCATGGCACGTCTGTCTTCATTAAGACTCCCGTCGTACCAAGGATTGGAGATCTTGGTGGAGTCTCTTTTCAGTTGCATCGGTGCAGCCTCATTGATTATTGAGGTCATAGCGTTGAGATAGTGATCAGTTAGGCATTGAACGTCAGTAACGCCGGTAGGGGGAAGTAGGAGATTGCAGCTGTTAGGGGGTAGAGAGTTTGGGTTGAGTTTCTTCAAGTCTCTTTTCCAAACTTTGGGCTTGGAGGATTGGACTGGGATACGTTTAACTTTTTCATTGATGAAGAATGTGACAGTATGGTGATCTGACCAGTCACAGGGTTGGATTGAATCAAGTTGAATAGTGCCTTCTTTGGCGATGATGAGGCCGAGGATAGAGCCTTTGTCATGGGTCGGGCTGTTGCAAATTTGGGTGAGGTCAGAGGCATTAAGGTAATTTTTGAGGCCATTGACCACTGCGTCACTACCATCATTCCAGTGAAGATTGTAATCGCCCAGGTAAATTTGTGTGTTTTGCCTTCCTGAGTTGATTGAGATTGTGTCCATGGGTTGTTGGGAGAAGGTGAGGTTGTCCCCAGGTGGGTGGTAGATGATGTGTAGTGAACAGATAGGTTTGTTTTCACTGAAGAGCTCAAGGCATATGTATTCACAAGAGGTAAGAGAAAGGGCGGAGACTTTATTAATTGAGAGGTCGCTCTTGTAAATGCATGCGATCCCACCGCCTGTCTTCCTGGGTCTATCAAGTCTAATGATGCAGTAGTTGGGGGGGACTAGGATATTCATGATAGGAGTAGAAGATTCAGTTAGCCATGTTTCAGTTAGGATGGCTAGGTCAAGGTTCTGAGAGATGATGAGGTCAGCGACCTCCGAGGAGTGTCTTTGGGCCGATCTACAGTTGAGAAGTGTGCATTTGAGTCTGGGGGTGTAGAGGTAGGAGGGGGGATCTAGGGCGAGGGGGACTTTTGTGAGGTTATTGGGACGGAGCCTCTGTTGTTATGCGTGGGGAGTCTGAGAGGGTTGGGGAGAATTGTAGGAATGGACAGGTGTGTGGTAGCTAAGGTGTTAAGTTGAGCCGGGACATATGTGCTGAGTAGGGTGTGTATGTCTAGGTCCGAAAGGGTCTTGATGGTGCGTCGAGGGCGGTTGGAGGCATTGCGAGAGGGGATAGAGGTCCACTGTGGGGGGTGTGAGGGGACTAGGTTATTGGGTTGGGAAGAGGAGGGGGTGGGGGGTGTCTGGGGTGTGTGAGGAGAAACTCTTTGAGGGCGTGTCTTCTTCCTGGGGGGTGTCTGGGGTGTGTGAGGAGAAACTCTTTGAGGGCGTGGAGTTCTTCTCTCACTTGGAGGAGGGTGGTCATTATCGTGTCCAACGTTGGGTTGGGTAAGGGGTTGGGGGTGAGGGTGGGGGTTGAAGGAGAGCAAGTGTCTAGATTACTATAGAAGGGAGGGGGGAGAGGGGTGGGGGTGTCAGTGGAGTGGTTGTAATTGGAGTTGGGAGTGTTAGTGAGTGTGTTGCTGTTCGGGTAGGTAGGGATGTTGGGGGGGGGGAGGAATGACAGGCATAGTGATGGTGTTGTTGGTATTAGTGGACAAGGAGTCAAGACAACATCTGTTGTTTTGTGGCATTTAGATACCACCTGGATGTGAGATATTTTCTCATTCCATAGTAAACACTTGAAGATTTTCTAATGAATTTCTGCATATCATTTACTACATTTTCCATGTGAGTAAATTACTATGCAAGTTGCATCATGTTTTTGGTCCTAATGAAGACATTGCTCTACTAAAAATCAATCCCAACGCGTCAAAAAGTTGACGTTCTCTTTAACTATTTGCCTCAATGATGAGTAAGTATGATATAGCAAAACCATCAATTATAGTGTTTGCATTTTATCAATAATATTGTACATGCTGAACCAAGTTCTGTATTCCTTTTATTTGAACTTGTATCACCTATCTATCCACTTGGAGCACCTATATTAGTGTTTGCTGATATATATGAACAGCTATATCTAATATTTAATAAGTGTTTCATCACATTTGAAGAACTTAAAAAGTGTGTACTTAATCCTTTCATTTATAGAGATTTTGACGACTGTTCCAGATTCCTTAATAAGGTATGAAAACATTTGAAAGGAAATTCGACAGAATTATTGTTAAAAGTCCAGATTCTTGGTATGAAAGGGTCACCCCAGTGAATCATTGTTATGTTCCAACTGGCAGCAAAACTATTTAGTGGCAGGATGCAGAAGGGAAACTGAATATAAATAGCAGAAAAAGTGGGGCTTTGTATGATCAAGAAATTATTCTTTTCCTATCATCTTCTAATGTTTGCAGTAACTTAGATCCAATTAAGAATGAAGCAATGTACAACTGACGAGTTTATATCTATACCTATTAAGTAACAACGCTTGTTAAAAAAAAAACAAGAACAAAGTGTAAGTTTCTACTCCATCATGTGATTCTGTTTGATATACATAATAGAAATCTGAGCTCATGCGCATGATCCCTAAAAAAGATTCCATAGTGCACTTTTTAGAAGTAAAGCATGCATTTAGGAGGAAACATTGTTTTTTAGCATTTAAAACATATTTGCAAATCGCTAACTCAAACAGCAGCTTTAGCTTCATTCACCAGTATTGTTGGATTTTTTAAAAACAACAAAGGAGAATGCAACTTCACCATAAGCACCACTTTCACTCCTATGAAGACAATGCCAAACTAACACTGCGCTTTTTAATTATTCCAGAAGGATGAGAGCCTACTAATCATGAAATGCTGGATCAGTTAAGTAGTTAATTTCTTTTGTCTCAATTGACAACAATCCCCAACAGCATTTGCCTTTTGGAGCCTTATTTCAGGTTGGAAACTCAATTGTGTGATTTTTTTCCTGGAATCACTCACTGTCATTTTTAAACTCTGTTTCTTCAAGTGCTCCGCTCAGACTACTCTTTTAGCTCCTCTTTTTGACTGATGCCCTTCTTAGTCTAAGAAAGATACCCTTTCCATTCAATGCCATCTTCCTCACATGCCTTCCAGAATCGCATTACATACGAAAGACAAAATCTGTTTGGAGATGCCTTACAGGAGACTCTAGGATAGGTAGGGAATGCGCCTTAGGTCTAGGAAGTGGGACGAGTTGCTACCCATTCCACCATCTTTAAAATGGGAAGGGTGTATACACTCCTAATCTGTCCTAGTGCTCCCGATAGATGTTGAGAAGTTTCAAATTGTGGCTTACAGGCTCTCACTATTGGGGAACTCAATGTCGCTTTGGCGCCCATGAAGAGTTCTTTCTTGTCACCTTCGACATCTAGGGGTTAAACTGGAATGGCCAGTTACTGGGGGTGAATGTTTGCATTGTCCAGCATTCCGTCCATCAATTGTTTCTTTTGCATATGTCGCCCTAAGTGGGAAGGGTATGCCCAGACGTGGGTCATGTGTTCACTACACCACTGGATTCAAGATAGCCTGGTTGATCAAGGGTGATGCCCCGAAACCGGACCCAGGATGTTTGTTTCCGGGCAAGGGAGGACCTGGCTTGGCAGTTTGGGCAGGACTGTTCCAGCAAGGAACAGGGTCAAAACTGATTTGCATATGGCTGGGTCCAAACTGGGGTGATGTGGTGAGCAAAAGAATGATGGATTAAGCCCAGATCCTTGTGACTGGGGGTGAATGTTTGCATTGTCCAGCAGTCCGTCCATCAATTGTTTCTTTTGCATATGTCGCCTTAAGTGGGAAGGGTATGCCCAGGGCGTGGTTCCCATGCTCACTACACCACTGGATTTAAGCTAGCCTGGCTGATGAAGGGTGATGCCCTGAAACCGGTCCCAGGATGCTTGTTTCCAGTCCAGGGAGGACCTGGCTTGGCAGTTCGGGTTGGACTGTTCCCACAGGAATAGGGTCAAGACTGATTCGCATATGTCTGGGTTCAAACTGGGGTGGTGTGGTGAGCAAAAGAATGATTGATTAAACCCAGATCCTTGTGAATGGGGGTGAATGTTTGCATCGTCCAGAATACCGTCCATCAATTGTTTCTTTCGCAGTAAAAACGTGAAGCACTGGAGGTGCATTATAAATGGTTCTTCTTAACGAAAGTCTCAACCTTCTTTCGAAGAGGTGTTGCCCATCGTGCAGCAAAGAAGGTCTGTAAGGCTCCATCTGGTCAAAAGGATTGTAGCACTATAGAAGAAGCATTATCTATGCCTCTAAAACTGTGCCTTCCAGGTACTGTACCTAAGTCTCTTCCCACTGCCACAGGCATACCTACTCCACCTTTTTTCAGCCTTCTCTAGCTCAGCAGTCAAAGCACAAATCTAGGAAATATAGAAGAACTTCAGAAACAGAAGAAGAACCATCATTTATGCCACACAAGGGAAGTCAAAGACGAGATACAGATCTTGTTTGTCAATGATAGCTGTTCCTCCTCAAGAATCACCTCCAGGAAAGGAGAGACACCTCACTCTTCATCATCTATGGATACAGACAAGAGAGCCTAACCAGAGAGGGAATCTGAGTCACCATTTCCCATGGTGTCTGCTTAAGATGACGTGGTCGCGTTTCAGGAGGCAACTACAGTGAAGCTAAAAGGCTCAATGTTGAAGTGAATGCACCGTTTTGAGGCCTCCATAATTTGAGACTATGTTCAAAGCCACAAGCCACACAGGTAGTTGCCTTGGTGCCAGGTCTGGCTGATCTTACAGGGCATACATGTTTGACACCTTAATCCATTAAGCCAGAAATACTGCATTGTAGTGTAGTTCCTATTATCCCAATAGGCTCTGCGCATTGGAATAATACCTTCAATAGTAAAGGCCTAGACCAGACGTTAACTAGGTCTACTACTGACGATATTAGACTTAAAGTTTTGGGTTTGCCAGCTAGCTCAGAGTTCACTAGAAACTTTCTCGAATGTTCAGGAAGGAATTAACTTCCCTGATTAGACAAGAAGGGATTTAGTTTCTGACAACCATAGAACATGACAACTTTGCTCTCCCCTAATCAAGAGTGTATCTCGAGAGTCGTGTGAACAAAAGGCAATTTATTTTACTCAGTCAGTACATGCATTCTTAGTCTCATCAGAATGTAGAGAAAAGGAAGAGACGGGCGTGTTCAATAAAAAGGTGTTATTTATTGATCAGTCTCTTTTCTCATACAAGAGAAATGGATCGATATTATTGCAATACTTATAGTTAAGTAAAGTGCATACATTAAAAGCAGAAGTATAAAATAATACTGTAAAAACATTGATTCTAATTTCTAATTTAAAACACTTGTAGAGCGCGGCGTACACCTTGCGGTTTCTTGGCGCTGGAGGTTCAGAACTGAGGGGGAAAGACCATGGAAGGGTGGAGTAAGTATTAGGCGGGGAAAGCCTGGCTGAAAAGGAAAGTTTTCAGGTCTCTGCGGAAGGAGAGATACTGAGTTGCAGAACGGAGATTGTCTGGAAGTGAGTTCCAAAAAGTAGGAGCCAGAGTTGAGAAGTTAGAACCGCCCCACTTTTTGCGTGAGAAGCGGGGGATCTGGAGAAGGGACTTGGAAGAAGACCGGAGATTTCTAGCGGGGACATAGGGTTTAATTAGTGAGGCGATGAAAGCGGGGGCAGTGCCCTGGCGGGCCTGAAAAACCATGCATCCAATCTTAAAAAGGGAGCGTTGTTTCACGGGGAGCCAGTGAAGCTCTTTTAGAAGGGGAGTGGAGTGGTGATAGCGTGGAAGGCCGTATATCAGCCTGGCCGCCTGGTTCTGGATGGTTTGGAGTCTACGCAGGCTGTATGCTGGAATGCCATGATAGAGGGCGTTGGCGTAGTCCAATCGAGAGATTACCAGGGCGGCTATGATGATCTTAAGTGCCTGGGGAGTGAAGAAGCGGGAGACAGAGCGGATAGTTCGGAGAGTGAGGAAACAGGAGGAAACCACGGAACTAATTTGTGAGTGAAGAGTGAGCTGATTATTCATTTTAACACCCAGTGTTTTGACCGTGGTGGAGGGGGATGGTGCCGGGCCAAGAGAGGGGGGCCAGAAAAGAGAGTTCCAGGGGCTGGATGAACCACCAGTGAGAACCAGCTCGGTCTTGTCGGGGTTCAATTTAAGATGGTTGTGGTTCATCCAGTCCCTGATAAATGTCATAGTTGACTGGAAATTAGAGACCGAGAGAGGAGAGGGGGACAGATCAAAGATGAGCTGGAGGTCATCCGCATAGTTGTAAACAGTGACCTCCAGCTGCTGGAGTGCATAGATAAGAGGAAAGATATAGAGATTAAAGAGTAAGGGAGAGAGGGAGGAGCCCTGGGGAACACCGCAGGTGACAGGGAGAGGGGTGGAGGTGAAATCGCCCAGTCGGACCGCCTGAGTGCGGTCCCTCAGAAAGGAGGAGAGCCAGACCAGAGCTGATCCCCCGATGCCGGCCGCCTTGACACGGGCAAGTAAGATGGCATGGTCCACCGTGTCAAAGGCGGCGGAAAGATCAAGGAGGACCAGTGCCTGGCGGTTGTTGTCATCCATACCCTTTCTAAGGTTGTCTAGGACTGAAACTACGACCGATTCGGTCGAATGCCTGGGGCGGAATCCAGCCTGGCGAGAGGCCAGCCCCCCATTCGCCTCGATGTGAGCGCTCAGTACCGCGGTGACATGGCGTTCCATCACCTTGCCCAAGAAGGGCAGCAGGGAGATGGGGCGAAAGTTAGCCGAGATGGAAGGGTCCGCGCCGGGTTTCTTCAGCAGAGGCACTATGGTGGCGGCCTTTAGTGCAGGGGTCACAACACCCTGAGCCAAGGAGCTGTTAAGGAAGGCGATAGGGGGATCAGGGCAGCTAGAGTAGATTTGCTGTAAGATGCGTGCGGGGCAGACGTCCGCCGGAGACCCTGACTTCACTTTGGGGAGTATTGCCAGAAAGGAATCCTGAGTGAGGGGAGGGATGAGGGTGAGAGGGTTTTGAACAGTGGGGGGGGAGGGATCAACAAAAGCAGACGAGGGTAATGGAATATTAGCCTTGATAGTTGTGATTTTGTCCAAGAAGTAGTGATTGAGTTGATCACAGAGGGGCTGGGAGGGAGGGATTTGGGACGAAGTTCGGTCAGAGAATGCAAGGTCATTCACAATGCCGAAGATTACCCTGGGTTTGTTGTCGGCAGTCGTTATTTTCGTAGAAAAGTAGTCGGTTTTTGCAGCCAGAATTGCTGATTTATATTTAGCCAGTGATGCCAGGAAGTGGGTTTTAGATGAAAGGCTATAATCTTTCCTCCACTGCCTCTCCGCCCGTCGGGCGCTCAGTTTGAGTTCTTTTAGGTGGTCGTTAAACCATCTATTGGAGTCCTTGAGTCGGCGGACGGAAATGCGACGTAGGGGAGCCACTAAGTCGCAACCTCCAGCCAGCCAGGTGTTTATGGCCTTGGCTTGAGAGGCAGATGATAGGCCAGAGAAGGGGGGAATGGAATTGCGGAGCAGGGAGGTCAAGGAGGGGAGATCCAGTCTGTTCCAGTTCCGCGCCCAGGTGTTTTTGGCACGCGGGGTTTTGGAAATTGGGTTGTGGAGGATGGAGAAGGAGATGAGGGCATGGTCGGACCAGGGGCATGGAGAGACAGCCACCGAGGCCAATGGAAGGTTAAGAGACCAGACCTGGTCGAGTGTGTGCCCGTGAGAGTGAGTGGGGACAGTTATATGTGACACGAAGTTGAAAGATAGTAGGGATTCTGTAAATTCTTTTGAGGCCGGGCACTCGTGTGGGTCTGAGGGTCTAAGCCATAAGATGTTTTAAAATGAATAAAATATATTACATACACATATACATTTGACTAAACGTACTCAACTGGTGTTTCTAAATACGCCTACCCCGTGTACCTGACCTAAGCCTAATACGTGGGCGGGAATAGAAAGTTACAGTTCAAGTTAAGTTTGTTTTTGCCAAGTGAATAACTAAAGAATTCTCTGCGAGGGGTTATTCAGTTCTGTACCTGGAATCTAGGTTGAATGAGGGATGGTATCTCTCTCTCTGGTCTCGATATTCCAGGCTGCCTGCGAGGGCTACCCGGAAGCGCCGGTGCTGGATTTCTCGGCAGGAGAAAGCAGCGCGTCAGGAAGGCGGGGCTGCGCCAGCGGGGTCGGCTCTGCTCTTCGCTTCGGCAAGTATGGCTGCTCCGTCTCGTCACCACCGCGTGTGTTTGCATAGGGCAATATCGGTAATATTTATACCTTTAAGGTGCCGAGATTGACGTAAGGATGGACATAGATACGTCAATAAGGATGTCATACGACTTGCTCGTTAGCACATTCTTTTGCTGAAGTTCTCGGTGAAATCAAAACAATGGCCGCAGGGTTTTGCCCAGGTTGTCATAGGTTTGATTTGTTATGAGAACTCCGTATGCCTTATCAGGGGCTGGAGGAATATCGCTTGTCTAATTAGATCGCAAGCGTTATGACCTAATCAGATAACACGTTCCTGTGCCGTAGTGTGACTGCGTCAGATAACGGTATCTGCATCATGGGGGTTTTCTGCCTCATGGGCTGACTGCTAGTTAACTTGTTGGTTTGTTTAACCAGAATAGGGTCAGGAATAGGGGGATCGATTCAGAACCTATAGGAATACATCACACCCACTCCACGCTAACTATGGACATATTTACTAATCTATGCATAGTAAAACATACTATAGAGTATAGTGTATACCTTACCACCCCAAAATACATAAATGCATTTTGAAATTTTTCAAATATACGGAAGAATTGCAATCATATGTATTGTATGCACTCAAGCTGTAGAATAATGCCAAAGTAATCACGCATTTGTATACATTATTGCTATTTGGTATATGAGAATTTACACATGAAATGGCTCTTAATACAGAAAAAAAGTTCGAGACCAATCCATCACAGAATAAAATATTTATGAACATACCAGCGGGCAGCTAATGTCTATAAGCTATCTAAAATTTAGAAACCTTAGTTCTCTAAGAATAGTTCTTACTTTAAGCAGAAGATAGTGTCCCGAAAAATATGCAAAAATATTTTGGGGCTGCTGAAAAATTGCTGTCCGTGAACTGGAGGTAAAATTGTTCATGTGACTTTATTTTTAAAGTTGAAGGCCGAATTCAGGGAACGCCGTGTGCGAGCTTGCTCAAAAGTCTCTATTTCTGCTCTGGTGAGAACATCATATCATTTAGGCTTTCGAAAAAGCTGTCAACAGCTTCCTGGGAAAGTTCCACTAACTCGGAAAAAGGTGTAACCATGCATTCGTGTGCATGATTGTCTCCATTGACATTCTGATTCGCATTGCTGACAGAAGGTCGTACCTGTTCGATGCTGCTTTCATCTTGAACTTCACTACCCCTTAATCGTAGTGGTGAAGCTTCCACGAATGCCGTCATCAGGATTGGTAGCCTTTGAGGGCAGCACAAAGCGTGAACCTTGATCGGGCTCAACAATGTTTCTGCATCCATTGGCGCATCCGATTGTAGCGTCAGACAGGTGTCTAACACGCATTCTTCTCCGCATAGCAGACACCTTAATACAGGTAAAACACATCTTTGCCACATTGGTCGAAATGATAGAAACCAAGTCATGTTCAGGTCTCTAAGCCGGGAGAGTCCCAGGATTTTTGATATCCGGTCCCGGTATCCAATGGCTAGGATTGTTTCTTCCCTTGTCGCAAGAGTTTTGTCTGTGACATGGGTTGCCATAACGAAAAATAAGGACCAAGAATAGGATTCCTGCAATTAGTCCCAAGATCAGGGGAAGTCCGCCAAAAATCGAATGGACGAAATCTGGGAAAATACCCAGTATGGCTTTGAATGGTGTTAATGCCATCGAAAATACTGTCTTAAATACCTTTGAGACCCCATTGGTATCAGAAATATTTAAGATTTCATTCAGGATTTCTGCGAAATGTATGGGGGAATTAGTTGATAACAATGAATGTATCTCTGCAGTCGTCCTTGCGACTTGTAGATCATACGTTTCTTTTGATGACGTGAGCCTTGTAGGCGTCTGAAGAAGCACTGTTTTCATTCTGCTTAAAGTATCTATTCGAATAGAAGTAATTTTCAAATTGGGCCATGCCCTTGCCTCCCTGTCTGGAAAGGAGCTGGGGAACAATGAGCGTCCACAGCACTTGACCTTCGCAGTCGTAGTTACGAGATAAGGTGTCCCGGGCATAAGACTACAACATCTGCGATCTACAATTAGAATGTACCTCCCATTATAGAGTCTTAGAAAGAATGGTTCTATCTCTGTTGCAGGTGCGCCTTGCTGGTGACATGAAAGGTTGTATGAATTCCCTTCACAGGCTCCATGCAAACTAATTCCGTTACACAGAAGCGTGCCGCTTAGTGACATCGCACAATTATTGCCACTAAGAAACACTTTCTGTCCTTTATTACTGACACATGCATGTGAATAGGGCAGGTTCCATGTTGTTTTGATGTACCCCTTTCCCAATTTCTCGTACATGCCAGCCTGTATATATTTTTGGCAGTATTGAAACCTGAAGGTTGAGATTGGAATATTTATTATCCCATGTATTATCCATTCACTGACAGGTCGTTCTGACATTGTCACTGGTAATCTTTCGAGTTTTTCAATGCTCAAGATTGTATAATCAGCACCCTTTTGTGCCATACTGATTTGTCTATCAGTAAGGTTAAAGATTTGGAATAGTGACATTGTGTTGATTAAACGCCAAGGCACATAGCCTGAACGCAGATTTCGTAACGTCCAGCCAAGCTGTACAATAGAACGCAATTGAGACTGACCGTGTTGTAATAACAGTAAGTCTTGCGATAATATGTCGATTGCTGAAGACACAATGCTGTCCAAAGAAAAAATTCTGGAGGACAGAGTCATTAACCCATTGTCCACTACAGAAAGTGATTTTTCCAAATTAATACGGTCAATTTCCCGTATTCTCTCTGCTGTTTCAATTTGAGTAACCTTCCAGGCCTCATTGTATGCTGCATATACAGAGGCTGCTATGGAACGTTTTTGAAGCTGTTTGCGCGGTCCCATAATGAAATCACGCAAGTCAGCACCATCAGTAAGTAAAGTTAGGTGTTGCTTAATTTCTGTCAGTGTGGAAGTTTGTAGCCATTGAAGGCATAATTTGCCCACACTGTAGGTGGTTATTATCCCTGGGTGATGTCTTTGAGGATATCTAGGGTCTGGCCTGGTCATTTTGAACCCCTGTGTTTTGTTCAGGAATCTGTCTTGACAGTTATTAGTATCTGTGGGCCAGATCAACCACTGTTTCCAATCAGGATGTGTTCTGTTTTGGTTTAATACATAATTTACGTCTATCTCTTCATCTATAGAGCTATTGCTGTACATTGTTGGTTTTGGAATAGACGGTTTATTTAAGTCTTTAATTTTGGCTAGGCCAAGACAGGTAGTTTGTTGAACAGTGTCATTTAAAAATATCATTTGTTCTGGGATCATGCAGGCTCTAAACAAAGATTCTATACCCTGTACTTGCCATTCTTTTGTGCCCCAAACACTTTTCAATTCAACATTTTTGTCCCAATAATCAAAACCAAAAGTATTCATTTTTTCAAAGAATGAGTCTGAATATATCAATTTTGTGTTTGTTATCATGGTCTTAGTTCCTGTCTTATTTGACAATTTGAAATAAAATGTTTCAGCATTACTTATGTTAAAACCTGAAAAGTATTAATATTTGTCGTAAACGGTTCTTGAGCTCCCTTTTGGAGGGGTTGCACAATGTTCCCATTGATTATAATTTAAAACATTTCTAGGTTGTGCAGATCTATGTAAAAAATGGTTACCATAGTGGTTATAACAGTACATACTATCATAATTTGTAGAACCCTGCAAATAATCATGTTTGGTAAATTTAGCAGACATTACTAAGTCAGACATCATATTATTAATGCTTTCGAAGTCCCAATCATCAGCAAATGAGCTTGGTTTTACAAAGTCACTCAATGAGATCTTAATTTGGTGTGGATATTTCAGGATTTCGACCGGACCATAAATTTCATAGTCTGTGTTGTCCCAGGCTACCCCACCCGGTATCGGATTGGCTGTGAAGTTGACTGAAGAAAGTTCTCTTTTCTCGACGTGTGACGATGTGTGTGGTTTGAGGATCAAGTTGATTTTCTGACTTGCTGTGTCCATTTTAGCATATTTTCCCTCAATGAAGCGTCCCAAAGTAAGTACCATGATGAGCCAAAGTATGAGAATAAATGCACCAAAACCCACCCAAAATTCGATCCATGGAGAAATCAGATATGTTTCTTTCAGTTGTTTCAAAAGTTCTTTAGCTTTATCTTTAAAGGTTTTTGATGATGTCTGTGTCTTTGATTCACTGAAGCCTTCAGAGGAATCATCGAAGTTTATGAAGTAGCCGGATGCAGTTCTGTCAATTGTTCCAATTGGTTCAGGATTACTGTTTCTTGCATTTGCACTTGGTACTTCATTGTAGATTGGTGTGTCTCTGCTAAAAGTTTTTATTTGGGTTTTCAGAGGTCTGAGTTCTATTGCATTGTTGCATAGTCCTTGTTGTTCTTCTGTAGGCGTTTCGAATGTGATGAGCCTCTTAGTTAGGACCTCTGTACTGGTAGCAAACCTTGGTGTTCGGCTACTTATTGGGAGTCCACTTGGCCTACTGTTTGTTATCGGCCACATGATTGTGGTTTTACCAGGTCGATGGATACAACTCGGTTCTCCTTTTTACCAGCAAGTGGCGGTAGTACAACTGATCTTGTCCCGTTGATAGACAAGACAGGAACTGCTTTTCTGTAAGAAGGCCCAAATTCCTTCTTTACCGCGATCTTTTCCCTGACTAGATCCCTGACTTTTGGAATCCAGACAGGTCTTGCTGGGACAGGTGGTGGTTCTTCAGTGGTTGTTGGCTGTTGTTTCAACTTTATGTTGCTCAGGTCTTTTCTTGTTTTGTTTAAGTCCTGCAAAATAGCCAAACGGTCTTTGATATCAAAGCTTTTTTCTTTCACCACTGAAGTCTGACTATCAATGTCAGAGATCAACATCCTAGTTCCAAATAATAATTCGTACGCACTGAATCCCTTCAGAGAATTTCTTGGCAAGTTATTTAGACTACGTTGGACACTTATTAGATGTTTGACCCACCCAGCTCCCGAACCTAATATCCTTTCCGTTATAGATTGCTTTATGCCTTGGTTTTTTCTTTACACCATCCCATATCCCTCAGGAAGGAAGTGAGAAGATTCCCGCTGTGCTATGCTCATTTGGCCATGTTTCCCATCAGGCTGGAGGGCTAGAGTGAAAACAATGGTCAAACGTAGCATGCTCTTAGCGTATATGCCATTTAGACTCGCAAATCTTTGTATAACAGTCCAGACGTCAGCCGAGTGCTGGTGATCTACATTATAAGTGGAACTAGCCTGTATATGTTAATCGCAAGCCTTCCTTTTTACTCTTGATTTTTTCTGGAGTAAAACGACGTGGTATTAAACTGTTTCTCTCCCCACTGCGATCTCTGTTGCAGTTTGGGCAGTTTTTTACAAACATGGTGTGACGCAGGCTCATGCCTGGCCACCAGTACCGTGATTGTAATTCTTCCAGAGAATCTTTTAGTTTGAGGTGTCTGAGACCCTCGCCCATATGTGCGTCTGCGATTAACAAGTTTCTCCTGTCCATGTTTGGAATCACTCTATCCCCCACTCCAGGGATTCGAGCAAAAGGAACGGAGTTTGCATCGATTATGTATGTATAATTGAGTGGATAGTTGATCGGTAGCGCTGAGCAGTCGCCTTTTGATGACGTTTTCACCGCCAGCACTGTTTCACCGTCAATGTATTTTAATGTACGCTTTTTTCGAACTAGTGGCTGCCGCTGCGGCTGTGTCAGCCAATGAATTCCCTGCAACGTGAACGCCATCACGCTGATGACTCAGTGAGTGTGTCACGTGAGTCTTTGGTAGCTCTTTTTGTAAAAGAGCTATTTGTTCCCAGAGCAGTTTCTGCTTTATTGGTGCATCTGTGTCATCTTTGTAGCCGTTTTGAATCCATGTCTGCAAATCCTTGTTATATGATTTGACGCAGTAATATGAATCTGACACTATAAGTGTCGGGAATTCGCGATCCGCATTATCTAGCGCCATTTTCAATGCTAGTATTTCAGTTTGTTGTTCTGAATTAGTTTCTACTGAGTGTGTTTTTGTTAATAGAGGTTTTAGTTTACCTCCGCGCCACACTTCTTTTGTAATCCCACATGTGGGGTTGTATGCCTGTTCTCCCCAAACGGGGGGTTGAGCATGTCCATCTGTATAAATTACACAGGCGTATTGTCGTAAGGGCAGAATGTCGATTGGCAGAGGGAATGTTCTTTCATATTCTAAATTTTCCATTTCTTCTAGTTCTGGATCAAAGTAATAGTATACTTTGTCCGTTGCGATTGAATTCACCCATTGTATCCATTCCGGATTCAATGTTGTTGTTGGTAAATTACACGGTGTTGTTAGTGCCTCAAAGGCTGATTCTGCTGTTCTGACTGTGATATGTCTACCGTCAGCTTGATCTTTTTCTCTAGCTATTGCGGTTTGAACTGCATGAACAATTTTTTCTTTAATGCTGAACTTCTGTTCAGCTTCTGTGTACAAGTGTGATTTGAATGCAATTGGTACCTTTTCTCCCTCATTAGAGGTCAGGTATGTGAATCCGCATCTCCCTGGGATGACTCGAATCACAAGATTGCCTGTGTTATCACGTGTTTCTAATTTTGTTTTAATTAGCATGTCTGTTTGTAAGGATCTCAAAATTTCTGTGTGTATTTGAGTCCAATTGGATCTTTTAAAATCTGGTTTTATCAGATCATAAAGGGGTTTGACCCTTTCTGCGTAATTTGCAATGTATGTTCTTCCGAAATTTAGGAAGCCTAGAATCGACTGTAGGTTTTTTAGTGTTCTAGGTGCTTGGATTACGGCACATTTCTCTAGGAAATTGTCAGCCAGGCTTTTGCCTTCACTTGATAATTCATATCCTAAGAACAGGACTGTCAGATGGGCAATTCTGGATTTTTTAAAGTTGAATTTGTAACCCTCTGCTGCGAACCCAAGTATTATGGTGTTCACTCTCTTCAAGTGAGTCTCCAAGTCATCATCTGTTAAATAAATGTCGTCGACATAAGATAATGCTTCATCATCATATATTTGTAGTAATTCTGTTACTCTCGCTGAGAATACTCCCGGGCTGTTCTTGTACCCCTGGGCTAACCGACAGAATTGTTTTTGAGTGCCATTTATTGAGAACGCAGACAAATATCTGCTCTCTGGTGCTATGTTTTGACAAAAGAATCCATTAGAGATGTCTAAGGTTGTTTTGTATTTTTTGCGCACTATGTTATTCATTAGTGCAGCACTATGCGAATTTTGCACTGCAAAAGTTTTGCAACATGTGTTAAGGTGTCGGTAATCCAAAACTAGACGATATGAATTGTCTGGTTTGGAGACCGGAAACAAAGGGTTGTTCATTTGTGAGGTGCAAGTTTCAATCACCCCCTGGTATTCTAGCTGATCTAGTATTTCTTTTACCTGTTTTTTAGCTTCTTGCTTAATTGGGTACTGCCTTTGTGCAGTAGGTTGTGATTTTAACTGGATTTTGTGAGGAGGAGAGTCCTCATCCCACCCCACGTGATTTTTATATAAAGCAGGAGCTAGAGCCACTGCCCACTTTCTAGCAAGTGTGTATTTTTTATGAATTGGGATATGATTTGAGAAGGCAGGCATAATTACTTCTTCGCCATGAGGGCAATCCCTGACAAACTCTGGTGGCCAGTCTTTTTCAGCTAGAAGGATATCATAGCCCTTGGAGAGATTATCCCAAAATAGTCCCCTTATTTTTCTAGTCTTATCCCCCTCTATACGCAATGTTATTTCGTATATTTTGTGAGGTTTGCTAACTCTGGTGTCTGCAGTTTCCACTTGAAGATATTCATTCGTGTCCACTGTCTCCAGATGATTCATAAGGACTTTGCGAGCTATGCTCACTTCTGCTGCGCTGTCTAGCATTGTCTGAGCCCATTCCCCGCTTTTCAGTTGTGTCCTCAGAATTCTCGGCATTGTTAACTATTTTAATGCTGGCTACCTTCTTCTTTGGAAATTGTAATTTCTTTTTTAGCTGAGCAGGTTCCTTGTCTTTGGACTTGGCGTGCTCTTCTCTTTGTTCTGATCGTCCTCTTCTTTCCGATTTCTGAGAGGAAGTCTGAAAAGATTGAGAGGGACGTGTATCAATGTCTTGATATCTATCAGGCTTTTTTATATTATCCCTATTTCTAAGGTTATATCTTTTCCCAGAGGGGTCACTCTGGGGTGACCTGTGTCTTTGGTTCGGAGATTTCTCTCTTCGCATAGGAGACCTTCCTCTGGACTGGAATTTCTTTTCTTTGGGATTGGATTGCTTGTTTCCATCCCAGCTCTTTTTCTGTGATGTTGAATTATTATTAAAAAATATTTTTTCAGGACTTTCAATTAGTTGTCGTTTTACTGGTATTCCACCTAAACTATCTCTACCTAGTTCCTCATAGGATTTTTCTATGATTCTGGCAATTTCAGCTGGTTGGTCTGCTATATCTGTTTCCTTTAACCTCTGGCGGATCGCCACGTTTGCTGCTTCTCCCTTTATGTTGGCTAATAATATAGCCGAGACCTGCTTGAAGTCTTTTAGTAATTTCATACCAAGAGTTAAAGCGGGTTCTGGACCGTATTCATCTTGAATTTGTTTTAGCACATCTGGTATTACCGAAATGGATGGAACACCGTGCGTTTTTGTGTAGATGGAAGCAAAGACTGTACCCCAAGTGTCACAGTCCTCAATGTGTGGTGCGATTCCCATTGGAAGACAGATAGTCAGAATCCTGTGCTTTTCTAGCGGGGTGGTATCTGGAAACACCGCCTCTATTTGGGTGATTTTCTGTGCCAGCCAGAATGGTATTTGTTCCCGTTTAGCCGGTACTTTACCTAGGCAGGACTGGATGTTCTGTGGTGTAATTTTATTTGTGTTCCCCTGGTGAGGGGTCAGCTGTGGGAGTTTAATCGCTGGCTGAATTGTTGAAGTCCGCATCACATACTGGACTAATTGTCTATGTATTTTTATTAATTGTTTTAGCTGTGTTAACAGGTTAGCTGCAGACATCCCGTCGATGTCTGGATGTGGTGTGTATCCGGCTAGGACCGGCCACGTTGCTCCTGGTCTACCTAAAGGACCGAGCCTGGTGATGTGATTATTATGTTTTAGGGCGCCATCAAATAAGAGCAAATGCTCTTGAAATTTGAGTGGTACTTCCACCTCCTCGAAAGGAGTGTACGTTTCAGGAGGTTCCTCTATTTTGTAATAGTGGAAGTACTTTGTTACCGGATTTGCTGCTGGAAAATTTATCCATGAATAGTATACCTCTGTCTGCCGATATTCGTGTGCCTCAATTACGAATATGACTGTACCACCTCTAGGTGTCAGTCCATTTTCTATAAGTTTTATGGTTATAGATTTCCTTTTAATGACCGGGATGAGTATTATATCCTGGTCTGCTTCCTGCATGGTAGCATCAGCTGCTGCGAGTTCAGTTGCTAATCTAACTGCCTCTCTTTCTTCATCACTGTCTACCATTTTACCGACAGGATGGTTATTTTGTTTGTTTGCAGATCAGGTTTCTTATGGAAACAAAGATTAGATGCACAATATTTTTGGAACAGTGTATCCTTCAACGTTGACTATACCAAGAACCATACATAGGAGTTCCCTCCTGCGAGGTCTGGCGGATATAACCTTTTACCCACTCCAGACGTCTTTGGAGTATTATGGGAGAAAGGGGTCTGAGTGAGAAAGCACGACTGAGTTACTTTAAATGTCTTACGTTAGTTTTATCGCCCTTTCCAAACGCGTTGGGCGCCATGTAGTGTAGTTCCTATTATCCCAATAGGCTCTGCGCATTGGAATAATACCTTCAATAGTAAAGGCCTAGACCAGACGTTAACTAGGTCTACTACTGACGATATTAGACTTAAAGTTTTGGGTTTGCCAGCTAGCTCTGAGTTCACTAGAAACTTTCTCGAATGTTCAGGAAGGAATTAACTTCCCTGATTAGACAAGAAGGGATTTAGTTTCTGACAACCATAGAACATGACAACTTTGCTCTCCCCTAATCAAGAGTGTATCTCGAGAGTCGTGTGAACAAAAGGCAATTTATTTTACTCAGTCAGTACGTGCATTCTTAGTCTCATCAGAATGTAGAGAAAAGGAAGAGACGGGCGTGTTCAATAAAAAGGTGTTATTTATTGATCAGTCTCTTTTCTCATACAAGAGAAATGGATCGATATTATTGCAATACTTATAGTTAAGTAAAGTGCATACATTAAAAGCAGAAGTATAAAATAATACTGTAAAAACATTGATATGGTTTCTAAGCCATAAGATGTTTTAAAATGAATAAAATATATTACATACACATATACATTTGACTAAACGTACTCAACTGGTGTTTCTAAATACGCCTACCCCGTGTACCTGACCTAAGCCTAATACGTGGGCGGGAATAGAAAGTTACAGTTTAAGTTAAGTTTGTTTTTGCCAAGTGAATAACTAAAGAATTCTCTGCGAGGGGTTATTCAGTTCTGTACCTGGAATCTAGGTTGAATGAGGGATGGTATCTCTCTCTCTGGTCTCGATATTCCAGGCTGCCTGCGAGGGCTACCCGGAAGCGCCGGTGCTGGATTTCTCGGCAGGAGAAAGCAGCGCGTCTCGTTCTCAGCGCGTCAGGAAGGCGGGGCTGCGCCAGCGGGGTCTGCTCTGCTCTTCGCTTCGGCAAGTATGGCTGCTCCGTCTCGTCACCACCGCGTGTGTTTGCATAGGGCAATATCGGTAATATTTATACCTTTAAGGTGCCGAGATTGACGTAAGGATGGACATAGATACGTCAATAAGGATGTCATACGACTTGCTCGTTAGCACATTCTTTTGCTGAAGTTCTCGGTGAAATCAAAACAATGGCCGCAGGGTTTTGCCCAGGTTGTCATAGGTTTGATTTGTTATGAGAACTCCGTATGCCTTATCAGGGGCTGGAGGAATATCGCTTGTCTAATTAGATCGCAAGCGTTATGACCTAATCAGATAACACGTTCCTGTGCCGTAGTGTGACTGCGTCAGATAACGGTATCTGCATCATGGGGGTTTTCTGCCTCATGGGCTGACTGCTAGTTAACTTGTTGGTTTGTTTAACCAGAATAGGGTCAGGAATAGGGGGATCGATTCAGAACCTATAGGAATACATCACAGCATATGTATTAATAAATATAGAACTCCAGAGTCCGCTCCTATCTTGTATATGTGTGTACGGCATTTGTATATTGTGGCGCTGGCCGAAACGCAGGGGACAACTGTATGGTTTTGAAGGCAGAGTTACAATTAGACTGATTCTAGGAAGAGGGCTCTGGGTGCTATGAGAATGGTAGACAATGTAATGCATCACAATGTAGTGTTCTTTATATATTTCTTAAATTGAAGAAAGGCAGTGATGGTCTTCCTGCGGCAATCTCATCTTCCTGATTCTTTGAAAGTCTTGGTAACAAGGAGGTAATATTTTGCTCCTGGATCTATTTTTCTTCTCCCAAAATAGAGAGCAAAAGGATGGACATGAATGGCACACATGTTTTCTAAACATCAGCAACGGCAATTAGAGCAGCAAGCTCTACAGCCTTAGACATAATAAAGAACTGTGGGACTTTTTGGACTGGTGTGTTGAGCATCTTCGAACAGGCAGCAGAAAAGATTTCAAGGACATTCTTAAAGAAAAGCCCATCAAAAGATCTTCGTTATGCTGTTCTTGGGCTCCTCTTTATTTGGCATGTGGAGAAGTGTGGCTCACCGGTTAGAAGCGGCAGACCCTGAAGCAGAGGTCGGCCTGGGACCAGGGTTCAATTCCTGACGCGGCAGGGTCTTGGGTCAATGTCCGCAGACTCGATAATTCTCGCTTAGGTGCCTACGCTAACCATGGGTCCCACTCTGCAACTCTGGGCAATAGCTTGCTTAATCTCCACAACGGCCCCAGCAACGCCGGGGATGCCTGGCTTCACCTTGGGGTGCCCTCTCACAGGGAAAGCCAGGACGGGTTCCTCAGCGGTATACAGCGCCAGGACACCACGTAACGAGGTAACAGTGCGCTTTACAAGTATACATACATTACATTACATTACTCATGCAGATGAATATATGGAAAATTTTAAATAAAGCCCTCAAATAAGTAGGCCCTATAATTAGTAGGACTTGAGAATAGCAAAGAATACCCCAAAGGGAAGCTTAAAGGATATTCAGCATCAGCACCAACACCAGGAGCAACGTCCCCAGAACTAGTGTATTCAACAGAAAGAGCGGATGAGCAAGGGTTCACAGCAGTCTCCTATGGCCATGGGCAAGACTCTACCATCCAAGCAGTGACTTCTTCACTCTTCCATCCCTAAGCTGCATGTTTCAGAAATGGGAAGGGGATACTTCAAACCATTTCCCCTCATGGCAGAGATGACAGACAAGTTGGTGCTAAACATTGTCAAGAATGGATGCGTTATCAAATTCTGTTTTTCTCCACTTTTTGTTCCACTAATCGTGTTGCAACCTAATTTCTTCGAACTGGCTGGTACAAAAAGTTTCAATCACTTCTTCCCAACAATAAAGTAGAACAGGATCTTAATCTCCAGAAAAATGTACTCCTGCTACGTCTTAGTGAAGGATTATTTACTGACATAACAAAAAAGTTGAGTTGAGAAGGTTGCCAACCAATGGGTGAAATGTGAAAAAATTCGAGATGCAGGCAGCTCATCAAATTTTTCCTCATCCACAGCAGGGAGACTGGTGGCTTAAGATATACAGGATGCTTGCTACCATATCTCCATTGCAGAAAACACAGCACGCTTCCAGATAAGAGGCTCCCACTATCAGTTATGGACAGGGGGCTCCCACTATTATATCAAAGTTTTTCCAGTTGGTCTCAAGTCTGTCTGCAGGCGATTTTAAAGGGCATGACAGTGGCAGCAGGAACCCTAAAGTGGAAGGGTATCTTCGACTATCCGTAACTAGACACCTGGCTTGTCAACGCAAGCTTATCATACTAACTCAGACAGAAGCTGCACTCAACTCTGATTCATCTTCATAACTGAGCCTACAGATCAATTCCTCCAAGTCAATCCTTCAACTAATTCAGAAAATCCCTTACATAGGAGCCACTCTGTACAAGAATCTGGTGTGGAGCTAAGGTTTATAGGCAAGTTTGAAAATTCAGACCTCTGAAGATTCCTGTTGCACTGATGGCACAAATCACTCTTTAGCAAAACTGTGATCTGCATCTTTCTTGTATACAAAGTCTGGCTCTCCAGCATGCCTTTCATGAATGTCTTGAGGATGAATGACCCCAGAAAACAGCGCTGTGTTAAAAAAAAGATTCAGGTAGGCACCAGCACCCTTCTATTTCTTTTATGGTGGTGCAACAAAATAAACATGCTTTACGGACCTCCTTTCTAGAAGCTTTTCTCCAACTCAAGACAACTGTGACAGATGCTTTGATGGAACAATGGGGAGCCCACATCGGATCGTCTCTGCTCAAATTAAGTAGTCTCCACATAAAATGTTACAAACCAATATGATGGAATGGATGGTGGTTTGCCTGGCTCTAAAAACCTTCCTTTGAGAGATATCAGTGTTGCTCTAGAGAGGCAACACAACCGGAGTCCTGTTGATTTGGCACTGGTCCCTAGCGAGACACATCTCTGATACAGCAGTACATTTACAAGACCTCTAGAAAGCCTACGAAGCAACATTCTACAATACACTTTTCAGTCCCGAGGCAATCAGATCGACTTCTTTGCTACATACAAAATGTGAAATTCTGTGCCTTTGCATTTAGATTCCAAGATCCTCAGCCAGTGGGGGAGTGCTCTTTTGAGGACATTTGCTTACATCTTTCCGCTGATCCCTCTAGTTCTCAAGGTGACTGCGGAGTTAGACAACACAAAATGGTACTAATTGCTTCTGACTGGCAGAGACAGTGGTGGTACTCGGACCCGCTCATCTTTTTGCTGCAACCACACTGAAGGTTTCTGTATAAGCCGGACCTTGTCAGCAGATTGTGAGAAAGATCCTCCATCCCAGACTGCAATTACAGAGCTTAACTGTCAGGCTCTTGAGTGCCTTCAGTAGAGCTACCTGAACTTAACTGATGACTTCATGAACAACCACAAAGAATACCAATGGTATGTTATGTTAGTCAGCACTTGTAATAAGCACAGCTACTCCAACGGAGTGTCCCAGCACGTGCCCATGATGTGGTAGAACAAAAGCAGAACTATCTAAAAAAAGAAAAGTCGTCAGTCTTTTCTTGAAAATCTGAGTATCACGTAGAGCACGCAGCTCCACTGGGAGTTGGTTCCAGGCAGCTGCACCCATCCGAGAGAGGGATCTTCCACCAATCCTATGCTTGCGAAACCTAGGAATGCATTTCATAAGCATAGTAGAAGAGCGTAACTGCCTTGCCGGGACATAGAAGCTGAACCAAGCTTGTAGATAGGCCGGGCCATGCTCATAAAGAGCAGCATGAACAATAACCAGAGATTTCAATTTTACCCTCTCTATCACATGCATCAAATGATGCCGGACGCTGACCCTCTTAGGAAGGTTTAAAAGTAGTCTGGCTGCAGCGTTTTGAACAACCTGAAGTTTAATCAAAAGGTAACTAGGCAGACCAACATGCAGTGCATTAGCATTGTCAATGAGAGATGTGATCAGGGCTTGGGTGACCATTTTCCTAGCTGTAGCTGGGAGTAGCAGAAGAAATATTTTCAACGCCTTCAGGATGCCAAAGCAGATTCCGGATAATTTATTAATCTGGGGCCAAAACTTAATTTATCATCAAACCAGATACCCAAGTTCTTGGTGGGCCCGTGGTGCTTCGGCAAGGGGGACTCATCAGGCGAGAAAAAAAGTCAAAACTGCAGAGGGAAGTTGCCACATAGGAGAATCTGTGTTTTGTCCTCATTGCACTTCAATTGACAGCCATTAACCACTGGAAGACTGTAGTCAGACACGTTTTTGCGTAGGAAGGGTTGGATTAATTTTTGTTCCAAGTAAAGAGGAGTAGAGTATCATCAGCATACGAGATGACTTTAGATCCAGTTCCACTGCTAACTGAATGAGAGCGGACATATAAATGTTAAACAGTAGAGGACTCAGTATGGAGCCAATGTCCTTCCACTTGCTTTTCATTTTCGTTAAGCGGAAATGGTTCTCCATTTGGTATCTCCATAAATAATGGGCCAGAGAACTCGGGGGGAAAAACCCAAACAAATGAACAGGTATTGCTTTTTCTTCTTTATCTAGCTGAATGCAGCCTTGAATTCTTTTCTATAAATGTGACTAGAGTGCTATCACTGCTTACAGAAAACGACTATCTTGGGCATCGTTTTTCACAATGCGTTTGGTAAGTCTTTCTCCAAATAAAAATACGTTCCCCACCATAGGGAGTAAATATTGTCTTTGCCAAATCAATGGGACCTTTGCACTAACACACAAATCGGATAGCTGAACTTTGTCGTAAAATTGAACTTTATTGCTAGCCTTCATAACATCAATAATGAAAGTAAGAAAACAAGTTACTTACCTGTAACTTCAGCATTGGTATCTTTCATAGATTCACATGCCTGAATCATTCCCCGTCGCCGAGGCGGGAGTCCCACAGTATATAAAAAAGAAGTAAATTACAGTAGTAGGCCCTATGAGAAGGCCTGAGGCCTAGATTGTAGTAGCCTATCTACCTCATTATGCTAAAAAGACCAAAGTCTTTGCTCCAACCAATCAGCTTAAAGCACCCTCTAGAACCCTCTCTGAAGAGCCAGTTCTCCTCAGATTTTCGTTAGCACAAGTGGGAATGAGTATCCGAAAATTAGAGAACTGACTCTCCGGGGAGGAGGGTGGGTGCATGTGAAGCTATGAAAGATACCAATACTGGATAACTGAAGTTACAGGTAAGTAACTTGTTTTCTTATCCAGTATTGGGGTATCTTTCATAGATTTGCATGCCTGAATCAGAATAGCAAGCAGTAAGCCAGGCAAAAGTCGGTTGCGGATGGTGGGAGACTTATTGTGGTGCACCCCCATAAACTTATGTTTAACAATCAACAATTGCAAAGTAAATGATCTACTAATAAATACATGACTAAATTCAAAAGGGTAGTCATCTAGTATTCAACAGAGAAGGAGTATTAGCATATCGTAAACTAGCAATCTGAAAAACATGCCCTTCTTTTATATTAACAAAAATACTGAATAGTATACACACATTATAAAACGAACCAAACATTGTTACCTGAATATGTTCTTATGGAAACAGGTGACGTAAAACCGCTTGACCAACTGCCGCATCCTCTTGATTTGCTGATTGCAGGCAGTAATGTCTTGTAAACGTGTGGACATTCTTCCATGTCGCAGCATGGCAAATGTTCTCTAGTGTCACTCCTGCAAACAATGCTGTAGACGCTGCTACAGCCCTTGTAGAGTGAGACCTTACAGTCTTTTGTAGTGGTCGGTTAGCTTTAATATGGCAGAAATGGATCGCAGAGGCTATCCATCTGGAAATGGTGGCTTTAGTGACCGCTTTCCCCAGTGTAGTTTGGCCATAAGCCACGAATAGCTGATCTGACTTTCTGAAGTTCTTTGTTCTTTGAAGATAAAACTTTAAACATCGTTTAATGTCCAAAGAATGTAGGGTTCTTTCCGCCGGGGTTGTCGGATTTGGGAAGTAAACCTGCAATTTCACTGGTTCATTCAGATGGTACTGAGAAGGCACTTTGGGTATGAAAGTTGGATTCGTTCGAAGAGTGATATACGCTTGAGAAAAATGTAAGAAAGGTTCTTTGATAGTGAAAGCCTGAATTTCTCCTATTCTCCTGGCAGAAGTTAGGGCTAAAAGCAGGGCGACCTTCCATGTCAAGAATTTGAGGTCGGCTTTGTGGATCGGTTCGAACGGGTGCTTCTTCAGCTGTGAGAGGATCGTGTTGAGTTCCCATTCCGGTGGTGAAGGTTTAACTGGAGGATAAGTCCGGAAAAGACCCCTCATGAATTGTTTTATTAGTGACGAAGATCATAGTGATGGAGTGTCATCCACCTTCCCGAACCTGGATAATGCCGCTAAATGGACCTTTATGGACGAGAAAGAAAGACCAGAGCGAGCCAAATGTAAAAGATAAGGCGGAATTTTTTTCCGTTTGGGCTTCGATAGGGTTTAAAGCGTTTGAAGTACACCAGGAGCAGAAACGCTTCCATTTGAGACGATAAGTCTTCAACGTGCTCTGGGCTTGTGCTTTCTTCAAGATGTCCCTGCAGTCTTGAGGAATTTGTAGGTGTTGAAATTCTAAGAAGTTAGGAGCCATGCGTGCAATTTCAGAGATTGGGGGTCTGGGTGAAGTATCTGACCCCCGTTGTGTGACAGTAGTGTTGGAGCCGGTAGAAGTTTGATCGGAGGCTCCTTTGACAGCAACATGAGCTCCTGAAACCAATATTGATGAGGCCATCTGGGAGCAATTAGAAGGAGACGGCAGCTCTCCAATTTCATCTTGATCCAACACTCGCGGAATCAGCGGGATCTGAGGAAAGGCGCAAGCATAGATCCCTGACCCTCGCATGGACAGGGCATTCCCTCTTGATCCCTGTTGAGGGTATCTGCTGGCATAATACTGGCATTTCTTGTTCTGCTGGGTCGCAAATAAGTCCAACGTTGGTTTGCCCCAAGTCTGAAACACCTTGAACAATTGCTTGTTGTCCAGCTCCCACTCGTGGCAATCCGACAAGGATCTGCTTAGTTTGCCTGCCAGGGTATTGTGCAGACCTTTGACATGTTCCGCCTTGAGAGTTATGTTGTGAAACGTTAGCCATTCCCATAACTCTTGAGCCTCTTTTGATAGTGTAGCTGACCTTGTCCCTCCCTGCTTGTTTACATAAAAAATGCTGGTGGTATTGTCCGTTCGGACCAGGACTGAAGACCCCGCGATTCTCAGGAGGAACACTTGTAGAGATAGGAAGATGGCTCTCAACTCTAGACCATTGATGTGGCATTTCTTGTGTTTCTGAGACCATTTGCCTTTCACCTGCAAGTCTTGGAGATGGCCTCCCCAGCCCTCCATGGACGCATCCGTCGTCAGGACGAAGTCTAGAGGAGTTTGCATGAATGTGAGTCCTTGTCTTAGCTTGTGAAGTTGTGTCCACCATTGAAGAGCATCCACTATCTGTGGGGTGACCTTGATAATGTCCTGGAAGGAGCCTGTCGCTTGCTGCCATTGAAGATGTAACTCCTCCTGTAGAGGCCGCATTTTGAGACGTGCCAGCGGAATGAGATTTATGGCTGAGGAACACATTCCCAGAAGTGAAGCAAAGAGGCGAACAGAAAGTGACTTTCTTTTGGATAGCTTTATGGCCAATGCCTGTAGACGGAGCTGTCTTTCTTGAGACAAGAATGCCTTGCATTGTATCGGGTCCAGACAAGCTCCTAGGAAAAGTAGGATTCTTTTCGGAACCAATTGAGACTTCTTTTCGTTGACAGTGAGACCTAGGGATGCAAAGAGATTGCGGCACACTTATGTTGTTTTGCACCCTGCATTTTGATGGACCTTTGACTAGCCAGTCGTCCAAGTACGGGAAAACCTGGATCCCTGATGAGCGTAGTGCTACCGCTCCTGGGGCCAGGCACTTTGTAAAAATCCTTGGAGCCGACTTGAGGAAAAATGGGAGTACTTTGAACTGATAATGGGCGCCAGCCACAGTGAAACGGAGATACTTTCGATGTTTTGGATGGATTGGGATGTGGAAGTATGCGTCTTACATGTCCAAGAAAGCCATAAAATCTTCCTCGTTGAGGCAATTTAAAATTTCCGAAAGAGTGACCATGCGGAAACCCTGCTTCTTGAGATATTTGTTGAGATTGCGCAGGTCCAGGATTGGTCGCCATTCCCTTGATTTCTTTTTTATGAGGACAAAACAGGAATAGAAGCCTGTCCGCCTCTGATGTACTGGAACTTTTTCTATAGCATTCTTGAGGAGCATTGAATGAACTTCCTTGAACAATAAGTGAAGATAAGGGGGAGGGGGACGCCTGGGCGGAGTTATTGGTGGCTTGGTGACAAACTCCAGGGTGTGACCATGTTGTACTTAGTCCAGTACCCACTGATCAGATGTAATAGGCTGCCACTGTTCTTGAAAGGCAGATATCTTCGTGCCCACAGGGAGGGAAGGAAATAAGGTTGGCGCCCGGCTGATCTCACTGTTTTCGCCCTTGATTGTTTGTGCGCTTTCGGCCACCTTGGCGAGAGAAACTAGCTGTTCCGGACTTGCTATAAGAGGACTGATAATTTTGCCGGTACTGAGGCTGATATTGTCTGCCTTGTTGGTAGCAGTTTCCTCTAGAGGAGTATCCACGTCCTCTAGCACCTCTAAAAGATCCTCTCTTATACTGCAATGAACCTAGGGATCTTGCAGTGTCAGTATCCGTCTTGATTGCCTGGAGAGCCTCGTCGATGTGTTTCCCAGTTGGGCTTCGGGCCTAAAGGTGGTAGCCTTTAGCCAGCCCTGTCGTCTGAGAACTGCAGCTCCTGCCAGCTGTCTAAAGTTTGTATTTGCAATATCCAAAGCACAGTCGATGGTTTCTGCAGCTGCACGTTCCCCGTCCATTAAGATCTTGCGTGCCTCCTGCCTTTTATCCTCTGGGATTAGATTAATCAAACCAGCCATCTCGGACCACATTTGGCGATCATAGCGCCCTATAATCGCTAAAGAATTTGCAGCTCTGATCGAGGCAGCAGCCATGGTGGAATTTATTTTACCAATAATGTCCAAACGACGCCCTTCCTTATCCGGTGGTGTAGTGATGGGGGTGGCTGGGTTTTTCAAGCTTTGTTGCGCGGCCTGCGAGATGACCGAATCCGGCCGCCGGTGTCCAATGAGGCATGCAGGACTAGTGAGAGGAGCGCAATATTTTTTATCAATCCTTGGTAACACTGCCGGCACTGAAGCAGGGTTTTTCATCACCTCGACACCTTCTTTCCAGATATAATCTATAATAGGAATGGCTCTTGACACCTTCCTAGTTTCTTCTTTAGAATCATGAAGGAAACATTCTGTCTGCTCCACTGTCACCGGCAACTGAAATTTAGTTGCAGCTCACTGCATGAGATTATGGAATCCACTAGGTCTTCAGGCGGTGAGTCTGAAGGTTGTGGGGTTGGTGGAGACGGCATGGGAATAACGTAGTCCTCCCACGGATCCAACGGAGGATTATTAGGTAACTCTCCTTCCTCTACTTCTTCATCCGAAGAAGTGTTGTGGCCTGTGTAGGCGAAGCAGGTTGTGGAGTTTCCGTAACCGGAGACCTGGGCGGTGGAACCTCAGGTTGAGGAATGGGGACAGCAGGTTGGGCTGGAGGCACGACCTGTTGAGGTGGAAAACGTTGTTTATAGTCTGCCAGCATAGCCTGTAAATCTTGGATGAGGCTTGGTGGTAAATGAATGGCCTCCGAAACCTGAGACCTCCTCCGGTATTCTGTATGATGAGGGACTACAATGTCCTCCTGATAATAATGCCCGGAATAAGTATCTTCTTCTTCATAATCCTCCTGGCATTTAATATTTAATTCTGAGGGGTGGTGAGCTATTCCAAAAGCTACCTCGTCGTCATCCTCAAAACTCTCCTCTTCGTCATCAGCATAAGTCTCTAGGAGATGAGAGGGCATAAGTGGCGAAATGTAAGATTCTTGCTGTCTCTGATATGATACTAATTGACAGGACTTTGAAGAAAGCAGGGTAGAAAAAGCCTGTTGACCGATAAAGGCTTAACTGACGCAGTATCTATTGGTCTTGATGACACCGGTGATAATGGTGTCACAGTCGTCGACGACAGGGTCGACGATGAAGGATTCGTCGTCGACAGGACCGCCGTCGATGGACTCGACGTCGACGGGACCGCCGTCGACGGACTCAACGTCGACAGGACCGCCGTTGACGGACTCACTGTCGACGGGACAGTCGTCGACGGGCTCGACGTCGATGGACATTCCCTCTTCGTCGGCGAGACGGTCGTCGACGGTACCGTAGATGACTTCATCGACGAGGGCGTCTTTGTCGACGAGTGCTTCTTCGTCGACGAGGCCCGTCGACGAGAGTTCTTTTAGCCAAAATGCAGATTCTTGTAGACAGGATAGGAGAGGTGATGGCTGTAGTAGAGATCATAGCCGTCGAAGAAGAAGTAGAAGTTGAGATGGTAGTCACAGGTGAGGAGACAGAAGAGCTCTTACTCACGGTTAACTTTGAAGATTCCTTGAGAGCTGAGGCTCCAGAGATAGAAGATGGAGATCTCTGTGAAGAGCCTGAAGTGGAGTGGGAGGTTTTAACATGTTTTCTCTCCTCAAATGAATAATCCTCTTGAGATTTCGCTCTCTTACTGGAGGTAGAGGCTCTGTCTTCATCATCAGTAGAAGAGGATTTTAGCCATAAAAGGACTCTGGCCTCCCTATCCCTTAGAGTCTTAGAAGGGAAGGTGTGGCCGATCTTACAATTTTTTGCTTCATGCTTGGGATAAAGGCAATAAATGCAGTCCTTATGCTGGTCATCAACATGTACCCTTTTCTTCTTGCATGTTCTGCAAGGTCTAAACAAGGCCTTCTTGTCAGACATCCTGAAGCTTAGAGAAAACTGAGTCAAGACTCAGGGAGACTCCCTTCCACACGACGTGCGGTGAAAATCTGAGGAGACCTGGCTCTGCAGAGAGGATTCTAGAGGGTGCTGTAAACTGATTGGTTGGAGCACAGACTTTGGTCTTTTTAGCATAATGAGGTAGATAGGCTACTACAATCTAGGCCTCAGGCCTTCTCATTGGGCCTACTACTGTAATTTACTTTTGGCACTGCTTTTTTTATACCGTGGGACTCCCGCCTCGGCGACGGGGAATGATTCAGGCATGTGAATCTATGAAAGATACCCCAATACTGGATAAATGAGCTTCAGATGCTCTGAATAAAGGAAACGTCCTGTGTTCCAAGGAAGCAAAGCTCGTCTATTTCCTCATTCTTGTTTTCTTATAAAAGTAATTTCTGATTTCTAACACAGAGGATTTACTTATCAACTTTAGTTTCACATCTTTTTTCTGTAGTAGAAACATTCCTTGAAATATTAAAGAATACTGAAAAGCAAATTATATGAAGCAATCCTAACAGTTATTTGTCAATTATGTGGCAATTTGCAGATGTACACCCCTCTCCACATAAGAAGCCATAGGTAGGTGGGTAGCCTCTTACATATTTACGTGCTAATAAAAGGTGATTAGGCCCATGATGGGCAAGCACAAATCGCATGCTTTCCAACAGGAAGCTGCTAGTGATATGCTCAATAAAAATGTCTCTATTCCAGGCATTTGTACAGCAACTACCTGGAGGTTGGTCATATATTGTCTAAGCATTATTATCGACTCCTGACTTTGTTGCAGGAAACGTTGTGGGTTACTATCCATAACCTACTTGCTTCATCCTTTAGTTATATTTCTCCTATGCTTTTGGACCCCACCTCTGAAGCAGAATTCTTTAAGCTTGTGACTGTATTATACTGCTTATGGATGGTAGAGAGGATCACTTACAAGAGAAGGAACACCAGTATCTGAAATTTCGGTTCTCCGTTATGTACCCTCCCCTAATGCATAAACATTCTTCCTGCCTCCCAGTGTATACAAGAAAAGTCGATAGCTTCAAGGGCGTTGGGTCATTTCACTCTATTACCTTCAAAACAAACTAACTGACTCACCAACGAAAGCTTGTTGAAAAGGCTACCTGGAATTGTAAAATGTGCAGTTTCGGCTATACTTGATGCCTCTATAGAGGCTACATTTGTGTTCATTTTTTGGTTTTAAACAAGGCAAAAACTGATGTATTCAGCCTTGTACTTCCTATGGGCACAATCTTTTGAATCATATTTTTTATATAAAAAAATATAGCAAAGAATGTGTTGCGGTCCTCAAAAGCGCAGTGATGTTTCTATTTATGGATTCAGAGAGACTACACAGGATTAAATAGGAGTATTACCGGTAAGCAACTTTTCCTAAATTAGTGGGGTGTAGTATTTGAATTATTTTCTAACTGCAAGAGGGACCTCAAATAGTAAATAATTGAAATATTCTGATGTCCATCATGCCTAACTGTTCCCTCCAGCTAGCAGTCATCCCAATGGTCACCAGCACCCCCAATAGCCCACTGTAAGAAATTCGGGGACCAGTCCTTAGTCAGGAGGCTATATGGTGATTAGGGTTGTAAAAAAAAGTATCATATTTTATATCTGTATAATGTGTCATACAGCAAGAGATGAACAGAGTGAGCACATTTAGAGGATCTTTTAATGTATCTCAGAATATTCTGGTGGACAGCTGATTAAACCTTTTCTCTGACCTGATACGAAATTAAATTAGTGAAATTGTGAAAGGATAGCAATAAAAATCGCATGGTAAAAGCAAAGGGGGCAATAAAATATGTTTATACAAATAGTTGGCTTTGGGGGACGGGGTTTAACATTTCCTATACCATCACAGCGGGTGAGTAGAAGATCTAAATCAAACATGAGAGATGCTCCAATAGCTGCTGAGTAGGTACGCTGAGAAAGTATACTAATGAAACAGCGCATGCAATTTAAACTTTTCTTGCCTTGGGTAAAGGTTGAAGGAAACCATTTTCAACACAAACCCCATGTATAAGGACTTAAAGGAAGATAAATTAAACTTTACCCACTGATGTGCATTTTCAATGTGCACTAAATTACTCAAAATCTTTTGGGTGCAAGTTTAGAGAGGGATATGCCAAAATCATAAAAGAATAGAATAAAACCATTAATATAAGAATGAGCCTGGGTGTGCTCAACAGAAAACCATGATAAAAGAGGGGATATAAAAAATTCACTTTGGGTAGATTTTTGAAAAGTCTTAGAACTAGCCCTGCACCTGATACTGGTTTTAAAGAGTCAACACCTTAGAATTACTACGTTCAAAACAGGAAATACTATGCTTGTGGGTATCTGCATGTGTCTGTGCTTCCAGGCGAATGTGAATTTTATCAAGAGTCCATATGGACTTCTTTTCAGCCCCACTTCTAGGCTGGGGATTTCATTTTTGTAAACTTCATTTAAAGTTTTCAATTCAAAGTTAAGAACAAACAATTGGGCTGTAAATAGCAGCAATGTCACAACCGTTAATTACACAAATATTGGCATGGACAGTCAGATATGTTCTTCCATCCGAGATCCCCCAGACGTTGTGCACAAAATAGCACACAGCAAGAGCAGGTATAGGCAACATTATGTTTCAGCTTACGTATTGTCTAAAATGTTACTATATAGATTAATTAATGGGACTGCGGCGGCCCACTCTGTCATTCAGGACGCTGAGCCATTCAGAGGAGTATGTGCATGTTAGAGAGGTACTACCAGAAGAATTTGTATCCACTTCCGCAGTTGGCTCTCATGTCGCTTCTGGCATCAACAGTGAATTCATCATTTTTATTGGCCATGCTATGTCTTCTGTTGTCTTTTTATCAGTTCTTACTTGTTTCAATCGCCTTTCATCAGCCAGTGACCATTCAGTCATATCTCGTAACCATGCAGGCGATGGGAGAAGACATGGGGACTGCCAGTGGATCGAAATCCTGCACTTGTCTATTACCATCCACAGGGTGGCAAATTTGAGGGACATTCTTCACCTCTTAGGTATGGGGACAACTCCCAACACACAATGTTTTAATGTAGTTGGAATCTCATTGACGAGTACTCTCTTTAATATTACTACCACTAGATATATCCCTACACTACCACAGCATGTAGTACCATGTTCATCACAGCTAGGATATATCAGGATCTATTTTTTAATAGCCTGTTAAGTTGTGACGGTGTGTGATAGGTATAGTGCAGAACATGACAATGAGATAGCTTAAAGCGTGCATTACTGGCAATTAGTTGAATCTGAGCACATGCTATCTAACATTCTTCGTCCAACAGGGACTTTTGTAGATCGGCGACCCACTGCTAATTTTAATGGGGTGTTTCACCCTTTCTGTCTTAAGGTCCCTGTATAAAACGAGACACCGGTCTACCACCAGGGATTTCATTTTAAGATCAAAATGCACATTTTATTGTTTATATCCATGCTTTAAAGGATTACGTGTAAACTATTATCGTATGCTATCCAAACACGACTCATTTTTTCACATCTTTTGAGAAAAATCTTCCTTCTTCTGAGCCCAAGTTGAGCGCTCTAGGAACAGACCTAAAGACCTCTTCAACATTATCAAACAGCAACCCTCTTCCTTCCCCCAACTTTCAATTAATGACTCTACAACATGCTCTGAAGAGTTCGGAACATTCTTCTCTGGAAAAATAGCTAACATCGACTTCTCACTTGACCTATCCTTCTCCCCACCCTACACCAAAGCTGTTCCCTCTAACAGGATACACACAATGCCCTACCTTCTATTAATGGTTATCTCCACATACACTCCTCCTCAGCAATCCAGAACACTAACTTCAACCCCTTGCAACTAAACATTGATGCATCTTGGACTGAATTCGTCTATATCCCTGAGGAAGAATTCCTCAAATTACTTGCTGGAATGAAGCCGACATCACACCTCTCTGGCACCATTCCTGCTGCGCTTGCCAAAAATCTTAGTCAAATAATCTCTCCTACATTGACCAAAATCATTAACTCTTCCTTATCGAGTGGCTCCATGGCGACTTCCCTCAAACTCGGCCAAGTCACCCCATCATCAAAAAGTCAGATGCCGACCAGAATGACCTTAACAATTACAGACCTATAACTAAAAAGCTATCGAAAAATGTGAGCTTGCATAACTCAACAACCACATTGAAAAATACAACCAGCACGACACCTTCCAATCTGAGTTCAGGAAAGGCTGCAGTACAGCGACTGCAATAATGAACATCACTTACGTCCTACTCAGATCGCTGGATGATGGCCAGGCCTGCTTCCTACTCCTCCTGGATCTCTCAGCTGCCTTTGACACCATCAACCATGACATCCTCCTAAATACCCTCTCACAGAAGGCAGGCATCAATGGCACTGTCCTTCAGTGGTTTGCTTCTTTCCTGAACCAACGCTCAAAACTAGTCAAACTAAGCAACAGAACTTCAAAAGCAACACCATTCTCACAAGGAGTTCCTCAAGAGTCAATCCTGTCTCCTACCCTATTCAATCTCTATATGGAACCCCTTACAATGATCCTGAAACAAGCCAGAATGTCTTAACATCTCTAGGCAGAGGACACCCAACTCTAGATTAAAATTTCACCAGCTAAAGATATCTAGCACCTTAGCAGCACTCTCTCCACGGTACAATCCTGGCTAACCAGCAACCACCTTAAGCTCAACCCTAACAAAACCGAACTCCCTTTCCTGTAGATATTTGCCTCAACAACCTCACTGTATTAAACTGTAAACTATCCGTCTCGAATTCTGTCAAATCTCTAGAGATTACACCGGCAGAAACCTGCATAATAATGCCAAAGCTAAAAGTGCCTTCTACACACTGAAGCACCTTAAAAAAATCAAACCCCTCATCACCCCCGAAGACCTAAAGATAGTGGTGCAGTCCCCTCCAAGCTGGATTACGGTAACGCAATGTTCAAGGGTATGCCAAAAACACACCACATCCCTTTGAAAGCTACACTCCATGCAGCGGCCAGACTACTGTTGCTTTGAACACATCACTCCCACTCTCAAGAAACTCAACTGGCTACCAATCGAGACAAGCTGTATACTCAAAATTGCCTGCACAACCCACAAAACTCTATTCACTGAAAAAACAATCTACTTCCAGGGGTGTGGAATTTATTAAAATATGTACTTGTCCATGGGACAAGTAGCTTCATAAATCTACTTGTCCGGTAACAAAATCCACTTGTCCCTTTTGTGCCATGTAGTGCGCTGTCAAATAATGCCTGCAATCTCTTTATAGAAGAGCTCTGATAATAGCCTCTCTGGTTATGTCAGGCTAATACTATAGAAGGATTTGATTTTTTCACCAGCTCTTCTTTAATCTTTTCCCATACTGAGAAAGGTCGGCAATTTACCCCTGACAATGGCAGAAGTAAAGTTTCTTCCAGGGCTGGGAAAAATGTGCTTGGAGAAAAAGTGAACTTGTAAACACTCAACAAATTTCCGCTGGGGCATATTCATATTTGCTAATGCTAAGATGCAATTCACAAATATTTTCCAGGACTATCGTTTCCTGTTCTACTTAAGGAAATTCATTTGAATAGATGAAAAACATAAATCTGCATTAATACAAGAACATATATCATGGGTGCACTTTTGTGACTTTCACATTTGAGCGCCTAATTAAATCTGAGTTAACCAAGACCTTTTGTTTATATTAAAATGCTGTCTCTTCCTATCTGTGAGCTGGCTTCATTTTGTGTCACAGCATTCTGCTCTTTTACAAAGTAGTTTTGTTCAGTGCCAGAAATTTCTATGGCAATGTGGCCTTTATGAGACCAGACATACTAGCAGTCTAGTATGAACGCGCTGACATACAGCGCCACGCCTACCTGATAATCCCAAGGTAGAGAAAGGAGCATAGTGTTGGCCAAGTGAGTAGTCAGGAAATTTAAATACCCCCCCACCTTGATCCAAAGTTCTTATGACACCAAGCAAGCGAAAAAAGTCATTGGAATCCTCGCCAGAATAGCTCTCTTGTCTCTTCCATCTAAGCATCTATCCTATAACCCACTGATATCTTGCATTTCACCTTTACATTGTCACCCATTCATTCTTTTATCCATTATCCTTTCCCCAATCGGTTCATCCATCTGTTCATCCGTCAGTCCATCTGCTCATTCATATCCAAACCTACCCATCCATCTCCAAACCAATCCATTTCAACCATCCATCCATCCATCCTTTTGCACATCCATACACCCTCCCTTTCACTCATCTATACGCCCTCCCTTTCACTCATCCTTTCACCCACCCTTCGACCCACCCATCCATCAATCCATCCTTCCACTCATCCATCCATCCTTTTGCTCTCTAATCCTTACACCCTGTAACCCATCCACCCTTTCACCCTTTCCTTCATTATAACATCCTTTGTCCATCCACCAACCCTGTCACTCAACCATCCCGGTCACTCAATTATCCATCCATCCATCTAGCCAGCTACACTTCCACTCACTCATCCTTTCACCGACACATCCATTCATCTTTTCACATTAATTATGAATCTTTGTCTGCCGAGCTGCAGAAGGAAGAGGCCCATCAAGAGCTCCACCTCTACTGTAGCTACTAAAGCGGGGCGTTCAGGAAGCCCCTGTTCAAACCTATCCTGCCATCTCCAAACCTATTGATCTAACTGTGAACCATCCCGCCTTCCTTTCACTCATCCATCCTTTTGCTCATCCATCCATCCTTTTGCTCATCCATCCATCCTTTTGCTCATCCATCCTTTTGCTCATCCATCCTTTCACCCCACACATCCTCGTTTTCACTCCTATTCATCCACCCTTTCACTCCTCCCTCCGTTCATCCTTTCACTCATCCATCCATCCACCCCATCCATCCTCCTTTTCTATCATCTATCCACCTACCCTTTCACTTCCTCTAATTATGCTTTCGCTTGTCTATCCACCCTTTCACCTGTCCATTTACCCTTTCGATCATATATCCATCCACCCTTTCACTAATCCCTCTATCCACCTTTACACTCAACTGTCCACCCGTCCACCCATCAACCCTTCCACCCAGCCACCCACCCATGCATCCCCACCCACTCAGCCATCTATTCATCTACTCTCTCGCCCATTAATCCACCCTTTCAATAAGCCGTCCATCCTTTCACTCATCAATCCACTTTCAACTTATCCATCCACTCGCCCATCCCTTCATTCACCCTTGCACTTATCCTACCATTCTTTGACACATCCATCCTTACATCCATCCATCCACTCATTCATCCATGCATCTACACTTTCACTCCACTCATCCATCTATCCATCCAGCTTTTCACTCATCCATCCATGCATCTATCCATTCACCCTTTCACTCATGAATTTATGCATCTATCATCCACTCTTGCACGTATTCATCCATGCATTTATACATCCACCCATTCACTTATTCATACATGCATCTATCCATCCACTCATTCATCCATGCACCTATCCATCCACCCTTTCACTCATTCATTCATTTATGCATCTAAATATCCACCCTCACTCCACTCATTCATCCAACTATACATCCAGCCTTTCACTCATTCATCTATCCATTCACCCTTTCACTCATTAATGTATGCTTCTATCATCCACTCTTGCACATATTCATCCATGCATCTGTACATCCACCATTTCACTTATTCATACATGCATCTATCCATCCACCCTTTCACTTTTTATCCATGCATCTATTCATCCACCCTTTCACTCACTCTCCCACCCACCCACCCTATCAAGTACATTATGGTCCTTTGTCTGCGGACCTGCAGACTGAAGAGGCCCATCAAAAACTACAGCTGCTGTAGTTGCTACAGCGGTGTGTTCACAATGCCCCTGGTGCAGGCACAAAGTGAGATGAGAGGCCTAGTGCAAGGACAGAATTATGGGTGGCCTTAGGCCTGCATAAAAGCCCAAGGGGACACTAATGAGCTTTAATGTAAGCCCTCGATGACGTAAGATATGAGAGGCCAAGGGGAGTGGGTCAAAGAGGGCGGCGGAGAGTGGTGGGGTGGGGTTAGGCGGAAGGTGGTGGGGTGGGGTTAGCAGGTTCAGGCACCGGGTGTAACATAAGGTGTACAGGAAACGCAAAGTGCCAAGGAGGGGGTGCATGAGAAGGGAAATCAAAGTGAGTTGAAGATGAGCAGGGATATTGGAGCCCTATGAGGCCCAGGAGTGGAGCCGAGAATACAAGGCAGGGAGGGGTCATACAGTTCAAGTCAGAGCAAGAGGCAGAAAAAGCAGCATCTTACATGCCATTGCTGTGAGTGTACTGGAGCTGCAGAAGCTCGTTGTGTGTCTCATGCTTGAAGAAAATAAAAGGACCAGGGGAGGGCCTGGAAGCCAAACGAGCTTATCGAGATGGCTCCAACTTTGAGCTCTGCTTTATCATTTTGTTGTTCTGCTCTGGGGAAATTAAAGTGCAGGCCCCAGCTTTTGCATTGACGCTTTCACAGCCAATAAACTGCTCAGAGCAATTTATTTACTGGCTGTGACCTACAGGGTTGAACAGCTGTATATCGTATTACCATAAATCTGTCTACTTGGCCTTTGGACAAAATGCAAATTAAAACCTCTTGCCCTCCTAAGAAATCTAGATGTCTCGGGCGTCGGGAGATAGGAATTCCCCACCCCTGTACTTCACACAAAAAAACACAAAAAGCCGGCCAAAAGAGACCACTTCAAAGCTCTAACACTCTACTCCTGATTCCGCCCAAACTTAAGAAAGAAACATTTTGCACCCGCTCCTTCTCTGGGAACGTTCCTACAATATGGAACTTGCATCCAAAGGATTTGCCTGACAATCAATCATTCCCTCACTTCAGGAAATGTTTTTACTTTTTTTCTCAATAAATGCCTAAACCCTCCCCCTAAACCAAGTGACTGGCCTGATGCTCCTACCTCTCACCCTCTAAATATATCCGAGTATTGCTACCTCTGGGAAAAACTGTTCTTCTACTCCCCGCCTCAAACTCTGCAACACCCTACCATAACTACCTCCGAACTATATCGTCCACTTATCCTACTGTCTATTGTATTCTTCTTTTATATACTGTTACTATGTATTTTCACTTTTATTTACTCTGTAACTCTTGTAATTGCTGCTGTGCTAACTCTGTAAAGCGCTCTGATACCCTCAGGTCAAGTTCACGCTATACAAAAATCGATAAATAAAATAAATAATGCTAGTGTACACACTTACTTTTTACAAAACTATTGAACATCTTTTATTTAAGATTATAATATAAGTTACCACAGTTGACTGTTTAGAACTAACCATCCAGGGCATTACAGTAATGTTGGTTAAAACATACCTGATTTCAAAGAATGCATTACTCAATATTTTTTGATGTCTACAGAGAGGTTGAATGTGAATACCACTAGGTCAGTATGGGTACGTATGAAATGAGAGACTGCTCGAAATACTGTCTGTTATACAACATATTAAATAGGATAAGTTTTATTAGTTAGATTTAAAAAAATGTTTGAGTCAACTTTAAAATTATGAATGGGTATATATTTGTAAATACATTATTTGTGTGGTTACTGACATGTATTGCTATAAAACAGACTGAAACACTAAAAGGGATATTCACAGTTAAGCTGATAACCAATACAAAGATGATGGGCTAAAATTAATTAAAAGTAAAGACTGCCCTTTCAAATTCACATTGATCGGGTCACCCTAGTAACCCATAATTATATGCCTAACTGACGAACATACCTGCTTCTTCAGCTCTAAATATTCCCTTTGAACCCGACCAAGATCCTTCATCAGGCGCTTTGCTCTTTCATGGTGATCGCGTGCTGCTTGTTCTATAGAGTGCAGCTCATTCAGAAGACGATTGTTTTCTTGTTTCAGCTCCTAAGTACAAATGCAGGCATGATATTTAAGAAATCACACTTGTGTTTTTTAATGTCAAACTATCCATACAAAGATGATGACATACACATTTATTTTCAAGAATAGTACATTATAAGTCAACTAATTGTTTGGCAACTGAACAAATGCTAATTCTGTAGAAATAAACAGCCTCTATGTTTGAAAACCGTTAAGTAAAAAAAAAAGTGTGTGTGGACCACCAATGTAAACAAGCATTAGCAAACCCAATAAGTTGGCATCCCCTTCTACAATTGAGGCCTTTTGACTTTTATAGACCTTGGTTTTATACATGTAATACATCTGAAGCAATAATTTCTAATTTAAATCAATAAGGCAGAAGTTAAAGTCTGTGAATGTCTGGAGAGGGCTGTATTGGTTGTATTATTGGTATGTTATAATATTCTATGCTATTCTCCTCAAGCAACACCAGTGTGAGTGAATACACATCATAGCATTCAAGAACAAATCAAACTGTACCTGAAGTGATTTTTCTAGGTGGATCTTCTGGGCTTTCGAACTCTCTTTCATAGCCGTAATGCGCTTCTCCTCTTTCTTTCTCTCCAAAATCAGCTGTTCTTGTAAGTAACTCAGATCAGCCTTTATACTGTCTTGTTCCTTTTGCAAAGCATTTATCTGCCCTGTCTTCTCTTGAATTTGCTGTTCTTTTGTGGACAGGAGGTGCCCTGAAAACGAAATAGAACCAGCATTAAAACATTCAGTGTTTTTACTATTATTTTGCCAAATTAGTTGCTAATTAATTGCCCTTTTGGCATAAATACTTCATTCTGTGGTTGTGGGATTTCGACCCAGAAACTGGAGGAAGAGGAGTTTCATGCATTGTTTTGAGATGGTTTGGAGGGTTGAGATGGTTTGGAGGGAGCGTTTGGGGCCTTGCAAGCTTCCTATACAAATCATGTGATATATGTTGAGTTGTCCATGGTGATTGGTATGATATGAGGCTGAAGCTGAGGGTTTTGTGGCCCTCTGCCTAACCAAGGTTAACTATAGCTTTTAGTTTGTGAACTACAGGGGTCTTGTTATGGGTCTCAGTGGTGGCACAGAAGGAGCACTAGAGACTGTGTGTTTTAATTAAGTATATGTGGCACAGCAAGTCAGACTGTGATGCTTTGAATGCTTTCTCTAGTTCCTTTGCAAATGGGTTCACATGACCCAATGGATAAACTTTAGACATTCTACGTTTTCAATTGGGATCTCATTAAAGTGTAATACATATATAAATGCTAGATCATGTACATCTCCACCAAGCTGCCTTTCAGGGAAATGTGACCCACAATACATATATTAACAACAACAGGAAGAGTGGATAATATTATAAGACCACTTTATTTATTAAATTTAAATAATGCATGTGGTTTAAGGGTTGGGGTGGGATCTGGAGCTCACCATCTTTATAAGAGTATTGACATCCTTATAAATGCATTCATTTTTTAAATATTTGGTGGTCAACTAAGAAGACTTGAATACTGTAAATCCTAGTTTTAGCTTTAATGAAGCCAAGTAAACCTGTAACGGGCTCATAATGAAATACACACATTGTTTAAACAATGTTTACATGTTATTTATGGGTACAAATGAGATCAGGGTCACCAGAACTATTAACACCATCTTACCACATGTACATCACTATGGACATATGAAAAAGGAAACCGTCTGTGTAAATTATAATCACCCCCAGATGAGTGCATCTCTTTTAGTTTTATGTCTCACACATTTACTAGTGTTTTTTTTAACCTGAACCTCAAAGTACAGTGATCTTAAGTTGGCAACTAAAAAATTAAAGGTTGCTCTACAAGCTGATTGAGACTAGAAAAATTCAACATTTTACTAACTGGCCCTCATTTTAATTAGTTAGCAGGACAAACCAAAAAAAATCTGGACATTTTAAAACTGCATCGCTAGTTTTCTGGTTACCCAGCTATGATTTTGATGGAGAAACTGACTCCGCCGGGCACAGCATAGTCGTACGTACTGGCAATATCTCAGTTGATGAGTAATACGAGTGATGTAAGACTTAATTATGCATTCAACAGTGGAGGAGGCTCAGTGAATTCAGTAGGATTCCTACAACAGAGAGCAGGTTACTTACCTTCGGTAACACTGTTTATGGAGGATACTCTAGTCACAGATTCCTGACTTTTAGAAATTCCCAAGGCCCCAGGACTGGATCTGGGAAGATGTTTCAAATAGCTTTAGTACGCCAAAAGGAGGCATTGTGAGGCCCCTGCTCTGCCCTGTAAGTGATGGCTGAAACCGTAATTAGGTGCCATCCAAGCATACTGACGTCAGTTTTTTTGGACCCCGTCTGTGCCCTTGGAAGCGGAGCCCCAAAAAAAAAACTGCTTGCACCAGTGTGCAGCTCTCTAACTTGGAACCATTTTAGATGTTAATAAGTCCATTTCACAGACATCGGGGTGGGAGGGCGGTGAGGAACCTGTAGTTAGATAGAGTATCCTCCAGGAAAAGCGTTACCGAAGGCAAGTACCTTGCTTCTCTGATGGATGCTTCCAACCAGATTACTCACCTTTAGAATAGATACCGAAGTAGTACCTTCCCCGGTAGTGGTCCTGTGGAATGACTCAGACCAAAAACTCCTGCAGGACCAAACAGCCAAATGTTCTTTCTATCAGACCTGGTTGTTATGCCAGCAGCACTTCGTGAACATGTGTACTGATGCAAACATTGCTGCCTGACAAATACTCAGGAAAGTCACCCACATGCCAACACAGTGGTAGCAGACTTGGTCCTGGTGGAAAGGGCCCTCACCCCTTCAGGAGGCTGCTTCCTGGCCATCATGTAACAAATCTTAACACCTTCTCTGATGTGGGTGGAATATGTGGCTGTATGGAAAGAAATGGAAGGGCATAGCCCCATTGGACAATCTGTAGGACCCACGAATCAGAAGAAAATTCCTGAGTCTGCCTCACACAGGGTTATTGTGTGCCACTAAGGGAAAACCTAAAGCAGCTAGGATGCTGCTGCCAGAGGAACTGGGGACTAGGAGGTATGCTAACACTGCGAGCCTGGACGTCTGCTAGATCTACTACTGTGACCTCCAGAGGACTGGGGTGCCTGCTGTTGGGGTTGTGGCCCTGGACTCTTGTCCCATGTTCTACTGTAGAGGAGTGCTTCTCCAAGAGAGCCTTCCTGGGACATCAATGCACAAAAGTGTTGACAATGAATGTTCTCTGCGTTGGTGAAGTGTTTTAGCTAGGGTGCTACCCATTGCTGGAAGATGCCCTGCACCACTTCTAGATGTTGTTAGTATTCCTAATCCTCAAGGGGTTGCCAGCTGAGTTTATCTGCCCTGGCTTTTAAAGATCCCGCCTGGTGGTGTACAATCAGTGATATGTCCTAATGCTCCAGCCAGTTCCAGAGGCATAGGGCTACTTGGACTGAGTCCTGCTTGTTGCAATACCACAAAGCGGTTGTGTTGTCCATGAAGACCTGAACCAGCATCCCCTCGATGGACTTTAGGAAAGCTTTCAACACCAAGCAAATGGCACAGAACTCCAGTACTCACCTTAACTGTTTCAATGAGTGAGTTGCACGCTCTGCCACTACAGCTGCCCTACAACACCTTCTTCCAGGCCAAGTTGGTGTTGAGGACTAGAGCGGCTTTTCTACCAAAAGGTTGAGAACGGCAGGGGTGCATTTTGGCCCGTTGGCTGTTTACACTCTATATTAATGAGCTAGGGGACCGCCTCTTAGTCAGCAGTAAATATATCCCAAGAGCAGGGTCCAAACTGATACCTGCACTTCGGGACGCAGACGATGCAGTGCTGTTTGCCAGGACCGCTGTAGGCCTTCAAAAACTTTTAAATGTTTTTATTGATTTTACAGATTCACTTGATTTAGCCACTATTTTTTAGAAATCCCACACCATGACGATAGGCAGTAAAAAGGCTGCTAAGGGCAAGTTTTGTTGTAGTGGGGCAGAACGAAAGTGTCTACCTTCCCTTATTTAGGGGTGTTGTTTGACGATCGAGGGACCTAGGCGGCCTAATAACAGCTCAAAAAGAATGTTCTGGAAAGAGCAGTAGGGGCTACGTGGAACTTTGCAAAAAGGCTAGGGTCAAGACCCATACTTGCCCTGCTTAAGTTGTATAAAAAAATTAATTCTATGGCCACATACAGGTGCGTTGTCTGGGGCTATAAGGATGTGAGTGACATTCAGGGGGTTGAAAATAAATTCATGCGTTGCCTTCTTGCCGTCCCCTCTAGCACCCCGGCCTTTATTTTGAATGAAGAACTTAGTCTGGGGTACATTTCTGACCTTACTGCTGCTGCGCCTCTGATACGCTGGCTGAGAATCTGGTCGAGTCCAACTACCACCTTGTACCAGCTAGTTATAGCGAACTGTATTGCCCACGAGGGGGCTCTATGCATTCCCTGGTTAAAATACATCACAGAGCAAATGAAATGGCTAGGCTGCCCCGGGACATGTATACTAAACCTAGACCCTTAGGTCTGGCAGCCATCAGGGATATGAAACAGAAGTTTCTGGTTAAGCAGGAGGCGATCAGGGAGGGCATGGAGTCTGCCAAGCCCTCAGTGAGAAGGTACGTCATCTTGAGTGTGTGCTCTCAGATACACCCTTATTTGTCACTGTTCTCCAATGTGCAACATCACTTTGTTTCAACCAGATTTCGGCTGAACCTGGTACCCTGGTTATTAGCCTTCCCCATGGGTTACTCGACGCCTGGTGCCCTAAAGCCACTTCCTTGCGATCATTTTTCTGAGCAAGATACCTTGCATTTTATCTTTTTCGGTGAATTTTATGACCCCCTGTGCAAAAAGTTCATACTGCTGTTACTTAGAAATGCTAATTTTGTTTAAGTAAGGCCTTAAGATTCATGAAGAAGATGTCCCAGTAGTAGTTATCAGGCATTCATTTAGATATAGCTTGGGCATTATATGTATCATCTAGCACTTCCCATGGTGTAATCAAGCTGTCCACTTATTAAGTACTTGTCACTTTTGTATTTTATTTATTGTATTCATTGTTCATATTGGTATATGCCGCCTGATTCCTCGTAATGAGTTTTAATTCAATCTGCTAAGTGACTAATTCTAGTATACCTAATAATTGTATGATGGGACCTATCTTACGGATATGTGCAACTTCTTTCTTTTAATGTATTGAATTTTTAAAATGTCTCAAAATGGTGTTTTTAACTGTCTGTTTTTATGGCGTTTATTGACCAAATAAAGTATTTTGACTCACTGACTGACACCCTTTCTCTTCAGCCAGTGTGTCACACATTTGATGTTCTTTGTCCCACCTCATCCCTCGAAAGAGACTCCATCATTTGGCTCCCAGAAGAGCAATTAGTTCTTTGTGGGGTTCTCTGTGGCAAAGAAAGGCAAGGCAGTGTACAAGAGGATATTATCCAGGTGGATTGACCTCTGCATCAAGATCAAGAAGCACCCCTTGAGGGATTTAGACCTCACTCTACCAAGGCTCCTACAGCTGCACTGACAAGTGGAATGCCTGTCCTGGATATTTGCCAAGTTGCGGCATGGACTTCTACGCACAAGTTCACGAAGCACTACAACTTGGACAGCACCAGGTCTGACAGAAAGGCCAATTTGTCTGTTCGCACCTGCAGGACTTTTTAGTTTGAGTCACTCCGCAGGTTCATCACCAGCGGAGGTACTACTTCGGTATCTATTTTAAAGGTGAGGAATCTGTGATTAAGTTTCCACCAGAAGTACAAGTTACTTACCTTTGGTAAAGCTCTTTCTGGTGGATACTCCATCTAACTATAGATACCTCATCGGCCTTCCACTTCTCTGCTCTGAGGAATGGAGTCTCTCCCATCTAAAGGAGTCACACTTTAGAGATCTGGACATAGTTACTAACAACAGGTCTTTGGGCTTCAAGTCCCAGGGAGAAGATAGTGTCCAGAAAGAAAGTGACATCATCACACTTGTGTAACATCTATATGCAGTTCCAGCTGTCGCTTCCAGGACATAGTAGATTTGACGTATAGCCGCATGACACCAAACACTGACGAGCAGGGCCTATGCTGAAAAATCTACAGATCCAGTTTGGCACCTGAGGATACTGTACAGGGGAGGAATCTATGGTTAAGAGCATCCGTTAAAATCACAAATTTTGCCATGCAAGAATTTTGCCTTTGTTTCTAGATTCACTTTCATCCATGGCATTTTATCGTCTGAATGCAGGGGGTTCATCTCTTTTTTCTGAGAGTCTGGTCCGAAGGTTGTCTGTTCTCAGCCAAGTTCACCTCCTCATTGATAGTGTATGAAGGTTTTAGTGGGCTGAGGGTTCTAACAGATCAGTTACCACACTTATTATCTGACTGGAAATGGTTTATGCTACTTACCCAGTAAGCATCTGTTCTTGGCATGTAGGGCTGTCAATTCACATGCTTTGCATACTCCTGCCATCTAGTGTTGGGTCTGAATGCGTGCAAGTTGTTTTTCTTTGAAGAAGTCTTTCCAGTTACGAGGTAAGGGGACTCCTCTTTTCAGTGATATAGCACATGGGCATCGACTCCATAATTACATTGTTTTTCCGTAAGAGGGTGAGAATGAAGTAAGTGACTGTAGTACAGAGATGTCCATGCGTATGTAATGTATATAATAAGAACTGCAACAACTACAGGTGCCCGGGGAGGTGGGAAGGCGCATGTGAATCTACAGCCCTACATGCCAAGAACAGATGCTTACTGGGTAAGTAGCATAATCCGTTTGAGGCATGTGTGCTGTAGATACACATGCTTTGCATAGACTATATAGCAGTATTCTCCCAAAGTGGTGGCTAACCAGTAGATGTTGAAGTTGTCTGAAAAAGTGTCTTTTCCACAGCTTGGCCTACATTGGCTTGTTGACGTGCTAAAACATCCACACAATGGTGTTTGGTAAATGTGTGTGGTGTGGACCATGTTGCTGCTTTACAGATGTCAGCTAGAGGAATGTTGCTTAAAAGGACATAGCTAACTCCTATTTTGAAAGTGGAATGCGTTCTAACAGGTATTACGTTCTTTTAGCTTTAGCATAGCAAGTCTGAATGCATTTAAAAATCCATCTGGAAATGCCAGATTTAGAGATAGGATTGCCCTTGTGATGTGGAGCAAATGCAACAAATGAACAAGTTACTTACCTTCGGTAACGATATATCTGTAAGAAACAGTAGTTAGTATTAGATTCCTTACCTTAGAATATCCCCAGGCGTCAGTCTGGATCCGGAAACTTTTGCGTAGCAGTACCCCTGCGCGTCGGTAGGCGTCGTCTGCAGGCGTCCCCTGCGGCTCCGCGTCGTCGGCGTCGTGCGCCGTGATCACGTCGCTGGAGTATATAGACGCCGCCTCCGCGCGCTGACGTCAGTTCTTTGCACACAGCTTTTCCGCGCCAGAACACGCAGAGCCATGTGAGAACTAACACTGGTGCCATTTGAAACTAGGGCCCTGAAAGGGATGTCCTTAACCCTAGGTATCAGTTCGCAGAACGGGGAGGATGGGTGGGGCGGTAAGGAATCTAATACTAACTACTGTTTCTTACAGATATATCGTTACCGAAGGTAAGTAACTTGTTCATCTGAAAGAAACAGGTTAGTATTAGATTCCTTACCTTAGAATAGATACCCCAGCAATACCAACCCCGGTGGTGGGTCTGCGAACCAATACAACCTACACCAGAAAGTCCTGGAGGACCGAACGGCCAAAGAAGCCATCCCTCCGGACTTGACTGTCCAGGCAGTAGTGCCTCGCAAAGGTGTGCAGCGAGGCCCACGTGGCCGCCTGGCAAATGTCCTGCAAAGGGACTCCCCGGCCCAGGGCAGTAGTAGCCGCCGTGGCCCGAGTGGAATGGGCCCTCAGCCCAACAGGAGGCTCCTTCCGAGCCAAAGAGTAGCATGCTTTGATGCACAGGACGACCCACCGAGAGATGGTCCGCTTCTGTACCGCCCTTCCCTTCTTCTCACCCACGTAGCCAACAAACAGTTGGTCATCCACCCGGAACTGGCGTGTGCGATCCATGTAAAATGAAAGCGCACGTTTTGGGTCCAGACGATGGAGCCGCTCTTCATCCTTCGAAGGATGCGGAGGCGGGAAGAAGGAGGGCAAGGTGATGGACTGCCCAATGTGAAAAGCAGAGACTACCTTGGGCAGGAAAGAAGGTCTAGTCCGAAGAACCACCTTATCAGGATGAACAGACAAGAAAGGAGGTTTAACAGAAAGAGCCTGGAGCTCACTCACTCTCCTGGCAGAGGTGATAGCCACCAGGAAGGCCGTCTTTAAAGTGAGAAGACGGAGAGGACAGGAATGAAGAGGCTCAAAGGGAGCGCACATCAGGAAAGTCAGAACCAGGTTCAAGTCCCACTGAGGCATCACGAACGGAGCCGGGGGATACATGTGCGTGATGCCCTTCAAGAATCGTAACACAATAGGGGACTTGAATAAAGATGGCTGATCAGGTAGCCTCAAGAAGGCGGAAAGGGCAGAAAGATAGCCCTTGATAGTGCCCAGAGCAGAGCCCTGCTGGGCAAGGGAAAGGAGGAAGAGGAGAACCTCAGACAGAGGGGCAGAAAGGGGATCCACAGCCTTTGCTGTGCACCATGCCACAAATCTGTTCCACCGGCAGGCGTATACCGACTTTGTGGAGGGACGCCTGGCTGCCAGAATTACATCACAGACTTCAGGAGGCAAGTCAAATGGCCTCAACTGCCGCCGCTCAATCTCCAAGCATGGAGGTGGAGACTGGACAGGTTCGGGTGGAGGACCGTCCCCTGCTGCTGCGACAGAAGGTCCTCCTGAAGGGGCAGGCGGATCGAGGGACCGACTGTCATGCTGAGTAGCTCGGGATACCAGTATCTTCGAGCCCAGTCCGGGGCCACAAGGATAACTTGGGCCCGGTCGCGCCTGATCTTCTTCAGCACTCTGGGCAGAAGTGGTATAGGCGGAAAGGCGTACAACAGACCGCAACTCCACTCGCGCCGAAAGGCGTCGCCGAGCGAGTGCCGTCTTGGAAACTCCAACGCGCAGAACTGATGACAATGCGCGTTCTCTTCTGTGGCGAATAGATCTAACCAAGGCTCTCCCCATTGCTGAAAGAGGCCTCTCGCCACGTCCGAGTTCAGACGCCATTCGTGATCCACCGAGCACCGACGGCTGAGTTTGTCCGCCCTGGCGTTCAGAGAACCTGCCAGGTGTTGAACCGTCAGAGTCACGCCCTGACGTTCCAGCCATTGCCAGAGACGCAGAGCCTCCTGGCAAAGGGTCCACGACCCCACACCGCCCTGTTTGTTGCAGTACCACATGGCGGTGGTGTTGTCCGTGAACACCTGCACTACACTCCCGTTGACAAAGGGGAGGAATGCCTTCAGTGCTAGGCGAATCGCCCGCAGCTCCAACAGGTTGATATGGAGCCGGGACTCCGCCGGAGACCAGATGCCTCTGATCTCCGCCTCTCCCAAGTGGCCACCCCAGCCCTGGAGGGACGCGTCCGTCACAACCACGTGCTCCGGTTGGGGAAGGGAGAGGGATCTGCCTCTGACCCAATCGCGGTCCGTAAGCCACCACTGCAACTGTCTCGCAGTGCCCTCCGAGATCAGGACATGGTCGGATAGGTTGCCCTGATGCTGGGCCCACTGAAACTTCAGGTCCCACTGCAGAGCCCGCATCCGCCACCTGGCGTGATGCACCAGTAGGATGCAGGAGGCCATCAGCCCCAGAAGCCGCAGCGTCAACCTGACCGAAACCCGGAATAACGGCTGAAAGATGGGAATCAGAGCCTGAATATCCCGGACCCGCCGTTCCGGGGGATAAACCCGAAACTGCGCCGAGTCGAGAACCGCTCCGATGAAAAGGAGCTTTTGAGAGGGACACAGGTGTGATTTCGGCACATTGATGGAAAACCCCAGCTCGTGCAGGAGGTCTGCCGTCATCTGAAGGTGGTGGACGACTGTCTGGGGCGAGCCCGCCTTCAACAACCAGTCGTCGAGGTAGGGGAAGACTGAAACCCCTAACCGGCGCAGATGAGCTGCGACCACCGCCATCACTTTCGTGAACACCCGTGGGGCGCTGGTAAGGCCGAATGGGAGCACGATAAACTGAAAGTGCTCCTGGCTTACCGTGAACCGCAGGTAACGCCGGTGGGCCGGCAGGACGGGGATGTGAAAATACGCATCCTGCAAGTCCAACGCCACCATCCAGTCTTGAGGGTCTAGAGCAGCCAAGACCTGAGCCAAAGTCAACATCTTGAACTTCTCCTTCCGGAGGAAGCCGTTGACGTTCCGTAGGTCCAAGATAGGACGGAGGCCTCCTTTGTCCTTCTTGGGCACCAGAAAGTAGTGGGAGTAGCAACCACACCCTACTTCTGGCCCAGGAACGCGCTCGATGGCCCCCTTGGCCAAGAGGGCCGTAACTTCCTCCTGCAGAAGTGTCAAGTGGTCCCCCGACACACAGTGGTTCTGCGGTGGCATGGCTGGAGGAGTGGACTCGAAGGGGAGGGCGTAGCCCCTTCGAACGAGCTGCAGCACCCACCTGTCCGATGTTATCGCGCGCCAGCGGGAGTGGTGATGGCGAACCCTGCCACCCACTGGCGTCACGTGAGCCCGAAAGCTCGGACTAGGAAGGCTTGGATGCAGCAGCGGGGGGAGGCGTGGACTGACCTCGCCGCTGGCCTCTACCGCCACCACGGCGGAAACCACGGCCGCCACCGCGCTGGGGAGCGTTCTGCGGCGCGTGGCTGGCAGCACGTGTGGGACCGCCCCTCCCTTGGCCACGAAAGGGGCGAAACGAACCCGTCTGCTGGCGCTGGGTCGAAAGACCCAAGGACTTGGCCGTGACCCTGGAGTCCTTGAAGCGCTCCAGCGCGTGGTCCGCTTTGTCACCAAACAGGCGACTGCCATCAAATGGCATGTCCATGAGTGTATTTTGGACGTCTGGCGAGAAGTTGGCAGATCTCAGCCAAGCATGGCGACGAATCGCCACCGTCGTGGACATAGCCCGTCCCAGCGAGTCGGTCGTGTCCAGACCACAACGGATCCAGTACCGCGCCGCATCCCGGCCTTCAACCAAGGCCCGGGTGAGCTTGTCCCGCACTTCCTGGGGGCATTGCGGCAAACACTCCTCGACCGTATCCCACAGGGAGTGGGTGTAGCGGCCCAAGAGGCACGCGGTATTACAAGACCGCAGTCCAGCGCTCAAAGAGGAAAAGACCTTTTTACCAAATTGGTCATACCGCTTTGATTCCCGATCGGGCGGAGCCGACGGGAACGCGGACTGTGAAGTGGAGGCCTGGATCACCAGACTCTCCGGGGAGGGATGGGTGGATAGGAAGGCAGGGTCGTCCGAGCACGGACGGTGACGCCTGGCAACGTTCCGGTCAACCGGTGCACCGGAAGCGGGCCTGGACCAGGTGCCCAAAAGGACATCCGTCAGGGCCTCATTAAACGGCAGCAGAGGCTCCTGGGGGCATGACTGCGGTTTAAACACTTCGGTCAGAATGTTCGGCTTGACCTTCGCGACAGGGAGCTCAAGGCTCAAGGCCTTGGCAGCCCTCATCAGGACCACCGAATAGGCAGCACCTGCCTCAGACGCCACAGGGGTCGGGGAGACAAACCCAGGGTTGGGCGACTCGTCCAGACCACTGGCATCACCCAGATCACCTACCCAGTCCACATCATACTGGCAGGCACGGGATAAAGGGTCCTCAGACCCCTCCCAACCCTCTCCATACTCGTCCTCATCGCCGTATTCTGGATCGACGATATAGACCTCGGGGTCAATGGGCCCCATCGGCGCCGGATCCGGCGTCGGGCGACGCCGGTCCGACTCCGCGTCAGGAGTCAGAGGGGGAATGGGGGTGGCGCCGCGTGGCGTCGGCGCCGGGGACCCGACGCCGGCCGGAACCGACGGCGGAGTCGCTGCACCGCGCGGAGGCGGTACCACGGGTTGGCCCAAAGGAACCGACGCCGGAGAGGCCGGTAGACCAGCCGGCGACGAACCTGAGGGGCCCAGCGGCGCCGAGGCCGGAGCCACCGGCGGCGTCGAGGCAGGAGCACCCGAACCGCTCGGGCCCCCAGACGGGACCGACGGGCCCGCAGGCGCCGTAGGCCCCGCCGGAGGAGACCTCGCCCTCATAGCTATGAGGAAGGCCTCGATCTCCTCACGCGACGCGCCTTCCCCAGGGACCGACGGGTATGGGGCAGACAGCGTCGGCGACCCACGCGGGCCCGCGTGGGTGGGGCCACCCGAGCCCCCGGCCGCATCACGCGGGCGTCGGGGGGAGTCGGGGGTACGATGACGATGCCCCGACTTTTTACGCTTACCTGACGAACCGGAGGAATGGTGGCGACTCCCGGAGCGCTCATGGCGGCTCCGCGATCGTTCCTTCGACCGCTCCCTCGACCTCCGACCGGACCGGGACCGCTCTCGACGCGGGGCCGACACACGGAGCTCGAGAAGCTTGCGGGACCGCTCCCGCCTAGCTTTACCAGTCAAGGCCCGACAGTCGACGCAGGACTCCACGTCGTGGTCCGCGCCCAGACACCGGAGGCAGAGTCGATGGTGGTCGGTGACCGACATCAGGCGGTCGCACTCGTCGCAACCCTTGAAACCGGGCATCCTACCGGCACCGTAGAAGATTAAGTAGTTAACAAGAAACTTGGTCAAAGACCGGAGTACTGCTCTTCGGATCTGCGCTAACTGGCGCGGAAAAAAGAAGAACTGACGTCAGCGCGCGGAGGCGGCGTCTATATACTCCAGCGACGTCATCACGGCGCACGACGCCGACGACGCGGAGCCGCAGGGGACGCCTGCAGACGACGCCTACCGACGCGCAGGGGTACTGCTACGCAAAAGTTTCCGGATCCAGACTGACGCCTGGGGATATTCTAAGGTAAGGAATCTAATACTAACCTGTTTCTTTCAGATAGTTGATTTGCGCAAATCCTTTGTCCTTTCAATATAGTATAATAGCGCTCATCTGACATCAAGTGTGTGAAGAGTTCTTTCAGTCACTGAATTATTGTCATCATCATCCCCATCTATATCATTTAGTGTATCAGGAGACCCCTGAGGGGTTATGAGTAGAGAAGCTGAACTTGGTAAATGTGGACAACATGGTGGAGGTGGATGAATCAGACTTGTAGCCATGTCCTTAGTTTCTGAAGAGGAATCTTATAAGCCGGATCCTCTAAAGGACGTTTCCGTTTAGATGGTATCTTAGCTAAAATATGTCCAGTATCTGGATTGATGTATATCTTCTTTTGTTTAGGGTCTAAATTTTTTTTTTTAAAGCTCCATGATAGGTTCCAGAGACTTTGTGAGGCTTTCTTTTGTTTTCAGCGTTAAAGGTTTGAGTGCCTAAGAAGTCTTGCCTTTAGGAGCGGAAGGTTTCCGCTCTGAAGCATGTTTATCTTTCGGCGCAGAAAGCATTGGTTCCGAACTAGTCTTGTCTTTCGGAGCGGAGGGTTTCGGGTCAGATGACGATGACTTTGGATGACTCGATCACAAGCCAGGAGGCTTGACTGTTTGTTTCAGTGCCGGGCCAGAGTGCCGGAAACATTGTCTCAGTGCCGACCAATGCCCAAAGGAAGTGGTGGTGCTGAAGCCTAATGCTTGATGCAAGAGGTTTTGTGGGGTAAAGGGTCTTTAGTGCTCACAGAAGCCTGTCCCGGAGGCACGTCTTCAGACTCCAAATCAATCTTCAGATCAAAATAGGATTCTGGAACAGAGAAGGCTTCTTCCTCTTCTGCTTTTGACGCTTTGACCTCTTCATGTTCGGATTCTTCCCCAAAGATATCCATAGTATGTTGAATGCTTTGGTGTTGCATTTCTCTTCATCGAGCCAGACAATCGCGCAGTCTTTCTGGACAAGAATGACTTACAGGCATCGCAGTCTTCTTCCTTGTGCTCCGGTGAGAGGCACAAGTTACAAAGTTTGTGTAGGTTGGAGCGCGGGTACTTGGAATGGCACCGAGGACAGAATTGGAACGGAGTGCGTTCCATTGGCACAAGGGTGGACCGACTCGGCTAGGCCAGAGGGCTGCCCACGATGTTTCCGACTGAAAGTAGAGTATTTCCTGATCGATTCGAAACACGGAGAACAGGGAAACGTGTACGAGAACAATACCGTCGAGGGTACAGTGGATTGCACACCAAGGGGAACCCAAAGGACGGTTTTGAAGCAGAGCGCAGCAATACAGTTCCAAACCCGATGGCGGAAAAAAACAATCTAACAATGGAGTAGATGCCCATCCACACTATCACCGAAAGGAGGAGTCACCTTACCGTGTGACTGGGAAGACTTCTTAGAAGAAAAACAACCTGCAAACATCCGGACCCAAAACTAGATGGTAGGAGTATGCAAAGTATGTATATCTATAGCACACATGCCTCGAACAGGAAATTCATATTCAGAACCTTTAGGAAGTCCTGCTTTTTGTTGCTGGACTGTCTAGAATAAGTAACTGCATTGGATCCTATAGGAAGACAGCACGAAAATGAAATATATCGTGCAGAGTCCAGCGTTTTCTTATGAGTGGACAGGGGCTTGCTCTAGCAATCCCAAGGTGCTCTTCTATGGGGTAGTGTGGCCGAGCAGCCTTTGGCTTATAATAGAGGAGTATAAGATATCTGCAAATACACACAATAGTCAATAAAGGATGCACAAGACTCAAGGAGATCCACACCAATTTATAAAATATAACGGGTATCTTTATATATGTTTAGGCATCAGAATCAATTTGATCAGGTAAATATGTTTTTCAATAGAAATGCTTTTGTATTTATAAAGTCGACACTGTGCAATTTTCAGAAGCTGCAATGTTATATCCTATGGGAGAAAAAGCAAGTGCAGCATTCAGGTACAGTATAGCTACTTATGGGACCAGTCTCCTGGAGTTAAGGTGAGTAGTGGGCAAGGACCGAGGCAGCACCAGCAGAACACCACCAACAGCACTATGGCAGCCAGGTGCAGGGGTGCAAAACAGCGTTGGGTGCCCAATGTAAGTCTATAGAGATCAGTCATCATGTAAAGAGGCTGCAGGCGTCGACTGGGAGGCCAGTCGGGCTGAACCAACATGGGGTTCTCAGGTCTCACAATGCTCGGGTACAATGGGACACCTTTTATCCTCTTCTCCACTGCCCTGGGGCGACGGGTGCAGAGGTGGGTTTAGGCATTTGGTTTTTCTTAGTGGGAGCAGTCGCTGTAGAGGGGGCCTGCGTGCAGAGGGTGCAGTCAACATCGTAGAGTTCACTAGGGATGGAACCACGGTAGACTCGGACTCTGGAGGGCTGGGGGACCACAATGGCACCATTGGCCCACTTAAACTCGGGCTGGGGGTGACAGGTGTAGTGTTGTCCTTAGGCGTTGAGTTTTTTAGGTCACTAAGTCCTCTCAGGTGTCTTGGGTTGCGTGCAGGATGCACAGAAGCAGTTCCGCTACTTCACAGGAGTTCTTGGTTCCTGCGTGAAGTGCAGACAGGTCTCCCAAGCTTTGAGGGACTCAGCAGCTACAGGACAAATTGTCTTTTAGTGAAATTATCAAAGCCAGCAGGCAGCCCGGCAGGGTTGGCGCCAGGTCAGTTGCTGGGTCTTCTGTTCTTGTAGGTGCGACTCTTCTTTCAGGTCGGCAGGATCAGATTTTCTGGTGTCAGGGGCTCCCCTAAATACTGAATTTAGGGATTTTAGAGGAGTGTAGGGTAGTAGCCAATGGGCTACTGAACCTTGGGGTCACTGTGCCCCCTATATGACCACTTCCTGTGTGAAGTGGGCATACCCCTGTCCCAGAGCTCCTAAATTTGCCATGATCACTTCTGAAACGTCATGTTCACCTCAGACTAGGCCACCGTAGTGTTTTCACTTTTGTTTGCACCAAAGCATGCAGCCTGCAATGGCAGCCTTCCATGTGTTTGGTGAGGGTTCCCTTAGTGTGGCACAAATTGTGCTCCATCCCTCAGGGACCCTATTTAGTACCTCAGGCCCTAGGTTCCAGAGCTACCATTTACTAGGGACTTAGAGCGTGTGCTTAAGGTATTGCTAATTGGGAAAAACAAACAGTTTGGGAAAGAGATCTGGCACTGGGGACCTGGTTAGCTTAGCAGGAACCCATTACTCTTTCAGACGAAATCAAATCAAATACCAGGTAAAAAGTCTGGGTGACTATGTCAAAAAGCAACACTTTCCTACCGATCCTTAGCAATGCTAAGATGTTAGCAGCCTTGAAAGTGTATTTGTATCCATCTCTTCCTTTCAACTGCGCCAGACCTCCTGTTGTCCAGAGGTAAAGATGATAATAGTGCAACAGAGTACCACTCCCTTACTTCTGATAATACTATGGATTCTTCTTGTGGGTCTGTTCTCAGAAACAAGGGATCTTGGTACTAGTGCTTGTTTTGTTCAGTAACTGAGATATAATAGCTCATCTGGTGGCTTGAAACCAGCTGCGTAGGGGTTCAAATAGTCTGTTATATTGCTAGGTATTACTGAGCTCCTAACTTGTGGAGAAGTGTGGCTCACTGGTTAGAGGAGGCAGACCCTGAAGCAGAGGTCAGACCTGGGACCAGGGTTCAATTCTCGACGCGGCAGGGTCTTGAGCCCAAATGTCCACGGACTCGATAATTCTCGCTTCGGTGCCTACTCGAATCACGGGTTCACACTCTGCAACTCTGAGCAATAGCTTGCTTAATCTCCACTACGGCCCCCCCGCGGCGGGATGCCTGGCTTTCACCTTGGGGATGCCCAGTACGGGTTATCTCACAGGGAAAAAGCCAGGACGGGTTCCCAAAGCAAGCGCCTTGAGACCTTGCGGTGATATGGCGCTATATAAGAACCTTTGACATTTGACATAATAAACGTTGCAGCTTTGGGAACATTGAAATATGCTGCTCTACTGGGACAGAACCTCGTAGAATGTCACATTATCAATAGTTGAGAATTTCAAGGCTATATTGCCAAGGGATATAGGGCCGTCTATATTACGTGGAGAATCAGAGGATATGTTTCTTTATAAGAACTGGGGATTTCTCTGTAGATTCGCTCCATTGCAAATGTTTAAGAGGCTCTCAGGTTGTAGCCCATTTAGTGCTTGAGTTTTTTTCTCCAAATCAATCATTTCTTCCTTGGTGAAAAAAATAGAACACACATCCTATTCATTTGCTAGCTGCAGAAGGCTATTTCATCACTGAAAGAACTCTCAATGTTGAAACTGGTCTATTGATATATGTCTTTAATGGCAAAAATGGTGTAAGCATTCAATGGCTGGTCAATGTTGTATGGTATAGCCTATGAACCATTAGACCAATCAGCACTAAATTTGTCTTGTTCTTAGTTTAAATTCCTAAAGTTAGATCCCCAGAGTTTGATGCCAATTCATAGAGGATAAAGCTATTAGGGTGCTTTATTGGTATTTCTCATGGAATGAGGAGTTAAATGTAACTAAAGATGTGCAACTGCATAATAAATATTAAACTGCTCAGTCTTGCAGTTCTTGTATAGCACACATCTACTGGACACTCTTCCTCGTCTGTCTTGGGAGGACTTTTTGCATAGTATATATTATTCGAAAATTCTTGCCTCTAGATGTGTGCATGTTCTTGTACAGAAATCCTTCAGCTGAATAAAGACCCCATGCCTCTGTTCTCGCAAAAAAGCAGAATAAGAAGCTAGTTACTTACCTGAAACTTTAGTTTTGAGGATTGACTCTTCTAGATTCACATACTATACATATATCCCGCCATCAAGAGTTTGAGCAGGAAAGTGCTACTTGGTTTTTTTTTTTAATAAAGATCCCTTAGAAGTCCAGTTATCCTATTTTACAACTCAATCATCCACACTGAATCATTCTTGTTCTTTTTCCTTCCCACTGCTTGCTATGTCATTGTTGATTCTTTTGTCAAGGTCACTTTTCCTTCCAGACCATCTCTTCTTACATGAATTCTTAACCATACTTCTATAGAGCACAATTTGTCTAAATGTGCCTAAATGCAAGTACCAACAATGTAGATAGCAGGTTGTGCGTGCTAGGAGCTAAGAAAAAGATTAGGTGGGTGTAGGAAGCTGGCTCTGTATATACTATACTAAAATGAGGTATAGTGTGCACAGAGTCCAGTGGAACCCCAAAGGTAGGCAGAAGTAAAAGTAGATAGCACCTTACTCTCTATTTGTGGTAGTGTGGGCGAGCAGTAAGACTCTATCAGGGGATAGTGTTAAGCATTTGCTGTACACATTCAATCAGCAAATGATGTCACACACACAAAGACTGAACTCAGGTCAATTTGATTTGTATAAAAATATTATTTAGTTATATTTATTTCTAGAACCAAGCAAGCCTGGTACAGGTAAGTGTCAATGGTACTTTTCAAGGCAGGTTGAACAATACAAGCAAGCTGAATGAAAATTACTTTGTTACAGGTTTGTTAATGCTTTCAATACAGTGGAAATTACTGTTAGATTACTTTTAATTACTTTACAGATTACTTTATGGATTACTTTTACTTTTTCTACTCAGTGTGATATGTCTAGATATCACACTGGGACATTTCCTAGAGAAATGGTAAGTAAAGCAGTTTTTAGTTATTTGCAGTTTTTCAATGTTTCATACAAAACCACTCCACGCGAAACAATTTTTAGGAAAAAGCACTCAATGCAATCCTATTGGAAGGAGCTATCAGTTTACAGGTAAGTACAAGTTTGTGGGAGTTGATATTCTGGGGTTAGAACCTGGGTTTCTCCAGGGTCAAGAAGGCACTCTCAAAGCACCCTAAGTGGCACTAGGGCGGCCGGGTGCAGAGGCTAATGCCCAAAGTTATCAAAAGGGGGATAGGGGACCACCGGTTGGAGGTTGCTCACGAGCAGGCCACAACGTTGTGGGAGCAAAGCTCCTGGTGTTAGGCTCAGGGCAAAGGGGATTCCGAGTTAGCACCCAAAGTACACCCGCAGGGGTGGCTGGGTGGAGGGTGCAGGATGCTGTTTTGGTCTAGAAGCTACAGGCGACATCGGGGAGTCATGGGGGTGGGGGGGTCAACCCATGATGGACTTGAACTCTGGAGCGCTGGGGGACAAAGCTAGGACCGGTGTGCCACTCAGACTCAGGCCGTAGGCGACGGGTGCAGGAGTGGTTCCAGGCGTCTGGTTTCTTTGTACTCAGCAGGTCAGAGTCTGTCTTGGGAGTTTCTGTTGAACAAAGCTGATGTTCACAGGAAATCCAGTCTTTGTTGAAGGCAATCAGTCCTCCCAGGGGTTCTGAAGGACGCTGGCTGCAGGACAAGGCAACGTTTAGCGCAGAATCTCTGGGAACTGCGGACAGGCCGGTAGGGCTGGGGCCAAGACAGTTATTCTCTGCAGTCTCCTCTGGTTGGCTTCTTCTTTCGTCCTTCTTCTTCCTAGGTTGCGGGAATCTGTCTTCTTGGTTCATGGCTGCCCCCAAATGCCCCCTAAATACTGTATTTAGGGGGGTTTTAGGGGTCTCGAGGTCAGTAGCCAATGGGCTACTGACCTTAGGGTGACTACAACCTTGATGTGCTCACCCCACGTGGGTCAGTTGGCACAATCCCTCACTCTGATAAGAGAGTGCCTGCTATCTGCAAGATGGTGGGCACTGAAGAGTGGGCTTCACCTCACCTGCCCCACCTGACGGGTGGGGTTGGAAGAAGTGGGTACATCTTCTGGGCTGTGCTAATTTTTCCTGCTTGTCTTCCCGCCGAAAGGGTGGGGAGACAAGAAGGGGGCCTACTCCTGATAGCAGCAGAGGCTGGGGGTCGCATTACAAAGGCGGCAAGGCCTTTGAAGCTCCCCTGCCACAGATGGCTCTTCCTGACCTGCGGGAGGTGTGACCACCTCGGTCCAGGAAAGGCTTTGTTTCTGGTCTAAGGGAGCAAAGGCTCCCACACCAGGGGTATAGAAACGTGTCTCGTGGTGGCAGGCTGGTGCGTACCAGTCAGGGAACCCACCAGAGGCTGGTCGGTTTTCATGGGGCATCTCTAAGATATTCTCTGAGTGCATTGTTCATTTTATCCCACACTGGCATCTGTGTGGGTTTAATGTGCTGAGAAGTTTGATACCAAACTTCCCAGTTTTTAGTAAAGCCCGGTGCTGTGGAGTTCGTAATGACAAACTCCCAGCCCCATATACTCTTAATGGCATTACTGCACTTAAAATGTCTAAGAATTGGTCTAGACACTGTAGAGGTACAGTGCTTATGCACCTGTACCGTCACCACTGGTATTGTGTATCCAGCTAGAGGGGTGGCTGACCTATGCCAGGGCAGTGGTTTGTGGGTATGACACACAAAGATGTGACCTTCCCCTCGGCTCAGTTTAAGCCGGAGGTACCGACGGACAGAGCGGGGCCTCTCTACCTGAGAGAGTGCCAGGCGAGGTGAGGCTTTAACCCATCAAATTCTTGGGTGAGAATTTAGGTGACCATGTCCTCATTTTCCTACCGTTCAATATTAAACATACGGTAGGTTATATTCGCATGGTACATTTTGTTTTATGGATAGATAATTTCTATTCTGTCCTCACTTGTTGCAGTAGTGTTTCAATACCATAAGGTCCTGAAGAAAGCCATTACTTGGCTGAAACATGTCAACCAGTTCCATCTATTGATAGTAGTATTTGTTGGCACTATCTACACTCTGCTTTTAACCTTGCCATTGTGGTGGCCCTTTCAATAAAGTCATTTCTTGGCACCACACTAGGCAATTTTAACTTTCACTTTTTTATTATTGGTTCACACACCTTTTGAGCACTGCAACTTTTTCCCATCTCAGCACCTGTACTACAACTTTTTGGCCTCCATCACTGGCGGATCTGTTCTTAGAATCTCTCACGATATCTTAAGTGAGTAACCTAGCAGATATCAGTTTGATAAAAATCCCAGATGATGAGTTTCCGCCACCTGGTGGGCTGATGGGTATATTTCTACACTGTTTCTCACCAGACTTTGCTTTTACATGCACCCACTGTTTAGTAAGCAGACATTTTTGAGCCGTGTTTAGACCTGTAGCATCCCTTGTGTATTTGTTACACAAAGATGTGTGTCATGTCGACTCCTCACTTTATACTGCATCAAAACACGCAGCCTGCAATGGCAGTGTGTGTAACGGTACAGGGCTTCTAAGAGTGGCACAATAAGTGCTGCAGCCCTTGGAGGCCTTCCCTGGCCACAGTACCCTTGGTACTCGTGGTACCTTTTACTAAGGACTGACGTGGCCAGAGAGGTGCCAATTAGAGGTACAAGGTACAGTTTTGGGAAAGAACACAGGCCCTGGGAACCTGATTGGCAGGGACCCAGGGCATTTCAAGTCACAGTGCATCATTAGTCCGGCAAAAAGTGGGAGGGTTACTGCAACAGAAACACAGCTTCCTACATTGGGCAAAAAGCACAAGGTCATCTGCCTGGCTAAATCACCAGGCAGACCACCTGCTCATCAATAAAATGCATTGATCACCATGTGTCACCTGTAAACCATGGCAAACTTGAAACCTGCATTTGAACTAGCATACTTGGATATTTACTTTCATGCGCACAGCACAAGAGAAACAAAGAGTACACTTTTAAGATGCATCACGGAGGTCAGGTTACTGTTTCCATCTTAGGCCTAGGGACTCAAAGCAGTCCATAACTTTTCAGTGGAATTTTTGCGTTTACTCTAAATGGATCATGGAGCTGATCGCCTCTACCATCTAAAACAAAGAAAAAGACAGGCAACATTGGAAAAAGTAACCCCATCAAAAAAGCCTCTTAGTTATATCTGAAATTCCTACAGTGTGACTTCATACAAAGTTACTCCTGCTATCCCCCCCACCGCCACTAATGGCACCATTTCATCTGCAAACTTCTATGAAGAAACTGCTAGACCTACAACCTCTACCATGAAGAGGATGCTATTTATCCAAGTGTTTCCCAAACTGTGGGTTGTGACCCACTGGTAGGTCGCGAGCTGATTTTTGGTGGGCAGTGAAAGTCCAAGCAATAAATAAAGATGCCTTTACATTCTGCATTGATCTTGTCACATTTGATGCACTTCAATGACAGAGGTCAAATGTCAGGTTATGTCTTCTGACAAATTGCTGCTTACGTTTTTAAAGATGGAGACTGGTGTTTAAAAACTCATTACACTTCGCTGTAGGATAAAAAGAAAATAAGGTACAGGGAGTGCAAAAGAAAAGTCTGTAGGATGTAATTTTTTGTAACATACAACACATTGGAGTTACCTGCAAATGAATTGTACAAATTTAGGAGTTACGTAAGCAAAGTGTGAAGGAAATAAAGATTTTAATGTTATGTTCTGTTAATAGATTTAAAGGGCGCATGGCTGCCCCAGCAACGTGGCGTCCCAGCACTAGAACTAGACACACAACGCAGGGTGGAGACGAGGGGGCAAAAACCAGACTGGAAAGAGCCATGTTTTGATGGCCTTTCTAAAGGCCCCATGATTCTGGATGCTCCTGATTGTCACAGGGAGAGTGTTCCAAAGGGCTGACGCCATCGCCCTGAAAGACCGCCTCCCCCTCCCCAACTCTTGCTCTTTTGACTCACGGAACACACGCGAGGTGCAGATCCGCAGAGCGCAGCTTACAGAGTGGTATATAAGGCAAGAGAAGATTGGACAAGATAAGAGGCACTTGATGGGTGATGTTTTTTGTGTGCAATACACAAGATCTTAAAGTGGATTCTCTTATCAAGAGGCAGCCAGTTTAATTTAGGAATGGGTTTCAATGGTGGTCAATAGGACCAAAACCAATTGAGACACATTACTTGGTAATCCACAAATTATAAATATTGACAGAAACCCAATTTCCACAAACCATTTGTGTACAATACCATTTGATCAGTAAAACTGCATGTGCAAAATAATTGTCAATTCAATGGATAATGCATTGTCTATAAATGACAGTGCACTACCATACAATGCTTTGTCACATCAAGAAAATCTCCTGTCTCATGTCCATTAAAACTAGGTGGGTTACAAAGGTTTGTCGTTCTAAAAAGTGTGTCATGCTTTAAAAAAGTTTGGGAAACACTGATCTATACTATGATCAAAGGTAAAGATAACAACACCGCTATGCGGCAAGATTTGATATTAATATTCACAGGGCTTACTGGCTTTTGTGAGAGAATCCTCCAGGGCTGAGCACCATTTTTCCTCTTTATGATATTTTAGGACCTGTTCCTCCAGAGTGGAAACTTTTTCTGTCATCTGGTCCAGGGTGCTCTGCTTGCTTGCCAGCTCCTTCTCCAACACTTGCTTCTGGTCTTTCAGTTTAGCTGCCAATTCTTCATACCTTTGTTCTTCACATTGTACATGATCCCTGATCTGCAGAAGAAGCTAAATAAAATAGAAAATGTATTTAGAAGGGCTCCAGAAACTGCTACAATACAGAACTGAGATATAATATAAATATTATCTTTAAAACATGTTTTTAATACTAGCTATATCAGCGAGCTCAACTGTTAAATGGGTGCACAGAAAAAAAAAAAGATTGATCTCTATACTAATAAATAATATTTATTTTAGCATTGCATAACTCTACTTCACTGGTGAGGCATTTGTCAGGGCCACTAGAATTATGCGTCGGGTTGGGCAAATTATGCATCATGGTGAAATAAAGTATGCAGCAAGAAAAGGCAAATTATGCAGCACATTTTGTGATAGTATTACTTCATTATTTTGTACTTTTTCAGTTTTACCCTCATAGCGCCTGCGCTGTGCTTGTAAAATCTATTGTTAATATAAATCTTAAAAGGGGCTTACATCCCCCCCCTTGTTTTTCATTGGTTCTTGAGCTTTTTACTTACTTTTCCTCCGGTTCTAGTGGCTGTAGCATACGATTTCCTGTGTCTTTCTCTTATCAGTCTCCATTTATTTATTTATAAAATTTCTTAAGCACACTGTTACCCGTAGGTGTCCCGACGCTGTGTGACCCTTCCTTGGACAGAATCGGAATCAGTCTAATCCGTAAACAGCCAAGTCTTTAAGGCCTTCCGGAAAGCCAAAAGATTCTACATACCCCTTAGGTACAGGGGAAGCTGATTCCAGGCTTTGGCTTCACTAACCACAAAGCTTCTTCCGCCCCATGTAGCTTTTTTTGCAAACGGCACATGAACCAATTTGGCATCCGATGATCGTAGTGGTCTATTTGGAGTGTACCAGTACAGTCGCTCTTTTAAATATGCTGGTCCACCTCCATGCTTTATGCACATGACACAAAGCCTTGAACCGAGTGCGCTTCTTAACTGGGAGCCAGTGCAACTTCATTAACTCTTTCGCTATAGGGGCATATTTTGGAATGCCCAACACCAGTCTGGCAGCAGTATTCTGCAAAACTTGCAGCCTCTGAAGTAGTCCTTCCTGCATGTTAAAATAGAGACTATTGCAGTAGTCCAGCCTCGACATGGTGAGGGAGGCGATAACAGTTTTTCGGCAATCTGTCAGTAGATATCACAGGACTTGCTTGCAGGACCTGAGCACAAAAGACGTGGCCGAGGTCACTGCATTTATCTGCTCTTTGAAGTTAAGCTTCTGGTCCAACCATACACCTAGGTTTTTAACCTTCCTGTTTGGGGCGGGGAGTGGACCCAGAGTATCAGGCCTCCAGAAATTGGGATCATTGCCGCAACATAGCACCTTCGTCTTGCTAGAGTTTAATTTAAGACAATTCTGTGCCATCCAGGACCCTACGGCAGTCATACACTCATTAAAACGGCGGGCCACACTTTTTACCTCAGATGGAAGTAGCGACACCACGATTTGCGTGTCATCCGCATATGTGGTCAAACTAAAACCAAATGATCGAATAAGGGGCACCAATGAAGATATATATAAATTAAATAGCGTCGGACTCAGTGAGGACCCCTGCGGGACCCCACACGGTAGTGCATATAGGTTAGATACAAATTCTCCCAGCGCCACCGGCTGACTCCTATTCATCAGGAATGATTTCAACAAGCTCCATGCTGCTCTCCTAATACCAATCTCCCGCAGCCGGTCCATCAACAAAACGTGATGGACCGTATCAAAAACTGCTGAGAGATCTAGCATAATCAGAGCTGCCTTACCACCCTGATCTAAAATAGTCCGATTTTAAAAGTGCCGCTTCCGTACTGTGGCCCCTTCGAAACCCATACTGCGTTTGATCCAGAGCGTGTGTGGATTCCAGGAATTGGCTGAGCTGGGTATTAATGTGTCTCTCTACAATTTTCGGTGGTCGGAAGTCTAGATATGGGCCTGAAATTATTAGGATCGTTAATATCGAGATTTGGTTTCTTCAATAGAGGCAAGATGGAAGTTTTTTTCCAGTCCAATGGATAGTAGCCTTCTCTATACATCCCATTAAAATTGGGTGTCAAGGATCGAGCGACGGGCTCTGCTGCTAACTTTAAGATGGCAATCGGACAGGGATCCAATGGAGAGCCTGATTTCACCTGCATCAAAAGGCTAGTAGTTTCTATGGTGGTGAGTGGAGCAAACTCCTCCAGCAACCCTTTATTTTCTGGCTGCAGATAATCAGCTTGGTCCGCCAAAGATTTTGGGATTACATTTGTAAAAGCGGAAAAGATGGTATTCACCTTCGTATAAAAAAAGCTAGCTAGAGTTTCGCATAGTTCTTGACTGGGTGTAATTGAAATGGCCCAAGTACTGTTTTCATCCACTTTGTGGGACTTTTTGTTAAAGCTTGTGCCTGCACAGCGCTTACTCTGTGCTTGTTTTTTACCTTCTGGAGAGTGCAGTGCTCTCTACATTTAGTCTCAGTCCCCCATGTTGCTCCCCCAGCCCCTTTTCCCGCCTCCTAAGCATCACTTTAATGATAACTATCCCCCATCTCACCACATCCCTGTTTTTGCCCTTGTAAGAACGCCACCATCTTGGAGCCAGGCAGCAACTGTGCTAATAAGAAATCGGGATACTATGCTGCTCGCTCTAGGAGTGATCTTTGGCTGTGCTTGAGTGCACAGGGTCTGTAGCCTTTGTAAACTGGCTGCTATGTGCAGGGCTGCTTTGCAGTGAGTAGTGTTTTCCATATGGCATGCATCGCACCGGACGTGGCAACTACAGACCTGGGTACCTGTGCAGTGAACAGTTCGTCTCGTGTACGTAGCGCAGTCTTTTGATATCTGTGCAGAGTGCCGTGCTTCTTTGTTTGCAAAAACAAAGGTATGGCTTGGTTTACCAGTGTCAAAGAACCAACAGGTCTGCAAAAGAGCTATGATTGGCTTCGCTTTAGGTATGCTGCCTCCGTTCTACTTTCTGGTTGGCTTTTACGGAAGGATTCCAGAAACAGATGTCAGCAAACACATTCTGCTACTCACTCATTGGCTAATGCGAATAGATCGATCTTTGCTGGAGTTGTATCAATTGATTGGTCTACAGGCAGAACTGTCATTGTTTGCTGAAGACGGATTGGTATTCTCTGAAAAGAGGGTGGGGCCAAAATAGGAGCCCGGAATAGTGACTAGTTTCCTGTGCTGATGTGGCGAGAGGCAGGGCTTTTCTCAGTAAAGAGGTGAATTTTCTTTGTCTAAACAGGTGAGATACGTGACCCGGATTGGAATTGGTATGCCCCTTTTGCGCATCAGTGCGTGGTGAAAGTCTATGCATAATTTGCTTTGAGCGTGCTGACTAGGATCCTTCTGAACTTTCCCCTTATAATCTTCTAGCACCATTTGTCAATCTTCATGATGCCCTCCACCTATCATCCACCCTTGCCGGGGTTGGGGCGTTGAACCTTTATGCTCCTTTTCCTATGGTGACGAAGCGGCTCCGTGTCTCCGAGGCACCACTTTCCATTCCCAAACGTTACATATTATTGTTATCCGGTGTGTTGGCTCAATTAAACTGAACGTCTACAACTCAAAAAATGCACTGATCTGTAAATACAAAGTGAAGGAATGGAAAAGCGGTTTCGCGATTAAATGGAGAAAGTTGGGCAACCTACGTATGCCCCAATAATGATTTGCGCAAGTTTACCTATAGCCTTTAGAAGCGGACTCTCTGGGACTCATAGAATACAGTCCTTGAGGCATCTAGTGTCTAACCCCTGAAACCTCTTGCCTTCACATGTAACCCCACTCGTTTACCTCCAAGCGACCAACCTCTGTGACACCTAGAAACACAAAGTCTTTTTATCCCATTCCAAAGACTACAGTGCACCTAATACTTATTCAAACTATACCTATTCAGGAAGAAGGCTACCAATTTTTAAGCTAAAATCTGTGCTTTTAACTTTACTTTCTTCCCATCTAACACAAGTCAAATCACCTATTGGTCTGCTATTAACAGCCCCAGCTACCAACGAACAAGTTACTTACTTTCGGTAATGCTTTTTCTGATGGATACAGTATCTGCCTGAGGATTACTCACCTTTTAAAATTACCCCAATGCTCAGCCTTCCTCAGAAACTTTTCTGGTCAGATCTCCCACGTCGACGAGGACGTTACAATGGAGCGGCTCCGCACACGACTTCGTGTGACATCATCGGAGCCATAAGAAGACCTTGACGGCGTGCTGACGTCAGTTCCACCCATTTTTTCCGTGCCTTCGAGGCGAAACGGGTGACCAATAAACCTTCTCACAAGTATACATAGCATACAGAACATAACCAAAAAGGAAATTCTACAGCATACATTTCCCAATTCCAATTAAACTCATGATTCAAACAATGCATCACATAAAACATAAATTGATTAATTTCAGGTATAAGCAGACAGGCAGCGGGGAGGCGGGTGGGTAAGTGAGGAACCCACAGGTAGACGCTGTATCCACTAGAAAAGCTTTACAGAAGGTAAGTAACTTGTTCTTGTGATGGATACATCTGCCTGTGGATTCCTCACCTTTTGAATTGAATCCCCAAGTAGTCCCGCTCTCAGAGGAGGGTGTCTGCGTGCCTATACCAAAAAATTCTGGAACAGAGAATGAGCAAAATGGGTGTCCCTCCCCACTTCCGAATCCAAACAATAGTGCTTCGCAAAAGTGTGGAGGGAGGCCTAAGTTGCCGCTTTGCAGATGTTTATCACAGGGACACCTCTAGTCAAAGCAGAAGAAGAAGACATTGCTCTAGTAGAATGAGCCCGAATACCTTCTGGAGACTCCTTTTTAGCCAAGGTGTAGCAAATCTTAATGCACAGTATTATCAACCTGGACAACCTTCTTTTGTGGACAGCCTTGCCCTTCATCTTGTCCACATATCTTGATCATCCAGCCTGAATGGTTCTGTCTTGGGGTCCAGGCGAAGAGGTCTCTCCGCCTCCTTAAAAGGGGGTAAGGTGATTGATTGTCCAAAATGGAATGGGGTGACCACCTTAGGCAGGAAAGCAGCTCTGGTCCTAAGAACCATCTTATCCGCATGGAAAGATGTAAAAGGAGACTTGGAACTACGAGCCTGCAATTTACTCATCCTCCTAGGTGATGTGATCGCCACCAAAAATATAGTTATAAATGCGAGAAACCTTAAAGGACAACTATGCAAAGGTTCAAAGAGAATAACTCAGCACAACAGCTAAATGGGCGTTTAAGGGATCAATTGACGTCCCTCCACACCAGTTCACAAATTTAGCCCAGCTACCAGAATAGACAGATTTGGTGGAGTGTCTTCTGACCGATAAAATAACACCCACCACATCCAGTGGGAGAGAGAAAACACTCAGGCTGCCTGTTTAATCTCCAGGCAGGAAAGTGCAGGCTCTGGAGGTGGGGGTGTATTTATTTATTTATTTAAACTTATAAGGCGCGCAGCTACCCGCAATGGGTTTCCCGGCGCCAAGGGATAGACTAGAGAAGAAAGAACTACAAAGTTTTAAAGAATTGGACAGCTAGAAAGAGACTGTTCTGAAAATTATTGCTGGAAAAGCCAAGTTTTTAATCCCTTGCGAAACCTGACATGGTCAGTTTCCAACTTCAGCCTAACAGGCAAAGCATTCCAAGTTTTGGTTCCCAGGTGCGAGAATGAGCGGCCGCCCGTCTTCACCAGCCTAAATCTAGGAACAACAAAATCTCCTTTCCCTGCAGATCTGAGGGTACGGCTAGGTGTGTAGGCATGAATAAGACTTTGAAGGTACCTGGGGGAAGAGCCCTGCTTTATCTTAAAGATATAACATAGAGTCTTAAATTTAATTCTGTTTTTAATTTCTAGCCAATGCAAGTCGCGAAGGGCTGAAGATGCGGATGCTTTCCGGGGAATATTACGTAACAACCGTGCGGCCGCATTTTGTACAACCTGATGTTTTCTCACAGTTGTCAAATCTGCACCAAGATACAGTACATTCCCGTAATCCAGGCGTGATGTTATCAAGGCCTGGACCACCGTCCTTTGAGTGGCAACCGGAAGCATCCACAACATTTTTTGGAGCCATTTTAGGGTGGCAAAGCAAATAGCAGCCACTTTAACGGCCTGTTGTCGCATCGTAAGCTTTCCATCAATTAAAAATCCGAGATTGCAAACCTGGGCCACAGGCTTCGGGGTAGGACCCATACTCTCGGGCCAATGTTGAGGGCCCCAGAGATCTTTGTCCTTACCCAGGATTACAATCTCGGTCTTGTCACCATTTAGCCTCAGGAAGTTTACCTGCATCCAACTTGCCACTTGTGACAGACCCAATTTAAGAGCCGAGATATTGCTGCCGTCCCTTCCAGATAGAGAAAAAATAATTTGTGTATCATCTGCGTACGAAAATAGAGTGTAGAACCTGTCCCTGCGATTGCGAGAGGAGGTCTGCCCTAAGAGGTAGATTGAGAGGAGGGTGCAATGAGAGTAATAGGAGGTCTGTGTACCACACCATTCGCTGCCAGTCTGGGGCGATCAATATGACTTGGGCCCGGTCTCGGCGAATCTTCCTTAGAACTAAAGGAATCAAGTACAGGGAGTAGCACCCTTTTGAAGCAATGACAGTACTTCCTGCTGGAGAAGCAGAAGATGCACTTCCAAGCAGGAAGGGAAAAGGAGAAAGACACTCCCAGAAGGGTAGGACATGCCCATGTTCTACTATGTTTAAAACACAGAGGTCTGTAGTGACAGACCTCCAAGGAGGTTGAAAATAGGCCACCCGTCCTCCACAGGACAAGCATGCTCAAAAATGGCAGAGCTGGAGCTGCTTCCCTGCAACAACGGTCGGAGAGGTAGAAGAGGCGGAGATAGTGGAGGAGGAGACTTATTGTCAGGCAGAACCCCACAAATGACCTCCACCCCTTCCCCTGTAGGATATATACAGAGAATTTGTCTGCTGCTGCTGTCGTTGTTATCTGCCACGAAAGGACAAGTTCTTCGTATAGCCCCGAAACCTACCGAACAGCCTATAGTAAGCCTGGGTAGTGATCTCCGCTCCGCTCGCGGGGTTCGCTGAGTTTTCCGCACTCTGCGTTACGTGGAGCTCACAGAGTTCCGAAAAACTCCGCTTCGAGCAGCGGAGCAGTTTTTGCCTCGCTCGCGTTCACCAACGTCAAGTTGGCGAGCGCAAGCGGGGAAAATCCGCCTCCTGGCGAGATTTTTCCTCGTTTGCGATCGTCAACATCAAGTTGGCGAGCGCAAGGGTGGAGATAAACCTCCCGACGAGATTTCTCAACGCGGCAGGGGGAGGTCAGATTTCTCATTGCGAGTGAAAAAGTGCCCGTTTGCGTTGAGAAAGTTGCTGCTCGAGTAAAAATTTACTCGAGAGGGAGAAAAGGAAAGAAGGGACCGCTTGCGCTGTGCAAGGTGCCGTTCGCAATGATTGCACAGTGTGGACAAGCATCCGGCACTGTGCAATCACCGCGAACTGCATTTTTCTATGTAACGCCACCGCTTGCGGAGCTCAGCGTAGAGCGACAGAGGGTTTTTTGCTACTTCGTGGAGTTCCGCGTAGTGCAACGCCACGAGCTCCGCCCAGGGTTAGTTTACAGTCCAAGGGCTGGGTCTAAAGACCTAAAGACCTTGCTGTAGCCTCGCTATCTTTAAAGGTTTGCAGCGCAGAACCATCCTTAGCTCCAAACAAACAAGACCAATCATTGGGCAAATCCATCAACGTAGCCAGAACATCAGGCGAAAAGCCTGAACCCCTTAACCAGGCATGCCTTCTTGTTGCCACAGAAGACCCCATTGCTCTGGCCACAGAGTCTACAGTGTCAAAATCAGATTACATAAATTAATAGGCAGCAGCCTGAGCATCCGTCAGCAGTTCAGAAAAATGCCCCTGCCCCTCCATAGGCAATTTTGAAATAACCTCCTTAGCTGTATCCATGAGGGTGTTTATTTTAACGTCCAAAGAGAGACATGGCATTTGTAGATTTTAAGGCCATACTCCAGACGAAAAAACCTTTTTGGTCAACTGCTCCCTTCGTTTTGATTCCCTATCAGCAGGCGTGGATGGAAATGACCCTGCTGATAACTTAGAAGAGCAAGAAGCTTGGACCACTAGGCTTTCCGGGATGGGAAGATAGAAAAGCCGGATACCCAGGAGCTACCTTGTACCTTCTAGCCATTGTCCTAGAAACTGCAGGAGAGGACATTAGCTTCTGCCAGACATCTAAAATAGGCTCAGTTAAAGCCACATTGAAGGGTAACAATGGTTCTGATGCGGAAGTCGAAGAATGGAGAACCTCTGTGAGGACACTAGATTTCAGTTCAGCTGTGGGAAGTGGTAATGCTGTTGTATGACTTAATTCGATACAAATATCATAAAAGTGTACACAATTCGTTCCTCAATTTAAAAGGGCATCAATGTTATAAAAAGAAGGGTATCGTTTTGCCATACATACAGTACAAAATGGAATTAAAAACAGGGTATAAAAGATATAAAAAGTCCATTAGAAAGTTGCACAGAATTTAAGAACAATTTATATACAATAAAGACCACAAAAATAAAGGGATGTTGCAGGAGTCTACAACTTGTTCGCCTGGAGGAGCTTACATCTAGTTAACCAGGCACATCCCAAATATTTTGCTGTCCCACAAATTACACTGGGGACGGAAGTGTCCGTTGTGAGAATACGCAATGCCTGCCTGTAGTTCTTGGCCCCCAGATTGGAGCACACAGGTTTCAACCATCTTCTTCTCGCCTGTCTGTACACTGGACAGGCAAAGAGAAAATGGGGAACGGATTCCGTGGGAGAAGCACAGCCAGGGCACCCACTTTCCCTCACCCTCGTGTGTTTCCACCCCACTGTGAAGTCGTTCAGAGGGAGTGTGCCAGACCTCAGCTTCAGATACAGTGCCCTGTCTCTCGGGGATTCAATAAAATCTAGGAAGGGTTGCAATTTGGGGGAAGGCATGAGGTCTAAAAAATTCTCTGTCAGAGAGTCATGTTTCAAATTTCGTATGGCTTCGTTAGACACCCACTCCCAGTAGGCCTTCTTGACTACTTGCTTTGGTGGCAGGGTCTGGCTTTCCCAGGCTTCTGGTAGACCGATGTCCCCCACCAGCTGTTTCAATTTGGATACCCAGGATATCTTATGACCTGTATCTATAAGGACCAGTTCGGTCAGGCCGGAGGCATAGTTGCACAATTCTGGGGTCCTTCTAAGGCGAACCCAGAATAGAAGAGGGTGTAGCCTTGCTATATCCCTTATTGAGTGTTTCCCAAAATCATGGCGGAGAGGGACCAGAGGGGTCGATGGAGGAAGCGAGACCAGGTCCCTGTAAAACTTGTTCTCTGATCTCACTAGCTCCATGATGTTCTCGAATCCTAACAGTTCCGCCCCGTACAGGGACGAGGGCAAGGCTTTCACCTCATAGACCTTGATGGCTGGAGCAACAGGTCGACTATGGGAAAGGCGCTGGTGCCTAGCAAAAGCCCCCGACACACGTTTGTGATTAAGAAGCATCTTTGACAGATGGGAGTTCCATTTCATCAAGTTGTTGACCCGTACACCCAAATAGTCGAAAGCTTCGACTAATTCTAAAGGGGAGTCATCCAACTTGATGGTATTTCTAAAACGCTTGGATGGGGTCAGAGCCATTAGCTTGGTTTTAGTTGTATTTATGCACAAGCCTCTGGACTCGCAAAACTGGCTGAACCGATCCAACAGTTTTTGAAGACCCATTGAACTTTTAGAGATCAGGAGGGTATTGTCTGCAAAAAGCAGCGCGGGCGATTTTTCATCTGCCAAGATTGGCGCGTCTGCAGGGTCCTCCCTCAGGTGCTCCACCACCCCGTTGACAAAAAGGGAAAACAAAGTCGGGGCCAGAACACAACCCTGGCGTACCCGTCTCTCTACCGCTACTCTCGTGGTAATGCTAAAAGGTCCTCCTACTACGACGACCAAAGTCAGCAGGCAAGCTGTCCCACGAAGGATGTCGAGTGCTGGGGGGTCGGTGTCCGGATTGAAGACCAAAAAGCCTTGGCAACTGCAACCCATGCAGTGAGAGAAAAGATGCTTCGGTGAGGTCCAGCAAGGTCCCGGGGACTCCCCAAGCTATGGAGAGTCAGGGCACGTCTGCAGCAACCAGGAAAGCCCATGGAAAGACAAAGTTACCTTCACAGGGACCAGCATGTTGACGGACCAGGGATCGTGAAGGGACCTCTAGAGGAATCACACAATACCAGCCCACCGAACACTTGTGGAGTGTAGGCCAGTAATCTTCAGTGGAAATACTGCTCGGGGCTTGGACTACAAGTAGCCCAAAGCACAGCCTCAGGGATCGCCAAAAAGAATGTGCTGCTGCAAATGTGCATGGTGTCCAGGGGTTCGGGTTGCACAGTCCCCACGAGGGCTGCAGGTCTCAGGTTTGCTGAGAGCACTGGTCGGCCTTGGGGAAACTTAGGAACCTACCTCCTGTGTTGCAATATCCTCGGAGTCCTTCAGGAGCTGCGTAGTTGCAAACCGGTCAAATGCGTCGAGGTGCCTGCCTTCCTGGGGAGTAACTCCTTAACTCCAAGGGGAGATCCTTCAGTCGTCCAGCAGAGCGTAGATCGACGAAGGATACTGGGTTTCTGTAGCAGAGTTCAGTCCAGGTAATATCTAAAGTCCTGTAGTCAGAAGTTCCTACTTTATACTCAAGGAAAGGGGGGGGCAAACTCTGGGAGCCCACCTATGGGAGGGTCAGGACAGAGGGGTGGTTACACCCATGTCGTTTGTCCAGTTTAGTGCCAGAGCAGGAACTGAGTGCCCCTGCAACCGGTTTGAGCTGGACTAAGCACAGGGACACCAAATGTGCCCCCAGTGCAGACATCAAAGCACTCTTGGAGTGCACCCACCCAGCCCCAATACACTAAAGCCTGTCTGGGAGGTGGTCACACCTCCCTGTGACAGGAAACCTATTGTCCACCCTCCCTTACCGGAGTTTTGTCCAGCAACAGGAGGGCAGACGCGTGTCTGTGGCTGGCAGCATCCATCTTGTGATGCCAGGGTTGAGAAAGCTGGTAATGGGTGTACTGGTGCTGTCATATTTCTCCCTCTAGGAGGGTGGAATAATTCTTCCCCTGCCAGTACTGGCGGGGAGGTATGATTCTAAGGTTATGACGCCAAACACGACATGTTTCCTTGCAGCCATTTCAAAGTTTGCATTTACCAGGAGGTTATAATGAACTTAAGAGTATATGGTTGGCTGCATCACAGAACAACCCCGGAGAATAGATTCCAAAGGCTGCAGAGGGGCCCTGCTCATGTATGGGCACCCTCTCACACAAAACCCAGCACCCAGCTTTCAGGATTGATAAGGGCTGACATAGGTTTATATGTGCAATGATATAAGGTAGATATAGGGAACCTATATCTAAGTAAGGGGAGCATACACTACCTTACACAGGCTGCTGTAGCAGACCCGTTGTGCCATTTTGAATGGTCACCCAGGGCTGACATAATACATGCTGCAGCCGCTGGGAAGTCTCTGGTGTACCTATGCCCTGGGTATATAGTACAGCATATACAAGGGACTTATAAGGGTATCCCAGAATCCAATCTGGAGTGTACCTAAAGTGCATGCAATCAATTTAGAGGCAAAAGCAGCTAGGCTGGGGTCCTGGATAGCAGGATCCCAGCCAGACAAAGTCGAAAATAGTGAAACATCAGCAAAAAGTGGAAGCAGATCCTACTCTCCTACAGAGAAGACGAAGAGGACAGTTGTGAATTGGCTCAAAGGGAGCACACATCAAATATGTCAGAACCAGGTTCAAGTCCCACTGAGGCATTATGAAAGGAACAGGAGGGAAAAGATGAGTAATGCCTTTTAAAAATCTACTTACAACAGGGGACTTGAAAAGGGAAGGCTGATCTGTAAGCTGCAAAAAGGCTGAAATGGCCGAGAGATAGCCCTGGGCCAAAGAAAGTAGGAATAGAAGGACCTCTGAAAGAGGGGCAGAAGCACAAGTAACTACTTGTGTAACGACATATCTGTAAGAGACATTAGTTAGTGATAGATTCCTTACCTTAGAATATCCCCAGGCGTCAGACTGGATCTGGAAAGTTTTGCTAGCAGTACCCCTGTGCCTCAGTAGGTGGCGTCGTGTAGCTCTGCGTCCGTCGCTAGCGTCATATGCACCGAGATGATGTCACGGAGACTACTTAGGCGCCACCCATGCGCGCTGATGTCAGTTCTGTGCACAACTTTCCGCGCCAGGAACGCAGAGCCATGCAAGAAACGGACTACTGGTGCCATGAAACTAGGGCCCTGAAAGGGATGTCCTTAACCCTAGTAATACGTTCACAGAACGGGGAGGATGGGTGGGGATGTAAGGAATCTATCACTAACTAATGTCTCTTACAGATATATTGTTACACAAGTAGTAACTTGTGCATCTGAAAGAGACATGTTAGTGATAGATTCCTTACCTTAGAATAGATAGCCCAGCAATACCAACCACGGTGGTGGGTCTCCGAATAGGATTACACCAGAAAGTCATGGAGAACAGAACGGCCAAAGAAGCCGTGTCTCCGGACTTGACTGTCAAGGCAGTAATGCTTGGTAAACGTGTGCAGCGAGGCCCACGTAGCTGCCTGACAAATGTCCTGCAAGGGAACGCCGCGTCCCAAGGCAGTAGTGGCTGCTGTTGCCCTGGTGGAATGGGCACGCAGCCCCACAGGAGAGTCCCTCTTAGCCAACGAGTAATAGCCCTTGATGCAGATCACGACCCACAGAGAGATGGGTCCGTTTGTGCACAGCCCAACCTTTTTTGGCGCCTACGTAACCAACAATGAGCTGGTCACCCACCCGGAACTGTTGTGTGCATTTCAGATAGAACGAGAGCGCACGTTTTGGGTCCAGACGGTGGTGTCTCTCTTCCTCTTTGGAAGGATGCAGAGGCGGAAAGAAGGTGGGAAAAAGTGATGGTCTGCCCGATGTGGAAGGGCTTGACAATCTTTGGCAAGAAAGAAGGACGGATGAACAGAAAGGAAAGGAGGTTTAGAAGAAAGAGCCTGGAGCGCACTCACTCTACTGGCAGAGATGATAGCTACCAGGAAAGCCGTCTTGAGAGTGAGAAGACGCAAAGGACAGTTATGAAGGGGCTCGAAGGGAGTACACATCAGAAACGTCAAGACAAGGTTCAAGTCCCATTGTAGCATGATGAACGGCTCAGGAGGGAACGTGTGCGTAATGCCTTTCAGAAACCGGGGACTTAAAAAGAGAAGGCTGATCAGGAAGAAGTAGAAAGGCGGAAATGGCCGAAAGATAACCTTTGATAGTGCCCAGAGCAGAGCCCTGCAGGGCCAAAGAAAGAAGGAACAAAAGAACTTCAGAAAGAGGGGCAGAAAGGGGATCCACATCCTTCGCAGTGCACCTTACCACAAACTTGTTCCACCTGCAGGCGTATACCGCTTTTGTGGAGGAACGCCTGACTGCCAGAATGACATCACAGACTTCGGGAGGAAGATCGAAAGCTGTCAACTGTCGCCGCTCAATCTCCACGCATGGAGGTGGAGGCTGGACAGGTTCGGGTGGAGGACCGTCCCCTGCTGCTGCGACAGAGATCCTTCCGAAGAGGCAGTCGGATCGGGGGATCGATCGCCATGCTGAGTAGCTCGGGATACCAGTACCTTCGTGCCCGATCCGGACCCACAAGAATGACTTGGGCCCGGTTGAGCCGAATCTTCTTCAGCACTCTGGGCAGAAGTTGTATAGGCGGAAAGGTGTACAACAGACCGCAACTCCACTCACGACGAAAAGCGTCGCTGAGTGAGTGCCACCTTGGAAATTCCAACGCGCAGAACTGATGACATTGCGCGTTCTCTTCGGTGGAGAATAGATCTAACCAAGGCTCTCCCCACTGCAGAAAGAGACCTTGCACCACGTCCGAGTTCTGACGTCATTCGTGATCCATCATGCACCGGTGGCTGAGTTCGTCCGCCCTAGCGTTCAGAGAACCTGCCAGGAGTTGAACCACCAAGGTAATGCCTTGATGTTCCAGCCATGTCCAGAGGCGCAGAGCCTCCTGACATAGGGTCCACGATCCCACCACGCCCTGTTTGTTGCAGTACCCCATGGTGGTGGTGTTGTCCGTGAACACCTGCACCACTCTTCCCCGGACAGAGGGAAGGAATGCTTTCAGTGCAAGTCGGATTGCACGAAGCTCCAAAAGGTTGATATGGAGCCCGGACTACGCCGGAGACCAGAGGCTTCTGATCTCTGCCTCTCCCATGTGGCGCCCCATCCCAGGAGGGACGTGTCTGTCACAACTGTGATCTCCGGATGGGGAAGGGAGAGGGATCTGCCATTGACCCAATCGCGATTCATGAGCCACTACTGCAAGTGTCGTGCAGTGCCCTCAGAGATCTGGACGTGATCGGACAGGTTGCCGTGATGCTGTTCCCACTGGAACTTCAGGTCCCACTGCAGAGCCTGCATATGCCATCTGGCATGTTGCACTACCAGGATGCAGGAGGCCATCAGGCCCAGGAGCCGGAGGGTCATCCTGACCGAAATCCGGGATAGAGGCTGAACAATCGGAATCATAGACTGAATATCCAGGACTCGATGCTCGGGAGGATAAACCCGAAACCGCGCCGAGTCCAGAACCGCTCCGATGAAGAGGAGCTTCTGAGAGGGAATCAGGCACAACTTCGGCACATTGATGGAGAACCCCAGCAAATGCAGGAGGTCGGCCGTAGTCTGGAGGTGGGAGATGACTGCTTGGGGCGAGCCCGCCATCAACAACCAGTTGTCATGATAGGGGAAGACTGGAAACCCTGTTCTGCGCATATCAGCTGCGACCACCGCCATCCCTTTCGTGAACACCCGAGGGGCAGGCAGGATGGGCATGTAGAAATGTACGTCATGCAAGTCCAATGCTACCATCCAGTCACCAGGGTCGTGGGGAGACAAGACCTGAGCTAGCGTCAACATTTTGAACTTTTCCTTCCGGAGGAAGCGGTTGACGTCCAGGAAGGTGCTCGATGGAACCCTTAGCCAAGAGGGCAATGACTTCCTGCTGAAGAAGCGCAAGATGGTCCCCCGATATGTGGTGGTATTGAGGTTGCATGGCTGTTGGGGTAGTCTCGTAGGGGTGGGAGTAGCCCCTTCGGACGATTTGCAGCACCCACCTGTCCGAGGTGATGTTGTGCCAGTGGGGGAGATGATGACAAACCCTGCCGCCCACTGGCGTCTGATGGGCCTGAAAGTTCGGACTAGGAAGGCTTGGAAGTGGATGCTGCGGGGGTGGAGATGGACTGACTGCCCTCGGCGGTTCCCACGTCTGCGCTGAGGTTGTTGTTGCGCAGGCCTGTGGCTTTGAAGTGAACGTGTTGGGGCACCCCTTCCGTGGCCACGAAAGGAGCAAAAAGCAGAAGGCAGAGGAGGGCGAGGGCCGACAGGCCCAAGGACTTGGTCGTAGCCCGTGAGTCTTTAAAATGTTGCAACGCACTATCTGCCTTATTCCTAAAAAAGCGATTGCCATCAAAGGGCATGTCCATCAGAGTGTTCTGGACATCCCCTGAGAAGCCAGTTGTCCTCAGCCAGGCGTGGTGCTGAAGCACCACTGTCGTGGAAATCGCCCTGCCCAGCTGTATCAAGTCTACAACGAATGGTAAACTTAGCTGCATCTCTCCCAGCTGCTATAGCTTGGGAGCGTACTGTCCTCCTCCGGACAGTTGGGCAGTACATGCGCAACCGTGTCCCACACAGAGTGGGAATAACAGCCCAAGAGGCATGCGGTGTTCACCGACCCCAGCCCTAAGCTGGCAGATGAAAACAGTATCTTGCCAAGCTGCTCCAGCTTTTTGGATTCCCTATCGGAAGGTGCGGAAGGGAACGCGCTCTGTGAAGAAGAGGCTTGGACAACCAAGCTCTCAGGAGTGGGGTGTAAAGTGTAAAGTAAGCTGTAGAACAAATGATGCCCTGTGCCTTGGGGAAACAAAACAAAACGGCACACAAAATGAAAAATGCACACAAAATTAAAACATCTCCTTAAAAACTATAGCAAAAATGATTACACAATATAGATTACATTATAATAAACTTAAAAGTAATATTGTTTTAGAATACCTAATCTGGTAAGAACAAAGCTCTTAAATACATATATCCTTAATCAAGCTCAATTCCACCTTCCATATATCTGGAGAAACATCTAATACAATGACAGCCATCGCATTCTCAGTTTAGGGTGAATTTTCATATCCATAAACGCGTGATAAATGTCTAGCTACCATGACAATAAACAGACAACTTTAAAATACCAGTGCACATCTACTGACAGTATACTCCTTAGTACACAATCAACCACTGAAGGGTTCAATTCCCGACGCGGCAGGGTCGTGGACCTTGGTCAGCGGACTCGATAATTCTCGCTTCGGTGCTTACTATAATCAGGGGTTCCACTCGGCAACTCTGGGCATTAGCTTGCCTAATCTCCACAACGGCCCCACCAATTCCGGGGATGCCTGGCTCCACCTTGGGGACTCCCAGCAAGGGACCATCCCACAGGGAAAGCCAGGACGGGTTCCCCAGAGTTATACAGCGCCGGGACGCCCCGTTGCTGGGGCAGCTGTGCGCTTTACAAGTATACTACATTTACATTTACATTTACTGAACCAATGAAAAACATCTAATTAAAATCACTATTACCTTTTCTTGCAATTCTAGTTCATGTTTTCTTTCCTCTATGGCTCTTTCAAGTTGCTGAAGGTGATGCTGTTTCTGTTCTTCCTTCTCTTGATATTGCTTGTATCTCCTCAAACTTTCACTGATCTCTTCTTTCAGCGATGCCTGGTCACCAAGCAACTCATCTCTCCGCTTTGAGGTATTGTTTAAATCCTAGGTGACAAATTCACAAATAGTATAATGTTCAGCAATCACTAACACATACAGGCAGGCTGAGGTCCCTGTGAGTGAACCACACAGAGATGCATGCTAGAATTAGAACTACAACAGTCCCAGGGAGATGCTAGTCGGTCACACCACCAGGGAGAGGTGATAAAACTGCAGCCAGATAGAATCGCTTTTCAGGAGAGTGCTCAGTCTCTTTTAAGCCTAGTACCAACATTTAAAAAAAAATCAACCAGTCAGGAAAAATGTACACCTGGTATTTTCAATTATTGATGATGTACATATCACCAAGGGGAACTACCCAGCATAACTGAAAGAGTTACCTTCTGCAAAGGAGATTCCATGAGCGAGTCTTTTTTAAAGATAAGTGTTGCCTGCTCCAACCTTAGTGAGATGATTAGCTACCACTGAAGTGCACTTAGTGAACTCACTTGCAGTTGAACCTAGTTCAGTGTGAAGTACTGTGAGATGCCAGTGGCTTGAAGTTTGATATTTTTTTATTTTCCTGTGATTTTAATTTTCCTGGGAAAGTGGATGTCAGTGGAATCCTTTGACTTGTGACCACACAGGAATAGAAACTATTCACCTCGATTTGCTTGAGGTCTCATAAAGGTGGAATGGAACACTTTAGATGCTCTACCACTCCCAGATTTCCACAGACCGTGAGCTGAAGGAACTAAATAATTCAGAATTTTATGAAGTATCATTAGGCTGTTCCGTTTTCAGTCTTATTTTTTTGTGAATTTAAGTGGTGTTTTCTCAGTGTGTTCCAAACCTTTTAAAATCAATGTATATTCAGCTGCCTAACCCCCAAAATTGTCGGTGGAGGCGTGACGCCGTGCATCAGCAGCGTTTGGTGGCCCAGACTGGAGGCACTCCTGAAAATCCTGCCCGGGTGGTAAGTGAATCGGCGGGCTGCAGGTGTTGGCTGGGGCCTGGGACTGCGGGCTTGGCCCTTGGCAACTGGAGGGACGCCGGGAGGTCCTGTGCGACTGTGGTGTTCCGGCCGCACTGGGTTGAGATTGTGCCCCCGTGCCTCTCCCCTGCACATCGAGCCTGCGTCCAGGAGGGTGATTAATGTCCCGGCCTTGGACTGTCACGGTGGGCTGGCCGGGATGTGCAGTGTGCATTGCCTGGACATTGTTGGGCCTGCTCTGAGCAGTACCTGGGGTGTGATGCCTTGGATTGGCAGTGCTGTAGTCACTTTATTACGCAAGGATCTTAGGAAAGCAGTGGAAAGGATCGCGGAGGCAGAGACCAGAGTGTCTAGTGTTGAGGTCTCAGTTGTTACCCTCCAGCAAAAAGTGGCTGCTCTCATGGTTCTGACGAAAGAGCTAGCAGCACAAATGGAGGATACAGAGGGCCGCGTCAACCGCAGTAGTAAGCAGTTTGTTGGCTTCCCAGAACGGTGCGACGGTTCATCCATGGACAAGTTCCTGACACAATGGCTCCAATCATTTGTACCCGCAGAGTCCCTCTCATCGTGCTTTGTGGTGGCGTGAGCTCACAGGGCACCACACTCCCTTGGGCATGGCCATTACCAGTGATTGTAAGATCCTAAACTATATAGACAGGGATGCATTTCCTTAAATATGCACAATCAATCTCACCACATCATGATATTCTCTGACTATTCAGAAATGGTGTAACAGCAGCATCAATCCTTCACGACGGCCAAGCAATGCCTACGAGACCTAAACATACAGTATATGCTGCTATACTCGTCAAGCCTGCGGGTAGTCTTCAACTTAGAAACTCTGTTCTTCTATCTCCAGAGGACGACTTCGGTTGGGCGGATGAGTCCGTGAAACCGAGGACTCCTTACCCGCCCGCCTCTTATGGACTCAGACTCATCCAAGGGTGACAGGGGGAATCGCACCACAAAGTCCACATTGAAACAATGCAACAGATCTGGATCCTCCTGGCAGAACATACAATGAGATTAAGCATCGTAGCCCAAAACTGGCCTTCCTGTGAGGTCCATACTTCTCTCCGAATGTTTGAACTATGCTATGTTTCTGGTAACATCTGTGTGTTTGGTAACTCTTGCATTCTTTATAGTGTGGGACATAATGCATACGACTGTGACCCATAGGGCTATAGGTCTAATTATTCTTAGTTGGGAATGGGGATCCATTGGGACTATTCACTTTGTACCCCCCATTGGGGTTCTGAGCTGGCTTCTTCCACAACAGGTACTTCTAGTTTGTAGAAGTTTCGGGGTGGGGGAGCAGTGGGGGTGTTGATTAATTTTCCAGCTGCGTCACACAGATCCAGTGCACATTCTTTCTCGAGTCCATATGCAGAGACTCAGATTCATCCACTATAGTCACTGATGAATGACACCAGAGATATCCGCCCCATTGGTCACCTCCAAGTAGCTTTGTGGAATTTGCGGGGGGTTCGTAATAAGATTAAATGGGGAGCGGGCTTGAAGCATGCCAAGAGGATGGGGCAGACATATTACTCTTACAGGAGACACACCTTCTTGGCACCAAGGTCCTCTGACTTGCCAGATATGGCTACGCTAGACATTCCACTCCAGATTCACAAAGGGATCAAGAGGTACTAGTATATTTATTCAGAATAACGTTCCCTTTAAACCCACCAAAACTTGGATAGACGTTCATGGTAGATACACAATAATAACAGGCACCTTATATGGTGAATATCTCACGTTTTGGCAGTAAATATATGCCACCGTCCGCTGGAACAGACCTTTGTAGATCTGGTGATATACTTGTGGGGAGACTGGCCTGGAGGCCTCTCAGTGATCAGAAGGGACTGGAATGATGTGATGAATCCTCAAATAGATAGGTGGCGAACTCACAGTGGTGTGGCGAAGACGGGCAGGTCGAAGCTTACTTCCCTGACATCCATATTTGGTTTGGTTGATGCCTGGAAAACATATCATCCTACTGGTACTGGGTAAACATTTTACTCGGCACTTCATTGCTCCCTATCTAGGCTGGATTACTTCCTGATCCCCAGTATATTCATCCATAGAGTGTTTAATGTTGACATACTACACGGGGGTTCCTGATCACTCCCCAGTGGCCCATAGACTTCACCTGGGGCTCAAGAGACCCCCCTTTCACTGGCACCTCTCACTTTGGTATCTGTGGAATCCTGCATACAAAACACTTATTATTCGCTCCATTGAAGAATACTCAATACTGACACTGCGGCTTCTGAAGCAATATTATGGGAGGCTCTTAAGCTGACGATCCAAAAGATAAACATCAGCTATTGCTCTGTGAAGCGTAGACGTAGAGCACAAGACTTTGTAGACGTTGAGGTGCTGATGCAGATGCTTGAAGTGCGTGGCCGTCAGACTGATGGTGGGAGTATGCAGCATCAGTTGGGCCTTGCACAGCAACAGTACTCACAATTACTACTAGAAGACATTAAGCAGGCATGGCAGGCAGCGCAGAGCAGCATATATTAATGGGAAGACAAATATGGTAGGATGCTGCATAGGCTGTGTTAAACCACCCATTATACTGCCTCTATAACGGTAATTCTCGACGGGCAGGGACAGATGCTGTCGGGCACCAGTGAGGTGGCCCAGAGTTTGGCCGCTCGCTGCAGGGACGTATATGCCTGGAGAGAGACATCAACTTATGACCGACTTGTTGAATTTGTGAAAGCCCTACCTCTTCGGCCCTTTGCGGACACTTCACGGGCTTAATTGAAGGAGGTGATTCCAGAGGAGGAGCTTTCCTTGACCCTAGCGAGGCTGCAGACTGAGAAGACCCTGGGCCATAATGGATTCATGTGTAAATTCTTTTAAGCATTTATGCCTCACATGGGGAGGCACCTCTTGGGGGTGACTCACTCCACACTTGAGGGAGTAGCGCTTCCGCAGTACTGGAGACATGCTAAACTTGTAGTCTTTCCTAAGCCAGGACGTGCGCAGGAAGAGCTCGTCTCCTATCACCCAATTTCCCTCCTAAACATGGAGGTGAAACTCCTTGCCAAAACATTGCCCAATAGGCTGATGATACACATTCCAGACTTTGTTCACCCTGACCAGACAGGCTTCATACCAAACTGGGTCATGTGCAGTAATATCAGACGTGTCCTTAGCTCTTGCAGATCGACTGGGGAAACCAGCACCAGTGGTTTTAGTGAACGCATACAAAGCATTTGGTTCAGTCAGCTGGGATTACCCATTTATCCTTCTTTTGAGATTGAACTTAGGTCCCAAATTCCTTTCCTAAGTCTGATTATTATATACTGACTTGTAAGCGACGGTTAGAATTGAGGTTGCTGTATCTGATCCAGTCTCGATCCTCAGGGGTACGAGACAGGGGTGTCAGATCTCCCCACTATTATTCACACTGGCCATGGAGGCGCTGGCTTTGTGGGTCAGGATGGAAGCCCACATGAGGGGTTTTGAGTGAAGTTATCTGGCAGGATTGCCCTCTATGCAGATGACGTTCTATTCTATTCTTCCTCACAGATTCATCGACCTTGTGCCCCCTCATCATACGAATGATGCATATCTTCGGCAAAACGTCAGGGATTTATATGAACGCCTTGAAATCCATAGTGTTCCCCATTGGTGGCGTTGCAGGTACCGTGGAGTGCCGCTAACCAAGGGTGGGTTTAACTGGGGGTGTATATTTCCCCGGATCCGGCACTGTCATGGTCCCATAACTTAATATCAGCGTTAATGCGAGTCAAAGAAGTGAGGGTCTAGTCGCTTTTGCCATTGTCCTTGACGGGCAGGTCGTCAATCTTCAAAATGGTTTCCCTGCCTTGATCAGTTGCAGAACTACCCTTATGCTATCCCCCAGTTGTGGTTTCCACAGGACAAAACTGTTCTATGCAGGGTCTTGCATAGGCATCTCAGACGCAACCATACCCACGGTCTGCACAACACGGCTCTCTCCAGTCAGGGCGGCGCTGTTGTAGGCGAATTCTGTGTTCTACGGTGCTAAGCGCGCAACCCATAGGCTGGACACGGGAGGTGTCCAAACAGGACCCATAGCAGCAGGCACTGCTCGGAGAACCCCGCCAAGGGCCCTTTTGTCTCCGCTAAGGAGTCACTGCCCTCAACTCCGCGCAATTTCTCAGTACTGTCTCTTGCCACCCCTGTCTGCCACAGGAGACACCAGCAGGTCGAGCCACTCTCCAGTTGCTGCACTTCCAGTGGCACTCAGGCGGCTGGGTGCAGGGTGCTTTTGGGCTTTTGGGCGCCCAATGTATTTCAATGGGAAAACTGGAAGTTGAACAAACGCGGCAGGCTCGGGGTCAGAGATTCTTCAGGTGCGACCACCACTTCAAGAGATAAGTTGGGATGATGTAGGATAGGTAGACACCAAGGAGTTGAGCACAGGGGGCCGTGGGGCACCGGGTGCAGGGGTGTCTTTTGGTGTCGGGAAATCTTACCCTCAGCTGGGCGCGGTTGAAGGGGTCCCTTGTTGTGAGGCTGCAGGCGTCGTCAGGAGCGTCGTGGAGGGTCCTTGGGTGCTGGATTCTGGGCCACAGTCGTCGGGGGGACGTCCTCGTGGTCTTTGCTCACTCAGGCACCGGCCCGGCGGGTGCAGAGTGTGCTGGATTCGCGGTTCCTGGCTGGCACCAGGGGTTGTTGCTGTTTGAGCAGAACCACTGCTCGTGGGAATCCCAGTCTTTAGATGAGCAAGGCAGTCAGGTCCTCCGGGGTTTTCGAGGTTGCTGACCACAGGAGACGGCGGGATTTTAGCAGGAGCAGGTTCAAGGATCAACAGGCCGGTAGGGCTGGGGCCAAGTAAGTTGGTGTCGTCTTTTTGTTAGCAGCTGCACGGCAGGTCTTCTTTCTTCTTCTTGTTTCAAAATCGGGATCTGAAGAAGGAAGGTTAAGGGTGCCCCTAAATACTATATTTAGGGGCGTTACAGGTATGGGAAGGTCAGGGTCCAATGGGTCCCTTCCCTGGGGTGAGTACACCCCCTATCCTGCTACTCTCCTGTGGGTGGGGGGCCTGTCTCTGATTGGGTAGGGCTCCCCATCCTCAAGATGGCGGGAGCCCGGAGTTGTGCTTCACCTCGCCTCTCCCAAATGAGGGGTGGGGTTGGCAGAGGCTTACACACCCCCTTTCCTCACCTAGGGGTTCCCTCCTGTCTTCCCACCAGAATGGAGGTCAGAACCAGTGGGGGCCAGTTGCTGAGTACAGCAAGTGGCCTGAAGAAGCTCACAAAGGCGGCATCCTTTGAAGCTTCCCCTGTCCATCCTGGGGGAGGAGACCTAGCACCTCGTCCCAGGATGTGCATTGTTGCAGGCCCCAGAGAGAGGAGGGCTCTCTACCCAGGGGTCCAGCAACTTGTCTACTGGGTGGCAGTCTAGCAGCCTCTCAGTCCGAACTTGGGATGTGGGTTGGTTTCAGGGGGCAACTCTAAGTTGCCCTCTGTCGTGCATTGTACATTAAATCCCACACAGGCATCAGTGCGGGTTTAAAGTGCTGAGAAGTTTGATACCAAACTTCTCAGTCTTCAGTTTTGCCATTATGGTGCTATAGAGTTTGTGATGATGACAATCTCCCAGCACCATATACTCTTAATGGCATCATTGCACTTACAGTGCCCAGGAATGGCCCTGGGTACTGTAGGGGCACAGGGCTCATGCACCTGTGCCCACACCACTGGCATAGTGCACCCAGCTAGAGGGGTGACAGAGGTATGCCAGGGCAGAGGGTTTGTGGGCATGGCACACAGGGATGTGTGCCATGTCGACTCTCTGTTTAGTTCTGCACCAAGACACTCAGCCTGCAAAGGCAGTGTGGGTGTGTCAGGGTACAGGGCCCCTCAGGGTGGCGCAATAAGTGCTGCAGCCCTTAGGGGCCTTCTCTGGTCACAGTGCAATGGGTACCTAGGGTACCATTTACCAGGGGCTGACTTGTGGAAGGAGATGCCAACTGGGGTAGTTTTTGGGGAAAGAACACAGGCCATGGGAACATGATTGGCAGGGACCCAGGGCACACCAAGGAAAAGTGAATCAGTTATTGGGCAAAAATTGGGGGGGTTACTGCAACAGAAACCCACTTTCCTACACAAGCCCCACGCAGCCCAAAGGCCAGGAGACTCTGCATTGTAATCTTTTGGTTTAACTCCGCCAGAGCTTGCCTTGGAATGTTGGCATGCCTCTGACAGTTTGGAGAGTTGGTGACAGAATAGAGATCTCTACTCACTCACTACCGCGTTGGGATCTTCTTTTTAACACTCTGCCAACGCTGGGAGAGTCTTCCTAGTCTTTCAGGTGAGGAAGAGTGGGGAAGTGGTTTGAAAGTTGCAGGGCCTTCTCTGCTTCACATCCTTCTGTCCAGGTCAGCCCCTTTGGGGAGCTGGCCTACCTTCTCAGTTTCAGGACCGAATTCCCAAAGCTCCTCTCATTGCTCTTCAGTGTCTTCGCCCCAATTTTTTTAAATTTGGGTTTCAGAGGTGCCTACCTCTGTTAAGTCTAACTTAGCCAGGGCAAAGCCCAGCTTACCCACAGAGGTTGCCCACAGTTTGAGCAACCTCACCATGACCAATAGGGTCTGGGGGCCTAGCTTTCTATTTGGTAGGGGGTTAGGCCACCATGCTAAAGATAGGGCTGCCATGAAGGCTAACACCCAGCAGAGGCTACTGACAGCTGTCAGTGCCCAGAACCACATCTTTAGCTCCTGACTGGTAAGTGAAGGGGCTATCTCACAGGTCTCTTTGGGTCCTGGCTGTTTGTCTGTTATTTTAGGGTGGGGGGGTCAATCCACTTGGTGATGAAACCCTTCCTCCACCCTTTGTTCTGCCAGCTGAGGAGTCACCAACTCAGGCTGGACAGTTGCCTGACCAGTCAGGTCTTTTTGTTGGATGGGGGGGCTTTACCAGTGCCACTTTTGGAGTTTTCCCCTGGCATCCTGGAACAGTGGCTAACAGTTACCCCCTTTCCTACCCTGTTTCTTCTTACTCTTTTAGGGCTTAGCTGCACTGACTGCAGGTTGAGCCCCCTCCCCCCCCAGGATTCCTGGGTGAGGCCTAGCATTGGGCCAGTACCTCTCTTTGGCTCAGATCCACCTCGAAGTGGTAATTCCCCAGGAGACAATCAAGGGGGAGGTCTTTACTGGTTACAACCTTTCTCCATCTAAGGGACCCAGCTATGGCTAGGGGCCCTACAGCCACAGGCCTAACAGTGACTCCCCCTGGGACAGCCCATACCCTTCTTGTTTCGCCTGGGACATACTGGTGTGGGAGTACCAACCTGTCATGCACTACAGTGTGACTGGCACAGGTATCTCTCAGGGCAGTGGATGGGATTCCATTCCCCAGTAGGTGGTGGAAGTGTCTACTCCCCTCTAGAATTTCCAGCTTACCTTTTGGGCCCATTTTCCAGTTGAAGGCTAGGAGGGCTTCCTCATCTGAGGAATCCTCACTTGCTAAACTGGCAACCCCTGGGGCTATACTGGTTACCCCTGGAGCTGTACTAGGGATCTTGTTTTTACGACAGCTAGGGTCCTTGGTGTGGTGTCCTGAATTCTGACAGTTGTGACACCATATTCTGTTGGGATCCCAATTTTTACCTTGGTACCCTGGTTTAGTTTGTGAAGTGTCTTTGGGCCCTCCCTCCTGGAAAGGTTTTTCGGGGGGCTACCTGGGACTCCTTAATGGGTTCACTATCTTTCTTCTGGGGAGGCTTTGTGACCCCTTTCTTTTGGTCACCCCAGTGGATGTCCTAGTTACTCTTGTCTTGACCCAGTGGTCTGCCTTCTTTCCCAACTCTTGGGGAGAAAGTGGACCTAGGTCTACCAGATACTGATGCAACTTTTTATCAATGTAGTTACTTAAAATGTGTTTCTTCATAGACAGGTTGTAAATTCCATTAAAGTCATGCACATTGTTTCCCGCTAACCAGACACCCAGTGTCTTTACTGAGTAGTCTACAAAATCAATCCAGGATGGGCTCTGGGTTTTGTGAGCCCCCCTGAATCTAATTGTGTCCTCCTCATTGGTGAGCCCAAATCCCTCAATCAGAGTCTTCTTCTTGAGGTCATACATACTGAAATCGGCTCGCAAAGGGCCAGATTCTCAGAATCTGGCCCTTTGCGAGCACTATTTTTGCATTTGGGATTCATCATCCCAAATGAAAAAATCGCTATACTAGAAATCGCTATATTGCGAAGAATCGCATTTAAGGAATCTCAATTAGAGATTCTTTCAATGTTATTCATGAACCTTTTTTAAATTGCGAATTCGCAATATGGGGCCGCTATTTACCGCGAAGCTTAACTTCGTGGTAAATAGCGAAAACTTAGAAAAATGCACTTTAGTGCATTTTTCTAAGTTGTATGTTACACACACACATGTCCTTTGGACATGTGTGTGCGCAACACCAGTGTACATTTGCATTTCAGGGGTGCTACAGGGTGTCCTTTGGACACCCTGGCACCCTTGAAATCGCTTCCTTATTTGCGATTCGCTAATTGCTAATGGCAAATAAGGAATGACTCCCCATTCATTTGAATGGGAAAGCCATTCCTTATTTGCGATTAGCAATTAACGAATCGCAAATAAGGAAGCAGTAGAAATCGCAAAATAAATTGCGATTTCTACATGCATCCCGTTTTGCTAGTCTTTAATAGCGATTCCTTAATAATCACTATTAAGGACTCGCAAAAGAGGACAATGATGAATCTGGGGATAGTATCTGGCCCAGAGAGGGTCAGAAGCCTGTCTCTGCAGTTACCAGAGAACAGTTCCCACAGGAGTGCCCCCAGAAAGTCTTCTTCACCCTCCTGGCTTCACAAGCCTTCTCAAAAGCTGTGAACCACTTGGTGATATCATCACCCTCCTCATATCTAGGGACAATCCCTTTGGGAATTTTAGGATCATAAAATTCCTCTCTATCCTTATTTTTTTGATTGCTGCCACAATTGATGGGTGCTAAACCCATCTCTTTCCTTTCCTTTTCTAGACCCAGGAGTCTAGAATCTAGTTCTAGTCTCTTGGCCAGCTTTGCTAAAGTTTACATAAGGACCTCAATTCCTTGAAAGACAAGTTTAAGTAAGGTGTCAGGATGAGCTCCTCCGCCAGGTCCTGCATGTTATTACCTTCACTAGCAGCTGGGTTCTTTTGAGACATTCTAACCAGACAGTTGTAACCCTCTACCCTTGCCTACAGTGACTTTTATTTTTCTAAAATTCTAATGGGACTTAAGCAATGCCCTGACAAGACTTTCTGTATTAAGGCAATTTACGAGTTCTGTCATGTGATCAGATAGTAACCAAGTAGTCCAACCAATGCAAGTTTGTATCCCACCGCTTATCCACCAATGTAAGAAAGTGGCTCTGTATATACTGGACCAAAGTAAGGTACAGTGTGCACAGAGTCCACAGTCCCCAGAGGTATAGCAGAGGCTAAAGTTAGATATAATCTTACTCTCTAAAGTGGTAGCTTGGTCGAGCAGTAAGGCAGTATCAGAGGTCAGCGTAAAGCATTTGTTGTACACACTCAGTCAGCAAATGGTTTCACACACTCAAGAACTGAACTCTAGGCCAATTGTTTTGTATATAAAAATATATTGTTGTTTTATTTTAGAACCACAGTAGGTATCATAAATACGTTCTCAGAATGAGGTGTTGCAATTGAATACTTTCAAGTAGCAATAGACTTTAAAATGCAATAGTTACAGTTGTTGCAATATGAAATCCAAGTTAAACACAAAATAACATTGAGCTCAATGGGAAGTTTTAGTAAATGCAATGAAATCACTTAACGAATATATTTCTTACTCAGGGCTGGATCCTGGATTCAGCCCTGGTGCATTTCCTGTAAACAATTGGAAGAAATTGTTTTTGTTACACAGGCGATTTTAAGGAATATCTGTACGTTTTGAAAACTGACACTTAGAAGAAATTCTGGCAAATACCAGGCAATGTATTTCTACGGAGGAAAATTGGGTTAACAGTAAATTACAGTTATAATTACTTTCGAAGGTCAGTGCTGGGCACAAAGATCCAGCACTACGGTCTCTCCTGATAGCAGGTGAGTAATTATGGTTTTGCTGTTTGGGCGATTTTTAAGGAATATTTGATAGTTGCAAAACTTGACACTTAGAAGAAATTCTCAGTGAAACCCAGCCAATGTTACCCTATGGAAGAAATCAAGTGATCGTTTTTTGGGTAAGTACTTGGCTGGCAGAGTTAAGGTTCTGGGGTTGACTCAGGGGTCTCCCAGGGTCAGGTAGGTACAGTCGTTACACCCTCAGCGGTACAGGGGCAGCCGGGTGCAGAGTGAGTAGGCCCAATGTTATCCTAGGGAGGATAGGGGGCCTTTGGTTGGTGGCTACTAGCAGGCAGGCCACGCAGCTGTGGGAGCTGAGCTCCTGGCCACTTGCACAGGGCAATTGGGGAAGTAAGATAGGATAGTTGCTGCACTTCCAGTGGCACTCGGGCGGCTGGGTGCAGGGTGCTTTTGGGCCTTCGGGCACCCAATGTATTTCAACGGAAAAGCTGGAAGTTGAACAAACGCTGCAGGCTCAGGGACGGAGATTCTTCAGGTGCGACCACCACTTCGAGAGGTAAGTTGGGATGGTGTAGGATAGGTAGACACCCAGGAGTTGGGCACAGGGGGTCGTGGGGCACCGGGTGCAGGGGTGTCTTTTGGTGTCGGGAAATCTTACCCTCAGCTGGTCGCGGTTGGAGGGGTCCCTTGCCTGGTATTTGCCAGAATTTCTTCTAAGTGTCAATTTTCAAAAAGTACAGATATTCCTTAAAGGAGGACGGAGCCCCGTAAGGAGCCGTTGAATGGCAGAGTCCACGTGGGTGTTGAACAAAAGAACCCCATCAAAAGGCAGGTCAACCAGACGCTCCCTAATATTCTCAGGAAAAACGCCATCCCGCAACCAAGCATGGCGACGGAGAGCTACAGAGCTGGCCATAGCACGGCCGAGAGCATCAGCAACATCCAAGGTCGCACGGAGAATAAACGCGGCCAACTCCGGACCATCCAACACATGGTGCCGTAGTTCAGCGCGGGCACCTTCGTGGGAGACTCGAAACAGAAAGGACTCCACAGAATCCCACAGGCTGGAGGTAGCCCTGGCCAACACACAAAACATGTTAAGCGCTCGCAAAGCAGCACTGGAGGAAGCGAAGATGTTACGCCCCCATGAACGCGACGGAGGAAGCAACACAGAAGGCAAGGAAGGAAAAGCAGTCTGCAGAAGAGGGCCCTAAGTTGAAGGGTGAAAAGAAAGGCAGACTGGATCGTGTGGAGCAGGACGGTGTTGGTATAGGAGTGGCTGAGGCACCGGGTCCCCCGTGGCAGGACACCCCCAGCCCCCTAGAAGAGAATTCTGGAGTGAAGCTTCGAATAGAAGAAGCAGCTCCCGTCCACCAGAGCCCTGGTGGAGAACTTTGAACAGATGATCCGTAGGGAATGGGGTGACGGGGTCACCCATTCGCAAAATGCCAGCGGCCGTGGAAATGGCTCGAACAAAGGCTACACTCGCCTCCGTAGGGCGTCGTGGGGGAGAAAGCAATTCCTCCATGGGTGACGGCTGTAAACTAAGCCGTCCATCCCCAAGTCCAGCTGGAGGAATAAACGGCAAGCCCCTGAAGAGCGGAGGATCTGCACACAAGTGGGGGGGCCTGAGGGGCCTCCGGGGAAGGCGGAGAAGCCTGTGGAGCAAACAACAGCGAGCTCGGAGAGGGTCCGAAGGTTGAGGCCACGAGGAAGGGGAGGAGCCCTCCCTGGAAGACGCAGGCGAAATAGCAACGACACGGAGTCCCGTCTACGGAGAAGAAGAGACCAGGAGATGACAAACCTCTGGAGAGGAAGGAACCTCTGGAGACCAGTCAAGGACCCGACGCCAGCATGGCGCCGTGCAGCCCGCCACAGGCGCCGGCGCGATGTCGATTGGTGCCGGAGTGGCCATTGGGGACGCCGAGTCGACATCCACCACCACCACGTGCTCCCTAGGAGAATGGGGTGGGGTCAGAGCCGTGTCGGCTAAGGAACAGCGCAGAAAAGGTGCTAGCTCGACCTCACACGAAGCAGCCGCCTGCGTAGAGGACCGAGAGGTGCTCAGGAAGACGCCCCAGGCCCCGATTTCCACCCGCGGCACCGCCAGGGCCGGGGAGGAAAGCCTTCGGCGCCAGAAAGGCGTCGGCACAGCCTCTGGCAAGGCAGCCACCTGTCCAGCGGACTAATGGGGACTCGGGGACGAGCCCTGAGTGCCGGCGATTTCCCCGCAGGGCCACACCTCAATGACACCACACCCCTACAACCTGAAGCCAAACTCGTTGGCGCCGGGGTCGAAGCCACAGGCGACTCCGCGGAAGGCCCGGCTCAAGGCAAGGGATCCGCGGACATCTCAGGGAGGGGGGCCAATGAAGCCTGCAGAGCCGCAGTGTAGACTTTCATTTCGGCCAGGAAACGTTGGATAGGGTGGCGACTGGCAAGGGCGCACGTCCCGAGGGGAACCCGCGCCCTCTGCCGATCGAGGACAAGGTCTTGAAGAAAAGCAGCAGGACCTACCAGCGGGCGAGCTATGACCTTGGGGCCTTGGCGAAGGGCGATGCCGCAGTCTGAATCGGCGGCTCCTGGCTTCCGAGGTAGGGGACAGCTGCTGGGACGCAACCAACCTGGACAATCGGGCCGACAGCAATTTCATCCTGCGCTCCCGCCGGGACTTCGGTTTGAGGTGCTGACAAGCGTTGCAGTCCGTATAGTCATGGTGCTCGCCCAAACTCCACATACAGATAGGGTGAAGGTCCGTCGCCGACATCTGACGTGCACAAGAAGTACACGTCTTGAAGACCGAAGGCATTCGCACACTGTTCCTCAACACAAAAGCGTGAAAAGAAGGCCTGAAAACAGGTCAGGGCACGATCCACGGAAAAGAGAAAAACTGACATCAGCGCGCCGGGGTGGGTCTTATGTGACCTTGCTGACGTCATGCCCGCGGACGACGTCAGGGCGGAGTCACATGGTACCACCCCCTGGTGCGCAGAGATGCTGTGGCAAAGAAAAATTTCCGGATCCAGTCTCTGGGGATAATTCTACGTTACGGAATCTGCGGCTAGTAGTCTCTATCAGATGTGCTTTTATTGCAATTAAAACAGCATGACGCATTTCGGCCGCGTTTCCATGGCCTTGATCACATGCCCACTCTAAGCCCATAGAACACAAGATAAGGGTCTGCAGAGCATAAGACCTGAATCTCCCTTAGCCTACGAGCCGAGGTAATTGCCACTCGAAAAGCAAACTTCCAAGAGAGGTGTTGTAGAGAAGCCTTGTGGATGTGTTCAAAGGGGGGACCCATTAATTTAGACAGGACCACATGAAGTTCCCAGGTGGGGGAAGGTAACCGAATTGGAGGGTAGACCTTTATCAGCCTGATGAGAGGCCTGAGGGCCCAGGGCCTCTGAGGAATGAGTGAGTGGTAACACCCCCCCTCTCCCCCGCCCCCCTTACCCCTTCCCCCACACAGGACGAGATAGAGCAGAGACTGAGAGCCCTAATGGCAAAACACCCACCGGCACCACCCTGTAGTCTCAAAATAACACTCTAGTCTAAGTGATTAGTACTACTGGTACCCAAGAAGGATGAATGATATAGCAAGCAGCCCTGCAGCCAGTGCTGAGATTATTACTGAGTGTGACTGAATTTGAAATTAAATCTCATATCTTGCAGATGTAAACCTGACCTCAGGGAGGACGAGACAGAGCAGCACTGTGCCTGCAGATTGAATGTGTCTGTCTCATGAATTATAAGTAGGCTGTCCTGTTTTCAGTTTCTATTTTTGGTAAATTCTGGTGGGGTTTTTTCAGTGTTTTCAATATCTTTAAAAACAGTTGTTATCAGTGGTTACACATTTTCACGCCACTAACAACAACAGAAAAAGTGTTTTTTCGGTGTTTATGGAACGTTTTGCTTTTATCATTGCTTGCTTTCTGCACTGAAAGAACATGGTATATAGACAGTGTACGTATAGTGTATACGAGGTCCAAAGAGATTTTTGCAAATTTATCTTATTGTAGTACACCATACCATACTTCTTCAGTGAGTCTTTGGTCATGTGCGCTCGCTCGCGCTTTCCTTCCCATGTAAACTTCTGTGAAAAGACCCTGTCAGCATTCATAGCCCCTTTGGCTGAGAACCGTCAGCTAAGGGGCACAGTTGGGATGACTTTTTCTTTGATGCCACATAAAGCACGAAATGATAAATATTTGCATTTTAGTTCCTGGGCATAAGAAAACAGTGCACCAGAATGGACTAAAAAGTCCATAGAATCCCTCATTAACTCTGAAGATTGTAAAGATACTTTCAGCATACCATCTAACAAGTGGCAAGGATCTCCTACAGGGAATCACTTCAGCTCGGGTATCAATTTTGACAGGTCATCACACAAATTTTTTATATACGTAGCTGAATCACTACAAATACAAACAATATCACTCCAATCTTTGTTGAACTTGGAAAGAACCTTTTTTGCAGGGCATAATAAGTGTCAATGCGTTCCATGTTTTCCAAAAGTCTGACGTCACATTTTCACCACTATCCCAGATGCTTGGTGATATATATACTTGTCACTATACCTTGCATTTAATGTTTAAAGCCTGAGGTGTTGGCAATTCACCTACTATCAATACTGACCCACTAGAAACTATGGTCTGATGTATTAAGGGTTTTTACCCATTCTCTGTGGGTAAATGTGATGACACATATTAGAAAAGATTTTTATGAAACTAGCCATTTTACCTATCAGTGAAAGAATCAAATGCAGCCAAAATATCAAATGTGAGTTTGATATGTCGCGATTCTCTACGGTTTATAAAATAATTAAACTAAACCTAAAACGTGAAACTAAACTCTGCATCTTTAGACCAAAGGCCATAAACCTGAAAAAAATAAAAGGAAGAAGAAACAATATTTTAGTGACATCCCTAAAGAAAAAAACTTAAGCAGAATAATGTTAGCCAGTCTTTCTTACTGCTAGCTTGTATAACAAAGTTACATTTTATTGGCCCCTTCAGTAAGAAGAAAATGACACTCTCACTTTCTTTTTCCTTTCTTTGAATGGCATTTAGTTTGTGGAGGTGTTTTTTCAGTGTTTATATGTTTTCACCGGTGAGGGCTATTTTTCTTTCAGTGGGGTTTTATCAGTTATTATAGGTTTAAACCTAAAACCCCCACAGCCTAATTATAAGAGATCTCATCTCATCTGCAATGCGTTTGGCGCTCCTCGCCGTGTGAAGTAAGGTACTCTGATCATGAGAACGGACAGGGGACCTCTGAGGAATGACGCACTCCCCTCTCCCGCGCCAGGCCCCAGTGCCGGGAGCAGAGAGAGAGCCCTGCCCTGCCTGGTAAAACTGTCACGTACTGACCCGTCTGTGAAGATAAACCTTACTACTCGGTACTGCGGTGCCCAATCATGATAAGATCATGAGACCCAGACTGAGCAGCCCTGCTGCGGCCCGCCTGCAGATTTACTGTGAATTAAATCACAATGATCAGGCTGCAGATAAACCAGGCTCACTGACTCAGGAAGGATGATGAGACAGAGCAGCCCTGACAGGAGTTAGGAGGTGTCCATTGAGCTGGTGGACAACTCTGGATTTGGAGACAGAGGTCCCTCAGGATGATGGGGGCAATGTTTTCCTCCATCCCAATGAAGTACCATCCTCCCGCCAAAGTCTAAATCAGACCCTAACTCACTTAAATTTTGCGGGGAAATTATTTACCCCAGCTGCAGAAAATGGATGAAAACTCTGCCAATACTAAGCATATTGTTTTACTTATTATGAGTTTCTCTTAAATTCTATCATGGCGAATATGCGGTCTTGGAACCGCCTTCCAATCAGTATTTTTGGACAATGTATGTTCTTAAAGATATATCGTTACCGAAGGTAAGTAACTTGTGCATCTGAAAGAAACACGTTAGTTAGATTCCTTACCTTAGAATAGATACCCCAGCAATACCAACTCCGGTGGTGGGCCTGCGAATCAAGATCACACCAGAAAGTCCTGGAGAACGGAACGGCCAAAAAAGCCATCTCTCCGGACTTGACTGTCCAGGCAGTAGTGCTTAGCAAACGTGTGCAGCGAAGCCCACGTAGCTGCCTGACAAATATCCTGCAAGGGGACTCCCTGACCCAGGGCAGTAGTAGCCGCCGTGGCCCGAGTGGAATGGGCGCGCAGCCCCACAGGAGGCTCCTTCTTAGCCAAGGAATAACAGACCATGATGCACAAAACGACCCACCGAGATATAGTCCGCTTGTGCACCGCCCGTCCCTTCTTAGCGCTCACGTAGCCAACGAAGAGTTGGTCGTTCACCTGGAACTGTTGTGTGCATTTGAGGTAAAAGGAGAGCGCACGTTTTGGGTCCAGAAGGTGGAGCCTCTCTTCTTCTTTCGAGGGATGCGGAGGTGGAAAGAAGGTGGGCAAGGTAATGGACTGGCCGAAGAGAAAGGCAGTAATAACCTTGGGCAGAAAGGAAGGGTGAGTCCTCAGAACAACCTTCTCCGGATGGACTGAGAGAAATGGAGGCTTAGATGAAAGAGCCTGGAGCTCACTCATTCTTCTGGCAGAGGTGATGGCAACCAGGAAAGCAATTTTGAGAGTCGGAAGACGAAGAGGGCAATTATGAAGTGGCTCAAAGGGAGCCCACATCAGGTAAGTAAGAACCAGGTTCAAGTCCCACTGAGGCATCATGAAAGGAACAGGAGGGAACATGTGCGTGATGCCTTTCAAGAACCTATTTACAACAGGGGACTTGAAAAGAGAAGGCTGATAAAGGAAGCCTCAAGTAGGCAGAAATGGCACAGAGATAGCCATTGATAGTGCCCAGAGAAGAGCCCTGCTGAGCAAGAGAAAGAAGAAAAAGAAAAAGAAGAACCTCTGAAAGGGGGGCAGAGAGTGGATCCACAGCCTTTGCTGTGCACCATGCCACAAATTTGTTCCACCTGCAGGCGTATACCGTTTTTGTGGAGGGACGCCTGGCTGCCAGAATTACATCACAGTCTTCAGGAGGCAAGTCAAATGGCCTCAACTGTCGCCGCTCAATCTCCACGCATGTAGGTGGAGACTGGATAGGTTGGGGTGGAGGACCCTCCCCTGCTGCTGCAACAGAAGGTCCTCCTGAAGAGGCAGACGAATCGAGGGATTGATTGACATACTGAGTAGCTCGGGATACCAGTATCTTCGTGCCCAGTCCGGAGCAACAAGGATGACTTGGGCCCGGTCATGCCTGATCTTCTTCAGCACTCTGGGCAGAAGTGGTATAGGCGGAAAGGCGTACAACAGACCGTAATTCCACTCGTGACGAAAAGAATCTCCGAGCGACGGCTGCCTTGGAAACTCCAACGCGCAGAACTGATGACATTGCGCATTCTCTTCGGTGGCGAATAGATCTAACCAAGGCTCTCCCCAGTGCTGAAAGAGACCTTGCGCCACGTCCGAGTTCAGACGCCATTCGTGATCCATCATGCACCGACGGCTGAGTTTGTCCGCCCTGGCGCTCAGGGAACCTGCCAGGTGTTGAACTATCAGGGTGATGCCCTGGTGTTCCAGCCATGTCAAGAGGCGCAGAGCCTCCACGACCCGACCCGCCCTGTTTGTTGCAGTACCACATGGCGGTTGTGTTGTCCGTGAACACCTGCACTACACTTCCCCAGACAAAGGGAAGGAATGCCTTCAGTGCAAGTCGGATCGCCCGCAGCTCCAGAAGGTTGATGTGGAGCCGGGACTCCGCAGGGGACCAGAGGCCTCTGACCTCGCCTCTCCCATGTGGCCCCCCATCCCAGGAGGGAAGCATCCGTCACCACTGTGAGCTCTGGTAGGGGAAGGGAGAGGGATCTGCCACTGACCCAATCGCGGTCCGTGAGCCATCACTGCAGCTGATTCGCAGTGCCCTCTGATTTCAGGACGTGGTCGGACAGGTTGCCCTGATGCTGTGCCCACTGAAACTTCAGGTCCCACTGCAGAGCCCGTTTCCGCCACCTGGCGTGATGTACCAGCAGGATGCAGGAGGCCATCCGCCCTAGGAGCCTGAGCGTCAGCCTGACCGAAACTCGGGATAAAGGCTGAAAGATCGGAATCAGAGCCTGAATATTCCGAACCCGCTGCTCAGGAGGATAAACCCGAAACTGCGCCGAGTCCAGAACCATTCCGATGAAGAGGAGCTTCTGAGAGGGGCACAGGTGTGACTTTGGCATGTTGATGGAGAACCCCAGCGAATGCAGGAGGTCGGCCGTAGTCTGGAGGTGGGAGACGACTGTCTGGGGTGAGACCGCCTTCAACAACTAGACCTCGAAATAGGGGAAGACTGGAACCCCTAATCTGCGTAGATGAGCTGCAACCACCGCCATCACTTTCGTGAACACCCGAGGGGCACTGGTGAGGCCGAAGGGGAGCATGGTAAACTGAAAGTGCTTGTGTCCTACCGTGAACCGCAGGTAGCGCCGGTAGGACGGGGATGTGGAAATAAGCGTCCTGCACAGGGCCGGACTGGGAAACAATAACGGCCCTGGTAAAGTGCTCGGCCGGCCCCCCCACCTCCCCTCCCCGATGGTTGGGGGTGCCGCCGAGCTCTTTGCCGGGGAAGGTTTTCCGCCAATTTTGTTACAGGGCCGATTTTGCAGTTATGCTGCAAAAACGGACCTGTAACAAAAACGGCCCCCAGGGGCCCAAAACCGGCCCCCACCCTTGCCGCGCACCGGGGGATTGTCCGGTGCCCGCAACGGCCAGTCCGGGCCTGGTCCTGCAAGTCCAATGCTACCATCCAGTCTCCAGGGTCCAGGGCAGCCAGGACCTGAGCTAAAGTCAGCATCTTGAACTTCTCCTTCCGGAGGAAGCTGTTGACGCTCCTGAGGTCCAAGATAGGGCGTAGGCCCCCTTTGCCCTTCTTGAGAACCAAAAAAGTAGTGGGAATAACAACCACGTCCTACTTCTGGCCCAGGAACGCGCTCGATGGCCCCCTTGGCCAAGAGGGCCATAACTTCCTCCTGCAGAAGTTATCCGCCGACATGCGGTGGTACTGTGGTGGCATGGCTGGAGGGGTCGCCTCGAAGGGGAGGGAGTAGTCCCTTCGGACGATTTGCAGCACCCACCTGTCCGAAGTGATGGTACGCCAGTGGAGTAGGTGATGGCGAACCCTGCCTCCCACTGGTGTCCAATGGGCCTGAAAGCATGGAGTAGGAAAGGCTTTGAGGCGGATGCTGCGGGGGTGGATGTCCCCCTGCACTGCCATGGCGGTTACCACATCCGCGACCGCGTTGAGGTTGGTTCTGCGGCCTGTGGCTAGACGAACGTGTGGGGGCGCCCCTTCCTTGGCCACGAAAGGGGCGAAAAGCAGAAGTCCGCTGGCGCTTGCCTGACAGGCCCAAGGACTTGGCCGTAGCACTTGAGTCCTTGAAACGCTCAAGTGCACTGTCTGCTTTGTCGCCAAAGAGGCAACGACCATCGAAGGGCATGTCCATGAGCGTGTTCTGGACATCCCCCGAAAAATTGGCGGACCTCAGCCAGGCATGGCGACGAAACGCCACCGTCATGGAAATCACTCTGCCTAGTGAGTCCATGGTATCAAGTACACATCTGATGGACTAACGTGCTGCGTCCTGCCCCTCAGCAAGAGCTTGGGCGAGCCGTGCCTGGGCCTCCTCCGGACACTGAGGCAGCACGTCCGCTACCGTATCCCACAGAGAGTGGGTGTAACGGCCCAAAACGCATGCAATATTAATGGACCGCAACCCCAAACTGACTGAGGAGAACAGTTTCTTCCCAAACTAATCAAGCCTTTTGGATTCCCAATCCAGTGGAGCGGTCGGGAATGCGGTCTGAGGCGCCGGGACCGAAGTCACCGACGGCGCCGGGGCAGAAGCTAGGACCTCTAGTCGGACCCACGGGGCCCGAAGGCGCGCCGGTGGGCCTCGAGGGTCGAAAGAGAAACCTCATGGCCACGAGGAAATCTAGAATCTCTAGGGGCTGGATGCGACGCCTGCGGCTCCAGCGGAGCCGCGTGGGTGGTGCCACCCAAACCCTCGGCCGAGTCACGCGACCGGCGAGGGGAGTCAGAAGAGTGGTGTCGCTTCTTCAACTTCTTTTTAGAGTGCCTCGACTTACCTGAATGTGAGGACTTGGAGCCCAACGAACGGTGGTGGCTCCGGCTCCGCGACCAGTTCCTCGACTGTCGGACCTCGGCTTTATAGGTGTGTGTGAGCAGCTTGAAGGTCACTCTTTTTTCGACGGGGAGCAAGTGGAGTGCTCGTTTATGCTGGGTAATGTGGTCTTGTCGTGGGATGCTGAGGTCTCACTGCGGCGTTCTGGACAGTCTGAAGTTTGTGGAGTAGAGATTTGTTGATTCCTGCATAGAGGGCGTTCCCGTAGTCCAGCCTGCTGGTGATGAGTGCATGGGTGACGGTCTTCCTTGATTCGGGGGGTGGGTCCAGTTGAAGGTCTTGCTGAGTATGTGGAGGGTGTTGAAGCATGTGGAAGCTGAAGCGTTGGCCTATGGGACTGCCACATAAAACATGTTTATCGACTTTAAATCTGAGTTGGGGAGACTTACTGCTGTGGTAATGCCTTTTGTGGCACACTGCATGTGATGATTTGAATTTTACTTGATTACAAGCATTTAATATTGATAAACGTTTTCCTAGCATTCTGCTGATAACCTCACCTGGAATTTTTCGGTGGTTACTACTGATAATTGTGCTTAGGGTGGTCATAGTGTAATGTTAATACATATCATCAGCATTTGACAGTGATAAAATATGCTAGTAGCTCAGCAGGACTTTCCTTGAGCAGAATTAGCTGTCACTACAAAAAAGGTTGGAGACCCCTGCTCTAGTGGTTGGGCGTCTAGCTTCTTTGATAATATTCATGCATTCAGGAGGAAGGTTAAGGTAACCGAACTCTAAGATTTCAGGAGCCAGATCGCTAGGTTAAGTTGTGCTGGATCTGGATGTCTGATCTCTCCATGGCTCTGGGTTAAGAGGTGTGGAGAGAAGTGTAGTTTTTGGTGGGGGACTACTGAGAGTTCCAGTAATGTGGTGTACCACGGTTGTCTGGCCCATGTTGGAGCAACTAGGATGAGCGTCAGTGAGTGTTGCTGTAGTTTGTGCACCGCCAGTGGAATGAGTGGGAGAGGCGGAAAAGCGACGCAAATCTGCCTGACTAATTCATCCATATCGCATTGCCTTCGGACAATGGGGGTGGCGGTGAAGCTTGGGCATTTGGCATTTTCGTGGGTAGTTGTTGTTTGTGTCTTGTAAAGCGCACTGCTGCCCTGAGGCGTCGTGGCGCTGTAGACCGCTGGGGAACCCGTCCTGGCTATCCCTGTGAGATGGTCCCTACTAGGTATCTCCAAGGTGAAATCAGGCATCCCCGACGAATGTGGGGGGCCGGTGTATAGATGAGGCAAGCTAATGCCCAGAGTTGCTGAGTGTGATCCCTGGTTAGAGTAGGCACCGAGGCGAGAATTATCGAGTCCGCTGACCCTGGTCCACGACCCTGGTGCGTCGGGAATTGAACACTGGTCCCGGGCTGTTCTCTGCTTCCGGGTCTGCCGCCTCTAACCAGTGAGCCACAACACTCTACCCCACATCTGGAAAAATGGTTGAAGAACTTGCGGATGCAGTTCCCACTTGTGAGTGTGTTGTGTTTGACAACTCGAGAGATCTGTTATGCAGTTTTTGACTCCTGGAACATGTTGGGCTAGGAGAAAAATGTTTTGAGGAATGGCCCATCTCCATATGCTCTGTGCTAGGTGGGAGAGTTGGAGAGAGTGTGTCCCGTCTTGTTTTCATATGTAGTACACTGCTGTCATATTGTCTGTGCAGACTAGGACAGCTTTGTCCAAAATGTGTTTCTGGAAGGATTTTAATGCTAGGAATATGGCTAGCAATTCCAGATGATTGATGTGGAGCAACCTTTGTTGTGGTGTCCACGTGCCCTGTATGGTGTGATGTAAGAGATGAGCTCCCCAGCCGGAGAGCGCTGCGTTTGCTGTTAGCACTATCTGTGGAACGACGGAGGACAAGATCCGTCACGACAATCGAGAGGAGCGGAACAACCTCTGAGAACGACGGACAAGGTGTGAGCGCCCCTGCCCCATCGCGCGGCGCGGCGCCCCCTGAATGCATTCTGCGTGTATCTACTCGGGGGAGCAGAGGGCGAACGGAGAAAGCGGCACGCCTGACTTTAAAATGGCGGCCGCTGAAGACACTACCTAACAACATCACGATCTCCTCGGCAATGCCCACAATTGCAACCAACAAGAGAGAACAGCGAAGGGAGTGAGAGCATACGGAGGATATGATGAGCAGTCCTCTTATAAGAGCGGAGAAAGTGAAGGCCAAGGAAATGATCTAAGCACCACATCACCAGCAAAGAACTGGGCCATAGACATTGTAAAGGGACTGCAGACTCAAAACCACCAATAGCATTAACACAGGGCATAGACACTGAAAGAGGACCTTTTATATAAGAAAGCAAATGGGAACTAACTACAGAAACAGAAACGGCGGACATCTTGGAATGGCTAGCTTCACCCCAGACTTCTCCTAACTCATTAATTGGAGAGTTAACTTAATACCTATGGCACGGTAACTGATATATAAAGATGTAATTGGTGTTTATCAGATGAAATAACACTTACCACGAAATACTGGTACCTGATATATTCTCGGATATATTCTCCAATTACTGAAGCCAAGACAGTGTCCAGCACTGTACACCGACAAGGGACCAACTCAGATCAAATCATCATAAGACCGACAACAGGAAGTGAAAATGGATGAAAGGGACCAAGGGACGACTGGCCCTAAAGCGCAGAGCATAAAATATCCTTCTACCCTATCCAAAAATGCTGCCAAAAAGTTTAAACACAACACATTGAGGAAAAACCCGGACACACTGTTCGCCGACCCATACTTCGATATAGTCAAAGGCACCATAACGAATGACTTGATTTTCCACACAAATAAAACAGCGAAATGGCGTAATGCCATTACAGAAATGCTGATCATAAGAAGTATGAAAAACATCCCACATGGCACAAAAATAATGACCACTCAATCAAGAAGCTGCAATGCTGATCTATGCATCACTTTATACAAAACGGGAATAGTGCTGATACAAGCTGCCAATAGGGACCTTGAGGAATTCGAAAAGATTTTCCTAACAATAAAAGTAACGCTGGAGAAACCAAGATACCAACTACCCTTGACCCCACGTGAAGTCACATGTGACAATAGTGATAATTCAACTAGAGACGTCAACCGACCTGGGGACCACAAGACTCAAACTTCCAGCTTTAGAGATATAACTGAAAGTGTAAATGCAACCCACGAGAATAATACAGAAAGAACACAGAGGCCTTCCAAGCGGACAAACGAAGAGCAGGGCCAGGTCCAAAGAGAAGAGATGATGACGCCACCAGGTGGTGTAAATCTGCCTGATGAAGACACCTCAGCTCCGAGCGAGTCACTACAGGACTCGTTACCCCGCTCAAATCCGATATCAGAGCCGAATTTATCCCCACCCACAAAGTTATTACTTAGACCACTCAACATAGATAACTCGCAGGACACCTCAAATAGAAGCGAGAACAACAACCATACCGAAGATACTAATGATGGAACTGTGAGAATGAGAACTGATCAGTCTCGGAGAAGAACAAAATACACTACCCAAACTGGCAGATCTATCCACACCAAGAAATCATCCCGAAATCAGAAAGAAATTAAGGAGCTTCAGAAAATAGTAGGCAACTTGGCACAAGGCTCGAGGAAAATCTCACATGCAATCGAAATGATGTGGGAGCTGACGGTAAGCACGCACTCTAAGGTTTCGCATATCCAGGATCTAGTACTCTCCGCACAAAAAAAGAATGACGAGATGGCTTTGTCACATAAAAATAGGCTCAACAGACCAGACAGGATAAACCCCTCATCAAATGAAGAAACATTGGCCTTACTCCGAACCTATGATCGACCAGCCAGGGAAAGGGAGGAGAGAATTAAAACCGTACCAATTGATTCCAATAGAACTTCCAGAAAGAATGACAGGAAAGCAATCCACCTCAATCTACAACATATCCAGTTAACAGCAACTGAACCCGAAGCTGGGAACCTCCTTAACTCGGATAAACCACTGAAATGCCTTCTACTCAACTGTCGTTCAGCAACTAAACATGCATCAGATATAGCAGCCCTCATCATCAGTAAGGAAATCGACCTGGCAATACTTACGGAAACATGGCTAAAGGAATCATCCGCTCCTGCTATTGATCTCCTAGTACCACCTCATTATAACATTGTGAGATTAGATAGGCTAAGAAAAATAGGAGGAGGTATAGCATGCATTCACCGATCAGAGATAGACGTCAACTTGATACAAGCCGACCCCTTAGAATCATGTGAATATCTGGGTCTGAATATAAAATCTTCAAACAATCAAAAATGCAACTTGCATGCATTTTACCACCCACCAGGAGAGAACGCCAAGTTCACAGAGGAACTAATAGAGATCATAACGGCCAATTCCAATCCAGAAGTCAACAACATATTCCTAGGAGATTTTAATTTACACTGGGATGACGGCAAGGACAAACTGGTCAATTTGGTTAAAGAGTTCCTCTCCGAACTAAATCTCACACAAGCATGCACCCAACCTACCCACGTGCAAGGAGCGACCTTAGATTGGATTATTTCAAGAAACAAAGAGTCATCAATCCGTGCTATAGACCCTTGTGATTGGTCGGACCACCACGCCATAACTTTCGTGATTCCCTCAGTGAAAAAGGGTAGGTCTGTGCAACCCCACAGGACCAAAAAATTGATCCGAGATACAAGAGAAGCGAACATTGAGCTATTGGCTGAAAGATGCGAGAGAGGCCTCAAGCCACCCAGTGACCTGCAGAATGTAAGCGAACTGACTGATCACTACTTAACCTCAATTGGAAATATAGTCAATGAAACTATGCCACTAAAATTGAAAAGGACTACAGATAAGCCAAAGAATCCGTGGTTCAGTGGGTCTCTGAATGAAGACAGGCGCAAGTTGAGAACTGCCGAAAGGAAATGGAGACAACACCCTTCATCACCAGAGCTGAAAGACCTCAGAAAAATCAGAAAGGATTATAACAAAAAGGTAATCAATTCCAAAAAAGAATTTATAAGAGCAGAACTTGACAATGCCAAAAACAGGCCAAGAAAACTTTTCGAGATCCTAAAGCAGCAATCCGATAAACAAGCCAAATCGACTCAAGAGAACGCAAAATCTCCACTAAGCTGCGAGGAATTCTCTACATTTTTCTTAGAGAAGTCCAAAGCGCTAGAGGTAGAGCTCGCAATGGCCGCAAGTATCCTCCCGACCCAACCTCGACTGACGAGCGAGACCGGCATGATAACAGAGAGTAAGGCAAAAAGTGAGCCAAAAAATAGAGCAAACTGGGACACATTTGAACTATATGAACATGACAAGATCGCCAAAACGCTGTCCGAAATCAGACCGAATAACCACTATCATGACCCTTTGCCTGCAAAATGTGTAAGAGAAATAAGTCAAATTGTGGTTCCAATCTGGACCAAAATAATAAACGCTTCACTTACACAAGGGATCCTCCCGGATTGCCTAAAAACAGGACAAGTAGTTCCAATAATCAAAAAACCGACAGCGAATGCATCAGATCCCAATAACTATAGACCAGTAACTAACATCCCTCTACTGGCCAAACTAATTGAGAAATGCGTGCAGAACCAATTGAAGCAACACATCACTAAGTTCTCCCTACTAGACGAATGCCAATCAGGATTCAGAACAGGACACAGCACAGAAACAGCGATCCTGCACATTGCTGATGACGCACTACAAGCCCTAGACAAAAATCAAGCTTGCCTATTGATTCTCCTTGACCTGTCTTCTGCGTTCGACACGGTAAATCATGAGGCACTTCTGATCAGGCTACAGGACAGGATGGGATTATCCGGAAACGTCCTGAGCTGGTTCAACTCTTTCCTAAGTAACAGATCTCAACGATTCATGGTTAACCAAGCAATCTCCGCCCCATGTCCCAACGCAATTGGGGTCCCGCAAGGCTCAACACTATCCCCAGATCTATTCAACCTGTATGTCGAACCCCTCACAGACATTCTTCGGAATTCAAAGATATCCTACCACATGTATGCAGATGACACGCAAATATACCTAAAGATCGCCTCCCTTGAAGACATAGATCTACTCAATGAAACACTAAGGATGACGGTACAATGGTTAACTTCCAATCATCTGAAATTAAATGCCCAGAAAACCGAATTCTTGCTAATCTCACCTCCAAGGAGCCACCCAGAAATAAAGGAATGGACCAAATTGGTGACTGCGCTAAACTGCACACCTACCATAGTCAACTCTGCCAAATCACTAGGAATCACATTAGATGAGAAACTCGACATGAAAGCCCACATTAATTCAATGGCAAAAAGTGCCCGCTTCCATTTGAACTACCTAAGAAAACTAAAACCTTTCATCTCAGAAGCAGATCTAAAACTAGCTGTACAATCCCTAGTAATATCCAGGATAGAATATGGATGCTCTACCTTAACTGGCCTACCCAAAACTTCCACAGCACCTCTAAAAGCCTGTCTCAACGCTGCGGCAAGACTCATCACTGGATCTAGGAAATTTGATCATATATCGCCTCACCTGAAAGCACTAAACTGGCTACCTTTTGAGGCTAGAGTTCAAATGAAGATAGCTTGTATTACTCACAAAGCGGTGCACCATAACACCCCAGGATACCTAGCCAAGAAAATTAAGCTATCGGGAGGAAACAGACCAGGGAGAAGCGCCAAGGAGCTGCTGCTGAGACCACCAGCCTTCTTCCGAAAGAAAAAGACTTATGACCGAGCATTCTCTGGAGCTGCCCCCAGAGTCTGGAACTCACTCCCCCCTAGCATTAGGAAGATTCAAAATATTGTACAATTTAAACGTGAAATGAAAAGCCTAATGATGAGTAAATACCTTGCATAGGGAAGCCGATAGATCGCTGGTATGAACTATTTCATTAACGGAAGGGTGGCCTCCACATGAACACTATCGCTGACATGAGACTGACGCCACACACAAGCCTCGGCGGTATCCGCCAAACTATATAATCTATATAACCTCTACCTCAACTTATCGACTGATCATTGTCTCTATCACTTCTTTTTACCATTTCCACATGTGTTTGGAAGATATATAGTTAGACACTCTATATAGCCATAGTCTCTGTTATCTCTTATTTATCTGTTGTATATCGATACCGAATTGGAAATGTATAACCTGCCTCGATGTTAAGCGCTCTGATACCCACGGGTCTTGTTCGCGCTATACAAAACTCTAAATAAATAAATAAATAAATAAATAAATAACTGGCTCGATGAACGTTCCCCTTTGGAAAGGTTTTTGGTGTTCCACCACTGCAGAGAGCGATGAGTGCGACCGTCCACCAACACCAGATCTGTTAGCTGACCTTGAGCCTGGTTCCACTGACGTTATAGACTTTCCTGTAGGGGACGCATCTGGAGTCTTGCATGAGGGACTATGAAAATGGAAGATGCCATCCTCCCTATTAGCTGCATGAACACTCGAGCTGGGAGAGAGTGTTGTGGTTGAAACTTTGTGAGAAGGCTTTGTGTGCTTGATATCCTGGTTGGATTGGGATATGCAAGTGCCTTTAAGGTATTTAATGTTGCCCCTAGGTATTGCTGTATGTGGGACGGTTGCATGTGAGACTTTGGATGGTTTATAGTAAACCCCTAGTCGTGAAGCAGCTGAATTGTAGCGTGAGTGTGTTGTACGCACTGGTTGTACGACTTGGCTTTTATGAGCCAGTAGTCTAGGTAGGAGTACACATGAATATGTTGCCTCCTTAGATGAGCTGCAACTACTGCTAGACAGGCTCTGGGTGCTGTGGTGACTCCGAATGGGAATACCTTGAACTGGTAATGCTGACCTTCCACTACAAACCTAAGATACTTTCTGTGAGAGGTGTGAATGGGAACATGAAAGTAGGCGTCCTTGAGATCTAGAGTCGCAAGGAAATCGCCTTGTTCCAGTAGAGGGAGAACCTGTTGAAGCGTGACCATGTGAAAGTGGTCCGATTGTATGTATAGTTTAGGGTTCTGAGATCTAGGATGGGTCTTAGAGAGCCGTCCTTTTTGGGTCTCGCTGGCAATGCATCCGCAAGGATGCATTTGTCCAGCTGGAGACCAATAGCGATCAGTGTGGGGGGAAGGAGGACAAGAGGGTGTACGAGCTTGGATTGCTTGGATTCGTGTGCGCGAACGCGCACGTCGCGTCCCGCGCCATACACATGCGCGCGCAGACAGACACTCGCTCACACACACACACCCCCCTCCCCCACAGTCACACACACGCACTCCAAGACACATACACACACACATACACAGCCCGCGGCTCCCCCCCCCCCACGCGCGCACACACACATGCTCTTTCCCCCCCCCAACAACCCACTCACCGGCTTTCTTCGTGCGGCGGCTCTCGGCGGCTCTCCTCAGCTGCAGGGCCCGGCAGCAGGACTCTTCTTCCCTCCTTCGGCACCGGGGCGCAGGATAGGCTCCTGCCTGCTCCGGTGCTCCAAACACGGCTCCAATCGCGGCTCTTCCGTGGGAGGCGGGGTAGGCTCCCGCCCTCCTACTTCCTGTTTCCGGTTGTCGCGCCGGCCTGCCTGACTTCCTGGTCGCAGGCCGGCAGAGTGACGGCGGTGATTTGCGGTATTTATTTATTTAGTTATTTATGCATTTTTATATAGCGCGGACTTTACCCGAAAGCGGTATTTATTTATTTATGTATTTATGCATTTTTATATAGCGCGGACTTTACCCGAAGGCGTCAGAGCACTTCACATTAGGAACAGAAATGAAACATAATGAGAAACATTACAAAAGAACAGGTTGCAAAAACATACGTTACTTACATAAGGTAATAGTGACAATTGTGAGCAAACTAAATACATGAGGTAGTAAAAACTATGAGCAACCAAAAATACATGAGGTAGTAAAGGTAATAGTGACAATGGTGAGCAAACAAAATACTTGAATAAAAATTGTGAGCAACCAAAATACATGAAGTAGTAAAGGTAATAGTGACAATCGTGAGCAAACAAAATACTTGAGTAAAAATTGTGAGCAACCAAAATACATGAGGTAGTCAAAAGTGCACAAGAGGAAAAATTGTGAGCAACCAAAATACATGAGGTAGTAAAGGTAATAGTGACAATCGTGAGCAAACAAAATACTTGAGTAAAAATTGTGAGCAACCAAAATACATGAGGTAGTCAAAAGTGCACAAGAGGAAATGAAAGTGACAAGTGTGCAGTTATAAGAGAAAACAGAGTATAATTAGAGGTATAGTCCTGCAATAAGTGCTAGACACTCAGGCTCAGGAACAAGCGTTACATGGGCAAGGTGGCACTTGTGCAAGTATCAAAGGTAAAGACATGTGAGAGGTAGCAGCCGTGTGTTGCAAGGGCAGAGTGGTGTGTGCATGTTACAAAAGGGCACCGAACACCAGTACATGGAAAATACTGCAAAAAGGCAGACCCTCCAATCACAGGCATACACTGGGAAGGCACTTCCATGGTCATGGAAAGTAGAAATTATCAGTAGTGGGAAGTCTTCCTCACAAATAGCAAGAGGACGTGAATTACTTTTGGAGGTGTCTCTGGAGGAGGAGAACTTTGAGGTCCCTTTTGAAGGCCTGGGAGGAGGCGGTGGTCCGGAGCTTTTTTTTGTCCTCTCGCGGTTTGTAAATACAAAACATATTGCATTACAAATGCTATAGGTATCACATTTGCGAAAGTTATAACTATTGGCGTTGTAAATGACGAAGCTATTAATTTAGCTATTTAAAAAAAAAAAAAACATAAATAAAAACTTTGCCATTTACAATACCAATAGCTCAAACTTTCCTAATGCGAGACCTATTGCATTGCAAATGCTTGTTTGGAATGAGGAAGTAAAGCCCTGTGTTTTGTTGATGCAGTGGTACTGGTTCAATTGCATGTTTTTGCAGAAGGGAGATGACCTCTTGTTTGAGCAGTGATAAATGATCTAGTGACATTTGACGCTGCCTGGTTGGTATGTTTGGGGGGGTAGAGGTGAGTTCTAGACAGTAGCCTGATTGAACTATTTGTCTTACCCACCTGTCTGTGGTGATGTTGTTCCAGACAGGAAGGAACTGTTGTATTCTCCCCCGACAGGATTGGAATGTTCCGGGGGGGAGTGGCGGGAAGTCACTGGGTAGGGGTGGAGGCCGACCTGGTGTTGTTGTTTTGCCTCTTCCCTTATTGTTATTGCCTCGGTAACCACCTCTCTGGTAACCTGGTAAAGGTAGACTGGGTGGGAGCTTTGTAAGAAGTGGTAGGGTTGTCAGAGGAGAAGCCTCTGGAGGCGCCTTTGTAAAATGAGCGACAAAAAGAACGTCTGGAAGCTTGCCAGGCTCCCATAGATTTGACTGTGTCTTTTTTCATTTTTTCTTATGAGGAATCTACATTAGGGCAAAATAAATGCTCTTGGTGGAAAGGCTGATTTAAAATAGCAGTTTGTACTTCTGGTTTAAAACCTGAAATGCGTAGCCACGCATGTCTACGCAAAAGTACACTTGTATTGACGGCTCTTGAGGCGGTAACAGCTACATCCAGAGCGCAACGAATGGAGGTGTTAGTAATTATTTTACCCTCTTGTATAAGATCATTGGCCCTGTTTTTATATTTATCTGGTAGGTGTTGCAATAGGGTCTGTAGTTTGTCGTACTGTGCCCTATCATACCTGGCAACAGAGCCTGAGTGTTGGCTATACGCCAAATATTAGCTGCCTGTGACGCTGTTCTTTTTCCTGAGGCGTCTAAGAGCTTGGATTCTTTATCAGTGGGTGGAGCATCTCCTGATGTTTGGGAGTTGGCCCTTTTTCTGGCATTCAAGACTACTAGTGAGTCTAATGGTCCGGGCCTTTAATATAGGCTAGGTCTCCAGGAGCAGCTTTATACTTTTTGTCAATCCTGGGGTTAATAACTCTAGCCCGCACAGGATCTTTGAATACTTCTGGTGCATGCTTAGTTACCCCTTTTAGCATTGGTAAAATTGAGGTGGACCTATGTGAGGTGTCATAAGTGTCCATAAGAAAATCCTCTTCTACAGGGTCTCTGTGTAAGCTAACCCCGTGGTTCTGAGCAGCTCTGTGAAGCAGCTGGTAAAAGCCTATTGTGTCCTCAGGTGTAGAGGGGTATATGTCCTCCTGTGGAACATTAGGAACATCGGGTGTATTATAATCATCACAGGGGTCAGGGGAAGAAGGTGGACTATGATCCCCTAGTGGTTCCTCATGTACTCTCTCCTTCATTAGAAGTATCATCATCATTACCTGGTGGAGATGGTGTAGGAGAATGATGTGGTGGAGGAGGTGGAGGAGGAGAGAGGTGGAGGAGGAGAGTGGTGGAGGAGGTGCTGGTGGAGAAGGGACCCCGAGAGGAGATGTACCAATATCCCTCTTTTTAGGTGATGTGGCTGGTGCAGGTGTATCCAAAGGTCTCTTCTTTGAGCTGAGGGTGAGTTGACCAGTCTTGGGATCCTTGAGAAGAGGCTTTTGTGTTGGATCAGGTATAAAAAGCTCTAGTCAGACCCCCCAGGATATTGCGGCATGGATTAGGGAATTTAGCGGCACAAATATGGAAATTTAGCGGCGCAAATGTAGAAATTTAGCGGCATTTTGCCGCACTTTATTTTACTCATAAGCATTCATTTTCAGCCTGAAATCAATGGAAACTCTTTTAGAAGAGTATTCCACTTTGAAATAGGCTTGCAGCTTTAGGATGGACTCATGCCCGCTCCTGCTCAAAACATTACCTAATGTATTTGAAGTGGTCTTTAAATACAGGGACGTGCCCAGAGATGAATGGTGCTACCCTTGGCAGGTGTGAAACCAGGGCCACATTTTTGCATACCAGGGCCAATTTGTATTGCAATCCGACCCTAGAAAGCTGTAGGCAGTGTCAAGTTCAAAGATTCAAATCTCATTGAGGATAACCCAGCTTTTCATCCTTCTCATGTTTTCAAAATGAGTGCCAGTTATGTAGGCAATAACAACACCTTTTATTTACTTTGATAATTACAGCAAGATTGCATTGTTAAAGGCTGATAGGGGTACTATATTGCATTGTTAAAGGCTGATAGGGGTACTATATTAACTGCTAAATACGTTTGTGCTTACTGATTTCAGTTATTATCCATTTCAATGAAGGCCCTGTTCTCTAGTAATGTCTCCATAGCTCAGTCTACTTAATATGCTTTCACTGCCATGCATATTTAAAATGTGGGTATACGTATACGCCTTTGCTCATGTAGTCTGTGGCTGTGGTTTCATTCCTAAATCCAGCTGTAAATGTTATTTGAAACATGGATCAACAGACTCGAGTTTCTCTGCAGAACGATCTGCAGCGTAATTCTTTAAATAACCAATTGATGAGGATATACTGTGTAATGCATTTTAGCTTGTTCGAGGGCTCGGTGGAAAAAAAGATGACTCATTTAACATTTGTATAGAAGATTGATAGCGATGCAAATGTATTTTTACTAAGGAAACAATCTATTATGGAAAGAAGATTTACGGATTAACAATCAAAATATTTCCTCACATTTAAAATATCTGTGCCATGTATCTGGTTCACATATTTCAAATTTCGCAGGCAGTTTTGTAAAAATCGCAGCATTTTTACAAAACTGCTGATTTCGCAATTTTTTTGCAAATCGCGAAATCGCGAAATCCTGGAGGGTCTGTCTAGTGGCGTAGGCTGCTCTTTGGGCACCGACTTTCTCTGTTTGCTAGACTTATGAGGCACTGGTTCCGGTATGGTTTTGTGGTGCTTTACCGGCTCTGTAGTTGATTTTGGAGCTGGTTGCTTCTTCGGAACCGAGGGTTTTTCGGCTCCGGAGGACGTGGATCACGAGTCTTAGGGGTTGGCTTTTTACTCGGCTCTGGGTGTTTCGGAGTAGATGGTACGGTACCTGCGGGTTTCGGTACCGAATGCTTGGATGGTTCATGCCGGTGGATTTCGGTACCGGGTGCTTGGATGTGGAGGCAGCGATCTGCAATGAGGATGAAGATGGTTTCTTTTCGGTGCCGGTGTTTCGGTACCAACAGCAGGCTGGCTCGAGCCCGAGTCGCCTGAAGGCTTAATATGATTCTTTGCCTGGCCCGGGGGCGGGGCATTGGAAATAGTGTGTCGGTGTGCACCTGAGTACGAAGGAGAAGGTGTGACCGAAGCCTTTTTTGATGTTGTACGGAGGGGGTCGGGGTCGACGATCTTACTTACGACCCGCTCTTCGATGTCGAATTCCTCTACTTCGGATTCGCTGCCGAGGATTTGCTCTCCTGTTCCGGTACATCGACGCCTTCCTGGAAGATGTCAGGGATTGGAGTCGAGGATCGAGCCATTTTTCTTCAAGCTCGATGATCTTGAATGGTCTTCTTGGAGCGGAAGGAGGCACAATCTTCACAGTCTCTGGCCTCGTGCTCCGGTGAAAGGCAGAGGTTACACACCTCATGCAGATCGGTGTGGGGAAACTTCGACCCACACTGAGGACACTTCTTGAAAGGAGTCCTTTCCATGAGCCAGATACCAAGGCCCAAGTAGGCCCGAAGGCCCTCGTCGACTATTGGAATCGAGGACTTCAAATTTGTTGAGATGCGCGTCAACTGGAATCGCGATCGAGACAATACCGTCGAAAGGGTGAAGGATTGCGCATCGAAAATAGAATCGGTAACGGTTTCCAAACCGGAGCGCTACAAGTACATCCAAACCCAATGACGGAAAAAAACTATCTGAAGATGGAGTCAATGCCCATGCGCACTATGGTCCTCAGGAGGAGTCACCTATCTTGTGACTTCCAAAGACTTTTCCAGGACAATAACAAAGTGCAAACATCCGAGCCCAAAACCAGATGGCGATCTATGCACAGTGTGTAATCTGCAGCTCATATGCCTCGAACCTAAGGTTTACTAATGCAATACTTTGAATAAACATATTATTTATAATGGATTGTGTCTTTTTACTTTGTTCATTGCTAACACAAAGTTAGATTTTCATATTCAACACTTAGGGTTAGCATGTGTATAAACACTCCCAAAGTTTACCAATAAGTGTACACAACATTTAGAAAAAGAAATCTGCCTAGATCAAAAAAATCAAGCACACGGGGAGAGGTTTGGATTAGGGTCCAAATCTGCTAGCTTCATAATCAACAACTTAGCAACAAGAGCAATCATCTCCTGCAATTAAAAAAAAGTGAGGGTGCAAAACGCAAATGAGACAGAGACAAAACATCAAAGATTAGCAAACAAAAAAGTTGGCATTTGGATCAAAGCGGTATGGTAATTACAGTTTTACTCCTTCACTGTACATGCTTGGTAAACCATACACAAGTGAAAGGCAATAAAGGAACCCATGCTAAAGATCAAATCCCAGGTTTATCAAAAACATACTGCATAATTGTCCACATTGGTGCATAGAATATTAAGTGGATGTATGCATACATAAACCTGTATTGACAGCACAATCAGGTGGCAATATTGTTCAATGAAAAAATTCTGTCATCTCAACAGATACATCCCCATGTCAATTGCATACTTCGTTGGTTAGACTATTTTTGAAGCTATAGTAAAATTATACATCACAACAGATTGTGTTTCACTATTTTCAAGGGCAAAGTTCTAAGCATTTTTGTATTAAACTAGATAATTCAATACATCTCCTGGAATTCCACCTGGTTTCCCAAATATGTAACATTAAAAAGGATCCACAATTATCTTACGGAGATACACACAACTACAAAACAGTGTACACCATTTATTTTTTCAACAATATTTTCTTCTGGCAGTGCAAAACATTCAGTCAACTAACATATATTGTATTGAAAGATATATCAATATTGTGGTTTTCATACATTTCAATTCAAGACAATAATATTAAATTACTCACCAGTTGAATTAGCTGCATCTGATCCCTGGAGTCACTCAACTCTTCTTTCATCAAATCCAATTCTTGTTTTTTCTCTGAAAAGAATTCAGTAAAGGTAAACACTGAGGATAGATATTTGGCCACAGATAGGCTTATTGTGTAATGAGGAGGCAACACATTGATAGTAACGTGATGTCAGAAAAGTCGAATCAACAATCAAAGTATATTGGAGGCATTATATGTTGTTGCTCAGCTACAGAAAACTATAAATCATCCTACACCAGAGACAGAAACAGGAAGAAATGATAGAAGATTAAATGAAAATAACATTTATAAAGCGTGACAATCACACGGGGGTTTCTAGGCGCTAGGCAGACAATAATGCTAAGAGGATATGGAAAAAGACAGTTATTTGTGGTTTTTAGATGTTTCCTACAGTCCAATAGATTTGTCTTAATTTTAAGTTCTGTTGGGAGAGAGTTCCACAGCCTAGATGTGCAAACGATGAAGCCTCTCCACACCAATTGCCTTTTTTAAATCTGGGGATTATAAGAATACTGCTTGTGGACGAGCATAGAGGACGAGAAGGAATGTAGCGTTGAAAACGCTGAATCAAATAGTCTGGGCCGTCAGCTTGTTAAGCTCTGAAGGCAATACAGAGTGCCTTAAATTGAATAAGTTTATCAATAGGGAGCCAGTGTCGGAGAATCAGTGCTTGGGAAGCTGATTTCCGTTTTGTAATGTCCAGTAGTAGCCATGCCGCTTCATTCTGTAGCGTTTGTAATATTTGAAGAAAACGCTTTTGGATATTGTTGAAGAGAGCGTTGCCATAGTCTCCTTTGGAGGAGATAAGAGTTCTGACTACCCTCTTTTGTAGACTTGCTGAGATATAAGGCAACACTTTCCTTAGAGTTTTCAGGATGAAGAAGCATGAGGAAGTCCTGGCCAGCACTCTCCCCAGCAGCTCTGAGTGCAGCATCACTCGCCTCTGCTCCAGAGCCCTCCCGCCTTCTGGGTTTGAGTCGGCAGCCCGCCGCCTCCGCACAGTGTACCTTTCTCCACCTGGTCTTCTCATGACTTTTGCTGGGAGACTCGTTTAGTTTAAATTGAAAGTTTATTTCTTGTACTTAATTTAAAGTGTGTTGCTTACTCCACTGTTCTATTTTCCGGTAGCACTTTCCCCACTGTTGCTGCCCCTCCCACCATCAGTGCCCCGCTCCCGCCTCCAGTCCCGCCCCCTCCCCTACTTAATGGCAGCCGCTGCGGGGCAGCGCGTGTGACACCTAGAACTCCGGTCTAGGACAACACCATCCCCAGCAGCTCCGCATGCAGCAACACTCGCCTCTGCTCCAGAGCCCTCCCGCCTTCTGGGTTCGAGTCGGAAGCCCGCCGACCCCGCACAGTGTACCTTTCTTCACCTGGTCTTCTTAGGACTTTTGCTGGGAGACTCGTTTAGTTTAAATTGAAAGTTTATTTCTTGTACTTAATTTAAAGTGTGTTGCTTACTCCACTGTTCTATTTTCCCGTGGCCTTTTTCCCTCCGCTGCTGCCCCTGCGGCACCTCCCACCATCACAGCCCCTGCCTCCCCACCTCCAGTCCCGCCCCCCATCCCCTACTTAATGGAGGCTGCTGCACGGTTGCGGCGCTAGCGCGCCTCCGGCGTGCCGCTAGCACGCATCTGGCACGCCTAAGGCAAGCCCGTCTGCGAGCAGACCGTGACCAGCGCCAGAAACCCTGTCGCTCCTAAACCCTACCGCTACGATTCCACTACCCTCCACGCACTCAATCCCAGAAGACACACTGACTGCGAAAGATCCTCGCCGAACACCACCAATGGACAGTTCTCGTGCAGATCCTGCCACAGATCCTTCACCATCGACAAAACCCCCACAACCGCAGAAGGCCCGCCTGGCGTCCGCTTCAGCCACACCACCCAGCCCCTCTAGATGGACCACCGCTGCGTCCACTTCACCTTCAACACCACCTCCGCACTCAAGCCCGCCCCTCGCCTGCCACAAAGGAACTGGAGCAAGGTCACAGAGGAACACCTCAACACCACCCTCCTCCAAGACCCAGTGCCCGACCGACACCAACTCCGCAGCCATGGAATTTCACAAGATGGTGGCCAGCAGAAGAGCAAAATAGCATGGAAAGAAAATGACTCTCTCCGCACAAACGGATGCCTGTGGTGGACCAGAAAGTTAGTAGAAAGGGTTGGAGGATAAGAGTTCCCAATTGGGAAGCAGCGAAACAGCGAGAGAAGTCGGCCCCAAATTGGACGGCTATACAGGTAATGGCCACAAGTAACAATAAAATAAAGTTTACAAACTAAAAACAATCTCTTAAGTGCAAGTGCTGTAATGATCAAATAAACAAGAGATCTACCAGGTGACGGTATGCTTCAGCTGTAAATACATTATTGTGAATACACTTTAAACTTACCAAAGATATTCAGGAGCGGGAAAGAGATGTCGCAGGGATTCCGTTCTCATACAGAACTGTGCATAGAGACTTGGAACCTCAGTGAATTAGGGTGTGCCAAAACTCACCTTAGTACCCAAAATCCCCTACCAGACTAGCTACAGTGTCTCATTGGTTATTACAAACTCCCAATGTTTAGACAAACCAGAACATGGACTTAGAATACCTCAGGTAACGTGGAACACATGAACACTCTTTTGTTATACAATCATTTCAATACAGAACAAGGATTAAATGAAGACGCGTGCACATTTGAAATGTTTATTTTCTAATGCAGTGTTCTCAAGCGCAGTAACTTAGCTAATACAAGCAAACATATTATAAGAAACAAAGTAATCGGCATAGTTACTAGTCCATAGAATACAAAGGGTGAAAGCATGTTAAAATGCTAGAGGGAAGAAGGCTAAAAGTCACCTAATTCTCACCCTCCCTTGCTAGTATATTATATTATATCTAAGAAGGTCTCTTTGGGTTTTAGCAGGGCGGCCCCATACCTCAGATCCTAGTGGTAAGGGATCACATCATCTTCCACCAGCTCTCTGCATGCGAAGCACAATCAAGTGGGTGTGTGTGTGTGTGCTCTGTGTAATGCAATATAAAAACGTGCCTAAAGCCAGAATTTGGCCGCAGCTGCATGTATGTTATGTCTAGGAACGTGCGAAGATCAGACCTCATAACCACTACTGTGTTGAGATATCCTTGAAGGATTCAGCACTCACTGTACAGACACAGCTCACCAAGCAAAGCTGATATCAGAGCAATAACATATTATTCTCGTGTGGAGCAAAACATTCTACTAGGCTCAAAGCTAAAGTGACAATTATGTGTCGTGTGCAGAAGCAGCAAAAAGGTAAAATGGCGTTTAAACTCCTAATAAGCTCATGCTAACTTAACACAGTGTGTAGGCAAAGCATATCTATATGACACCCTCCCTTGATCAGAGCACTGATAAGATAAGATAAGGGGAACATATTTGAAATGCAGAGTTCAAGAACGACAGGCAGTTCAAATTCGAGTAAGTGAAAAAATAATGTTTTTGGTCACTTAAAAAAACCAAAATCTCATAATCATGACAGATTAGTGTTCACCGGAATCAAAGTCAATAGGTCTGGGGCTCAAAAAAATGTCCAATCAATGAATCGACAGACCTCAGTCTAGCACTGAATAGGCAAAATAAGCAGCAACAGCTTCCAAAAGGAAGTCACTGTTCCCATCCGAAAATAATTCATCCATCCAATTCAATAGTGGGAAAGAACATACATGCTCTTCAATTACCTGAGCCTCTAGCACCATCAGAGGGCAACTCGGTGGGTTTTCGATGAAGCTGTGTGCCAAGAAATCTTGCGCCGCTGCGAATATATTCCAACGACCCAGCATTCCATGCATCGCTGCAAAGGCCATAATCCCTCCGTCAGAACAAAGCAGTTCATGAGCAACTAAGGGGCTCATGAGCTGGTTATAATCCACCTCGGGAGACACCATATTGCAGAGACACAAATCCAGGGCCCAGTCGAAATCGCAACTCAGGCAATGAAAGACAGGTTGGACACATGTAAAATAGGAAAATCAAAACGATAATCCATAAGCTGCACTTAAGGTGGCGAGCGGCAACGTACCATGGTATTCAAGCATCCTGTTGCGAAACAGTGCCAGCCGCGACAGCTCGTCTTGGAACACAGGATGTGCATCCATTTTTAATAAAACAAAACAGTAATAGAACGCCTGCAGCTAGCGCCAGTAAAACGGGAAATCCACCAAATAAGCTGGAAAATGTAGAATGAAAGAAGGCAGGAATGACCCCAAATATATGTTGAAATGAAGTCACAAGATCGCTGCTAACTACTTTAAAACGTGCGCCAGCGCCGTTGTGGAGGATGCATTGAAGATTGTGTGAATCAGTTCCCTGAAATGCAATGGTAGGTCAGTATTTAATAAAGCATGCACCTCTGTGCGGGGGTTAGCTACGTGAAGGACAAATGTTTCACGAGCAGATGTCAGGGCAACTTCTTTTTGGGACAATAGAGCTCTTATGCGACTCATCTTATTGAACTCTGCTTCCAAGGTCGGAATCCTCGGCCACATCCAGTTTCCCATGCGTGGGTGGATACATCACATTTTTACAGCAAACCACACGTTCACGGACTGTAACGACATAAGCAATGCCTTTTATTAACTCACAGCAATCCTCATTGTTTAATACTAAATAACTCCCATTTGCCAGTAATGTGAATGTGGGAACGATAGCGGGCACGGGGGTACCTTTCAAAACACAGGCTAAATTAGGCTCGTTTTGATTACAAGAGCCGTGTAATTGGATATGTCTACACATTAATGAGTGATCCGGTGTTTCAGTGCATTCTTCGCCTTTCAGATGAACTTCCTTGCCCTCCCTAAGGCATCTGTATGTAAAAGGAAGCGACCAGGCTTCATGGAGATAGGAGCTAGCAAGAGGCTCGTATCTACCAAAGGCAAAATACTTCATACAATTTTTAAATAAAAAAAGAGCAATCGGTAGAGTTATTAATCCGTGGATAAGCCACTTTGCAGTAGTGGCCTCTGCCACAGAAAATTGTAAAGATTCCAAACGTTCAATATGTAACATGGAAAAAGAAGCATCCTTCATTGAAAGTAAACGTTGCTTATCAGTCAAATTAAACGGGGAAAATAGAGAAGAGGTATTCATGTAATGCCATGGAACTTTCCCGGCCTTGAGTGTCTGCAGGGTCCCCGCAAACTGCATAACAGAACGCAATTGATTTTGACCATGATATAACACAGACACCTCATCTTGCACAATATCAACAACAGATGACACAAAATTGTCCAACGTGTACATGCGGGAAAAAAGCGTGTTAATGCTATTATCTACCACAGCAAGCACTTTTTCTAAATTAGCCTCATCTATAGCCCTAAGGCGGGTAGCCGCCTCAATCTGGGATGTTCTCCAGAGTTCGTTATAAACAGCATATATCCATTGTTTAGATCTACCTTAAGCCGGGCCTTTTATGAAATCATTCAGATCAACATCGTCAGTCAGCTTAGATAAATGCAGTTTAACTGACACCAAGGTAGAATGTTTGAGCCAATTCTGACATAATTTGCCTACTGAATAGGAAGTTACAGAATGCTCACTCTCAAACCGGGGATCGACCCTGACCTGTGTAAAGCCTTCAGCTAAACCTAGAAAACGATGTTGGCACGAGTCAGCACTTCTGTGCCAGAGCAACCAACCATTGGGATCCAAACTGGATATGTTAAAGGACGAATTTAGCAACAGGGTTTGCAATTCTCTGATCGAAAATTTTGTAGGATTACCCCAACCTGAATATTCTTCCAAATCAGGGAAGGAAGGAGTATTCAATTTTTTAGAAGTAGCCAATCGAAAGCATGTTGTCTGTGAAATGGTAGAATTAAAAAACAACATATGATTCGGGATGAGACATGCACGGTGCAAAGCCTCAGTACCTTGTACCTGCCAACTTTTAGAACCCTAAACAGATTTAAGATTCAACTGTTTCCTTCCACAACTCGTAGCCTCAAACAGCTAGCTGGTCTTGAAAGGACTTCGAGTACAATAATTTTGTATCTGTAAGTCTAACCTTGGACATGGACTTTTCTGTCATTTTAAAATGAAATGATGTGGGATTGGACTGATTAAAATCAGTAAAATAAGTGTACTTTTTCAAAAAGGTACTCGAACTGCCTTGTATAGGAGCCGGACAATGTTCCCATTGTGTATAATTCACAGTGCTCCTCCTGGAATTAGTTTTATGTAGGTAGTGGTTACCAAAGTGTAGGTAACAAAATAAATCACCATAATTAGCAGATTCTAAATACAAATCTTCAGCATCAAAGGCAGCATAATATTTCAAATCAGAAAACAATGCTTCTACGGCCTGAACATCCCAATCATCAGCACATATGTTTTGTTTAACTACATCCCCCATGTTAACTCTAAGCACATTAGGGACATTGATACCCTCAGTGGGGCCATGTATTTGAAATTTAACAGCATCCCATACAATCCCATCCAGGACAGGCCAAGCAGTGAGTATTCTGTACTGCACAGGTACGGCAATGCGAGTTCAAATGCCGGTAATCCAATACCAAACGTTACGATCCGTCAGGCTTGGTCACAGTAAAAAGAGGGTTATTCATCGGTGACACACATGTTTCAATCACTCCTTGATATTCCAATTGTTCAAGGATTTCTGCGACGGAAGCTTTAGCTTCGCGTCTAATGGGATATTGAGGTTGAGGCTGTGGCCTAGACCGCAAAGGAATCTCGTGGTGTGGGGAAAATGTATCCCAACCACAGTGTGTACGGTACAAAGCCGGTGCAATGGCTTTAGCCCACTCTTCTGCAAAATTCAGCGCATGCTTCTTCGAGACAGTGTGCGCGAAACTTGGGAGGATTACCTCCTCCCCTCGTGGAGCCGCGAGCACAAAAGGTGGGGGCCAGTCAGCCTCCGCTAACAAAATGTCATAGGTAGTCATAAGATTTTCCCAAAATACCCCCTTTATGGTATGTTGTATGTCACCTTCAATAAACAGGACTATTTCATAAAGTCTATCAGGGGGAGCTACTCTAGTATCAGCTGTCTCCACAACAAAATTATGGTCAGTCGCTGTCTCCTTCAGTAGTGGACGCAGGGCCTCTCGCACTATGGTAATCTTCGCCGCGCGGTCCAGCAAGGTCAGAGACCATGTCTGATTCCGATGCTGCGTTCTCACTATCTATGGCATATCTCGCTGTTAATGCGACTTTCTTTTTCTGAAACTGGCGTCTTTTCGGTGTAGATTCGTCCTGCTTGCCTTTACAGTCTTTTGGGCGGGCTGGTCGCGTCCCTGCTGGCCACCCCGACCCCTGCCGCCACCTCCACCACCGGTCGATGAGGCTGATGAGTCCTGAAAAGAACGAGGAGAGCGTTGATCAGAAACCTGAAAACGATCAGGTGATTTTATCGTCGCGCAAGTCATAAATACGTTCTGGAGGCGCAGGAAAATGGAGATGCAGGACGAGACTCTTGTCTCAGCTGTTGTTGTTTACCCTGTTTCTGTTTTTTCGGTCAATTTTGTTTTTGGGTCTTGGGCTGTTCGTCAGTTTCTGACTTCTGCCCTTGGGGTTGTTTTTTCTCTTTAGTAGAAAAAGGCTTGAGACCCACGCTATTGCGGCCCATGGTTTTATAAGCCGCCACAATAATCCTTGCTAACTGCCGGGGTTTCTCGACATCGGGAATCGCCTGCAAAGCATTGGCCACCTGAAAGTTCACCGCATCTCCCTTGACATTTGCAAGAATGAGATCGGAAACTAGGGCGTGGCTTGGACGCGGAGGGTAATGGCTGCGTGAGCTCGGAGCTCCGCGCCCGATCCCCCGGATTAATCCTGCAAACGGGCGCTGAAAGGCCTGGGACCGCTACCCCGAGTGAGCGGAGCCTGCACTGAGTGTGGGGACCGTCCCAGAACCGAATACGGAGCCCGCCAGGCGGAGTTTGCCGGCGGGCGCGGACCGACACTGAAACTGCGCAGCAGACAAGATGGCGGACTCAGCCGGGGCTGAAAGACCCTAAACGCTGCATGGCGCGAAAGAACCGCCGGTTACGGACGGTGGCCGAGCGCTGTGTGCGGACCTCCAGAAGCAGCAGGAGGGACCCTTCGGAGGCGTTCCTGACGCCTGAAGAGCCGATCCCGGCCGCGCCGAACCTCGCCACTGACGGAGCACGTCTACTAAATGGCGGCGGAGTGACCCCCCACCCACCGATCCAGGCTGAGCCTAGCGATCGCGGAGGCACATGATCTGTGGCCCGGAGCCGCTGGAGGACGGAGGTACTGGTCTGGCCGGGGGTGGCGTTGAGGGATCGTGCGCCTGCTGGAAGCCTGAAGGCGGACGCGGAGGCTAGGAGTGCTCTCTGGGCTCCCGGTGGTGGCGGAGACTACTTCCTAAGGCAGTGGAGCCGGCTGGTGGGAACCGCGATAGCTGTTGGAGGTGGCGGAGGGTGCCCCTGTGCAGGAGCAGCCGGCAGTGGAGCTGTGAGGTGGGCGGGCGGAGGGCCCCTGCACACTCCTCGACGGAGAGCCCGCCCGAGTCCAGCCCTGCATTGAGGACTGGCGAGCAGCGAGCGTGCTGTCCCGGCGCCCGCGAGGAGCACAGCCCGCATGAGCTCACTGCTTGGGAGCCACAGCAATAGCCTCCTGCGAGACTTGCGGACTGCTGGCCGAGAGTGGGGAATCTGCAGCGGACCACTTACGTGGCACTGGTGGCGAGGTGCGGAGCAGAGGGTGCCCCTGGGCAGAGGAGGCGGCTGGCTGTGGACCGATACAACTAGCGGGCGGAGGGCTCCGCAGAATCAGGGAACGGGACCTGTGGCGGAGCACTGGCGCGGCACTGGAGGCGAGGCGCTATCCTTAACGGAACGCTGCTGATCTGAGGGTGTTGACCTCGGTGTGCATAGCCTAGAGAACTGGGTGCCTCTGGGTCAGTAGCCGCATCCCTGATTGAGACGGTGCGGGGGTTCTGCTGGGAGCCGCTCTTCGAAGCCGACGACACCCGCAGGGAGGTGATCGAGCAGACTGGTGCCGGAGCTCCGCCTGGCGGTGGCCATGGGGAAGCCGACCAAGAGAAATGAGGGGACGACGCCACCGGAGACTTCGGATGGTGGCCAAACGGGCCAGACGGACCTGCAACAACTTCAAGACCGGATACTGGAGGCCATCGCGGCGACTAGGGACGCCCTACAGCAGGACATCGCGCAGGTGACCTCGGGGCTGGGCCTTCTCCACGCCGAACACGACAAACTCAAAGACCGAGTGAAAAATGTGGAGACCACCCTGCAGGAACTGTCCCCAGCCCATAAATCAACGGAGGGAAGGCTCGCGGACGCCCTTGATCGCATACAGGCGCTGGAAAGGAGGGCCGAAGATGCGGAAAACAGGAACAGGCACAGCAACATCCGCATAGTGGGTATGCCTGAAAAATCAGAAGGAGGGGACATGGTCGCGTATCTGGACACCTGGCTGAAAACGGTGGTGGCCCCCGAGGGCCTCTCCCCTTTCTTCACGTTGGAGAGAGCCCACCGCGTCCCGACCAGACCCCTTAAGCCGGGACTGCCGCCAAGACCGATCATCGCCAAATTGTTACATTATAGAGACAGAGATGTGCTCCTCCAGAGGGCCCGTGATGTAGGGCCGTTTCAAGTAGAGAACAGCAGGGTGACATTGTTCCCCGACTTCGTGTTTGAGACACAGAAGATGAGGGCCTCTTTCCTATCTATCAAGAGAGAACTGAGAACTGAGGGCATTCAATACTCTCTACTGTTCCCGGCAAAGCTTCGAGTTGTGGTGGACGATAAGTCGATCTTTTTCTCCACATCTGCCGACGCCTGGTCGTGGTGGGACTCATACAAAGCTGGTACGGATGGCGCTAGGATTCAAGAGGATAGAGAGAGAAGACCGGCACGAGTGCGAAAATCGCAGAGGCTGCGTGGGAAACGGAATGGAGCGGGAAAACCCACGGCGGCCCAAACGGATGCGGAACGGAGAGCTGCATTGCAGGCGGTGGAGTCGCTGTCGAAGGACGAGGTTTCTTCTGCTAAGCGGGACACAGATTCAGAGGGCCAGGTCTCCGGCACGGAAACGGACCAATCGGACACGCTCGGCGCCGGTGGCCCGCTGGTAACACCGCAGACCTCGGATGAGATCCTGAGCCACTGACGTGAGGGCGGAGAGCGTTGGACATTCTATGAGTAAGAGGGGGCCCCGGGGGGGATGAGGGGGGTGAACTCAGGGCCGCTGCGTCAGCACTGACATGGGGGGGGGATCTATGGGCGCGGGGGGGGGGGCGAACGCGACCGCCGCCTAGTCTTGGCCACACCTCATTGGCCCTTAAGGCATCCACGGTCACGACTGTGGAATAGTTGGGAGTGCGGGGAGTTGCTTGAGTTTGGATGGGTTCCGATGCACCACTGTTGGGGCCTGTTCTGGGGAGGGTGGTTTTGGGAGTTGGGGGGGTGTTTAGATGTTGGACACAGGTTCAGATTGCGCGCTGGCAAAGTGCGAGTTTTAGTAATGTTGGGGACGGTTGGGGGACTTTCACCACTACAATAGGAACGATCCGTCATAGCACGATGCGTCACCTCATATGGGACAATGGCTAATGCGGGGGTATTACGGTGCATAACCTGGAATGTTCGGGGGCTGCACACAATGTCGAGGAGACACAAAATACATGCTTATTTGAACCGCAGAGGGATACATATCGCATTTCTCCAAGAAACCCACCTCACGAAACAAGAGGGAATTGCACTACAGAGAAGATGGAGGGGGCAGTTATACTACACTACTTACTCAGCATATGCTAGAGGGGTCTTGATCTGGATACGTGCCGGGGTCCCTTTTCAGGCTATAAAACATGTCACCGATGCGGAGGGGAGGTATGTGGCAGTGGAGGGGAAGCTCAGGGGCAAGGACATAAAGTTATGCAGTATCTATGCACCGAACACTGAACAGCTACACTTCTTGGCGCGTCTCTCTGGTACTCTAGCACATTACTTAGCTGGCCAGGTTATACTTGGGGTTGATTTTAACGCCGTAGCGGACATCGCCTTGGATAGGTCACACCCGCCCCTCCGCGAATCCCCTGTACACCGACTCACGAAAGGCAGGCTGGATTGGCAGAGACGCTGGGGGCTCATAGACGCCTGGCGGCTGCAACACCCCATGGACCGAGATTACTCGTTTTTCTCGGGACTACATGACTTGCATGTGCAAATCGATGCACTCCTGTGCTCTCCGCTTGTGATGCCATTTGTAACGAGAACCGAATACCTCACTAGAACGCTGTCGGACCACAATCCTGTGCTGCTGTCCTTAAACTGGATGACGGAGCCTCCATGTGTACCCACATGGCGCTTACGACCGGAGACACTGGACGATCCATTGTTTCACGAGGCGCTGCAGGATGGTATCACACGCTATTTTGAGGACAATGAGGGGTCCACGGCCTCTAGAGCGATGGAATGGAACGCCTTTAAGGTGACTATAAGAGGCCAATGCATAGGCAAACACGCGGGTGTGCGCAGGGTTTTGCAGGATGACCTGTCTAGGGCTGACGATAACTTGAGGGAGGCCGAGAAGGCGAGACCGGGTTGCCCTGAAAAGCAAGGAGAGGTGGACCGGGCTAGAGAAGCGGTGGAGGTGGAACGCCTCCAAAGCTTCGACCATAAAGCTTATCTGCTGAGAGCGCACACTGAAGGGGATAAGTCTGGGACGCTACTAGCGTGGCTAGCTAACCCCGATAAACGGAGAACGCCGATACTAGCCATTAAAAGGCTGGACGGGCAAATGGAGCATACCCAACCTGGGATACTAGAGGTTTTTCAGCAATTTTATGGGACCGTATACAGGAGTGCGCTGGCAGGGCGGGGTGCCGACATTGATGGTTACCTAGAGGACCTACATTTACCTCGATTGCAACAGGAGCAGGCGGAGGATCTGGGTAGAGACATAGAGAGCAACGAAATTAGAGCAGCGATAAAACACATGGCCCGCAATAAAACGCCAGGGCTTGATGGCCTACCCATTGAATTCTATAACAAGTATTCGGACATCCTCGTACCCCGCCTCCAAGTGGTGTACAATGAGGCCAAGTCGAGGGGCTGTCTCCCGCAGGCTATGCGGGAAGCATTGGTGATCCCATTATTGAAGCAGGGAAGGGAGAGTGATGATCCGGCCTCCTATAGACCGCTTTCTATGCTAACTACAGACTATAAAATCCTGAGTGCCATACTTGCGACCAGGTTGCTGCAGCATATGCCTACCCTGATACACCCGGACCAATCTGGGTTTATCCCGGCACGCAACACCACCATAAACATTAGAAGACTCGTTCGGCTGCTGGCGGACCCTTGCGTGTCAGCCCCGACGCCTCTGGTGCTGTCCATCGACATAGAGAAAGCTTTCGACAGTCTAGAATGGGAATACCTCTACAAGACCATGGGGAAGTTTGGTCTGGGGGAGGGCTATGTAAGATGGACCAAGGTGCTGTATGATGCGGCGATGGCTGGGGTGCGGGTGGGCCCTCTGGTATCGCGGCAGTATCCAGTTGAGCGGGGAACCAGACAGGGCTGTTCACTGTCGCCCCTGTTGTTCGCTCTGGCGATTGAGCCTCTAGCGGCGAAGGCGCGGACAGGAACCCATTTTAGTGGTCTGGATAGCAGTAGAGGCATGCAACATATATCGCTTTATGCGGATGACTTGTTGCTCTTTCTCGAAAATGCGGAGGAAGCATTGGAAGGAGCAGAGGAAATGTTAGCAACATTTGGTAGGATATCGGGATTACAGGTGAATTGGTCAAAGACATGTCTGTTCCCACTGCGCCGGGGTATACCGCAGCCGCTTCACAGACTGCGGCTGAGGTGGACCCCCACCTGTCTGAAGTATCTGGGGGTGTACATATCATGAGACAGCTGATATGTTGGAGGGTAACATTGGAAGATGTATAAGATCTCTACGTGGTAGTATGGAGTTTTGGGCCACTCTACCGCTGTCGCCGATAGGCCGTATTTCCCTACTGAAAATGATCACATTGCCGCGTCTGCTTTACTACTTCCGCACCCTGCCCATCTGGGTGCCCAGCTCGGTATTCCGACGGCTGCGTTCACAAATCACTTCCTTTATATGGAACTCGGGAAGGTGCAGAGTGGCATTGGCAACGCTCGTACGTCCGAAGGACGAGGGCGGGCTAGCCGTACCGGACTTTGAGCTATATTATCTCGCGGCTCAGTTGCAGATCTTCACGCAGGAGGTGGCAAGAGCCTACCGTGGCCCGGAACCGGAAAGGGAGAGGGGGACGCCGCGGCACGTACAACTCTGCAACAGAAGATCGCCCTCACGGGCTTAACTCCTGAAGAACAAACGTTCCACCTATGTTGGAACCGTTCGCGGCGCCGGGCGGGCCCGCGGCACCATTACGCCCCTGAAATCCCGCTTGGTATGGTGACGGCGCTCCCACATGGAGGCGATTGGTCGCAGCTACAACAATGGGAGGCGGCGGGGCTGCAGGTGCTTGGTGATTTTTTCGAGGACGGAGCGCTGATACCCTACCAGGCCCTGCAGGAGAGATTTGACCTACCGCGAGGGGGCTATTTGTTGCACGCAGCGGTGACGAGGGCCATCCGAGCGCACTGGGAGGGAGGCTTGACAGAACCGACCACCACCACCATGGCATGCCAATATGCAATGATGGCGGCGGGAACTTATAAAGCAGTAACGTGCCTGTACTCCAGAATGCTGAGGGAAAACCTACCGCCACTCACAACACTTAAATCCAAGTGGGAAGCAGCTATTGGTAAAGACATACCAGACACCACCTGGGCCCAGTTAGTACGACGAGCTAGTAAGAGCACGAGAAATGCGAGATTCCAACAGATCCACTTCTACATCTTACATAGGGCCTACATGACGCCGGGGAAAATCAAGAGATACTTTGGGACGTCTGAGGTGGGGTGCCCGCGCTGCTCCCTCGAAGGGGCGGAGCTGGACCACATGCTGTGGACTTGCCCAGAACTGCATGACTATTGGCAGGCGATAGGGGAAACGCTTAATGAGATCACCGACAGAACAGTGACCTTCGATATGGCGACCTGCATATTACACTGGTTCCCGCACACACCTAGGAATAAAACCACTAGTAAATTTATAGACTTGGGACTGCTGCTGGCTAAGAGAGAAATCACGAGAGTATGGAAGGCGAGGGTGGCTCCCACACATAGAAAATGGGTGCATGAGCTCCTAAAATGGGCTGCTTGTGAAAGCACTTTCCGATACCAAGCAGCCCGGAAACGACTAGATGACAGGGCTACAGACGCGGCTGCAGCGTGGGAGGCGATAGTGCAGGCGTTGCGAGACAGTACACTGCAGGAGGGCGGGGAAGATATGGACACACGGAATGGCAGCCCCCGGGCTGCACCAGTGACACCACAGGCCTGATTACGCGCCTATTCCTGAGAGAACACATTCAAGTAGATGGTAGAGGTCGTTCCTGCATAGTTGGTGAAGTCATGGGGGAGGGGGGAGGGAGAGAGAGGGTTTCACAGTGCAGGTTTCGGGAGGGGGACATTGGGAAGGGGTAGACATGCACGTCAAAGCAGAAGTACATGTTATCTGACTGAGTAGTAAGCAATTGATACGACGGTAATGTTGAATGTTTCCCCTAAATTGATTGCCGCCCGACCTCCGGGATGTGGGCTGATCGGCTGTGTAGAGCTCGGAAGGCTGAGATAAATGATCTGAGTATCATAACACTGATAACTGTAAGATTATACATGTACTATAACTCTGCAATAAAAATTGTTTTACAAAAAAAAAATGAGATCGGAAACTACATCAAAGGAGCCACATAGGCGCATACCCAATTCAACCGCAGCCTCAGGTCCATGCTCATCCGTTTAAGGACCGTCGGCAGGACAGTCATAGACGGAGTGCCGTAGCACCTCGCATATACTGCCGCAAAGGTCTTACCCCATGTCTCACAGTCACCAATTTCTGGGGTCAAGTCTTTTGGCATGCTAATTGTCAGAATCCTGTGTTTTTCACCAGGAGTCGTGTTAGGAAATACTGCTTCCAGCTGGTCAAACTTCTCGGCAAGCAAGAAAGGAAAATCATCCTTATCCTGGGGACGCTTGCCCATCACAGCCTTGACGATTACAGGACGAAGCTTCATTCCGCCCTGTCCGGCAGGAAGCGCCGCACCACTTGGGGCCCCGCCCGGGAGATTAAAGGTAATGTATTGCACTAATGACCTAATCACGCTAATTGCGACTACATGTAGTCGTCTTAACTCAACAACGGTACATGCTCTGTGCTGAGGATGAGGTGCAAATCCAGCAAAAACAGGCCAAGTCACGCCCGGAATGGACAAAGGACCTAACCTCGGAGCTATCAAACCAAACGCGGTGCTGCTAAGCATCAATAGGAACTTCCTGTGCCCTATAGGGGGTATATTCCAGTGGCACAGCAGTGGCAGTGTACGTTTCGAACACAGTAGTAATTGCGTTCACAGCTGGGAAGGTCACCCACGAGTAAAAAAAATTCGTATGGGTAAGCCACCTCTGCACTCACCACCATTATCATGGCCATGCCAACCACGGGAACATTATAAGTCTGCAAATGATTGCGCACCGCAATTCGACTATGTTGCGGAATGTTCACCGCGGCCATAGTGACAAAGAAAGAAAGAGGTACAAAGTAAACTCTGTAGCACAACTGGGTAGTAATGAATATGCTACTTACCAGTATGCATCTGTTCTTGGCATGTAGAGCTGCTGACATTCATATCTATAGCATAGATCGCCGCCTAGTGTTGGGTCCGGATGATTGCACATTGTTGTCCTGGAAGAGTCTTTGAAGTATCACAAGATAGGTGGCTCCTCCCCTGGACTACAGTGCGCATGGGCATCAACTCCATCCCCAGATTGTTTTTAGCCATTGTGGCGAAGATGGAGTGTAACAGTGTGAGCGATGACCATGCTAACAGTAAGTGTAAGTGCTGCAGCCGCTACAGGCGCCGGGGAGGAGGGCGGGCGATATGAATGTCAGCAGCCCTACATGCCAAGAACAGATGCATACTGGTAAGTAGCATATTCAGATCGAGGCATGTGGGCTGCTGAATTCATATCTATAGCATAGAATATATAGCAGTCCCTCCATTAGCGGCTGCCGCCTGTGCCAGCTGCAGCAGTTTGAAAAAGTGTTTTTAGAACAGCCTGCCCTACAGCTGCATGCTGCTTGGAGTGCACATCTACACAGTAGTGTTTTGTAAATGTGTGTGGGGTAGACCATGTGGCTGCTCTACAAATGTCTTCTAAAGGGATATTTCCAAGGAAAGCCATGGAGGCCCCCAACTTGCGGGTGGAGTGGGCTCTTGGGGGGATTGTTAAAGTGCGCTTAGCTTTTTGATAGCAAATCTGAATACACTTAACGATCCACCTGGCTATACCTGCTTTGGAAATGGGGTTGCCTTTGTGTTGTGCGGAAAAGGCAACAAAGAGTTGTTTCGTCTTCCTAAAATCTTTGGTCCTATCAATGTAATACATCAAAGCTCTTTTGACGTCAAGAGTGTGGAGCATTCTCTCTGCCACTGTCTCAGGATTTTGGAAGAACACAGACAGTTCAATAGTCTCATTGATATGGAACTGTGAAACCACCTTTGGAAGAAATTTAGGGTTAGTGCGCAGCACCACCCGGTTGGAGTGAATTTGTATGAATGGCTCTTGTACAGTTAGTGCCTGGAGCTCACTAACACGTCGCAGTGACGTAATGGCTATCAGGAAAGCCACTTTCCATGTTAAGAACTGAATCTCGCATGAATTTAGAGGCTCAAAAGGTGGACCCATTAGTCGGGTGAGGACCACATTAAGATTCCATTCAGGAGCAGGTGGGGTCCTGGGAGGAATGACTCGTTTGAGTCCCTCTAGAAAGGCTTTAATGGTAGGCACTCTGAAAAGGGAGAGATGCTGCCTGTTTTGGAGATAAGCCGCTATGGTGGATAAATGTATTCGAATGGAAGCATATGCTAGATTGCATTTGTAAAGATGTAACAGATAACAAATGATGTTGTGCGTGGACGCGTCAAGCGGGTCTATGTTGTGGTCTACGCAATAAATGACAAACCGCTTCCATTTTGCTGCATAGCATGCTCTGGTGGTGGGCTTTCTTGCCTCCCATATGATATCCATGCAGTCTGGAGGCAAGTTGAGGTAGCCAAACTCTAAGACCTCTGGGTGCTGAATGTCGCCATGGCTCTGCCTCAAAAGTCTGGGTGTGAGGTGCAGCCTTTGATGCGGTACCACGGAAAGTTCTAGAAACGTGGTGTACCATGGTTGCCGTGCCCACGTTGGAGCAACCAGGATGAGCGTCATCGAGTGTTGCTTTAGCTTTCGTGCCACCAGTGGTATTAGAGGTGCTGGGGGAAAAGCGTACGCAAATTTGCCTGACCAGTTCATCCATATCGCATTGCCCTGCGACTGTGGGTGCGGGAACCTGGCGACAAAGCTTTGGAATTGGGCATTTTCCCTTGTGGCGAACAGGTTTATCTCTGGATGACCCCACTGCTGGAAGTATGGGCAGAGTACTGATGGATGTAGCTCCCACTCGTGCATTTGGTGGCTGTACCTGCTGAGCAGATCCGCCATCTGATTGTCCTTGCCTGGGAGGTATTCCGCCATGAGGAAGATGTTCCTTTGAATGGCCCACTTCCACATGCTCTGAGCCAGATGAGACAACTGTGGAGAGTGTGTACCACCCTGCTTCTGAATGTAGTACATGGCCGTCATGTTGTCCGTCCGGATCAACACGACCTTGTTGCACAGATGTACCTTGAATGCCTTCATTGCCATGAAGATTGCCATCAGCTCTAGGTGGTTGATGTGCATCTTCTTTTGCTGCGTTGTCCATAGTCCCTGCACTGTGTAGTGGAGTACATGAGCTTCTCAACCCTGGAGAGATGCGTCCGTCGTTAGGATGATCTGTGGCACAGGCTTCTGGAACGGTCGGCCCTTGCAAAGGTTGTGTGGATTCCACCAATGCAGAGAGTTGTATGCACGACCGGTCACCAACACTAGGTCTTTTAACTGTCCGTGAGCCTGATTCCACTGACGTGCTAAGCACTCTTGAAGCGGATGCATATGTACTCTCACATGCGGGACTATGAAGATGCAGGAGGCCATCATGCCTATCCACTGCATGAACACTCGTGCTGGAAGCGAGTGTTGCGGTCTGAATTTCTGTATCAGCAATTGAATGCTGTTGATCCTCACTGAATTTGGCTGCGCTATGGCCGCCAGAGTGTTTATTGTCGCGCCTAGATACTGCCGCACATGGGCGGGCTGAAGGTGTGACTTTGGATAATTCAGTGAGAATCCCAGATCGTGAAGAAGGTGAATGGTGTAGGACATGTTGGCAGCGCACTGCTGGGCCGACTTTGCTTGGACAAGCCAGTCGTCCAAATAAGGGTAGACGTGCACGTTTTGTCTCCTGAGGTGCGCAGCCACTGTCGCCAGGCACTTTGTGAACACCCTGGGCGCTGTGGTCACTCCGAAAGGGAGGACTTTGAATTGGTAATGCTGATTCTGAATGGTGAATCTGAGGTATTTTCTGTGTGACGGATGTAGTGGAATGTGAAAATATGCATCCTTTAGATCTAATGTTGCGAGGAAAACCCCCTGATTGAGCAACGGAAGAACCTGCTGCAGTGTGAGCATATGAAAGTGTTCTGATAGAATGTACTGGTTTAGGGGTCTGAGGTCCAGTATGGGTCTGAGGGACCCGTCCTTTTTCGGGATTAAGTACACTCCTGTGCCTCTTTCTTCCACTGGCACAAGCTCGATTGCCCCTTTCTGCAGCATGACGAGTACCTCTGCTGCAATAAGTGAAAATGCTCTGTGGACATAGGACGGTGTCTTGGGGGTATGTTGGGTGGAGTGGATGTTAACTCCAGACAATAACCGTACTGGATAAGCTTTCTGACCCACCTGTCTGTGGTGATGGATTTCCAGACTGGCAGGAACTGCTGGAGTCTCCCCCCGACTGGTGTTGTATGGTCGGGGGGCAGTGACAAGGCGTCACTGTTTGTTGGCGGCGGAGGATCGGGAGCTGTTGTTTCCACGACCTCTGCCTTTTGCGCAGTTTCCACGATAGCCACCTCTACTCTGTTTGTTGTACGTGGTTTGCGCGCAACTTTTATTGTACTGTGTTTGCTGGGACAGCTGGCCTCTGGAAACACCTCTATTGCCTGAACGACGAAAAGAACTACCCCTGAACTGCTGGGACTGGAGAGCCCCCATAGACTTTGCAGTCTCAGTGTCCTTTTTTATTTTTTCCAGGGTGGTGTCCACCTCAGGCCCAAATAAGTGATCAGGGTTTACAGGCTGGTTTAGGATGGTGGTCTGTATCTCCGGCTTGAACCCGGAGATCCTGAGCCAGGCCTGTCGCCGTAACATTACACTGGTATTAATGGCCCTGGCCGCGGTATCTGCTGCGTCCAGTGCACACTTAATAGAAGCATTTGAGATGAGTTTCCCTTCTTGAATGAGCATCTCTGCTACCTCCTTATATTCATCTGGCAAGTGTTGTAACAGGGTTTCAAGTGTATCGTAATGTGCCCTGTCATATCTGGCCAAGAGTGCCTGAGTGTTTGAAATGCGCCAGATATTGGCCGCTTGAGCCGCCACCCTCTTCCCTGATGCTTCTAGCACTTTAGATTCCTTGTCAGGGGGAGGAGCATCACCAGTAGTTTGTGAATTTGCCCTCTTCTGGGCATTAGAAACAACTAGGGAGTCCAACGGCAACTGGCCCTTGATGTAGGTAGGGTCGCCAGGCGCCGGCTTGTACTTTTTTTCAATTCTGGGGTTTATAACCCTGGCACGTGTGGGTTCTTTAAAAATGTCTGCAGCATGTTTCAAGACACCCTTCAGCATTGGCAGAGTCTTTACGGTCTTTTCAGAGATGGAAAAGGTGTCAAACAGAAAGTCCACCTCAATAGGGTCAGCATGGAGCTGGACGTCATGATTTTTGGCTGCCCTCTCAATAAGCGCATTAAATGCCGCTGAGTCCTCAGTAGGTGATGTTTTGACATTATACACTTGAGTGTCTGGGGCAGTTTGTGGATCCCCTGGGTCCGCAGCATCTGCCCATGTGTCATGTTGATCTTCAGGATCAGTGTCGGCAGGGTAGTTGTACTCCTCATAGTCGCCTTCCCCAGCCTCCACATCTGAGTAAGTGGGCGAGATTGGAGCAGTGTCCTGACCACGTGGAGTTATTAGTTCAACAAGAACGGGTGAATCCGTGGAATCCTTCTTCTTCTTTAAAGGAATTGTGTAGGACTCCATAGGCTGTGCTGGAGTGATCTTTCGCTTGTAAATGGAAAGTTTACCGGTGTCGGCGTCGATAAATTGTTCCGACTGCTCCTCCAGCAGGGGTCGTCGATGCGTTGTGCCCACAACTGCAGGGGTAGGCTTCGGCCCCGTGGACACCTTCAGGGACGCCTCGACAACCTTCTTTGGCGCAAACGCTTTCGGCGCCACTTTCGGCGGCAGCGTGAACTGGATCTGCGCCGTCGACTTTTGCGGTTTGGCGGCAGGCTTCGGCGTGGAAGTATCCTTCGGATCGACAGCGGAAGCTTTGTCCTTAATGCGTTTCAATGATTCAACAACGGGTACATGCTCTGTGCTGAGGATGAGGTGCAAATCCAGCCAAAACAGGCCAACTCGCGCCCGGAATGGACAAAGGACCTAACCTCGGAGCTATCAAACCAAACGCGGTGCTGCTAAGCATCAATAGGAACTTCCTGTGCCCTATACGGGGTATATTCCAGTGGCACAGCAATGGCAGTGTACGTTTCGAACACAGTAGTAATTGCGTTCACAGCCGGGAAGGACACCCACGAGTAAAAAAAATTCGTATGGGTAAGCCACCTCTGCACTCACCACCATTATCATGGCCATGCCAACCACGGGAACATTATAAGTCTGCAAATGATTGCGCACCGCAATTCGACTATGTTGCGGAATGTTCACCGCGGCCATAGTGACAAAGAAAGAAAGAGGTACAAAGTAAACTCTGTAGCACAACTGGGAAGTAATGAATATGCTACTTACCAGTATGCATCTGTTCTTGGCATGTAGGGCTGCTGACATTCATATCTATAGCATAGATCGCCGCCTAGTGTTGGGTCCGGATGATTGCACATTGTTGTCCTGGAAGAGTCTTCGAAGTATCACAAGATAGGTGGCTCCTCCCCTGGACTACAGTGCGCATGGGCATCGACTCCATCCCCAGATTGTTTTTAGCCATTGTGGCGAAGATGGAGTGTAACAGTGTGAGCGATGACCATGCTAACAGTAAGTGTAAGTGCTGCAGCCGCTACAGGCGCCGGGGAGGAGGGCGGGCGATATGAATGTCAGCAGCCCTACATGCCAAGAACAGATGCATACTGGTAAGTAGCATATTCAGATCGAGGCATGTGGGCTGCTGAATTCATATCTATAGCATAGAATATATAGCAGTCCCTCCATTAGCGGCTGCCGCCTGTGCCAGCTGCAGCAGTTTGAAAAAGTGTTTTTAGAACAGCCTGCCCTACAGCTGCTTGCTGCTTGGAGTGCACATCTACACAGTAGTGTTTTGTAAATGTGTGTGGGGTAGACCATGTGGCTGCTCTACAAATGTCTTCTAAAGGGATATTTCCAAGGAAAGCCATGGAGGCCCCCAACTTGCGGGTGGAGTGGGCTCTTGGGGGGATTGTTAAAGTGCGCTTAGCTTTTTGATAGCAAATCTGAATACACTTAACGATCCACTTGGCTATACCTGCTTTGGAAATGGGGTTGCCTTTGTGTTGTGCGGAAAAGGCAACAAAGAGTTGTTTCGTCTTCCTAAAATCTTTGGTCCTATCAATGTAATACATCAAAGCTCTTTTGACGTCAAGAGTGTGGAGCATTCTCTCTGCCACTGTCTCAGGATTTTGGAAGAACACAGACAGTTCAATAGTCTCATTGATATGGAACTGTGAAACCACCTTTGGAAGAAATTTAGGGTTAGTGCGCAGCACCACCCGGTTGGAGTGAATTTGTATGAATGGCTCTTGTACAGTTAGTGCCTGGAGCTCACTAACACGTCGCAGTGACGTAATGGCTATCAGGAAAGCCACTTTCCATGTTAAGAACTGAATCTCGCATGAATTTAGAGGCTCAAAAGGTGGACCCATTAGTCGGGTGAGGACCACATTAAGATTCCATTCAGGAGCAGGTGGGGTCCTGGGAGGAATGACTCGTTTGAGTCCCTCTAGAAAGGCTTTAATGGTAGGCACTCTGAAAAGGGAGAGATGCTGCCTGTTTTGGAGATAAGCCGCTATGGTGGATAAATGTATTCGAATGGAAGCATATGCTAGATTGCATTTGTAAAGATGTAACAGATAACAAATGATGTTGTGCGTGGACGCGTCAAGCGGGTCTATGTTGTGGTCTACGCAATAAATGACAAACCGCTTCCATTTTGCTGCATAGCATGCTCTGGTGGTGGGCTTTCTTGCCTCCCATATGATATCCATGCAGTCTGGAGGCAAGTTGAGGCAGCCAAACTCTAAGACCTCTGGGTGCTGAATGTCGCCATGGCTCTGCGTCAAAAGTCTGGGTGTGAGGTGCAGCCTTTGATGCGGTACCACGGAAAGTTCTAGAAACGTGGTGTACCATGGTTGCCGTGCCCACGTTGGAGCAACCAGGATGAGCGTCATCGAGTGTAGCTTTAGCTTTCGTGCCACCAGTGGTATTAGAGGTGCTGGGGGAAAAGCGTACGCAAATTTGCCTGACCAGTTCATCCATATCGCATTGCCCTGCGACTGTGGGTGCGGGAACCTGGCGACAAAGCTTTGGAATTGGGCATTTTCCCTTGTGGCGAACAGGTTTATCTCTGGATGACCCCACTGCTGGAAGTACGGGCAGAGTACTGATGGATGTAGCTCCCACTCGTGCATTTGGTGGCTGTACCTGCTGAGCAGATCCGCCATCTGATTGTCCTTGCCTGGGAGGTATTCCGCCATGAGGAAGATGTTCCTTTGAATGGCCCACTTCCACATGCTCTGAGCCAGATGAGACAACTGTGGAGAGTGTGTACCACCCTGCTTCTGAATGTAGTACATGGCCGTCATGTTGTCCGTCCGGATCAACACGACCTTGTTGCACAGATGTACCTTGAATGCCTTCATTGCCATGAAGATTGCCATCAGCTCTAGGTGGTTGATGTGCATCTTCTTTTGCTGCGTTGTCCATAGTCCCTGCACTGTGTAGTGGAGTACATGAGCTTCCCAAACCCTGGAGAGATGCGTCCGTCGTTAGGATGATCTGTGGCACAGGCTACTGGAACGGTCGGCCCTTGCAAAGGTTGTGTGGATTCCACCAATGCAGAGAGTTGTATGCACGACCGGTCACCAACACTAGGTCTTTTAACTGTCCGTGAGCCTGATTCCACTGACGTGCTAAGCACTCTTGAAGCGGATGCATATGTACTCTCACGTGCGGGACTATGAAGATGCAGGAGGCCATCATGCCTATCCACTGCATGAACACTCGTGCTGGAAGCGAGTGTTGCGGTCTGAATTTCTGTATCAGCAATTGAATGCTGTTGATCCTCGCTGAATTTGGCTGCGCTGTGGCCGCCAGAGTGTTTATTGTCGCGCCTAGATACTGCCGCACATGGGCGGGCTGAAGGTGTGACTTTGGATAATTCAGTGAGAATCCCAGATCGTGAAGAAGGTGAATGGTGTAGGACATGTTGGCAGCGCACTGCTGGGCCGACTTTGCTTGGACAAGCCAGTCGTCCAAATAAGGGTAGACGTGCACGTTTTGTCTCCTGAGGTGCGCAGCCACTGTCGCCAGGCACTTTGTGAACACCCTGGGCGCTGTGGTCACTCCGAAAGGGAGGACTTTGAATTGGTAATGCTGATTCTGAATGGTGAATCTGAGGTATTTTCTGAGTGACGGATGTAGTGGAATGTGAAAATATGCATCCTTTAGATCTAATGTTGCGAGGAAAACCCCCTGATTGAGCAACGGAAGAACCTGCTGCAGTGTGAGCATATGAAAGTGTTCTGATAGAATGTACTGGTTTAGGGGTCTGAGGTCCAGTATGGGTCTGAGGGACCCGTCCTTTTTCGGGATTAAGTACACTCCTGTGCCTCTTTCTTCCACTGGCACAAGCTCGATTGCCCCTTTCTGCAGCATGACGAGTACCTCCTGCTGCAATAAGTGAAAATGCTCTGTGGACATAGGACGGTGTCTTGGGGGTATGTTGGGTGGAGTGGATGTTAACTCCAGACAATAACCGTACTGGATAAGCTTTCTGACCCACCTGTCTGTGGTGATGGATTTCCAGACTGGCAGGAACTGCTGGAGTCTCCCCCCGACTGGTGTTGTATGGTCGGGGGGCAGTGACAAGGCGTCACTGTTTGTTGGCGGCGGAGGATCGGGAGCTGTTGTTTCCACGACCTCTGCCTTTTGCGCTGTTTCCACGATAGCCACCTCTACTCTGTTGTACGTGGTTTGCGCGCCACTTTTATTGTACTGTGTTTGTTGGGACAGCTGGCCTCTGGAAACACCTCTATTGCCTGAACGACGAAAAGAACTACCCCTGAACTGCTGGGACTGGAGAGCCCCCATAGACTTTGCAGTCTCAGTGTCCTTTTTTATTTTTTCCAGGGTGGTGTCCACCTCAGGCCCAAATAAGTGATCAGGGTTTACAGGCTGGTTTAGGATGGTGGTCTGTATCTCCGGCTTGAACCCGGAGATCCTGAGCCAGGCCTGTCGCCGTAACATTACACTGGTGTTAATGGCCCTGGCCGCGGTATCTGCTGCGTCCAGTGCACACTTAATAGAAGCATTTGAGATGAGTTTCCCTTCTTGAATGAGCATCTCTGCTACCTCCTTATATTCATCTGGCAAGTGTTGTAACAGGGTTTCAAGTGTATCGTAATGTGCCCAGTCATATCTGGCCAAGAGTGCCTGAGTGTTTGAAATGCGCCAGATATTGGCCGCTTGAGCCGCCACCCTCTTCCCTGATGCTTCTAGCACTTTAGATTCCTTGTCAGGGGGAGGAGCATCACCAGTAGTTTGTGAATTTGCCCTCTTCTGGGCATTAGAAACAACTAGGGAGTCCAACGGCAACTGGCCCTTGATGTAGGTAGGGTCGCCAGGCGCCGGCTTGTACTTTTTTTCAATTCTGGGGTTTATAACCCTGGCACGTGTGGGTTCTTTAAAAATGTCTGCAGCATGTTTCAAGACACCCTTCAGCATTGGCAGAGTCTTTACGGTCTTTTCAGAGATGGAAAAGGTGTCAAACAGAAAGTCCACCTCAATAGGGTCAGCATGGAGCTGGACGTCATGATTTTTGGCTGCCCTCTCAATAAGCGCATTAAATGCCGCTGAGTCCTCAGTAGGTGATGTTTTGACATTATACACTTGAGTGTCTGGGGCAGTTTGTGGATCCCCTGGGTCCGCAGCATCTGCCCATGTGTCATGTTGATCTTCAGGATCAGTGTCGGCAGGGTAGTTGTACTCCTCATAGTCGCCTTCCCCAGCCTCCACATCTGAGTAAGTGGGCGAGATTGGAGCAGTGTCCTGACCACGTGGAGTTATTAGTTCAACAAGAACGGGTGAATCCGTGGAATCCTTCTTCTTCTTTAAAGGAATTGTGTAGGACTCCATAGGCTGTGCTGGAGTGATCTTTCGCTTGTAAATAGAAAGTTTACCGGTGTCGGCGTCGATAAATTGTTCCGACTGCTCCTCCAGCAGGGGTCGTCGATGCGTTGTGCCCACAACTGCAGGGGTAGGCTTCGGCCCCGTGGACACCTTCATGGACGCCTCGACAACCTTCTTTGGCGCAAACGCTTTCGGCGCCACTTTCGGCGGCAGCGTGAACTGGATCGGTGCCGTCGACTTTTGCGGTTTGGCGGCAGGCTTCGGCGTGGAAGTATCCTTCGGATCGACAGCGGAAGCTTTGTCCTTAATGCGTTTCAATGATTCCGACACCTGCTTCGTGAAGGATGCGGACGGCTGCGTCGACTCGACAGGTGCCTTTGAGCCACCACCATGTGCGGACTCGAGGGGTGTAGTACTTTTGGCCTTGTCCGGCCGACGCGCAGGATCGACAACTTTTGTAGCTCCTAGTCCTTTGTCTGTGTCGACGGCCCTCGGCGCCGAAGTCTTCGGGTCGACGACCTTGACAAGTGCTTTCGGTGTCTAAGTCTTCGGCTCGACGCCCTTGAGCGACTTCACCGGTTCGACAATCTTCTTTGGCTTTGTCTGCACCGACAGGTCTGAAGACGTGGAGCCGACCAAGGCGACACGCGCTTTCTGTTTCGACGGCGCCTCTATCACTTTCGGTTTTGTCGACACCGAAGCTTTCTCTTTCGGTTTCGATTTGACCAATGGCGGATCCTTAGAAGTGTCCGTAGCCGGGCCCGGAGGCGAGACTGTGGAACTTGGTGCAAGATCTTAGGTAAGGCCATGTGGGGATCCTTCGACCTGAGCCGTAGATATTGTCTGAACGGGGCATAGCTCCTCGCTTGAGCTATCTTCCGTGGCCCCATAGGTCCCATCGTCGTCTCCTACCTCGTCGACGATGTCTTCTGTATCGTGCATTTCTACGTCTGCGTCGTAGTTGGAGTCGATCTCTGCCGCTGGATTGGAAATCGGCTCTCGATCTTCCTGCTCGTCTGCCTCTTCTCCCTCGGTATCGAAAATGTTCACAGGGTCAGGTGCCGTCTGCTGGGCCTCCTGGCGCGGCACGCGCCGAAGTCGAATCGTCTTCTTGGAGCGGAAACGAGAACAAGCCATACAGTTGGCTTCATCGTGATCCGGCGACAGGCACTTGTTGCACACCGGGTGGACGTCGATGTGGGGATACTTCGAGTTGCACACGGGGCACCTTTTGAACGGGCTCCATTCCATGATGTTTTGTCGAATAAGGCTTGTTGCGTCGACCGGGCCTCGAGCACCGAAGAGCCACGCGACTCCTCTGGATGTCCGACTCGGGAACTGAGCTGGAACAGAGCTGGGCACCGATCGCAAGACAATACCGACGATAGGAAAGGCCTTTGGGCCGAAAAGAAAGTTTCTATTGATTCCGAACTTGAGTGATCAAATATGCATCCGAACCCAATGGCGGAAAAAAACAATCTGGGGATGGAGTCGATGCCCATGCGCACTGTAGTCCAGGGGAGGAGCCACCTATCTCGTGATACTTCGAAGACCCTTTCAGGACAACACAGTGCAATCATCCGGACCCAACACTAGGCGGCGATCTATGCTATAGATATGAATTCAGCAGCCCACATGCTTCGAACTTCAAGGAAACCGTTTTGAAAGGTTCAAGCTTGAAAAGACCTATGTAAATATAGGTAGGTTTGTCCGACACCATCGTTAACCGGAAACAATAGTGAAGGGGTTAAGGACTGAATGTTGCACTACTCAAGTGTCATGAAATAAGACCACCAACGATTAGGCGCCATGTCGCAGGGATTCTGTTCTCATACATTACTGCGCATAGAGACTTGGAACCTCAGTGAATTAGGGTGTGCCAAAACTCACCTTAGTACCCAAAATCCCCTACCAGACTAGCTACAGTGTCTCATTGGTTATTACAAACTCCCAATGTTTAGACAAACCAGAACATTGACTTGGAACACACGAACACTCTTTCGTTATACAATCATTTCAATCCAGAACAAAGAGTAAATGAGGACGCGTGCACATTTGAAATGTTTATTTTCTAATGCAGTGTTCTCAAGCGCAGTATCTTAGCTAATACAAGCAAACATATTATAAGAAACAAAGTAATCAGCATAGTTACTAGTCCATAGAATACAAAGGGTGAAAGCATGTTAAATGCTAGAGGGAAGAAGGCTAAAAGTCACCTAATTCTCACCCTCCCTTGCTAGTATATTATATTATATCTAAGAAGGTCTCTTTGGGTTTTAGCAGGGCGGCCCAATATCTCAGATCCTAGTGGTAAGGGATCACATCATCTTCCACCAGCTCTCTGCATGCGAAGCACCATCAAGTGTGTGTGCTCTGTGTAATGCAATATAAAAACGTGCCTAAAGCCAGAATTGGGCCGCAGCTGCATGTATGTTATGTCTAGGAACATGCGAAGATCAGACCTCATAACAACTACTGTGTTGAGATATCCTTGAAGGCTTCAGCACTCACTGTACAGACACAGCTCACCAAGCAAAGCTGATATCAGAGCAATAACATATTATTCTCGTGTGGAGCAAAACATTCTACTAGGCTCAAAGCTAAAGTGACAATTATGTGTCGTGTGCAGAAGCAGCAAAAAGGTAAAATGGCGTTTAAACTCCTAATAAGCTCATGCTAACTCAACACAGTGTGTAAGCAAAGCATATCTATATGACAGAGACTGGGACAATTCAAAACATAATTTGGTAACATGGGTTTTTACCAGGACACAGTCTACCTACAGTTCCACATGTTACCTTGCAGAAGTTGTTGCACTGTAGTGTTCTCATTCTGCATGGAAAGTTTCTGCTTGTTCAGTTGGTCAATTTCTTGTTGCATTTCCTTGATGTTCATTTCCAATTTCTCCATCTTAGACAATGCAACTTTATTACTGTCTTCTGTCACTGCAACCATTCTGAAATGTTAGACACAAAACCTGTTACAGTTTTCAACAGGATAAAGGTATTTAGCATACTGTTTGTACAGTTGTGTTCATCACATTTTTCCACATCCAACGTACAGCGAATGTTTCAAAACATTGGTACATCAAATGGCATTCCTTATTTTGCAAAAGTAGTGTACTTTCATTGGTCAAACAAATAAGATGCTGCATTTTTTTATAGATATTTTAAACACTACTAACGGACATTCTGCGTTAGTGAACACCATTTTTTATGGTTTTTTTCCATTAATCCTCAAAATGGACTACAAACATAGGATGTCACATAGCTCTACCATGCCGCAACTGAGGCAGATCTGGTACTGAGACGAAATATATCACCCAGAGAGCACACAACAGATCACAATGGAATAAAAATAAATAAATAACCCTACATCGAAGGAACGTCCGCATAAAATTTGAATTACTGAACCTGATACTCTGGCTACTGATGTCTCAGAAGACAAGCATAGCGGTCTTCCCTTAGATTAAATGAAATCCAAAGAGTATAGATTCTTCCAAATGGTAAAAAAGATTCTGTATGGTTTTAAGGATGTACAAATGCCATTCAGTTCAAGTGAAAAATTCGTACGTTTTGACTTTTATTGCTTGCTCTTTCAGGACCACAATACTGCTCTAATACATACATCTCTTCACATTACAATGGATTGTTTAATGGTTTCCTTTAAAGCACTAATTAAATCATTACTGTTGCTGAGGAAGGTATTCACTATTTTGCCACAATACGATAATTACAATTTTGGATGGAAATAACGGTTTCCAACACAAATAGAATACATTAGTTTATGAAAAGTGCAGGTTTGTTCTCTTAATCCACAGTACATGCTGAGCAGTCTAATAATACCCTTCACACAAATGTACATAATTATTTGAACATGACAAGAACTCAGGAAGATGTTACCTTAATTTGCATAGCATTTTTTGTTTAAAGAGCAAAATAAATATGATAAATGGAATGTGTGTGGTATTCATAAGCACTGGCAATGCTGTCGGTAGCACTCTATTATATTTTTCTTTTGCTCATTATGCAGTTGCATACGTTGTTCTTAATAGGAAATCCGTTTCAAAGCAAGATATTTGCATGTGGATAGTGTCTCCTACTAAAAAAAGTAAATTATCTTTGGTTATGGTTTTCCTGGTGCATACTCCTAATTGCCTCATCTCTTGAATGTCCCTTTGGCACCAGTCTGGATCCTTGAACTTTACAAACTGTCCATGGGCTGCTAAGTAGCATTGTGCAACTTCAGCCACAGCTATGGTGCTATCACCTGATATGATTACATGGGGCAGTGTATGGCACTGATATCAGTTCCTGTCTTTTTTTCCACATCCTCAAACCCGGTGATGAGTCTGATGTAATCACTGGTATATGACAGTGTATAAGAAACTAGACTGGAACCATATTAGTGAGAAACAGCAAGATGAATACTGAGAAAGTAGGTGATGAGGAACCCGAGAGTGGAGAATCAACTAAAAAGAACATTACTGAAAATAAGCAACTTCTTCTGATGGATACATCTATCCGCAGGTTCCTCATATCTTGACTCAATACCCAAGCAGAATGTGAAGAGGAACGAGATCCATTCCAGAGATGGTTGGGTCAGCTTCATCAGAGAGAAAGAGGACAGATGTGGAAGGTGGCCCGAATGACCCAACCAACAGCAACCAAGCCTGGCAGTCAGGGGAGAGGCGAGGACGCCCAGGGTACCAGAGCCACGGCCGTGTAGACGGGTGGTGGCAAGGGCCCAGTGCCGGGGATAGAACTAACACAGTGATGTAGGTAGTGGGGTAACAGGTAGGGCTTTAGGTTACCTTGAGAGGTCTTGCACAATTGTATAAGGGGTGAGGGAAACTTCAAGGGGAAACCGTGTGGAAAGAGAGAGTCACAGGCACTAAAGAGGTGGTGGTTGCACATATATAAGTCTTAAAAGAGGACATAATTTACTAATGTGGTACTTGTGGATTTTTCTTGGGGTTCCACGTGCTGAGACTGGCCGCACGGGGGAAAGAAACCATCCCTACATAAGACATGAGGACCTGAAATCATAGGAAGGCTGGAGAGCAGTTTTTCCAAACTGCCTCATTTCACCCTTTTTTTCCAAATCAAAATTGTTGAAACCCTGTCTCAATAAAAAAAAACCTAGGAAAACCTCATCCCTGGGTCCTTACACTTACAACTCAGTACTGGGTCTTGATAAAACCTGCCCTATTTACCTTAGCTGTAGAACTGGGAGTCAAGACAGTAGGCCTTTGTGAAGGTGTTTCCTAAGAACTCAGACAGTTGGCATGCTGGGAGTTACAAGCAGCGCATCTGTGAGCCTTTTAAAATGGATGCTATATAGAAGTAGCTACCATGTACAGAGGTTTGTACCATCATTTTATCCTAATGAAGGCCCTATCATTAATCATTTTCCTGGGTCGAAACATCAATGTTTCTATTGTACTGGATGAGCATTTAATGAATAATATATGGAATTTTGTATTTTTCCTTTAAAGTACTGCCATGCAAATTGTTTTCACTTGTCACCTACAGTGCACTGCCATGTTGAGCACCTACGGTGTTGTCTTAACTGGATTAAAGAACAAGTTACTTACCATTGGTAATGCCTTATCTGGTAGAGATTATCTAACCGCAGATCCCCTACCTTTGAATATTCCCAGGCATCAGACTGGAGATGTAAAAATTTCGAGCAGCACCCCTGTGTGCCAGCAGGTGGCTTGCTTTGGCTCAGCGTCGGCTGTGCCAGAAGTGACGTGTGCGGTACCTATATAGGCGCCACTTTGGCAGGCTGTCAGTTACTTTTGCAACTTTCCATGCCAGAAGTGCGGAGCAACAATGAGCCCTGTTATGGAAAAGATTAAGGCCCTGAAAAGGGTGTTCATTTCACCTGAACCAGTTTGCAGAGCAAAGAGGATCGGTTGGGAATCTGCAGGTAGACAGAGTCTCTACCAGATAAGGCATTACCAAAGGTAAGTAACTTGTTCATCTGATAGAGACTTCTAGCCGCAGATTCTTTAACTTCAAATTTGATATCCAAGCAATACCTCCCGAGACGTGGGTCTGCAATGTGCCTGTCCCCGTGGACCTGACAGTCCAGGCAGTAGTGTTTTGTGAACATGGGCAGTAATGCCCACATTGCTACCTGGCAGATGTCCAGGAGGAGAATGATGCGTGATAACACAGTAGTTGCAGCCTTGGCTCTAGTAAGCATGCCAGCCCTCAGGAACTGCTTCTTGGGCAATGCGTAGCAGATCCTAATGCACAGGACAATCCACTGGGAGATGGTTCTATTCTGTACTAAGCAAACACAAGGAGATGATGGAAGGAGCGCTAAAACTTTTCAGACACACACCCCCAGTCACAGTTCTGGGTTGACTCCATCATCGTTCTTTAGTTCACTTTGCCACCCCAGGTAAGACCCAGCACAGGGTGAAAAACTGATTTGCATATAGCTGAGTCTCAACTGGAGTGGCGAAGTGAGCTAAAGAACGATGATAGATTCAACCCAGATCTGTGACTGGGGGTGAGTGTCTGAAAAGTTTTAGCGCTCCTTCCATCATCTCCTTGTATTTGCTCTCTTCTGTACTGCACAGCTTTCCTTTTTCTACTCCCACATAGCTGATCGTCCTCCCGCAACTCTATTGTGCAATCAAGGTAAAACGACAATGCTCTTTTTGTGTCCAGGCAGTGTAGTCTTTCCTCTTTTTGGGAGTGATGAGATGGAGCACAGAAAGTGTAGGAAGCTGGCTCTTTATTTAGTATTAAACCCAGATCAGTTGACTGGGGGTGAGTGTTTGATTTGTTCAAACGCTCCGTCCATCATCCCCTTTTGTATCGCTTTGTTCGCCCTAAGTGTGGCAGGGTACGCTCAGACGTGAGTCCCTTGTTCACTTGGCCACTGGATTCAAGATAGCCTGGCTGATGAGGATTATGAATCCGAAACCGGTCCCAGGAATGCTTGTTTCCGGTCCAGGGAAGACATGGCTTGGCAGTTCGGGCTGGACTGTTCCCAGGAGGCACAGGGTCAGACTGATTTGCATATAGCCATGTCTGAACTGGGGTGGCTGAGTGAACTAAAGAATGGTGATGGATTAAACCCAGATCAGTTGACTGGGGGTGAGTGTTTGATTTGTTCAAACGCTCCGTTCATCATCCCCTTTTGTATCGCTTTGTTCGCCCTAAGTGTGGCAGGGTATGCTCAGACGTGAGTCCCTTGTTCACTTGGCCACTGGATTCAAGATAGCCTGGCTGATGAGGATTATGAATCCGAAACCGGTCCCAGGATGCTTGTTTCCGGTCCAGGGAAGACATGGCTTGGCAGTTCGGGCTGGACTGTTCCCAGGAGGCACAGGGTCAGACTGATTTGCATACAGCCATGTCTGAACTGGGGTGGCTGAGTGAACTAAAGAATGGTGATGGATTAAACCCAGATCAGTTGACTGGGGGTGAGTGTTTGATTTGTTCAAACGCTCCATCCATCATCCCCTTTTGTATCGCTTTGTTCGCCCTAAGTGTGGCAGGGTATGCTCAGACGTGAGTCCCTTGTTCACTTGGCCACTGGATTCAAGATAGCCTGGCTGATGAGGATTATGAATCCGAGACCGGTCCCAGGATGCTTGTTTCCGGTCCAGGGAAGACATGGCTTGGCAGTTCGGGCTGGACTGTTCCCACGAGGCACAGGGTCAGACTGATTTGCATATAGCCATGTCTGAACTGGGGTGGCTGAGTGAACTAAAGAATGGTGATGGATTAAACCCAGATCAGTTGACTGGGGGTGAGTGTTTGATTTGTTCAAACGCTCCGTCCATCAGCCCCTTTTGTATCTCTTTATTTAGTATGCCAAAAAGAGTTGTACTGTGCAAAGAGTCCAGGCATCTCTTATAAATGGACAGGGCTTGCTCTAGGGAGCCCTGCTGTAACTTTGGGGACACTTGCCTTTCAGCAGCCTTGCCGCCACTGCCGCTGAGCCCTTCAGCAACCTTGCCACCACCGCCGGGACTACACTACCCAGCAGCACCCGCGGTGCGCACGCCGCCACCGCGCTCAGCAAGCGCCAGGAGGCGGTTATAACGCTAGCAGGGCTCCGGTGGAGCGGGAGCCCTGCCGTAACTTTGGGGACACTTGCCTTTCAGCAACCTTGCCGCCACTGCCACTGCCGCTGAGCCCTTCAGCAACCTTGCCGCCACCACCGCCACTGCCGGAACTACACTACCCGGCAGCACCCACGGCGCGCACACCGCCACCGCGCTCAGCAAGCGCCAGGAGGCGCTTATAAGGGTAGCAGGGCTCCGGTGGAGCGGGAGCCCTGCCGTAACTTTGGGGACACTTGCCTTTCAGCAACCTTGCCGCCACTGCCGCTGAGCCCTTCAGCAACCTTGCCGCCACCACCGCCACTGCCGGAACTACACTACCCAGCAGCACCCACGGCGCGCACGCCGCCACCGCGCTCAGCAAGCGCCAGGAGGCGCTTATAAGGGTTGCAGGGCTCCCGCGACGTCAGAGGCTGAAGGAGGCTGGGCTGGGCCACCCCATTTGGTTTTCGGTCATGGAAGGAACACCGAGGTGCAAGGTAACGCAAGCACCCTGTTATAATTGATGTTATCGTGTTGCTTGGAGAACTGAGTTATTACACTAGGGTTTACTAGCCTTCCCTGTTTTACAATGAGTAAGCGGAAAGGGGTAGCCGGAACTTTGGAAGATTTTATTGTATGGGCTGAGTCATTGCTCACGCATGAGATTCAGCTGACAAAAACAAGACTGTCTCTGGACCCTACTGTATTACAGTCACGTCTGTCGCTGGGAGGTCAAGCTGATTCCAATATATCTTACACACCAAAAATACCATCACTAATAGCTGGCCCCAGCACTTTGAGTTCACCCTTGTCATCCTCACCATCCCTGGTCTCTTTTAACATAGGTTCGCCTTCTACCAACACCCGGGGGAACGTTGGAAAATCTGCCACAGACCATAAATTAGCTTCCCAATTAGCCAAAGGGAAGAAAAATGCTGCTAAAACTACAAATGCTAAGCCTAAACCGAAATCCAAAAACGCTGACGATGGGGCATCGACTAGCAGTTCAGAAGTCAATGAGACTGTGTATACAACCTCTGCTGCAACACAGACAGACGATACCATGCGGTAGACACAGGTACTTTAACCCTGGACCTTATAATGGAAGGGTTTGAATCAAGACTGGAATGCATAAAGGAGTAGATTGTTAAAAATTTTGATTTGCTTTGGGGGAAATTGATGCACTTGAACTCAGCTATGGACAAGCTCAATGGGGGAAAGCCGAATAATGATCCTATTGTTGCAAATAAATCTATAACATTTGCAGTGGATAGCCGCGATAGTGAGGCGCAACCACTCAGTATCACACCCCCATGGATATTGCCTTAGTTACTTTATGTGCATCTTGCCGGAAGCAAGGAGATGGATTTGTATCCAACCCTGATTTCACTGGGAGAGTCAACCAGGTAACATCAGGATTGGATATCACAAGTAATCCGAATTATGCCGTAGGGCGAGCTAATTACAATGAGCCCCAGTCGGGCATTGCTGTAGTTGACCCAGCCAAAGACATCAGAGAGCGCTTTCGGAATGTAAATACAAACCCCCAATTCCGATGTCTTGTATTTGCCACCTGCCTTCAGTCCCTATGTGCTAGTCTTGACTGGTGTCCCAAACCAATAAATCTGTAGACTGGCTCCGTAAACATAAAAACTTTGACCCTTGCCTAATGGATGAAATCATCATGGTCAGAAGAGTAGGGTGGGTTGGCCAATCAAATAAGAGTATTGACGGCGACTGTATTGTCCTGAATTTTCGTAGACCACAAATGGTCCGCCGTTTATTAACCATTAGAGACCAATCATTCGCTGTCACAACAGATATTAGTGCACTCACCATGGGCTATTTTTACAAACCGTTAGTAACATTAGTATGGGGTCCTGAAGCACATGTGTTAACAGCCAACAGGTTTCACACACTTTCCAGCCTAGACACCCAGGACTGACGACTATCGTTGACACCTAATATACAAGTCCTTGAAGGGCCAAGGTCTGGCACAACCCTTATATCCCACAAAACTGCAGATAGGACAGCCATACCCAGAGGTAGTAGTGGGGTTGATTTGAGCGTTCTAAGCTGGAACGTGGCAGGATTACGATCTAGGCTTGACAACCACGATTGGCTGTGCATGATAAAGGAACATTACATAGTCATGTTCCAGGAGACTTGGGCCACAGAAGATTTGTTTATCGAAGGGTTCCATTGTTTTAGTGTGGCAGCTTTAACCCCCAAAATGGGCAGACGGTCGGGTGGTCTGTTTATAGGGATTAATGTGGCTGCTAGTGGCAGTTTTAAGGTCCTTCCAACTCACAGCCAAAACTATCAAGTTGTGCTTTTTAAAAGGCGAGTTTGTTTTCATTTGGTGAATTTCTATAATAATGACTTCCGTTCTGTTCCTAATAAGAATTTCATTGGGCTTTTTGATTTTATTTCAAATTTGGACACACGGTCTAATGCGGGGGTCCCTACAGGGGTTCTGCTGGGGGGTGATTTTAATGCCAAATTTACCAGTAAGGGGCATGATGGAGGGACAGGTTACTCCGGGCAATCTGCTCGTAGGGGTGCTGAACTTGCTCTTCTCTTAAGATCACACAATCTGGTTAATGTCATGGACCTGGTGGGCGGGCCTAATGCAACTGGCCATATTCAACCAACATTTAGGGGAAGGGGTTGTTGCTCAACGATAGATTTTGTTTTCATCTCCCCTTCACTTGAAGACCAACTAAAGGGTGCAGAAGTCATTGCATCGGATTATGGGAATCATAACCTTATCAAAATATTGTTGAATTCCGCCCCTAGACCCGTGTTCCTGATTGAACGCGGGGCCTCGAATCTGACCCCATTGACGGATAACCTAAGATTAAACTGGAAGGGGGTTGATAGCGGTAAAGTGCTTAAGGAATTAATCTTGCCTGTCACTGCAACCCTTACATAATTAGGTAATCCAGGATTTTACTAAATTATGCCAGGCCACAAAAAATCTTTTATCGAAACCTGTACCCCAAGTAGAAAGTAGCCCTAGGTGGTTTGACCGAGAATGTACACTGGCTAATAGGAACCTACGTTGGGCCCTATCAGCCAACACGAGGTGGGCCACTGACATTCAGTTGGCTAGGAAGGATTGTAATGTAATGATTGCAAATAGGAAGAAGGCCCTCCTGACGGAACGTTGGGAAATTCTTTCTGAGGCAGCCAGTTAAAAAAAAAAGGTAACATATTTTGGTCTGCAGTAAGGGACCTTCGATCAATGGGCCAGCTTATCAACCCCCATTAGTTGCAATATCTCTAGTGATGCCTGGGTAAATCACTTCTCGGAAATGTATGCCACCCCACAATCAGGGACAGAACACTATGTGCCCGGCATTCTGACCCCTATAGAGATAACTATTTTAGAAGTAGAAGTGGCCATCCAGCAGAGCTTAGAGAACAAAGCCCCGGGGCCAGACGGGTTGCCAATTGACCTAATCAAATGGAATCCTGATTTCTGGGCCCCATTGCTATTGAATGTTTTTAATAGTCTGACTCTTGCCACCTTACTTGCTACCAAGGCCAAGAGTATTATAGTACAGATTTTTAAGAAAGGAGACAGGTCCCAGCCGAGTAACTACAGACCTATATCTTTAATAGATAATACCCTAAAAATATTGGGGAGAGTTCTGTATAACAAAATTCTAACCTGGACATAGAAAAACGACATTCTAGAACCATGCCAGTTAGGCTTTTGGAGCAAGGGGGGAACAGTCAAACAATGCCTTAACCTTAATTAGGTTATTGGGAAATACACCATTGCACGGAGTTCACCGGTTTATATGGCATTCATGGATCTGTCCACAGCTTTTGACCTTGTTAACAGGGCCAAGCTGTGGACAATCCTTCTGGCAGGTGGGCTGGATGAGCCGCTGGTACACTTTTTAGCATATCTCCATAAAGATCTCCAGGCACAGGTGAGGATTGGCATGGGAGGAGAGGTTTCGGGGGTAATTGAAGTAGGTAGGGGGGTAAGACAGGGTTGTGTCCTGGCCCCCCTTCTCTTCATTATCTATATTAATGGGTTGAACAGCTCTTTGAAAACTGCTACCCAAGATGTTCCCAAAATTAACGGGAAATCTATCCCTGTGCTTTTATACGCAGATGATGCGGTCCTTATAGGCCGCACTCCAAACCCTCTGTGTATTTAGTCCAAAACTTTAACAAGTAAATGGATGGCTTAGATTTACGTGTTAATTTAAAAAAATCCTTTTTAATGTGTAGTGGACCCGGGAAGCGAGAGATGGGCACTATCACAGTAGATAGGCAAAAATTGACATATACGCGTTCATTTGTTTATTTGGGGTTGGTCTTTGCTGCAAATGGCTCCTGGAATGAGCATTTAGCCCATTCCAGGAGCAAGTTCTCAAAGGCCACCAATAAAATTTTGAGTCTCTCCCGCCCTAAGACCACTGGAGCTATTTTAGCAATTCAGAAAATGTATAAGCTACAGTGCATCCCTGTGGCTACATATGTGGCTGAGATTTGGGTCACAGTAAATAGTTCATGTATCCAAAGGGAAGAAAACAGGTTTTGTAGGAAACTGTTGGGTATCCCAATCTCGACACCACAATATATATGTCACAAGGAGCTCAATCTTAATTTGATATCTGATTTTATTCGTGCTCGACCAGCTCTTTTTTGGTTTTCAGTATGGAAGAATCAGGCTACTTCCCTTACTCGAGAGATTATCAGTGACTGCTTAAAGTGTGATAAAGGGATGGAAGTCCCCTGGTTGAGTGGAGTGCAACAAAGTTTGCGCAGCATCAATAGGGAACATATTTTCCTAGATTCTAGTACAGCTGAAGCAGTGTCCAAAAAGGAATTAAGAGAAGCTCGCTACTCCCTATATAATAAAGAGAGGATTGATTTAGAATCAGTTAAATCATCTGTTCACAATTATATGCCTATTGAACAGTATTGTCATCCTCTGCATTTATATCGCACTTTAATAATGAGTCGCTGGGATAGGAGCTTATTATGCTGTCTAAGAGCTGGAACTGTCAGATTTGCACTTTGCTTCTCTCTTGGTTACCACCCCAATCTTAATCAAACATCATGTCCTTGTGATGGGAGGAGTGGACAATCAATTATACATTTTCTCTTTTTCTGTAAGTACTATATCAAATATTTGAAGTGGCTTTTAAATCCCTATTTTAAAAAGAGATGGCCTATTAGCCTGGACGAGGCCTATCTGTGTATAGTAAGCCTGGATGATCCAGATTTGATCTTTCGCACGTGCACTTTTCTTAGAATAGCCATTAGAACACGTAAGTCTATGTTGGATCCCTGAGCCTCTTGACACAATTGTAAAATGTTTTAACGATTTTAGTCATATTTCTTTCCCAATGAAATTACTTTTAATAGGCAGTTTTAAAACTCTGATGATTATGTAATATTTTTGTATAATTTTATATTGTCAGGTGTCCTCAAATTCATAGACTGCTGTTTGTATTTGTCATGATTTTGTGCTTTTATGGGTACTAAGGTACCCGACTAAAGTTTATGAATTGAATTGAATTGAGTGTCTGAAAAGTTTTAGCGCTCCTTTCATCATCTCCTTGTATTTGCTATCTTCTGTACTGCACAGATTTCCCTTTACTACTCCCACATAGTTGATCGTCCTCCCGCAACTCTATTGTGCAGTCAAGGTAAAACGACAATGCTCTTTTTGTGTCCAGGCAGTGGAGTCTCTCCTCTTTTTGGGAGTGATGAGATGGAGCAAAGAAAGTGTTGGAAGCTGGCTCTTTATTTAGTATACGAAAAAGAGTTGTACTGTGCAAAGAGTCCAGGCATCTCTTATAAGTGGACAGGGGCTTGCTCTAGCAAATCCCAAGGTACTCTCTTAGGGGGTAGTGAGGTCAAGCAGCCTTATCAGAGAGGAGTGTTAAACACCTGCAATACATACACAGTAAATAAATGGTACATACGACTCAAAAAGGAGATCCACACCACTGTATAAAAATAACACATATTGTTATAGAACTTTTGCCATCACAATCATCAAAATCAGGTAAATGTTTCAAAATAGAAATATTTATAGTTTTCAAAAAGGTACACTTCTTTTTTTCAATTTCGGAAGCGTATTGTTAACCTATGGAGGATAGAAATACACTGCATAAAAGTACTTCAAAGCGACTTACGAGACCAATCTCCTGGGCTTTAGGTGAGTATGGGGCAAGGTCCAAGGTAGCACCAACAGGTCACCTCAGGTGGCACTTCGGCGGCCTGGTGCAGTGATGCAATACAGCGTTGAGTGCCCAATGTTAATCAAAGGGGATCTGTCCAGTTAAAATGAGGCAGAAGGCTTGGACTGGGAGACCAGTCAGGCTGAACCAACAGGTGGGCTCAGGTCTCAAAATGCTCAGGGATATCTTTGATCCTCTTCTCCTCTGGCCGGGGCAGCCGGGTGTAGAGGCATCAGGTTTATGTCACCCGAGACACTTGTGGTAGAGGGTGGTCTGTACAAAGAGCCTGCAGACAGAATTGGAAGTCCACAGCTGGGAAGCCCAAGGTGGGCTTTGAGTCTGGAGGGTCTGGGGACCGCACTGGCACTGTTGGCCCACTTCAACTAGGAGGTACAGGGGCAGGTGTGTTGGGTTTATGGGGGTCCCTAGTCCTCGCAGCTCTTCTGAGATGCCTAGAGAATGCAAGGGAGTAGCTCCAATACTAGTCAGGAGTTCCTGGGTCTTGGGTAAAGGCTGGAAGTCCTCCCAGGCTTTTGGAGGGACAGGCAGCTGTAGGACTATTAGTCTTTGGTGCAATTGTCAAGGGGGCATGGTTGGCGCCAAGTCAAGTTGCTGGTCTTCTGTTCTCTTCAGCGTCCGTCTTCTTTCAAGTCAGCAGGATCTGATTTCCTTGTGTTAGGGGATCACCTAAATACAAGATTTAGAGGTGTTAGGGGAGTGCAGGGTAATAGCAAATGGGCTACTTACCTCTGGGGTCACTATGCCCCCTATATGACCACTTCCTGTGGCAAGCGGGCATGACCCTGTCCCAGAGTTCCTAATTCTGCCATCACCAAGATGGCAGACTTTTGAATTTTGTCTTCACACCAGGTAGACCACCAGTCTAACAAATTAGTCAGTACCCATGCTCACTCACGACCAGAGAAGGAGTCATCGAGATTTCATAGCTTGAAAGACATCTTAGAAGAAAAACAAGTTGCAACAGTCTGTGCCTAATACTAGGTCGCAGGAGTATGCAGAGCATGTTTATCTACATCCACACATGCTACATATAAATTGTTACCAGCAAACTAAACATTATTGAAAATAGTATGTATTGTTAATATGCACTGTAAGTTGATCTATGAATTTTGTGAAGTAGATGCACAAAGGATTGCATATTTTGAAATGTATCTATTTTTTAGATCTTTCATTTTATCTGTGGCCAATGGCCAGTGTCCCCACTTAATCCTAAGAGAGCTGGATCTGGGTAAGAGTTTTCAAATATTCACATGATATAAATTTACATACAAATCTCAATGGAAATCATTACACTGCCTCTGGTTACCCTAAAAATCTGCCATGGATTTTCCCTCTGGGTATAATTCGGCATCCCTTGAAAACTCTTCCATCCTAATATTTCTTATCTCCTAAGTGGCTCCCACCAAAATAATTTAATTTCAAAATGCTCTTGTTTGACTTCATGATCTGCTTAGAAATACCTTTTAGTTTTCACAAACTTATTGTCTAGACTGTGACAACTTTCCTCAAGCTGCTTGCACTCTTTGCTTAGAGTTTCCACGCTATCTTGGAGAGTGCGCATTTGAGCCATAAGAAGCTCAATTTCTTGGTGATCTTTTTCTAGTAGCTGTCTTTGCCACTCCACTTCTCCACGCTGTCTCTGGGTGTCTCGCTGAAGATTTTCCAGCTTTAGTCTTTCCTATATAAAACAAACAAGACTTTCAGACAAATAAAGGGATGGTGTCATCAGTTAAAAAGCAGCCGATTAGGAAGCAATATTTTAGTCTAAAGGTTAACACATCCATGTGGGTGCTAAAATAGGATGACAATTGTATAAAATAATAAAAAGGTATTTATGCTACTGGTCTGTAATTAGGTCTGCATTTAAGTGATTTATATAGTTTAAACCTAGCTACAAAGCAAGAAAGTATTATACAGGTACAGAGGTTTTCAGTTAGAATTTAGATTACGAAAAAAGGGAAATAAAGGGGATTTGATGAAGCTGAGAAGCAGCAACAGTTAAAATAAATAAATAAGCCAAAGGTAACATCTAACATTAAGGGCCCGATTCTGATCTCGTTCGGAAAGCATTACGACAAATCGGTTTCCGAATGCTTTCCGGACGACTCGGATCGGAGGAGTCCGACCGAGCGAGTATGATGCACCCGAAAGCTTCTGGATACGATTCAGTCGGGCTTCCATTGCCTGTGTTCCGAACGTGAACACAGGCTCCCATTGAAACAAGCATTAGAAATGCAATAGGTCTCCCATTTTTTTGAGTTGGAGCGATTAGATAGCTCAACAGCTACCGGACAGAAATTGCCACTATGCAGATGCCGAACAGAGCATTGCTCCGTGAAACGGCCTAAAAGCCTAGAAAGATGTTGATAGCTTACAAAATAAAAAGGCAGGTTAGGATGACCAGAAGGAACCGGGGACGTATTGGGAAGGCCAACGCAAGCAAACAATGAATGAAATCGCCTGGGCGTGACCCAAGAATGCAAAGGCGGGAGAATCAGATCCAATGCACCAATAAAAAATAAAAGTATTTCTAAATGGCACAACAACGAACAAATGGCAATTCATGGGCATGCCAAAAGCCAATAGAGGAGATAACAACAGGTTTTGCAGGCTCGACCCAAAAAGGGGTAGTTGGGGAAAGCGTGCACCCTGTGGCTGGCACTCCATGGTGCCTGCCACTTTGTGCATGGTTGGGAAGAGGGGACCCACGGACTCAATTCAAAGGGCCCCGGGTTAAGGGGGACCTGCTATGGGCCTCCAAAGACCGATTTTGGCAGCTGATTCGTTCTGGTCAAACCAAAAAGGAAAGGCTGTCCGAATAGTTCATCGTACACGCTCGTTTGGAAATCAAATCCATAGAGCTGCACAAATCGGATCGGAAAGACTTGTCCTGTGTGAATGCCTACTGGAACCGAATCGGTCAACGCTAACGGTATCCAGGCATCGTACTTGGTCATTCGGAACTGGGAACGAGTTGATCAGAAACAATGGCTTCGGATCGGATTTGCGAGACCCGAATCAGATTTGGAGCCCTTCCGAATGACATCGGAATTGCTCCCTAGGTCTGATGGGTTGGTGCACTGAGGGATAGATTTAAAAAAAAAAATCAAATGTCACATTGCATCTATTGCATGCTCTATGTAAATGAGAAAAGGATGTTGATTTGGGGCTGTTATTTTACAATGAATGGGAAAAAAAGCACAAAATTGGACACAATATTCTTGAGGCTGTATGTTATGCCACATTCCAGGAAAAGTAATTAATAATTACTGTATTGTGATGTGGGGATATCAGCCACAATCTGTTATTCCAGCCTTTGTTGTCCCCATACCGAAATATTGAGAACTCGTATTGAGGGCCATAGTGTAGTATATGCTAAATTTGTAAAACAAAATAAGTGCCAGGGCTCTCATCAGGAGGTCACTGCAACCTGCACCATACATTGCCACTGCAATGCTGCCACTGATAGTAACAACACAATACTAACCATCACACTCCTACAAGTGTGTCAATTTGGACTATTTCAGGCCCCCAAATTTATAAGAATGACTTTGGAGGCAGGTAATTGTCATTTTTAAAGTATATTGCATTAATAATTAACTATTGTTGTGGTCATCTCTAAATTAGCCAGACACCGTCACAGGTAGACTGGCACAAGTGCCAGTGTTGACCATTAAGTGCCAGTGTCTAGAACCGGAAACCACAGTCTCAAATTAAGCACTGGTGTATAGAAAAGTCTTTATAAATAAATAAATTGTTGGTATGGGTTTCTGATAAGATAGGGTTACATGAAAGAAGATCTGATTGGAAGAGGTTGCAGGATCATTCAGAGGCACAATACATTTTTCACCTGTTTCAGCCACAGGAAGATAGTAATTTGCTCAGAATCACAATCTACTTGGTCAATCGTAAACATTGTGATTAGATGCAAATTTTCTGGGTTAAGTATCATGCCTTAGTCACTAAACCACATCTCCTCCACTACGATGCTGTCGAAAGCATGATCTCCCAAATAAAAGCTATCATTAAAGGATGATTCTTCATGGTAGGTCAATATTGGAGGTGCTGACAGCTCACTTGTCAAATCTAACCTGGACCATGACATGCCCTATTTAAACGCCATAATACCACACAAAATGCCAACAGTCCAGAATGTTGCTGTGTACATATCTCATGGCTAAAAATAAAACTCTGGAAGCTGTCCCTTGCCCTCCGAACATCTAACCCCTTCCTCCCCTCACCTCATTCAAGAAAGCGTCTTATCATGAACAGGGCACAATGCAGACCCTACCTCCAGTACAGCAACTTGAGCCTTTTCTAGTTCATTGATCTTTTGATTGTGCTGCTGCTTCAGCCCTTGAAGTTCATTGTTTTCCAGCTGTACTAGTTCTAGAACGTGCTTTAGCTCTAAATTGAGGAAGAGAAAACAGCATCAGTTTTTAAAGCATTCACATAAACAAATTGACCTTTATGAAATGCGATTGCGACAGAAAATGTAGGTTGTTCATGTAAAGAACTGTGGAGGAAACTGCAGAAACCCAAGTTGGCTTGAAAGAGCAACAAATCACAATGGCCTCCGGTATATGTGGCACACAGCAGTCAGGCATAATCAAACTACCAAGTGTAAAGCATTTAGAAGTACCAAAATAGTCAATAAGTATGAAATATGACATATATTTGACATACATTTATAAAAACTATTTTTAGCTTTAAATAGACACTACAACAACATACATCTATTGAGGGAAACCGGAGCTATAATTTTTGGAAGTTAAAATACATCACTGTATTTTAAGTACCTTAGCGGTTCTGAACCAATGGACTAGAACAGCAATGAAACCGCTCTTGATTTGCCCACAGTGCGTTGGGAGCCACTCACAGGGACCACTCATGTCCAGGTGGAAAGTGATCTGTCAGTTCCAACAGTTTCAGGGTTCTAACTGTATCTTTATCCTTGTTTGTGGTACAACAAATAAGTAGTCCTGACGCAGCAGATATAGGATGCTGATGACGCAAAAGCTGAGTGGCGAATCTTCCTTTGGTCACCCTTGGGTCCACGAACGTCAGCAGTTGTCTTCGGCCCCAGGAATTATCTCCACGAGGTACTAGTGGGGTCCTGCGCAGGTCCAGTCGCAGTTGGTTAACTTGTCTTGCAGTTACAGCAGTCACAGTAGTTACTGGTGGTAGGTAAACCTTTTTTGTAGGTGGATCAGAATAGGCTGACTTCGGTCATGGGCCCAAAGACTGGGGGGCACCTCCAAAATGACAGGACTTTGTCTCCCAGAAGGCACTCGGGCGTTCAGTGGCAGGCAGGCATTCCTGGACAGCTGGATTCTCGAAGGTGCAGGCTCCTTTAGCTTTTGTAGTGCTTGTATTTAATAGAGGGCTAGCCATTTATCCCTTGGAGCTACTTCTGCCTTGGAGTTGGAGTTCTTTTCCACAAGTGGGCATAGCCGGCACAGTCCTCTTGCAGCAGGTGCAGTCCAGTCACTTGTGTAGCCTCTCTTTACTTGGTCCAGGAATCACTAGAGCAGTCCTTTTTTTTTCAGCCCAATGGTGATCTGAGGCCAGTGTGTCAGGGGTGCTCTTTTATGCCAACTTACATTTTGTGGAAGGGAGGACTAACTTGCCCATGGGGTAACATATCACACGGGGTACCCCTTCCCACTATTCATCACATGGGGGTTTAGCAAGAAACAATCCCAGAGTACCCTTCTCTGTCCAAGATGTCTCAAGTCTTCTTTCCCTGTTTGGCGCTCTGGCCACACCCCTAGGGTGAACCCAGCATAATGATCCACTCCTCCTGCAAACCCAGTTCTACAACAGCTTTTCTCCCTCTGGAGGAGGGGCCAGTCTGTGCCTACACAAAAGAGCGTGCAGGTTGAGGTGTGGCTGGCATGTGCTTTACTGAGGCGGCAGCCTCTTTGAAGCTGGGCACCTGTAATCACACCCCGGTAGCCAGCCTGCTGGAGGAGGTCACACCTCCTCCAACCAGCAATTCTTTGTGCTCCCTATTTCTGGGAGCACTTTACACTTCCTAGCAGGGTGGCAGCCTGTTGTCTCACGAGACAACTGCTGTAGATAGTCAGGAAAGGCTACCAGATGTTGAGACAACAAAGTGGTGACTGTCTAAAGTTACCATCCTAATTATAAGTTACTTTAAACACAACCTTAGAAACAGTACAGTTTATGTAACAATTAATTTGATACCTTCGAGTAATATAATTGGTGGTCCCAAGTAGAAGTTAACACTTCACGTGGTGCCTAGTGTAACTAGCCAATTGGGCTACCAGCTTTCCATAATGAAAATTCTAATTTCACAGTAAGGGCACGATAGACACGAGAGGAACATGCCCTTCTTTTTAGTTTTTAGCACCCTGCCTGGTGAGCTACCAAGACCTTCCCTATGGGTGGTTTTTAATAATAAAAAGGAAGGTTTTGATCTTTTGAACTAGGCTGGAGTGGAATTCCTGGAGTGACATTTTGTATTTGCAGTTGTATTTATAGATTTGTAGAGCACATCGGTAGCCGAGGGCTTCCCCGCACTGGTGATGAGTGCTGTAGTGAGAACGGAGCCCATTAGTGTTTTAAGGGAAACAACCAGGTCTTAAGTTTTTTACTGAATGCAAGTTCATTTTGCAATGCTCTTAAGTCAGGTGGGAGCTCGTTTCACAGTTTTGGAATCAAGTGTGCAAAGGATCTTCCTCCCCATCTAGATCCTTTGATTCGGTTTGTGTGGAGAAAAACCTTAGTAGTCTAGTGGCGGCATGGCCGGATATCAGATTTATTCAGGGCCTTTATTATTTACTACGCTGTGAGGATCTGACCTTGACTCTCGCCGTAATAGGCAGCCAATTGGAGCGGTTTAAGGGATTCTCTTACAGAGACGTAGCTAGGGAGTTTGAGCAGGAGCCTTTCTGCTGCGTTCTGCACACCCTGAAGTCTCTTTATCACATGAGCCCAGGTAAAGAGAGTTGCCATAGTCCAGGCCTGCATGAGAGTTTTCCTTAACTGCTCTGGGATGAGTGCCAGTATCTTCATGAGCATTCTTAAGAGCCTGAAGCAGATTCCAGACAGTTTGTTTGCCTGGTGGTTCATTGCAAGGGTACTATCCATCCAGATACCTAGATTTTTTACAACAGGTTTAGGGTAGGCTGATTGCCCATTCAGGATGGCCAACTATTCAGTGGACTGGGTTTGGCCATGTTACCTAATATCACAAGTTCTGTCTTCTCTCCGTTCAGTTTTAGGCAACAGTTCGACATCCAGTGAGACAATTTGTTCAGGCAGGGAACCAGTTGCTGGTTTCCTTAGTGGGTGCCATTAGACAGAGAGACAATCAACTGGGTGTCATCTGCGTAAGATACAACTGAAGTGCTAAACTCCTGCACGATAGTGGCAAGCTGTCTCATGTATATATTGAATAGCGTGGCGCTGAGGGAAGAGCCTTGTAGCACCCCACATTTAATTGGCAGGCAGTCAAAGAAGCAGTCCTTTTCCATCACTTGGTAGGATCGGTCTTCCAGAAAAGAGATAAGCCAGTCGATCGCTTTATCCCGGATTCCTATTTTCCTTAGTCTATCTTTTCAGATGGCATGATTGATGGTATCAAATGCTACACTAAGATCGAGCAAAATAATGGCGGCAGACCCTCCAGTATCTAATAGGGCTGTAACTGCCAGGAGAGCTGCTTTAGTGCTGTGGTGAGCACGGATGCCCATCTGCGTTGGGTGGAGAAGATTGAATGTCAGCAGCCCTACATGCCAAGAACAGATGCATACTGGTAAGTAGCATATTCCGTTCGAGGCATGTGGGCTGCTGAATTCATATCTGTGCATAGACTGTATAGCAGTATCTCCTCTAGCGGTGGTTACCTGTGCCAGCTGCAGCAGTTTGAAAAAGAGTTTTGAGGACAGCCTGGCCTACAGCAGCTTGCTGTTTTGCTTGCACGTCTACACAGTAGTGTTTTGTGAAAGTGTGTATGGTGGTCCATGTGGCTGCCTTACAAATGTCTTCAAGAGGAATATTCCCTAGGAAAGCCATGGATGCCCCCATTTTCCTTGTAGAGTGTGCTCTTTGGGGAAGGTTAAAGTGCGTTTTGCCTTTTGATAGCATATCTGAATGCATTTAACTATGCATCTGGCTATTCCTGACTTTGATATAGAATTTCCGATGTGTTATGGTGCAAAAGCAACAAATAGTTGTTTTGTCTTTCTAAATGATTTAGTCCTGTCCACATAATAAAGCAGAGCTCTTTTTACATCTAGTGTGTGTACGGCTCTCTCAGCTACTGACTGTGGATTTTGAAAGAATACTGGCAGTTCTACTGATTGATTAATATGGAAATTGGATACGACCTTTGGCATGAACTTAGGGTTTGTTCTAAGAACCACCCTGTTGGCATGTACTTGCATGTAATTCGCTTACTCGTCTAAGTGAGGTAATAGCAACCAAGAATGCTACCTTCCACGTTAAGAATTGCAGTTTGCATGAGTGTAGAGGTTCGAAGGAAGGTCTCATAAGTCTGGTAAGTACTATATTTAGATTCCAGACTGGGGAAGGGGGGTGTCTTGGAGGGATCACCCTTTTAAGACCCTCCATGAAGGCTTTGATTGCTGGTACTTTAAACAGTGAAAGGTGTTGCCTGTTTTGAAGGTATGCTGCATAGCAGCGAGGTGTAGTCGTATCGAAGAGTATGCTAAGTTGCATCTTTGTAGATGCAGCAGGTAACATATAATGTTTTGTATGGAAGCATCTAATGGGTTGATTTGGTTATTTTTGCAGTAAATAACAAATCTCTTCCATTTAGCTGCATAGCACGCTCGTGTAGTTGGACGTCTTGCCTCCCTAATGATGTTCATGCAGTCTGGAGGCAAGTTAAGGTATCCAAACTCTAAGACTTCAGGAGCCAGATCGGTAGGTTCATCTGATTGGGATCTGGGTGTCTGATTTCTCCATGGTTCTGAGTTAGAAGATGGGGTGCGAGGCACAGTCTTTGATGAGGAACTACTGAAAGTTCCTGGAACGTTGTGTACCATGGTTGTCTCGCCCATGTGGGAGCAACTATGATTAGTGTGAGTGACTGTTGCCGCAGTTTGCGTGCCACCAGCGGAATCAGCGGTGCTGGGGGAAAAACGTACACAAATCTGCCTGACCAGTTCATCCATATCGCATTGCCCTGTGACAACAGATGTGGGAACCTGGCGGCAAAGTACTGGCATTTCGAGTTTTCTTTTGTGGCAAACAGGTCTATCTCTGGGTGACCCCACTCTTTGAAGAATGGCTGGAGAACTAGGGGATGAATCTCCCATTCATGTAGTTGTTGGCTGTGCCTGCTGAGCAGGTCTGCCATCTGATTGTCCTTCCCTGGAAGATGTTCTGCTAGGAAAAAAATGTTTTTGGGAATTGCCCACTTCCATATGCTTTGTGCCAGGTGGGACAGCTGTGGAGAGTGCGTTCCTCCCTGTTTCTGGATATAGTACATTGCGGTCATGTTGTCCGTCCGGATCAACACAGTCTTGCTGTACAAGTATTTCTGGAATGCTTTCATGGCTAGAAATATCGCTAGCAACTCTAGTTGGTTGATATGCAGTTTCTTTTGTTTGGTTGTCCAGAGCCCTTGTACTGTGTATTGAAGGAGATGGGCTCCCCAGCGTGCCAGTGATGCGTCCGCTGTTAGTACTAGTTGTTGAACCGGCTCTTGGAACTGTCGCCCCTTGGAAAGGTTTTGTGGGTTCCACCACTGCAGAGAGTTGTGAGCGTGACTGTCTACCAACACTAGGTCTTTTAGTTGTCCTCGAGCCTGGTTCCATTGCTGTGCTAAGTATTCTTGTAATGGATGCATTTGAAGTCTGGCATGGGGGACAATGAATATGCAGGAGGCCATCATGCCTATGAGCTGCATGAAGACTCAAGCTGGCAGAGACTGTTGTGGCAGAAATTTGCGAATGAGCGTCTGCATGCTGGCTATCCTTGTTGAGTTTGGGTATGCCTTTGCCACGGAGGTATCTATAGTGGCGACAAGATATTGTTGTGTGTGGGATGGTTGCAGATGCGATTTTGGGTACTTTATGGAAAACCCTAGGCTGTGTAGCAACTGAAGTGTTTGAGAGGTGTGTGTTGCACACTGTTGGTACGATTTCGCTTGTATTAGCCAATCGTCTAGATAGGGGAACACATGGATGTGTTGCCTTCTGAGATGTGCTGCTACTGTCGCTAAGCATTTTGTAAACACTCTTGGAGTCGTGGTTACCCCGATGGGCAAAACCTTGAATTGGTAGTGTTGACCTTGTATTGTGAATCTGAGATATTTTCTGTGAGCTGGATGGATGGGTATGTGAAAATACGCATCCTTGAGGTCCAGTGTTGCTAGGAAGTCTCCTTGTTGTAGCAACGGGAGCACTTGCTGTAGTGTGATCATATGGAAGTGCTCCGACAGTATGTATTGATTTAGGGGTCTGAGGTCCAATATTGGTCTGAGGGAACCGTCCTTTTTGGGAATAAGGAAGTATAGGGAGTATACTCCTGTCCCTTGCTGTTGGAAAGGGACTGGCTCTATGGCCCCCTTTTCCAGCATGCATTTCACCTCTTGTTGGAGCAGGGTGATGTGTTCTTTGGACATAGGAAGGTGTCTGGGTTGTATGTTTGGTGGTGTAGAAGTGAGTTCCAGGCAATAACCATACTGGATAATTTCTCTCACCCACCTGTCCGTGGTAATTGCGTGCCAGACAGGTAGGAACTGTTGGAGTCTGCCTCCGACCGGTGTTAGGTGGTCTGGAGGTAGCGTGATGAAGTCACGGTTTTGTGGCAGTGGAGGCTCTGGTGTTATTGCCTCCACGTCCTCTTCCCTTATTATTGTTGCCCCAATAACCTCCTCTGTTTGAGTTTTTGGTGAAGGAACCTCGTGTGTTGCTTTTGTATGAAGATGACGTTTGCGAGGTATTGCCTCGTGTGGTTGCCCTGTATGAGGAGCGTCGAAAGGAGCATCTGTGTTGCTGAAACTGTAATGCCCCCATTGACTTTGCGGTTTCTGTGTCCTTTTTCACTTTATCTAAAATGGTGTCGACAGCAGGTCCAAATAGAAAGTCCTGATTGACTGGCTGGTTAAGAATGGTGGACTGCACCTCGTTCTTAAAGCCGGAAATACGCAGCCATGCATGTCGGCGTAGTAAGACGCTAGTGTTAATCGACCTGGCTGCGGTGTCTGCTGCGTCAAGCGCACATTTTATGGAGGCGTTTGTAATGAATTTTCCCTCCTGTATGAGGTCATCAGCTTGTGCTTTAAAAGGCTCAGGTAGGTGTTGCATTAAGCTTTCGAGCTGGTCATAGTGTGCCCTGTCGTAACGAGCCATTAGGGCTTGTGTATTGGCAATCCTCCATGAATTGGAGGCTTGTGCTGCTACCCTTTTACCTGAGGCCTCTATTATTTTTGATTCCTTATCGGGGGGAGGTGCTTCCCCCGTTGTCTGTGAGTTGGCCCTTTTACGTGCATTGGCCACTACCAGTGAGTCTAATGGTAACTGCCCTCTGATGTAGGTAGGGTCTGTAGGGGCTGCTCTATACTTCTTTTCAATCCTGGGATTGATTACTCGTGCCCTGGCTGTATCTTTAAATATGTCAGGTGCATGTTTTAACACTCCCTTTAACATAGGAAGTTTTCTGACACTCTTTTCTGAAGTAGGGAAGGTGTCAAATAAGAAGTCTTCTTCGACAGGGTCATTATGCATGTCTACATTGTGGTACTGCGCTGCCCTGTCTATTAGTTGGTTGAAGACGATGGTGTCATCAGTAGGTGACGGCTTAGTTGGATAAGAGGGTACATCAGGGATGAGATGGGTGTTGTAAGGGTCTGTTGGTTCCTCCAATGTATCATCTTGTGGGTGAGGATCTTGTAGAAAATCATAGTCAGGCTGTGGATTTTCCCCTGTGTTCCCCTCATCGTCCCCGTGGTGAGAAGTAGAGTAAGGAGCAAAAGGTGTAGTAGACATAATAGGTTAGAAAGGGATGAAGGGTCTAGAGGGAGAATGAGAGCCAGTGTCTAGTGGCCTCTTCTTCCTGTGCAGGATTGTGACTTTACCAGTCTCTGGATTAATATATATTTTTGCTTGGTCGTCTGATGGATCTGGATGGAAGAGTTCTTCCTCTACAGTCCTTGGTTGTGTGTTTGACTTTTTTGGGTCGATAACACCTTCTGCTTCGACGACTTTTGGTGCCTTATTGCTTTTCTTTGGCTCGGGCCCTTTCTTCGGGTCGACGAGTGATTTGGGATCGACCGGATCTTTCGGCTCGACACGTTTCTTGTGCTCGACAGGCTTTTTTGGTTGACTGTCCTTTTCCGAGTCGATGGTGTTTTTGGGATCGACTCGTGTCTTCGGAGCACTTGTTTTTGGGTTGGTAGCCTTTTCCGGCCGGGTAACGCGCTTCGGTACGGCACCCTTTTTGTCGGCGACCTTGGCCAGGTCGACGGTTTTCGGTACAGCGGGCTTGTTCGGGTCGACGACCTTCTTTGGTTCGGCGCCCTTCGGCTGTGTGTCCTTGTTCGGTTCGACGACCATTTTGGGGTCGACGCCTTTTGGCTGAACGGCCTTTTTTGGGTCGACAGTCTTCTTTGGCTCGACGCTTTTGGGCTGTGCGGCCTTTTTCGGGTCGATGCCCTTCGGGTCGTCGACCTTCTTGGACTCTGGAACCTTCTTAGGGATGACTGTACGTGGCACTGGGGTCTCTGAAGGCTTAGGTTTCGGTTTCGATTTCTGAGCCGAGCCGGATGGCGGGGCTGGCGAAACTTTTTTCGGATCCTGGCTAAGGCCTTTTGGCGATGCCTCGATCGGAGCCTTCGGTAACGGGGTAAATGGTGTTGGGGGCAGTGTACTCATGATTTGCCCCGGTGGGATCTCATCATCGGAGTCCGAGTAGTCCACAACGGTGACGATCTCTAGGTCCGAATCTGGAGCTTCCGGTAGTTCTTGGTCATCATCGAAGATGTTGTCCGGTTCCGGTGCCTGTTGCTGCATCTCTTGCCTAGCGGCCCGTCGAATCCGTATGGTTTTCTTCGACCGAAACTGGGCGCAGGCTGGGCAGGTTTCTTCCTTATGGTCTGGGGAAAGGCACTTGTTGCATACTGAGTGTTTGTCAGTATGTGGGAACTTGGAGTGGCATTGTGGGCACCTTTTGAACAGGCTTCTTTCCATCGACAGCAGGCCCACGTGGCGTCGAAAAGGCCCAACGGCCCGCATCGACGACCGAGTCGAGATGGAAAGCTTGATCGAGTAAAGAGGTACCGAGCGAGAACAATACTGTCGAAGTCGAAGGTCTTTTGGCCTTTTAGAAAAGTTTTGTTTCGATTCCTAAGTTGGAGTATAGGAGTAACATCCGAACCCAATGGCTTAAAAAACAATCTGAGGATGGAGAGAAGCCCATGCGCATTGTAGCCCAGGGGAGGAGTCCCCTATCTCGTGATACTTCGAAGACTCTTCCAAGACAACAAAGTGCAATCATCCGGACCAAACACTAGGCGGCGATCTATTGATATGAATTCAGCAGCCCACTTGCCTCGAACAGATAGGTCGCAGATTACCAAGTATATCTGGATCCAGATGGGGTTTTTTCAGAATTGGCCTGATTACGGCACGCTTCAAATGTTGTGGGACCAAGCTGGAATTTAGCGACTTATTAAGTAGCACCATTAGTTGGGTGGGGGGTGGGGGTGGGGGAGGAGTATAACCTTGGTCACCTTGAGAAGGGCATGAGGGGGGCTGAGTTTAACGAGGATCCATATTTAGTGGACTTTATCAGATTGAGGATAGCATCTTCCTCGACTTTGGGAAATTGTGATAGACATGGGGCTGTAGCTGGTTCACTGACCTTGTTTAAACCCTCATATATTGGTTCAGTAATCTTCCGAAAAAGTTATAGAAACTGAGAGGGACTCCTTATACCAAAGGAATAGGGTAACATACAAATATGTAATCACAAAGGTTTCCTTTGGACAGCACTATGCAGCCAGCAATGTGTATAACCTGACCGGAAATTCCAACTTCATCACTCAATCACAATCATTCCACTCAGGTTAGGAGAATATATCTGAATACCCAAGGCTACTGCTATGGACAAAACTAATGACAAAAGGTTAAAATTATTTTATTTGTCGTAAGACACATAATCAAAAAGACAAATATACATAATAAAATTAAAGTAAAAATGTAATCACTTCCTTCAGAAAACACAATAAAAAATATTGAGCGACAAAAGTTAAAAAATACAAGAGTGTGCAAATAATAGACCAAAAGCTTAGTCTTAAACTGATCACATCCGTGATAATTGTTCCTCAATGGCTGAGCCTGGGTGCTGTATTCTATGGGCACTCAAAAGTCTTAGTGAGAGTAAGGACTGTGTTCCAAACACCTCAGGCGTCGACGGGAAAATTTATAATACCATCTTTATCAAGACCAATGTTATATGACTCTCTCGGGCTGGGTTATGGATAAAAAAGTATAAAGAAATAAACCTATGCGCAGCTAACAAGGCAGGCAAAACACTTGCGTCATACCTCAAGCACAAGCAAAGACAACACTATATCACAGCAATCACAGACACCAGCAGCAAGACTCACACGAGCCACAAAGACATCATACACACCTTCAGAGAATTCTACAAAGAGCTCTACAACAAAGATGAGAACATAGATAATAAGGGAACAAAAACCTACCTAGAAAACCTAAACTTACCTAAGACATCGAATGAAGAATCATTGGCGCTAGACATCAAAACCCTCGAAGTTAGGACAGCCATTAAGGCCCTTAAAGACAACAAGGCCCCAGGGCCAGACGGATACACAGCACCATTCTACAAATCCTTCCAGGACCAACTAACACCAATCCTAACAAAAGTCTTTAACCACTGTGGGGAAGAAGGGGAAGTAACAGAGACAATGTCTCAGGCCAACATCATACTCATCCCCAAAGAAGGCAAAGACCCACAATGGCCTAAAGACCTACCCGCCAATTTCACTCATAAACCTAGACTGCAAAATATATGCTAAAATCCTAGCTACAAGACTCAACAGACTGCTCCCACAGCTAATAGGAAACACACAGGTAGGATACATGAAAACACGAATGTCAAGTGACAACACGTGACTCCTCTGTCAAATCGTTGAGCACTGCTCGAACTCATACAACTCAGCAGTCACAATCACGCTTGATGCAGAAAAGGCCTTCGACAGAGTCTCCTGGCGCTTCCTAGAAGAATGCATGCAGGCATGCAACCTGGGGGACAACTTCACAAAGAAGGTCATGGCCCTCTACAAAAACCCCAAAGCAGAGATCGCTATCAACGGCACAACCTTGACCCCATTCGACCTACAAAGAGGAACTAGACGAGGCTGCCCACTATCCCCACTGTTGTTCCTACTAGCGTTAGAACCACTGATCAGAGACATCATAGCAAATGAGAACATAGCAGGTATAACAATAAACAACGCCACAGATAAACTAGCTGCCTACGCAGATGACTTACTAATCACAACAGAAGAACCTGCCAAGTCCATACCTGCCCTCATGCACACCATAGACACCTACGCATCTCACTCCGGTTACAAACTAAACAGAGAGAAGTCAGAGTGTATGCCACTAAACATACACACAACTAAAGAGGTATTGGGTAACTCAGGGCTAGCATGGCAAACGAGATCCATCAAATACCAAGGCATCAACTTCGGGAGGAACCTAAAAAGCACCCTCGAACAAAACGAGAAAAATACCCTAGACAAGATACAGGGGCTGCTTGAAAACTGGTCGCCCAAGTATATCACCTGGTGGGGAAGAATAGAAACAGTCAACATGATGATCACCCCAATAGTTAACTACCTAATCAGCATGCTTCCCCTAGCACTAACTAATGACTTCAACTTCCACAAGAAAACAGACCAAATTCTTAACAAATTCATCTGGAGAGACAAAAAAAACGAGAATAGGCCTTGCAAACCTGAGATTAAAGAAAGAACAAGGGGGCCTCAACGTTGCAGACCCTAGAACCTTCCAGAATGCCGCGGTAGCCAGGCAGGGGATGCACTGGGTACTCCATAATCAACAATACACTCTGACCTGGCTATTACTAGAAAAAGTCATCCTCTGCAACACCGACCCACTTACTCTCCTAACCACCAACAAAAAGGCACTAAAAGGGAACCCGATATTCAAAATAACAAAACAGGCTCTCCTCAAGGTAGACCAAAAACTAGAGATAAGCATCAAAAACTCCTTATGGGTAGCACTCTGGGCAAACCCCAAAATCAAATACAGAGGCAGACCCCTTGACATAACAACATGGAAACAGACAGGCCTCTTGAACCCAGCTCAACTGGAGGAGAAAGGCATGCCCCTCACGTTCAACAACATGAAGGAAAAGCATACCCTCCCTGACTTGGAGCTATACAATTTCCTGGCTATTCAATCTGCCATCACAAAAGCAAATCTAAATAGGCTGACTCCCTCAATATTCCAATACATGGAAAACATAAACAAGACCGGTCACCAAGTATCACAGCTGTACAAACTCCTCCGCCCAACATCCACAAAACTCAACGCCAAAAACACAGGCTACTGGGAAACACAGATAGGCTCGAAACTTACAGAAGAACAAGTTACTTACCTTCGGTAAGGCTTTTTCTGGTACATACAATATCTGCCTGTGGATTCCTCACCTTGTGAATATCCCCTTGCGTCAGCAACATTCGGAAATTCTTTTTGTAGCTTTGCGCCGATGTGGACGACGTCACAGAGGCATGGCATCGCGCGCGACTCCGCTGATGTCACCGACACCAGAATAGGCCCACGCCGGCGTGATGACTTCAGTTCCGCCCTTTTTTCCGTGCCTTCGAGGCATACGGACGGACCGATAACAGCAGATATATACACACTATACACAGTACACAATGTCAAGATAACACACACAGTGTGTAGCCAATGCAGGAAAACAAATTGCAATAAACATTTCCTTTGACAATAAAAATATATACATTACAGTAACTCAGGCATAGAAGAGTGGACAATGGGGAGGCGGGTGGGTCAGTGAGGAATCCACAGGCAGATATTGTATCTGAGAACAGATCCTGTGCACACGCTGGTGAAATCAGTTGTCCTGAAGTCAGAACGCAAATTCTACATAAACATGGAAAGCACGTGAAAGGTTCAAAAGGATCAAAACACAAAGTTTCATGTAGGTGAAAATTGTTTTTATATAGATCAATTGTTGGTCAGTACAGAAAATAATAGCCAGCCGACACGTGTTTCATCACACCGTGTGGGAGATGTGACTCATCAGGGCTGCTGTGCTATGTGGGTATCCAGGTACTGTTCGGAAGACGTGGTGGCGACTACTGGATGTACAGTCGGCCACAAGGTAAAAAGTACGTTGAACGACCAGGGCACCCTATGCCAATGGTAGGAGAAAGAGTACTGTATGGGTACGTCCAGAACTAAACGAGGTGCCCTGGGTCAGAGGATCAGAAGACGCAACCGGTCCGTGCGTCCATGTAGCTTGGTCCGGGTAATGGAGATATTGTATCTACCAGAAAAAGCGTTACAGAAGGTAAGTAACTTGTTCTTCTGATAGATACATCTGCCAGTGGATTACTCACCTTGTGAATAGAGTCCCCCAGCAGTCCCCACTCCCGGAGGAGGGTGTCCACTCTCCTATACCAGAAAGTCCTGGAGGACAGAGCGCGCCAAGTGGCCGTCCCTCCTCACCTCGGTATCCAAGCAGTAATGCTTCGCGAAAGTGTGGAGGGAAGCCCAAGTTGCCGCTCTACAAATAACCTCTACAGGCACACCCCTAGACAAAGCAGATGTAGAAGACATTGCTGTTGTGGAATGAGCTCTTATACCCTCTGGAGGATCCTTACCCTCCAGGGCGTAGCAGATCTTAATGCAGAGGACAATTCTCTTGTCCTGTCCAGGTAAAAGCTCACCGCCCTCTTAGGGTCCAAGCGGTGAAGCCGCTCCTCCTCCTTGGAAGGGTGAGGGGGAGGATAGAAGGTAGGGAGGGTAATGGACTGTCCTAGAGGGAGTTACCACCTTAGGTAGAAAAGCAGCCCTGGTCCTAAGAACCATTCGTTCAGCATGAATGGACAAAAATGGGGGATTTGAACTAAGAGCTTGAAGCTCACTTACCCTCCTTGCCGAGGTAATTGTCACTAGAAAAATAGTCTTAAAAGACAAAAGTCTCAAGGGACACTTGTGTAAAGGTTCAAAAGGCGAACCCATCAAGAATGTAAGAACAAGGTTCAAGTCCCATTGAGGCACAATAAAAGGTGTAGGAGGAAATTTATTGGTAAGGCCCTTAATGAATCGTAATACAATAGGAGATTTAAACAAAGAGGGCTGGTCCGGCAAACAAAGGAAAGCCGTTAAGGCCGACAAATAACCTTTGATAGTTGCCACCGCAAAACCCTGCTGGGCCAAAGAAAGTGCAAATTGAAGTATATTGGACAAACGAGCCCTTAAAGGGTCAATGGTCTGCTCCCCACACCAAGCAACAAATTTAGACCATCTATAAGAATAAATGGACATGGTGGAGTCACGCCTGGCCGATAAGATGACATCCACCATATCGTGTTGGAGAGAAAAGGATATCAGGTTGCCCCGCTCAATCTCCAGGCATGAAGGTGTAAGGTCTGGAGGTGGGGGTGTAGAACCTGCCCCTCCATCTGGGAGAGGAGATCTGCCCTGTGAGGGAGACGGAGTGGAGGGCACAAGGAGAGCTGGAGAAGATCTGTGTACTACACCCTTCTTGGCCAATCCGGGGCGATCAAAATAACTTGGGCCCGGTCTTGGCGAATCTTCCTCAGAACCCGAGGAATCAAGGGTATGGAAGGAAACACGTAAAGGAGTTGCGAGCCCCAACTCAACTGAAACGTGTCCCCCAAGGCTCCCTGCATCGGAAACTGGAGGCTGCAGAATGACGGGCAGTGAGCATTCTCGTGAGTGGCGAACAGGTCCACCTGATGAGTCCCCCACGCCCGAAAGACATAACAAACTACCTCTGGATGGAGCCTCCACTCGTGGTCGGCGGAGAACTGCCGACAGACTGTCTGCACGAACGTTCAGAACTCCGGCCAGATGATTTGCCTTCAGACAAATCTGATGGTCCTGAACTCAGGACCAGAGACGCAGAGCCTCCATGCTGAGACACTGCGACCCCACTCCTCCCTGCTTGTTGACATACCACATCGCAGTCGTGTTGTACGTCAGGACTTGAACTGACTGACCGCGAAGGGAAGGGAGGAACGCCTTGAGCGCTAAACGTATAGCCCGCAACTCTGGAAGGTTGATGTGAAGCAACCTTTCCTCTGGAGACCAAAGACCCTTGATCTCCAGATCCCCCAGATGAGCACCCCACCCTAGAGTGGATGCATCCGTTATCACTGTGGCCACCGATGGAGGTAGTTGAAAAGGCTTTCCTTGTGACAGATTGCCTTCCACGCTCCACCAAGACAGATCCGATGCAGTTTCTCTCGAGATCCTCACTGACTCCCTGAGATCTCCGCTGTGCTGATACCACTGCCTGCGGAGGCACCACTGGAGGGCCCTCATGTGCCAGCGTGCATGGCTGACCAACAGAATGTAAGAAGCCATCAGACCGAGCAGACGAAGGACCTTCAGGACTAGAACGACCGCTCCATTGTAAAATAAAGGAATCATTTCCTGTATGTCGCGCATCCTTTGAGGAGGAGAGAATGCACGACATACAGTAGTGTCCAGTACCGCACCTATGAACAGGTTGCGCTGGGAGGGCAGCAGGTGAGATTTGGGTACATTTATCGAAAAACCCAACCTGTGCAACAACTGAGTTGTCTCTTGCAGATGATGAAGCACTATCTCTGGAGATTCTGCTTTGATCAGCCAATCTTCCAGATACGGGCATACCGGTATCCCCGATCTTCTGAGATGAGCAGCCACCGCAGCCATCACCTTGGTGAAGACTCGAGGTGCAGTAGTAAGACCAAACGGAAGGACCGCAAACTGGTAGTGTTGCGATCCAACCATGAAACGGAGATACTTCCTGTGCGACTTCAGGATGGGAATATGAAAATACGCATCCTGTAAATCGATTGACACCATCCAGTCATCTTCCAGCAGCACTTGAAGAACCTGCGCAAGGGTGAGCATCTTGAACTTCTCCTGCTCCAGGTAAAGATTCAAGATCCTGAGATCCAGGATTGGACGAAGTCTGCCATCCTTCTTGGGGATCAGAAAATCTCCTGCTCCGGAACCACCTCGATCGCACCTTTTCTGAACAGTGCCAGGACTTCTTCCTGCAGGAGCAGCAGGTGGTCCTCCGAACAATAACCCTGGCAAGGAGGGTAATTTGGGGGAAATTCCCAAAAGGGAAGAGCATACCCATTCTCCACGAGATTGAGAACCCAATGATCTGATGTAATCGATTCCCAATCTCGCAGAAAATGGGTAAGCCTACCCCTCACTGGACCCACATGATCCGGAATGGCGGATCTAGGGCTGCTTTGCTGTATTGGCAGGAGGTTGGGAAGGGGAAAAGGAGGAGGAGGAGGCTTGGAGACCTCTAGGACGAGCTCTTTGCCTGCCCCTGTACGACTTGTACAGCGTATTTTGCTGCTGCTGCTGGGATTGTTTGTAGGCCCGAAAGGAAGATCTGCCAAATCCTCTGAATCGCTTTCCAAAAGAGCCCCTGGTCTGAAGGCCCAAAGACTTTGCCGTCGCTCTCCTGTCTTTAAATCGCTCTAAAGCAGCATCAGCTTTTTTTCCAAACAACCCTGACTCATCAAAGGGCAAATCCATCAAAGCAGACTGAACATCCACAAAAAATTCTGAAAATTTCAATCACCTAGTGGCCACTGAAGAGCCCATCACTCTCGCCACTGAATCAGCCGTGTCCAGCCCACTCTAGATTACCTGCCTTGCCGCAGCCTGAGTGTCAGAAATCCTCTCCTGAAAATCCTTCCTATCGTTCTCAGGAATTTTAGGCACCAATTGTTTGACGGAATCCATCAAAGCATGGATGTATCTACCCATCAGGCAAGTTGCATTTGTAGACTTTAGCGCCTCAGGAACCTGTGGAAAAGCACCCGTAGACTTCTTTGAGCATGCAGCCTGCACAACCAAACTCTCTGGCAGGGGGTGCGTTGACAAAAAGTCCGGGTCACCAGGTGCTACTCTATACCCTCTCGCAACCACCCTTGAAACAGCAGGAGCTGTTAGAGGCAGATACAGAGGCCAAATCCAACTCAGGAGACAGCTCAACACCACTAGCCTCTCTCAGGTCATCAAAAGGATCCTCCGAATCCTGCAGTTCACCTTCCACCAAATTTTCATCACAATACCTCTCCTCCTCCAGAAGCCTCTGTGCCTCACGCCTCGACCTCTCCTTCCGGGATCGGCTCCACCGGAGGCGGAGTCGACGCCGAACTCGAAGTCGGAAGAGGCAGCTTAACCAGAGGACGAACTTGATTCGGCACCGGAGTCGAGGGATATCCGCGTCGATCGATTCGGCGTCGTAGGATTCGGCGCCGCCGGAAAATGCCAATGCGGAGCTGGAGCCGGCATGAAAGGCATAAAAGGCGCAGGAGCATAAGCCTAGGGGACACCAACATTAAATGCTAATGGACCCGTGGGACCAACCAGTGCACCAGAGAGGTACATTGCCCTGGAGTAAACTCCATACATGGCATTCAGGAACTGGGTAGGATCCTGACCTGGAGCCGAAAAGGCTGGATAAAAGCCCCCAGGTTGCTCTTGAGGGAGCGGAGTCTTCTCGACCTCGGCCTCCACCTCAGGCTGGTGCACCGGGGTGGACGAACTCGCAGGCAACAAAGCCTCGCCCTCTCCTTCTTCTTCCTCATCACCTTCATCTTCATCTTCTTGACCCGAAGGATGGGATGGATTCGGAGAAGGATTCTGCAACTGCTTCGGTGACACAGGCGAATCCGCACGCGAAGCCTCACCCTGGGACACCTGTTCTTCCGAAGCCGAGGCCACCGCCTCCTTTCGAAGTAACTTCACCTGTGACTTCGGCCTTGAACTCAGTCTTTCTCAGAGTGATGGCGAGATTCATGACTCCTCTTCTTATGCTTCTTCCTCGAAGACCTCGAAGCACGCGCCGAAGACGACACCGAGTGTGACCTCGAACGAGACCTCGACCTCGAACGCCTAGTTCGTGACCTCGAACTCTTTTTAGCCTTTTTGTTTTTCAACTTCGCTACGAGGAGTTTCATCTCTCTCTCCCGGAGTGCCTTCGGAGTCATCTTTTTACAAGGACAATCTTCGACGTCATGATCGGAGCTCAAGCACCAAACGCAGCACTTGTGTGGATCAGTGATAGACATCATCTTGCCACATTCTCCGCACGCTTTAAATCCAGTCTTCTTCATAGACATCACGACAGAACACAAAGAAAACACCAGTAGAAACACAAAGTAACAAAGTTACTTTACAGCTACAGACGAACCCTTGAAAACCGTTAGCGTCGATGACGCGCAAAAAAGAGAACTGATGTGATCACGCCGGCTCAGGCCTATTATGGTGTTGGTGACATCAGCGGAGTCGCGCGCGATGCCGTGCCTCTGTGACGTCGTCCACGTCGGCGCGAAGCTACAAAAAGAATTTCCGAATGTTGCTGACGCAAGGGGATATTCACAAGGTGAGGAATCCACTGGCAGATGTATCTATCAGAACAAGAAATACAGACCATATGGAGGGCCCCTACACACAACATAATATCACCGGTACTAGCCCAAACAAAATTCTGGCTGCTGCATCAAGCATACTGGACAGCAATTAAACTAGCGAAGCTAGGTCTAAGAGAGAATAACCGATGCTGGAACTGTGATAGAGAAACAGGGGACCTAGCCCACCTTATCTTCTACTGCAGTAAGGTTAGCAAATTCTGGAAGAAGGGGGTTCGACTATATGAACAAGGTCCTAGGCTGCACCCTGAAACAAGAATTCAGCACTATAACCACAGCACATCTCAACACAGACGTTTCCTCACAATAAGACAGAAACCTTCTTGACTTCCTCCTCACTAGTGCAACAAAAACAGTGCTTGCTAAGTGGAAAGACACCACCAAGGCCACCTTTAAAGAATGGCTGAACTGGGTGACGTACCTAAGAGGAGCCAACTCAACTGCACTAAGACACACACCCTGGAGAAACACCAACAGAGACGTGGTCATCTTTAGACAGCTTCCTTGACCCATACAAACCACCGTAGATAGCAGCGAGAAAGCAAACAGCGAGAACCACCCACAGTGTTCGACGGTCGATCCACAACCAATAGCCGAACGCCTATATGTTATATGAATACGTTATATGTTATAAACAAGCACATGACTGTAAGATGATGGTCCTGTTCAACGGTACCATAAAGGCCACATGCTCATAGGGACATTCAAATGCCAACCAAGAACCATCTACCAAACGCTTTTATGTAATACGTGTATGCCAAATGAAAGAGCGAAACGTTCTTAATGTTACATGCATATGTGTATCTTGTCAAACAAAAATAATAAAAATATATTTAAAAAAAAAAGTTCTGTATAGATTATCCTCTTTGTTGACCGTCTATTAACAAAATATTAATCCTGTAATTCAGTTTTCCTTTTATGGTGGAAGATATAGAGGTCACAGAACTTCTTGCATCAATCCTATGGTGATACGGATTTGCTCGCGGGCGGCAACCTCACGGCCTCCATTCAATGACTCATGATTCGCGATATTTATGAGTCATTGCATGGAGGCCGTGAGGTTGCCGCCCGCGAGCAAATCCTTATCCCCATAGGATTGATGCAAGAAGTTCAGTGACAGATATATTCTCCTAATCTGAGTGGAATGATTGTGATTAAGTGATGAAGTTGGTATTTCCGGTCAGGTTATACACATTGCTGGCTGCATAGTGCTGTCCAACGTAAACCTTTGTGATTACATGTTCTGAAAAAGGCTATAGATGTCGGTCACTTTCTTGTGAAAGAAAGATGCTATTTCGTTGCATCTTTCTTTGGTGGCCTGAGGAAACCCATTACTTTTGTGAGGGGTGGTCAGAGTTTTGATTACTCTGAAAAGTTCCGTTGGGGAGTTAAGTGCCTGAGTGATTTTATTCTCATAAAATTTAGCCTGTGCCTTTTTTAATTCATTGTGATAAGATCCAATTGAGGTTTTGTATTTAACTTTAAGGTCTGGATCATACTCCTTTCTCCAGTCCCTTTCCAGTCTCTTACATTGTTTTTCAATGTAGTCAGATGGTTGTCATGGGGTTTTCTTAGTATGATATTTTTGATTAGGTATTTTTTTCAGTGGAGCACATGCGTCCAGAGACTGACCAATCCAGTTTTCCCACTGCTGGAAGTCCTGCTCCAAACTGCCTGTGAGATTGGGGATTGCGTTCTTCAACCAGCTCCTAGTAGCAGTGGTTGCGGCCTTGACCTTAGCCTGTTTGGTAGATTTGGGTAGTATGAAAAGAATAAGGCAGTGGTCGGACCAGGGGACTGGGGTTACGTCATATACTGTGATCTGGGGGTCATTGGAGAAATATAAGGTCCAATGTATATCCTTTGTCATGAGTGGGTGTCAAAACCAATTGGGTTAGTTGAAGGGCCTCAAGATCATCCTGCAGCCTTTTGGTGGAGGGGGCGTCAAGATTCTGGCAAAAGTCCTGGCTAATAGATTGATCACTATCATTGGTGAGCTGATACACCCGTATCAATCTGGTTTCATCCCGCATAGGAACACCGCCCTGAATCTCCGGCGCCTGCATGGTGTTCTCGCGAGAGCATCGACGTTGCGTGAGCCGGCCATCTTGGCGTCATTGGATGCCACGATGGCCTTTGATACTGTGGAATGGCCATACTTATTGGCTAAGTTTGGGTTCAGACCAGGTTTTATTAGTTGGGTTGGGTTGCTCTACGAGGACCCCCTCGCGCAAATTGTTGTTAATGGCTCCGTTTGGTCTCGAGAGGGAAACACGTCAGGGTTGTCCTTTGTCGCTGCTCCTGTTCGCCTTGGCCCTCGAGCCCCTCGACGCGTGGATCCAGTGGGAGCCTTCGATGAAAGGTATTCGGTGGTCCTCTGAATTTGAAGATCGTATCTTGCTTTATGCGGACGATATTTTATTGTATCTGACTTCGCCACGGAAATCCTTGATAGTATTGTGCGACGTCTTGACCTCATTTGGTAGAAACTCAGGCCTCATCATTAATTGGACTAAATCCTATTTATACGTCCTCTCAGGAGACGTTCCTCTTCTCCCGCGCAACTGTCCCATCCAGATTGCGCAAACGGGGTTTAAGTACCTCGGTATTTATATTTCATTGGACCCCGCAGTTCGGTACGAACGTAATCTTCTTCCGCCCTTGTCTAGATTGAAGCAAGATGTTGCGGGTTGGCGTAGGCTTCCACTTTCACCGCTTGGTCGTGCTGCCCTTTTCAAAATGATGTTTCTACCTCGTTTTCTCTACGCTCTTCAGAATACTTTCGATATTGTTCCCGCTAGTTATTTTCGGGCGATCGAGGATCTTCAAAGGAAATTGATATGGGATGGTAGACCTCGTATTTCGCTAAACTGACCCTCTCGTGGTACGATGGGGGTATTGCTCCCCCGGATATAAAGAGATACTACTGGGCGTCCCAATTGGGAGCGATTAATCACGGCATGTATGGTCCCGACTTGAACCCTGCGTTCGCCATGGATAGGTGGCTTCTGCCTGGTGGCAACTATTATAGGGCACTATACTCTAAATCGGTGGTCGGGGCTTTGTCGGGACCTACGAGGATAGCAGTACGCCTGTGGCAGGACGCGACTAGCGCGACAGGATGGACGGATCGTTTGACTCGGGCAACTCCGCTATTTGGTTCTGATAAACTTGGCAAACTGTGGAATACCAGGGGGTTCAATAAATGGGATCTCATTGGTATTAGTAAGGTGGGGGAACTCTGGGTCAAGGGTCAGGTGAAATCGTTTAAGTCGTTGCAGGAGGAGTTTGACCTAAGTAACTCGGAATACTTCCACTATCTCCAGGTTCGCCATGCTTTGAGGTCGGTTTTCCCGGTCGGGGAGGTAATTCCGGAGTCGTCTCCGCTCGAAGATAGATTGTTGGATGGCTATGTGCCTGATAGCACAATCTCCCTAGTCTATAAAAAGCTAATTAATGATAGATCAGACCTCCTATTGCATCTTCGAGACTTGTGGACATGTGACCACAATGTGGCGCAAACTCAGTGGGTGACCCTGGGAGCCATGATTGCTAAGAGTTATTGCTCAATTGTGGGGGTCCCCGAGGCCGCCTACGGTCACGGCATGGAAGGAAAACTTGGACTGGTGCATGTTTACAGAAAAGACTGTGGACTTGGCCCGAGGCCGACCCCGGAAATGGTGAAGTATATGGGGACCCTGGAATGGCTATCGTGGAGATATATGTACGCCACCTGTTGTAGATGTACCTGATGTCCCACTTTCTCCCTAACCCCACATTCCGCTTGCTGTTTTATATCTGCTTTACCTCTGCCCTGCCCTGAACTTTAGGCATAAACCTCGGGTTAGTTCTCATGATGACAGTGTTTCTCTTGAATTGAAGGAAAGGTTCTTGGATAGTCAAGGCTTGTAATTCACCAACACGCCTAGCCGACGTGAGAGCAAGGAGGAGAGCCAATTTCCATGAAAGGTATTTCATGTCAGAACGATGGATTGGTTCAAACGGGCCCTTCATGAGTTGTGAAAGGACTAGATTCAGATGCCATGTCGGAGGCGATGGTCTCACAAGTGGATAAACTCTGAACAATCCCTTTAGAAATTGTTTGACAATTCTGGATGACCACAAGGAGGGTCCAGAGCCCGTTCTCCTAAACCTCGACATTGCCGCCAAGTGGACCTTAATCGATGAATGGGCTAGTCCCGATTTGGCCAAGGACAGCAGATAAGGAAGGATCTGATGAGGCTCGGAAGCGAAAGGATCAATGCTTTCTTTCTTGCACCAGCAACAGAATCTCTTCCACTTAAGACGGTAAGTCCTGTTCGTAGAAGGAGCTCTTGCCTGAGAAAGGACCTCCTTAATCTCACTAGAAATGGGTAGGTTCATAAATTCTCGCTGCTCAGGAGCCATGCAGTCAGGTGTAGGGACTGCGGATCCGGGTGCCAAACTTGTCCCTCGGACATCGTGAGGAGATCTGGAAGAACCTCCAAAGGAAGAGGAGGGGCCATCGAGAGCAGATGGAGTTCCGTGAACCAGAACTGCCTCGGCCAGGCAGGGGCTATAAGGATCATCCTGCACGGCTCCACCTTGATCTTCTTGATGAGTCGTGGGATCAGAGGTATGGGAGGAAACGCGTAGACAAATGTCCTCGACCATGCTATCGAAAGCGCACTCCCCAGAGAATCTCGATGGGGAAGCCTGCTTGCATGAGACCGGCATTTCTTGTTGGTCGGAGTGGCAAAAAGATCGATCTCTGGTCTGCCCCACTGGCTGAAGACCTCCTCCAAGACTCTCTGATTCAATTCCCATTCGTGGCTGACTGAGGATGACCTGCTCAGTCTGTCAGCGTTTTCGTTGAGGACGCCTGGTAAGTGTTCTGCTCTTAGCGAAACCCTCTGAAGGATCGCCCATTCCCAGATCTGCTGAGCTTCCTGCGACAATGGACGAGATCTGGTTCCCCCTTCTTTGTTCACATAGTGCATGGCCGTGGTGTTGTCCGTCCTGATAAGCACATGTGAACCTTGCAGGTGAGGAAGAAAAGCTTGCAGAGCCAGTCGTATCGCCCGTAGCTCTAACAGGTTGATGTGGAGGCGCTTCTCCTGGGGTGACCAATGACCGCTGACATGCAGGTCTTGCATCACTGCCCCCCAACCCTCCATTGACGCGTCCGTTGTTATCACTTGCGGAGACGGGACGCTTGCGAAGGATAGACCTTGGGACAAGTTGTCTTGATTTGTCCACCATAACGCTGCTTCCTTCATGCTTGGAGTGATCATCACTCTGTCTTCGAATGAACCGTGGACCCGCTGCCACTGGTTGTCTAGTTGCTCCTGCAGAGTACGCATCCGTAGTCTGCAATGGGGAATTAGTGGGATACACGATTAAATCACCCCCAGCAGAGACTTGTAGCGGCGAACTGAAAGACACTTTTTTCTGCGCAAGTCCTGAGCCAGGGTTTGTAATTTGTCTCTCCTTTCCTGAGTAGGGAAGGCTCTTGAGAGCTTGGAATCTAAGATGGCTCCCAGGAAGCGAGCCTTTCTGGACGGGAGCAGGCAAGACTTCTCTTTGTTCAGAGTGAGCCCCAGATTCTGAAACAAATTGGTACAAGCCTGAACAGCCTCCAGCGCTGCCTCTCTGGACGGAGCTTTCAGTAACCAGTCGTCCAGGTAGGGGAAGACCTGGAAATGGTTCCTTCGCAGGAAAGCTGCTACTGGCGCCAGCACCTTTGTGAAAATTCTTGGGGCTGAACGGAGTCCAAAGGGTAAGACCTTGAACTGAAAATGGCTCTTGGCTACTGTGAATCGCAGAAACCTTCTGTGTGCTGGGTGAATCGGAATGTGGAAGTACGCATCTTCGAGATCGAGTGTGGCCATGAAATTCCCCGGGTTGATGAGCTTCAAGATGTCCTGGAGAGAGACCATCCGGAAGGACAGGGATATGAGATAGGCGTTTAGCTCCCTGAGGTCTAAAATGGGGCGCCACTTTTCTTGCGTCTTCTTTATCAGGAAGAACCTGGAATAAAATCCTTGTCCCCTTTGGTTTGCAGGGACCGGCTCTATCGCTCCTTTCCGGAGCATCTGTTGGACCTCGAGCCGCAGGAGACGCTGGTGTTTCGATGGAATGGCTGCCGGGGGCTTGGGTGGAGGGACTTGCGTGAATTCCAGGGTATGCCCTTTCCGAATGATGTTTAGCACCCAACGGTCCGATGTTATCCTGGACCAGTTGTGAAGGTATTTGGTGACCCTGCCTCCAACTGATGATCTCTTGAAGGAGGGTCCAGTAGGAAGAGCCAGGAGGCCGCTATTGGCGTTTGGACGAATCTCGTCCCCGTCCAGCCTGTTTCCCCTTATTGTAAAGCCTGGAGTTGTTGGTAGACTGGCCTTGCCGCTGTTGATAAGGCTGACGGTATTGCTGGGAACCTGAGCCCGTGGTGGAATAGCGTTGCTGTTGGTGATAGGATCCTCTGTAGTTACCACCTCTACCTAGAGATCCTTTAAAAGGAGACTTTCTGTATTGAAGGGTCCCCAAGGACCTGGCAGTGTCTGTGTCCTTTTTTATGTCCTGAAGAGTGTCGTCCACAAGTTTGCCAAATAATGCTTCCCCATCAAAGGGAAGATCCAGGACCTTGTTTTGAATTTCAGGCCTAAACCAAGTAGCTTTGAGCCACCCTTGGCGGCGGAGGACTGCCGCCCCAGCCAAAGAACGGAACGCCGTTGTCGCAATATCCATTGCGCAGTCAATGATTTCCATCGACGTTGATTCTCCCTCCTGTAAGATTTTCTTTGCCTCAGTCGTAGATTCCGGAGGCAGCTGGTCAAGGTATGGAGCGACATCACACCAAAGCTGGCGGTCGTATCTACCCATGATTGCCAGGGCATTTGCCGCTCGCACCAGCACACTTGCCATCGACGAGAATCTCTTCACCACATTATCCAACCTCCGCCCTTCCTTGTCGGGAGGGGTTGTTATGGGAGCAGAGGGGTTACGGGATTTCCTCTGCGCAGCTTGCGAGATCACAGAGTCTGGTCTGGGATGACCCGTTAAGGCTGCCGGGCCATCAGCTGGTGCCTTGTATTTTTTCTCTAGACGCGGTAGCACCGGGATCACCGTCGCCAGGGTTTTTCATGGCTTCTAGGCCCTCCTTCCACACATGATCCACAATAGGAATGGACCTAGTTGATTTCATAAAAGGCTCCTTGAAATCGTATAAAAAGCAATCCGTGGCAACTTTAGGCATGGCCAATTTGAATCTCGCAGCGGCTCTCTCCATCAGCTGATGGAAGCCTCCAATGTCTGCAGGCGGGGAATCCGCCGGCTCTGGGACTGGCGATGCTGGATCTGGAATGATGTATTCGTCATATTCGGTATCAGGAATAGAGCCATGATCCGATTGTTGACCCTCATCCGAGGAATCATCATGGACGTCTTGTAACCCGGAGGACTCATGATGGATGGACATTTGAAACCGAGGGGAAACTGGAGCTGGAGTGGAAGGCGTCACGAAGGAAACTGACATCTCTGCAGGAGTTACTGGCGTCGACGGCACCGGAGTAGGCCTACTCGCCTTAGATTTATAGTCCTGCAGCATCTTATGCAGATCTTGGAGAAACGAAGATGGCACTGAAACCATCTCCTGCTCAGCATGATGTTGTGACTGGGCCGACTGATGATGGCCCACATCCTCGCGTCCGTAGTCGCCCTCAGAGTCAGTGTCCTGACATTTGACCAGTAGTTGGGAGGGACTATCAGCGTAGCTGTATGAGTCCTGGTCCTCCTCCTCAGAATCTCTTTCCTGCAGAAGCATGAATGACAGTAGAGGAGACATAGCCTTCGGAGAAGTAACCTCCGGCGTGATTCGTGTCACAGAAATGGTAATTCTCTTTTCAGAGGATAAGATCGTCAACGGTTCCGTCGTCGACGGTTGTATACGCGTCGACGAGATCGGGGTCGTCGAAGTCGTCGACGAGGAAATGGTTGACACGCCAGCCGTCGTCATTGTTAAAGTCGTTGTCGTCGATGCTCTCGGCGACGAGACCGTCGTCGTCGACATCGTGGTCGACATCCTCGTCGACGTCAGCACCATCGTCGACGGTGAGATTGGAACTGCCGTCGTCGGCACTTTCGTCGTCAACACCTTCATCGACGGCTTTGTCGCCTTCGGCGCCTCCGTCGGCGGTACCTTTGTCGTCGGCGACGCCCCCGTCGGCGTCTTCATCATCTTCTTCGTCGGCGTCGCCGCCGTCGATGGTGAAGAAACCGCCGTCGACGGAACCTTCGTCGACGACTCCCCGGTCGTCGATGACATCAATGCAGCCTTTGATTTTTTCGTCGACGAACCTTCGCTGTCGACGTCTTCGTCATCGAGGACTTGGAACTCCTCTCAGAAGACTGGAATGAATGGTTTTTGAAGGCTGTGACAGTCTTCTCACCTTTAGAAGGTGAATCTGGTCCTTCCCTCTCCTTTACACCTCAGTGAGGAGATTTGCTGGGACCTGGGCTCTCAGACTCACTGGGGGTCTTTTTTGAGGCCTTGGAAGATCTTTCCATAGAAGGCGAAGGGGAACCCCTACCCCTTTTCACTGACCTTCTTGAAGAAGACATCGATGCTGCATCCTCACTGTCACTGGAGACAGTGTCTTTCCTGGTCTTCAGTTTATGGAGCCATGACAAGAGTCTTCCCTCACGATCCCGGAGGGTCTTGGCCGAAAAGGTGTGACAGATCTTACAGTCCGCAGCTGGTGGTCAGGATAGAGGCAGTACATGCAGTCTTTGTGCCTATCCTCCACAAAAAGCCTTTTCTTACCACAGGTGGAACAAGGTTTGAAAAGGGCTTTTTTCTTCTCCATTTCTGACATCCGGGAAGGCAGCCAACAATTCTGAAGTGAAGTTGAAGATTTTGAAGAAGTAATCCTGAAGAAATCCTTTGTAAAAGTAGAAGTTGAGCAGAGCTCAAAGGAGACTCCCTAAGGACAACGTGCGGTAGAAAATCTGAGGCTCTGAGGTTCCTTCAGGAAGGTTCTAAGGGGTGAGGCACTTCTGATTGGCTGAGGCAAAAGTTTGGTCTCTTTTACACAAAGAGGGTGATATCCTACAAAAGGGAATGAGGCCTAGGCCTTTTTCCTTGGTCTTTTGTACCTACAGCTATGGTATTATTGTTACCGAGACTCCCATTCCGACGACGGGGAATGATACAAAGCATGGGAATCTATGAAAGTTCCAATACTGGGGTAATATATATTTTTCTGCCTTGCTGTTTATTTTAAAAAAAAATCAATAAAAAGAAATATAAAAAAAAAAAGATATACCAGTATTTCTATCACCCAAGCAAAGTGAAATTTTTCCAACCCTTCTCAGGATGATGGGGCTATATTTGAAGGTTCAGCGGTCATATCTTAGCTGGTGTAACCATAGACTGCTGTCTAGAAATGCCTTTATGTAGCATCATCCCCGTATGTGGTTCCCCCACATTCACAAATCATGCTTTTATCAATGGCACACCTCTAAGCCAAGCTCAACCTGGTCTTGGTGCATTGCAGAACTCTTTTCTGTACCATAAAAAAGCGTAATAGGAAATCAGATCTCTTGCAATTACAATAACTTATAAACAAGTATAAACACTTTTCGGAAAGTAATAATAGGCATTAGAAGTACCTAATTCAATTGTACTCAATATGGCAAATGAAGAAAGAAGAGAAAGGCTGAAATTTCCAAAGTGGGACTAGACCCGATTTCATATAGATCTCAGCAGCAAGTATTGAGCTTATTGAGTTTTCACACTGGATAAGTAATAAATGAAAGATGAAGCAACGTTTTATATTAACTACATGCCATTTTACACAATATCTATTCTGCCACTTCCTTCATTACCTGTGGTAAATTTGTAAGTCACACTTCTGTGAATTACTATAAACGTCAACAAACCATGAAACATACAAGCAAATTAAACCGTATACAATACCTGTCTTGCACTTGGTAACTTGGGCTGCTACCACCTGTACATTTTCCTCCTCTTTCACAACTTCTTGCTTTAATAATGCAAGTTGAGTTCTCTTTTCACTCATCTGGGCATTCATTTCCCCCTTCTGAACACTGAGTTCTTCCAGAAGAGACTTCACCTCCTGTATAAGTTAACATAAATATCAAAGAAAGGTCCTCTCATGATCAAGAAACCACTTCACAAATATTTATATTTACCAAAATAGCATTTCATTCCAAAAGGCTTGTAACAATACATCATAGAACAACTTGTTAGTTCATTTGGAGGGTTCCAGGATAAAAGGTGTCCAATGCAACTCAGTATTTTAATGAAGGATGAGACCCTTCAACTAGACAGTCTACTTTTACATGCACTTCACACTTTGTCATGAATTGTAGGACAGTCTGCTTTTATCTATATATGCACTCTGCACTTTAGAATTCCAAGAAAATGATGGGGCAGCCGGTCATCCCTATGGTTACAGCTAATCACAGTTAACAACCTGCCTAATCAATATCCATTAGGGGGTCCTTCTGCGACTCCTCGTAACTGGAGATTTTGCAATTTGAACTCTTATTGCATAGGTCACATCACAAAATCAGAGACAAATCGCAAAATGTTGGTGCACAATTTCGCTTAGTACATTGGGCCTTGATTGGCAAAATTAACAAATGAGTGGTTGGGAGTGAAAAGGGTGAGTCTCCCATCACATATTTTGGGTGGCATGGCAGATGCATTCAATTCTGTTTGCTGGCAGTTTGCAGTACAGTGAAAAGTATTCCACTGATTTTTGCATATACTTTTTAATGTGATACTGTATTTGAGGGCTGAAACATTTCACTAGGGTGCTTACATTAAACAGCTTGTAACCTGTAAGGAAAATGTTATATTAAGGAAATTGGGAAGAGGGTACAAAAGGACTATAATATTAACAAAATCTACATCATGATATGGCAGAGGTCTTCAAACTTTTGTAGGTTGAGCCCCCCCACCTGAAATTCTTTAGATGTTGGGCCCCCCCACCACCTAACAGAAAATTCGGGAATCTGGTACACTATACAATCAACCGCCACGCGCATATCTTGGGCAATATCTGGCAAGTAATGTTCAACATAATAAGATTGTTTAGTAAACTGCAGGTTTTGATCTAAAATAAACTTTTTTATGGTTGTTACATGAAACAAACACATTTCCCTGCAAATAGTAATAGACTCTCTTACATCAATCACATTAAAAAGAAACGAAACAAAACGGTATTTACAAAAATCTGTTTAGGGATTATTCCAGGCCGTCAGGGCAAAAACAGAGCTGCCACTATCAAGGGGCCCCCTGAAAGGCTGGATTGCAGTGCATGTAAATGTGTCCTTTTGTAATTTAGGAAGAAAACCTTGATGGGACACGACAGGCCATACTTGTGTACAGGAGAGCAACTAGACCCGAACTGGGGCTAACACTCCCAGCCGTGGCTGGGGCTAGCACTGGTCGCACACAGTGCAACAGTCTGTTTTGGCGCCCCCTCCTCCATTTCCTCCTTCTCCATGAATTCCCTCACTGCCACTCACCAACAATGCACCTCATCTCTCTACAGCACCTTTCTGGCAAACATTTAATTTTTTTATAGCACTTCTCATTGTTTACTCACACTCAGTTCTTTGATCTGCATAGTACACATTTTTTGTAGCAGGCACATTAACCCTCTGCGCTGTATAGGTGGCAAGAGAATACACGGGAATGCACAGTGACCCATGCGACAGTGTGAGAGTAGGGTAAGAGGAGTGACTGCAGGGTGAGTGAGATGGCCATATGAATTTGGGTGATGGTGTAAGTGCAGAGTGGAACGAATGAATGTATGGTTATTGATGGGCTTATTTGAGTGAAATTCCAGATTGAGCAGTGAGGGGGACAGGTGAGTGAAGTGTCACGAGTGCAGGTTGAATAGTGTGCTCGTGTGACTGCAGGGTGAGGTACAGAGTGAACAGCGCAAGTGCATTGTGAGTGCAGAGTGATCACTGTGAGTTCAGGGTAAGCAGGTAAATGGTGTGAGTGCATGGTGATCAGTGTGAGTACATGGTGATCCGTGTGAGTGCATTGTGATCAGTGTGAGTACATTGTGATCGCTGTGAGTGCAGGGTGAGCGTGAAAGTGAATGGCGAGAATGAGGAGCGATTTGTCTGAATTTAGGGTGCATTCCCTGACACTGGAAGTAACTCAGCATGTTATTGACTGGAGCGTAGGGTTTCAGATGTAAGCTAAAACTATTGCTATTATGGCATTAACCAGGGATCAGGGTGGAGGAAATAAATGTGCTGATCTTGTAACAAACCTGGGGGCATATCAACAAGGGCCTTATCTCTACTTTTTTGGCTTTAAAAGCCAAAAACGCGGAGATAAAACTATCGCCATATTTACAAATGTGGGTGCTAACATGCATTAGCGCATGTTAGCGCCCGTTTTCCCGACGCCTGCTTTGCATCTCTAATGAGATGCAAAGTGGGAGTCACTTGGCAGTCCTGCTTGTAAAATATTGCTGATGTGCACATTGCGATATTTACAAGGAGGCTCACGCATTTTAGCAGATGTTAGTTTTGGGCGAAAACCGTGGTTTTCGCCAAAACTAACGTCTGCTAAAATGCTGATTTACCTATACTTTACTTTGGGGGTGGATTATGCTGATACGACCACAGGGTCAAAACACCGCTATCACTGGAATAATTATCGCCATTACGCTCTGCGTTGTTAATACAGCGGTAGCATGGCAATAATGTCCAGCGATAGCCGGCGAAAACAAATCTCACCCAAAGCGCAGCCAGCGATAATTATCGCTGTCGCTTGATAATATGGCTGTTCCAGTTTTATAATTAGGGGTGCCAGGTCATTATTTTGATGTCCCAGGCGATACAAAAATAAGCAGTCACCTAAAGCTGTATTGTCAGCACTTGTCTGTGCATACTTAGAACAGGACATAAATAGAGAGCACTTTTAATTGTGTTCTAGGGCTGCCTCAATGATCCATGACTGATAAAAGGGAAAAAAGAGAGAAAAGTCACATTACAAAGGAATACATATTTCTTTAAATATAAGCATATTTAATGTCAAGACAAGTAATTTGCAGGCTGTTTAAACTACACATGGCTGGCTGGCATTTTGCTTTTGGCAACTAGCCCTGTGGGGCATTGTGCACCTGCCTGTGTAATTTTAAAAGAAACTTTGTCTCCTTTTTAGGTCGAGCTGGTAACAGCTGGAGACCTAATGTTGCCTGTCAGGAGGGAAGGAGGACAAGAGGGTGTTACGAGCTTTTTCCCTGGATTTGTGTGCGCGAACGCGCACGTTCCGTCCTGCGCCGCGCCGTGCACTTCCCTCCCATACTCCCAGCAAGTCAGCTGCACACAGACACACACACACACGCGCGCACACGCACTTACACAGACACGCAGGCAGGCAACCCCCCCCGACCCCCACAGTCACACACACGCATACACAGAGACTCCAAAACACATACACACACGTACGCTCACACACATACACAGCCCGCCGCCGCGCGCGCGCACACACACATGTCCCCCGCCCTCGCAGCCCAACCTAACAAGGCGAAGCCCCACTCACCGGCTTCCTTGGTGCAGCGGCTCTCACCAGCAGCAGGACTCTTCCTCCCTTCTTCGGCACCGTGGCGCAGGGTAGGCTCCTGCCTGCTCCGGTGCTCTAAACAATCGCGGCTCTTCCGTGGGAGGCGGGGTAGGCTCCCGCCCTCCTACTTCCTGTTTCCGGTTGTCCGGGCCGGCCTGCCTGACTTCCTGGTCGCAGGCCGGCGGCGCGAGCTTTCGACGGACTGCAGCTCTCGCGTTAATTTTGTAACCAAAGGCCCCAGAGAAGGCGGATGCATGGAGTTCCATGATGAGACTATTGTAAGAAGTATGTCATTTGAATAAAGTATTATCTTGAGGTTGCGGGCTGGAATGTCAATGCCTTGTATTTTGTCTGAGCAGCGTATTGCAATCTCGAGTGGTTCCAGGGCCAATATAAAGAGTAGTGTTGACAGTGGGCATCCTTGTCTCGTCCTGCTATAGGTATCACATTTGCGAAAGTTATAACTATTAGCATTGTAAATGACAAAGCTATTAATTTAGCTATTTAAAAAAAAAACAAATAAAAACTTAGCCATTTACAATACCAATAGCTCAAACTTTCCTAATGCGAGACCTATTGCATTGCAAATGCTTGTTGCTCAGAGCTAACCCTCCCAAGACGGGGTTAACTTCATAGAGCTGAAATGCTTCCCTCTGCTGAAACTGAAAGAAAGTAACAGTCACTTTCAGCTGCAGTGGAAGGCAAGGAGTATCCTCTGCTATGAAATCTAAAGCAAAGGAACAGGACTTTCTGTTCATTTGCTTTCGGTTTTAGCAGAGACTTCCTGCCTTCCACTGCAGCTGAAGTATTTCAGCTCGACCAATTAACCCCCTCCCAGGACGATTACAAGGAATGTTAGCTCTTTGTCAAAGAAAGAGCACGTCATGCCCTTCTATCTCCCCCTCCCTCCCCCCTCCAACCCTCTGTTACCAAAGTTCTCCCAAGAAACAGTTCCATTTGAAATGGTTTGTAGAGTTGCGATGACGTGGGACAGTTTAAGACCAACACAGTTAAGGTTTTATGGTGGAGTGCGCCCCCCCCCCTGAGATGGTGTTGCGCCCCCCCCCTGGAAAAATTCCTATTGTTTTCACTGAACTCTGAAAACGCAACACAAAGAACACATTAATTCGACAACCAATCCCACCACAAGGCAGCATCCAGATTCTTTAGTTATGAGCACAAACATTCTCTTTATTCTATCCCTTTGGACATCATAATGTCCTCTTTACAAAGAGTTCTCATGTTAAATTATGCCACAAACATACCCGGATTTGTTTCCTTTTCTCAGTCACTTCGGCCTCTCCATCACAAAGGACTTCTCTGAGATTTGCTTTCTTCTGGTCAATACAGTCTTGAAGGAGGTGCAGCTCCTCCTTCTTCTGGCCCAGCATCCGGTCCAAAGCCACTGTCTCCTCTTGTTGCTCTTCAACCTACAATAAGGAAACTCATTTTAAAATTTGAGTAGTCCATGTGGCATTTAAGTCCTAAAGCTGTGGCAGGAGTGGTCTGTATGATCTACTGGACCCTGTGGTGGTTCCCCACAAATTGTCACTGATACATGTTTGTGTTTGCCTTCCACTTTCTAGGGTTAAAACCAAAATGGGCCTGAAGAACAAGTTACTTACCTTCGGTATCGATTTATCTGGTAGAGACTCTATCTAGCTGTACATTTCTTACCTTTGAATTTCCCTTTGGTCAGGCCGGATCTGGAAACTTTTAATGAACAATAACCCTTGCAGGCCATCAGGTGGCACCATTCGGCTCTGCGTCGTCACAATTGGTTATGACATGGCGGAACCTATATAGGCACAATCCAGGCACGCGGACATCAGTTTTTTTCCACGCCAGAAGCACAGAGCCACTACATAACTGACAGTCATGTGCAAAACTAGGGTCCTGAAATGAGGAGTAACCCTAGCCCTACAAATTAGTCTGCAAAGCGGAGAGGCATGGGTGGAGCTGTAAGGAATCTGAAGCTAAATGGAGTTTTGACCAGATAATGCATTACCAAAGGTAAGTAACTTATTCATCTGATAGAGACTTCTAGCTGCAGATTCCTTACCTTTGAATTAGATACCAAAGCTATATTATCCCGGCGGTGGGTTGCTGACCAATACCTTACACTGGGAAGTCCTGCAGGGCCGAATGGGCAAAATGGCCGTCCCTGCGGAACTGACGGTCGAGCGAGTAGTGCCTGGCAAATGTATTCAAGGATGCCCACGTTGGAGACTGACAGATGTCCAGGACCGGGACAACCTGAGCCAAGGCTGTAGTCGCAGCCTTTACCCTGATGAAATGGGCCCTTAATCTGGCAGGGGGCTGCTTCTTAGCCACGGCACAGCAGATCTTAATACAGATAGATGGTCCTTTTCTTCACTGCACAGTGGAGTGGTGTGGCTCACTGGTTAGAGGCGGCAGACCCGGAAGCAGAGAAACGGCCCGGGACCAGGGTTCAATTCCCGACGTGGCAGGGTCGTGGACCAGGGTCAGCGGACTCGATAATTCTCTCCTCGGTGCCTACTCTAACCAGGGATCACACTCGGCAACTCTGGGCATTAGCTTGCCTCATCTCTACAACGGCCCCCCACATTCGCCGGGGATGCCTGGTTTCACCTTGGCGATACCCAGTAGGGACCATCTCACAGGGATAGCCAGGATGGGTTCCCCAGCGGTCTACAGCGCCAGGACGCCTCAGGGCAGCAGTGCGCTTTACAAGAGACATACATTTACATTTACATTTACTGCCTGCCCCTTCTTAGCTCCTACATACCCCACAAAGAGTTGGACATTCAGCCCAGAACTCTTTGATGCGGTGAAGGTAGAACGACATCGCTCTTTTTGGGTCCAGACGGTGCAGACACTCCTCTTCCTTAGAAGGATGAGGGGGAGCAAAGAAGGTGGACAGCGTGATGGATTCACCCAGATGGAATGGGGTCACAACTTTTGCCAAAAATGAAGTCAGGCGGGCGTGTGCAAAATGGCGGCCGAGTAGGACGTGCCTGCTTGCCGCTCTAGTCCTTCATCTGGGCCCCAACTCTACAGCACCGAATAGCTGACCCAGGGGGGTGAGGAAATTTCGCTGACACCCCCCCGGGAACAATCCTGCGGCAGTCTGACCGGGGGGTGGGTAAGGGGCATGGTACAGAACCGTAGGGTTGCGCCTGCTGCTCCTGCACCGCTGGGCCTGTGGGTGTGCGGCCGGAGGCTACTGTGTGGCACTCGGCTGGGGTCTGCGTGGGCTCGCGCACTCAGACGGCGGAGTGATGGGAGGCGGCTAACCCGGGACATGGGGTGAAGAAATCTCTGGCGAGGCGGAGCGAGGTTAAGCCCGGGGTAGAGAAGAGGTGGGCCAAGCCCTCGTAGATGTGCAGCCCCCACCAGCAGTGGAAAGAAGCGGACCCTCAAGCCTCTGGATGTGAGCAGCCGGCCCTTGGGAGTCTGTAGCATGAAGGAGGTGAGATGGGCCCAGCAATAGACGGAGAGGGGGAGCGGGTCATCCTCTCCCTCAGCGGCATCAATCTCCTGCGTGGGACCGTGTGGCCGGGAACTGCACGGGACTGACGCTGCCAGCAGCGGAGCCCGCATGCCAGTGGTCTGTAGCAGGAGCCACGAGCATGGTAGGGTGGCACAGCGGCGGACTCCCCCGAGCATTCGGTGGTGGGCAGAACTATCATCTTAAGCCAGGCGTGGCGCCTCAAGGCCACTTTCGTGGACATCGATCTGCACAGCGAATCCATCGTATCCATGGTGAATTTTGCCTCATCCCTCCTGTCCTTAACTGCATGAGAGAGCACACCCCTGGCCTTCCCTGGGACTTTTGGCAGCACTTGTGCAACTGTCTCCCAAAGGGAGTGGGAGAAATGGTCCAATAAGCATGCGGTTCACTGACTGCAATGCCAGGATGGAGGAATATAACATCTTCTTACCAAATTAATCTAGCCTCTTGGATTCCCTCTCCAGAGGGGCAGTGTAGAATGCGCCCTGGGATGGAGAGGCTGGCACCATCAAACTTTTGGGAGTAGGGTGTTGGCTGAGGAACATTGGGTCGGCCGGAAATGGGCGATGGCGGCGTGCAATTGTCTTGGCTTGGATCACATGCCTAGAAAGACATCAGTCAGTGCTTCATTAAAGGGCAGAAGGGGTTTGGAGGTGAAAGCCCCAGGTTGAAGCAATTCGGTCAGGAAAATATTCCTGACTTGCACGGAAGGCATCTCTAGTCCGAGGACCTCTGCTGCCTTTTAACCACCATGGCATAAGGTGCCCCCTCTTCCATAGCCACAGTTGGTGGGGAGACCATGCCAGTAACTGGAGAAGTATCCAGTCAACTAGCTTCCCTAAGTTCCCCATACCAGTCCAATTGCTCTGCAAAGTCATCCTAGTGTTCCAAAAGGTCCATTGACCCCTCCCATTCCTCTCCCCAGCCTAACACATCCTCAAAGTGTTCAGGCAATAACATAGAACCCCTGGGTTCAAAAGGCACCAAGCAGGAATGTCTATTCAGAAAGTAGTTGGAGTGGGAGAAAATGATCAAGAATTTGGAAGAATTCACACAAGACAAATCGTGAGAAATCCAGATCACCCTTAAAAGCAACTGAGTCATGAAAGGGGGGAACCCAGTGGGCGATCTGCCATTGGCTGATAGCAAAGACAGATGAGTACAACATGGACATTATTGTACAATATGGACATTATTTTACATATTATTATACATATTATTATTATGTTCTTAATTCATTTATTGTATTGTATTGTAATTGCATTTATATAGCGCTTACTACCCCTGACGAGGCGCCAAAGCGATTTTTTGTTGGGTATCACGCTACTCCGGGACTCCGGGAGAGGATTAGTGTTGAAGTAGTATAGTGAAACATGCAAGCACATTTTAAGTGGTGTATAGGTTAGTGAGTTATTTGGATATGGAATGATAGCAGAAGGATAGAGGAGGACAAAGGTTTGTATTTATTTATCGGTTGTTGACGCATGCTATTCTGTAAGCCTATAAAGGATTAGTGGTGAATTAATATGGTGAAATATGAGGTAATTTCAGTGGTGGATATTAGTCTGTTACTTGTAGTGAGAAGGATAGCGGAGGGATAAAAGGGGAAGAAAGATTAGCATTCATATAGCACTTGTTACCCGCCAATGGGTGTTGAAGCGCTTTTCTGGCGAGTAGCACGCCACTCCAGAACCCATAAAAGATTTGTGTTTAAAATTAGTATAGTATAAATATTAAGTAATTTGAGTAATAGATATGTTATTCAGTATATTAGTATAGTTGAATATGGAATTTGAGAAGTGAACATGTTAGTCTGTTAATTTTGATTGAAAAGGATAGTGGAGGGATAAAAGAGTGAAAGATTTTTTTTTTTTTTTTTTTTTTTTAGGTCTTAGCAGTAGGAAGAGAAATGAGAAAAAAGGGCAGCATTTCTGGCCCTAGTCCCGACTAGTCTCGAACAGGCTCAAACAGGCAACAACCCTTGTCCTCTCTGCTCTTAGCCTCGATGCCTGGGCAGAGACGCACTAACCCTGGCCTTGTGTAGCCCTAGTAATCAGGTGACCCCTTCAGCCAATGGGAACCCTAGCACTAACACTATCCAATCACAACACTAGCCCTAAAATCTAGAACCAATAGGAGACCAGGACCTTACTGCCAATCTTAGCATCCTAGTCCAAGCAACCAATCAGTATAAAAACCCTGATCTCTACGTCCAATAAAGGCCTTAGCCCTACCAGTAGTCCCAAGCCAAGTCCAAGCAGCCCATGGTACAGGCAGCCCTAGTCCCTACTTTCAATAGAAATACTAACCCTAGCCCTAGTCCCAACCCTACAATGATTGAATCACAGAACCAGGAACCAATCAGAAACCTCAAATACCCAACCAATGAGGACATTAACCTTAACCCAATAGAAACACCAGATACAACCACCAATCGGAAATAGGGTAGTGATCACTCAACAGGGTGTCAATTATTTCCCATAAGGACACAAATGCTGAATACCTGGTTGATAGGAGTGCAAAATCGATAATCGAGTTGTACCCTCTCCCATTGAAGGTGGGCTGAAAGTGTATCAATAGTGAGCATAATTTGTTTACATAGGATAGATCAAAGTGAAAAATCTAATTATTCAACAAGTCCCCCAATTTTGAATGTGTAAAATGGGTGGGGGTATCTGTAGGAGAGTAGGGTCTGCTTCCTATGGTCGCCCCCACTTTTTGCTGTGATACTCTGGTTTTTCGACTTTAGTGTGGCTGTGGGCCTGCTAATCAGACCCACAGCCCAGCTGTTCTCTCTCCAAATTGATACCATGTACTTTAGGTACATACCAAATTGGACATTGGGCCACCCTTGTGAGCCCCTGTATAGTGTACCATAGGTAGCCAGGGCATAGGTGCATCCAAGGCCTACCAGGGGCTGCAGCATGTATTATGCGACCCCTGGCTGGCCATCTAAACTGACACCACTGGCTGATCACTCAGCTGGGGCAAGGTGGTGTAATCACCCCATGCTTAGATATAGTATTCCTATATCTACCTTATATATAGACACATAGAAACCTATAAGTCACTCCTATGGCAGGCCTTAACAATCCTGGAGGCAGAGTGCTTGGTTTTATGTGAGAGGGTGCCCTAGCATGAGCTGAGCCCCTCTGTAGCTTTCAGAACCATGTCCTTATAGCTGTTCTATGATATAGCCATACCATATACTCTTAAGTGCATTATAATCCTCGATATCAGAAGTCATGCAGTAGGTTACTATCTGTATTCATGACTGCAAGGCATGTAGGAGGGGGAATGGTAAAGGACTCTGAACCACTCAAAGCACGGAGGCCTTTTTGAACGTGGGATGGAGATACAAAAACAGAGATTATCCTTAACAACAATCCATCTTGAGAATCAGAGTCCAAAATACAGAGTGCAGGAGAAGAGGTTAAATGAGCTTCCTTCCGTGAGAATGTAACACTATTGTTCTAAAGTGAGATGGTGCATTTTAGCTTCAAAGGCAGCAATGTTCTTGAATAGAACATTGCTAGCACCAGGATCTAAAGCAGGCTTTAGTAGCGTTGGAGGCAGTCAGTATTTTAGTAACTATCATGGCCAACACAATGTGATCCATATCACTTCCATCTTGACAGAAACTATATTCAGGCACAGGCTCCCACTATAAGGTAGTGAGGACACTCTGCTGCTGTGAACGTCTTTTTAAGGCCTAAAGGAATGATTGTGAATTTTGCTGACCATATAAATTGGCAAAATTATGCCGTATGCCTGAAGACTTCCTTTTTTTGTTCTTCGTCTGTCTCGGCAATTCAGAGAAACTCTGCCGTGAAACACTGCCCCTGAAGGTCATTTTAAGCTATGTTTATGTCTGTTATTATATATTCTAAACTGCCACTGTAATCATTATGTGTCTACTGAATTCTTGTGATCTAGGTTTACCCCTTTGCTTACGAAATACCGTTTCCTGCTGGACATCCAATGGGCAATTGCCCCAGAGATGCTCTGATCTGAAGCTGAAATGAGCCTGACTTTACCTTGCCTTGCCCTATCTTACTAACTCTGATTAGCCCTACCACCCGTACATATGCTATGCTTGAACAGTCACAATCCCCCTTCCCGACAAATAGCGCCCCTCACCCCAGACCCACCCTCACATACATGGAAATGCAAGCCTAATGATCACCTTCAGAATGGCAGAATGGCGAGGTGGGTGGGATCTTTAAGGAATCTGTAGGTAGACAGAGTATCGACCAGAAGAATATTGATACCAATCAATACTTCTACCTGCAGATTAGTACCGCTTGAAAAGACTCCAAAGCAGTACCCCCTACCAGGTGGTGACTCTGAAGAAGTGGACAGACAAGGAAAACCTGGAGCAGATCACATGCAAAATGGAATCCCTCCTGACTTCCAAAACCAGGCAATAAAGATAGGCTAAAGTAAGGAGAGATGCCCATGTCGCCACACAGCAAATTTCAGCCACTGAGAGTGCTGTGGTTGAAGCATACAGCTCCTGTAGACCACATCAATAGCAGCACAAACACAGCAAGCCTAAGGAAACAGGCTTTTCGCATGCACCCCCCACACTTTTTGCTCCCATTTGGACTACTAGCTGGTTGTTTTTCGACTCAGAGTGCACGGAGGCATACTAACCAGACCCCAGGGTCAGTGATCTTACCGATCACAAATTGTATGCCGTATTGGCTATCCCCAATTGGAAAGGACTGACTTACTTATAGGTCCCTAGTATATGGATTCCATGGTACTAAGGACATATAAGTCAAAGTCTCCACCCAGGGCTGCAGCACTGATTGTGCCAACTTGTGTGTGATAAAGTAGAAAATGACTCCCAGCCGGCCACTGCAGACTGAAAGGGAATTTGTCACACTACCATTTCGACCTTACCAAAGAGGCAAAGCCGCCCTTTCACTGACTATAAGCAAGTCTCCCCTAAGAAAGGTCTAACAGCCCTAAGGCAGGGAGCTGAATATTATTAGGTGGGACATGTATGTTTTTATATCTCCTTGTGGCAAATCCACTCAAATTGTCATTTTGCTGTGGAAATGTTAGTAGCACCCCAGCCTAGATAACTTCTAAATGGGACTGCATAACTGGGTACTGTAAAGTATCAAATTAATTGTGGCAATAAACCAGACTTGAAACCCGAGATTAATTTAATGTCTCTAATAAAGTAAAGCAACTTTTAGAAAGTTGCCACTCTGCGATTCCAGCTGGTCCAGAGGACTCACACAGGCACTGAACTACAGACCACTTACTGCCTGCAAGGAATTTATTTATTTATTTATGCATTTTTATATAGCGCGGACTTTACCCGAAGGTGTCAGAGCGCTTCACAAAAGGAACAGAAATGAAACATAATGAGAAACATTACAAAAGAACAGATTACAAAAGCATACATTACGTTACATAAGGTAATAGTGACATTTGTGAGCAAACAAAATACATGAGGTAGTAAAAATTGTGAGCAACCAAAAATACATGTGGTAGTAAAGGTAATAGTGACAATTGTGAGCAAACAAAATACATGAGGTAGTAAAAATTGTGAGCAGCCAAAAATACATGAGGTAGTAAAAAGTGCACAGGAGGAAAAAGTGACAAGTGTGCAGTTACAAGAGAAAACAAAGTATCATTAGAGGTATAATACTGCAAAAGGTGCTAGACACTCAGGCACAAGAACAAGCGTTATGTAGGCAAAGGTGGCACTTGTGCCAGTATCAAAGGTAAAAACATGTGAGAGGTAGCAAACCGTGTGTTACAAGGGCAAAGTGGTGTGTGCATGTTACACAAGGGCACCAAACACAAGTACATGGAAAATACTCCAAAGAGGCAGACACTCCAACCCCAAGAATACCCTGGGAAGGCACTTCAATGGTCGTGGAAATTATCAGTAGTGGGAAATCTTCCTCCAAATAACAAGAGGACGTGAATTACTTTTGGAGGTGTCTCTGGAGGAGGAGAACTTTGAGGTCCCTTTTGAAGGCCTGGGAGGAGGCGGTGGTCCGGAGCAGAGGCGGAAGGGAGTTCCAGATTCTCACTGCGTTGCCTGAAAAGGATTGGGCCATTGTTCTCTCCTTCTTGAAAGTGGGAGGTTCAAGTAGAAGATTCTCCGCATTGCGTGAGGGTCTAGAGCCTCCAGAGAGTTTCAGTTTATTCGCCAGGTAGCGAGGAGAGGAGGAGTGCAAGGCTTTGTGGGTGATACAAGCGGTCTTGTAGATAGCTCTAGCCTCGAAGGGAAGCCAGCGGAGGGTGGATAACATCGGTGTGATGTGATTGCTTCTTTTGGCCCCATAAATGAACCGCGCTGCTGAATGGAAAACAGACTTAAGTGGGGACAGGTGAGATTTGGGGAGGCCAGTAAGAAGAGAATTGCAGTAGTCTAGTCTGGAGAGGACCAGCGATTGCACCGGGGTTATAAGGTCCTGCTCCGGGAAGAAGCGTCGGATTCCCCAAAGAAGGCGCAGTTGGTAACGAGCAGATTTTGCAATAGAATTGATGTGGGGAGTTAGATTGAGTTTTTTGTCTAGAATGACTCCAAGGGATTTTGCGCTGTCGACAATGATGGGTTTATTGTTTAGTAGATTCATCTGATCCATCCATGATTGAAAAGGGGGGGGGGGGGAGAGTGAGGAGGAGAAGAGGAGGAATTCAGTTTTGGAGGGATTCAGAATCAGTTGATGAGTTGACATCCAGTTTTGGATGGAGTCCAGAGTAGAGCTTAGGAAGAAGAGATCATGAGTGGAGGCAACCTTGAGGTAGAGTTGAGTGTCGTCTGCATAGAGATGATAGTGAATCCCGGATTTGGTTAGGAGGTTTCCCAGTGGTTCTAAGTAGAGATTGAACAATGTGGGTGCAAGTATAGAGCCTTGAGGAACACCCTGACCTACCGCCACAGGAGAAGAAAGACTGTTCGCTATTTTGATCATTTGGGATCTGTCAGAGAGGAAGGATGCAAACCATTTAAGCACAGTGCCCTCCATGCCCATTCTCTGTTGAAGGATATTGAGGAGGGTGTTGTGATTGACAGTGTCAAAGGCTGCAGAAAGGTCAAGGAGAATTAGAAGACAGGACCCCCCCGAATCGAGTATCCTCAGCGTGTCATCAACCACTTGCAGTAGGGCTGTTTCAGTGCTGCAGTTTTGCATGAAGCCAGACTGACAATTGTCAAGAAGATCATTGTCCTTGATATGACGAGAGAGTTGTTTTGCTACACAACTTTCTGTGATCTTCGCAAGGAAGGGAAGGTTAGTGATGGGGCGGAAGTTGTTGAGGTCCTTCGCATCAGCAGTGGGCTTTTTAAGCAGAGGGGTGACCTGCCCAGTTTTGAAGGAGACAGGAAGGGAGCCTTGCCATAGGGAGAGGTTGATCAGAGTGGTCCAATAGGAAAGGGAATGGGTATAGAAGTCCAAGGCAATGGCACTGGGGATAGGGTCAAGAGAATGGTTGGAGGGCTTTGTTTCGCGTATGCACTTGAGAAGGGCATCTTCAGATATGGGGTCAAAGCTCTGCCAGATGGCTAAGGATTTGCGCTCCTCTGGAGGTGTAGGATGAGCGACCTGATCCACAAGTGATTTCACTTTTTCATCGAAGAAAATAGCGAAATCCGCTGCTCTCTTAGTAGAATCCTCCACCTCGGAGGATGGGGGGGAGAAGCTCGGAGTCTTGATGAGATCGAATAGTTTTTTGGGTCTATTTTTGGCGGAGTCAAGGAGGGTTTTGAAGTGCGCCGCTTTCTCAAGGAAGATATGCTTGTGGTACTTGGATCTTGCTGTGCGAAGCATGGCTAAATTGTCTGTGGAGGGCACTTGCCTCCATTGCTTCTCCAGGAATCTTAGCTGCTTCCTTTCCTCATAAAGGGATTTGTTGAACCAAGGTGCTGAGGGAGTGGGCCTTATCCTTTTGCTTTTGAGTGGAGCGACGTCATTAATTTCAGCTGCAAGAACTGTGAGGCATTGGGAGGTGAGATCGTCAACAGCTATGTTTGGGTCTAGCCTTGGAAGTGATAGCAAAGCTGATTCACAGAGGGGACCGACATCAATATTTTTGGCATCACGGAACCAGGAGATGGCCCTCTTGGGTTGGCCAAGAGTTATAGAGTGTGAAAGTTGAAGAGAGAATGGGATGAGGTGGTGGTCAGACCAATCTACATGGATTGGGGTAGAGGTAGAAAGCATGCCTGCTTTAGAAATAACAAGGTCCAGGATTGCGCCCTTAGAGTGGGTTGGTTCAATGCAGTGTTGGATAAGATCGTTTGTAGAGAGGAAGGTGGCCAGAGAGTTCGCAGAGGAGTCTTGCGGTACGCCCCAGTGGAGATTGAAGTCACCCACGAAGGTCTGATTGTCACTTTGTGTGTATTGGTCGCTGATGAAGTCAGTGAGATCTTCTATAAACGAAGGGCCACTACGAGGCGGGCGGTAAATGATATGGAATCTGAGCGGTGGACGGTGTTTCAATTGAAGCTCAAGAGAAAGGCATTCAAATGTGAGGGAGGAACTGATTGGAGAAGCCTTAAGTTGGAGGGCGTTTCTAAAGATGACTGCAACACCTCCCCCCGTGTTGTCAGTTCTGTCATTCCTTAATATGGAGTAATCTGTGGGAAATAGGAGATCAAACATAGAGTGAGAGGTATCTTTGAACCAGGTCTCTGTGAGGAAGAGCATGTCAAGTTTGTGAAGGGTGATGGTATCGGAGATTTCAAGTTTGTGTTTTACTGCAGATCTGCAGTTGTGAAGCATACAGCGCAGCTCTGTCAAGACTGTTTTGGTGACGGGGGCACTTGGGCTCTGAAGGGTGATCGGGATATTGTACTTATGTGGGGGTGCTCGGGAAGGTTTAGGTGGATGCTTTGTTCTGACAGAGGTGATGGTCGGAATAGTGTAGATAGTGGGGTTGCTAGGGTATGTCTGTTGAAGGAGGGTGGCGTTCAAGGGCTTGTGTGAGTTAAAGACGTTTGCAGACGAGAGGTTGGGCTTGGCTGTATTGGGGTGAAGGGGCGAAGTGAATCTCATGGGAAGTTGGGAGGGAGTAGAGGTGCATGGATGGGTGGAGATCTTAGAGCATATAAGTGAAATGGCAGCTGTAAGCTGGGAGATGGAGGTGATCAGAGAGCCTAGCGTATTTTCCAGTGAGAATGAGGCAGAGCACGGAAGGTTGGGTGGATCGATTGAGACAAGGGGTGGTGGTATTGGAAGGCAGGGAGAGGTGGGGGGACAGGAGGTAAGTTGGGGAGAGGTGGGGGGACAGAAGGTAAGTTGGGGTGTGGGGTTCACAGGTGAAGTAAGTGAATTGGGCGTTAAGGGAGAGTTGTCATTGTTGGTGTTGCAAGAGGGAGAGGAGTTAAGGACAAGTTTAGAGGGAGAAAGGTGCGGAACACGGCGGTAGGGAAGTAGGAGGGGGGAGGCCTGAGTGGCGTTATGGGAATGTAGGAGGTTTGGGAGGAAGCGAGGTGCAGTAGTTGTGGAGGTCCTGTCACTTAGGAGAGGTGGCAGTGAGGGAACGGTCATCTGGCAGAGTGAGAGAGAGGGAAGTTGTGGAAGGGAAATGGTCCTGCTGGGCCCGAGGGAGGGAGATGGGAGGGGTTACTGGGAGAGGAAAGGGGGTAGTGCAGCAGTACTGGAGGAGTAGGAGGGAGGAGAGAGATGCAGTGGGAATGTGGCGAAAACGGGATGAATGGCGAGGGGATGAAGGGGTGGAGAGGAGGGATGGAAGGAGGGATAAGGGGAGCATAGGGAAAGTTAATCGGGGGAGTGGGTTGGAGGAGAGGTGGACTAAGAAGGGGGGTAATAGGGAGAAGTATGGGGGAGGAGAAGAGATTTGAGTATCGCGATAATGCAGATGGGACGAGGAGCGTATTAGCTAGTGGTAAGGCTGAAGTAATGTGGGAGGGGACATACTGTGAGGGGGGAGGAATAGGAGATGAGGTAAGTTGGGGCGGGGAGGGAAGAGGACCGAACTGTGCTTCTCGAGAGTGCAGCCAATTGGAGTGGGGTGGGGTCGGCGGGGGAGAAAGGGAGAAATGGGTGGAGCTGGAAGGAGAGACAGGGGGAAACCCGGTTGCAGAGGAGGGGAGTAAGGAGGGGAAGAGGTGGTCAAAGAGCGAGAGGCAGGTGTCTTTGCCTTGGATCATGACAGTACCGTTGTTATAGAGTGAGATAGTGAGGTAGCCATTGAAGCACTCAGAGGGGGAGATTTTTAGTTGTTTCCCATAAGGGATAGAGGAGGAGGAGGTGACGTTGAGGGAATTGTAAAAACTGTTGGACCAAGAGGGGGTGTCGCGAGTGAAGAAAATGAAATCGTTTTTGAGCCTCCCAAGACAACCATTGTAAAATTGATCAACAAAAAGGGAGTCCGGAAAACGTTCAATAGTGTTATGCTTCAGTCGTTTTATTGTAGCTTTAGACTGATCGGGAGGATAAATGATTTTGTAGCAATTGGCTCCAGACTTAACTCGAGAGGTGGCCATGTTGGGAGGATGAGGCGAGGAAGGGTGGGGGAGGGATGAGAGGGGTGTTATTGGGAAAGCGGTGGTGAGGAGAAATAAAAGGGCAAAAAGGCGGCGCATAATAAAGGCGTATATGGTGAGATAACCGAATTAATGTGCAGTCAGGGAAGTGAGGTGGGAATTTGTTGGGCCCTTCATCTAGGAGTATGAGGTGCCACCTGGCACTAGATAAAAGTTACAGGGGAAATATTTGCAAATAGTAGGGACCCATCACAGAGCAGATACAGACAAAGTAGAACAGAATAAAAATGACCACCCAGTGACCATTAGAGAACACTGAACTTAGTACCAGCCTGCTAATAGAACCAAATTCGGTACCCACCGCCATGTATGCCCAAGTTCTCACCAGACTACTATATGACCGTAAGCTCCTATGAGACACTAACGTTAGGGCAAAGAGCATAGGGTGGATCACAAGTTGATTAACAATGTCTAGAAAATGCACAGCAACCTCGTCATCTTCAGACCACCTCTGATGCCGCAGGAGTCATGACTCAATTTGAACTGACCCCACGGAGAAAGTTGCTTAATAGGTGCAGCAGGCACTACTAGATGTGCACCTGTGAAAAGGTCTAAACACTGCAGCTGGTATTACTTACTGTACATCTAATTGATGGCCTAAACGGTGCAGCTGGCACTACTTTCTGCGTAGCTGTAAAAAAGGGGCCAAGAGATGCAGCTGGCACTACTTGCTGCGCAGCTGTAACATGCCTAAACGGTGCAGCTGGCACTACTTGCTGCGCAGCTGTAAAAAAGGGCCTACATGATGCAGCTGGCACTACTTGCTGCGTAGCTGTAGAAGGCCTAAACGGTGCAGCTGGCACTACTTGCTGCGCAGCTGTAAAAGGCCTAAACGGTGCAGCTGGCACTAATTGCTGCGCAGCTGTACAAGTGTTAAAAATAAAAACCACACAGTTAAAGAGTTAAGCGGATTGCGATTATGATGGAAGAATGCATTTCTCGCAGAAGCCCGCAGGGCTGTCCGGTTGTTGCAGGACGCACTGGCCGTGAAGAGGACACATCAGGAAGACAGACTGTTAGCTCACTTAATACCGCTCAGTAATAGGGAATAAGTAATCTGGAAGACAGGCTGTGAACTCCCTTAATACAGCTCAGTAATTAGGCGCGCAGGTGCGCGGCGACGAGGCGCTCACCTGCTCCCGGGTCTGCTCCCAGCTCTCCACCGTGTTGAAGGGCAAGCTTGTGTCCATGAAAGATCAGACAGAGACAAAATGGTGTATCAGCAGAGGACTTGCTGCGCTGAAGAAAGTGAGAGTCTTCCCGCCCTCCTGTAGTGCTCAGCAGTTATCGGGCTCGATCACCGCACCCCTCTGTTCTCACCTCTACTCTTGCTACTTAAACTGAGACCGGTGCCTCGATGCATCCAAAGCCAGCAATGGAGGGAGGGGACGGGGGGCCCTTAGCACCCTGCAGAACTTCCTTTCACGTGGGAGTGCTCACCGGGGCATCGCTCGTTCGACCTCACTCGAGGGCCTCCCCCAGGGCACCCAATGTCTCCAGCGCCGGTAGGGGAGAAGCAAGGAGAGGCCCTCAGGTCGCCACAGCGTTTCGCGGAATCACCGCGGCCGCCATCTTAAGGTCAGGCAGAGGGAGTCTGTCACCTCGACGCTGCTACCGGGCACCGCACCTCTGCTCTCTCTCCGGGGCTTACCGCCCGTATCCTCGTCGTCCCAGTGCCCCCATCTGATCTCGGCAGCACCGCAGCGACCGCCCGGCAGCAGCTCCTCGCCGCGGCTCACCGGAGCTCGCCGGCCGCCATCTTGTCCTCGGGACCGGCCGCAAAGTCCACTCGTGGGAGCCCCCACGGACCCCCGGGAAGCCAAAGGTACCGGCCGCTAGTGCCCTGGGAGCTCCGCCGCGCTAGGCTGCTCCGTGGAGTCGGTGCTGCATGTAGGGCCGCCACAATCGCCCGCCGGACAGCGCGCGGACCGGGAGCCGATGCAGGCTGCGTCTTCGTCCTAGCCCCGCCTCCGCCAGACAGGAATGTGAACGACTCCCAGGCTTGACAACAATAGCAACCTAGCTGCATTGAGAGATGGCATCTCCCCATTTAGGAAGCCACTCAGGGTGTTATCCCAGAAGGGGAGCTTCAAAGGAAAGCCGACTTTGGTGGGCCAATGGCGATAACACTCCAGAGGGGCTGCCCTTTGTTTAGGTAGACAGGCTTAAGGCAGGGCCACAGAGGTTAGACGACCAGTGCCCAAAGAGGTTTTTCTGTAGGCATGTATCCCCCAGGTAGCCAAACCTCTAGGGAGGGCTACCAACCTTCTCACAGTTGAGAAAAGTTTCAGACGTCTTGAGAGTGGCCAGAATAGTGCACTCTCGGATTGCCAGATGCCACACATTGCCGGAAAAACATCACCAAGATAGAGGGGACCTGGGAGCCCATCGGCTAGTAACCATGTTGTCCACTCAGGGCTCTTTCCCAGGTTGAATATGGCACCCTGACATTCCGTTCAGGTCGGAGCGGTAACAAGAACTGAAGAAAGACTGCTCTTTGGACCCCAGACTGCACAAAGAGAGGCAGCATCGGCTGCTGGTTTGCACCTGCTGCACTTTAGGCTAGTGAAATTAGGAATCTCTCTGGAGCTTCTGCCTCTGGGAAAAGTTGCTCCGCAGCCCCATACCGTAGCAGTGTCTCCAAGGGTCAGTTGGCTGCCCTCCTGGAACAGCACCAGGAACATTAAAGTTGAAGAAGCCCAACCTGGGGAGTTAGTAGCCAGTTCGGAGGAATCACAACTGCCAGCTGCTGGGCGCCAAAAAGACACCGCTTCTCGATGGCCAAAAGTTGCACCAAAGTCGGCTGGGCCAGGGAATGTCGTTAAGAGTCCTGACTGGCTGCCCAAGAGAGACACAAGCCACCACTAAAGGATTTCAGAAGGACTATGGCATACGGTGACCAGTAGCCCTGCCGCAGCTGGCCTTCCAGGGTCTCAAAGAGGACTTCAAGGGACCCCGACTTATGTGGACAAAGTTGCCCTACAAGACCTGTGGACTAAAGAATCACCTCAAAGGCACCCTCATTGACTGCACCATAACCGGAGAATACTTGAGCATCTTTGCCTGCTGTATCCTCAGAATCAAAATCACTCAATTAAAGTCTATTGTGCTCATGCCATGAAGTCTGGAAATGGCCTGGAAACTCTTCAACTATACTACAAAGGCCCCTCGGACGTTCTCCCATTCAGATTTGGTCACCAAAGCCGGGCCGAAGTAGCCAAACTAGCTGTCACAAACTTTAAAAAAGTTTCTAAAGATTTGATTGGCCAATGCTTGTTTATGATTGAATTAAAAAACTGAATAAAACTTTACAAACTTATATCTTCGGAACCCTCTGGTGGATTTTGTTAATCAAGGACTCTAGAAATTCATAAAATATATAATCAATTTTTATAAATTGGTTTTGTGTTTCTTTCATGTTGTGTGGCTTCCTTATTTCGTTGTTTGGTACTGTTAAATGCTTTACACAAATTTCTTTGTTGCAAGATTTAGGTAGTAGTGTTCCTAGAGGAAACGTCCGCACTATTCATCATTTGAAATGGTATTACGTACACAGTATAAAGCGTGACAAATTTGGTTCAATGCAAGAAATATGTAGAAGACGGGTGCTAAATAGGCCTCAAGCACCTACTACCTCAAGGTGCTGTAGGTACACATAGAATTGAAACCGAACTAAGAGTACTGAATTGAGGCTTAACCAAAGCACACCTTATAAGTTCTATCTTTTAAGTCATAGCTAAGTGGTTGCTTATTTAGAGATCTATCTACCCTCTATAGACAATAGAGCAAAAAATACAACAAACAACTCCAATAATGAAGATCCAAGTAGTCCAAAGTAAATTCAATGTCAATCTTCTTCTGATTTCATCAATTCTTTATTAGTGTTCAAAAATTTCATATAAGATCTCCCAGCACGTAATTTGCCAACACGTGTTTCGTCTTGCACTAAGACTTTGTCAAGGCATAAATACTGTTGGTGAGTATCCCAATGTCCGCTTGAGGTGTGCAGGACCACGAGTCTATCCAAAAGCAACGAACCAGGGTCAAGAAATCCTCATAAGATCCAAACATACGATCCAGATATGCAATTATAGACGTGGATATTGTCCTCACAAAATCCCATTATTGGACAGACAGAACGTCACAATCAGCACACAGTACCAGCCCCAACAGTTGTATCAGCTGGCCGAAGGTTACTTATAATTGCATAAAGATGGATAAGGGTTGAAGACAAGGTCATACGTATGCGACGAATAATCAGGTATCTCCGACCCGAGGAGTGAGTGAAAATCCCCAGGTGCCGATATAGAAAAACACAATAAAATGCAGGGTCGCTAAATGTTGAACCCAGTAATTAAAGCCTCCCAGATGACACAACCATGGTAGGTTGCGATCCGGAAGTTGAGGAAAATATCAGCAAAATGCTCCGTCACCGCTAATTGCGAGGTGACGGAGCATTTTGCTGATACTCCATTCTTGGAGTTGATGTTTGTTGTATTTTTTGCTCTATTGTTTGTAGAGGGTAGATAGATCTCTAAATAAGCAACCACTTAGCTATGACTTAAAAGATAGAACTTATAAGGTGTGCTTTGGTTAAGCCTCAATTCAGTACACAACTTTCTTTGTTCAGGCCTTGACTGGACCCAAGAAAGGTTTTGTAGGTGTATTCCATGGTAAGGCAACACAGCCATACCATATAACACACCCAAATCCCCCCAGCAAGGAAATCATATCCATTACCAAAGATTTCACAGTGCCTCCTGACACCTCCAGCAACAGCACAACCTCACAAGACCTTTGCAACAAACTCTACGAATTCTTCTCTAACAAAATCATCTCCATATACGGCAACGTCGACCCTCAACCGGACCCCATAACTGTCGCAATTCAACTTCCCATCACGGACAAAGAACAAACCCGGACAGCGTGGCATTCAGTCATTACTGTTGAAACCCCGGCAACCATAAAGACCATCCACTCGGGTATCCTATTTGACCCTTGTCGCTACCACGTTTTCACCAAAGGATATCTGACAATCAGCTAAGCACTAACACCTGCCCACAACGCCTCATTAACTCAGTCACATTCCTGAACAGCTGGAAACACTCCACTGGAATGCCCCTGCTCAAGAAACCATCTGCTGGCTTAGACACGCTCTCCAACTACAGACCCATCTCACTTCTATAAATACCCGGACTAGAGAAACAAATCAACCAACGCCTCACTGACCATCTCAGCAACCACCAGCCCCTCTATGCAACGCAGTCTGTATTTAGGTCCAACCACAGTACAGAGACAGCACTCATCTCTGCCACGGACGAATTCCACTTGACAGAGGAGACATGGCAGCCCTCATTCTCCTGGATCACTCTGCAGTATTTGACAAGGTCTTGAAACACCAATCCTCATCAGGCCCCTGCACGAGACTAGCATCCAAGGACTTACTCTCAGCTGGATCTGTTCCTTCTTAAAGATTAGAACACAAGCGGTCAGACTAGCACCTTACCCTCAGAAGCCTGCAAACTTATCTGTGAGTGCCTCAAGGTTTATCGCTAAGCCTCATCCTCTTCAGCGCATACATGAACTCTATGGCCCATTGTCATCAACGCACATGACATCAACATCCTCTCCTATGCTGAGGAGACAGAACTCATATTCTCCATCTCAGACCAGTCCCCCAACTCAAGGGACATGTTCACTGCCCGCATGATTGAAGTCCCTAACTGGATGAAAGCCAACTGCCTCAGCTCCACACAATTGTGATCTAGGGCAAGAACACCTCAACATGGGACTCCAACTGGTGACTGACCAAACATGGACCCACACCCAGCACTCATCCTATGAACCTTAGGATCACCATCAACAGCAAACTTGACATGACCGCACAAGTCAACACTGTCACTGTATCCTGAATATGCTGAGGAAGATTTTCAAATGGCTCCCAAATAACACCAGAAAAACCCTTATTCACACACTAGTCACCAGCAAGTTAGACTACGGAAACACCCTCTACGTCGGGATCACCAAGCAACTCACCAGAAGACTACAAACCAGAACTCGGCAGCCAGAAACATCCTCAAACTCGCACACAGAACACACATCACAACACACCTCAGGGAGCTCCACTGGCATAAACGCACTCATTTCAAAATTCTAAAAATACACATTCAAGGCGCAACACAACTTAGGCCTGCATACCTGAACAGCTGTATCTCTGTAGAGTTGGCACTTCTGCATGTCATCATTAGAATGTTAGTTATGTTGCTAGGATGGAATATTAGCTTTGGACTATAGGAGTTGGTTTGTGAGCTGTGAAGCTGTGCTGGAGGTATCTACCTTTACTCTCCAATAAAGCAATTTATCTTTCATCAAATTGACTGGAAATTGGATCTTTTCATTGGCGACGAGGTGGTCTTCTCTGTGCAGGGGACAGAGACATTGATACTACTTTGATACCTTCACCCCTGGATTTATGGACTTATTAGAGATTTTTGAACCAATTGGACTAGATCTACAGAAACTTACTTCTGGAAATGCTGTGAGTAAAATTTTATTGGATGGAAACACACGGATTTAATTCGAAATTGTGTGATTTTGACTCTCTAATAAAGAAAAGAAGATTAATTTCCTTTAATATTCTTCTAAAGATTGTTTAAATCTAAGCCTTAAGGTTTTAATACAGATGCTTAGAAAAATGTTACTTGTTTTTATCGTCATTTCGGGACTGCATGTATTACACTGAAGCTGAATTGCATGTATTAAACTGTAGCTGAACTGAGGCTGAGCTGAAGTTGAGCTCGATCTAACTGAGCATAATCTGAGAATAATTTTTGATTATATTTTTAAGAGCTGAATGTCTGAAAATCATCTGACTAAAACTTCATTTTTAGCTTTAAAAGATGTTTCCACAGTAAAGGGTTTATTTGGAGGTAAACACTGTAACGAGCGGCCATATTGGAAATACAAGCTCTAATTTCTCCTGAAAACAGCCTGAATGTTTTTCTTGGCGGCCATATTGGAAAACATGCTCCAATTTCTCCCGAAAACAGCCTGAATGTTTTTATTGGCGGCCATATTGGAAAACTAGCTCTAATGAAAACAGCCAAAATGTTTTTCTTGGTGGCCATTTTAAGAGATTGGGCATTGCTTCATTGAAAAGACTTGTTTACAAGATTGTTATTGAAAAACGATCGAGATTTTGGATTGTGACATAGTTAGGGAGAGCACTTCATTATTAACCAAACCTCATTGCATCATAAAATTAGATTCATATGATGTTAATATGCTTGTAGATTCAGGCAGTCTTTATACTTTGTTATCCATGTGTTGGACTTGGCCTTTTCCCCCCAAAATTTTTCGCTTTTGACCCCCTTATCTGGATTGTCTCCCCCATGGGATTAAACCTGTATAGGCCATGAGTGGTGTGAGACATCTTGTGACAAATGTAATTACCTGAAGTAATGTGAGCACTTGTAAAATCCCCCATTTTAAAACTGCACCCCCATTTTGGAAATGTACCTGACTGAAATGTATTGCTTTTAAAATGGATGCCATGGCCATGGGTTTTGCCACTGGACTGACATAGGTCAGCAGTCTAGATAATATTACCCAGCTACCCCTAGCTTTTGGAGGGAAAGCCTGGCACCCAGGGTGCTCACCCCCTCCCCTAGAACCAGTTTAGGCTAGATGTGCCAACATTCTAGAAGGTCCTGGCACTGCCTGGGAGGAGGGTATAAATAGGGAGAAGTGTCACCAGAGAGTCAGTCAGCGCAGGGACAAGGAAGAGAGGGGACCTACTGTGAGGTGCTACCGCCACATGGGCCTGTGAGCTGGGCCCTGCACCCCTAGAACCCCCCCCCTCTGCTGTCCCCATGGGCCCCTGACAAGGGAGGGCCCCTGACTAGGTCCCTGTCACAGTCGGGATCTTGAACCCTGCCAGCGCCGCGCTGAAAGAGCACTGGGAAGGGAAGGAGCTAATTGGATTCCCCCCAGGAGGTGAGGAGTTTGCCCTTGAGGAGCTGTGGGCCCCCCTTGGAAGCGCTGGGCCGTGTGGAGCCGCCTGAGGAGGATTGGGCCCCTGTGAGGGACTGTGGCTGTTGTGGCCCCTGGAGTGCTGTTTGCCCAGGGGGGTGAACAATGGCCGCCTAAGACTGTTACTGCCTGTCCAGCACCTTGTGGTGAGGCGCTAAATTCCTGCCCCCTCAGCCTGACAAGGAAGATGCTGAGGTTGTGGCCAGAGGAGGTGCTGTGCGTTATGAGTAGCGCTGTTTTATCAGGAGACTGTGGCAGCTTGTAGATAGCGCCATTTTCGCTATTTCCTGAGGAGACTGTGGTAACTTGTAAATAGCGCCGACTGAGGAAGCGCGCTTTTGCCACTATCTCAAGGCGTAATTAACAGGGAGCCTACCCCTTTATTGTTGCCATCGTCGTGGCGCCGCCAAGGGACCCCCACCGCTGTGGGCAGCGTCGCGGCGGCCCCCGGTGCCAGGAGAGGGCCGCCGAAGTGGAGTGAGGGCCGCGCTAGGCCCTGAAGCCGCCGTCTACCTCGTCATGTGACGGGGGCCTGACTGCGTCATCGGCCCGCCCCCGCCACGCACTGATTGGCCTGCGCGGCCGTGACCCCTGAAGGCCGCGCAGGGATTGGCTATTGGCCGGGAAGGCCAGGAGAAGGGGAATCGAAGCCCCGGGTCCCCGTGAGGAAGGAGGGGGACCCGGGTGAAGTTCCGTTGCGGGGCCCCCGTGGCCAGGAGGGAGCCCCGGGAGAAGCGACCGGAGCGGGAGGCCACCCCGCCGGTCTGCGCCTCAAAGAGAGCCTGCCCGGACCTAAGGCAGCCCCGGGTCCCCATGAGGAAGGAGGGGCCCGGGTGAAGCTTCGTTGCAGGGCTCCCGTGATCAGGAGGGAGCCCTGAGAAGAGCGACCGGAGGGGGAGGCCACCCCGCCGGTCTGTGCCCCACGCGAGGGGCCAGCGAGAGAAGAGCGTCACAAAGCCCTGGGTCCCCGTGAGGGAAGGGGACCCAGGTGAAGTGTTGGTGCGGGGCCCCCGTGGTCAATGGGGAGCCCCGAATTGGAGCGACCGAAGCGGGAGGCCACCCCGCCGGTCTGCGGTCCTAAGTGAGGGGCCGGGGCACATTGTCGGTGCCAGCCCCGCCCCCTCCAACGAAGCCGTCTGCAGGAGCCTTGAAACGTGGGAGGAAAGCCAGGGAGGCTTCCCCCACGGGTGCCCAGACACCGTGTTGAAGCCCCAGGCCCCTCTGAGAGAAGGAGGCCCGGGTGAGGAGAGAGTGGCCGTCCAGAGGCCGTTTTGGAACCCCTGGGCCCTGGGTGACGCCGCGGAAAGGGGGGCCTCGAGGCATATTGTCGGTGCCTGGTTCCCCCCTGCAGAGGAGACCCCAAAGGACGCCCCGCAGAACCTATTGAGCCTGGTGAGTGGGGCTTGGATTAATCTGTGTGGAGGTCGGGGCACAGGGTCAGTGCTCGCCCCAGGACTTGTGCTAGCCCCTGGAAACTGTACTGATCTTCATTGGCCCTATTGATCTCCTTTTTAAGCCTCTAGACTGGGCTGGGACATTACTGAGACCCCCCCCCCCCGGGATTGGTAGAGGAACAAGTTAACCCCTAGCTAGGTGTCAGGCCCTGCAGAGTGAAGGGCTGGGTAACTCAGCCTGGTTGTTAATGGCTTGTTGACCCCTGAGCCCTGCAATGGTTATTTGCCATGTTCATTTCTGATCAGGATGCTGGTTGCCTAGGGTAACGCAGCGTTTCATGTTACCTGTCCAGGTGTGATGCGCCACTGCGCCTAGTGTTTATGGTCTGCTGATTACCCTGCTAATGTGGTTATGCAAATGTTATGCCTACACTAAGGTTATTGAAGCCTAGGTATACTGTGGTTTTACACCTGATGGGTGATTGTATGCTTTTGCGCCCTGTTAGTGCCGTGGTGCCCATATGCTGGCCTGATGAGTTATTCCAGGCCCCTGTTATGCCCCTGGTTAATGAGCCTGCCGTACTGATTTCTTACAGGTGCTCCTGACTAGTATGTGCTGTAATGCTCTGTTGTTGTTTTTCCCTAACAGGGGTGGGTTGGTGCTAATGTGCATGATGTATTTCTATGCTAACGTAGAATTTTGCAATTACAACCCCCTAAGGATGAGAGCCTGAGTTGGCCCCGCCAGATTGGCCCCAGGACCACTGTTATTTAATCACAATTGTTCTTTATTACAGCTATGGACTATGGACTATGGACTCAATCCCTTTTTGGTCCCATGTAAATAATCCCCCTCTGAAATACTTGGCTCTGGTGCCAGTTGGCGCCGTGTTATGATGACACTGTTAATGCATTTTTGCCTTGCAGGTTGGAAACCCTACTAAACGACGTATCTTTTTCCAACTCAAATTGGTGTCCTGCCTCTTTTGTGGTGTGCCTGGTGTGTTGACTGAGGGTACTGCGTGAGTGCTTCACATGTCCTCCAAGTTTGGCCTGCCCGCTTGATGCCATGCTACCCCCTTTGAGACTTGGGCAACCCCCATTTCCAACACCATGGAAATATATTGTGAAGTGTGGAAAGATAAAATTGATTCTAACTCGTAGAGTAAGCCTGACAATTTAGCTGTCGGGTATGGGGGAGAAAACCATTGACATAATTGGACTAAAATGGATGATAATATCTTTTAAAGGAAAGGAAGTATATGGAAGAGTGTATTTGACTAAACAGGGTTCGAATTTGTTGGGTTGGCGTCATCAAAAAGATTTAAATATTATCCTCAACCCTAATGCTGAAGAACCTGTTATGTCTACTGTTGTGCATGATGTTAAATGACTTATTTGAGAAGTTCTCAAGAGTATTCTCTGATGATCTAGGAAAGTTAAAAGACTTCTTGCACAAAATTATTCTAAAGAAAAATGCTGTTCCAGTGGTGCACAAGGTTAGAAATGTTCCCCATCTAATGAGAGAGCCATTGCAATGTGAACTCAAAAAGCTTCTTGCTCAGGGAATTATTGAACCAATTGAGGCCTCTGAATGGTTGGCTCCGATTGTCGTAGCGCCAAAAGAGGGGAACAAAATTTGTTTGTGTGTGGACATGCGCGATTTAAAAAGGAATATTTGGGTGGATAGGCAACCTTTGCCAAATATTTCGGAAATGCTTAGAGCTATGGGAGGTGGTACTGTTTTCAGTGTAATAGACATGTCTTCAGCGTATCATCAGATAGATTTGGAAAGTGGGTCGAGGCATCTTACCTCTTTTGTTACGCCGTTAGGGGCATTTAGATATTATAGGATGCCTTTTGGTTTAGCATCCGCCTCTGCGGTATTTCAGAGAGTCATGGAAAGGATTTTTGGAGACATGAATGATGTTTTATGCTTTCAGGATGATGTCTTGATTGTGGGGAAAGATAATGTGCACCATGATACGATTCTGAATGAGGTGTTGAAAAGTATGGATGACAATGGATTGACTATAAAGAAAGACAAATGTCAGTTGAAAAAGGATAGTGTAACATATCTTGGACTTGAAATTTGTAAAGATGGTATTAAGCCTAAAAAATATATCATTGCTGCAGTCAGAGACTCTCCCATCCAAAAAATAAGGATCAACGTAAGTCATTCTTAGGACTTGTAGAATATTGCTCAAAATTTGTCAAAGGTTTTACAGAAATTGTTGAACCATTGAGGTTGCTAATGAAGAAAGGAGTTATCTTTACTTGGAATCGTGGTTGTGATAAGGCATTCAACAATATAAAAAAAGTATCATTAGTGCTCCGAATCTTGGCCATTTTAACGTTAAGGATAGAACATTTATTACAACTGATGCAAGTGCAGTAGGGATTGGAGCTGTTTTGACTCAGTTGAGCAATGGTGAGGAAAAGATCATTGGATTTGCTTCCAGAAGATTACGAGATGCAGAATTATCTTATTCTGTGATAGAGAGAGAAGCCTTAGCGTGTTGTAGGGGGATCAAGCACTTTAAGTACTTTGTATGGGGTCTTCCTTTTAATGTGCGTACTGATCATAAACCGTTAGTTCATCTTTTCAAAGGAAGTAGAGGTTTAGAAGGAAATGTCACCCCTAGAATTTCAAGATGGATTTTATCTGTTCTCGATTTCAATTTTGTTGTTGAATATGTTAAAGGTCTCAAGAATGTGGTAGCGGACTATCTATCAAGGATGCCAATTGAGGGTGTGGAAAATATTATGGATGACATGATTGATGTAGTACATGATGTTAAAAGAGTTGAACATGCTTTTAGCAAGGACGAATGGACAAAGGCAATGTCAAATGATGAACTTCTGCAAGAAATGATTACTTGTGTTTCTCATGGGTGGCATCAAAACAATATTGAAGATGTTAAACTCAGAAGTTTCTACCATGTTGAGGCCGAATTGAGTGTATGTGAAGGAAAATTGTTGAGAAGATATCAATTTGTACCACCAGTGAGTTTGAGAGGGAAAATTATAAATATTGCTCATGAGGGACACTTAGGCAGAAACATGACTTAGAGAAGGGTTTGACAGTCGTATTGGTGACCTGGAATGGTGGAATGGATAGAGAGATTGAAGATGCAGTAAGAGAATTTTATGCTTGTGCTCAAGCGGATAAATCAAAAGTTATAAGGCAACCTCCACTGGTGTGTACATCTTTTCCGAAACGACCATGGGAAAGAGTGGCAATTGATTTTCTAGGGCCAATTGCTAAGCTTGGTTCTCGCAGTAGATTTTTGATGGTCATTGTTGACTACCATTCCAAGTGGTTTGTAGTAGAGAGCACAGAATTTATAACTACTCAAAGGGTTGTTGATTTTATGGAAAGAGTGTTTATGAATGAAGGGATACCTAAGACATTGGTGTCAGATAATGGTGTTCAGCTGGTGTCGAGAGACATGCAGGAATTTCTTTCTAAATTTGGGATTATTCATGAGAGAGCTGCTTTATTTAGGCCATAAGCCAATGGTTTGGTGGAACAAATTAACCGACTAATTATGGATAATATCCAGTTGTCCCTAGCTAATGGATTATCATGGCGTGAAGAATTGAAAAAATTGGTGTGGTCCTATAAAATTACACCGCATTCGATAACAGGACTTTCTCCATTTATATCTTTAAAAGGACATGAATCTGGTGTCAAAGAGGTTCCTGGTTGGTTAAAAGTGAAAGATTGTGTGTGGGTTGACAGAAGTGCGGTTGAAGATAAAGTATTTAAAATGCAAACTGAGTCTGCTAAGTATTATAATGAAAAGAAGGGTGTGAAAGAAATTGAATTTAGAATTGGCGACTGGGTGACCATAAAACGTGGTGGTGTAACTACAGAGGGTGACAGGAAATTTTCTGCACCGATACAAGTGAAGTCTGTAAAAATAAATGCTGTTATTCTTTCTGATCGATCAGCCTGGAGTACTGGAACCATATGTAAATGTCGTGCTCCAGGACATGTTTCTGAAAATTGATATTTTTGGAATGTAAAAAATGGAAATTACTGGAAACATTTGTGAATGTCGTGCTCCAGTACATGTTTCTGAAAATTGATATTTTTGGAATGTAAAAAATGGACATTTTATCAGATTCATTTAAATTTATTTTGATATGTAAAAATGTATACATTTTTGTTCAATATATATTAAGTAAGGAGATGTGTAGAGTTGGCACTTCTGCATGTCATCATTAGAATGTTAGTTATGTTGCTAGGATGGAATATTAGCTTTTGATTATAGGAGTTGGTTTGTGAGCTGTGAAGCTGTGCTGGAGGTATCTACCTTTACTCTTCAATAAAGCAATTTATCTTTCATCAAATTGACTGGAAATTGGATCTTTTCAATCTCCTTTCACCAACCACCCAGACACCTCCATCCCGCAGGACTCCTACATGCACCCATTCCATGCATATAAAAAAACAGATCAGGTGATGGAAGTTCTCTTGCATCACTCCAAAAGCATGGAAAAACCTCCCATTCCTCGTCAGAACCTCCACAAGAAGCTGAAGAACAAGTTACTTACCTTCGGTAACGCTTTTTCTGGTAGATACAATATCTGCCTGTGGATTCCTCACCTTGTGAATATCCCCTTGCGTCAGCAACATTCGGAAAATCTTTTTGTAGCTTCGCGCCGACGTGGACTTGGACGTCATAGAGGCACGGCACCGCTCGCGACTCCGCTGACGTCACCGACGCCTATCATAGGCCCACGCCGGCGTGATGACATCAGTTCCGCCCTTTTTTCCGTGCCTTCGAGGCACACGGACGGACCAATGACAGTAGAAATATACACAGTATACACAGTACAAATATCAAGGTAACACACACACAGTGTGAAGCAAATGCAACAAAACATTTGAAATAAACAAATACCTAACAGAAACTCTGGCAAAGAAGAGTGGACAACGGGGAGGCGGGTGGGTCAGTGAGGAATCCACAGGCAGATATTGTATCTACCAGAAAAAGCGTTACCGAAGGTAAGTAACTTGTTCTTCTGATAGATACATCTGCCGTGTGGATTCCTCACCTTGTGAATAGAGTCCCACAGCAGTCCCCACTCCCGGAGGAGGGTGTCCACTCTTCTAAACCAGGAAATCCTGAAGGACAGAGCGAGCAAAGTGACCGTCCCTCCTCACCTCGGAATCCAAGCAGTAATGCTTCGCGAAAGTGTGGAGGGAAGACCAAGTTGCCGCTCTACAAATGTCCTCTACAGGCACACCTCTAGCCAATGCAGAGGTCGAAGACTTAGCTCTAGTAGAATGAGCCCTTATACCCTCTGGTGGTTCCTTACCGGCCAAAGAGTAGCAGATCTTAATACAGAGGACGATCCATCTTGATAAAGTCCTCTTATGGACCGCTCTTCCTCTCTTTCAGCCAGCAAAGCCAATGAAGAGCTGGTCGTCCACTCGACAGTCTTTAGTCCTGTCCAGGTAAAAGGACACCGCCCTCTTGGGGTCAAGACGGTGTAATCTCTCCTCCTCCTTGGAAGGGTGAGGGGGAGGATAAAAGGTAGGAAGGGTAATGGATTGACCAAGGTGGAAAGGAGTCACCACCTTTGGCAGAAAAGCAGCCCTGGTCCTAAGAACCATTCGATCAGCATGAATGGTCAAGAAAGGGGGCTTGTGACTAAGAGCTTGAAGCTCACTTACCCTCCTTGCCGAGGTTATTGCAACGAGGAAAACCGTTTTGAAAGTCAGAAGCCTCATAGGACATTTGTGAAGAGGCTCAAAAGGAGCACCCATCAAAAATGTCAATACAAGATTTAAGTCCCACTGAGGAACAATAAAAGGAGTAGGTGGGAACTTATTTGTGAGGCCCTTCAAAAACCTTAAAACTACAGGAGATTTAAAAAGAGAGGGCTGGTCAGGCAAACAGATAAAAGCCGACAGCGCAGAAAGATAACCCTTCACCGGGGCAACAGCAAGACCCTGCTGTGCCAGAGAAAGGGCAAACTGGAGAACATCAGATAAATGGGCCCTCAAAGGGTCTAAAGACTTCTCCCTGAACCAAGTAACAAATTTCGACCACCTATAAGAATAGATGGACTTAGTGGAGTCACGCCTGGCAGACAAAATGACATCCACCACATCAGGCGGGAGAGAAAAAGAACTCAGGTTGCCCCGTTCAATCTCCAGGCATGAAGGTGTAAGGTCTGGAGGTGGGGGTGTAGAACCTGCCCCTCCATCTGAGAGAGGAGATCTGCCCTGTGAGGGAGACGGAGCGGCGGGTGAAAGGAGAGGTGGAGAAGGTCTGAGTACCACACCCTTCTTGGCCAATCCGGGGCGATCAATATAACTTGGGCCCGGTCTTGGCGAATTTTCTTCAGAACCCGAGAAATCAAAGGTATGGGAGGAAACGCGTAAAGGAGTTGCGAGCTCCAACTCAACTGAAACGCGTCCCCCAAGGCTCCCTGCATCGGATACTGGAGACTGCAGAATGACAGGCAGTGAGCATTCTCGCGAGTAGTGAACAGGTCCACCCGAGGAGTCCCCCACATCTGAAAGATGTCGTGAACTACCTCTGGATGGAGCCTCCACTCGTGATCGGCAGAAAACTGCCGACAGACTGTCTGCACGAACGTTCTGAACTCCGGCCAGATGATTTGCCATCAGACAAATCTGGTGGTCCTGAACCCAGGACCAGAGACGCAGAGCCTCTCTGCAGAGACACTGCGACCCTACTCCTCCCTGCTTGTTGATGTACCACATCGCGGTCGTGTTGTCCGTCAGGACCTGAATCGACTGACCGCGAAGGGAAGGGAGGAAGGTCTTGAGCACCAGACGTATCGCCCGCAATTCTAGTAGGTTGATGGGAAGCAACCTTTCCTCTGGAGACCAAAGACCCTTGACCTCCAGGTCCCCCAGATGAGCACCCCACCCTAGAGTGGAGGCATCCGTGATCACTGTGGCAACCGATGGAGGCAGTTGGAAAGGCTTTCCTTGAGACAGATTGCCTTCCACGCCCCACCTAGACAGATCCGCTGCAGTTTCTCTGGAGATCCTCACTGACTCCCTGAGATCTCCGTTGTGCTGATACCACTGCCTGCGGAGGCACCACTGGAGTGCCCTCATGTGCCAGCGTGCATGGTTGACCAACAGAATGCAAGAAGCCATCAGACCGAGCAGGCGAAGAACCTTCAGGACTGGAACGACTGCTCCATTGTAGAACAAAGGAATCATTTTCTGTATGTCGCGAATCCTTTGAGGAGGAGGGAATGCACGACACACAGTAGTGTCCAGTACCGCACCTATGAACAGGTTGCGCTGTGAGGGCACCAGGTGAGACTTGGGTACATTTATCGAAAAACCCAACCTGTGCAACAACAGAGTTGTCTCTTGCAGATGATGGAGCACCTTCTCCGGCGACTCCGCCTTGATCAGCCAGTCGTCTAGATACGGAAACACATGTATCCCCGACCTCCTGAGATGAGCTGCCACCACTGCCATCACCTTGGTGAAAACTCGAGGTGCAGTAGTAAGACCAAACGGAAGGACCACAAACTGGTAGTGTTGTGACCCAACCTTAAAACGGAGATACTTTCTGTGCGACTTCAAGATGGGAACATGAAAATACGCATCCTGCAAGTCGATCGACACCATCCAGTCTTCTTCCAGCAGCGCTTGAAGAACCTGTGCAAGAGTGAGCATCTTGAACTTTTCCTGTTTCAGGTAAAGGTTCAAAATTCTGAGGTCCAGGATTGGCCGAAGCCTGCCATCTTTCTTGGGGATCAGAAAATACCGGGAGTAGCACCCCTGACCCCTTTCCTGCTCTGGAACCACCTCTATCGCACCTTTTCAGAACAAAGCCAGGACTTCTTCCTGCAGGAGAAGCAGGTGGTCCTCCGAACAATAACCTTGGCAAGGAGGGTAATTGGGAGGGAATTCCTGGAAAGGAAGTGCATACCCATTCTCTACAAGATTGAGAACCCAAAGATCCGATGTTATTAATTCCCAATCTTGTAGAAAATGTGTAAGCCGACACCCCACTGGGCCCACATGATCCGGAATGGCGGATCTAGGGCTGCTTTGCTGCGTTGGCAGGGGGTTGGGAAGGGGAGGAGGAAGAGGAGGAGGAAGCTTGACGACCTCTAGGGCGGGATCTTTGCCTGCCCCTGTACGACTTGTACAGCGTATTCTGCTGCTGTTGTGGCTGCTGCTGAGATGGTCTGTAAGAACGAAAGGAAGATCTGCCAAACCCTCTGAAGCGTCTTCCAGTAGTACCCCTGGACTGGAGACCCAAGGATTTCGCAGTGGCTCTACTGTCTTTAAAACGTTCCAAGGCAGCATCAGCCTTCTTACCAAACAATCCTGAGCCATCAAAAGGCAAGTCCATCAAAACAGACTGAACGTCTGCAGAGAACTCCGATGATTTAAGACAGGCAGCCCTCCTAGTGGCCACGGAAGAGCCCATGACCCTCGCCACCGAATCAGCAGTGTCCAGACCACTCTGAATCACTTGCCTCGCAGCTGCCTGAGTGTCCGATATCACCTCCTGAAAATCTTTCTTCTCTTCCTCAGGGATTTTCGGAATCAACTGCTTGACAGAATCCATCAAGGCATGAATATACCTCCCCATCAGACAAGTTGCGTTAGTTGATTTAAGCGCCATACTGGCTGAGGAGAAGACTTTCTTAGCGGTTTGATCCTGCTTCCTGGATTCCTTATCCCCAGGAACCTGCGGAAAAGCCCCAGCAGATCTTTTTGAGCAGGCAGCTTGTACAACTAAACTCTCAGGCAGGGGGTGAGTCGACAAGAATTCAGGGTCACCTGGAGCAACTCTGTACCTCCTCGCCACTGTCCTAGAAACTGCAGGAGCAGACAAAGGCTTCTTCCAGACTTCATAGATGGGCTCAGATAAGGCATCATTGAAGGGTAACATAGGTTCAATAACAGAGGAGGGTGAATGAAGAACCTCAGTTAAAATATTTGGCTTATAATCAGCAGTGGGCAGAGTAATGTTCAATAAACTCGCGGCCTTTTTAATAACGGTGTGAAAAGGAACCACATCTTTCGACGGTACATTTGACACTGAAGTCAAATCCCACTCAGGAGACAGTTCAAGCCCACTGGCCTCACCCAAGTCCTCAAAAGGATCTTCAGAATCCTGTAACTCCCCTTCTTCAGTATCTGTATACTGATATCTTTCTTCTTCCAGAAGTCTCTGAGCTTCTCTTCGTGACCTTTACTTCACGATAGAAGTCGAAGGATTCATAATCGACTCCAACGGGGTCGGGACCGGCGTCGAGCCCGAAGTCGGATGAGGTCGTTTCACCCGAGGTCGAACAGAATCCTGCTTCGGAGTCGTAGGCACCGGCGTCGATGGAACCGGCGTCGACGGAGTTGGGGTCGTGCACTTCGGCGTCGACGACACAGGAGGTGCTGGAAAATGCCAATGCGGTGGTATAGCCGGCATAAAAGGCATGAAGGGCGCAGGGGCATAAGCCTGGGGAACACCCAAGTTAAAAGCCATAGGACCCGTGGGACCAACAGGTGCACCAGACGGGAACATTGCCCTGGAATAAACTCCAAACATGGCATTCAGGAACTGAGATGGATCCTGACCTGGAGCCGGAAAATCCGGATATGGACCTCTTGGTTGTTCCTGAGGAGGCGGAGTCAATACGACGTCGACCTCTTCATCGAGTCCAGGAACCGGGGTCGACGAACCCGCAGGTACCGGAACTTCGACTTCACCAGCCCCCTGCTCCACACCTTCATCCTCCTGACCAGAAGGATTGGATGGAACTGGAGAATGGACCTGCTTCTGAGACTCGGGCGAATTCGGATGCGAAGCCTCACCAACAGAGTTATGATCTTCCGACTCCGAAACTTCCACTTCCTTATTCAGAAGTTTGACCTGGGACTTCGGTCTTGAACTAGAGTCCTTTTCTGAGTGATGACGTGACTCATGGCTCCTTTTCTTGTGCTTCTTCCTCGAAGATTTCGAAGCATGAGCCGAAGACGACTCAGAGCGCGACCTCGATCGAGACCTCGACCTCGAACGTCGAGATCGAGACTTCGAAGACTTTTTAACTTTCTTATTTTTTAGTTTTGCCACGAGGAGTTTCGTCTCCCTCTCTCGTAATGCCTTCGGGGTCATCTTCTTGCAGCAAGGGCAATCCTCGACGTCATGGTCGGAACTCAGGCACCAAACGCAGCATTCATGCGGGTCGGTAATAGACATTGTCTTGCCACATTCCCCGCAAGCCTTAAAACCAGTCTTCTTCGACGACATCTCGAAGAAATTAGAGATAGACACAGTAATAGAATAATAGTAACAAAGTTACTGTGAAGCTACAGTACGATCCCAGAAAACCGTTAGCGTCGACGACGCGGAAAAAAGGGAACTGATGTCATCACGCCGGCGTGGGCCTATTATAGGCATCGGTGACGTCAGCGGAGTCGCGAGCGGTGCCGTGCCTCCATGACGTCTAAGTCCACGTCGGCGCGAAGCTACAAAAAGAATTTCCGAATGTTGCTGACGCAAGGGGATATTCACAAGGTGAGGATTCCACAAGGCAGATGTATCTATCAGAAAACCTGGCTAGACCATGCCACTGGAGGCAAGCAAGCCTAACTGATGAAGGGTGATACCCCAAAACTGGTCCTAGGGTGTTTGTTTCCAGTCCAGGGAGGACCTGGCCTGGCAGATTGGGTTGGGCTCTTCCCATGGAGAACAGGGACAAGACTGATTTGCATATGGCGGCTCTGAAATGGAATGCCATGGGGAACAATAAAGCGATGGATTTAGGTACAGATCTCTGTAATGGGGTGAATGTTTTGCATTGAGCAGTATTCTGTCCATCAATTGTTCTTTTTGTATTAAAATAGTTTGACAGTGCATCAATTATTCATATATATGTATTCACATGATTTATAATGCCTAATACAATTAAGTGAAACGGTGCGACATGATTAATATGTTAATTTTCTTCTTTGACCTCATTCATTGTGTAGCCTGTCCTTTCAAAAATAATCAGGAATAACATTTAAGTTTAGTACATGCAAGTATTAGGCAGACAGGAGAATCCTACACGTCCTAGGAGTCTCGGTTTGTGCAATCATCCTTGATGAAGTCCATAGGCTGGTTTCCCAGTGCCAGATTGGCCTCATCTGCATGCTTGGAATGTCACAGCTAGAACAGAGGGTGAGCTTCTTAAAGCACAGAGCCACAGGACTGCGATTCAGCTAAGGTATGTAGGTGGGTGGCCACCTTCAAGAAACTCAGATTAGCACTTTTGGTGCTAGGACAGCTTAGCTAAGATGCGAGAAGGGAGGAGTTAAAAAAAAGTTACTTACCTGTACACTGTGGTTCTCCAGTATTGATATCTTTCATAGATTCACATGCTTGTATCTTCCCCGTCGTCATGGTGGGAGTCTTGCGGTAGTTAGAAAAGGAGTGCGATAGAAGTACATAGAAACCACCAAAAGGAAAGAAAAACTTTGATATTCAACAGCATTTTACGTAGGTCCAAACTTTGACCAATCAGAGACCAGCCCTAGACCTCAACTTCCCAGTCAGAGCCACCAGACCTCAGATTTCACGCACAAGTGTGCTAAGGTAAAGAAGTAACATGAGATCAGAAGTGGTAAGCCTAGACGGGGAGGAGGGAGGGCCGCATGTGAATCTATGAAAGATATCAATACTGGAGAACCTCAGTGTATGGGTAACTTGTTTTTTCCCCAGTATTGTATCTTTAATAGATTCACATGCTTGTATCAGAGTAGTTAGCAGTGTAAATCCATGCATTTGCAACTAGGCAAAGACCTTTAAATGCAATAAAAGAGATATATTGAAACATACCAATACATATTAATCATGAAATCCAAGTAAATCGTTAAATAGCAAATAAATCTGTGAAAACCGAATACACGAGACAAATAGAAGTGATAGACATGTACCTTAAGAAAACATATGTCTCAGGAAAGCTTGACCCACTGCAGCGACCGCTTTCCATTCATAGTCTAGGCAGTAATGCTTAGTAAATGTATGCACGTTATACCATGTTGCCGCTCTACAAATGTTTGGAAGCGATACACCGACAAACAAGGCTGTAGAGTTTGCCAGCTTCCTTGTCGAGTGCGCAGACGCTTTTGCAGACAGAGGCTTGCCAGCCTTGTCATGGCAAAAAACAATTGCAGAGGAGATCCAACGTGCAATACTGTTCCTTGAAAGGGCTTGGCCCTTCCTTGGCAAAGAAAAGGACACAAATAGCTGATTCGATTTTCTGAAAGACTTTGTTCTATGAATGCAAAACTTGATGCAGCGCTTTACCTCTAAAGAGTGCAATTTATTTTATTTTATTTAGAAAGTTTTATATAGCGCGAACGTGACCCTTGGGTATCAGAGCGCTTCACAGAATATATAAACAAGAGGTAGATTAGAAATACAGAATACATATACATGAGGTAGATTAGACATACTATTCACATAGCGTTACCCTAAAGGGAATGCGGTAGGTAGTTATAGTTCCATATATAAGGTGTAACCTACTGCTACAATTCACATAGCATTGCCCTACTGGACTAAGGTAGGTTAGTTATACTTTAAGTAATCATACTGATATGAGGTAGATTCGGTTAGTACTAACACCGGGATAACATAATGCTAAATTTTTCAACCTGCGTCTATCCCCAAGTTGACATAAATGTTATAACTTTTCTTCAATATCCTATTAAATTGAATGCTAAGTTCCTGTATAGACCATACTGTCTTGGCTTTGATTGCGCGATCTTCTTCTAGTTCTCTCTGTGCTCTAGCCTCTAGGTCGTTACTGCTTACTGGACATTGTTTCTAGTTTCCGTTCGATGCTCCGTGTGGGCCCTTTCCGATGCGGTGGCGTTGAAGTCTGTACTTGCAGATGTAAGGAACTTATTCATTAGGAAGCTCTTAGCTTCCTTTTTGAATGTAATAATGTTAGTAATTTTCCTGATATTCGGAGGGAGGGAGTTCCAGACTCTGGGGGCTGCCCCAGAGAACGCTCTGTCATAGGTTTTCTTCTTCCTGAATATGGGTGGCCTCAGCAGCAGCTCCTTGGCACTTCTGGCAGGTCTGCAACCTCCCGATATCTCAATCTTCTGGGCCAGGTAACTCGGTGTTTTGTAGTGGAGTGCTTTGTGGGTGATACATGCCATTTTAAATTGGATTCTGGCTTCATATGGAAGCCAGTTTAACGCTTTTAGGTGAGGTGAAATATGGTCGAACTTCCTCAAACCGGTGATGAGCCTTGCAGCTGCATTGAGGCATGCTTTTAGTGGTGCCGTGGACATTTTTGGTAGGCCTGCTAAGGTTGTACATCCGTATTCAATCCTTGAGATAACTATGGATTGAATTGCTAGTTTGAGGTCTGCCGATGAGATGAACGGTTTCACTTTCCTTAAGTAGTTCAAGTGAAAGCGCGCACTTTTTGCCATTATTTTGATGTGTGCTTTCATGTCTAGATTCTTATCCAAGGTGACTCCTAACGATTTGGCTGAGTCCACCAGCGTAGGGGTGCAGTTTAGTGCTGTGATCATTTTGGTCCACTCTATCGTCTCTGACTTGATCTTTGGTGGTGAAATTAATAGGAATTCAGTTTTTTGAGCATTCAGCTTCAGGTGTTTACTGGTTAACCAATACATTGTCTTTCTTAAAGCCTCATTGATTAACTTGATGTCCTCTAGAGATGCTACTTTGATGTAAATCTGCTTGTCGTCCACGTACATGTGATAGGATATGATTTCTGTCAGAGGTTCAACGTATAGGTTAAAGAGTGAAGGAGATAAGGTAGATCCTTGAGGGACCCCGATCGAGTTTGGACAAGAGGGGGATAAAGATTGGTTGACCAAGAATCTTTGCGATCTGTTCTGAAGGAAGGATTCAAACCATTTCAGTACCAGTCCTGACATTCCCATCCTCTTGTGTGCAATGCTCTTTCAGAGGCAGTTGAAGGATTCACAAAGTACGTGGTGAGCACAGCTGGTTCATTCAAGTGAAATTAAATTGGAACTTTAGGAATGAATTGAGGATTTGTTCTCAATAAAAGCTTGTCTTGCCTGAATTGAAGGAAAGGTGCAGCTACCGTGAAAACCTGAATTTCACTGATTCTCCTAGCCAATGTGAGAGCTAAAAGGAGACCCATTTTTCATGAAACTTGCCTTGTGTATGGGTTCGAAAGGCGATTTCATCAATTGAGCTAGAACTGTGTTTAATTCCCATGGGACTGCAGGATGCTTTAAGGGTGGGAAAACCCTAAAGAGGCCTTTCATAAACTCCTTAACAATTCTTGTTGACCACAAAGAGTTCTCCGAGTTTCCTGCGAAACCTGGAAATTGCCGCCAAGTGTACTTTGGTTGATGAATGAGCCAATTATGATTTAGCAAAGTGAAGTAGGTAAGCAAAACCTGGTAAGGGGTTAAGAGCAAAAGATGCACGTGTTTCTCCTCGCACCAATGGCAGAATCTTTTCCATTTTGCAGCATATGACCTATTAGTGGAAGTAGCTCTGGCCCACTGGAGGATGGACCTGCAATCCGGAGTGATGTCTAAATCTGTGAATTCATAGTCGTGAGGTTCCAAGCTGACAAACTTAGAGATTTTATTTGAGGATGAACAATTTGACTGTTGTTCATTAAGAGTAGGTTTGGTAGTGGAGGAAAGAGAATGTGCGGAGATATTGAGCTGCCTCAGCCATGCCGGAGCTATGAGAATGAGATGACATGGTTCTTGCTTCATCTTGCTCAATACTCTTGGGATGAGGGGAAATGGCGGGAACGCATATGCCAAAGTCCCCGTCCACTGCAGCTGCAGGGCGTTTCCCCAAGAGTTCTTTTGAGGAAACCTGCTGGCGAACTTTTCGCACTTCCTATTGCTTGTTGTCACAAAAAGTTCCAATTTTGGAGTGCCCCAGAGTTTGAAGACTCGTCTCAGCTGGTCCACGTTTAACTCCCATTCGTGACTTTGGGAATTGGTTCTGCTTAGAAAGTCCGCCCACATCCAAATCTCCTGGGCCTGTTCTGATAATGTGAGAGACCTGCAGCCCCCTTGTTTGGCAAGATAGAACATTGTTGTGGTGTTGTCTGTTCTTACCAGAACAGAGGATCCCCGGATTCTGGGAAGAAAATCTTGCAGCCCCAGAAAAAAAGCCCTCAGCTCCAAAAGGTTGATGTGTAAAACTTTCTTGAAAGGACCATTTTCAGTGAATTTGCAATTCCTGGAGATACGCCCCCAAACCGTCCATTGAAGCGTCCGTTGTCATAATATAACGAGGCTGTGCTGGTTGAAACGAGTGGCCTGGAGAGATATTGATTTCTTTTTCCCACCAAGACAGAGCCTGCTTCATAGTCTGAGAGAGAGAAATGATGGCCCCGAATGAGCTGTGCGCATGCACCCACTGCATGTCCAACTGCTCTTGGAGAGGCCTCATATGTAGCCGACAATTCGCAATCAACGGGATGCATGATGACAGCATCCCCAGTAAGGACTTGAATACTCTCACAGAAGTGGACTCCCTTGAGCTTAGAAAGGATGCTAAGTGCATTATCTTGAGATTCCATTCTGAAGTGGGAAATGCCTTCATCGACTTTGTGTTCAGAAATGACCCAAGAGAAATACGATTCTGGCTTGGAATCAACTGGGACTTCTTCACGTTGAGTTGTAACCCCAGAGACTTGAAGAGCCGCTGACAGGCCTGCGTAGATTTTCTGGTCGGGAAATGGCGCTGCCAAAGCATGGTGGAATTCCCTACCCTCCTCGATTAGAGGCATTACAGAGCTGCTGGCCTTCCGAAAGGCCCTGAAAACTTGGCTATTAACACCTAAAGGATGAGGCTACCGCGCGATCAGGCCTCAGGAGGACATCTTACATAGCGCCAGGAAGCCTCTGGGCAGCAGTGCGCTTTAGAAATATCACTAACATTAACATTTCACTAGCCAGTCGTCCAGGTAGGGGTAAACCTGGTGTCCCTGCCTTCTCAGATAAGCCGCTACTGGGGCAATACATTTCGTGAAAACTCTGGGAGCTGAGCGAAGGCTGAATTGCAAAACTTTGTACTAGTGGTGATCCCCAGCCACCTCGAACCTTAGGAACTGGTGAAGCTTTGCATGAATGGGGATGTGAAAGTATGCATTCAAGAGATCGAGAGACGCTAGACAATCTCATTCATTTATTAATAAGAGAATCTGTTGAAGGGACAATATTCTGAACAACTGCTTTTTGATGTATTTGTTTAGCTGCCTGAGGTCCATGACCTGCTTCCATTTCCCGCATTTTTTCCTTATTAGGAAGAAATTGAAATAAAAGCCCATCCTTGTTGTCCGAAAGGCACCTTCTCTATCGCCCCTTTCTTTAGTAGAGTCGATATTTCTTGCCTTAGCAAGGACAAATGATGATGATGCATTTTACTTGGAGGTGGAGCTTGAGGAGGCTTGTGGACAAATTCGAGGGTGTGGCCGTGTTGGATGATGTCCAGCACCAATTTGTCCTTCGTGATGGTCTGCCATTGATTCAGAAATGGAGAGAGATGATGGGACCGAAGAGGTTGAAAACAAGATGAGGTGGCTGGCGGAAGACAAACGTCACTGACGTCTTGAGGAATCCTGCGATTTCCTTGTTCTGCAGGCTTGCGTCTAGCTGACTGCTGATTGTATGACAGATTGGAGGCACAAAATTGTTGCTGTTGCTGTCCTCCATATTGTGGTCTGTAACTCTGTTGACCATATGGTTGATATTTGTATGACTGGTAAGATGGTCTTTGCTGGAACTGACCTCTACCTCCACGAAAGGACTGAAAACACCTTTGTTGCAGCATGCCCAGGGAACGTGCGATCTCAGTATTCTTTTTGATGCCCTGTAGCTCTTCGTCTACATACTTTCCAAAAAGATTTTCCGCATCAAAGGGCATGTTCAGAACTTTCGACTGAATTTCAGGGCAGAAAAACTTCGCCCTGAGCCCTGTCCTGCAGGAGGTCCTTCGCTTCTTTCTTTTTATCCTCGGGAAGGTATTCGAGAAGAGGAGCCAGATCTGACCATAACGGACGGTCGTACCTTCCCAAAATGGTGGAGAAGTGTGGCTCAATGGTTAGAGCGGCAGACCCTGATGAAGAGGTCTATCCCGGGACCAGGGTTCAATTCCCCGCCTCGGCTGGTCTTGGGCTCAAAATTCCACTGACCTGATAATTCTCGCCTCGGTGCCTATTCCACTCTACAACTCTGGGCAATAGCTTGCTTAATCTCCACAACGGCCCCCACAACGCTAAGGTTGCCTGTGGGGTGCCCAGGAGTGGACACCTCACAGGGAAAGCCAGGATGGGTTCCATAGTGGTATTCGTACAAGCGCCTTGAGACCCTTGTGGGTGAGTAGTGCGCTATACAAGTATCAATTTACATTTTACAAAATTGCTAAGGTGTTAGAGGCCTTGATAGCAGTAGCAGCCATAGTAGCGAAGCGTTTGCCAATGCGGTCAAGACGTTTGCCTTCCCTGTCTGTAAATACCGAACAAGGAGACTGCGGATTCCTAGAACTCCTCTGGGCAGCTTGCATTATAACTGAATCTGGATGAGGATGGCCAATTAAACATGCTGGGGCAGAATCAGGTGTGTTGTATTTCTTTTCCATCCTCAGTAGCACAGCAGGAACGGAGGCTGGGTTCTTTATTATCTTCAAACCTTCACTCCAAATGTAATCCACAATCAGAATGGATCGAACCGATTTCTTTGTTACATCTTTAAAATCGTAAAGAAAACATTCAGTTTGCACCACAGGCAAAGGCAAATCAAAGCTTCTAGAGGCTCTCTCAAGTACTTCATGTAAGCCCCCAATATCTCCTGGGGGGGGAAGGGGGAGGGGTTGAGCTGCTAGAGGAGGGGAAGGCAACTGCGAAAATGGAGCCACATAATCATCCAATTCTTGACCAAGTATGTCCGGATCCTGAGGGAGCTCAAGTTCCTCGGGTTGATTGTCTGCTTCACTCTCAATGTAATCATCCTGGATTGCAATGCATTGAGGAGCCTGTCTCTAGTCTCAACCTGTGCAACAGGCGGCGGAGTAACCACTGGTGGAGGCGGATCAACTTGAATATTTGGACCGCCGGGCGTCAAAGGAACCAGAGCGTGAGAGACCAGAAATCTTTTATAATAGTCATTCAACATATGCCTAAGGTCTGTGACCAGGGAGACTTGCACCAGCATGTAATCTCTACAAACCTCCTGATGCTCTTCATAAGCCTCATAAGGATAGTGCTCTTGGAAATATTCGTAACGTTGGGCCTGAGAGCAACCCGAGAATGAATAATCCCCTTCCATATATTCTCATTGTCATTGCGCTTCCTCTTCCTCATAAGTGTTCTGGCATTTAACTCTGAGCTGTGAGGAGCTGTAAGCGGGGCCAAAAAGACTTTCATCCCCTGATTCCTCCGTATCAAGAAGGTGAGAGAGGAGCAATGGTGAAATCTTGGGTAAAGGTGACAATCCTGGAGATTTTGGAACCAAATGGAGACTTTTAGTATCCTGTTTTTGATCCGTCGACGACGGAAGACGCCCGATAGTAATCGTTGTCAATACTGGCAGAGAGGGGGATTTGAACACTGCCGTCAACGGAGCGCCCGTCAATGGGGCCGTCGACGGTGTTCCCGTCGACGAAGTTGTAGACGGAATCGTCGACACAGTGTACGTCGTCGAAGCCGTCGACAATGCCGTCGACGATGAAATTGTCATCACCGTGTTCGTCGACGATGCCGATGGGAAAATCCACTGACTTTCTGTCAGAAAACACTTGGTGTAAGAAAGACGTTAAGTGAAGACAAAAAGAGCTGAGAAAGAAGACCTTTTTCAGTCAAAAAGCCAAGTGTGTCAATCTAAGAATTGTTACAGATACTTCTCTCATGAACTATCAAAAAGAACTGGAGGAAGCCACTGCCAGTATAAGGCCAAAAGCTTTTCTGCGCCAGTCTGAAGCCTGGCAGGAGTATTCAAGAGGTGAGGAATCTTCAGAAAAATGTATCCTTCAGAATCGTTATTTTCAGGTGTGAAGGTCCAAAAAGTTCACTTTAACTGAACCAAACGTATAGGTCACACAATGCACAAAAGTGGTAAATGAAAACCTGGAAACAAGGTATCCTCATAACAGAATATTATAGACACCGTAATCAACTATAATTGAGAACATCATTTTCAATTTTAATATCCAATTGCTGTGTCCAGTTTACTTTCCTGTAACGGATACATTGGTTTAATATGATTACAAACCACCACTGCAGGCTACTGCTTTATCATTAATAATTCACAGATACTAAAGTATCACTTATGCAGGTAAAGTGCTGCAGCATCTTCAAAGCTATACAAAAAAAGCACATGGTCTTCAATCCAAAATCCTATTGCCGAACACATTACTTATTAAATAATGCCTGCTTATCAGAGTTGAAATCATGAGAGCCAAGCAGTTCCATTCCAAATTAAAGAAATTTGCTTTCTTTACCTGATCGCTCAATCTTTCCAGTTCATCTTTTTTGGCCAAAAGGACACTTTCAGCTTCCTTTAGCATTTGGAGGTAATGGTCCTCTTTCCCTTCTGCCAACTCTGTGTCTGCCTGCAGCTTCTGAAGACTAAAGCATTTAAATATTGATTTATTCGTCATTTTTCTACACACATTGACAGGCTATCAAATAGCAAGGCATCAGCACGCTATGCACAGAACAATTGGAAAGGGTATGTATGATTGAAACATTCTAATGAATCGGTTATCGCAGGAAAAGTAATATTAAAGCCACAGCTCCCAACTAGGCTCTTAAGCTGCACACCTTAGACATGAAGAGCTATTGTATAAAGATTAAAAAGACACATATATTCAGAGTAAACACAGACTATCACCTGTCAGTCAGTCTTTCAATTTTGTTGTTCAGAGACTGGAATTCTTCATCTCGGGCAGACACCACACTGTTTATGTCTTTCAGGATGTTTTCTTGCTCAAGCTTGTTCTGCTCCAAGTTTTTCATGTCCTCCTGAAGTGCTCTGAAAGAGTTTTGATCATTTTAACCACAGGCAGTACTCTTCAACTCCCCATAAATACTGCTTTTTCTAGCCATGTATGTCTTGCTACGGTCCTACACCCTCGTCTAAAATGGCTCACTAAGGGATGAAAGTAGCATTCCAACCAGTGTATTACAGGATCTCTCTATATCCAGTACAAACACAGATAATTGTTCACATTAACAGCCAAATGAGCTGTAGGAAGCTGGCTCTTTATGTGATATATCAATACTCTGATATACCATATAAGTGGACAGGGGCTTGCTCTAGCAATCTCCAGAAGCTCTAGAAGGGGTAGTGTGGTTGCGCAGCCTTAGGCTAAACCGAGAGGAGTGAAAGACATCTGCAAATACGCACAATTATCAATCAATGACACACACAACTCAAGAAGGAGATCCACACCAATTTCTAAAAATAGTAAGTATCTTAATTTATGTTTAGAAATCAGAGAGAAATCTTTCAGGTAAGTACGTTTTGTAAATATAAATTATTTTCAATTAAAAAAGTGGACAGTTTGTGCATTTCTTTAGGGCTGCAATGTTATCCTATGGAAGGAAGAATAAGTTCTGCAAACAGGTATAGTACAGCGCCTTACAGGACCAATCTCCAGGAATTAAGGTGCGTGGCGGGCAAGGTTCAAGCAGCACCAACAGTACACCACCAGCGGTATGAGGACGGCCAGGTGCAGGGTGCAAAACAGCATCAGGAGTGCAATGTTATTCTATGGAGATTGGTCTCTGAGAAAAGAGGCCTGCAGGCTCTGGTTAGGAGGCCAATCAGGCAAAATCAATAAGGGGTCTTAGGCCTCACTATGCTCAGGGACTTAGGGACACCTTTGGTCCTCTTCTCAATGGCCCAGGAGAAGGCACTGGAGTGGATCACCTCCTTCCTCACCGGAAGGACACAGAGAGTCCGCCTCCCCCCGTTCAGATCCGAGGCCACCGAAGTCATCTGCGGCGTTCCTCAAGGCTCCTCGCTCAGCCCAACTCTCTTCAACGTCTACATGAGCCCCCTCGCAGCCATCGCACGCCAGCACAACCTGAACATCATCTCCTACGCCGACGACACCCAGCTGATCCTCTCCCTCACTAACGACCCCGCCACCGCCAGAGCCAACCTGCACGAAGGGATGACAGAAGTAGCCAAATGGATGTCGAACAGCCGCCTGAAACTGAACTCAGACAAGACGGAAGTCCTCATCCTGGGATCCTCACCCTCCGCCTGGGACGACTCCTGGTGGCCCCCCGCCCTGGGCAGCGCACCCAAACCAACTGACCACGCACGCAACCTGGGCTTCATCCTGGACTCCTCCCTCTCCATGACCAGACAAGTCAACGCCGTCTCCTCGTCGTGCTTCCACATCCTGAGAATGCTACGCAAAATCTTCCGATGGATCCCCACCGAGACCAGGAAGACGGTCACCCAGGCCCTCGTCACCAGCCGTCTGGACTACGGCAACTCCCTCTACGCCGGAACCACCGCCAAACTCCAGAAGAGACTCCAGCGGATCCAGAACACCTCAGCACGACTCATCCTGGACATCCCCCGCCGCAGCCACATCTCCGGACACCTGAGAGACCTGCACTGGCTCCCGGTCAACAAGAGAATCACCTTCCGGCTCCTCACCCACGCACACAAAGCCCTACACAACCAAGGACCAGGATACCTCAACAGCCGCCTCAACTTCTACGCTCCCACGCGCCAGCTTCGATCGACCAGCCACGCCCTCGCCGCCGTCCCCCGCATCCGAAGAGCCACCACAGGAGGAAGGTCCTTCTCCTACCTGGCCGCCAAGACTTGGAACTCCCTTCCGACCCACCTCCGCCTGACCCAGGACCACCTCGCCTTCTGGAAGCAGCTCAAGACCTGGCTGTTCGAGCAGTAGCGGACCCCCCCCCCCAGCGCCTTGAGACCCTCCGGGTGAGTAGTGCGCTATACAAATGCTCTGATTGATTGATTGATTGATTGATGAGTGCAGAGGTGTCCTTAGGCGTCGGGTTTTTCTTTACCGGAGCAGTAGCGAGAGCGGGGGCCTGTGTGCAGAGGCTGCAGGCAACGTTGGAGGGTCCACGATGGACTCAGGCTCTGGATTGCTGGGGGCCCTTGATGACACTATTGGCCCACTTTGACTCAGACTTAGAGTGACTGGTGCAGGGGTGGTTTCAAGTGTCCGGATTTAGCAGTTCCAGAGGCCTCACAGTCCTTTTTTTGGAGTTGCTGTGAGATGCAGGGAACAGTTCCACTGTCCATTTGGAGGTTTTGGTTCTTTATCAAAGGCAGGCAGTCCTACCAAGTTTCTGGAGTCAACAGCTGAATGAAGAGTCGACTTTGGCGCTGTTTTCAGCAAGGGATGCATTGAGGCCAGCAGGGATGGTACCAGGTCAGCTGCTTCTTCTCTCCACTCTGCTTTTGCAGCTCTTCTGAGTCTTTTCTCTTCTTAAGTCATCAGGATCTGCTTCTCTGGTGCCAGGGGCTCCCCATAATACTGAATTTAAGTGTGTTGGGGGGCGTGCAGAGTAGTAGCCAATAGTCTACTGACCCTTGGGGTCTCTATGCCCCTTATATGACAATTTCCTGTGGGAAGTGGACACACACGTGTCCCAGAATTTCTAAGTATGCCATCACTAAAATGGCTACTTCTGAAAAATAGTGTCCACCTCACAGTAGCCCAACTTAGGGGAGGTACTAGCCTGGAGGTGGCATGCCTACCTGACTAGCTAATTTTCCCGCCTGTCCAGGTGGTTAGGGGGCCATGGACAAAGGGGTTGGCTTCCTTTGCTGTGAGGGAGAGCCATATTTGCATTTCAAAGGTGGCAGCCGGTTGAGGATTGCCACCCAAGTTAGGCTTATCAGCAGCAAGTCATCCTGTGGGAGGGGGTGTTACATCCTCTTCCTGGACAGGCTTTTGTTCTGGGTCGCCTGAGAGCAGAGCCTATCATCCTAGGAGTTCAGAACAGTGTCTCTGGGGGCAGGCAGGCTGGCAGAAACTAGTCAGGGAGCACACCAGTAGCTGGTAAGTTTTCCGGGGGCACCTGTAAGGTGCTCTCTGGGTGCGTGTATTGGTAAATCCATCACTGTAATCAGTGTGGGTTTATCAATAAGAGATGTTTGATACCATAAATCCATGTTTTCTGTGAAGCCATCATGTAGCTGGGGAACTCGTTTTCACCAGGGTCCAGCGCAGCTTTAAATTGGCTTCCCTGTTCACTCGCAATAGCAGTAATAGGACTACCAGCACAGGGGCATATTTGCTCATGCAGGTATGCCCTCATATATAATATTCTGCACCCTGCCTGCTGTAGGGGTGACTTACAAATACCACATGCAGTTTCAGGGGACATGGTACACAGGCACACAGGGATGTGTGACATGTCATGCTTGGACTTTTGTCTGCACCAAGACATGCAATGACAGCCCTGTACGTGCTTGGTGAGCGGTCCTTTAGGATAGCACAATTCGTGCTGCTGCCCTTAGGGACCCTCTTTAGTACCTCGGGTCCTAGGTACCAGGGGTACCATTCACCATTTACTAGGGGCTTACAGAGGGTGCTAACGTTTTTGCCAATTGGGGGAAACTATTGTACAGAATTAGGGAAAGAACACTGGTACTGGGGACCTGGTTAGCAGGAATCCAGTACACTTCAGTCAAAGTTGCGTAAAATACCAGGCAACAAAAATTAGGGGGGTACTGCAACAAAATCCCAGTTTCCTACATGAGCACAAGAACAACCAGAAAGACAGCATACATTGTCTTTGATTGAACCTAGTTCTATCAGAAGTCACTAATAACTGTGGTCCCCAAAAACTCAGGTTCTAATACATATACACCTCTCAGCTTAATCAAACTGTGCTCCGCTAGGTTACTAACAGAACTTGTATTTTAGTTTCCTGTGTCTATGTTCCCCTAGATATAAAAAAAACACAGAAGTAATAAACAGGATGACCCAACAAACAAATGACTCTTCTGGTGGATACTCTATCTAGCTGCAGATTCCTCGTCATGGGAATAATCATACTCAGTTCTCTTATATGCATCCCTTAAACACACCTTCACGCGGGCGTGGGGCGACATCTCTGAGGAGTTGCCAACGCACTTATTGGTGCAATATTTACATGTCAAGGGAAATGGCTCCCACGTGGTCCATTGGCTGACATAAGCTCTTCTGACACACACACAGTGTTCCTCCCAACCGTTACGAGACAAATGGGCAGCAGACAGGGGAAGGGCATGGACGGACAAGGAATGGGCAGTAGTGCTGGCTGGACACCTTAACATTCCACGCAACTCCAGCTTTGAACTTATTCCATTTTATATATTACATCGTGCATACTTGTCACCTGATAAAATTAATACATACTTCAAGATTACTACCTCCGCTTGTCCGAGATGCTCACTGATTGGTGCGGATCTCCTCCACATGCTGTGATCCTGCCCCAACATACAAACATATTGGCACACAGTGACGGCACTGTTGACGGAGAGTGTTGGCGAGGACCTGCAGCATACATGGGAGACATGCTTACTGGGGCTGTACAAAAGAATGAAACAGAATAGAGGTCCTTCTAGATTCTGGAATCTGGGGCTCATTACAGCTAAGAGATTACTCACTAAGCGCTGGAAGAGTGGCGAACCCCCACATGCAGAACACTGGCGTGCCTCTCTTGACAATTGGGCGAGGGCAGAGAGCACCACCCTTCATAGGGAGGAGACTGCGGGATTGAGAAATTTTCCAATTGCGCAACTTTGGGATGATATCCTGAAAACTTTCCACCGGGTGTGTCTTGATCGGGGGGTTACTTAGCGATTTTCCCCCCTCCGGATCCTGCCTGAGAAGTAGGTGGGACAGAGAGCTGCACGCCACCACGATTTTTTAATGCCTCGTACCCGTATGTTCTGCATCGCAGTTGCACCGCGCGGTAGCGCTCCTAACTCATATGACAGTGATCCCACTCCCCCCCAACACTGTGGGCCTGATACTTGTCTGTCACGAAGAGCTGAATCTCCCCCCCCCCCCCCCCCCCGGAGAGACCCACGCCGCGGCCGACCCTTGCCTCCCGAGTACCCACACTGGCCATTCCCCGGAATTGAAGACAAACGTTCATGACTACACACAGAAGTACTTCTAGCCCTTTTCTTTTCTCCCCTTCCTTTTTCAGTTTAGTAAGTTACATTTGAGTATCATGACAGTTTTCCTATTTGACACACGTTAAGATGTTTTGAATATTGAATCATATACCAGTTGCCCCCTATTCCAAAGCATCCGCTAACGGGAACATATTGGGCGTTACGCCCCATAACTAATATTGGAGAAGGGCTCCAATAAGTCTCACACCCGGATAGTTATGCAACGTCGCATTACATCCATACACCGCAAGACACGCTGCTATCCGGGCCACGCGGCTGTGCACTCTCTAAAAGTCACTTATGCCACATGCACTGCTCGTACTAGCTCAGGCAGCATATAGGGGTTTATTGTGATTACCTGTTGCCTCATACATTATCTTTTTCCCAATGCGAGGCCATTGCTTCTTAGGCATGTAATTGATTTATTTTCGCAAATATCATACCTTTGAGAAAGTTATTATCTTAAGTGAGACAATGTGCAACCAAAGTCCTATGGTGAATTGCTATTTCTTCTGAATGCCTTTGTGTGATTAAGAGAAACCATGTTGAATTTCCTTGTTTGCATTCTGACATGTACTATGACTATATAATGAAAACAAATAAGATATTCAAACAAAAAAAAAAATAGGGAATAATCATACTCGGGCATCATACTAGATCTGGAAACTTTCAAAGAGTTATATGCATTGCTAGACAGCTTTGTGCATCTCTGTGGCCAAGTCATTTCTGAGGAAGTGAAGAGTGGAGCCACATATAAGCAGCACCCATGTACGCCGATGCCAGTTGCTTTCTGAGTTATTTGAGCTCACAGATGCAGAGCACATTGGTAAATTGGTATGACCTGCGTGTATATCGCTAGATTTAAACCTTTTCAGATGTAAGAGAATCCAGTTCACAGAACAGGGAAGGTGAGAGAGTCAGTGAGAAACCTGCAGTTAGATGCAGTTTCCAACAGAAAGATTTTTACGGAAAATAAGCAACTTTTTCTACTGGTCAATACTTCTAACTACAGACTCCCCACCTTGTAAAGAGATAATATAACGATAAAGCGACAACCTTGCAAACGTCTTCCACAACAAGATCGCCAACATCTACAAAAACATCAAACCTCATTGTAATGCCACCAACTTCTTCAAGCAACACAACAACCCGACTAGCACCACAGACATCAGACTTACTGAATGGAGCCAGCTTGCCCCACAGGACTGACCACATCTTTAACCTAGGCAGAGCCAGAATCAGCCACATACTCACCACCTTGTTCAATACCTCAATTGCCATGGCCACCTTTACAGAGAACTGGAAACACGCAGAAGTCTACACCCTACTAAAGGAACCATCTGCAGACCCCAGCGAACTCAACAACTACAGACTGATCTCCCTGCTTCTGTTCCTGGACAATGTATTAGACAAGCATTTGCAATGCAATAGGTCTCACATTTACACGAGTTTGAGCTATTGGCATTGTAAATGACAATGCCTCTTATTTATGGTTTGGTTTTTAAAACAAAAATAAAAGGCAAAAATTGACAATTACAATACTAATAGCTTAAACTCTCGCAAGTGCAAGACATATTGCATTACAAATGCTTGTTTTATTTGTAAAAGCAAATTCCTGCTTTGGGATTTAGGTTTTGACAATAAGAAGAGAAAATGAAAGAGAACAGCGCAGTGTTGTCATGTTGACAGAGCTGCACAGCACGTTTTAAATGCATTTACAGGAGCTGTCCTAACGGATGTTCCTCTAAATGCCAGAGAGGTCTGCAGATCTGTGGACATCTCTATATTTGGCAGGCAGAGTCCCCTCACTCTGGCGGGAGTAAATTAATACACCATAGCGGCAGGTCGAACACTGCCTGCCAAAATCAAAAATCAGGCCCTTAGTTTGTGGGGTGGTGTACCATAGCTGAGAAAGGTAACTGGTCAAATCAGGTAGGCTAATTAAAACAGTGGTGAGCTTCAGTTTTCAGGAATTGTTATATTGTTGGAATGAGGCCCCCTGCTCATTGACATATTCTGGAAGCATTTCAAGTTTTTTCCAATACTATTGAACGTTTGCTTCGATCAAGTACACTAGGCCCTATCTTGGTTAAGAAATATAAATGGTGCAAGTCAAGCTTTGATCTTAATAGTGCCCGTAAAAATTCTCTTCACGATACAGAAGTTGTAGTGATGTTAAGGTGCTACAAATAAACTATTCCTGCCAGGGAGGTGCATGTCCACGACAAGGCATGGGAGGATCTGAAGGTAATCAAAAAATAGGGAATGGACACTAGTATCTACTGAACCATTAGTTCAAAATTGACAACCCTCATAGGCAGCCTGATTCATTCGATGCGGTATATCTTTTTTCCGCCCCGTCAGGTGTCATGACATATTCATAGGGAAGTCAAAAGCGTGTGGTATGCCTGCCTCACCCGAGGCTACCTCTGGTCCAGGTAGAAGTGTCCAGAAATAATAGGGAGGGTGAATTATTATAAAAGCAGTGTATCTCCAAAAGTTATTTAATGAAAAAGGGGATGACACTGTCGATTAAAAATGTCGATATATATATGTAATCGAGTAACTAGATTACCATATACCTATGTATATATGGGTGCGTCAACATGTTTCAGCTCTCTGGGCCCAGCCGGGTCTATAGAGCCTTCGTCAGGACAAAGAACAAACAAAAACATAAATGAGGTACTCACACTAGTAGTGTAGGTTCCTTTCGCTATTTTTTTAGCGTTTCTTATTTTGTCACCTGAAAAATAGGAGCACAAACACATACAATCCAAAACATTGTGGTATTGTGGTTATGGTGATTAGGCATAATGCTTTTTTAGAGCACACATACTAGGATTACTAGTGAATTTTTATGCACCTAGTATTTAGTTACATAAACTTTTTTTGCAAGGGAAAGGTGAAGGAGAACAGGTATTTACATTATATACAGAGAGCATGCTATTAATGCGTGTTAGCGATACTGCGCATCTAGTTGGAGTGGCGTGCAGAAATATTAGCGCGTTCTGTTGTGTGATATAAAAGACGCGCAATCAATGGTAAAAAGCGGTACCTTAATAGGTTCTTTTGAGGACTTCAGCAAGGGTATGAGAGTCGCTAAGCGTGGTCTTTTCTAAGGGAATATAGTCAAAAGTTACAGGATTTTCAGTTTCAGGTCTTACCCGTATATCAGCATCTTAGGCAGTGATTCTTACCCACGTGGACCGCAATCTGGGCCCTGTGCTGACTCTGCCCCTCGTTACAGGCGGGGCTCCGTTTCTGGCCTTTTGTCAGCAGGGTCATGAACACAAAAGTAGGACTCCGATGTGTTCTCTCAAAGAACACTCAATGCTCAATAATCAGTATCCTTAGTTTTACACCCAGAGGTGGCGCCCATCTTGAGAGAACACATCGGAGTCCTACTTTTGTGTTCATGACCCTGCTGACAAAAGGCCAGAAACGGAGCCCCGCCTGTAACCAGGGGCAGAGTCAGCACAGGGCCCAGATCGCGGTCCACGTGGGTAAGAATCACTGCCTAAGATGCTGATATACGGGTAAGACCTGAAACTGAAAATCCTGTAACTTTTGACTATATTCCCTTAGAAAAGACCACGCTTAGCGACTCTCATACCCTTGCTGAAGTCCTCAAAAGAACCTATTAAGGTACCGCTTTTTTACCATTCATTGCGCGTCTTTTATATCACACAACAGAACGCGCTAATGTTTCTGCACGCAACTCCAACTAGATGCGCAGTATCGCTAACACGCATTAATAGCATGCTCTCTGTATATAATGTAAATACCTGTTCTCCTTCACCTTTCCCTTGCAAAAAAAGTTTATGTAACTAAATACTAGGTGCATAAAAATTCACTAGTAATCCTAGTATGTGTGCTCTAAAAAAGCATTATGCCTAATCACCATAACCACAATACCACAATGTTTTGGATTGTATGTGTTTGTGCTCCTATTTTTCAGGTGACAAAATAAGAAACGCTAAAAAAATAGCGAAAGGAACCTACACTACTAGTGTGAGTACCTCATTTATGTTTTGGTTTGTTCTTTGTCCTGACGAAAGCTCTATAGACCCGGCTGGGCCCAGAGAGCTGAAACATGTTGACGCACCCATATATACATAGGTATATGGTAATCTAGTTACTCGATTACATATATATATCGACATTTTTAATCGACAGTGTCATCCCCTTTTTCATTAAATAACTTTTGGAGATACACTGCTTTTATAATAATTCACCCTCCCTATTATTTCTGGACACTTCTACCTGGACCAGAGGTAGCCTCGGGTGAGGCAGGCATACCACACGCTTTTGACTTCCCTATGAATATGTCATGACACCTGACGGGGCGGAAAAAAGATATACCGCATCGAATTAATCAGGCTGCCTATGAGGGTTGTCAATTTTGAACTAATGGTTCAGTAGATACTAGTGTCCATTCCCTATTTTTTGATTACCTCCGGATCTAATCAGGGGAACCGAATGGACCGAAAATCCTCTTCCCTCACTTTTGATAGAAATGGGAGGATCTGAGTCTAGAAAGTATTTCAGAAATCAAGGTTTATTCTGGCAGTTTGCCAACAGCTCCTATTTTCCCACATAAATGGGTGAACCTCTTTAGTAGAATGTCTAGATCTAACGAAATGAGCATTACTACACGCATTCAGCAGCCTCTCTAAGCAGCTGAACGGCCCATTGTTTACTCCCCTCCTAACAGTCATCAAAGCCAAGCTGCTTCCAACAATAGCCTATGGCAGTGTGGTACACTGTGGACGAAGCGCTCGGCTTTTGCACCAAATTCAAACCAGAGTGTATAAACGGGTATTTAGCTTACCGTGTGACGCCTCACCAGCTCAGGTCCGGTTAGAATTTGGCCTGCAGTCTCAAATATTGTACAAAAAATATGAGGCAGTAAAATTCTGGTACAGTATCTGGCTGAACCGCGAGATAGAAATCAACCTCGCAATCTGGGAAGCCATGCAAAGGAATCCTAGCTCCCAGCATGCGAAGTATCTAAACTCCTCCCTGGAAACCACTGAATTGGCACCACTATGGCAAAAGAAGCTCTCTGCGGCAGTATTTAAGCAGGCAGTAAAAAAGGCAGCTAACATGCACTCGCTGATTGACGACAAATCAATTCTGAGACAACGCTCACATGCCTGGATGATACTACAATCTTACAAAAATCCGGCACCAGCAACCTATCTAGGTCTCGCCTTTCCACCACATCTTAAACAAAAATATTTAAACCTACGTATGGGTAAATTACCAACAAATGCCGATCAACCTGGCTGGAAGCATCCGGGTCCCAAGGAGTGTGATCTCTGTGGCGCTGCCACCCAAGACTTTATTCACGTGATCTGCATTTGCCCTGCACTGGATAGTGATCATCGGAGGTTACTAAAGGCAAAATTCAAAGAAAAGGGAATCCGTACATGTCGCTCTGCGATTTTACAAGCGATGGACACAGCAGATCCACAATTTATCTGTCGAATGATCAAATATGTCATTAACTTCGAAAAAACAAACAAAAATGTTTGTAACGAGTTAACACCACCCTGAATGTTTAGGATTCTTAAAACTGTATCTTTTATTAGTGAATTACTTTTTTAAACTCAATAGTATCATTGTCTTTTACAATTTCACTCAACTGTCGTTTTTAACACTTGTATAACAATGTATACTTCCAAATATTTTTAAAACAAAATTGCATTTCACATTGTAATGGTTTTTATTAACTACACAATAAAAGAATTATATACTAACGAAATGAGCATTAATAAGACAATAATGTAATCTACGAAGAGCATGGTCTTTCATATACAGGAGGTAATTAAATAAGTTTATGAGTGCTTCTCTGTGAAATCACAGGACCAGACAAGATTTCTTCATATTTATTTAAGCACAAAATGGATTTGAGGGCCCCGGTGGTGACTGATGTCCTCAATGCCAGCAAATAGCCCCTCCATATCAAAATCGGGATCAGAATCTATTTCAATTCCAGTCTTTAAAAAAGCCAATAGGTCTCGGCGATGCGAGAGCTATTGGCTTTTTCAATGTTAAGGCCTTTTAGCCAAGGAGCCCAAGAGCACACAGTATAAGCAGGGAAGCCCTGATTTACACTTGTTTTCTGGTCTACCCCTTTATTTTTGTCTATTTTCTGTTTTGTAGAAAGGACATTATGACAGCTGGAAAGACATTACCAAAATGTAAAAAAAATAAATTAAGCAGGATGCTAAAATAGAACCATGTTCGAGTCTGGGCGTCAGCTCAAAATCTTGTGGTCCGGTGCAACTCCCTGCCTAAAAAATGAATACAACCTTGTGTAACGCAGCAGTTGCTCATGTAAAGTGCTACAAATACCTTTGGGTTGAGTTTGCACTATATAAAACTGCTAAACTAATAATGATATATGGCTGTTTACGTCCATGGATTAGAGGAGAAACTGGGATTTTTTGGTTTGCGAAATTAGGAAACTAGTAAATTCTATATTTGGAACTAACTTTTTGGGGTTGAAGTATCGTTTTGCTTTAAAATGGTGAATGAGGGTAGAGTAGTATGTAGGTTGTTTTTTAGGGGGGTGAGCACCTTATAAAGACTGCTTCGGATCGTGAAAATACATTGTTGACATTTTTCGAAGCAGGGCTTTGATTGGACCCGGACTGTGTGGAGGAGTGGAAGAGGGTTAGAGGAAAGATGAAAGCACTGCTTGTGGGAATGTGCAACAGCAGCTATGGGATTTAGACAAGATTGTTTAGGTTAAGGGCTAGTCTGTGCATTTTTTACATTACAAAGATGGGCAAATAGCTACATCGGTGCACCTCTGCAGTCGCTGGCTCACAGTAAAGGGGTCGTATGTAGGCTAAATGTGGTGTCGACATTTTGTGCAACATTCGTGATTTAGGTCTAAACTAGAAATCAAATAATGAGCTTTGTTTACGTTGCATGACATGCAGGGAATTTTAATTTGTTCCGTATCGAGGATCTCTTAAGAAAGGCCAGTTAGCACTGTTACCGTGGAATGTGCACTGACCGACTTGCAGGCCGTGTCCAGAATGACAGGACGTCGAGCTGATGCCAAGATCCCAAACTAGTTTCCAAATTCTAAAATTGCAGCCCTCACTGCAATGCCACATCCTCTCCCTGCTGTGCACTGCAGCTAGGAATATAACCCACAAGTGTGCGGCGCCAAAGGCAGCTTCCATAACTCAAACTGTAGATAACCAACATACAGTGTGTGGCACACACAGCCACTATAGTTTAAAACCAACACAGTGCACTGCAGCTGCAACTAATCAATAAAGAGAGCGCGTCCTAAGCAGCCACTGTGTTTTAAACATGAACGCTGTGCACTACAACAGAAAATAACCATTATGTGTGTGGCGCCACCAGCTGCCACTGTAAATAACAAGCAGTGACTCTGTGACGGGGAAGAGATCACGGGGGAGAGGGAGGGAAAGTGAGCGCGTGTCCTGAAAAACGCCACAAGCTGTGGGACAGGAGATGTGCACGCGTACGGAGTGCACATCTCCTGTCCGCGCGTGCACATCTCTGTCCCCCTTCCGACCGACGACTATAGGTCTCGCCAAGGCGACAGCGCATGCGCTGTGTCGCTAGGGGAGACCTAAAACATAATCAACCAACAACTCTTCTCACATCTGGAATGGAACCTCCTACTCAGCTCCTCCCAATCTGTATTCCAAAGTAACCGAAGGCACTGAGACAGCCCTTATCGTGGCTACCGACAACATTTGAGTCCTACTCGCCCAAGGAGAGACTGTGGCTCTGATCCTCCTAGACCTCTCAGCAGCATTCAATACAGTCTCCCACCACACAATCTTCACAAGTCTGCACAACATAGGCATCCAAAGAGCTACCCTCAGAGGGATCACCTCTTTCCTCACCGGAAGAATGCAGAAAGTCCCCCTTCACCTCCAAGCCCAAGGAAATAATCTGTGGTGTACCCCAAAGATCCTCGCTCAGCCCCACTCTCTTCAACACTTATATGACACCTCTCACCAAAGCCCATGGACTTAACATCAAATCCTACGCCTATAACACAAAACTCATTCTGTCCCTCTCCAAAGACACCACCAAAACCAACTGCCAGAGTGGCAGTTGGTCTTGATGGTGTCTTCAGAGACAGATGTCATCAACTGGAACTTGAAGCTCAACACGGCGGACAAAACAGAAGCACTGATTCTCCGAAAAAATGCTCCCATGGGACACATCCAGGTGGCCCTCAGAACTCAGATCTACTCCTACCCCCACTGACCAAGCTAGGACCTTAGCATCATTCTGGACAACAAGCTAACCATGATGGCTCAGGTCAACTCTGCCTCCCCCTTTTGCTTTTTCATCCTCTGCATGCTTCGTAAGATAATCAAAAGGCTACCCCAAAGTTCAAGATGCAGCCAGCGACTGGTAATGGAAACGCTCTCTATGCAGGGATCGCAGCTCCCCTTCTATGACAACTACAGACCATAAAGAATGCCAGACTCATCCTGGATCTCCCTAGACAAACCCATATCACTCCTACCTCGGTGAACTCCACGGGCTCCCCGTACAGAAAAAATGACAGTTCAAACTCCTGAACCATGGATACAAGGTCCTACACAACTGCGGACCCATCTACTTGAACACCGTCTGAACTTCCATCAGCCCACCAGACACCTTCACTCCACGTTCCTTCCTCTAACCCTCACCCCCAACATCTGACAAAGCGGATGCAGAGGTCTCTCCTTCTCCTATCCAGCAGCAAAGATAAGGAACCAGCTACTTTCATTTATGGACCCCCCCCCATCTCTTCCAAAGTTCAGAAAATCCCTGAAGACCTGGCTATTTGGCTAATCAACTGGACCCTGCCATTGCCAGGATAACCTCATGGGTGACAAGAAATGCTCTATAAATCTACTGGTTGATTGACTAAAGTAGTATCAATACAGACAAAAATGTACGTAAAGATATGGCTGGTCTTTCCATGAAGGTCTCTGACTATGCTATTAAAATTCAGGACTATAAGGCTAAAATTTACCATCTTATACCTATTGCAGCCAAAATTGCACCTATGAATAAATTATTTCTGGATTTGGAAAATCGCAATAGACAATATAAACTGCAATTTTTTTTTTACCGGAAGATATGGAGAGTAATGACTGCAGGTTATATTTAGAAAACGTACTTCCTGGTCTTTTAAATATTACATTTCCTGAAGAATTCGAGATTGATAAGGCAGACAGAATCCCTTCTCAGCCTTGTCAAAGCATATTCAAAGTTTTACATCATCACCATTTAGTTTTGATACGAAAGGCTGGCAGAGACATTCCTTCGTTAATGGTCAATGGGAATAAAAATGTTATTCATCAAGACTTTGCTAAAGATACAGTCAACATTCGCAAGGAATTTTCGGATCTTCGTCCCAGGCTGAGAAATGCTGGTTATCAACATGGTTTTTTGATCCGTCCACTATGCAAATTTGGAAAGATGGGTCGTCTAAGTCTTTTCAACATCCTGAGGATCTTCGACGCTTTTTGGATCTGCAGTCACAGTATTCAATGGAAAAAAATGGGACTACAACCTGACCTTAATGTTTCTAGAATTTTTGTTGCTAGCATTTTTAATTGATTAGAGTATCTTATGAGGGCATGTTGAGTAGGTCCTTCTTCGCATGTGTGTGTGCGAATCAGGAGTACTATATATGTTTCTATGTTGTATAGTCATTATTTTTCTTGTCAGTTGGTGACCTTTGTGTCTTGTCTATATTGATATATTAGCTACTATTCGTTTTTCATTCTATCTTTCTTATCTATCCTTTTATCTATCTTTATGCTTTTTTCAGAATGTCGAGTGTTAATGGTATTAAAATTGTTTCATTTAATGTTAAGGGTTTATGGCACCCTGTTAAATGCACTAAGGTTTTAGATTATTTAGCCAGGCATAAAGCAGATATTTGTTTAATTCAAGAGTCCCATGTAGATGATAAAGTGTTATCCTATATGAATAAAAAAATGGGTCGGGCTATTATTTCATCTCCGGATCTCAATAGGAAAAATGGGGTAGCAATTCTTTTTGCAAAAAAATTACATGTTCAGATTTCACATAAGCGTTCTTATTCTGAAGGTCGCTTCATTATAGCCAATATTAAAATCGACAATAAGGTTTTCCACCTAATTAATGTATATGGGCCTACTAATGATGATGCTGATTTTTGGTCCAGATTTACTTCAGAGGTTCTAAAATTGGGTAATGTTCCTCTAATCATCAGAGGGATCTTACCTCTGACCCATTACTGGATAGAATATCCCAATCCAAATTTCGTCCTCTAAAAGCGTTTTTCTCACTCAAATCCTTCTTTAACACCTTGGCTGCTATGGCTTTTTCCCTCCTGTGCTGATTGATTGATAATCCCATTGTTCATGACAAGGCCAGCTCGTCATAAGCACAGTTCCAGTGTGCCTCATGAGCTCGTCATGAGCATGGAAGGGGTTAACACTACCAAAATGGTTGATGTATGGCGTCTGCATAATTCCACTGATAAACAGTTTACTTCTTTTTCTAATCCTCATGATTCCTATTCAAGGTTGGATTATTTTTTAATTTCCTGTAGTCTAATTTCCTCAAATTCTAATCCCACTAATCAGAATATAGATAGTTCGGACATTGCTTTAACATCATGCATTTTATCTGGCGACTGCTGGCAACACGATCAAGGTCGCTGGCATATGAATACCAATATTGTCCTTCATGACAAAAATAAACCTAAGCTTTTATCGTCTATCCAAGAGTATTTTTCATTCAACTCTGAAGGTTCCACATCTATTACTAATCGATGGGACGCATTTAAAGCATATATTAGAAGTGAAGCTATTTCCATTATGGCACAAGAAAACACTCAACTTGAAGAATTGGATAAGAAGATAGCTAAATTTCAACGTCTATACATTACCTCCATCAACCTCCAATATAAGGTATAATTACAGAAACTCCGTTATGAACTAAGCTCTATTTTAAGCAATAGACCTGGAATAAAAATCTCTAACAACAAAGCTAAATTTTGTTTTAGTGCCAATAAATCTGGTAGACTTTTAGCTAACTATCTCCGTATAAAAAAATGACAAAAATCAAAGTAATGCTACTCACTCTCCAAATGGTTCAATTGTTTTATACCACGATGATATAATTAAGGAATTTATCAAATATTATTTGGATTTATATAATAAACCACCGTCTTCTGATATAGTTCATATTGATATTTTTTTGAAAGGCTGTCGTTTACCTAAAATCTCACAAACTGATAGATCTTCCTATTATGGTAGGGGAAATAATTTCAGCTATCAAATGGCTAAAGTTAAATAAATGTCCCGGTCCGGATAGTATTCCTGCGGAATTTTATAAGGAATTTTCATCTCACCTTTCATCGCACCTGCTTTCTTTGTTTTCGTATTTTAGTAATACAGGGTCTACCTCAGGGTCGTTTACTGAAGCTCTGATTATTGTGCTCACGAAACCAGATAAAGACCCTTCTCTAGTTACTAATTGCCGTCCTATTTCTTTAATAAATCAAGATTGCAAACTGTATGCTAAAATTATTGCACCCAGATTAGCTTGTATACTTCCTTATATTATTTATGTGGATCAGTCTGGCTTTATGAAAAAGAGACATTCGCAAAATAATAGACTATTAATTCTTGCAATTGATGCTGGAATATTATTGTCTTTTCCATTAGATGCGGAAAATGCTTTTGATAAAATCATTGGCAATACCTTTTTCGCACCCTGTCTGCATTTAATTATGGTTCATTGTTTGTTCATATGATTTCAGCTCTCTACTCTAGTCCTTCTGCCAAACTTTTTAATAATGGTCGACTCTCACAGAAGTTTTGACTTTTTAGAGGAACCAGGCAAGGCTGCCCATTGTGTCCATTACCTTTTCTTATTCCAATTGAACCCCTATTAATTGCTATTAGAAAATGCACAGAAATTGAAGGCCTTCATCTAAGCAAAGTGCCGATTAAAACGTCAGCATATGCTGATATTCTTTTATATATTGCTAACCCTGAAAGTTCAGTACGTACATTATTGAATTTAATTGATGTTTACTGTAATGAATGAATGAATGAAAGAAAATTTATAACGCGCGACTAAAACCCGAAGGCATCAAGGCGCCTATCAAAAAATTAATCACAAAGAAGGCAGAAGCAAAACTACGGGTATGCTTTGGCAAATAGCCGTGTCTTCAGGGCTTTTCTGAAGGACTGTAGTGTGGAAAGGGCCTTAATTTCCACAGGAAGAGCTTTCCACATTTTTGGTGCTATGGTGGAAAAAGCTCTGCCACCCCATTTAACTCTGCAAATGCGTGGTACAGATAGCAGAGATTTGTTGGCAGAGCGCAGATTCGTCGAGGGGCTGTAGGGGGCAAAAAGAGCCCCAATACCCACTGACCTGTTTCTCGCTAAGGCGCCAAAGGTCAGGCACAGGATTTTAAAGGAAATCCTGTCCTCAATAGGGAGCCAATGTAACGCTTTCCTAGCGGAAGTGGCTGACGCCCGTTTGGGTAAGTCCAAAACAAACTTAGCCGCCGCATTTTGGACCATTTGGAGGCGCTGCAGCAGCCCCCTGTTAAGTCCTGCATACAGCGCATTACAATAGTCAAGTCAGGAGCTTATGAGTGCAACCACGACTTGCTTTCTGGCCTGCTGGGATAAGTAATGTTTAATCTTCCTCAAGATGTGAATTATGCCCCAGCAGGTGGAGACTGTTCTATTCACCTGCTGACGCATATTGAGGGTAGGGTCGATCAAAACTCCTAAGTTTTTAGCCAGAGCGGCAGGTACCGGACAAGCTCCTAGTGAGGCAGGCCACCAATTTGCCGACCAGATGTCCTCCTTTCCCCCAAACACCAAGATCTCTGTCTTCTCACCATTCAGTTTTAATGAATTGTAAGTCATCCACTGCGCGACTGCCTCCAAACAAGATCTAAAATTGGAGGCAGCCTCGTTAATAGACAGAGAGGGAGACCAGGATCTGGGTATCGTCGGCGTAGGAGACTACCTCCATCCCAAAAGATCTTATCAGTCTGGCAAGTGGGGTCACATAGATGTTGAAAAGGGTCGGACTTAATGCCGACCCCTGAGGGACCCCACATTGCAAAGACAGGGATGGAGATAGAAACTCCCCCAGCATCACTCTCTGTTCCCTCTGATCTAGGAAGGAAGTCAGCAAACTAAGAGCGGACCCCTCCACCCCAATCTCCCTCAGGCGAGATGTTAACACCGTGGGAGAAAGGGTATCAAACGCAGCTGTAAGATCTAGCAGGATGAGGAGGGTGGTCTGGCCCTTATCAACTCGGGGTGGATGTTAACCAGCACAATGGTAAGGGCCGACTCGGTGCTATGCTCCCTCCTGAATCCATGCTGCAAATGATCTAAAAGGCCAGAGTTCTCCAGAAAGGCAGCGAGATGCTTATTAAGATGTGTTTCCAGCATCTTCGCAGCGGCAGGGAGCAGCGAAATGGGGCGAAAGTTTTTAAGTACCTCAGGGTCCAGTGTAGGCTTCTTAAGTAGTGGTTTTACCACTGCCCTTTTCCATTGCTGAGGAAAGGTACCAAGCCTCATTGCCCCATTCATGATCTCTAAAAGGGGAGGTAAAAGGGTCTCTTTACACTGCTTGAGAAGCATGAGAGGACAGTGATCTAAGGGGGAGCCTGATCTGGTCCTAGTGAGAAGGTTCTCTAGTTCCTGAAATACAAGGGGAGGGAAGGATGCCAAGCGTCCCGAAGGAGTAACCTCCACCATAGTTAAAACAAACTCAGCGGAACCAGAAGAATCAGCAATTAAAGCCTTCTGAAGCTCTAAGGCCGAATACAGATCAGCAATCTTTGCCAGAAAGAAAGAGGCGATGTTATTACACAGCAGCTGAGAGCCGATGACAGGATCAGGAATCTGAAGGGAGGTTAGAGAATCAACAATCTTAAAAAGCTCTTTCGGGGAGCAGAGTGAGGTGGTACAAGCAGTAAAGTATTGTTGCTTAGCTCTTATTACCTCCGCCTTATAGCCCCTCAATAAGATTTTATGGGCCTCTTTTTCCCTCAAGTCCCAGCTAGCCAACCAGAGACGCTCCTGCCTCCTAACTCCCTGCCTAAGGAGTCTTAATGATTCAGAGAACCAAGGGCCCGACGGCTTTTTCCTGGCCGAGTATCGTAAACGGACAGGGGCAAATTCCTCCAGAGCCATGGTGACCGCCTTTTCTAGCTGGGTGACCGAAAGACATACGTCTTCCTCCTGAGAAATTTTCATACTGGGAATCATAGGGGCAAGGATGTTATTAGAGATGGTCTTAAAATTTCGTCGAGATACCATCTTACTTGAGACCCTTTCCATGCTATCCATAGTAGTACAAGACATTTCTATTGGGACCGCATAGTGATCGGACCATGAGAGGGGGAAAGGGTTATTAACTGTCAACCTTTCATCATTTGAAAAAATTCCATCAAGCGTATGGCCCGCTTGATGGGTAGCACCCCTCACAAGTTGGTTCAGCCCGCAAGCAAACATAGCATCGATCAGGGAGAAGGTGTCACTGGACTCCATATTCTCAAGATGGTAATTCAGATCTCCCAGAACCGTAAAATGCTCACAGCCAAAATATGGTTCAAGAATGTTAAGCATATTTTGTCCAAACTCCGTTCTAGACCCAGGGGGGCGGTAAATTAGGACACCAGTGAAAGGCAACTCAAAGGAGCCTTTTAAGCAAAAATGTAGGACTTGCACATCATCCTTAGGGTCATATAGCGGGGTAGTGTGGCATAGGAGACTATCCCTATATAGGATACCCAAACCTCCTCCTATGCGACCTGTCCTATCCAGCCTAGCGAAGAAGTAGCCTTCTGGAACTGCTTCCACTAGGTCTGGACCCGAGGAATCTTTTGCCCAGGTTTCTGTGACAAACACCCATGTGGGTTTCCTGTCCAGAACAAGATCCTTAAAGGCAACATTGTGCTTGATTAAAGAGCGAGCATTAATGAAGAAGCCATTCTCCCTCACAACACAGCCTCCCCCATTTCGGCTCTGTCACACCTGACCAGGAGCCAGGGTAAGCCCAGGGACCCCATGGCCCTCCTTAAAGCAGCCACAACGGGGGTAAGTTAAAAGAGCCTCTGGGACAGAACTGTGATGGCATGGAAGACCAGAAGGCTTTAGCTTTAGCAGGTCTTGTTTAGTATACCTGAAGCCTGTGAAAGCACAATCGGCAATTACGTCCGACCAGCCGTCCAGCCCGTCCTCAGCGCGGACGTGCGCAGACGGGCTCGACCCTGGCGTGACTCCGGCGGCGCTCCGGCACCCACGCCGCGCGCACACGCTGCACGCCATAGTGCTGATGGTTTATAGGGCTCTAGCTAGTCAACCTGACTGCTAGAGCGCACAAAGAAAAGCGTCAGCGTCCCCGAGTCCCACCAAGATGGCGCTCAAACTCGAGTAAGCCTCGCTGGTCAATCCGCCAAAGCAGCGGTGCAGGGCACGATTAAAGTGCAAGAATGCGGCGGTGAGTTAAAAACAGGGGGTAAATTACTAACACAATAGAAATAAAAATAAAACGGGTAATTAAAATTACTGGAAGCGCCTACAAGCCAAGCGCTGCGCGAAGTAATGCGGAGCCTTACAGGCAGACTCTGCCTCTTACCTGCTTTAAATATGTGCGCCGAGTTGCCTCTAGCCAGTCAACTTGACTGCTAGAGCACACAAAGAAAAGCGTCAGTGTCCCTGAGTCCCACCAAGATGGCGCTCAAACTCGAGTAAGCCTTGCTGGTCAATCCGCCAAAGCAGCGGTGCAGGGCACGATTAAAGTGCAAGAATGCGGCGGTGAGTTAAAAACAGGGGGTAAATTACTAACACAATAGAAATAAAAATAAAACGGGTAATTAAAATTACTGGAAGCGCCTACAAGCCAAGCGCTTCAGGTTATACACTTAAGACTAACAAAACAGAATGTTTCCTTTAAATATTCATTGTTCACTTGATATGCTCAGTAATATTGTTGTACAAAAGGGGGTGGTGATAGACGGAGAATCTGAACCAATCAAACACTTACACCCAGTCAACAGATCTGAGTTTAATCCATCACCGTTCTTTAGCCCACTCTGACACAGCAGTTCAGACATGGCCATATGCAAATCAGTCTGACCCTGTGCCTCATGGGAACAGTGCAGCCAGAACTGCCAAGCCATGCCTTCCCTGGACCGGAAACAAGCTTCCTAGGACCGGTTTCTGGCATTCCAGACGTCTTCAGCCAAGCTTGCGTGAATCCAGAGGCAACGTGAGCAAGGGACTCATGTCTGAGCATATCGTGCCAACTTATGGCGAACAAAGCGGTACAAAAGTGGGTGGTGATGGACGGAGCATCCGAACCAATCAAACACTCACACCCAGTCAACAGATCTGGGTTTAATCCATCACCGTTCTTTAGCCCCCTCTGCCACCCCAGTTCAGACATGGCCATATGCTAATCAGTCTGACCCTGTGCCTCATGGGAACAGTCCAGCCCGAACTGCCAAGCCATGCCTTCCCTGGACCGGAAACAAGCTTCCTAGGACCGGTTTCTGGCATTCCAGCCGTCTTTAGCCAGGCTTGCTTGAATCCAGTGGCAAAGTGAGCAAGGGACTCACGTCTGAGCATACCCTGCCAACTTATGGCGAACAAAGCGGTACAAAAGGGGGTGGTGATGGACGGAGTAATATTGTTAGGCAAAAAGATAAACTTAAATATTTAGGCATATTATTTACTAACAACATAAAACAATCTTTGACTCTGAATTTTGAATCTACTTTGGCGTATTTTAAGGTTAAACTTCAAAAGTGGTCCTCCTTATGTTTATCTTGGTGGGGAAGAATGGATATAGTTAAAATGATTATGGCTTCTACACTGTTTTATCTTTTTTCAATGATACCTATTCAACCCCCTCTTAAATGTTATAAGACTATTGACAAATATTTTTCTAAATCTATTTGGAATAATAAATCCCTTTGATTAAGTTACAAAAAATTGAAATTGTCTAAACTCAATGGAGGGTTAGGTTTACCGGATTTTCTAAGGGAAGTGTGGCTCAATGGTTAGCGCGGCAGACCCTGATGCAGTAGTCTGGCCGGGACCAGGGTTCAATTCCTGCCTCGGCGGGTCTCGGGCTCAATTTCCTCGGACCTGATAATTCTCGCCTCGTGCCTATTCTAATCATGAGTTCCACTCTGCACCTCTGGGCAATAGCTTGCTTAATCTCTACAACGGCCCCAACAATGCTGAGGATGCCTGACTTCACCTTGGGGGTGCCCAGGAGTGGGCTCCTCACAGGGAAAGGCCAGGAAGGGTTCCTCGGCGGTATTCGTACAAGCGCCGAGATGCCAACGGGTAGTCGTGCGCTATACAAGTGCGTAATCATTTCATTTCATCATTTCATTTCATTTCATAAAGTATCTTAAAGCCTTTATTTTAAAACAATGTATTTTATGGTTTCAGCTTTTAGATCTTAATAATTCACCTGCATGGCTTCGTATTGAGCAGAATTTAGTATCACCTTTTCCTCTAGCTCCTTTACTTACAATGTCCAATTCTTCTGCTTTTTTAAAGAAATCAGTAATGTTGAAATCGACTAAACTGAGTCTACGCGATTTAGATTTTGTTTTCCAATGTTCTATTTCTAACACATTGAACTTTACGCTGTGGTACAATCCATCATTAAAATTAGTCCATCACACAATTATTGGTATTTCATGTATAAGAGTGGGCATTTTTTTATTTTAAAGATATTTTTTATAATAATGCCTCTATGTTTTGAGGACTTGAAACATTTGCAACCATCAGATATAGTTCAATATGAATTGCTCTGCAACTCTATTCTTGACTCCTTCCCGAATGGTTTTCCTTCCATAGTTCCTTATGATTTAGAATTGTATCTCCAAAGAAAAGTGTCTTCTTCCCATATAGTGTCATTATTATATAAAAAGTTAAATATTTCTGTTTGGGTAATATCAATTTTCTCTCTACCTTATGGAATGCAGAATTAGATTTGTCTTTATCTTTGGAAACATGGAGGAAGATTTGGGAGAATTCTGTATCGGTTGGTTGCCTGTATCCTTATATCAAACTAATTGTTTTATACTTTTTAATTGTTTATGGGCCCCCTTAAAATTATATAATGCAAAACTTTTAAATTCTTCCACTTGTTGGAATTGTTCTTTAAATATAGGTTCATAAAGACATATGTTATATGATTGTCATATCGTTAAGAGGTTTTGAGATGAAGTTTGGCAAATGATTACTCGGATATTGAAAGTATAAGATACGTTATCAAATACAATAGCTATTTGCAAATCCTCTTCTCTCACCACTAAAATGCCCCTGCTGAACAACAAACTTTTTGATTTCTTAATTTCTGCAGCTGTAAAGACAATTCCTACTAATTGGAAAGATTCACCTTCATTATCAGTTCATACATGGCGGGCTTGGATAATTTTCACAAGAAGGGGTGCTAATTTGACATGATCTGGTATTTTTCCTAATAATCTGAACTATCTAAATTTTTCATAACCAATTGATGATTATGTAATGTTGAATCGTTTGTATGTACTAGTTTAAGTATACCTATATATGTTTAGGTTTAACTCTTAGCTTAGTAGCTCTGTAAACTGTTATAATAAATGTACGCTGTTGTCCTTTTTATTCATTTCAGTGATATGATTTTGTTTTGTAGGGTACCTTATAATATAATCTTGAACTCTTCTATATCCATATTCTTTTTAATGGATTAACGTTTGTAACTTTTCTGAGTTCTTTTTTGTATGTTCTCTATTATCAAAATACTAATAAAATATGTTGAACCAATAAAGGACAATACACCTCACTATAAGCAAGGTGCAAATAAGAGGGATGGGGGAAGCATGGGTAAATAGAACCCATAGCAATGGAAATACAACGTGTCAAAAGACACTAATCAATATGATTCGACATATACCCAGACCCATGGTGGCAACTGGAATCTTGAATAGCTGAAGCCCGGAAGATGAGGGCCACAGGAACCATAACCGAGCAAAGCTCCGCGTACCAACAGCAATTGAGAGTATCTGGGGTGGAAATACCGGAAAGAAATCCCGGACACATGTACAATAGAGGAAGCACGAGGCATGCTTCCACTACAAATCGGCGAGAACAAAACAAAAAACAACTCTTTTCCTGAGAAAACTCCAGACAGAGGAACACAACAAGAAACACCCAACAGGGAGAACCACAGAGAGGTGGAGAAGAAAGGCAATGCATACACAACTATTTCGAAAACTATCTTGAAAACAGAGGCTGTGTTACAAAAATACATATAGATGAACATTGAGATACAGATATATATACCTATATCTAAGACATACACATGCCCATACACTTATAAGGTCCCAGAGGCGAGACCTATTGGCTATGCCAATGCTTCAGATTTAAGTCCAGAACGACCTAGCACTTTACCTGCTTTTCTGACAAGGCAAAGGTATAGGATAGCTCATTGCCCCCTTGCCCTTACAATGTTATGGCATAGCAATCTGTTGCATTTTACCTTATTTTTGCAGCTTTTATCGCAAATTTTTCCAGCTCAGTCTTAAATTCACATTGAAAAAGCTAGCCTTTCAGAAATGCAGTGAGGATTTAATCTATCTACAAATGCTAAATAGCCCAGATTTGGTTATAATGTGTGTTGTTTTCTGAACATGGCCATCCGTTGAACAGTCTATGGAGGAGAGTTAGGGGGGCAGGCCTGATGTTTGCTGAGCTAATGTATTTTAATTGGAGTCCACCATGTATAAATAGATGGGCTTTAACTGGTTTTTAATGGTTTCCAATATGTACATAATGTTGATGTTATTTGCTGGATTATCTGCTATTTATGACAATAGTTTTTAAAGCTATAATGTACTGCTGTTTTATCATGTAATTTTCTAAAGAGCGCATACAGATTTTGAACTGAAATGGTGGAACTGATGCAGAGTGCCAAAGCGTGATTTCACTATCTCAATTTTATGTCTCCGTTGTAGGTGACCCAAATAAGCCTGAATGTCCATTTTAACTATAAATGCAGTATTTATAACAGGTAAACCCCACGCCCAATACAAACAGCGAATGGCTGAAACTATTAAATCTAAAAAAAAAAGGCCAAACGCATGGAATCCCATGCATTCTTCATGGGAGAATATCTCAAAGCAGGAGCAATTCCCATAGGACTTAGGGTAAGAAACATGCCAGCCTTATTTATTGAAGTGCGTAAGTTCCTTGAGCGCTGGTCACTCATAGCTAACCGGTGCTCAAGGGACTGGATGCTCCTGAGAATAGACACGGTACGAGAGATGGTGACCGCACTACATAAAGAAATCTTGGAGCTGGAAGAAAAACTGAAAGCCAGCCCCGCAGTAGAGGAAGCCAAAAAAACTCTCCAAGAAATAACTGAAGAAATAGAGGAATTCGACACCTACCTTATAAAAAAGAAAATGGACAAATTGATAAAAGATGTACGCTGGTTTACACAGGAGAAAATTTACCCGTACTCAAGATTGGACTTTTATCAAACACAACAGAATGACGAAATATCAGTAGGTCCCAGAACTTATGACCCAACACAATATAACCAAAGTTATAACAAAAGAGTGAGGATTCAGAATTTTTCAGAAACAAACTCTTCTGAATCAGAACAAGAAGGACAGATAGGGGAAGACAACTTTGATTATGGCTACCAGAATAGCAACCAAAGAGGACAATATAGAAGCAGATTCAACAGAGGTCCTAGGCAGCCTTTTTTGTCGAGAGGCAGAGGCAGGGGGAGATCCAGATTTCAGGGTATGAATACGAATCAATACCAACAGCCGAACCCTCCACATCTTCAACCTTATGTACAAACCAGGAAACAGCAGTATTGGAAACAATAAGACTGGGAAATCACACCACCATTCCCATCTTTAATGTATCTTCCCATATCCTTTCAGCAGAAGAAATCAAGGTCCTTAGTAAAGGACTGTCTTTTGTTCCTAGCTCATCAGTGAACAAATTCAAAATGACTCAAGACATTTTTTCTTTCTTCAGAAAGATTAGGTTGAGAAAATACTTTGACAACATAGAAAATAGAGAGGAAGAGGAGAACCTCTCAGGTTGCAAACCACCATCCATTTTTACCCCAACACTAGATATGGTGGGCCCAGAGGTTGGTATCTTTGAGAAGAATGTCTTAAAAGAAATAGACAGAACACTAAAATATATACCAAAACCTCAAAGGAACCTAGAGGTAACAGAAAGACAAGCGTTCGAATTGCTGCAAGAAAATACAAATATAACTATCAAACCCTGCGATAAAACAGGAGGGATAGTTGTTATGGATACGGCCCTCTATTCTGATAAGATCCACCGAATGCTCAATATTGAAGACCACTATAAAAAGACCCATAGGAGAACTCTTAATATCTTAAGGGAAACGATAGAAGAAACAGTTAACAAAGCATTTACGGAAGGATACATCTGTCAGAAAGAGATGGACTTTTTAATAAAAACTAACCCAGTAGTCCCAGCACTATATGGTGTCCCTAAGACACATAAAAATGTGACTGACCCACCATTGAGACCGATAGTGGCATCCATTAATTCTAGCACAGAACCCATGTCGAAATACCTTGACACCTTTCTATGCCCGCTTACCACTTCCTATGAATCCTACATAAAAGACACTGGCCATATGATTGAGTTTTAGAACACACACCCTTCAATAATGTCACACAGTACTTAGTTACGTGCGACATTGAATCTTTATATACCAACATCCACCCCAGGACTTAGCCATGGATACGGTGGCAGCGCTCCTGGCTAGGACACCGGGACAAAGACCTGATAACTTCATCTTGGAATGTTTAAACATTGTCCTCCATAACAACTTCTTTGAGTTCAATCATGAACTCTTTCAACAAATCAAAGGAGTCAGCATGGGGGCATCTTGTGCCCCCAGCATTGCAAACATCTATATGGGGGAATTCGAAATAAAGAACATCTTTAATGAACTCGCCCCATTCTATGAAAACATCAGTAGGTGGCATAGATTTATAGATGATGTTTTTTTCATCTGGACAGGGTCAGAAGAAATGTTAAAGGAATTTGTAGAATGGCTAAACTTGGCAGACCAGAATTTGAAGTTCACATGTAATTTTTCATCCGAAAGAGTCGAATTCCTTGATATTTGGATTCAGAATACAGAAGGAGAATTGACAGTCAGTCTATACAGAAAACCTACGGCAAAAAATACCATCTTAGAACATGGCAGCTACCACCCAGCATGTCAAAAAGATTCCATCCCCTTTGGGGAGTTCCTTCGAATAAGAAGAAACTGTACCATATAAAGGATTTTATGACGCATGCCACCAAACTCACAGACCAACTATTACTACGAGGCTATCCTAGGAGATTGATTCGAGATTCAATGAAACGAGCCAAATATTACAATAGGGATGCCTTACTTCAACCAACTATAAGAACCACCAGTCAAAAATTAGTATGTGTCCTTAATCACTCAACTTTGAACAATAAAATCAGACACATAATAAACAAAAATTGGAAAATCCTAAACACTAATGAGCATACCACAGAACTCAGCAAACCCACAGTAGCTTTCAGGAGGAATCCGAACTTGAGAGACAAACTAGTCCACAGTAGAGGGAAAGATCCAGTGACCACTCGACAACTAACCATAGATGGAAAACCACTCCCTAGAGGCAACCACAAATGTGGTAACTGCCATGCATGTGACCAAATCATGCCAGGAGATACCTGGACGTATGGCAAAAAAACTGGACAGCTAAAAGAAATGACCAATTGTAAAACATCCAACATAGTCTATCTCATTATGTGTCCTTGCAACATCGGATACGTTGGAGAAACAGCCAGAGAACTGTGAATCAGATTCTCAGAACACAAATCAGCTGTGAGAACAGGAAAGATAAGTGCCCCTATGGTACACACTGCATACAATATGGACATACGGAAAAAGACATGCGATGGCTCATTTTAGAGCGAATCCACGCTATTCCTGGCAAAGATATGACTAACCTAAGGAAGAAGCGGGAAATGTTTTGGATTTATAATCTAGACACTGTACGGCATGGCCATAATGAGGAAATATCATGGATAGTGCCAACCTAAGGAGATCTGTCATCAGAGACACTGGCACTATTTGGTAAACCAAATCAATTTTCTGTTCATGAGCCCCCCAGGACCTGGCAATGGATGCGGTGGCAGCGCTCCTGGCCAGGACTCCGGGTTAAAGACCTGATAGCTTTACTTTGGAATATTTAAACACTGTCCTGTATAACAACTTTTTTGAGTTCAACCATGAACTCTTTCAATAAAAGGAGTCAGCAGAGATACTAGCACTATTTGGTATACCAAAATTCTATCTGTTTTATGAGGTTCGCTACATATCAAACATCACTAAAAATTCCTTTTTTTAAAACTTCTGAGAATGCCATCGCTCCATGAGCAATTATTTGCATAACACTCGAGACGATGTCTGTGCTTCTATGCCGCAAGAATTAATGTTTGGAGACATGTTGATTCCTGTGTTCTAAAATAATCCTCAGTTGGCATATCTAAATAAAGTTCTCGAGTAGTGTCATGAAACAATAGTCAGTCTTTCTTTTATATCTGTCAAATCGACGATTAGCTCAGAACCTGTAGTCCCATCTCTATATCCAACTCGGCAAGCGAGAAAACAGGTGAGTCCTACAACTATTTTTCTTAAACCCATGCAGCTCAATCCCTATCACCTGTGATACGGCGGGTTTTCCCGCGACATAACCTGTATATATATATATATATATCGAGCGATATTAGGAGCTCACTTTGGAGCACTACGCCAACAGGAGAACCCCCACGAGACGTATGACCACTGACGATCCTAGGTAAGAACTCACGGCGCTGTGACCAGTTTTGCGCCTGCTCGTTTAAACGCTGTCACAACCAGTTAACTGCAACCAGAGTAATACGCATTTTATAAAATCTTTCTCATGCGCCCGCTTGCTCTAAGAATATACCTAACTCTACTATCGGTTGGTATAAGCCTTCCCATTGCCACCATCTAACACAGGCGAACCGGGATATTAAAGCAGTGACCAGTTTTTTGCCGCCTGCTCGTTTAACACCTTCAATGCTAAGGCAATTCCCGCTCCATGCTGATATTCTCAAAATCCCATTGTTCATGACAAGGTCAGCTCGTCATAAGCACAGCTCCAGTGCACTGCATGACGAGCTGGCCTTGTCATTAGCATGGAAGGTGTTGAACGCTGCAGTAACCATTTAACTGCAACCAGAATAATAAGCATTTTATAAAATCTTTTTCATGTGCACGCTTGCTCTGAGAATATACTTAACCCCACTCTCGGTTGGTATAAGCCTTCCTATGGCCACCATCTAACACAGGCGAACCGGGACACTAAAGCAGGATCCTGCTACTATATCAGAGGGCTAAGGGAAACAAATGCTACGCGTGTTTTTACTTCACTAGGCACGCACGCTGGCTTTCCAACAGTAAAAGTAACAAACCTCTACAAGAATACACATTGCAAAGACACTGTCGTTATTGTATTGTGTCATTTGAAGAAAGTATACAATAAACTGTCAAGCCTGATCCGAGAACGTAAGCAACAGACCACTAGATGATATTAAAACAAGATGTGGATTTCTTTTCTCTTTTTTCCATTCCTCCCAGATGCAGCAATGAGATGCCTTTATCTGCTTAATACATTGCAAGACACAGAAGTATAGCCATTCTCTGACAATCTTCTCTGCTAAGAGGATTCTAAAAGCAGGTAACCGCACAAGCGCATCAGCTTCTATTCAGGATGATCTTTACCATCTTATAGTGTAATCTGACACATATTATGATATATCTTCAGGGAGAATCATTCGAAAAAATCCCTTTGAAGAATAGACAACTGGCAGCACGACGGACATATGGAATATAAGTAGCACTTACCTCTCTCACAGGTACTTCTTCTCTTTTTTATATATTTACACTGAGGCCTCGGTTGTAATTATCTACAGTTATTGAAATCATACATGACTGTTAATGTCCTTTTAGATACAGAGACTTTGAGGCATAAGTGAAATCATATTCCTCATCTGGTATAAAAGCTGGGGAGACCTCTCCATCGCTCTCACTAAAAGGTATTCCTCTTCTGTATTAGCCAAATTATTTTAAGCACAGCAATCTAGGTATTGCACTGTTTGCACAAGATATTTACAAGCACATTCGGTGTTGGGCTGATTTCTATCACAACTCTTTCCTGCACAAAATTCTTTCATCCTGTGTCTCGAAGTATATAGGCCCATAACAAGCCTAAAACTAATATGGGCACACTTTGGTCATACTGGAACTATCATCCCTGAGCTCAACCTTAGTATAGGTCCCAAAGATAGGTCCTTACCTGTCTCTTGATAACTATAGCACTACCAGTAATTGTTAACTAATTTATAAAATGATGTTGGAATTTAGGATGCACCAAAATGAACAAAATTAATCTGTAATACAATATGTTTTCTACCTTACAGAAACTCAAGAACCCTCTGATTTTAAAAACGTTGGAGTGTGTATATGTATATGTATTTTTGTTTTTTCTGTCACTGGCCCTGAAGAAGGTGAACCAAATATCAACAATCACCGAAACGTACGTAGGCCGTACGCATTAAAAAAAAACCTTCTTTAATAAAAAAATTAATTTGACAATCGTAAATAGAGAGAAGCAATAATGTGTCTAAAAAGGAAAAGTGAATAACCATAGGACCTCTCTTTTGTAGTAAAGCCATTAGAGTCTGCTAAAAAAACAAATTCACTGTTTTGTCATATGTCTTTTGGTAATTTTGTCTTTGTATAGTAGGGAATGAGAGTAGCAGTATGAATGAAGGTATGAATGTTATGAGGATAAGATATGCAGCTTGGGTTTCTTTTCCGTATGTTTAATTAAATAGTGCTCAGACTGATCAAATTGAACATGTCACTTCCTTTGTATATGTAAAGAATTTGTCAAATATTTATTATGAACAAAATAGAATGATTGAACAAAATAAAAAATAATAAAAAATATTTTTTGAATAAATGTAATGCCTTTTTCATATATTCAGCATCCTTCTTTGAAAATGTTTATGAAGATTATCATTGCATAAATATATATAGGTCTGTCAGAGGTACTTTTCTGCTGTTGTTTTTCTCTTTCCCTCCTCTGGAACTCTTGTTTCTTTACTTTATAACAGGTAGATACATTGCCTTGCAAAATAAATATCTCCTTTCAAACAGTTTTAAACAAGGGACCTATTAAAAAAAAGGCCTCTATTGTATCAAAATGAAAGTTTAGCAAAAGACTAAAATGAAACAGTACAGTGGAAAAACGTTATGTCCTGCAGACAGCTCCAGACCAAACTACCTGAGTCCCAATTAGTGCCCAGGTGTATCCAACCTGCTTGGGTGGGTGTATGCATGTATTTTAAAATTTGGCGCTGTAGTTCTGCATAAGAGCTCTATGGCAAAGCTACCGTAGGTTTAACAGATTTTGTTAGTAAGTGGTACTTGCTCGACATGTGAGTTGTTTTTTTAGGACAGTTTAACATAGTTTGATGCAGGTTAACATGGGAGAATCGTGTTTGAGAATTATACCAACATAAAAATGAATTACGGGTCCAGTGTTTAAAGAAGTCACAAAAGTACACCTGTAGGCATATATTTGTGCATTGGAGCAAGTTCACAGCTGCAGGGAATTCACAACAATTTAGAGAACTGAGTCAAATAGCGAATTCCAATTTTGAAAGAGCACAACGGTATAGCCGTATGGCTGGTTATATAAAAACCAGCTGAGTTTGCAGATGTTCGGCCCCCCCACCAACCCAACCATGGAAAAACGTTGATTCCTGCAGCCTTTGTCAGGAGTCATTTTCAACCCCCTTTTAGGGTGCAAATAGACTGGAGAGAAGATGGTGAATACTATTGAACATGCTATTTTGTGGATGTGCACAGACCCACGGGACGTCACAACCCTGCTGCCACCCATATATGTAAACTGTCTGAATAGTGGCAAAATAACTGAATTGCTATCAATTCATAAAGTGTACAAAAAAGTAACCTCACGCATAATCAGAAAGGCTATCAGGGCTTATAGATGAGAACACTGCCATATGTTTCAACTATATAACGAAAGGGATAAATTGACTTGTTTACAGAAAAAGTAGATTTCTGAACAAACAGGTATTTCATAAAACTCCACACCCCTGGTGTTAACTGTTCATGAATAAAGCTACTCTGAGGGCAACCACCTAGATGTCACACAATGGTTTCTGAAGGCTATTGAACTAGCTTTATTGCCGCTAGATTGAAGCAAATATAAAGTCCATCGTGAAATCTGGACTATGCAACCGTACGCAATTAGCAACAGCTGTTTCCTTGTAGCCTACAGAACTTATAAGAACCCACAACATGAAATTTCATTTTTTTATGGAGGGGGCGGAGGTAAACTGCACCAGGAAGAATTAGACAAACATCTGGTACAGGCAACACAAAAGTTAAGCCGGTCACCAAGGAAATAATTTCAAAAAGGGGGTGGTGATGGACAGGGTATCTGAGTTAATCAGAACACTCCTACCCAGTCAACAGATCAGGGCTTGATCCATCACCGTTTTTTAGCTCACTGCACCATCCCAGTTCAGAACCTGGCTATATGCAAATTAGTCTGTCCCTGGCCCAGTGCATCATGGGAACAGGGCAGACCAAACTACCAAGCCAATTCTTCACTGGAAAGGAAACAAGCTTCCGGGGACCGGTTTCTGGCATTACAGCCGTCTTCGGCCCGGCTTGCTTGAATCCTGATGGTGCAGTGAGCAAGGGACTCATGTCTGAGCATACCCTTCCACACTCATGGTGGCCAAAATAATTTCAAAAAGGGGGAAGCTTGTTTCCTTTCCAGTAAAGAATTGGCTTGGTAGTTTGGTCTGCCCTGTTCCCATGATGCACTGGGCCAGGGTCAGACTATTTTGCATGTAGCCAGGTTCTGAACTGGGATGGTGCAGTGAGCTAAAAAACGGTGATGGATCAAGCCCTGATCTTTTGACTGGGTAGGAGTGTTCTGCTTAATTCAGATACTCTGTCCATCACCACCCCCTTTTGAATCGGTCACCAAGGAAGGCATTAGCATAACTTGTGATAATTTTAATTTGATTCCAAAGCCAAGAATGAAAACTCTGAAACAACGGCCACATTGAATACTTGATGTTAGGGGGTGAAAATGCAAACATGACTGGGTCGCTTTCAAGCACAGTGGCAAAGTCAAAACCGGTACCCACACAAATTACCGGAGAAAAAAACTCAATAGGATTTAAGCTTAGAATGGGGACAAACTATAACCAGACGTTCCGAAACGTACCAAGTTCAATGAAGGTACTTGCAAAACATTAAATCATCACTAGAATGTACGTTCTTAATACAACAGTTCTACTTAGACTAGGTTGTTAGCCAAACGGAATTCATACCTTATTTCTTACTTGAACCGATCTCATTTGAAAAAACGCATTTAATTGTAGCACAAAGATTTTGCAACTCAGTACATGACGAATTCCAGATAATGGACTGATGAACTTCTGAGCATGCCTCACTGTTTCTGAAGCATGCGCCCGAGTTCAGATGGTTGTTACATGTAATGCACACAATAGTGAAAACTGTGTTGGAAAGGGTGCAATGAATGTCCCACATGAATGTGTTCAATCAGGATCCCTCCTAACACACACAAATAACCTGCATATGCGAAATGAAAGCAAAGATTTAAGAACCCCGAGGCCAAATCTGGATTTTCAATTCATAATGGAAAATGCAATGCAACCTTAATCGTGAAGCCTGTGTAAAACAGTCCACCATTTAAAGACTTCCCTTATGTTATAGTTGAGAAAGAACCCCCAGCACTCCGACAAATACTAACAAGGTCTCAAAGTAGCCTCAAAACACGCAGGTGCAAATGAGGCAGACTAAAACCATTCTAATAGATTCTGCTTTTACACTACGTGAGGATGCCCAAATATATAGATTACACAAAGCAGGAGATATGCGGCCCAACTGAATCGCGATGAGGGTATCATGTAAAAATATCAGGAACACGTGTAATATAAGGCACCTCATGCCCGGTTTCACAACATAACAATTTATTCAAGGGATTTTGAGGAGCCGGATAGGGCCTACACGTTACCTCTCTACTCGGTGGTCAGCAGCTGCCATGTGAACCCCCAGCTATAAAAGACTGACACAGCGAAGCTTTCATCTCCCTCGCAGAGTCTAACTACACCACGTCAATCGGAGCCTGGGAGTAGTGTGCGCGTGCACGCTCAAAGGAAAACATGCGATTGGTGAGCGAGCTGTGTGCGTGTGCAAAAAGGAAAACACGTAAGTGAGGAGCGAGTTGTGTGCACGCGCGCACAAAAAGGAAAACACGCGAGGGTTGAACGAGTTGTAGTTGTGTGCGCGTGCAAATAGGACATTTTAAAAAAGCAGGCTAGTGGTGCGCGCGCAGCCGCGGCAAAAGTGAAAGTGATCGCGCTCCAGATGGCGCCTGATCGGGCGCTGAAAGCTGGCGGCTGCGCGCGTGACCGCAAGTGTTAGGCTAGCAAAAGCTGGGGTAGCACTTTTAAAACCGCACTACAACATGTCTCGCAGAGCAGCGCATGCACTGGCTCAGCGAGACCTAAAAATGGCTGGTAAGAGCCACATCCAGAAAGAAAGCAAAAAGAAAAGGAACCTTCTTATGAAGAATACACGTGTGAACAGGTCTAAAATAGGCCAAGGTGAGTAAAGGCGAACTATTGGAAGGCCAAGACTGGTGAAGGTCATCGGACAAAGCAGAAGCCGATAAAAAAGTAAAAAAACAAAGTCCCACATGGCAAAGAAGCTGCATAAAGCATAAGATCCAAAATTTTGGAACCAACAATGAAAAAGCCAATCTAAATGACAGTTAAATAATAAAAACTATATATTCACAGAAGTCCCACAAAAAGCAGGAATCATCAAAATTGAAGGAAAGAGAAAGACAAACACTTGTAAGCCCTGAATGAAACGAAAAGCAAGTGCCAGGACCAAGTCCTGTGCATAATATGCCAAATGCAATGTATCCAAAGAAATAATGCAACTACAGTAAAAAGAAGCGAAAATCACCACAAAGTGGAGGAAAGAAAACCTAATGAAAAAAGGAACCCTAAAAGTGACACTGCTGGCAATGACAGATTCCTGAAGACAAGGTTATATGACACCGCATAGCACAACCAAACAGAACCGTTTATGCGGAGAGAGTAGACACCTACCAGATGGTAACCAGACTACACTTCCAGCGGACACCAGATTGGGGCGGTTAGCGCTCTAGCTGCCTCCATAAAAACGGATGCAGGGAACGACGCGCAGCAGACACGCTTGAGGCCACCTAGGTATTCAATCTCCCTTATGCAAGATTGCTGTTACGGTAGCGCTAGGAGCGCCTGGTAAAGGGCTCCCATACTGTTATTTTACACTGGTTTTTAACTATATTGAATGTAATGCTAGGAATTAATGCGCCATTTTTTTTTAAAAATCACTTCCATAGTAACTGTTGAGCACTTCAGCTTACCTGCACACACTGCTCTTAGAATCACTGATGGGTGCCTCCCTGGTCCACCGTAGAACGTTCCGATTGTGTGGAGGGAGTAGACACCTACCGGCTACACTTCTGGTGGGCACCAGATTGGGGCGGTTAGCGCTCCGGCTGCCTTCATAAAAACAGATGCAGGGCACGAAGCGCAGCGGACGCGCTTGAGACCACCTAGGTATTCAATCCCCCTTATGCAAAGATCGCTGTTACGGTAGCGCTAGGAGAGCCTGGTAAAGGGCTCCCATACTGTTATTTTACCTATATTGAATGTAATGCTAGAAATTAATGCACCATTTTTAAAAATAATCACTTCCACAGTAATGTTGAGCACTTCAGTTTACCTCACACGCTACTCTTGGAATCACTGATGAGTGCCTCCCTGGTCCACCACGGAATGCTCCGATTGCGTGGAGGAAGTAGACACCTACCGGAAGGTAACCAGACTACACTTCTGGCGGACACCAGATTGGGGCACGAAGGCGCGCCCAAGGCAAGCCTATCTGCGACCGTCCGCGCCTGGTCGTCGCCAGGAGCCAGAACCCCTGCTGGTCGAACCCCAGATTGGTCACACAAAACAATCACTCCTAAGAAATACTCCAACAAAGAACTCGCGTATATCAGAGACAGTCACCACCCTCATACCCCTCCCATTAGAGCCTGCTCCCCTTCAACAATTTTAGAAGGACCCTTCTCCTGCAGGAATTGGAGATTCCAATGCGCAGCGTCTGTAGCGCCCCACCCAAGGCAATCAACGCCACCTCGCCCTACCAAGACACCGGGCCACTACAGGTTAACAGGGTACAGAAAGAGCCCCTGCATCTCGCCCATCAAAATAATAGAGATTGGAATTGCTTCCTGGCTAATGTCCGATCCCTACCCAAACATTCCCCTCCCCAGACCCGGTAGGAGTGAGTAGGTCAAGAGTCCCTGCGGAATTCGCATAACTCTTAGCACATGAGAAATTCTCATGTCTGACCTACCGGATACTGTTGAAGCCTGGTTAGTTTACAGAATTGGGTAGTTCCAGACTTGACAGGTGAACCATAATAGGTAGATACACGGGTGATGTGAGTACAAATCCATGTCACCAACTAGTAAGTGTAGATAGTTTTCACTACTTCAGTCCTGAAGAATTGCACGTAGAATAGACATCAAGCGAGAAACATGTTGACCTTCACTCACTAATAGGGACGCTGAAATCAAGACATTAAGCTTAGGGGAGCGCCCTATTATTTGTTTTGACTTAGGGTAGGAGACCTCCAGAATTAATTTGATCTCATAGGTACTCCCAGTCCTATTTTATTCACTTAATCATCATATACATCTACACATTTCTGGCCCCTCACCCCCACTTCACCAAACGGCTAATGGAAAAAGATCTCAGAGAAAGCGCCCCTACTACAGGGAGCCCGTTGGGTATTGCACCGCCGACCCAATGAGGAGCAGCCTAGATGATGAAGCATGACACCTGAAAGGGTGTGCGCGGGCATTAAAATCCAATATATGGACTGCCAACTTTGAACCCTCAAGGTCAAGTTGGTAGTGTTTCCCTGACTCTGATATATAATCACTTAGGAACAGCATAATCCTTATTTCTGACTTTGCCTCCCTGGTCCACCATGGCACGTTCCAATTGTGTGGAGGGAGTAGACACCTGTATCTGCAGCATCGTCTTGAGTAGTTTGCTTTTTACTCCAAGCTTTGTGTTCCTTTCTTTGTGTGAAAAATTGGCTTCAGCATTGGTTGGGTTTCGAATGTTCATTAGGCAGGTCTGGCTATTGTTTGTCTTAGTTTTTGTGTTCTTGTTTTTTTATGTTATGTTACAGCAATCTCTTTTTTTCCACTTTCTCCATTTTCTTGTGTGTTTGGAGACGAGTTTTTGTTGCCACTGTTTACTTTCTTTCCCAGATGATTTTTGTTGTTTAGGGAGAAGAGTATTTCTTGATTATTGATAGTTTTTTGTCTGAGATTTCCAAACTCAGACCACAGTTTTCCTGTTTGGAAGTAGAATTGGTTATTCTTTATATGTGTCTTTGAGGAGATTAGTTGTTTGGCATTCTAGTAAGATTGATGCTCTTTTTTTTTTTAAATGGATGTTGATAGATGTATGTTAAGTGGTTGAGTCTGGCAACCGTTCACTGTTGTGAGATGTGTGAACAGTCTTGCTATTGGTAACTTGCTGCAGCATTTTCTCTAGAGTAGTGGTAAGCGTGCTAAGGTCCCATCTTCTTGGTAGCTTTCTTAGTGAGTTCCCCATTTGATATTTCTTGGTGAGTTTCTGGATATTGAGAGTGTTTTTGTTTGATTTCTATTTTGGGTGTACTAGCGAATATGACTGAATCCAAGGCTGGCTTGAACGTGTGTTTGATTTCTGCGGGTACCTCATGTTCATCAGTACACCGGGAAGTGATCTTTGTATGTGTCCTCTATACTGTGTTATTTGTGGCCTGTAATTGAATGCTTTTCATTTCTATATGCTCGCATGTTGATTTTTGGGGTTTTGATGCACGATTTGTTTGTTTCCAGGTTTTTTGTTTTGTTTTAGAGCAGTTCTGGTTCCTGATTGCTCATGTTCCGGACAGGTTAAGCTTATTGTTATTTCCAGACAACTCCAGTTTTGTAATGAATTGATAAAAACATTCCTCTTTGATGCTGTTATATAGCAGTATTTCCGAGTCTAAACCTATTTGCTAGAAGATGACTTCCAGGGAAAGTCTGCCTAACTGTGCTGTTCCTCTATGGATGTTTACATCATTGCTTCTAATCTCTTCTGTCTCCTTTTTGCGCTGCTTCGCACCAGGCAGAGTTTTTTTGTTGATCGCTGGAGGGTGTGTGCTATAAGTAAAGTTGTGTGCTGACACAGAGTTTTTATTTTGTTTAGGGCTTTTGAAACTTTTCTTGTTTGAGTCATTTAGGTCAGGTCTCTTCTATTTTGTCACATTAGTATTTGGTTACAAGATTTGAACTCACAGCTAAACGAGCTGTGCAAAGGGAAAAAAAGTATTTTTGAGGACTACTTAAAAGAAGGAAACTTGCACTCATATATTTGAACAGTGGATTCTAAATTAAAATACCTGAGCTGCTGATCTGCTTTCACAAGGTTCACAGCGGTATCCTGAGCTCTTTTCTCGATCTCCTCAGCATCTTTTTCAGTTTGGGAAAGGTGTTTCCGAGCATTATTGTACTTTTGGATCATACTGGTGGTCTAGAAAAAAGACAAGTAACTGCTGCATTATTTCGAAAATTATTCTTGTATGAGTCCAATAAACAAGCATTCATCATACAATAGATTGCATTGTTAAGTCAGCTTGCTATTTATGTAAACATGTTTTCCTTTGCATGGACGAAAGATTGGATCGACCAATAACCTTTGGTCTGGCGCTCTAAATATGGCCTAATGTCTTACTTTCAATATGAAACAGGAACAGTGTGAAGGAATCATTGTTTCAGTTCTGCTATCAATAAATACTCAGAGATGCCAAGTAACTTACAACTGAAAACAAGCATAGTGAAAGCAAACCGATCTGGCTGGTATTGGATGCTAGGCTTTTGGACTTGTCAAGGATTGTTTTGTTTCGCCATGGTCCTTTCAAAATCTTATTATTGGGAAAGGTACTGGGCCCTTGTGAATCTAAAAGGAATCATTGACAAAAAGCAAAAATGTTTTTCAGTCTCAAAAAGCACACAGAGCACTACCTCGTGAGTGGATGTACTCCTTGTGAAAGGGCAGAATGCTGTCACTGACAATCAAGTAAGCCAACAGCTGAAGTGGCCTGACCTTTTGCCTCATGATGTATGTTGTAGTGGGAGTAACAAAAATGTGAATGAAACAATAACAGGCTAACAGACGAGGAGGGCTAGTCGAGAGGATATGTAAGTAAGGAAAATAATGTTAGTAAAATCAAAATGTCTTGGCTAACAGATGACCTAAAAAGAAATTAATTTGTGTGGCCTCATTAGCTGCAAAAAGTGCCCTTTTAAGTTGATATATCCTCGCTCTTGCCCTTAATCTCTGCATAAGTGATTTCAGAGTGTTCTGCGTACGGAATGTATGCTGTTTGTGTGTCACATCTGTCATCTAGGGTGGCTCATTCTAGGATGGCCTGAGTTAGAGTTACCATGCTTCTTTTTGATGGAATTTAGCCTCGGATTAGGCGTACGCCTAGTAAATGTTGCTGTTTTGTGATGAGAAATCTTATGTGGAATTAAAGGAAATAAACCAACACTATAACCTAAAAACGTGTGGCAATAAATAACAGGTCCTGTGAAATTTTAGAAGGTAAGAAAGAAGATTAAAGATTACAAGAAAGAGGAAAAACACTCCACTCATTCTAAGAGCCATCTAACAACCTAATAAAGCAGCTTGTAGTAGCAATGAACAGGTAGTGCTTGAAACAGTCTAAGCAGCACAAGAGAAGAAAGGGCAAATCTCGGTTTGTGGTTTTCTGTGACTTGTTGTTTTTCTGTCTCCAGCTGAGGACTGAAAGACTAGGATCAAGACCCAGTGAAGGGGGTGAGGGGAGACGTTCTGGAGCACTTCATAGTCAAATAATAACTAGTTGTGAATTATTTTGTGCTGTGCACAGTGCCTGTACGACAAGACACTATGATTTATTGACATGCATTTATTTAGGACCTCTAAGCCAATTTCAGCAGTTGCACACTGGGTCATTTCAAAGGGTCCTACTTGGTCTACAACAGAGAAAAGGGACTTCCATGTCTGCACTCATCATGTCTATATGGCTGCTTCTTTGAAGTGACCAATAAAAAATGCAAATCAAATGAGCAGGAATTTTGTGTTTCAGTCAGCAATCTTGAAGTTGAGACATATAAGTTTAGGGCAACTTAATTCATATGTAGAACCTGAAGTGTATCAAAGCTTCATTTAAACACAATATTTATGGTTTGAACATGCAGACTCGTGTTGCCAGGCAACACGTCTCAGATTAAAGGAGACCGGTTCCTTTTTGGATGGTTCAAGTGGCAGTTTTATTTAAATATTTTTTGCTCTATCTTATTATTCATGTGTTAAGGTCAACAGCAGTTTATAATTTGGTTACAAAACCTAAATTGATTATTTTATGATAGTATTTTCAATTTGAAATAGTTACATTGGCTAAATATTTTAGGTAGTTAATTAATTGTTTTTGTGTTTTCTTAGGTGTAGCAAAGTGGGCAAGTTATATTAAGTGTTTTTTAACTTCCTTCACTTGCACTAGAGTGTTCCTTGGCCGATGTTTCGAAGGGACTGTTTTTTGTCCTGTTTGTGTTCCTTGGCCACATGGAGGGGTACATAGGTGTGTATCTATGCATGGTAGGAGGTGTGACATTGCACAGGACGCATTTGCTTATGAGATGCTATATAATAGAATGGGTGAGGGTTGAATGACCACCTGCATTATTAATGAGACATTCTATAAAGTGAAGACCGATTTAAAAAAACAAAACATAAAAAACATTCATTATGTTATTCCAAAGATGCCGTTAGAGGTTGAGTGAATAGTCCTGTCAACTTGTTTGTGCAATGTTGCTTTAACCATAACATCACATCAGGGAGAAGTGATGTATCTTAATGTACTTGCATTGAATGCATTACAGCTCCACCATGAGTATGATGCTATTTGGACTGCTGTTCTCTCACTTGAAGCAAACCGAAGGCTAAGCAGGAATATGTCATGCTCCTCATAAGGTATCATTTAGAAGACAAAAAGAGTTGTCTGGCAAGTCAGGGTAGTCGTTTTTATTCAGGAAAAACTTACAGTATAATGGTTTCATGGTGAAAATTCTTTATATGAAAGTGTTGTAACTCATTTGAAAATTCTGAGTTGAATTTGCAAGAAGGTGACAAACAGCCAACACGTATTTCGCCCCTTTACATGGCCATCCAGCCTGGGGCTTCATCAGGGCTGTACATATACTCATAACACATTGACATGTAGGGCTAGTGCACAGTGCCACAAACCATTAAGCAGGGACATGAAAACATAAAAGGGACAAATCAGGAATATAAAATAAAGTTAAAACACAACAACATTATGCACATAAACACGCAACAATACAAGAAACAAATAAGGGTGAGGGCAAGCAACACGTGCAGAGGTTCATAAAGCAACAAATTGTATCGGTATTGTCAGACACATAGAGGGACCATTGTATGACGGCAAGGTATAATATGCATATAAGAGCAGAGCACAATGGTAACAGAGGTAGCGAGGTAAGGTTTTGGACAGTGAAGCATAAAGCATCATTTACAAAAAGTTTCGCGTCATCATGTAACATTTTTTTAAAAACTGGTACAATCACAATAAACATGAGTGAGGTAGGGAGGGAAAAACATGCACGATGGTAAAGACAGAGAGAACGAGGTAAGGTATTCGACAGTGCAGCATAATCATCATTAGAATATATGCGGGTCATCGTGTAGGATTTTGTTTAACAAGGAGAGCGGCAGTAGAATATGGGTGAGGCAGAACATGTATGCATTTGTGATACATTTTAAACCAGTGCATACAATATAGGTAAAGTTGTATAGTTACGTTGCAGGATGGAGAGGCATGATTCAAGGTCGGATTGGGAGCGCAAAAATAAATAACATGTGACTGAGTAAGTCCACGGGCAGCAAAAGAGTAGATCATATCAGTGCCAGGTTTGTGGTGCACAATGCGGCTCGTGATGCGGTGTCGCCACTGGGCTCGCCCTTTCCCATGTGGGGGAGGTGTGAGTTGCCTCAGCGTGCATGCGAGGGTGTGCGGGTGACTGGGATTGATGTCTAGTCGGAACATCTGTGGCAGTGCTGTGGGGGGTCGCTGCGGGGAATGTCATGAGGTCAAGCTAATTGTGGTACTTCGTACGCGCCTTGAGGCGTCAAGGATAGCCTGGTTTAGCGTTGAGATTCTCATACTGCTTGAAGCTCCCTTGAGATAAATTGGCCTATAGATCCTGAGTCGATCTAAGGGGAAACACGGGTATGAGTTAGAATATCTCCAGGTTAGAAGGTGGGAGACGGTGGTTTCTTGTGTGTGAGCTTACCTATAGCGTCTTGGGCATTAATGCCCCCTGGTACGTCTTCAGTATGAGGCTACAACTGCACCTCGCCTTGAGGTGGTTATCATTAAGTACGATTCCGCCACGTAGTGAATCCGGGTCATGGGGTCAGACGACAAGGCTGCTAGACCACACTACCACTAATAGAGCATCTTGGGTTTGCATTGAGCCCTGTACACTTCTGGGGGAATCTCTGGACTCTGTGCAAAGTATAATCACCAAGTGGTATATTATATACAGAGCCAGCTTCCTACATACAGCTTGGATTTGGTTTGATCTGCAAGTGAGAGATGCAGTACTAATAATGTTTTGGTGTTTTCTACCTTCTCCCTGGCTTCAGGTCAAAGTCACAAGAAGACATCAAATAATCCACTAAGATTACTGGCTGTTTGTATCTTATAAAAGTTGGATTTCTAATTGCCTCAAGGCATCAAATTAACTGAGAATCGGGAAGAGACAAGAAGGCAGGAGGAAAGTGGGTAAAACTGGGGCCAGGAAAATGATACAATTATTTCACATAATTGTTCAACTCCAAATCAAGGTAACTTTCGAATAAGTCCTAAAGTTCTTGTCCAGCCATCAAACTACAACAGTGACATTCTGTAAAGTATTTTTTAAATCATAGGAAAAGCAGATTTTTTTTAAAGGAAAGAGTGGAAAGGGTCCAACAAAATAATTTACTTTTTCTTGTGTATCTTTTAGTTCCGTTTTAGCCTCTGCGATGAGTCGATCAGCCTCCCTGAGCTCCGCACGTCGCTTTAGAAGAGTTTTCTCAATGCAATCAATTTCATCAACAATATCTTCATGACGTTTGAGAGATTTTTCCAGCTCCAACTCTGTGATGAGACTGTCAATATGTCCATCTATAAAGTCTCTGGGAAAGAAAGGAATGCATTAAAAAAGGATGCATTTATACTACCCTTACCATAGCCCAAGCATTACCTTTCAGCAAAAAGGACACACTGGATTTAACATTTTATATGCATTTTTCTATACATTTTATAACGGAGTATTAAATGAGTTTAATCAAGTATGGGAAGCACAGGTTGGGGAAGTAGAGAGAGAGAGAGAGGGAGAGAGAAAGATGGAGAGAGCAAGAGAGAAGGCACATGTGTTTCTTTTTTCAGCACAATAGCGCCAGGCATCTGGGACATACTAGAGAAAGAGAAAGCAAACAGTGATGGAGCCTGTGTCCAAATGGCTAACATATTGTTTGCAAAATGTAGGAGCTCCCTCCAGTGAAATCAGGATGAGCTGGGGAGACAGCAGCAGCAGATGAAGATCATAGGTGAGGGTTTTTTTTTTAGCTTTGCCACCAATACCACTGGAAGCTGGAGTGGTAAAATCGTGAATCCGTGCCCCACCTGCCCGCCCAGAGCCCCATACCACACTAAGAGATGGCTGTGCTGTGGCTCAAGAGCTGAATAGACCTGGTGATACTCAGAGTGTATGGAGTGCCTGTGCAGGAAAAAACTGCAAATTCTCCAGACCCACATGGGTCAACTAGAGAGGCAATCTCACCCAGAAATTATGAACACACTGGAGTAAATGCATGGAGAATTAATGGGCGAATACACAGCATCAGGAAGATGACTGAATTTCTATGACGTCGGACACCGTGAGGGGAGAGGAAGGAGGAGCACAGTCTGGAGATTATGTAAGGGAAGCAAAAGTACAACTGAGTCTTCTGTGGCTGGAGGAATAGAGGTGGCTTCCTCTCTGCCATACCATGAGGAGGCAACAGCTAGGGTTGAAAGTAGAATGAAGGCATGATTAAGTGTGAATCCCTGAGAGTGCCCTGTGAGCTTTCCTCTTCATAATTAAGGCAGACACCTCCTCATCAGTATGGCAGGCACCTCAAAATGTAAAAACACTAAGTATTATGAGGTAAATACTGGCTGTCCTAGTAGTATGGCGGATGTGTTACTGAAAAAAGGAAACAGTGCGAGTCCAAGATAAATGTGGCATTGGAGGCGAAGGACACTAAAGAGGGTTCAAAACTAGATAAATAGGGGGGATTTGTTGGGAGTTATACATCGCATTGTTCACCAATGATACCACTGTGGCAGTGTCCTGGGGGTAGATTGACTGAATCTCAATACTGTCTCATTGTTGAATGTTTACTATCAATGCAGAATTCAATAAAGATATTTCTGAAAAATAAAAAATAAACTAGAGAAACTGTTGAGGCTACAGCAGAGTTATAGAGAAGAGATTGGGCAAATGGCACTTTTCCACAGATAGAGACCCTCAAGGGCACCTGCGTGACTCATTAAAGGTAAGGTAAGGGGGCTGAAAATAACATCACCATAATATTATCTAATTAATGAAACCACTACATTTAGCCAGCTGAACAGAACTAGGAGTACATTCATTTGTGTATGCCTTGACCTCTGTTCTGCCCTATAAGGAAAGCTTGAACATCAGCCCTGACCCTCTTTCCTGCTCCAAACCTCAATGCTTACTCCAAACCCTCTTTCTCCTTTCTTGAGTTTTTCCTCCAAGCTATTTCTCTCCTTTGAGCGGTCCTTTTTTTATTCTCATTGCCTTGCTGAAGTCTGTAGATAATTTACAAACGCATCAAAGAGGAGGCACGTTCCTAGTTCAGTGAAAGACAAGAGTTCCGCAGGGTTGGATCACCCACAATGTAAAATATCGACAAAAGATCAACTCGACTTTAGGACTGCAACTGGGGTACGGCTTGCATTTATGCAAGGCCAGCTCAGTCTATTTGCTGCAGTCTAAATATTGTAGCTTTAGAATGCCGAATTTTTTAGGGGGTCTGAACTTTCTGACTGTGTATTTATAAGGTTCATAAAGTAGTTTTTTTAAAAACACACATATGTGAAGATCATGTGTGTAAATCCTTAAATACCCACAATTGAGGCAGCTCTGTGTGAAACAACTTCATTTCTCTGCCCAATAGATGCCATAGGCTTTCAATGTTTATCCAGCCACCACTCCTGTTGTTACAGGGCATGGCTACAAGCCAGCTCCTGAGTTTCGAGTCCCATGAGGGAGGCCAAAGGCTGAACAGAGGTAGTTAAGAGGCAAAGAGGCTGGCACAACGCCTGTTCCCACGCTGCTGCAAGCAACTGAAGGCAGTGCACAACTAGTTCAAAGGCACAATGGTCTGGTGCAGGCTCTGGCTGCATATTGCCAACTGTGTGCAGAAGTGCTGCTGCCATAGGGGCTAGGTGTAGCTGCGACCAGACACTGCTCTCAGTCGACGCTATGCTTCACCAAATACCATGTTTACTTGTCTGGAGGCCCTGAGCCCACTGTGAAATCATAAATGGATTTTTTTTTTCTTTTTAAATTAGGTACCTACATTGGCCAGACTTGACACCAATGCACACATGTAGCAGCCAAGCCCTTTGCCCAACTTCACATGTGCAGTGAGGAAATGGCTAGATGGCGGGCTGGATTCAGGGCCCTGCCACATGGTGTGTACACGTCAGACCTTGTTGTTGTCCAACAGTGTGCAAGGCCTTTCCCAACATGGTTCGGCCACGCAAAGTACATTAAAGAGCAGAAAACAAAAACATAGGAGTTGAATGCAGTACCCTGTTAAAAAACAGACAGGATAGAAACCAAAATTCAGATGAGTAACTCCTGGGTGTTTCCCTGACAGGGAGGAACTGATCCAGTCGAGGGCTGCTATGGGGATGTATGACATTACAACGCATGCTTTTACATCGCATGCCTTTACAACGCAGTCCATTACAACGCATAGTGCTTTGGGGTGCTGGATAGTGAATAGTTTAATTTACTATTCCAACTCCAGTCCCCGTGGACACTAGGGAAGGTTATTGGATAGTAAATGAACCTATTCCCTATCCTAGAGCGCCCCCCAGAGCAATGCGTTGTAATAGTTTGCGTTGTAATGGTTGCGTTGTAAAGGCTCTGCGATGTAAAAGTTGCGTTGTAAAGGTTGTTTACCCTGCTGAGGTATAGAGGAGTGTGAATGTCCGCACTAAAAGGGAAATGCAAAAAAGTCGCATTTCTTTCCCGCCCAGGGAGCGGAATTGGTACTGATTCAATGCTATGTCAGTGGAAAAAAAATCATAGCCAAACGCACAGTAGTGTTTAAAAGCACTGTGGAGAGCCAGGCAATACATTACATTTAAAGCTAACTACTTTCAAGTAAGTACCTTGCCTGGACACCAGACAATGCACTTCAAAGCAACTTCCACAGCAAGGAAATCTTTGTGTGGCATCTGCCTACAAGCTATTTTTGGAACACTACCTGGCAGGGAACACATATATATATGTTACCTTCCTGCAAAAGGTGCTTGGAAGAGTACTGTCAGAGGCAGACTAGTGAAATTAACTACAATTATCATTCAGGAATTACAATGTTCAGCCTCTAACAATGCTGAAATTCATAAGACCTCGTCATTCTGTCATTTTGTCACTGCGTGGAACAAGGAATTTCTGTTCTGCAGGGTATTTAACCTACATTCTTCCCTTTTTGTTTTTTAATCAATCGAGGGCAGGCAGATGCAAAAGAAATGGGAGAAATGCCCACGATTTCGATTCAGCTTGTAACAGACTGAAAAGAAAAAGAAAAAAAGATTTCACCAACTCCTCGAGTTTCTCAATTTTGCAGAACCTTATATGGCCATTATTACTAGCGTCTGAGAAGGGTGGCCATAATTACAGCAACAGAGCAACGTGGGGGGGTTCACTAATTATTTGATGCAATACGTATTGCCTATTTATAAGTTAGTCCTTAAAAACTAAGGAACAACCGGGATTTTGATGCTTACCTCTCTAAAATCCACAGATTTTTGTAATTAGTATGCATTTTTCCCGGTAAAATTCTAATAGGATGAGTACTTTAACAAACTCAGTAATTACCAGGTCTGATAAATTCTGCAAAACTCATAATTACAAAACCTGCACATACATGTGCTGTGCCGTCTCCTCTTGGTGTTCTTTGTGCATTAGCACTGACTATGTATTAGATTGTTTGTTGCACAGCGGGTGTGAGGATGTTTAGAGTGTGAATGAAAAGTGTGGTGTGGCAGCTCAATGTACAATAAGTGTAAAACAATAAGTGTAAAAAGTGTGACTTTGTAAGACGCCATGCATCCGAGGAGGAGGATCGGCGCAAGTTAATCTATAGTACTACACACTACGAACAGATGATTGCAGGGTAGGTAGCTTTTTCCCTTTGTAGCATGTGTGGCTACAGAAACAAATGTTTACCATAGACTGCAGAGCACTATCCTTCAAGCCATAGTGAATAACATGTGGACAATGCAGATGTCTTGAATAATGTTCTTAACACAGTTTGAGCACCTAGGGCTTGATAACGGGACAAGGCATCAACACAATAATGCCTACTAAAAGTGTGTAGGGTTGACTAACGGGATGTTGCCTAAGAAAGAGATTGTATCCCCCCCCCTTTGTAAGTAGAGCATGCCTTATGAGGGCCCTCTTCACCTTAAGGTAGTACGTCTGAATGCATTTGACAATCAACACGGCTGTGCCAGCCTTGGTAATTGATAGCCCTTTGATGGGTTTACCAAAAGAGACAAAAAATGGTTTGCCTTAATGATTTAGTCCTATCAATGTAGTACACAAGAGACCTCTTAACATCTAATGTTTGCAGTGCTCTTTCCGCAACAGAATCCAGCTGCGGGAAGAAGACCAAAAGCTCTATGGTATGGTTTAGGTGGTAGGGTGACACAACCTTAGGGAGGAACTTAGGATTAGTGCTAGGAATTATCCTATCCCGGTGGACTTGGATGAAAGCTTACTGTATGGGAGTGCATGCAGCTTGCTCCTGCGCCTACGTAAGGTGCTAGCCAAACGGAAGGAGAGGAATTGCAAAGAGCACGAATACATGGGTTTAAATGGTGGCCCCATAAGTCTGCTTACGCCTAATTTGAGGTTCCACACTGGAGCAGGAGATGCACTTGGGGATATGACCCTCTTGAGTCTGTCCATAAAGGCTTTGCCCACTGGTATTCTAATAACGACATGTGTTATCCGTCTTGCACGTTGGCAGCAACTGCTGTGAATTATAGGGGAATGGACGTGTTGGTAAGGTCTGCCTTTTGTAAATGAAAAGGGTAGGCAACAGTCTCAAGCAAGGTGGGTTTTAAAGATTGCAGTTTGTTTCGAAATGCAGTAATGTACTTTCATTTTTGCGGCATAACAAGCTCATGTTATTGACCGTCAGGCCTCCTTGAAATACATTCTCGATGAAGGCAGAGTTAAACAAATTCTAAGACCTCAGGTGCCAAATCGTAAGATAAAGCTAGCTGTGATTTGGATGCCGGACCTGCCCTCGACTCTGTGTGAGAAGGTCTAGCCTGAAGGGAAGCCTCTTGTGGGGGCTGATTGGTAACTCTAGGAGAGTGGAAAATCAATGTGGTCTGACCTAGGTTTGTGCCACTAAGATGAGAGCTGTAGATGTATGCATGAGATTCCTGAACTCAAAGCGAAGCAGTAGGAGAGATGGAAAATCGGATGTATGACGGTACGACGCGTACCGTCACAACGCGTGCTTTTACAACGCGTCCCTTACAAAGCAAGTCGTTACCACGACTTGCTTTGGGGGCGCGGATTGAGAATAGTATAATTTACCACCATTTAAGGCGAGTATGGAGCAGGGTACAAGCCAGCAGCAACAGGTCACCAAGGGCAGCCAGATGCAGAGGTGCTATACAGTGTCAGGTGCCCCATGTAAGTCTATGGAGATTGGTCGGTTCACAAAGAGGCTGCAAGCTGAGACGGGGGACCTAGTTCAGCGGAACCAACAAGAGGGGCTCAGTAGTCCCAATGCTTTGGGACATAGGGAGACCTTTCGGTCCTCTTCTCTTTGGGCTGGGGTGGCCGGGTGCAGAAGTGGTCTCAGGTGTCAGGTTTTCACGACCGGAGACACTTGTGGTAGAGGAGGCAGCACAAAGAGGCTGCAAGACGCATGGGGAAGTTCACTGTTGGCAAACCCCAGGTGGGCTCGTCTCTGGAGGGCCTGAGGACTATGCTGGCACTGTTGGCCCACTTCAATTCGGGCTGGGAGGTATGGGTGCAGTGGTGCTCTCTGGTGTTGGGTTTTGGCAGTCTGGAGTCCTCACCGGTCCTCTGAGGTGCCTTCAGGGGAACAGGTTCGCTACTCCGTGGGAGTCCCTGGGTCTTGGGTGAAGGGCTGGACATCCTCCCAGGATTTTGGAGGCAGAACCCCAGGGTCCCCCTAAATACTAGATTTAAGGGTGTTAGCGGAGTGTAGGATAGTAGCCAATAGGGTACTTACTCCTTACTCCAAGCCAACCTCCACAGAGGAATGAAGGCCATAGCCGACTGGATGAAGGACAGCAGACTGAAGCTGAACTCAGACAAGACGGAGGTCCTCATTCTCGGACCCACCACATCAGCCTGGGATGACTCTTGGTGGCCCACATCGCTAGGCGCAGCCCCGGAACCCACAGACCACGCACGCAACTTGGGGGTAATCCTCGACTTCTCCCTCTCCATGACCAAGCAAGTCAACGCCATCTCCGCGTCCTGCTTCAACACCCTCCGAATGCTCCGAAGGATCTTCAAATGGATCCCCCCAGACACGAGAAAAACCGTCACGCACGCCCTCGTCACCAGCAGACTCGACTACGGGAACGCCCTCTACTCCGGAACAACAACCAAGCTCCTGAGACGACTACAACGAATCCAGAACGCCTCGGCACGACTGATCCTCGACGTTCCCCAACGCAGCCACATCACACCCCACCTGAGAGGCCTGCACTGGCTCCCCGTCAACAAGAGGATCACCATCAAGCTCCTCATCCACGCACACAAGGCACTACACAACACCGGACCTACATACCTCAACAACAGACACAGCTTCCACACCCCCACCCGAAGCCTTCGCTCAGCCAAGCTCTCCCTCGCCACAGTTCCCCGCATCCGGAAATCCACCGCCGGCGGCAGATCCTTTTCCTACCTCGCGCCAAGACCTGGAACACTCTCCCCACCGGCCTATGACAGACCCAGGACCTGCTGGCCTTCAGAAGACTTCTCAAGACATGGCTCTTCGATCAATAGCAGGCCCCCCACCCCCAGCGCCTTGAAACCCTCACGGGTATGTAGCGCGCTTTAGAAATGGATTGATTGATTGATAGGACCACTACGCCCAATATATGACCACTTCCTGTGGGAAGTGGGCATAACCCTGCCCCAGAGTTTCTATTTCTGCCATCACCTAGACGGAAGACTTAATTTTCGTGTCCAAATCAGATAGTCCACCTTAGGGTGAACACGTCTCGCTGACTAGTAATTTTCCTGCCTGTCCAGGTGCCAAATGGGTCTTGGTTGGGGGAGGTGGCATCCCCTCACCTCTGAGGCAAGCCAGATTTGCATACCAAAGGCGGTGGGCTCTTAGAAGCTCCCTGCCTTGGAATGCTAACTTACAGTTAATCCTGTTGGAGGGGAGTGTAAACACTTCCTGCCAGAGCAGGCTTTGTTCCTGAGATCCTGAGAGTGTGGACTATTACCCCTGGAGGTCAGAAACTCGTCTGTGGTTGCAGGCTGGTCAGGACTAGTCAGCCAGCACACTAGTAGTTGGCAGGTTTTCAGTGGGCACCTCTAAGGTGCCCTCTGGGTGCATGTATTAATAGATCCATTACTGGAATCAGTGTGGGTTTATTAATACAAGATGTTTGATAACAAACATCTTTGGTTTCATCATGTAGCTGGGAAACTTATTTTACCAGTGTCCAGCACATGTACTGAAAATTACTTACCTGTTCACTTTATTATTATTAGTTTGATATAGCGCACAAATCTCTCCCATAGGGGTATCTCGGCTCTCAATACTTCACACATGCGTATGTGATCTAAAACAATACTGTTTTAATGATTTTTTGAAAACGTAGTTGGAACAAGTTCGGATAGAATAAGGCAAACTGTTTCATATGGAGAGAGTCACATATGGAAAGGCTCTGCCACCACATACAATGCGTCGTATGCGTGGAATCACAAGCAGCTCTTTATAACTGGAATGCAAATTCCTAGTGGGAAGATAGCGCTTGAGTTTCAGAGAGAAATATTGGGGTCCTTTTCCCTGTAGTGCTTTAAAGGTTAAGCACTAGATTTTAAATGTAACTCTTTTATTCACTGGCAGTCAAGGCAAGGATTGTAAAAGAGGGGCCTAGTGCGTTCTGGGGGGCTGATTGCAGATCAGTTGTGCGGCCGTGTTTTGCACAACCTGTAATTTGGCTATTAAAGTCTCGATGGCAGAAGCCAATAGCGCATTACCGTAATCCAACTGATTTATCCCCAGTGCCTGTACCAAGGTCATTCTCTGGGAGGAACAGCAAGGCTTTCTTTAGGAGGTGCAAAGTGGAAAAGCAGGTGCCTGTAGTGGCTATAACCTGCTCCCTAATGCGGAGTTCTTGGTCCACCTTGACTCCTAGGTTTTTAGCTATCTTACTGGGAGAGGGAGCCTTGCCTAACTCCGAAGGCCCCCAGTCTAAGGACCACAGGTCCTGGGCTTTACCAAACAGGATGATTTCAGTTTTGCCTGGATTCAGCTGGAGGAAGTTGTTTAACATCCAGTCAGCAATTGCCTTCATGCCTGCCATGAAACAGGTCTACGCCTTATCAGTGCCTCCCTCGAGAGTAATGACCAACTGCGTTTCGTCTGCTTAAGACACGGTTTCAAACTCATAAGCCCTAATGACTTTGGCCAGGGGTGCCACGTAAATGTTGAACAGCGTGGGGCTCGGGCAGGAACCCATTACCAACTAACCTGGGTGTGGATTTAAAGGTTCCCAGCGAGATACATTACTGTCTTACAAAAACTCCTGAAGCCAGGCTAGATTCGACCCCATAATTCCAATCTCTTTTAATCATTAGTAGCTTGTCATGGGATACTGTGTCAAATGCGGCAGATAGGTCTAACAGCACGAGCATGGATGGAATCTCTGACTCCAGACAGCACCTAATGATATCAGTTACAGTAACCAAGTCTGATTCAGTGCTATGCTCGGCTCTGAAACCTGACTGTGAAAGGTCCAAGATCTGATGAGCTTCAAGATACTTAGACAGCTGCTTGATGACTAAGCCTTCAAGCAGCTTCCCTAAGAGTAGGGAAATTGGTCCATAATTTGAAAGACAATTATATAATATAATTTGAAAAGATTAGTGGGTCCACATTTTATTTTATTGGAATGATCAGTGCTGATTTGCAGGTATTGAATAGCAGGCTTACAGCAGGGGCAAGCTGCCTGGTAAACCGCACTATACACCTGGGTGGGCACAGATTCGTTGGAGATCCAGATTTGGCTCTTGCAAGCTCTTGCTGAATTTGCTCCATGGTAAAAGGTTGGAAACTAGCCAGCCAATAATCTCTCAACTCAGGGAGAAGGGGGATATTACATTCTGCACTAAATTGGGGTGTAGTAGCAGGAAATGCTTTATAGATTAGGTTGATCTTTTCTTCAAAATAATCTGCCAGCGAGTCGCATAGTTCCTGCGATGCTAAAGGTGGTGGTGCTCAGGCAGGAGGATGGATAAATTCCTTTAGAGTTTTAAACAATAAGTCAAATGTTTTTGTAGAGCGCACAATTCACCTTTCGGTCTCAGGGCGCTTAGCAGTACAGAACAACAACCTTGACAGAAGCTAGGTACTGGTGATGCAATTAATTATTTTGGGAAAAGCCAGGTTTTTAGATTTTTGCGAAACAATACTTTAGGGGAATTGCCCGCTAGCTCAATTTGTTCACTGATGTACATTTTACACGCCTTTCTAATATTTCGATGATAAACCACGAGAGCGGCCTTACACCTTTGTCATCGACTCCATGGCTCCGGCATCTCTCCAATTACTTGCAAACGGCTATTCCAGCCATAAACTCTGAGGTGTACCAGGGAGCAAGCGGACTATGCCTAGTATTGGAGAGGGTCCTTAGAGGCGCAATACAATCAAAAGCGGAATTCAAAACAGATTAAAACTCTGCCAACATTTAGGTGACATCTAGTTTGGGCTGAGGAAAGTCAAAAGCCTAGGAGAAGGTGTTAATAGGATGATTCAGGGCAATTTTTTCCTCATGGGGAATTTGAAACCAAATCATAACATGGTCGGTCCACATCAGAGGTAGGGGTGGCTCATGATGTAATGTAATGTAATGTGCTGCTGTACTGTAATTGTACTGGGAGCAATTGAACTGGCCTGCACAGGGGCATGTATAGTTCACCCTGCCTTGGGGCTGTAAGGCCTGCTGTAGGAGTTACTTACCTACACTGCATGCAGTGTTCACAGGCATGGCACACAAAGATGTGTGCCATGTCGTGTTTTCACTTTTGTTTGTACCAAGACCGCAGTCTGAAATGGCAGCCAGCATTGGCTCAGTGAAGGATCCCTTAGGGTGGCACAATAAATGATGTAGCTATTAGGGACACTCTTTAGCCTCTTTGCCTTAGGTACCAGGGGTAATGACTTCGTCAGACACGGTCGCTCCACCCGCTCCTGGCCATCGCTTCCACAATCTCTGTGCCATTGTGTGCTCTGTACCATACTCGCCTGCGGTATCGTATTTGCTGCCTGTGCATTTGCTGCTATTATTAATCTGTGTGCATAGCGTATTGGCTGCTGGGCGCATTTGCTGCCATTATTAATTTGGGGTGCCAGCCTGTGCTTTACATTTGTGCTGGTATCGTATTTGCTGCCATCGTATTTGCTGCCTGTGCATTTGCTGCTATTATTAATTTGGGTGCCAGCCTCTGCTCTACATTTGTGCTGCTAATCGTATTTTGCTGCCTGATTCAGTGTCTGTGGCCCGATCTCGCCCTGCATCACCTTGTTGTTGTTGTTTGCTGCCATTTTGTTGTTTTCCTGCCCTCTCTCCTCCCCACTCCCAGCCGCTGCTCCCCCGCGGCCCCACCCCCGCTCCCTACAGCACCTTCTATAGATCCCCTCCCCACTCTTCACCCCGCTCCCAGCTGCTCCTCCCTCGCTCCGCCCCCTCCACTCTCTACTTATGACAGAGACACTTACGCGCAGCGTTCACGCGCAGCGGACGTGCCCCATGCGCGCCGAAGGCGCGCCAAAGGTAAGCCCGTCTACGCCCATCCGCGCCTGGACCGCGCCCAGCGCAAGACCCCCTGGCCCCCGTAAAATCCACTCCACCCGCCTAACATATGACGCCGCAACCCTCTCTGCACTTAACACCGGCCGACTCCCCAACTGCCACCAAGCCGCCCCAGGACGCACCCATGGACCCTTTACCTGCCAATCCTGCAAGTTCTGCTGCATCAGGACCCACACTGCAACCACTACCACCAAACAGAACCCAAACAACAACCACCTGAAGTGCATCCTGCTCAACACGCGCTCGGTCAACAAACACGCCATTGAACTATGGAACCTACTCGACACCACATCACCGGACGTCGCCTTTCTTACAGAAACCTGGATGAACACCTCATCAGCGCCCGACATCGCTATAGCCATCCCGAACGGGTACAAGATCAGCCGAAAGGACGCATCAACCAAACAGGAGGAGGCATCGCCATCGTCCACAAGAACACCATCCGCATCACGACCAGCTCAGACGACACCCTCACAGTTGCCGAACACCTTCACTTCCAGATACACACCGACCCCAAGACCACACTTAGAGGCACTCTCATATACAGACCACCAGGACCCCGCACACAATTCAGCGAAGACATCACCGACTTTATCAGTCCACACGCCCTCCCCTCCGAGGACTACATTCTTCTAGGGGACCTCAACTTCCACCTGGAGAAGAACAACGACAGCAACACCACCACCCTTCTGGAAAACCTCGCTAATCTCGGACTCAAACAACTGGTAAACACCCCCACCCACCATGCCGGACACACGCTCGACCCAATCTTCTCCTCCAGCAAGCACGTTTCCTTCAATCACGCCACAGGACTCCACTGGACAGACCACAGCTGCGTCCACTTCAACTTTAGAAAGACCTTGACCCACCACCACCCACAACAAGTCCCCCGCAGAAACTGGAACAAAATTACCACCGACCAGCTCACCACATCTCTAAACGAAAACCCTCCCGCCAAATCATCGGACCCTAATCAAGCATCCATCAATCTCGCACAATGGATCACCCACTCCGCTGACGAATTAGCACCCCTGAAAAACCATCACAACAACAAAGGTAGCAAAAAAGCCTCCTGGCTCAATGACGACCTCAAGAACTCCAAAAAGAACTGCTGCACCCTCGAGAAAACCTGGCGAAAAAACCCAACCACAGACAACATGTCCGCCCTCAAGGACGCCACCCGCAAACACCACCAGCTGATCCGATCCTACAAGAAATCAGCATTCAAGGATCGAATCGACAACAACGCCCACAACAGTAAGGAACTCTTCAGCATCGTCAAAGAGTTTACCAATCCCAGTGCCGTCTCCAACGACATCACCCCCTCTCAAGATCTCTGCGACTCTCTAGCCTCATTCTTCCACAGCAAAATCGCTGACATACATAACAGCTTCGGCGACCAGACCACCCCCCTTACCACCGAACTAAAGCCCCACACCCCCACCCTTTGCTCCTGGAACCCGTTCAGCACCGAAGACACCATCCGCCTGATGAACTCCATTCACTCCGGATCACCAACCGACCCATGCCCCCACCACATCTTCAACAAGGCCGACTTCATCATAGCACCCCATCTCCGAGATATCATCAACTGCTCTCTCAACACCGCTACCTTCCCGGAAAGCTGGAAACATGCCGAACTTAGTGCCCTCCTCAAGAAACCTACAGCAGACCCCACCGAATTTAAGAACTACCGCCCCGTCTCTCTCCTCCCTTTCCCTGCCAAAGTCATAGAGAAGGCCGTCAACAGTCAGCTCGCCGCCTTCCCCGAGTCCAACGGCTCCCTTGACCCCTCACAGTCCGGATTCCGAGCCAAACACAGCACCGAGACCGCCCTCATCGCAGCCACAGACGACATCCGAACACTATTAGACAACGGGGAATCAGCTGCCCTCATCCTCCTGGACCTATCCGCAGCGTTTGACACTGTCTGTCATAGCACCCTAGTACAACGCCTCAGCAACGCCGGGATACAAGGAAAAGCATTGGATTGGATCATCTCGTTCCTCGCCGGAAGAACCCAGAGAGTCCGCCTCCCCCTTTCAGATCAGAGGCCTCCGAAGTCATATGCGGCGTTCCACAAGGATCTTCGCTCAGCCCCACCCTCTTCAACGTCTACATGAGCCCCCTCGCACCCATCGCACGCCAGCACAACCTCAACATCATCTCCTACGCTGACGACACACAGCTGATCCTCTCCCTCACCAAAGACCCAAACACCGCCAAAACCAACCTACACAAAGGGATGAAAGACTTAGCCGAATGGATGAAGAACAGCCGCTTAAAACTGAATTCTGACAAGACGGAAGTCCTCATCCTAGGATCATCCCCCTCCGCATGGGACGACTCGTGGTGGCCACCGGCACTGGGCAGCGCACCCAAACCAACGGACCATGCTCGTAACCTGGGATTCATCCTAGACTCCTCCCTCTCAATGACCAGACAAGTCAATGCCGTCTCAACATCATGCTTTAACATATTACGTATGCTCAGAAAGATCTTCCGCTGGATCCCCACCGAAACAAGAAAGACAATCACCCAAGCACTTGTCACAAGCCGACTGGACTACGGAAACACCCTCTACGCCGGAACCACAGCCAAATTACAGAAAAAACTCCAACGAATTCAGAACGCCTCCGCCCGACTCATCCTAGACATACCCCGCCACAACCACATATCCGTTCACCTAAAAGACCTCCACTGGCTCTCCGTAAACAAGAGAATAACATTCCGTCTCCTCACCCACGCACACAAAGCTCTCTACGACCTAGGACCCAAATTCCTCAACACGCGCCTGACCTTTTACACCCCCACCCGCCAACTCCGATCGTCCAATCAAGCCCTCGCCGCGATTCCACGCATCCGAAGAGCTACCATGGCAGGAAGATCTTTCTCCTACTTAGCGGCCAAGACCTGGAACTCTCTCCCCACCCACCTCCGCCTTACACAGAACCACCTCTCCTTCAGAAAACAACTCAAAACCTGGCTATTAGTAGTGGTTAGGCTGGGGGTCAGTCCATGGCTATTTGCTGCGGCATCGAGGACAATATTGGAATGGTGTGCATTCCATCACCCATGTAGCATTCTCAGGCACAGGTGAATCGGAAGCAGTGCTGGGCCCCTGAAGACCACTAGGCCCTGGAGACTTTTTGGTGACCACTGTAGTCCTTCAGGCATGAAGGTCTTGTGTCAAAACAGATGGTAGCAGAGCTCGAAGGAGCCAGACAGAATAGTTGGAGAAAGACAAGGATGGGACCCGGCTAGCAAGGGAAAAGCACAACTAACTCGGAGCCAGATCAATCCTCCAACAGACGACTTATAGGTTAAAGTTGAGTTATACATGCAGAAAGTAGTATGATTTTAACTTATGTTAAAAAAACATTAGCAACTCAATGAAAAGGCACTACTATTTATAAACCAAAAAAACATTGTAAGTTATCAATTATACATAAATTGCACTACCATAAATTTCAGATTTCATCAATTATGAAATATGTGCGGTCAAAAGTAGAGCATCAGAGCAGTGCAATTTATGTCAGTTATTTTTGTTTTTAAACGGTAGTGCTTTTTCTGCAAATTTCGACGGTTTCTTTTTTCTGAAGTTAAAATGCTGACACGTATAGCTACACAGTGGCTACTGACGCTCTGGTTATGTATATGTATGTATATATATATAATATATATATACAAATATATATACATATATATATATATATATATACACATACACACACACTGAAAAAAATCAAAGGTTACAGAGACGTTATAACTAGGCCAAGATTTCACCCGTACAAAACCAGGGAAATTCAGCAGTTACAGTTAGCTGAGTTACCTATAACTTACGACCCCACATTGCACTTCTTATGACCTCACATACTGCATCAATCATGACATGGTCAGTGACATTACTGATGACAACTCAATTGACATCACTGATGAGATCATCCAGTGAGTGAGATTTTTTTTTTTTGAGATTGTGACTGTTAAACATATTTACCAAGATACTACAAAAGTTAAAATATTATGCTTTCTGTGCTACTAACAAGTGATACTATTTCTAACATATATTATGTGAGAGGCTGTGTGTTTCTGAGTCTGAGTTTGTCTCAGTGGGTGTGTGAGTTGCTGTATTGGTATAAGTAGGTGTGTCAGTAGCTGTGTCAGTGAGTGACTCTACTGGTAAGTGAGTGAGTGTGTCAATGGCTGTATGGGTACGTGAGTGGGTATGTAATAACTGTATGGGTGAGTGAGTGGGTCTTTGAATGGCTGTATGAGTGACTGGCTCTGTAGGTGGCTGTATGGGTGACTGAGTGGCTGTTTGGTTAAGTGAGTTGGTGTGTGACTGGTTGTATTGTAGAGTAAGTGTCTGTGTGAATGAATGCATGCATGGGTGGGTGAGTGGATGTGTGAGTGCTTGTATGGATGTGTGAATGGGTATGCAAGTGGTTGAGTGGGTGTGTGAGTCCTTGTATGGGGAGTGAGGGGCTGTGTTAAGAAGCGGTATGGGTGGGTGGGTGGGTGTGTGAGTGGCAGTGTAGATGAATACATGGGTGTGTGGGTAGCTGTATGGGTGAGTGTGTGGCTGCATGAGTGGCTATATAGGTAAGTGATTGGTTGTATGAGTAGCTCTATGGATGAGTGAGTGGTTGTGTGAGTACTTGTATGGGTCTGGGAATGGGTATATAAGTGATTGTATAGGTTTGTGCGAGTGCTTCTGTGTATGATGTCCTGAGTGATGTCATTTGAGATGTCATCAGTGATGTCAGTGACCATGTCATGAGTGATCATATATGTGAGATCATAAGCAGTGCATTGTAGGGGCATAATTTATAGTACTGCTGAATTTCACTGGTTTTGTACGAATGAAATCTGAGCCTAACTATAACATCCCTGTAAGTTTTAGATTTTTCATGAATTTCTAAGTTTTTTTTTAAATTCTATAACATCCCTGTAACCTTTGTTTTTTCCAGTGAATTTCTACTTTTTTTAATGTTTCCTAACTACCCCTATAATCTTTGATTGTTTAAGTAAATTTATAAGTTTCAAAAAATGTTATTAACTGAATGTAACCACTAACCTTTGACAGTGAGTGCATGAGTGTCTCAGTAAGTCTGTGGGTTGGTGTGTGAGGGTCTGAATGCGTTATGTTTTTCCCTCTTCTGCTTGTTTTTCTGCCCTCTGTTTTACCTTTTTCTGTAAGTTGCTGACCATTACTCTGTCTCTTTCTGCTCATTTCTCAACTTTACTTTGCCGCTTGCCATTGGTTTCTGACCTCTATTTTGCCTCTTTCTGCTCTTTATTTTAATCTTTATTCTGGCTCTTTCTGCTTCCTGCTTCCTTCTGACCTTTATTCTGTCTCTTTCTACTAGTATGCCACCTTTATTTTGCCTCTTTCTGCTCATGCTGACCTTTATTCTGCCTCATTCAGCTTGTTTCTCACATTTATCTTGCCTCTTTCTGCTCTTTACTGACCTTTATTCTCACTCTTTCTGCTCGTTTTGGACCTTCATTCAGCCCCTTTCTGCTTGTTTCAAAGCTGCCTCTTTCTTCTCCTTTCACTAGGGACCACAGGGGAGCCTCAAGGCCACCGCGGTCCCAGCAGGCTCCCCGCCTCCTGCGGGAGATGGCATTGCTCTTGCACAGAGAGAGCTGAAGGAAAGGCAGCACCCTCCATGCAGGAGCAATCAATTTCTTTTTCTTCCCTGCCTGAATGTCTGTGGGCAGGGAAATAGATGAAACCTCGGCTTCCAGTGGGCGGGAGCACTTTGACAGCTCCTGCACGCTGGAACCTGAGTGTTTGCTCTCGATTGGCGGGAGCTCTAAGCTCCCACCAAGCAAAAGCAAATAGATATATCCTGGCGGTGGGCACGCCGGGTCATAGCTGGAGGCGGACCGTGGGGGGTGGCAGTCCCCAGGGCCATGTGTGGCTCCAGGAGGGAGTCACGCGGCCCCCCTCCGTTCTTGTGCACTACCCCCCCCCCCCATGTGGTTACTCTCCCATTCTTTAAAAACATATTTGGACCCGGGGAGATGGTGGTCCCCTGGCCCTGTGGGGATCCACGGACCCCCTCACATTTTGTGTTATTTTGTTTTGGAGAGGTGGTGGTCCCGGGGTTAAAAGAGCCTGAGGAGGGGGGCCTGTGCGCCTCCTCCTTTATTATTTAAATAAAGCCCCTGCACGGGGACTGTCAGATCCTTGGAGGCCCAATATATCCATTCGGTTTGGGGTGTAGTCATATCTAAAATCTCATGGGGAATTAACATTAGACAATCACTTTTTTTTTACCCCGCCCCCCTTTTCTTGGCCCACGCTTGACAGATCATCCCAAAACATTCCATGCACAAGAATAATCACCGGGAAACTTTTGTTTTTAAAATTTCGTAAAGATTCGTCTACCAGCACGAAAGATATAGGCAAGTCAAAAAACGCTTTTCCAATTGAAAGATGCTCCTAACTATGACTACCTACTGGCGATATATATATATATCCTACTGGCAGGTATAGTTAGGACCTAGTTTCCATAGGAAGACCTTTTTTTGTTTTGCTAATAACTTTGGTGCTCTTTGACGAATCTTCACAAAATGTTCAAAACTAATACTATGCTCATTTTAGCTGCTGTCTTGAAAGATTCGCGGTGACACATCAAGCAGAGGCAGAGAAAAAGTGAGCGTCCCATAAAGCTTTTTCCCTAATGTTAATTTCCATAGGAAAACTGAACAGCGATAACGCAAAAACTGCTGAACGTATTTATGCCAAATGTGGCAGAATACTAGCTCTTGGCTCAGAAAGAGGCCTTTTTGTTATCTGGCGTAAATCCTTTCATAGTTTTAGAGATATTAAGCAAAACAAAAATTTTAATATCTAGGTTTGCGAATCCTCCTTGGATCAGACAGTCACCGTGTTGAAATCTGATTGCCTGCCAACATTTCAACCAGGAAGTGTTTGTAGTCATCTTGGGACTCAACTTCAGCCGAGTCCCCCCAAAAAGTTTTAAAACAAAAGAAAAGTGGGCAGGGTAGGAACACCCAGACGCTATAGCCCTGGTCCTTGGCAAAAAAAGTATTTTTTAAATATTTCAGTGGTAATCGTGGTCGAATCTGCAACTCTTGAACAAAATCTAACAAAAAAACAGCCCGAGGCATTTTTTTGTAAAACAAAAATAAAAAGTGGAGCGCTTGGGGGCCCCTCCCCTTTTAAACAGGTACTGGAACCCAAGGGAAGGGGTCAACGAGCCGACCCATGTGCCCTTCTCCCCCTTCCATATAATGTCTAGATCAGGGGAATAGGGACCCCGGGGCTGAAAATGGCCCAAGGAGGGGGCCCCATGCCCCCATCCCTCTTCAATATAGTGCCAGGTTCTGAGTCTTGCGGTCCGCAGGGCTGAAATCGGCTCAGGGAGGGAGGCCACGGGAACCTCCTCCCCATTTAATAAAGTGCTGGGCCTAGGCGATGGGGTCCAGAGGGTGAAATCGGCCCAGGGAGATGGACCATGTTCTCCCCTCACCCTTCAAAATGGGGCTGGGGTCCCCGGGCTGAAATTGACTTGGAAGGTGGGCTGCATGCCCCCCCTCTTCATTTTAATGAGTGGCCCTGGGGCATGGGGTGTCAAAGAGCAGACTATATGGTCAGCCTCCAATCCGCACAAGGTTGGCAGTATGGGGGATGTTGGCTGCAGGACCTGCAGCCAACTCCCCGGCAAAGGACTTGCGTGGCAGGGGGTTGTTTTTACGTATGATAATCATTACTTTACATTAAAAAAAAAACTAGAAATTCACTGTAACGTTATAGTTAGGTGTAATAAAAATGTCTATTATCGATTTAAAAGAAACCTTAAAGTAGCGAATTTCTCAGTGACAACGTTTTCAACAAAAAAAAAACACAGAAATTCACCAGTCAACCTGTAAGAATCTGTTTGTGGCATGTAGGGGTGTAGATTCAAATGCCATGCATACTCCTGCCATCTACAGTTGGGTCAGGATGTGTGCAAGTTGTATTTCTTTGAAGAAGTCTTCGGAGCCACAAGGTATAGTGACCCCTCCTCTTGCTTGTAATGTGCATGGTGTTAGACTCCATTGTAAGGTTTTCTTTCTGCATGGCAGATGAGGATACAGTATTAAGTGAAGACTTGAGAGATGTCCTTGCAAAAGAGGGGAAAGAGATCGCAAGTGACTCTGCAAAGGCCAAAGGCGTCCAGGTAGGAGGATGGGCACATGTGAATCTACAGCAGTACATGCCATGAACAGAGGTTTACATAGTAAGTAACGTTTTCTATTCGAGGCATGTGTGGCTGTAGAGAAACATGCTGTGCATAGACTGTAAAGCAGTCATTTCAAAAGCGGGTATTAGGTTGTGGGAACTACAGTAGATTGAAAGAGCATTGTGAGTATTGTCCAGCAACATGGTCTTGTTAGCGAACTAGCACATCCAGGAAGTAATCTTTTGTCAAAGTGTGTGATGTGGACCAGGTAGCTACTTTGCATATGTCAGCTATTGGAATAATCCCCAGGAAGGCCATAGAGGCTCCTTTTTAGGTCTCGCCTACGCATTGCGCATGCGCTGCATAGGAAACAGACCTTTTGGAATGGATTCACTTGTCACCCTAAAAACGTGCACGCGTTGCATTGCTTTCAATGGCAACGCGTGCATGTTTGGGGATTCCCTTGTGGGAGCGAGCTTTGGCGCCATGTGTTAGCAATTATCGCTCCTGGCGCTGCTCACTCCCGCAAGGGAAATGCTTTCACTGACACTTGTTTTATTACATTCGTGCAAGGGCTTGTCTGTTATTTTTTGCGAGCCCGGGAAGCAGCAGCGCTAGGCGTCCGCGAGAGCCCCGGGGTGACATCCAGAGCCAGCCCGCGCGAGGAGACCCCTTTCTTTTCCAGCTGCCGCCATGGGAGTGGAGATCGAGACCATTACACCCGGGGATGGTAAGCCGGGAGCGGGTGCGTGCGCTTCTGCAAGGGAAACGCTTTCACATTTACTGACACTTTTTCTTTTATTACATTTGCACGAGGGCTTGTCTGTTATTTTTTGCGAGCCCGGGAAGCAGCAGCAGCGCGAGGCGTCTGCGAGAGCCCCGGGGTGACATCCAGAGCTAGCCCGCACGAGAAGCCCCCTTTCTTTTCCAGCTGCCGCCATGGCAATGGAGATCGAGACCATTTCACCCAGGGATGGTAAGCCGCGAGGCGGGAAGGGGCGCGTGCGCTTGTGGCCGAGCCGAGCAGGGAGGATCCCTGGGCCGGCCGGGCAGGAAGCTCTCCGGCTACAGTTTAGCGGGAGCATCCGCTCCCAACCGCCACTTTTCCGAGCCCTGTACAGGGAGGCTGCAGGGATTCAAATGGCATGCGTTGACAGCTGCGGAAATAAAAAAAATAAAAAAGCGGTGCCCACCCTTCTTCATAACCCGGATTTAGACGTGCTTCTTCTGCTCCCATTTTGTCTGGCAGATTTAGCCAGGGAGGTCTGCTGTACCCTCTGACTGCACGCGTACCGCTCCCACTTTCAATAACATTGGGGCTTCCCTTTCTAATCGAAGAGCATTCTAGGAGATGCATTTACTGTACCCTGAGATGCATTTACTGTCCCCTGATCATGTCAGTTATATGAAGCATATTTGGGTGAAAAGATTGTGATCATCTGGCTTTGGGAGATGCGGATATTGAGTGACGTGGCCAAGATCACATGATTTCGGTTTAGTCAGTAAACCAAGATTATGACAGATCTCTCCAAGAACCACTGCTCTAGCTGTTTTCTATGGGTCACATATCTTGGCTGCATTTGCCCATTCATATCCCAAGCATATTTACTGCGGGCTGACTGTTTTGTACTATGAGAAGTCGCTGTGTCGGATGCACTGTTTATTCTAGCAGCACAACTTGGATCGGGCTAATAAATGTGTATATGTCTGACAACGTCATTTGTTGTAAGGACATATATGATCCTTTGCATAATTAGTAGTTGAATACAGTATCATCCGGAATTCCCACATTATCTGCTTGCAAGCTTCGCTGACATTTTTTTTAAGTAATTTGACTCTCTAGTTTAATGTTACTTGTTGTGCTATGCCCATTTCCGATATGTTTTTCAGGTAGCCGAGATTGGCTGCTATCTGATTTAAAAAAAAAAAAGAAAAGACGTTGATAAGTATGAATATATATGAATTTGACACCTGTAGTGGACTTAGACACCTAAAATACAATTAATTTCAATTGTAAATTGTATTTGTGATTCCATGCTCATTGTTTGTGCAGACTAAGCGTCTAAGTGTACCACATTAAGTAGCTGTGAAGTGCTAGTACTAATGACATTACCCCAGGAGCACACACTCAAGTAGCAAAACGGCTACTAGAATCCATTTTCTCGTTCTACAGTTGCGAACCCTTAGATCAAGTCTCCTAGCACAAGCGAGCCCCCAGACCTGTGTATTTAGTTGCTTACATAATTTGCAGTGATGTACACTGCTAACAGGTGTCGCCCCTGAAAATCTTAATACATCCTCCTTTGAAAAAAGAAACAATGTACAGCTAACTAGGGGAGAGGAGGCTGCTGTAGTTCCAGCATGTGGAACACTGCCTTACTGGGACAAGCTTTAAATAGTGCTACCGCCAGCTGCTCGCTTTCTACTGTCTCTTCTGAACATGCTATACAGGGAATATCGGCGGTGTATTTGTAATCTGAACTAAAATAAGGTTGCTGCAGCATTGCCTATCTGCTGTAAACTGCATGTTCCTTCTTTTTAAGTATTCACTTGATACAGTGACGTTCCACAAAAGATGTATAGACAGATTTTTGCAAAATACATTGAAACATTGACATAAAAACTCGACATCAGAAAAAAAATGTTGACTGCACTTTACCATAATATTTCAACTTTACTCATTGCAAACAACGCACAAAAATGTATAGATCCAATAACACATTAAAGACATTGTCGTTAATACAAGTCAGTTTCTAAAAAGAACATTACTTGTAAAACTCAAGAAATAGGGACCATGTTCCCTGAAATCCACCAAATCTCTGTTCAAACCTTATTTGTAGTAATGACGCTTCATTACTAGTAACCTTTTCTTTACAAGTGCAACTAATGCATGTCATTAAGTGCACAATCAATTAGGCAGTGGATAGGAGAATGCAGGTGTGCGGATGTATCTTCTGTGCAATCTAGAAGAACCTGCTTAAATTTTGATCGAGTGACTCTTGCCAGTGCTATTACCATAGGGAATTTCTTGTTTTACTTGGCTTTTCTGAATGAATTTAATAGGGTGTCGCTTTGCATGGAAAGTTGTCATACCAGATTCTCACTCCGGACCTGATCAGGACCACAACTTGGCTCCATCGAGGTATGTCAACATGATTGGTCTCTATTTTTTCCGGATTTAAGACTTAGTGCCATGAGGATGTGCAGTAACTGGACCAGCAAGAAGTTAAATCAACAAGATCTAAGTGCCACCCTCAACTGGAGACTCATGACTTTTCAGTGGACCAGGGGGATATGGGATGATAAGATAGGACTGAGCCCTGTCAAAGGTAGGAAGAGATGCTGTAGACAACGGCCTGTGAAAAGCCATGTTTTTATTATTGAAGTTTGAGCGAAATAAAGCATAAACAAGTCATAGTGTGGCAACCGTTAGCAAAACAAACTTTTAAAGGGACTGATTTATCTCATTTTGAAGTTTAGGGATCTCCGTTTCATCACTTTCACATCTCTGGTCCCTAAGAAATTGTTGTAAGGACTGTTTTGGATATGTGTGCAGATCTCTTGAAGGGCTTGATTCTACATTATAACGTTACTAAAGCCAACAGTCCTCCTCAAATCTTGCCACACGAGCTGCTACCCCAGAACAAGCCACACACCTCAGTACCTGGCTAAGATCCAAACCTCTGAATCACCAGCCTCAACCAAGAAGCTGTACCCTCTCCAGAGTGGAAACCAAGTGACACACAAATGAAACCCCGCATGAACAAGACTTCCCATTCTTTATACCGACAATATGGCACATCTTCAACCACCTAGAGGGCAAGCCTGCTCATTCTTGTACACCATTAAAAATAGACTAACGTAAACCCCGGGTCTTGGGTCCACCTTCTCCCAAATCATCCATTTACTTGAACATTGCTGTGTTACATCTACGCTCATTTTGCGCCGTTCATGGACAAATTGCCTAGTGATTGCTATCATGTTTCACTGTCTGATATTGTCTTGTTAAGTGACGTTGCTGACCCACAGGAATTACTGCAAGAATCTTAAAATAAACCCAACATAGACTTTGTCTCCTGTTTATTTAGGAATTTCTCATTCCCACTGTGAGAAACCCATAACAATCTACCAGAATAAAAAATGACAAAAAGATTACAGGAAAATCCCAACGACGAACTACAAGCTTCCTCCAACCTACTGTCCACTTGGCCACCCAAGTGTTTACCCTCCCAAATAAACAAGCATTGGTATAGCCAATAGGTCTCGCCTTTGGGACCTTATAAGTGTTTAGCCATGCAACACTTGATGTTGTTGCACCAAGGATATTGTGCTGGATAACAAAACACTTATAAGGTCCCAAAGGTGAGACCTATTGGCTATGCCAATGCTTGTTTCATAGTGGGGTGGGCTCTAGGAGGAATTGGCAAAGTCATCTTAGCTCTAACATATAGCATATTTGGATGTATCGTACAATCCATCTCGTAATGCCTGATTTTGACAGAGCTTTTCCTTTATGGGGTTTGGATAAGCACAAAGTTATTCTGTGTTCCTAAATAATTCAGTTCCATCAATGTAGTGCATGAGGTCTCCTTCCTCATCCAAAGTATGGAGAGCCTGGTTCGCAACTGAGCCAGTGAGTGAAATGTGTTAATATGGAAATGGGAGACCACCTTGGGGAGGAATTTAGGGTTAGTACAGAGGACAACCCTATCTATACATACTTGGAAGAATGGTGAAGTGATGGTTACCAGAAACACCATCTTCCAAGAGAGGAACTGAAGGGAGCAGGAGTAGAGGAGGATCTGAATCGATGCTGACCAAGCAGGTTCTGCTGGACCTCCGGCTTTAAGCCGGAGATATGGAGACAGATATTTCTGCACAAGAGGACAATTAAGTTAATTCCTCTGGCAGTAGTGTCTGCATTATAGAGGTTCCAGAGGTCACCCTGTGAAGGAGGAGTATCGAAAGGTGTCTTCCTTCCTCCAAGACCCCATGTGTCAGACAGAGGTGACCCCTGAGGTAAGTAAAAGGGGATCTCCTGGAGAAGCACGCTGAGAAGGCGAGCAAAGCGGAACAGGGTGAGGCGAAGAGTGTGTGAAAGGCAAAGGATTAGTAGTCTTGTCTGTTTTTTGGGCGGCTTGTATGGAGCTAAAATGGGAATGAATGACCTAATGTCTCTGTTGAACGTCAATCTCCTCTTGCCGTTTATGGAGGACTGGTTCAAAGGCACCCGAGCCGAGTCGGCCTTGCTGGCCGATTTTTATTTTCACAGCAGAGGGTATCAGCCGAGGCAGGAGCGGTCAGTGCTGAAGCAGGCGACCTCGAAAGTTTCTTTGGCCCAGAGCTAAAGCTGAATGTTACATCCAAAGGTGGTGGTCGGTGCTGACCATGTCCTGAAGGTAGTGGTGGCCCAGCAGCCTGTTTCTGATGCTCCAGAGTGGCTGGATGATCCTTGGTAAGGGGTCGCCGGATTTGCCAATAGTGTCAAGGGGAGGGGTACCGTACTCATGGCTTGCTGAGCTGGTGGAAGATCCGTGACCTCCAGATCGGTGCAAGAGCTGTCTTTGTGAGAGGATGCGTCTTCGTCTGTGGCTGATAGCTGTGGCTCGTGCTCCCCCTCAATGTCCTTGGTACCAAATAGGTCCAGGATGTCATCTACACTCCTAAGCGAAAGCTCGAGATAAAGTGGCCGACGGTCTTGTTGGAGTGAAAGGAGCAACAGGCGTCACAGGCCCTCTTGCTGTGCTGAGGTGAAACACACAATTTATTGACTTGATGGATGTCAGTCCATGGGTACTTTGCTTGGCAGCGAGGCCAGTAGCAAAATGGCAGCCGTTCCATAACCATCAAGGAATGGTGGAGAGACGTGACCTGGAGATGGAAGTACGACACAAAGGGTGAGGCCATGAAGCAATCGCGACTCCAGAACTTTAGCTTAAGGTGTTCAAAGCTAAAACGTGGGTGCCACCATTGTAAGAGAAAGTAAATAAACTGAAAAAATAGGCATGAAGCCCGTCGCCATCGCAATTTAAAGAAAAGAAAGGCGTGGCCATCATTATTTCAGCAGAGGTGTGCCACGCTAGTTAAGTAAAAAAAAAACGCAGCGTGAGAGCGTGTCTTGCCTGCAGCAGCAGGCAGGAGAAAGGCATTTAGGTAAATAGTACTTGAGGCTATAATTAAATCATACAGAGAAGCAACACATGTAACAGGGGGTGTCCTCAGTGGAGGTTACAAGAGAAAAGGCGGAACTCAGAAGGGACTCCGAAGCCTACTGATCAATGAAAAGCCACCATTAACAAAGGACAGTGACAAGAGGCAAATAGAAAGATGGGCGGAAAGTAGGCAGAGCTTCATGCCCATATCCTGAATACGGTACAAAAGGGGGTGGTGAAGGACTGACATGGCTTGGCAGTTCGGCTGGACTGTTCCCATGAGGCACAGGGTCAGACTGATTTGCATATAGCCATGTCTGAACTGGGGTGGCAGAGTGGGCTAAAGAACGGTGATGGATTAAACCCACATCTTTTGACTGGGTGTGAGTGTTTGATTGATTCAAATGCCCCGTCCATCACCACCCCCTTTCGTACCGCATATCCTAAATACAGCATGTCTCGAACAGAAGGCGCAAGTGCTGCCTAGGCGAGACCTAAAAAAACAAAAAAAAGATAGTTTCATGTAGATCATGACTGGAAAGATATTTTAGGGTCAGGGAGTATATTTAAAAATCTGACATCATCCCCTAACAGAAAAGGTTTGAAAAGTACTTTCTTTCTAAAGATTGTAACAAAATATAATTTACAGTAACATTCAGCACAGGTGGCAAACCTGCAGTTTACCGCACATGCACTCCCACCATTTTAGCAGCTAGCCAAAGCTCTTACTTGTGTTTGCTATGTTGTCTGACAGTTCTGCGTAGCTCCTCTACTTTAAACTCAAGCTGTTCCTTTTGATACAAAAGGTCGTCAATGTTTTGATTCAACTCCACCGTTTCGTAATGATTTTGATGTTTTGCGACGCCTGGCCATTTCTCTTCACATTTTTGAGATCTCAGGTGTTCCACAATGTCTTCCAGTCTGCAAAGTTCATTCTCCTGAGTACAGATAAACATCAGGACGATAGAATTACAAACAGAGTTCTCGGTGCTTAATAATGTCAGTAAAAGTTAAGATTTGTGGTCCTTGAATATCCATTAAAAACTTATTGACAGAAATAACAAGAGATAACTTTCAGCTGTAGTTTTACACTAACTTAAGTACAAGTTCTTAAACATATATAAATGATATTAAAAAGACAATACTGGGAATTTCAACTAAAAGACAAAAGTGCATCGCTGGCTAAAGCTTGAAATTTCATAAAAAATTATACAAATTCTAATGCACACCAACAAAGTAGTAAATATTAGTTAGTAGTTACTTCCCCCAAACTATGTTAAAATACTAGCTGTGATTTTAGAGTACAGCAAAAAACATGTATTTAAAAAGGTTGCATCATGTGTTTATCGAAAATAATCTCAATGGTCATGCCTCGGAAGAAGGACAAAATAGGAATGAATGTGCCACACAATTTATTGTGACATCACAAAGAATACACTTAAAAACAATAATCTCAAAGCTTTGAAGACATAGAATTTAGTGAATCTTCCAGATGTTTTAGGTAAGTTTGGAGATTTGTAATCACTTTCCCCTAATAAAAAAAAGAATTGTGAGTGTAGTACAGAGATGTCTATGTGTATGTAATGTATATAATGAGAACTGCGACAACTACAAGTCCCTGGGGAGGTGGGAGGGCGCATGTGAATCTACAGCTCTACATGCCAACAACAGATGCATAATCCGGGCAAGGCATGTGTGCTGTAGATACACATGTACACATGCTTTGCCTAGAAAATAAATAAATATAAATATATATATATATATATATATATATATTCATTCTCCCAAAGCAGTGGCTAACCGGTAGATTTTGCAGTTGATTGAAAATGTGTCTTTAGCACTGTTTGTCCTACACAGGCTTGCAAACGTGCTAACACATCCACACAACAGTGTTTGGTAAATGTGTGGGTGTGGACCATGTTGCTGCTTTACAAATGTCAGCTATAGGAATGTTACCTAAAAAAGCCATAGATGCCCGTATTTTATGAGTGGAATGTGCTATAGGAGGTATTGATAAAGTTCTTTTACCTTTAGCATAGCAAGTTTGAATGCATTTAACAATCCATCTTGAGATAGGATTGCCTTTGTGAGTTATAGCAAATGCAACAGTTGTCTTACGAAAATCTTTTATCCTTTAATATAGTGCAGTAATGCTCTTCTGACATCAAGTTTGTGAAGAGCTCTTTCTGCTACTGAGAGGTAAGAACATAGGTAGCTCAACCGATTGATTAATATGAAAAGCAGAAACTACTTTTGGAAGGAATTTTGGGTTGGTGTGAAGAACTAGTCTATCTTTATGAAGCAGAAATAAAGTTTCTTCTAAGGTTAATACTTGTAGCTCACCAACTCTCCTTAATGAAGTGATAGCAATGAGGAAGGCAACCTACCATGAAAGAAATTTTAATGGACAATTGTGTAATGGCTCAAAAGGTGAACTCATGAACCCTCTGGGTGGTATTACTCTTTTAAGGCATTCGTTAAGGCTTTAACTACTGGAACTTTCAACAAAGACAAATGTTGTCTGTTTTGCAAAATTGTGGCTATTGCCGCAAGGTGCAATCGAATAGATGTATAAGCTAGACTAGCTTGCTGTAGATGCAACCAGTAACAAATAATCTCTTGGATAGAGGCATCTAGTGGATCAATATTGTTGTTGTTACAATATACAACAAATCTTTTCCATTTTGACTCATAACATGCTCTGGTTATAGGCCTTCTTGCTTCTTGAAGAATAGTCATACAATCTGGCGGCAAATTTAAATATCCAATCTCAATGACTTCAGGAGCCAAATCGATATATTGAGCTCCTTGGGGTTTGGGTGTCTGATTTTTCTTTCCATGGTTCTGAGTGAGAAGGCTGGAATTGAAAAGCCGTTTTTGATGTGGAACCACTGAATCATGGTTTACGGGACCATGTGGGAGCTACTAAAATGAGTGTGAGTGATGTCTGCCTGAGCTTGCGAACCAGAAATGGAAGGAAAGGGAGCGGCGGAAAATCGTAGGCAAATATTCCTGACCAATTCATCCATAGGGCATTGCCTTTAGACAGAGAGTGTGGGAACCTGGAGGCGAAGTTTGGCATTTTGATTTGTCCAGCGTGGCAAACAGATCGATTTGTGGGAATACCCGTTTTTGAAAGTATGGAAAGAGAACCAAAGGATCAAGTTAACATTTGTGTATTTGTGTATTTGTTGAAGAATCCTGCTGAGGAGGTTGGTAATTTGAGGTGCTCTGCCAGGAGATGAATTTTGTGATGTATTGCCCAGCGCCAAATGGTCTGAGAGAGGCGTGATAGTTGATGGAGTGTACCCGCCCCCCCGTTTCTGTACATACTACATAGCTCTCATATTGTCTGTGCAGACTAAGACAACTTTTCCTAGAGGTGAAACTAAAAAGCTTTTAGTGTCAGATATACAGCTAGATAGTTGATGTGGTGACTTGTGTGTGTGTTGTCCCACAGACCCAGAATTGTCAAATTGTGGAGATGGTCAACCCAACCTGTGAGAGATGTGTATGCTGTTAGTACGATCTGTGGAACAGGGTCGATGAAGGGCCGCCCTTTTGATACGTTTTGTGTGTTCCGCCACTGCAGAGAGCAATGGGTGCTGCGGTCTACCAACACTTAGGGCCAGATGTATGACCCTTTTTTGCGGCCGCAAACAGAAGATCCTCCTGTTTGCAAATGCAAAAAAGGATGATCACATTTACAAATGCTATTTTGCGAGTTACTGACTCTCGCTATTAGGAAATGGCGTCCCTCCCTAATAGCGAGTCACCATGCCATGTACTATTGTTTTGTGACGGCATTTGCGGCAGTAAAACACTCAAAGTTTACCACCTACTTCAAGTAGGTGGTAAACCACTCGAGAACGGGAAAGGGTCCCCAAGTGACCCCTTCCCTTTGTCAGTATGTGACCACTGCTTGCCCTTCAAAAAATAAAACTGTAAAGTTTCAATTATTTTTTTTTTTTTTTATGAATCCAGTTTTCATTTAAGGAAAACAGGGTGCATTTAAAACAAGCACTGGCATAGCCAATAGGTCTCACCTTTGGGACCTTATAAGTGTTTAGCCAAGCAACACAATGTTGTTGTACCAAATATATTGTGCTGGATAACTAAACACTTATAAGGTCCCAAAGGCGAGACCAATACTAATGCCAATGCCAATGCTTGTTAAAGTACTGACTACCTGTATGGAACCTATTTCCTAATCCCATCCACATATTTTCTTATTATGGCGAAAAACCAGAAATACATTGAAACCTTTTTTTAGGTCTTGGGCCAGTAGGTGGGTACTGGGCAGCATCCATGGTTGATACAGTTGGTTACCACTGATGATCATGCCTTAATACTGTTTCATTTCATTTGGATGATGGTGCGATTCGGTTTTAAAACTTCTCTCTCCAAGGGCCGTATTAAAGATGACTGAGCCGGCGCTAATTGTTGCTGTGCGTCCGAGTATGTTTGTTTGCGTCTGTGCGCTAATACAATATGTGCACAGGCGTAAACGCCCATAAACACAGAGTTCAATGTCTGCGCCAACACCACAGCGCATTACAGACCGATTCTCTGTAATGCCATCGGGCACATACTCTGGCGCACAACGACAATTAGCGCTGGTGCAGTCATCTGTAGTACGGCCCCAAATGTACCAATAGACAGCAGTCAAGGTTTGCTAAACAAGGTGGTAAAGGGGCTGTAACTCAAATACACCATGACACAGTAATCAGACTCAATAAACGCAATATCCAAAGTAAGTGGGTTATTGAATTAAATCCCAAAAATGCACTTCCCAACTTATACCACCTGCTGCTTCCCAACAAACCTCTTCTGATCTATGTTTGTGCAAGTTTTTGTCTACACTTTCCCAAAGTGCTTTGTGAACTGATAAAGGAAAGCTGGCCAGCCTATATGACATTGTCTGGATCATCCTATAATTTGACGATCCTGGATTTTTTTTGGGGCACACCAGATGTCCCTCACTGGAAGGGCATATAGACGGAGCCGTTAAAAAAAATTAGCTTCTGACCGAGTGGCCATCTGAGCCCCGGAGAGCGAACAGCCTCAGTGAGTGGCAGACATAATGATGCCTGCAGATGGCGCCTCATGGGCTTCTCAACAGGAGGCGCTGTTTTCAAAAGATCATCTCATATTACAACAGAGATAATAGACCTGGAATAGGTTGGAAATCTTAAATTCACTTTGACAGAAATGATAACACTTCTTGTTTTATTTTCTTGGGCCTGCTTTCTGTCGGTTAAAAAGAGGTAATGGTAAAACGTGCGACCTGGCAAAATAAGTGTTCCCAAGTCCTCAAAATATTACTGGTTGATTAATAAAGACTACTTCGAATTTACTCTAGCCTAGAAGTACTTGTTTTAGTCAGAAATAATTTGTAGTATCTTAATATCCTTTAATGAGTTTGGGATAATGTTTGTAAAACCTCTAGCTTTTGACCCTCAAACATTATTTGAACAGCTCATGCTCGAAGTGACATAAATGTGTCAACAAACCTAAAGAAATATGGTGACACTGCTGAGGTTTCTTCTTTGCATTTTAATTCTCTGTACGACGGGGTGGGGGCAAGCAGTGAGTTCAACGTTTACTTCGGGCAAGCAGTCAGGCTAGTGACCTGCGTTTCATTGTCCTTTGCAGTGTCTGGACACATATTATAGCACAGGGAGTGGCCAACAATATCCTAAACATGCAAATAAAAGAGATCCTTTTGATCGCTTAAAACCCAGCAAAGGATTCCTCCGCATTAACCTTTATTTTAATGCATTAACCTTGATTTTAATGGCTCTAGCTGAGTGGAAAAATCACAATTTGGATGGGTCTGATTATTTACTAAATGCAATGCATTAATGCGAGGGGGGTTTAACACCCTTTGCTCTCTGGCATTATCACATTACTGCCAGCCTTTGTTGCCTTGCAGACAGGAATATGAAAGCAATCTGTCCTGTACGAGACTAGCTCCAGAAGCATTTCTCTGATAAGAAGACCCCCTGCCCTTTGGTAGTGTCTCGTCCAGCAGGCTTATCCATGCGCCTAATCCCCAGAAAGTGGTTTGATTATTGCTTACCAGCATGGCGAGATATACATTTATATATATTTTTCCCCCTTGGCTATCAACCTTTCGCTAATTCCTTTATCATACATGCGCTAAAATCTATATTTTGCAGTGGCAAGTGTCACCGAGATGGCGCTGCTCATATTTTCAAATAACCACATTCCAAAAGCATATACTTTGAATAATACATTCTGCAAATCCGTTCCAAGCAGGCGAGGTGCACTTTATAGAACTGCTTAAATGCGCATGATGCATTTGCTCATCCATATTAACCAAAATGAGAGAATAGTCCACTACAATGTGTACATTTCTGTCTGCGAGTACTCAAGTTAGCAAGCAAAATAAACACACTGACCAGCAGTGGTAAATGTGCTTTGCCATGTTTTTTTTAATATCCGGTGCAGTTTTTCAGGAGGTGGGGTTTCTGTAGCTGCTTGATGTTGCCTGACATTTAATGTGTCTGGTCTTAAAGCCCGTACATAGGTCACTGCTGTCAGGCAATCATGACTGTACATGTTGATATTGATAGCAATCATTGAAGCAAGCCCTTGCAAACAGAGCAGAAGACCAAAGAAGCAGCAACGGGTAGGATGTGACTCGGTCACAGAACAATGATACTGGAAATAAGCTACGAGGGACGGTACTTTTCAGGGGACATTGCTGCGCACGCGTCACTCACATGCTTAGCACAACATCGCGATGAAAATGAAAGTGATCGCGATGACGTGCTAAGCACGCGAGGGATGCGCGCGTAGCAATGATTGGAGAGGCGGAGCGAGGCGCGCGTGCTTGTGCTCGTAACCGCAAGCTGGTGACCGGCGGTTAGCACTTTGAAAAGCCCCTTACTAAAGTCGAGCAAGCAGCGCATGCGCTGCTCTAGGCTTGACCTAAAAAACTTGCTTTATTAAAAAAGCAGTCACCGGGAATGGTGGTCTGCTGACCCCACCAGGCTACCATTCCTGTGAGTGCTAGCCATTCCCAATAGGGTCGTAAATTGAGACTGCCGCATGAATATTGATGAGGCATGCAATTTGCGACCCCATTGAGAATCGCAAACAGAGTCTGAGACACTGTTGTACATTCACATTTGCGAGTCGCAACTTGCGGGTCGCATTTTGAGGCAATTTGTGACTCGCAAATCTGAATGCTTGTACATCTGGCCCTAGATCTGTTAGTTGACCCTGTGACTGATTCCACTGACGTGCTAAGCATTCTTGTAGGGGACACGTGTAATCTTGCATGAGGTACTATTGCAATGCATGATGCCATTGTTCCTTGCAGTGGCATGGAAATCCTGGCAGCTAGGTATTGGTTGGTCTGAAACTGTAGTAACAGAGTTTGAATATTTCGAATTCTGGCTGCATTGGGAGAGGCTAGAGCTGAGTAAGTGTTTAGAGCCGCTCCTGGATAGGACTGTATTTGTAGAGGCTGAAGGTGAGACTTTTGCATATTGACCGTAAAACCTAATTGGTCTAACATAGTCGGAGTGTGTTGTGAACACTTTTGATGTGTGCTGGCTTTGACGAGTCAATCGTCTAGGTATGGAAAGACATTAATTTGTTGTCTTCTGAGATGAGCTGCCACTACTGCTAGACATTTTGTGAACGCTCTGGGAGCAGTATTTACCCACAATAGAAGTACTTTGAACTGATAGTGCTTTCCTGCTATCACAAATCTGAGATATTTGCGATGAGCTCGGTGAACCACAATGTGAAAGTATGCATCTTTTAAGTTTAGTGTGGACATAAAATCGCCTGGCTGTAGAAGTGGAAGCACTTTTTGAAGCGTAACCATATGGAAACGTCCTGACAGTATGTACATGCGTAACCTTCTTAGGTCCAAAATTGGTCTTAAGGAGCCGTCCCTTTTGGGGATTATAAGTATAGAGAGTAAACTCCTAAACCTTGGTGCCGTAATGGAACTAGTTCTTTGGCGCCCTTTGTAACAAGAGCTTGTACCTCTTGTTTGAGGAGCTGTAGGTGCTCTGATGAGATGGTGAGTGCGGGGTGGAATATTGGGAGGATTGCTGGTGAGCTCCAGACAATAACCATGTGGGATAATGTCTAGTACCCATTTATCTGAGGTTATCGACTGCCGAAAAATGTTAAAGTTTTTCCCTGACAGGTGTTAAATGATTGGGGGGGAAATGTTTGCAAGTCACTGCTTATTGAGGGAAGGGGCATTATGCATTGGCATGCTCTTACCCCAACCCTTGAAACTGTTTCCTCTGTACCCTCCTCTACAGAAACCTCTAGAGTTAGAGGGCTGTGTGTTTGACTTGTAGGATTAAGCATTAGGTTCTGAGGATGTACATTTGGACCCTCCTCTATAAAATGAGTGGCGAAAGGAGCCTCTGTTTGATGGGGACTGAAGCGCGTCCATGGCCATCGCCACATCTGGGTCCTTTTTCATTTTTTCTAGGCCCTCATCTACTTGAGGTCCAGATAGATGTTGCTTATTAAAAGGAGTATTTAAAATAGACAGCTGAACCGCAGGTTTAAATCCTGAAATTCTAAGCCAAGCATGTCGTATTAGGAGAATGCTGGTGTTAATTACCCATGCTGCAGTGTCAGCTGCAACTAAAGCACATCTAATGGAGGAATTTGATTTGAGTTTTCCTTCTTGTACTAATTCCTGTGCTTTCTTCTTGTGTTCTTCTGGGAGGTAATGAAGTAGGTCTTCCATATCATCCCAGTGTGCCTTGTCATACCTAGCTAGTAAGCCCTGCATGTTAGCAATACACCATTGGTTATCGGCTTGAGCAGCCACCCTTTTATCCGATGCATTGACTAATTTAGACTCTTTGTCTGGGGAAGGTGCCTCTGCAGAGGTCTGTTAGTTTACTCTCTTATGAGCATTAGAGACTACTAATGAGTCTAAAGGCAACTGTGCCTTAATAAAAATGGGAACAGATGGCGGGGTTTTTATTTTTTGTCAACCCTATATGTTAGAATGCGGGCACGAACAGGGTCCTTAAATATTTATTAAGCAGGTCTCATCATGCCCTTTAACATAGGAAGACTCTGACCTGTCTTATGTGTAGACCCTAGAGTCTCAAATAAAGAGTCTTCTTCCAAAGACTCTTTGTATAATGTAACCCCATGTTAGGCTGCTGCTTCTGAAATCATCTCTTGATAAGCTACATTATCATCTGGAGGTGATGGCTTCGCAGGGTATAAATCTGGATCATTATCTGTGGGTAGATCAAAATTATAGTCATCCCATGAATCTGTTGGTAAATGACTATTGTCATCGTCATCATCATACCCTAAATCAGGGGCTTTAGTACTCACAATACGCTGTCTCTGTGGAATGTCTTCGGATTCCAACTCGATCTCTAGCTCGGAGTCCGATTCTGGGAGAGAGAATGCTTCTTCTTTTTCTGACGCTTCAACCTCTTCATGTTCGGATTCTTCTCCGAAGATATCCAGACTATGTTGAATGCTCTGTCGCTGAATTTCTCTTCCTAGAGCACGCCGATCCCATAGGTTCTTTTTCGATCAGAAGGACGGACAAGCCTCACAATCTTCTTCCTTGAGCTCCGGTTAGAGTCACAAGTTACAAACTTTATGTAGGTTGATGCGAGGGTATTTGGAGTGGCATCGAGGAGAAACTTTAAACTGAGTCCATTCCATTGGCAGACGGCTGGACCTACGCAGCTAGGCCCGAAGGCCGCCCACAATGTTTTCAACTGAAGATGGAGAATTTCCCGATTGATTCGATACGTGGAGAATAGGGAAACACGTACAATAACAATACCGTTGAGGGTACAGTGGATTGCCCACTGAGAGGAACCTGAAGGAAGGTTGCAAACCGGAGCGCAGCAATACACGTCTGAACCAGAGGAAGCAAAGAAAACAATCTAACAATGGAGTCAATGCCCATGCGCACTATCACTGAAAGAAGGAGTCACCTTACCTTGTGAGTGGGAAAGACTTTTTCTAAGAAAAACATCCGGGCCCAACACTAGATGGCAGGAGTATGCAAAGCATGTGTATCTACAGGGCGTATGCCTTGAACATCTATTTACCAATTTTTTTAGGGTTGGTGGGCTTTTACAACACAATGACAATGTTTTTTGGTGTTATAGGAAAAAAAGGGTTACCCAAGGTTCAAACGCTACTGTTTTCTGGTGGGAAGGAATCAAAGATGCGAGGTTTGCACAGGCTAGTCTAGCCCAGAAATACAAAAAATATAACTAATATAATATTAGAAAAAGGTTTTACATATCTGTCTGAGGTGTACCATTGAGGCCTGTATCCTCAAAACAGTGGGTGATAGTCATAGTCAATTCTGAGGATCAGCTAAAGAGATTTTAAATGTATGTGTTTTATAATGTAACCAGAAGAAATCACAAGCTGGGGGAGGTAAGGCTATTTCTGTTTTTTTATTTCAACAGAGTTTTTCCTACCGAAATAGCCAAGGACACCCAGGTGTTTGCATTCATGTACACATGCATTATTTTCTGTGACTCAACAGGGGAAAAGAAGAAAATATGCTAGAAAAAAGGGATTAGTTCAAAATGTGACAGCTGAAGGAAGCAAGTATTGATAACAAATCAGCATGTTTGAAGCCAAGACTGCTAGACAAAGAAGAATACTGTTTGTGCTTTAAATGGATGACTATGTAACCCCTGCATATGTGAAATGTTTGGTACTTACATAATATATCACCCCCACCGGGGATTTGACTTGTAAAACCTCAATGAAAATATTTAACAAACAAATCAACATGTTTGAAATTAACCAGAATACACAAATGCTGTTTGAAGTTTGTGGGAAAACAGAATTGGCTGTATTGGGACTTAAAGGCAAATTGGCTGAGAGTAAAGGAACACTTTATGTTAATATTGCAGCATTCCATGCATTACAAACAATCTATTTTGTTAATTGTGTAATCACATTTTTAACACTTTGTCAAGCTGGTCAGACTGAACACAGTTGCAGCTCAAATTATACTGCAATCTCACTGTTAGAAGAAAAGTTTGTATGAAAGCGCCCTTCCCCTAAGGCATCTTGAATATTGTGAATTTGTGTTGGATTAGAGATGAAAGGGCCATCCACCCAACTCTTCGAGTGCTCACATTTAGCTCTTTTGCATGGATCTCTTAAAAGTGCACAGTACACACTGCCCTGACTTTTTGATTAAAATATTAGTAAGCATTAAAGCCCAGTATTAGCACAGCAATATTGTTTTAAGTAATTTTTGATTATTTACTTATGAGCAATACTGTTTTTCTATAGAACTAATTAATGAATCCAGAAGCACTCAGGTAGGCGACGTGAAGGGGGAAGAACAGGATGCAGAGATACTTCCAACACTTGATGAAAGAGGGTCTCTCAGAAGTTTAATAAACTTTTTGAATCCCTACTGGTGTCTGAGATTTAGGATACAGGGCTCTAAAGGGATCCTTCTTGGAACAGGAGGGATCTTTAGGCTGAAAAACTAGGTGCTTATTTGAGCTGAGATGCAGTTGTTGGAGGCCTGGTAAGTTTTTTTTGAAGAATCATAGAATGGCACATCCAACCAAGGCGCTGTTGATCACACAAGGCTCGACCACATCCATAATGGATAGGATAAGGCGCTAAATGGATTAAAAAAAAAACATGTCAACAATTCACTATCTTGGTCCTGAAGTTGCTACTATATTGGTAGTGAGTGAGAATAGGCAACTATGAAGCAACAGCTTTCCACCCTCCCATTTGTTTCTCTATTCTGATTTTAATGTATTGTCATATTTGAATCACTTTCAGTTCATGTTACTCTGTGTGCCTGAGTTTATGGTCCAAAAACCTCAGCATTTTGAATTTTCATTTAGCAATATTGCTTCAATCTGTGTCCAACTCACTAGCTCACCATGAGGACACAATCAAATTACTGTGGTTACACCTCTTAGATTGAGTTGGTGCAAAGATAAACTACAATTGTAGGAGGAGAAAGGTAAGTGTATTTGAAATTAGCTTTGAGAGAGAGCAATATTTGATGCACATTTACACGTTCCAGATTATGTCTAAATCTGAGGAAACATAGCACCTGTACCCGACGTAAGTCTTGACCATGTGGCACAGACTGATGGAGAGCGAGTAGGCAGGGCACGACTGAGGCATATCTGCTTGACTCAGCTTTGCCATCTTCCAAAGCTATAAAGCGTAATTTACTTGCTTACCAGATAAGTCTTAGAAAGAAACGTCCATAAATATAACCTGTCTTGTGTGAAGGCCAAATGTTTAAGGTATCACTGCAATAAATAGCTACATAATTGTTTAAGTGAAATCATCATCAGCTACATCAAAAACTGAATTTGAACAAGTGATGTGTCTTTAAGTAAAACTCTCAGTACAGACATCCTGCACCACAGCTGTTACTTAGATCTACAGATTATAGGAGGTGAAGTCACCTCTTTTACAGTGAGAAGGTGGTCATAAATGTTTCTGTCAATGGCCCCGAGTTTGTTACTTTCTGCTTGGCTACAGATGTGGTTTCAAGAGTATAACATATAATTTCCTAACTTTACTGGCTACTTTGTAAATATTTCTGATGGTTAAAATATAGCAAATTATACTCTAATCTGTAACTGTTTTGCATATAAAACTATAGATGAAATAGTCTTTCTCTAATCTCTGCTTTTGGTATTCTGTCTAGGAGAACTTCCAGTGCTATTGGGAGGTATAGGTACAGAGAAATAGGTCTTCTACCTACATATTTGTGCTCCAGTGTAGATTTTTTATTTAAGTGGATTTCAGATAACACTGTTGTTTTGGTTCAGGAAGACACACCTGTGGATCACTGTAGTGGAGTCATAGAATACCACTAATGCTCTATGCAACCTATTGTTATACTGTTAAGGTAGCTGAAAGCAGCATGTATGGACATGATAAATAGAAATTGTTTGGGCCATAGTATAAATTACCTTAGTTCAAACCATGGGAAAAACAGGCAGTGAAGGAGGGAATTGTAAGAATACCCACTTGATCAAGTGATAGGCAACTGTGGACAACTGGCCTTGTTATGACCCATAGGCTGCCAGCATGTACGTACTAGTTGAAAACAGGGAACACAAAACCAGGGTTACTCCCCAAACTATGACTCTCTTGTCAAAATAGGGTAAGCTGTGGACCTCTTTAAAACAAACCTAGCAAGCAAGTGGTATTTACTGATTTCTGGGAGTGCTGAAATCGATGGTGAAAAGTGGTGGCGACTAGTAAGGGATATGCCAGGCATATGCTCTCTTCAATGAGTCACCCTATGCATATCACAAAATAGATGCAATTGTCTATATATATATATAAAATCTAAAAATAAATCCCAACGTAGAAAGGCATTGTTATGGACATTAACCTTGCACTTTAAACCAGAAAATACATTAGGATGGTAGAGATGTTTATTTCATGATTTCTTTTTACAGCTGGCTGAAATATTAGTCCAATCATGATGTTGCCAGATATCCCAAAAGAGGAACAAATGACCGCTTTATAGGTATTTGTTTCCTAAACAAACTGAAAATATTCTCATTTTCAACTTTTAGGTCCAAAGTATTCTTTAGTGACAGATTAAAAAAAATGGCGAGTGCTGGGTATGTACAGCATATGGACAAAGGGACCGATATCGAGGGACTCTTACTAAGTCATGATGTTCAGGTACGTTGCAATGAAGCACTCCAGCAGGAATGAGAGGAATCGCAAAGTGAGCAGGTGGCGGTCCATAGACAATTTGGGTTCCAGCAGGCGGCGGTCCATAAATAACTGTCCCAGGAGCAATAGGTCTACCATTGTTGGGTGCTGCAGGAGGCGGTGGCCCATAAATCACAGTTCCTTGGGGGACTGGACCACCTTCAGGAAGGACAGTGTAAATGACTGAACCCTGCGGTGGTACAAAAGGAGACGTGGGCCGACCATTCACTTCAAGCTCTTCTTCACTAGCCATTCCGTCACCTCCATCTAAAAAGTAAAATACAGTTAAATAACACAAACTATACATCTTGCTTTAATTGAATTCTTCTGTAACACTGGAGTGACTATTATGTGGATACAACAAGGAACTGTACAATTACACTACTAAGCACTGACCATAAATTTGCAGAAATTAAATATTCGAAGGAAGATATTTTAAGACATTACTCGAGAACATGTCAACCTAAATTCTGATGTATATTCATTTACACGAGTATACAATTCATTGACACAGTATCATATTCAATCTAGAACCACAGATATTGTTAGTAGCCCAGCCAAATGAAAATATTTTTTAGAAATGAAAGAATACTTATACCAATCGATTTCTCCCCAAAACAGATGAATTTTAAGTCACCATTAGGGTGACTAGTGAGTGAGAAGAGAGTAGTGTTCATCATCCAGCACGCTCTGCACCCGCAGAGCTTGGCCTGTGCCTGAATGAACAAAGAGCACAAGGACGTCCTCCTGGTGACTGTGACCTAGAATCGAGCTCCCAAGGACCCTCCATGACGCTCCTGACGACGCTTGAAGCCTCACAACCAGGAACCCCTCCAACCGTGACCAGCTGAGGGTAAGATTTCCGACATCAAAAGACACCCCTGCGGCCCCTGTGCCCTCCTCTGGGGTACCTACCTAACCTACAGCTTCCCAACTTACCTCTCGAAGTGGTGGTCGCACCTGAAGAATCTCCGTCCCAGAGCCTGCAGCGTTTGTTCAACTTCCAGCTTTCCCATTGAAATACATTGGGCGCCCAAAGGCTTAAAAGCACCCTGCACCCAGCCGCCCGAGTGCCGCTGGGAGTGCAGCATCTGTCCTATCATACTTCCCCACTTGCCCTGTGTAAGTGACCAAGAGCTCAGCTCCCACAGCCGCGTGGCCTGCCTGCTAGCAGCCACCAACCAAAGACCACCTGCCCGCCATAGGTTAACATTGGGCCTACTCTCTCTGCACCTGGCTGCCCCTGTGCCGCTGAGGGGGTAACAACTGTACTTACCTGACCCTGGGAGACCCCCGAATCTACCCCCAGAACCTTAACTCTGCCAGCCGAATACTTACCCAAAGACCGATAACTTGATTTTCTTCATAGGGTAACATTGGCTGGGTTTCACTCAGAATTTCTTCGAAGTGTCGAGTTTTGCAACTTTGAAATATTCCTTAACCCCTTCAATGCTGATGACGAGCTCAGCTCGTCATCAGCGTTACCTACCGTGTGCTGATGACGAGCTGAGCTCGTCATGTAACGCGGTAATTCGAAAAATCCCGCATACCGCGGGAAAAACGGCCGCACGCATGCGGTTAATAATCATACAATCAACAAAAACGAAATTACTCACCTGTGACCAGGAAAGATCCTAGTGCTCGATCTTTGTGCCCAGCACTGACCCTCAAAAGTAAATACAACTGTGATTTACCAATAACACAATTTCCTCCCATTGGATAACATTGCCAGTTTTTGTCAGAAAAAGTGTAGATTTTCAAAACTTACAAATATTCCTTAAAAATCGCCTGTGTAACAAAAACGATTTATTTCGAATGTTTACAGGAAATGCACCAGTGTGTTTAACTTGTGTTGCAACAACTGTATCTATTGCATTCTAAAGTCTATTGCTATTTGAAAGTATTGAATTGCAACATCTCATTCTGAGAAAGTATTTATGATACCTACTTGTGGTTTTAAAATAAACAACTATATATTTTTATATACAAAACAGTTGGCCTAGAGTTCAGTTCTTGAGTGTGTGAGACCATTTGCTGACTGAGTGTGTACAACACATGCTTTACACTGTCCTCTGGTCCTGCCTTACTGCTCGACCAAGCTACCACTTTAGAGAGTAAGGTAATATCTAACTTTAACCTCTGCCAAACCTCTGGGGACTGTGGTCTCTGTGCACACTGTACCTTACTTTGGTGCAGTGTTTACAGAGCCACTTTCGAGATAGGTGACTCCTCCCTTGGACGATAGTGCGCATGGGCATCGACTCCATCCTTAGATTGTTTTTCGCCATGATGGGAAATGATGGAGTTAGTAGAAGAGAAAGAGATGTCCATGTGTGCATATCTAAATAAGATAGAACTGGAACAGATACAGGTCCCGGGGAGGTGGGTGGTCGTGGGTGAATCTGCAGCTCTACATGCCAAGAACAGATGCATACTGGTAAGTAGCATTTTCCGTTCGAGGCATATGAGCTGCAGATCACACACTATGCATAGACTGTACAGCAGTATCTCCCTTAGCGGTGGTCACCTGTATCGGTTACAGTAGTTTGAAAAAGAGTTTTAAGAACAGCTTGACCTACAGAAGCTTGTTGTTTAGCTTGCACGTCAACACAATAGTGTTGAGTGAAAGTGTGTGTTGTAGACCATGTTGCTGCCTTACAAATGTCTTCTAGGGGAATGTTCCCTAAGAAAGCCATAGAGGCCCCTAGTTTGCGTGTGGAATGTGCTCTAGGAGGAATTGTTAATGTGAGTTTAGCCTTTTGGTAGAATATTTGGATACATTTAACGATCCACCTTGCAATCCCAGCTTTGGAGATGAGATTACCTTTGTGAGATGGTGAGAAAGCTACAAACAATTGTTTTGTTTTGCGAAAGGATTTAGTCCTATCAATGTAATAAAGCAGGTCTCTTTTGATGTCTAGGGTGTGAAGAGCTCTCTCTGCTACGGAGTCTGGGTTTTGGAAAAACACCGGTAGGTCCACTGATTGATTAAGGTGAAAAGCAGAGATGACTTTAGGAAGGAGTTTTGGATTTGTCCTGAGAACTACCTTGTTACGATGTATTTGTAAGAAGGGCTCTTGTATGGTTGAAGCCTGGGTCTCACTTACCCTTCTGAGAGAGGTAATTGCAATAAGGAAAGCTATTTTCCATGTAAGGAACTGAAGTTCACATTTATGCAGAGGTTCAAATGGGGGTCCCATGAGCCTAGTAAGTACAATGTTGAGATTCCATACTGGAGAGGGTGGCAATCTAGGAGGAATGATTCTTTTAAGGCCCTCCATAAAGGCTTTAATTGCTGGTACCCTAAACAGTGACAAATGTTGTCTGTTTTGTAAGTAAGCCGCAAGTGCTGCTAAATGCAGACGTATGGATGAGTATGCTAAATTACATCTTAGAAAATGATGTTCTGGATGGAGGCATTCAGTGGATTGATATGAGTGTTATTGCAGTAAATGGCAAATCTCTTCCATTTTGCTGCATAGCAAGCTCTGGTGATCGGTCGCCTGGCTTCTTTAATGATATTCATACAGTCTGGTGGAAGGTTAAGGAAACCGAACTCTTCAGGAGCCAGATCGCCAGGTTCAGTTGTGTTGAATCGGGGTGTCTTATCTCTCCATGTTTCTGCGTTAGTAGTGCTGGGGAGAGGTGTAGTGTTTGGTGTGGGTCTACTGAGAGTTCCAACAGCGTTGTGAACCACGGTTGGCGTGCCCCTTGTGGGAGCCACTAGGATTATTTTTAGAGACTGTTGCCGGAGCTTACGTACCACTAGTGGAATCAGTGGGAGTGGCGGAAAAGCGTATGCAAATCTGCCTGACCAGTTCATCCATATTGCATTGCCCTTGGACAGCGGGTGTGGAAACCTGGCGGCGAAGGTTGGGCATTTTGCGTTTTCGTGTGTGGCAAACAGGTCTATGTCTGGTTGTCCTCACATTTGGAAAAATGGTAGAAGAACTTGTGGATGTAGCTCCCATTCGTGACTCTGTTGTGTTTGTCGACTTAACAGATCCGCAATCAGATTGTGAACTCCTGGAAGGTGTTCTGCAAGCAGGTATATGTTTTGAGGAATGGCCCACCTCCAAATATTCTGTGCGAACTGTGACAGCTGCAGAGAATGTGTGCCTCCCTGTTTTTGTATGTAATACATGGCTGTCATGTTGTCCGTCCGGATCAGGACAGCTTTGTTTTGCACATGAAGTTGAAATGATTTTAGAGCTCGGAATATTGCTAGGTGTTCCAGATGATTGATATGGAGCACTTTTTGTAGAGTCGTCCATTTCCCTTGAGTTGTGCGATTGAGGAGATGTGCTCCCCATCATGTGAGTGATGCGTCTGTGGTTAGCATTATTTGTGGAACAGGCTCGAGAAACGGCCGCCCTTTGGATACGTTTTGTGTGTTCCTCCACTGCAGAGAGAGATGTGTGTGGCTGTCTACCAACACCAGATCTGAAAGTTGTCCTTGAGCTTGGTTCAACTGATGTGCCAGACATTCCTGTACGGGACGCATCTGAAGTCTTGCATAAGGTACAATGAATATGCAAGATGCCTTCAAGCCTATGAGTTGCATGAACACTCTGGCTGGAAGAGTGTTGTATTTGAATTTTGCTGACGAGAGCTTGTTTACTGGCTATCATGGATGGACTAGAGCCGTGGAAGTATTTATTGTGGCTCCTAGGTATTGATGTACATGAGAGGGTTGGAGGTGCGACTTGATATAGTTGATTGTGAACCCCAAGCTGTGCAGTGTCTGGATGGTTTGTTGAGTGTGTTGAACACACTGGTTCATTGACTTGGCTTTTATGAGCCAGTCGTCCAGATATGGGAAGACATGGATTTGTTGTCTCCTTAAGTGTGCTGCTACCACTGCTAGGCATTTGGTAAATACTCTGGCGCGGTGGTGACTCCGAATTTAAGGACTTTAAACTAATAGTATTGTCCGGCCACTACGAACCGTAGAAACTTACTGTGAACAGGATGTATGGTAATGGGGAAGTAGGCGTCCTTGAGATCTAGTGTGGCAAGGAAGTTGTTTTGTTGGAGTAGAGGAAGCACTTGTTGGAGGGTGATCATGTGAAAATGATCTGAATGTATATACAGATTGAGGGGTCAGAGGTCTAGTGTTGGCCTTAGGGATCCTTCTTTTTTGGGGATTAAGAAATACAGGGTGTAAACCTCTGTTCCCTGATGTTGTAAGGGGACTGGTTCTACGGCATGCTTTTGAAGTAGTGATAGAACTTCTTGTTTTAAAAGTGCAAGATGTTCATTGGACGCTGCTTGGGTGTTATGTTTGGGGGAGTAGCTGTAAATTCCAGGCAGTAACCATATTGGATAATCTGTCTTAACAACTTGTCTGTTGTGATGGATTCCCAAACAGGTAGGAACTGTGATAACCTTCCCCCCAAACAGAGTGGAATGGTCTGGGGGGACTGGAGGGAAGTCACTGTTTGGCTGCAGGGGAGGTGCGAAGTGTTGTTATTACCTCGGCCTCTCCCTCTGTTGTTATTTTCTCTATATCCTCTTATAAAATATCCTCTATTGGGGGATGTTTGGGTAGTGTTTTTAAACGAAGATGAGTTATCTGTGCTGATGTTTTTGGAGGCTCTTCTGTAAATGGAGTGACGAAAGGAACCACGTGAGTGTGGAGACTGCAGTGCTCCCATGGACTTTGCAGTCTCTGTGTCTTTTTTCATTTTTTCGAGCGCAGTGTCCACATCCGGTCCAAAAAGTTGTTCTTGATCGGATGGTTGATTGGACCTCTTGCTTAAAGCCTGAAATAGGTAGCCAGGAATGTCGTCTGAGCAGTACACTGGTATTAATGGACCTAGAAGCAGTATCTGATGCATTAAGAGCGCATTTAATTGAGGCATTTGTTATTAATTTACCTTCCTGAATTAGGTCATTTGCTTGAGTTTTGTATTGATCTGGCAAATGTTGTAATAGGGTCTCTAATTGGTCGTAGTGGGCCCTATCATATCTAGCCAGCAGTGCTTGAGTGTCGGCTATGCGCCAATGATTGGCTGCCTGTGCAGCTACTCTCTTACCAGATGCATCTAGAAATCTGGATTCTTTATTGGGGGTGGTGCATCTAATGAGGTTTGTAAATTGGCGCACTTTCCAGCGTTGGAAACTACTAGTGAATCTAAGGGCAGCTGTCCTTTGATATAGGCAGGGTCTCCGGGGGCAGGTCTATATTTTTTATCAATTCTGGGATTAAGAATCCTGGCCCGTACAGGATCTTTGAATATGTCTGAGGCACGTTTAATTACTCCTTTGATCATTGGTAAAATTTGTACAGTTTTTTGGGACTGTTCAAATGTATCTAGAAAAAAATCTTCCTCTGGTGTGTTTGAGTGCATGGTCACCCCATGAAAAACAGCAGCTCTATTGTTGCCCAAAAACAATATTATCGTCAGGGGGAGATGGTTTTGTTGGGTATGGTTGAGGGCTTGGGAGGTCTATTGGATCTATTGGGTCATTGTAATCCTTGTCAGTAGGGTTTCCCTCCCCCCAGTCAAATCAGCATCATCTTGTGGTGGTGTATGTAGTGGAGAAGATACAGGCTGAGGTGGAGTAAAATAACTAGGTAGAGGAAGAGGATTAGAAGGAAGGACAAGAGAAGAAGGATGCATAGGTGAAGTGGAACAGTTCTTCTTGACAGGCACTGAAGTTTTGGATGGTACAGCTGTGACATGTCCTGTTTTGGGATTAATATAGATGATCTTTTGTTTGGGATCTACAGGATCTGGATGAAAAAGTTCCTCTTCCTCAATAACCGCTTTCGGCGCCGTTTTTTTTCAGTTCCGTGCCGGGTTGAGTTTTGCGTTCTTTGGCCTTAGGAGGCGTGATAGAATCCTTTGGCTTGTTCTTTGGTTCCGAAGGCTTGGGTTTCGGAGTCAAGGCGTGATCTTTAGGCTTAGAAGTGTTCGAGGCCGGTTTGTCTTTTGGTGCCGAAGGAATTGGAACTGACTTCGGAGCGGAGTGCTCTTTTGGCTTCGGTGCCGAAGGCGCCGGTGGGACTATTACATGCGGTTTGCTCGGTTCCGAGCTACCAGAAGTCTTGTATTTCTTCTTCGGAGCCGGGCGTGGAGGCGGGGCTTCTGAAATGTGCTTTCGGTCGTGACTGGGACCCAGAAGCGAAGTCTTGACCGGTGCCTTCTGTTTTGTTGGTGGGGTTGGGGTAGGGGCAGTAGTACTCACTGACCTAGAGTGATGGGGTCATCACTGCCTCTGAAATGATTTCCAGCTCTTCGGAATCTTCTTCTGGGACATCTGGGCCTTCGTTGAAGATGTCTACCGGTTCTGGAGCTGATCTCTGCGCCATGATGTGTCGTCGAGCCCGAGATATCAATTTGTTCAGGTAAGTAAAAATGTACCACAAATGCGTTTTTACGTGGTAATGCTTTCCTATTGAGAAAGAAACATGTACTGCATACAGGTACTTGCAATCGTATTTCGGGGGTCCCCTTTAGGACTTAAGCTGCTAAGGTCCAAAGAACGACCAGCAGTTCATCTTAATCTGCCCTGGAGTGTCCTAGAAAAAGGCTGCAAAGGGTGTAGGGAGTTGGCTCTTTATATAGTATACCAAAACGAGCTATGCTAAGAGCCCAGATATCCCTTATGAGTAGACAGGGACTTGCTCTAGCAATCCCTAGGTGCACAATCTAGGGGAGTGTGGTTGAGCAGCTTTAGGCCTATCAGAGAGGAGTGTTACACATTTTTTTGCACCCCGTCAAATAATGCACACACTCAAAAAGGAGATCCACATCAATTTAGAAAAATAACAGGTACACACATATATATATATATATATATATATATATATATATATATATATATATATATATATATATACATATATACACATACACACATATATATATACATACATATATATATATATATATATATATATATATATATATATATTACCTACTGGCGGTCGCCAGTAGGTAGTTATAGTTAGGACCTAGTTTCCATAGGAAATCCGCAACATTCTATTGGGAATAACTTTGGCGCCGGTTGATGAATCTTCGCGAATTTCTCAAAGAAGATGGCCCGCTCTGCTCTGCTCCGCTCCTTCCATGAAAGTTTTGGGGGGATTTGTCAAGTGGGGGCTGAGAAAAAAGGGGGGGTCCCAAAACGTGTTTCCTCATGTTCTTTTACATAGGACGATTAGACACGGCTACAGCCCGAACTGCTGAACGGAATTACAAGAAATTTGGCAAAATGGTAGAGTATGATTCGCAGATCACGCTTTTGCTTAAATGGTGTAAATCCCTGCAGTAGTTCTTGAGAAAATCAAAAGAAAAAATATATATATATCTAGAAGCGCACACCCGTGCGCACACCGTGCGCGTACCAGGTGTGTGCGAGCGGAATTTTGATTTGCTGTTAGACGTCTGTCAACATTCCAATCGGTGGAAACCAGGAAGTGTTGGCCGCCATTTTGTCACTTCGAGGCAGAAGAGAGCCAGAAACAAAAGTGGAGAACGTGAAAAAGGGGCAGGGTAGAGACTCCCTGACCCCCTAGGCCTTCTCAGTGGGTCCCTGAAGGACCCCGAAGGCCCCAAAAAATAACAAAACAAAAAAAAAACTGCGAGGTGCGCACACGGTGCACGCACCCCCGAGGCAGAAGAAAGTCAAAAACAAAAGTGGAGAACGTGAAAAGGGGGCAAGGTAGAGACTCCCTGACCCCCTAGGCCTTCTCAGGGGGTCCCTGAAGGACCCCGAAGGGCAAAAAAAACATTTGAAAAAATAAATAAATCGCGAGCTGCGCGCACATTGCACGCACCCGTACGCGATGTCATTTGAGATGTCATCAGTGATGTCACTGACCAGGTCATGAATGATTTAATATGTGACATGATCAGCAGTGGATTGCGGGCGCGCGAGTTATAGTGAGTACAACTAACTATAACGGGGGAATTTCAATGGTTTTGTATGAGTAAAATGTCCAGCTAACTATAACTGGTGTGAAACCTTTGGTTTTTTTCAGTGAATTTCTAAGGTTTTTTAAATGCTAATTCCTATATATATATATATATATATATATATATATATATATATATATATATATATATATATATATATATATATATATAGATATATAGATATATATATATATATATATATATAGATATATATATATTTATTTATTTTAACCCAAAAATGTTGTAATCGGGCAAGTCGTTTTTTGTTAATAGACTTTTTACAATTTTAGCAATGTTAATCAACAGTTCGCTTTTACGCGTAATGCTTTGCTTTCCTATGGGAGAAGGAAAATGCTACTTACCAGTATGCATCTGTTCTTGGCATGTAGGGCTGCTGACATTCATATCTTAGCATAGATCGCCGCCTAGTGTTGGGTCCGGATGTTTGCACCTTGTGGTCCTGGAAGAGTCTTCGAAGTATCACGAGATAGGTGACTCCTCCTCTGGACTACAGTGCGCATGGGCATCTTCTCCATCCTCAGATTGTTTTTCGCCATTGTGGCAAAGATGGAGTACAGAAAAGTAAGAGATGACCATGTAAGTGTATGTTAAGAAGGTAACCCTGCAGCTGTGACAGGCACCGGGGAGGAGGGTGGGCGATATGAATGTCAGCAGCCCTACATGCCAAGAACAGAGGCATACTGGTAAGTAGCATTTTCCGTTCGAAGTATGTGGGCTGCTGAATTCATATCTTAGCATAACCTGCATAGCAGTATCTCCTCTAGCGGTGGTCGCCTGTACCAGCTGCAGTGGTTTGAAAAAGAGTTTTAAGAACAGCCTGGCCTACTGCAGTTGTTGCTTAGCTTGCACATCAACACAGTAGTGTTTAGTGAAGGTGTGTATGGTAGACCATGTAGCTGCTCTACATATGTCTTCTAAGGGAATATTTCCTAGGAAAGCCATGGATGCCCCCATTTTGCACGTTGAGTGGGCTTTTGGGGGAACAGTTAAAGTGCGCTTTGCTTTTTGATAGCATATTTGAATACATTTAACTATCCATCTGGCTATTCCTGTCTTAGAAATGGGATTACCCTTATGTTATGGAGAAAAAGCAACAAAAAGTTGCTTTGTTTTTCTGAATGATTTAGTTCTGTCCACGTAATAGAGCAGAGCTCTTTTGACATCTAGTGTGCGTAGGGCTCTTTCAGCTACCGACTGCGGGTTTTGAAAGAAAACTGGCAATTCTATGGACTGATTGATGTGGAAAGTGGATATAACTTTTGGCATGAATTTAGGGTTAGTACGAAGCACTATTTTGGTGTATTTGCATGAAGGGTTCCTGAATGGTTAGTGCCTGTAGCTCACTCACTCGTCTGAGGGAGGTAATGGCAATAAAAAATGCCACTTTCCATGTTAAGAATTGTAGTTCACATGAGTGGAGTGGTTCGAAAGGTGGCCCCATGAGTCTGGTTAGTACTACGTTCAAGTTCCAGACTGGTGAAGGTGGATGCTTTGGAGGGATAATTCTTTTAAGTCCTTCCATAAAAGCTTTGATAGGTGGTATTCTGAACAGGCCCACATGGCGTCGGAAAGGCCCAACGGCCCGCGTCGACGACCGGATCGAGATGGAAAGTATTATCGAGTCAAGGTGTACCGAACGAGATCAATATCGTCGAGGTAGAAGGCCTTTTGGCCTTAGAAAGTTGAAAAGTTTCGGTTCCGAAGTTGGAGTTGAGGAGTAGCTTCCGAACCTAAAGGCGAAAAAACCAATCTGAGGATGGAGAAGATGCCCATCCGCACTGTAGTCCAGGGGAGGAGTCACCTATCTTGTGATACTTCGAAGACTCTTCCAGGACAACAAGGTGCAAACATCCGGACCCAACACTAGGCCGCGATCTATGCTGAGATATGAATTCAGCAGCCCACATGCCTCGAACAGAACATTTACTGCATACATATACGTGCAATGAGTTTCCATGGAACCCCTTTTGTCGTGAGATGGTAGGGGGACAAGTACCAAAGTTCCACCAGCAAATTGGTCTTATCTGCCCTGGTGAGCCTGGGTACAGAGGTGATGGATGGGTTAGTAGCCTTGAGCGCTACATGGTAGAAAGGAAAGGGGGCCACCTGGAAATAGGTTGGCTGCAAAGGGGGACTTGGCGACCAGTCCGGGAGCTCCCAACAATGGGTGAGGGGGTCTGGAGGAGGGGGGGAGGTAAGGAGAGGGATTTCAAGTCGAGAGGGTCCTGGGAGCACGAGAAAACAGTTGGTTTCCTTGGGCCCAGGCAAGGAAGCTTGGGTGCAGGTGTTTGTAGTTGGCTTGCTCTCTTGCGTCAAGGCACTCACAGTTGTTAGATAGGACCAGCAAGAGGGACAAAAACAGGATAGATGGGCCACTCCCGGTGCTGGCCTCTGTAGTCCTGATGTCAGTCACCAGCTGGTCGCCGGTGATGTCATTGGAGTCTGTACTGGACTTTCAATAAGCTTTTGTAGCTGCAAGGGTACAGTACCCCGGGTATTGGTTTCTGTGTTCACTTTACGTAGCCAGCCCTAGGGGTGTGACAAGCCTGGAGGTGCAACACGCCACCTTTCATACCTAATTTCCTGCTTGTCCTGGTACCAAATGGGGCTCAGGCAGGGGATTGCAACCTCCAGGTATGGGAAAGCCGGGCTTGCATATCAAAGGCGGTGTGCTCTTTGAAGCTCCCTGCCTAGACATGGTAATTTACTAACTATCCTGGTTGGAGGAGGTGTAAACACCTCCTGCTAGAGTAGGCATTGTTTCTGACTTCTGAGAGCAGGTCTCTCACCTCCTACAGGGTTAGAAACTAGTCAATGGTGGCAGGCTGCACAGGACGAGTCAAGCAAGAACACTAGAGGACTAGTGGGGTTCAGGGGGTAACTCTAAGTTACCCTCTGGGTGCATGTATTCATAAATCCATCACTGGAATTAGTGTGGGTTTATTAATACAAGGTGTTTTATACCGAACATCATATGTTTCAGTGAATCCATTTTGTAGCTCGTTTTGACCAGTACCCAGTAGATACCTTAAGATGGCTTCCCTGTTCACTTGCAATATCTAATAATAGAACTGGACATCACATGGGCATATCTGCTCATGCAGATATGTGCTCACATAAAATATAATCCCTCCATCCTTAGGGCTCAAAGGTCTGCTGTAGTGGTGACTTACTTATAGTAAATGCATTTACTTTGGCATGGCACACAGGAGTGTGCCATGTCATTTTTCACTCATGGTTTGCACCATGTCATGCTGCAGCCTGCAATGGTAGTCTGTGTGGAATTTGTGTGCGGGTCCCGTAAGGGGGGAAAAGATATGCTGCAGCCCTAAGGGGCCCTCTTCAGTACCCAGGTCCTGGGTATCAGGGGTACCCTTTGCTAGGTACTTACTTGGGTGCTACGGTAATTTGCCAATTGTTACAATTGAGCATCTTGTTTTAAGGAAAAAGTACTGTCAACGAGGTCTGGTTGGCAGGCCAGTGCATGGTCTGAGTCGAAAAACAGCATCTAGTATTGGGGAAAAAGTGTGAAAAACAGGGTTTTTTGTTGCAGTAACCCCCCCCACTTTCTACTAGACTACTGATGCACTTTTGACTTGATGTGCCCTTGGTCCCTGCCAATCAGGTTCCCAGGGCCTGTGTCCTTTCCCCAAAACTAACCAAAAGACCAACTGGCATCTCTCGCCACAGGTCGTCCCTGGTAAATGGTACCACAGGTGCCCAGGGCACTGTGACCAGAGAAGACCCCTAAGGGCTGCAGCACTTATTGTGCCACTCTTAGAGGCCCTGTTCCACTACACTCACACACTGCCTTTGCAGACTGCGTGTTTTGGTGCAGAATAAAGTGAAGAGTGGACATGGCACACATCCCTGTGTGCCATGCCTACAACCCACTGCCCTGGCATGGGTCAGTCACCTCTCTAGCTGGGTGCACTATACCAGCGGTGAGGGTACAGGTGCATGAGTCCTGCACCCTACAGTGTCTAAGTCCATTCATAGACATTCTAAGTGCAGTGCTGCCATTAAGAGTATATGGTGCTGGGAGTTGGTCATTACGAACTCCTAAGCAAGTTTGGTATCAAACTTCTCAGCACATTAAACCCACACTGATGCCAGTGTGTGCGTCTTAGAGATGTACCTTGAAAAGTAACCTAACACTAGTGTCCAGACTGAGTGGCTGCTTTCAGCTGCCACCGCCAGGCATGTTTCTGGACCCTTGTGTTGAGGGCCTGCTGCTCTCGGGGGCCTGAAACAATGCACATCCTAGGCCGAGGTGCCAAGCCTTCTCCCCCAGGATGGGGAGGGTCCATGAAGGGGAAGCTTCAAGGGCTTGCTGCCTTTGTGAGCTTCCCCAGGCCACTTGCTGCTTTCAGCAACTGGTCCCCACTCGTTCTGACCCCCACTTTGGGAGGGAAAACCGGCAGGAAAAACAAGTGAGGAAGAGAGGTGTGCCCACTTCTGCCAACTCCACCCCTAAGGTGGGGGAGGTGAGGTGAGGTGAAGCGCAACTCTCAGCCCCCGCCATCTTGCATATGGGGGTACTCAGCCAACCAGGGAAAGGCTTATGCCCCCCTCCCACTGGAGGGTGGCATAATAGGGCGTGTACCCAACCCAGGGAAGAGACCCATTGGTCCCAACGTTTTACGTACGTGTATCGCCCCTACATCTAGAATTTAGGGGCACCCCTGAACGCTGCTTCCTCAGGCCAGAAGATACTCCATGAAAAGAAGAAGGACCGAAAAGCTGTGCCGAACCTAACAAGAGAAAGACACCTACTGACTTGGCCGCAACCCTACTGGCCTGTCTCCCCCTCGAACCTGCTCCTGGGAAATCCCGGTGTGTCCTGCAGCCAGCAACCTCAAGGACCTGTCTGCCTTCAACTACAAAGACTGTGTCTCCCGTGAACACTGGATGTGTTCATCACCAACCTCTGGCTCCGGCCGGACACAGCAAATCCGCGCCACTCTGCACCCGTCATCTACGGCTCCAGTGGGCAAACACCACAAGGAGGTCCCCTCGGCGATCCTGACCAGAGATCCGGCGGCCCCTCCAGCTGAAGCTTACAGCCTAAATCCGGAAGGTCCCCTAACTGCGACCAGGAGCTGGTAGGAAGATCTGACCCTAAAAGGCACTTCTATCCCCCATTGGATAACATTGGGCCTCAGCACTCTGCCTCTGGCAGCCCTAGTGCAGTTGAGGGTGTAACGAGAGTGCATCCCTGACCCTGGGGGACGCCAGAGTCTACCCCCAGAACCTCAACTCCCACCACTGAATACTTATCCTAAAACCGATAACACTATTTTCCTCTACAGGATAACGTTGACTGTTTTTCTTGGAAATGTTTCTAAGTGTGGAGTTTGAAAACCTATAGAAATTCTTTAAAATTGTACTATTTAACGAAAACGCTTTTACTTACCTGTTTACAGGAAATGTCCCAGTGTAGTATCCAGGTATACTACACGGAGTAAGAAAAGTAACCAAAAAAATAATACCTGGTATTTTACTGAAAAGCCAATTCAACTCTATGTACTATATTTACAAAGCATTGCATTACTCTGCAACAATACTGTAAGTCAAAACAAAGTGCATATACCATAACAATCCATACCGTATTTCAACGTTATATTTTCTGCAAAGTACTTATCACTTACCTGTGCCAGGCTTGCTTGGTTCTAGGAAATAAAATAACTAAAAGAATATTTTTATACAAAAACAAGTGGTCTGAAGTTCAGTCTTTGGGTGTGTGAATTAACCCCTTCCATGCGTCGGACGGCCGGCGGCCGTCCGACGTCACTGTGTGCGGAGGACGGCCGGGGGCCGTCCGAACCACGCCCATGCCATAAATCACCCGCACCGCGGCGGAATTTTCGCCGCGGCCAAGGGGTTAATTTGCTGACTGAGTGTGTACAAAACATGCTTAACACTGTGCTCTGATAAAGCCTTACTGCTGAACCACACTACCAGAAATAGAGAGTGAGGTGCTATCTACTTTACCTCTGCCTACATTTTGGGTTCCGCTGGACTCTGTGCACACTATACCTCACTTTGGTATAGTATATACAGAACCAGCTTCCTAAAAAAGTGAGAGTACAACTGCAACAAAAACCCAGTTTCCTACAGAGGGGACTTGGCTACAAGCACAGGAGCTTCCAGTTTGTGAGGGTCCTGGGAGCAAGGGGGCACAGTCAGTTGTCTTGGACGCCGGACGGGGAGCTCAGGTGCAGAGGGTTTTGGTCAGCTCATCCCGTGCATCAAAGGCACTCGCGGTTCTGGGTTGGACCTGCAAATGGGGGGCAAAACAGGACAGATGGGCCACTCTTGGTGCTGGCATTCCACGTCGACTGGTCGGTCTTTACGGCGTTGGAGTCGAAATTGGACTTCAAACAAGATTTGGTTGCTGCAAGGGGTCCAGGACCCCAGGTATTGGTGCATGGCAGCTCCTGGGGGTCCTGGTGTCTTCACACTTGGTGGGGAGACGCAGCTGACCTCTAGGGCCATATTGACCTCCCCCTAGGCAGCTGCTTCTTTGGTGGACCCTGTTGTCAGCAGAACAGTGAACTGGACATTGCGGTCAGTGCATGCAGGTTGCAAGGAAGTGGCTCCTCCACTTCAAGGGATATGCTGACTGCTTAGCAAAGTTCTGGTGGCCTTCAAAGACTTTTACAGGATGCACAGCTGCAGGACGAGTTGGGTTGTCGCGATTCTCGAGGCAGGCAAGGTTTGGCGCCAAAGTCCACCGGTAGTCTGCAGTTTTCGCTACTTCGGCTCTTCTTGGAACTTCTTCTTTAGTCAGGCGAATCTAAGTTCCTGGTGTAATGGGGCCACCTAAATACTATATTTAGGGAGGTTAAGGGGAGTAAAGGGTAGTAGCCAATGGGTTACTTACCCTTGGGGTCACTACGCACCCTATATGGCCACTTCCTGTGGGAAGTGGACATAATCCATTCCCAGAGTTCCTAATTTCAGCAACATTAAGATGGTGGAATGCTTCTTTCATAGTGCACATCCAGGCAGCCCACCTTAGGTGTGCGAGTAGCGAGGTGGTGGAACCACCCTACTTGCAAATCTAATTTCCCATCTGTCTAGGCGCCAGATGGTCTTCAGGGTGGGGTCTCCCAGTTCCGGGGGAAGCCAGGGGTCAAGTATCAAAGGTGGCAGAAGCTTTGAAGCCTCTGGCCTTGGAATGCATATTCACTAGCCATCCTGCTGGAGGAGGTGTATGCAGAGCAGGAATTGTTTCTGACATCTGATAGTGCAGGCTCTCACCTGGGGAACATAAACTCATGGACAATACCAGTCAGCCAGCACATTAAGACGCTGGCACGGAGCACCTCTAAGGTGGCCGCTGGGTACATATCTTAAGTATGGGTTTATTATGACAAGGTGTTTGATACCAAACACCCTAGGTTTTAGTGAAGCCATCATGTAGCTGGGGAACTCGTAATGACCAGTGTCCAATATATATATATATACATATATATATATATATACTTAAGATTGATTCCCTGTTCACTTGTACTATCTAGCAATTGAACTAGACAGTACAGGGGCATATCCGTGCAGTGTCCTCATGTGTAATATAATGCACCTTGACTTAGGGATTTAAGGCCTTCTGTAGGGGTGACTTGCATATATTGCATGCACTGTCTGTGGGTGTGCCATGTGATGTTTTCACATTTGTCTGCAATATTTCACGCAGCTTGTCATGGCAGTCTGCATGAGTTTGGTGGCTGGTCCCTTAGGTTGGCATGTTGCAGCCCTTAGGGACATTCTTTAGTACCCATGCCCTAGGTACCAGGTGTACCATTTACTAGGGACTTAGACATGCTAAAGGTCTTGTCAATTGGGGAACAATTGAGCAGTTACCTTGTTTTACGTAAAGAGCACTGGCATCCTGGTTAGCAGGAACCCAGTGCATGTCAGTCAAAGTTGCATCAAATACCAGGCAAAATATGGGGGCGACCATGTCAAAAAGGGGTATTTTCCTACAGCTCCTAACATATTAAGTAAAGTATTCAATTTAACGCAACCACAGGAACACCCAAGCTCGTTTAGTGATTGCAGTCACCCGTGCCAGTAGAAATACTCAATAATTATGCATTCGTTTCTGTTTATTAGGAGTTGAGCAAAGAAAATATTTTGCTCTACTTGTTAGTACTGTGTGCTATGTAGTGTCCTGAAGAATGGACTATCTATTACACATTATAGTGTGTTGCTTCACACTTCATGCAAAAAGAACAATTGATGGACAGAGCGCAGAACAATGTCATACATTCACCCCAGTACAGAGATCTGGGCCTAAATCCATTGTTTCTTTGCTTCCCATGCCAGGCCAGGTCTTCCTTGGACTGGAAACAAGCATCCTAGGAACGGTTTCAGGGTTTCACACCTCATCAGCCAAGCTGGCTTGACACCTGGAGCACACTTTATGGCATTCCGAGTTGATTGACTATTACAATGTTTAAAGCTTTGCTGCATGCTAGGATGCCTCCATGGAATATGGACGATTGCTCTAGTGTGATTTATAGTTTCAGAACCTTTAAGTACTCATTCTTTGGTGGGTGAGCTCGAAGTTTAGTCACAGCAGTGTACAAGTCCGTGCTGTGTAGTGAATATGATTCAGAAAAGGGGGTGGTGATGAACAGAGTGCCTGAATTAAGCAGACCACTCTTACCCAGTCCAAAGATCAGGGCTTGATCCATCACCGTTTTTTAGCTCACTGCACCATCCCAGCTCAGAACTTGGCTATATGCAAATTAGTCTGTTCCTGTCCCAGTGCATGATGGGAACAGGGCAAGCCAAACTACCAAGCCAATTCTTATACTGGGAAGGAAACAAGCTTCCGGGGACCGGTTTCTGCCATTTCAGGCGTCGTCGGCCCGGCTTGCTTGAATCCTGATGGTGCAATGAGCAAGGGACTCACATCTGAGTATACCCTTCCACGCTTATGGTGGACAAAATGATTCAGAAAAGGGGGTGGTGAATATGTTCTTGTTTCTTTATACAGAAAGTGATGTTTTCTCTTGATTAGAGTTAAGTGAAAATATGACCAATACCTGGTCTGTGTTTTTATGGCATGTTCCCTTCCAGGAGCAGAGTCATTTGCATTAGGAATTAAGGTGTTTGGTTTTGACTGAGTGTTAAGACTGAACAAAAAGAGGAGGGAGATGTGTCATATGTTGCTGTGTTTGATAAGGAGGGACAGGTTACATTAGGTGTTTCTTGCGTGGAGTGTTTCTAGAGGTAATGATGCATGAACTGGTAGTAATTGCATTTACTAGTTTGGAGAATTTGTTCTATCATAATCAATAAAAAGCGGAATACAAGGATTGGAGAAGCGCTAATCTTGGTGTCATTAGCATGATAGAAAAGTATGCTGCTATGTGTTTAGTGCTAATAATCTGTTACTATACCAGAATTATTTAATTTTATCACTGTGGAGGCTTAACCAGTATGTGTCTGCTCTTTGTTTAATAATCGAAAAGTGATTTTTGACACCGTCTCAGGCTCGGACTTAGTATAGAATATAAAGCCTGTCAGTAGTATGGGCTCATAATCCTTTCAATGCACTGCATAGTTGTGTAGGTGCTATTTCAACAGGGGCACAATCAGGAGTGAGTAATCTAAACTTAGTTTCATGTGCAAAGTATCCTTTGGTTGGCGAAGAATGCTTCGCCAACATGTTCAACAGTAGGTGAGACCCAAACAACTAGTGATTGGGTTGGTAACCTCTGTAATGTTTTGAGAACATTAAATGTTTCTTATAACAATGTCAGACAACTTGGCAGGTGTTTCTGAAGTGGTTTTATGGGACTGCAGTGTATGCCTTTGGTATGGTTCAGCCTGTGATGACTGACCTTATGTTCTTGATTCTTTCTTTACCCCAGGGTCATCCCAGACTCATATGTCTTTCTATGTTCTTAACGGCAAGTGTTATCAATTCATTTGCCCATCCCTTTTTGGTACTCCTAATATAATCCAGTGCACCATAAAAGAAACATTTTGAATTATTTGTCCACAAGCCAATATAGGGCGAAGGCCCCCCAAACTATACTTTCTGGCGTACACTATTCCCGATTGCTTTCCTTTCCTTTCTTTTCATTGTGCACCACCCATTCTACTCCAATTGCCTACATATACCCAGACAGACAAGTTTCTTAACTTCGGGTAACACTTTTTCTGGTGGAGACTAGCTAACTTCCGATTCCCCACCTTTTGAATATTATCCAGGCATCATATAGAATCAGAATCTTTTTCAGCAGGACCTCTGCATGCTGATAGGTGGCACCGTGCGGCTCCACATGGACTTGTTTCCGTCCCGTAAATGACATGCAGGGCCTATATAGGCACCAGTTGCTTTCAAAGCTATCTGCATCCCCAGACGCAAAGCCCCAACAGGATCTTATCAATGGATCGAGTCCAATCCACAGAACAGGGAGGATCAGTGAGGAATCTGCTGTTAGACAGAGTCTCTACCAGAAAGAGCATTACCGAAGGTTAGTACCGTGTTCTTCGGACAGAGATTTCAAAGCGCAGATTCCTCGCCTTCTAAATAGAAACAAGAGCAGTACCTATTGGATGGAGGTGTGGGGGGTCTGTGAAGTGGAATGCCGGCAGGGTGATAATTTGGCCGACGTGGAACCACGTCATAGCTTTAGGCGAGAAGGATGCTTTTACCCGCAGAACTAGTTTGCTTGGAAAGAAGGTAATTGATAAACACCAAATGGACGCAGAGCGCCTGCGGCTCACTCGTTATGGCGACAGGGAATACAGTCTTGAGGGCAAGAAGCCACAGAGGGTAGTTGTGCAGAGGTTCAAAAGTAGTGCACATTAAAAATGTGAAGACCAAGTTAAGATCCCTCTGTGGCATGACAAAGGGAGAGGGAGGAAAGAAGTGCTGTAAGCCTTTCAGAAGAAGCATCACAACCGGCGACTTAAACAAGGGCTAATCTGGCAATCGTAAAAAGGCCAAAAGAGGCAAAAGGTACTCTTTAACTGTGCCCAAAGCCTTGCCGGGCAGGAGATCATACAAACAGAATGTCAAATAACTTGGCTTGGAGAGGGGTCAATGTGGCATGTGCTGTACCAAACCACAAATTAGTCCCAAAGATAGGCATGTACAGTTTCGGTTGAGGGATTCCTCGCTGCCAAGGTGACATCAACCATTTCCAGAGGAAGGCCAAAGGTGTTCAGCTATTGCCCCTCAGTCTCCAAGCATAAAAGTAGAGATCTGAAGGCCCAGGTTCAGAAGTGGTACGTGCTCAGTAATATTGTCCCTGGGGGACAGATCACAGCAGGGAAGGACCTCCTGTGGGAACCGGGCTGTGAGCCCCTGTAGTTCAGTGGGAACTGGAAGTGAATTGATAACTTGCAGCATGACCTATTTGAAGGCCTTTAACTACTGCAGAGTGCACATAGGCCTAGAAAATGCAGTGGGACCAGCTGAGAAATCAGTTCTGTGCCCAGAACAGACACTGTGGCACCAATGTGCCTCCTCTTTGTAGTCAGATTTGCGGGATGGAGTTGAGTCCTGCTTCGCTCTTGCACATCTTGGAGGATTTTGAGTGTGACTTTGAGCGGTTGTCGAATGGCTTTGGGAACAAGACCATGTCCGCGCATTGGATCAGGAGTGGGACGTAAACAATAACCAGACTATTACTTCTGTTCTGTGACATACAGCTTTGCCTCCGGGTCTGAGGTCACCCTCAGGTGCATGAGGGCATACTTATCACACAAGAGTCGAAGCCCGAGCCCAGACACAAAAGACAAACCTCGTACACAGTTGTGACTGACAATCACTTCCTGGAGGGCTTGAAACCTGTTGTTTTGAGTGTGGACATCATTCCATAGCACACCGTTGAAATTGTTTAGAAATCATCGGAAAAACAGACAAAGTAGGGAACGGTGCTCCAGATCCATACTAGCTAGAAGGCATAGAAAGAAAGGAACTGATGTCAGTGCACAGAGGTGGCACTTATGTGCGAGCTCTACTTCGTCACTTTTATGGTGCGCCAATTAGCAGCACGCCGGAGTACTGCTATGAAGAAATGTTTTCCAGATCCAGTCTGGCTCCTCGGCAGTATTTCAAGGAGAGGAATCTTTGGTTTGAAGTAACCATCAGAAAATGTGATAACTGGTGGAGTGGGTTCAGAAGACAGTACCAACAACTTTAAAGACAATGCTGGTAGCAATAAGGACATCACTGGCTAGGCCTTAGCCAAAGGGATTGCTACCACAGGTGCCGTAATGGTGTGAGGGAAAAGCTGAGTGGGGCCTACTGGCACCAAAACGGGTTCCCCCGACAGCAGCCTAGTCAGGATTTGTCATGTCTCCATGGGGTTCGAGAGCACACTGGATGGAGTGTGGCAGAACAGAGGCAGCATTTTCTGCATGAAAGAGGCAATCTGCAAGGGGTCCGTTCATTGGACCGGAGACTATGGAAAAAGCAAGGTAGGTGGCACGGCGGCACCAGAGTAGAAAGTAGCACCATGTTGACATCAACCAGTTCTGACTTGCAGGATTAAGCCAGGTCTCGCTGCAGGACTGCATGCCTGCTCCAAAGAGCATCTTCATTAGTAGAAACATCACCTCAGTGCCTAAAGGTCCCTCTTCCAGTGCTTCTCACATTTCTTTTTTTACTTATCTTTCAATATCTTGGACAATTTATTTATTGACAATGAGTGATAGGTTATCTAGCAAGATCAAGAGCTAGATCACTACTAAAGTCGTTGGGCACTGCAGGCCCTCGCGACTAACTGCTTTGGCCTCCCACTCAATTTCTTTTGGCGTGCAGAAGGTCGTATTGATCACACAACCTGAAATTTTGTCTTGGCCCCATATGCTACAGGCCAAAATCAACATTTGAATATGGGAGGACTGGCAGAGTTTGAACCCGGATTTTTAGGGCAGCGCCATGCTGTCAGCACTGCAGATTAAAACTGAAAGAATGAAAAATGTGTCAATGAGAGCACTCAATGTCAAAGGATGTGAAAAAAAACATCTGACTGTGCACAGGGGGTGGTGGAGACTTACATGGTTCTTGTGATGTCATGGGCGGGGTGGTCCCCGGGGGAGAGAGTGGGGGTTACGTGCCAACAACCAGCACCAGAGACCCATTTCTACTTTTCTGGATCACGATTGGCGCCAGAAGGTGATTCGAGAGGTAGGAATCTGCTGGTATCAATAAGAATGCTATAATAGAATTCTAGCTGTTTTCCATCAGGATATGCCATTCACTAAAGGCTCTCTCCTACATTATAAGCCACCAATTTAATTGAGAACACAATGCCCTCAACGGGTGATAATTTCTAATAGCAGTATAGCACTCCTGCAATTAAATATTTTTGTTCCAAAGCTTCCCAGTGGCTCAGACCTACAATTCTAGGAAAAGACATTTAATGACTGTGATTGCCCTGTTTAGGTAGGTTATGTTGCTAAGAGAATGTTCCATGATACATACAAATGATTTTAGTATGATAGACTAGGGAATAAGATTTACATATCAGGTCCCCCCGAAAGCATTCCAGCTTCAGTGTCAAATACAAAGTCAAACATTTGGTTTTTAAAACATTATTTGATGAGGTGAAGGGCATACCTGTAAAACGTGAGATGCTTAGACAAATCTATTTAGGATCCCAAGTTTCTTAATTATATGACTAAAAGAACAAGTTACTTACCTTCGGTAACGATATATCTGTAAGAAACAGTAGTTAGTATTAGATTCCTTACCTTAGAATATCCCCAGGCGTCAGTCTGGATCCGGAAACTTTTGCGTAGCAGTACCCCTGCGCGTCGGTAGGCGTCGTCTGCAGGCGTCCCCTGCGGCTCCGCGTCGTCGGCGTCGTGCGCCGTGATGACGTCGCTGGAGTATATAGACGCCGCCTCCGCGCGCTGACGTCAGTTCTTTGCACACAGCTTTTCCGCGCCAGAACACGCAGAGCCATGTGAGAACCAACACTGGTGCCATTTGAAACTAGGGCCCTGAAAGGGATGTCCCTAACCCTAGGTATCAGTTCGCAGAACGGGGAGGATGGGCGGGGCGGTAAGGAATCTAATACTAACTACTGTTTCTTACAGATATATCGTTACCGAAGGTAAGTAACTTGTTCATCTGAAAGAAACAGGTTAGTATTAGATTCCTTACCTTAGAATAGATACCCCAGCAATACCAACCCCGGTGGTGGGTCTGCGAACCAATACAACCTACACCAGAAAGTCCTGGAGGACCGAACGGCCAAAGAAGCCATCCCTCCGGACTTGACTGTCCAGGCAGTAGTGCCTCGCAAAGGTGTGCAGCGAGGCCCACGTGGCCGCCTGGCAAATGTCCTGCAAAGGGACTCCCCGGCCCAGGGCAGTAGTAGCCGCCGTGGCCCGAGTGGAATGGGCCCTCAGCCCAACAGGAGGCTCCTTCCGAGCCAAAGAGTAGCATGCTTTGATGCACAGGACGACCCACCGAGAGATGGTCCGTTTCTGTACCGCCCTTCCCTTCTTCTCACCCACGTAGCCAACAAACAGTTGGTCATCCACCCGGAACTGGCGTGTGCGATCCATATAGAATGAAAGCGCACGTTTTGGGTCCAGACGATGGAGCCGCTCTTCATCCTTTGAAGGATGCGGAGGCGGGAAGAAGGAGGGCAAGGTGATGGACTGCCCAATGTGAAAAGCAGAGACTACCTTGGGCAGGAAAGAAGGTCTGGTCCGAAGAACCACCTTATCAGGATGAACAGACAAGAAAGGAGGTTGAACAGAAAGAGCCTGGAGCTCACTCACTCTCCTGGCAGAGGTGATGGCTACCAGGAAGGCCGTCTTTAAGGTGAGAAGACGGAGAGGACAGGAATGAAGGGGCTCAAAGGGAGCGCACATCAGGAAAGTCAAAACCAGGTTCAAGTCCCACTGAGGCATCACGAACGGAGCTGGAGGATACATGTGCGTGATGCCCTTTAAGAATCTTAACACAATAGGGGACTTGAACAAAGATGGCTGATCAGGTAGCCTCAAGAAGGCGGAAAGGGCAGAAAGATAGCCCTTGATAGTGCCCAGAGCAGAGCCCTGCTGGGCAAGGGAAAGGAGGAAGAGGAGAACCTCAGATAGAGGGGCAGAAAGGGGATCCACAGCCTTTGCTGTGCACCATGCCACAAATCTGTTCCACCGGCAGGCGTATACCGACTTTGTGGAGGGACGCCTGGCTGCCAGAATGACATCACAGACTTCAGGAGGCAAGTCAAATGGCCTCAACTGTCGCCGCTCAATCTCCACGCATGGAGGCGGAGACTGGACAGGTTCGGGTGGAGGACCGTCCCCTGCTGCTGCGACAGAAGGTCCTCCTGAAGGGGCAGGCGGATCGAGGGACCGACTGTCATGCTGAGTAGCTCGGGATACCAGTACCTTCGAGCCCAGTCCGGAGCCACAAGGATAACATGGGCCCGGTCGCGCCTGATCTTCTTCAGCACTCTGGGCAGAAGTGGTATAGGCGGAAAGGCGTACAACAGACCGCAACTCCACTCGCGCCGAAAGGCGTCGCCGAGCGAGTGCCGTCTTGGAAACTCCAACGCGCAGAACTGATGACATTGCGCGTTCTCTTCTGTGGCGAATAGATCTAACCAAGGCTCTCCCCATTGCTGAAAGAGGCCTCTCGCCACATCCGAGTTCAGACGCCATTCGTGATCCACCGAGCACCGACGGCTGAGTTCGTCCGCCCTGGCGTTCAGAGAACCTGCCAGGTGTTGAACCGTCAGAGTCACGCCCTGACGTTCCAGCCATTGCCAGAGGCGCAGAGCCTCTTGGCAAAGGGTCCACGACCCCACACCGCCCTGTTTGTTGCAGTACCACATGGCGGTGGTGTTGTCCGTGAACACCTGCACTACACTCCCGTTGACAAAGGGGAGGAATGCCTTCAGTGCCAGGCGAATCGCCCGCAGCTCCAACATGTTGATATGGAGCCGGGACTCCGCCGGAGACCAGAGGCCTCTGATCTCCGCCTCTCCCAAGTGGCCACCCCAGCCTTGGAGGGACGCGTCCGTCACAACCACGTGCTCCGGCTGGGGAAGGGAGAGGGATCTGCCCCTGACCCAATCGCGGTCTGTAAGCCACCACTGCAACTGTCTCGCAGTGCCCTCCGAGATCAGGACATGGTCGGATAGGTTGCCCTGATGCTGGGCCCACTGAAACTTCAGGTCCCACTGCAGAGCCCGCATCCGCCATCTGGCGTGATGCACCAGAAGGATGCAGGAGGCCATCAGCCCCAGAAGCCGCAGCGTCAACCTGACCGAAACCCGGGATAACGGCTGAAAGATGGGAATCAGAGCCTGAATATCCCGGACCCGCCGTTCCGGGGGATAAACCCGAAACAGCGCCGAGTCGAGAACCGCTCCGATGAAAAGGAGCTTTTGAGAGGGACACAGGTGTGATTTCGGCACATTGATGGAAAACCCCAACTCGTGCAGGAGGTCTGCCGTCATCTGAAGGTGGTGGACGACTGTCTGGGGCGAGCCCGCCTTCAACAGCCAGTCGTCGAGGTAGGGGAAGACTGAAACCCCTAACCGGCGCAGATGAGCTGCGACCACCGCCATCACTTTCGTGAACACCCGTGGGGCGCTGGTAAGGCCGAATGGGAGCACGATAAACTGAAAATGCTCGTGGCCTACCGTGAACCGCAGGTAACGCCGGTGGGCCGGCAGGACGGGGATGTGAAAGTACGCATCCTGCAAGTCCAACGCTACCATCCAGTCTTGTGGGTCTAGAGCAGCCAAGACCTGAGCCAAAGTCAACATCTTGAACTTCTCCTTCCGGAGGAAGCCGTTGACGTTCCGTAGATCCAAGATAGGACGCAGGCCTCCCTTGTCCTTCTTGGGTACCAGAAAGTAGTGGGAGTAGCAACCACACCCTACTTCTGGCCCAGGAACGCGCTCGATGGCCCCCTTGGCCAAGAGGGCCGTAACTTCCTCCTGCAGAAGAGTCAAGTGGTCCCCCGACACACGGTGGTTCTGCGGTGGCATGGCTGGAGGAGTGGACTCGAAGGGGAGGGCATAGCCCCTTCGGACAAGCTGCAGCACCCACCTGTCCGATGTTATCGCGCGCCAGCGGGAGTGGTGATGGCGAACCCTGCCACCCACTGGCGTCACGTGAGCCCGAAAGCTCGGACTAGGAAGGCTTGGATGCCGCAGCGGAGGGAGGCGTGGACTGACCACGACGCTGGCCTCTACCGCCACCACGGCGGAAACCACGGGCGCCACCGCGCTGGGGAGCGCTCTGCGCCGCGTGGCTGGCAGCACGTGTGGGACCTCCTCTCCCTTGGCCACGAAAGGGCCGAAACGAACCCGTCTGCTGGCGCTGGGTCTGGGTCGAGAGACCCAAGGACTTGGCCGTGACCCTGGAGTCCTTGAAGCGCTCCAGCGCGTGGTCCGCTTTGTCACCAAATAGGCGACTGCCATCAAATGGCATGTCCATAAGCGTATTTTGGACGTCTGGTGAGAAGTTGGCAGATCTCAGCCAGGCATGGCGACGAATCGCCACCGTAGTGGACATGGCCCGTCCCAGTGAGTCCGTGGTGTCCAGACCACAACGGATCGAGTACCGCGCCGCATCCCGGCCTTCAACAAAGGCCCGGGTGAGCTTGTCCCGCACTTCCTGGGGGCATTGCGGCAAACACTCCTCGACCGTATCCCACAGGGAGTGGGTGTAGCGGCCCAAGAGGCACGCGGTGTTACAAGACCGCAGCCCAGCACTCAAAGAGGAAAACACTTTCTTTCCGAATTGGTCGTACCTCTTTGATTCCCGGTCGGGCGGAGCCGACGGAAATGCGGACTGCGAAGTGGAGGCCTGGATCACCAGACTCTCCGGGGAGGGATGGGTGGACAGGAAGGCAGGGTCGTCCGCGCAGGGACGGTGACGCCTGGCAACGTTCCGGTCAACCGGCGCACCAGAGGCGGGCCTGGACCAGGTGCCCAGAAGGACATCCGTCAGGGCCTCATTAAACGGCAGCAGAGGCTCCTGGGGGCATGACTGCGGTTTAAAAACTTCCGTCAGGATATTCGGTTTGACCTTCGCAACGGGGAGCTCAAGGTGTAAGGCCTTGGCAGCCCTCATCAGGACCACCGAATAGGCAGCACCCGCCTCGGACGCCACAGGGGACGGAGAGACAAACCCAGGGTTGGGCGACTCGTCCAGGCCACTGGCATCACCCAGATCACCTACCCAGTCCACATCGTACTGGCAGGCACGGGATAGAGGGTCCTCAGACCCCTCCCAACCCTCTCCATACTCCTCCTCGTCATACCCATATTCTGGGTCGACGATATAGACATCGGGGTCAACAGGCCCCATCGGCGTCGGGTCCGGCGTCGGCCGACGCCGGTCCGGCTCCGAGTCCGGAGTCGGGGAGGAAAGGGGGGTGGCGCCGCGCGGCGTCGGTGCCGGGGACCCGACGCCGGCCGGAGCCGACGGCGGAGTCGCTGCACCACGCGGGGGCGGTACCATGGGCTGGCCCACAGGAACCGACGCCGGAGAGGCCGGGAGACCAGCCGGCGACGAACCAGAGGGAACCAGCGGCGCCGGGGCCGGAGCCACCGGCGGCGCCGGGGCAGGAGCACCCGAACCGCTCGGGCCCCCAGACGGGACCGACGGGCCCGCAGGCGCCGAAGGCCCCGCCGGAGAAGACCTCGCCCTCATAGCAATGAGGAAGGCCTCGATCTCCTCACGCGACGCGCCTTCCCCAGGGACCGACAGGTGTGGGGCAGACGGCGTCGGCGACCCATGCGGGACCGCGGGGGTGGGGTCACCCGAGCCCCCGGCCGCAGCACGCGGGCGTCGGGGGGAGTCGGGGGTGCGATGGCGACGCCCCGACTTCTTGTGCTTACCTGACGAGCCGGAGGAATGGTGGCGACTCCCGGAGCGCCCATGGCGGCTCCGCGACCGCTCCCTCGACCGCTCCCTCGACCTCCGACCGGACCGGGACCGCTCTCGACGCGGGGCCGACAACCGGAGTTCGAGAAGCTTGCGGGACCGCTCCCGCCTAGCTTTTCCAGTCAAGGCCCGACAGTCGACGCAGGACTCCACGTCGTGGTCCGCGCCCAGACACCGGAGGCAGAGTCGATGGTGGTCGGTGACCGACATCATGCGGTCGCACTCGTCACAACTCTTGAAACCGGGCATCCTACCGGCACCGTAAGGATCAATCAGTTAACAAAAAACTTGGTCAAAAGACCGGAGTACTGCTCTTCGGATCTGCGCTAACTGGCGCGGAAAAAAGAAGAACTGACGTCAGCGCGCGGAGGCGGCGTCTATATACTCCAGCGACGTCATCACGGCGCACGACGCCGACGACGCGGAGCCGCAGGGGACGCCTGCAGACGACGCCTACCGACGCGCAGGGGTACTGCTACGCAAAAGTTTCCGGATCCAGACTGACGCCTGGGGATATTCTAAGGTAAGGAATCTAATACTAACCTGTTTCTTTCAGATACTGTGACTACTTGTGGTACACAAATGTCTCACATGACTTACCTCTGTTCAAGTGAGATCTGTGCAGCCCACTTCTGAATGGTGAGTACACCCAGTGACCTCTTGCATGGGGCCCTGCCTCCTCCTTTCTCGGGTGCCTGCTGCTTCGGCTTCCTGCTTTTCTGTAGGGTGAGGATGTAGGTGGGTACTGCAAACCTACACCAGAGTCTTTTGTACTCTGAGAACTATGACTTGAGGCCTGGAAAAAAGAGCAAAAATTAAACAACCCTCAATTTTCTATATAATAAAGTAGTATTGGTGTCAATTATTCTATCTACTTTGAAGTTGTTTTTTCATTTACCTTTTGGGTGTAATCTAAACATCCCTGCTGTAACAAACTGTAGTGAGCCCTGGGCAATGAAATCCACTTCATTTTCATAAGATGGCTCAATTTACTTCTAGTAGTATGCTGCAAAAAGTAGCAGCAGGAAGAACAGATGTATGATTTGATGTTTTAATAAATGCTTTAATTGAACAAAGTGAGGTACAGTGGGGATGAAATCTAGCTACAGAGCGCACCATTCTGTCATAGTGTCATATACGCATAAGGAATAATAAGGACTGATTTGTGCTTTGACTCAATTTTTTCCAGACCAAGTTTTGTTTATATGAATTCTTTCATTTTATTTCTTGAGAATGTTTTTCATGGAATTTAATTATTAAATTGCTGTGCAATAAGTTTTAGTGGTAAGCATTTTTAGGCTTCTACTATTGCCATTTTACACATCAGAGCCCAAGTCTCTTTCTTTTATTTGTGTCATACCAAACGCCACATTAGGAGTAGGAACAACTGCAAAAGCACTCGGGTGTTAGCCTTCCAGGCACCAAGGGAATGTGTTGACCCTTTTATTGAAGGCAGTCTTTTACATGTCTGCATACTGGAGTTGTCGGCGGCACCTCAGAAGAGTCAAATGCAAGACTGTCTGGGTCTGAACAGGAGGGTTGACACACTATAACTGAAAATAAATTGGGGTTCAACTGGGGAGGAATGAAGTTCCTAAGTCAGGGACAAATAGATCTATGTTTGTGGACAGCTGGTCGAAGAAACAATGGGCACGTCTCCGTCTTTACGGAGACGCGCCCACTGTTTGTTCGACAGGCTGGCCACAAACATAGCACGGTCGTATATAAAGGTAGTAGAATTCAATAATCTAGGCCATCACAGACAAGAAATAAAAGGCAGAGCAATTTCCTGCACCAGGAGACCTGGCCCCGTTTAGGTGCATCAGCTCTACTAACAGGATCGTCTTTGTCCCCGATATAATAACGGACCAGAACAGCAACCTGTAGTACGACATTAGGACATGATACTTCTACATTGAAGTACCAGGACTTACTTCTTAAATACATGTTTTCCTGCTAAAGGCGCTCTAACCGAAAAACACGTAGTGGACCACACAGCCTGGATAAATAGAGTGCATCATATAGTCCCTACCATCTCAATATTGTCCATTGCAGACAGATGTCAACATCATATACAAGAAATGTCCTGCTATTTGATATTAGCTTTCCAAGATTGGAACACTGTTGAAAATAGAAAAGCATGTTATCACTATATATGTATATTGAGATCAGAAAATGCTACTTACCCAGTATGCGTCTGTTCTTGGCATGTAGATCTGTAGATTCACATGCTGTGCATAAGCCGCCATCTAGTGTTGGGTCCGGATGTTTGCACTTTGTTTTTGTTCAGAGAAGTCTTTTCCAGTCACAAGGTAGGTGACTCCTCCTTTCGGTGATAATGCGCATGGGCATCGACTCCATTGTTAGATTGTTTGCCGCAGAGGGTGATGATGGGAGTTAGTAAGAGTAGAAAGAGATGTCCATGTATGTAAGTAGCTAAGTAAGATGTAACTGCAGCAGGTACCCGGAGAGGCGGGTGGGCGAATGTGACTCCACAGCCCTACATGCCAAGAACAGATGCATACTGGTTAAGTAGCATTTTCTGTTTGAGGCATGTGAGCTGTAGATTACATGCTGTGCACAGACTACAAAGCAGTTATCTCCCGAAGTGGTTGCTAACCTGTTGCAGTGGTTTAAAAGAGTGTATGTAAAACTGCTTGGCCCACATTAGCTTGCTGTCTTGCTAACACATCTACACAATAGTGTTTTGTGAATGTGTGAGGTGTAGACCATGTTGCTGCTTTGCAGATATCATCTAAGGGTATGTTTCCTAGAAATGCCATAGAATCCCCTAGTTTGGGAGTGGAGTGTGCTCTAGGGTGAATTGTTAAAGTTCTTTTTGCTTTTGCATTGCATATCTGAATGCATTTGACTATCCACCTTGCAATTCCTGACTTTGATATTGAATTGCCTTTATGTGGTGGAGCAAAAGCAACAAATAGTTGTTTTGTTTTGCGGAAAGGTTTTGTCCTTTCTATATAGTAAAGAATAGCTCTTTTCACATCTAAGGTGTGTAAAGCACGTTCTGCCACATAATCTGGTTGAGAGAATAACACAGGCAACTCAACAGATTGGTTGATATGGAAGGCAGAAATGACTTTTGGTAGAAATTTAAGGTTGGTCCGTAGAACCACTTTGTTTTTGATGCATTTGTAAGAATGGTTCTTCTATAGTTAGTGCCTGAAGCTCGCTCACTCTCCTCAGAGTTTTGATAGGTATGAGGAAAGCTACCTTCCAAGTAAGAAATTGCATTTTACATTTATGCAATGGTTCAAAGGGTGGACCTGTTAGCCTGGTGAGGACAATGTTGAGATTTCACACCGGAGCAGGGGGATGTCTTGGAGGAATGACTCTTAAGTCCCTCCATAAATGCTTTGATGATAGGCACTCAAAAAAGAGACAGATGTTGTCTGTTCTGTAGGTATGCAGCTATTGCAGCAAGATGTAAGCGTATTGAAGAGTACGCTAAATTGGAACGCTGCAGTTGTAGTAAATAGCAAATGATGTTTTGAACTGAAGCGTCCATTGGATCTACTTGATTGTATTGCATTATATCACAAAGTGCTTCCACTTTGCTGCATAGCATGCTTTTGTGGTAGGACGTCAAGCCTCTTTTATAATATTTATACAGTCTGGTAGAAGATTCAGGTAGCCAAACTCTAAGATTTCAGGTGCCAGATCGCAAGGTTGAGATGGCTCGGATCTGGAATTCTTATTTCTCCATCGCTCTGAGTGAGCATATTGGGACTGAGGTATAGTTTATGGTGAGGAACTACTGAGAGCTCCAACAGGGTTGTGAACCAGGGTTGTCAAGCCCAGGTGGGAGCAACTAGGAATAATGTCAGGGACGCCTGTCTGAGCTTCCAAACCACTAGTGGAATGAGTGGGAGAGGCGTAAAAGCGTAAGCAAATATCCCTGACCAATTCATCAATAGTGTATTGCCCTTGGACAATGGGTGTGTATGTCTGGATGTGAATTTTGGCATTTTGCATTTAGGTTTGTGGCAAACAGATCTAAGTCTGGAAATTTCCACAATTGGAAGAATGGGAGAAGAACTTGAGGGTGGAGTTCCCATTCGTGGATCTGTTGTCTCTATTGTTTACTCCTGGAAGGTGTTCTGTCAGGAGAAACATTCTGTGATGTATGACCCATCTCCAGATGGTCTGTGCTAGTTGTGACAGCTGGCGAGAGTGTGTCCCCCTTGTTTTTGTATGTAGTACATTGCTGTCATGTTGGCTGTACGGATCAGGACAGCTTTGCTTACTAGATGAATTTGAAACGCTGTGAGCGCTAGAAAAATTGCTAGCAGCTCTAGATGGTTTATGTGGGGCTGCTTTTGCTGTAGGCTCCATATGCCCTGAATTGTATGTGTTTGGAGATGAGCTCCCCAGCCAGTGAGTGATGAGTCTGATGTTAGCACTATCTGTGGAACTAGGTCTTTGAAGGGCCACCCTTCTGAAAGGTTTTGTGTATTCCACCACTGCAGAGAGTGATGGGTGCGGCCGTCTACCAACACTATATCCGATAATCGACCCTGAGCCTTGTTCTACTGACGTGCTAAGCACTCTTAAAGGGGACGCATGTGAAGTCTTGCGACAAGAACTATTAGTATGCTAGATGCCATCATCCCTCGTAACTTCATGTACTCTCGAGCTGTTAATGAGTGAGGGGCCTGAAACTGGCACAGCTAAGCCAGCACGTTGTAGATTCTGGCTGGATTGGGGTAGGCCAAAGCCTTTTGTGTATCTATTGTGACTCCCAGATACACCTGTGTGTTGGATGGCTGTAGATGAGACTTGGAGAGGTTTATTGTGAATCCAAGATCGAGGAGCAACTGCACTGTTTTGCGAGTGTGACTTGAGACAGCTTTTTTTGCGAGCTGGCTTTTATGGGCCAGTCGTTCAGATATGGGAAGAAGTGAATGTGTTGTCTTCGAAGGTGAGCTGCGACTACTGCTAAGCACTTGGTGAAAAATCTGGGTGTCATTGTTACTCCAAATGAGGGCATCATGAACTGATAATGCTGTCCTGCTACCACAAACCTTAGGTATTTGCGATGAGTTGGGTATATTGGGATATGGAAATAGGCATTCTTTAAGTGCAAAATGGACAGGAAGTCACCTTGTTGAAGGAGTGGAAGTACTTGTTGTTGAGTGACCATGTGAAAGTGGTCTGATTTTATGGGCAGGTTGAGTTCTCTGAGGTCTAGTATAGGCCTGAGAGATCTGTTCTTCTTGGGAATTAAGAAGTATAGGGAGTATACTCCGATTTCTTGATGTTTTAATGGGCCAGCTCTATTGCGCCTTTTTTATCAGAGATTGAAACTCTTTTATTTTTTTAGAAGGGTGAGATATTCCTGTGACATTGCAAGTGATCTTGGAAGAGTGTTTGGGGGAGTGTCTATAAATTCCAGGCAGTAACCATATTGGATAATTTGTAGAACCCATTTGTCTGAGGTGATGGTGTTCCAGACAGGGAGAAATTGAGAGAGACGTCCCCTGACAGGAGTCAAATGATCGGAGGATAGTGGAAGCAAGTCACTGTTTGTTATTAGCAGGGGAAGGGCGTGTGGAGTTGCCTCTGTCTCTTCCCTTACCATTGTTTCCTCTAAAATATCCTCTTGATGAGGGTGATTGATTGTTGCCGTTTAAGAGAAGGAGTTATTTTCTGTGGTAACAGTTTTGGAAGCACCCCTGTAAAAGAAGAGGTGAAAGGAACCTCTACTAGCAGGTAATTGTAAAGCCTCCATGGACTTAGCGATCTCAGTGTCCTTTTTCATTTTCCCAAGCGAGGTGTCAACTGCTGGGCCAAATAGGTGTTCCTTGTCAAAAGGTCGATTAAGAATAGAGGCCTGTACTTCAGATGTGAAACCTGATATTCTTAACCATGCGTGATTGCTTAGCAACACGCTTGTGTTTACTGCATGTGATGCTGTGACTGCTGCATCGAATGCACATTTGATGGAGGTATTGGATACGCTTTTCCAACTCATCATAATGAGCTCTATCATATATGGTTAGCAAAGCCTGGGCGTTGGCAATGCACCAGTGATTAGCTGCCTGGGAAGTGGTTCTGCCACTCTTACAAATCAAAAATTATTTATAAGCAATTATGTCTCTCCAAATGGATGAGAATAATCAACAAATGAGCAGGCACGATGTACCGTAATCCAAACCAAAAACGCAAAACTCTTCTATTATTTCCACGATATATTTGTTTTATCAGTAAGTGTAAACCTATTTTAGTACATATATTTACATACACACAGAACAGTTCTTTGGAACTAATATTTAGGACTTCAAAGTGCACAAACATTAAAATATTTACATGTCACAACACATTCCACAAGATACATGGACATATACAACATAGAAAAATTATATCTAAACACAGTGCGAAGTTTTGAAGGAAGAAAAAAGAAATATCAGCCCAGTGAGTGATTAATCAATAGTTTGTTATCCTGGGCGATCATCAACACTTGAGAATAAAGCGTCGACGTTTCGACCCCTGAGCAAAATGTGATATTATAACCGTCCCCACTAACTGGAGGTTCTGTGTGCAACCATCATGGGGCTCCTATTCGTGGCACTGTGGTCCTAATCAGGTGCGGTCAGTGATCTGGTCACTTCAAGGATTAATCATGTAAGTCATTCCTCCGGCATCAGGCGCACGAGGCTCCAAGTGGGTTTCTTTATAAATTAAAAGGGGAAAACCGAGGGGCCTGCCGCCTCCTCTCACTGCCCTTCTATTGACTCCAAAAGGCTTAATATTCACCTTTTTGTAACTGGGAAAAGATTCTTCCTATCCTCCAGCACGACGGGCAGCCCTCATCGTCTGTATCAGAGGCATCAATTAGCTAGGACTCTTTATCAGGAGGAGGGGGCTCACCTGTTGTTTGTGAATTTGCTCTTTTACGAGCATTAGGGACCACCAAAGAGGCAGTTGACCTTTGATGTAAGCAGGGTCAGTAGGTACTGGTTTATATTTTTTCTAAAACCTGGGCGTGATTATTCTTGCCCTGACCGGGTCTTTGAAAACCACATCTACATGCTTAAGCATCCCCTTAAGCATTGGTAAAGTGTGTGTTGTTTTTTGAGTGGAACTTAATGTCTCGAATAAGAAGTCCTCCTCTAAAATTACTTTATGTAATTCCACCCCATGATAGTGAGCAGCCCTATTAAGAGGCTCAATATAACCTGCATTGTCATCAGGAGGTGATCGCCTAGATTGATACAAATCAGAGTCAGTGTCTGTATGTGGATCAGTATTATAATCCTCCCATGGATCAGCATCTTGTGGCCTGTTGTCATCCCCATCATCCTGTGGGTCAGGAGATAGTGGCGGTGGTGAATTATTGGGGGTAATAAGTAGGTGAGGATTAGTAGGTGAAGGAGGTGGAATATCAGGTGGTGATGGGTTTGTACCCATATTCCTTTTCTTTAGAGGTATATGATGCTCATCCTGATGTGCCAATTACCTTATTTCAGGTAATTTGCCATGAATATGTCCAGTATCAGGGTTGATAACCAGGTCTTTTTGTTTTGGATCTGGAGGTGGAACATCGGACTGAAAATCTTTTGTTGGAATCTTTTTCTCTCTAATTGTAGTTTTCGGCGACGAGAGTTTTGGCTCCAAAATCTTCGGTACTGAATGTTTAGGCTTGGACAAAGATGGAGGATGGACATGCTTGGTTTTTGGCACCGAGGATTTCAGTTCGGTGCCGCTAGGGGGCTGATTCGATCCCGAGCCGGCAGGCTTTTCTTTGTGTTTCGGTGCTGGGCCTGAAAACTTTTTCTCAGCGCCGACCTTGGCCCGCAGGCAGAGGAAGGACCAGAGCCTTTTTAGGTTTTGGTTGTTGGGTCAAGGGAGTTCCTGTACTCACGGTATGCTGACCCGGTGTAACGAACAGTTTCTTACCTGTCGGTGTAGTTTTGCAGCTTGAAGATCTTTCTGGATTCACAATGCTGTGCATATTCCGCAATCTGGTGGTTGGGTCCGGAATCGTAGTCTTTCTTCTCTTTTTTTTTTGTCGTAGCCCAGGTGGGCGTCGACGTCCCACCATTTGGTGTACCTTCGGTGACGTCGGCGTGCTTCCGGCGGAAGATACCACCCTTGGGCGCCATCTTCGGATTATTTTTCTGTCTCTTTCTCCTTTTCTGTCTTTGTAGTGAATCCATGGCTTTGTTTGTTAATCCTTTTTTCAACGTAATTGTTTTCACGTCTCTTTTCACGTATCTTCTAAGTTTCAACTTTCTTTCTTTCTATGTGTTTCCACCTTCTTCTCCAGCCTCATCTTTCTGGCGGAGGCGGGTGGGTTCGCTAGTGAATCCAGAAAGATCTTCAAGCTGCAAAACTACACCGACAGGTAAGAAACTATGCGTTTTGCAGCGTGAATCTTTCTGGATTCACTATGCTGTGCATAGATTTTGTAGCGCTTTTCCTCACTTTTGTGGCGGTTGGGTGGAAGATGAGCGTTGGTTGCTGAATATATGTTGAAGCACTTTCTGTCCTACTTGTGCTTCTTTGTTCATCTGTACATCCAAGCAATAGTGCTTAGTGAAAGTGTGCACTGAAGCCCATGTTGCCGCCAGGCATATGTCCTGGATTGGTGTGTTGGCCAGAAAGGCAATTGTTGCTCCTTTCTTCCTGGTGGAGTGGGCCTGTGCCCCTCCAGTTAGCTCCTGGCCAGCTTGTTTGTGGCAGAATTGTATTGTCTGTGCGATCCATCGCGCTATGGTGTTTTTAGTGACTGGTTTGCCCATGTAACTGTTTGCGAAGGATACGAAGAACTGTTTTGTTTTCCTTTGTTCCTTCGTTCTCTCGATGTAGTGCATCACAGCCCTTCTAGCGTCTAGGGTGTGGAGTGACCTCTCTGCGCTTGTAGTGGGGTTTTGGAAGAAGCTAGGTATCTGAATACTCTGATTCATGTGGAACCTTGACACCACCTTTGGCATGAAGTGTGGGTCTGTTCTCATCACGACCCTGTCACTGTGTATCTGGATGTAGGGTTCTTGCAGTGTGAGTGCCTGCAGTTCGCTCACCCTCCGTAGCGAGGTGATTGCTACCAGAAAGGCAGTCTTCATTGTTAACATTTGCAGTGATGCTTTGTGGATGGGTTCGAAAGGTGCTTTCATGAGCTCCGTCAGTACCACATTTAGGTTCCATGCCGGTGGCGGCATTCTTTTTGGCAGCGCTATTCTTTTAGCTCCTTCCAGGAATCTTTTTACGACTTGGGATGTGAAAAAACTTCTCCCTGTTTCTCCTCTTGTGTATGCCACAATCGCTGCCAGGTGCACCCTCAGCGAGGATGAGCTTAGCTTAGCCTTAATTAGGTGCGTTAGGTACCTTAGCACCGTGGATTCCTTGGTCAGTTTCCTTTGGAGCTGTTTCTTGCAACACCATTGAGTGAATCTTTTCAATTTTTCCCCAAAGCACTTGCATCTGCTGGGCCTTCTTGCCTCTCGTAGCACCCGCAGGGTGCTCTCTGGTAGTTTTAGGTGTGCGAATTCTAAGTCCTCAGGAGCCAGGCTGAGAGGTTGAGGCTCTCTGGCTCTGGGTGTAGGATTTCTCCGTTTTCCATGGAGAGTAGGTCTCTTCTTTTTGGGAACTTGTGTGGTGGCCCCTGCGCCATCTCCATTATCTGAGAAAACCAGGTCTGTCTGGCCCATTGTGGTGCCACAAGGATGAGCGTCATGTTGCTCTTCATGCATTTGTTGAGAACCCTCGGGATCAGTGGTATCGGGGGAAAAGCGTAGGCAAATGTTTTCGACCAGCTTATCCATAGGGCATTCCCCTGGGATAGTGCCTCTGGTTGCCTGGATGCAAAGTACTGGCATTTTGCATTCCGGTGTGTTGCAAATAGGTTTATTGTTGGCGTGCCCCATTTCCTGAATAGTCTCTCTGTTTCCTGAGTATTGAGTTCCCACTCGTGGGACGCTGAAGTCTGCCTGCTGAGCCAATCTGCTTCCACATTGTCCTTCCCTGGCAGGTGTATGGCTAGCAGGTCTATTTTTAGTGGTATAGCCCATTTCCAGATATCCTGTGCCAGGTTTGACAGAGGGAATGACTGAGTTCCCCCCTGTTTGTTTATGTAAAACATCGTTGTGGTTTTGTCCGTTTGTATTAGCACCTTCTGGTTGTACAGGTGCTTCTGGAAAGCCTTGAGGGCTAGCAACACAGTTTTCAGTTCCAGGTAGTTGATGTGCCTGACTGCATCTGTAGGGCTCCACAGACCCCTCACTCTGAGCCTGTTCATGTGTGCGCCCCACCCCTTCTGGGATGCGTCTGTGGTGATGGTCACTATTGGGTCCGGTGGTGTTAGAGGTTTTCCTTCTGTTATTCTCTCCCTGGTCCACCACCTTATCTCCTCCTGCACCCTGTGCGTTACAACGACTAGATCCTCCCAACTTCCTGTAGCTTGTGACCATTGCTGTTGTAGCCACTCTTGGAGTCGTCTCATCTGTAGGCGTACATTGGGGACCAAGTGTATGCATGATGCCATCATCCCCATGATCTTGCTCACAGTCCTCACTGTCAGAGATCGCCCCTTCTGGTAGTGACGTTTCTCCCTCAGTAGGCTGAGCGTTCTCTTTTCGCTCGGTAAGACTGCATCGCACGGTGTCGATCTGGGCTCCTAGGAAGATCTTCACTTGCTCTGGTTCTATTGAGCATTTTCCCCAGTGTATGGAGAAACCCAGGCTTGCTAGTGTTCTTGTCACCTGTTCTGCATGCTCTTTGCATGTCCTGTAAGAGCTTGCCTTTACCAGCCAGTAGTCGAGGTAGGGGTATACGTGTATCCCCTCTCTTCTTAGGTGTGCGGCCACTGCCGCGAGGCATTTGGTGAACACCCTTGGTGCGGACTTTAGGCCGAAAGCGAGGGTCGTGAATTGGTAGTGATCCTCGTTTACTGTGAACCTTAGCATGTGCTTGTGCTGCCTGTTCATGGGGATGTGCAGGTACGCGTCTTTGAGGTCTATGGTGGACAAGAAGTCCCCTGCCTTTATCTGTGGGATGACCTCTTGTAGGGACGTCATTTTGAATTTTTGAGTTTTGACGTATTTGTTTAGGAACCGTAGGTCCAGGATGGGTCTTGGACTTTTGTCCACTTTTGGCACTAGGAAGTAGTTTGAGTACACTCCCTTGTTCCGTTCTTTGAAAGGGACTCTTTCGATGGCCGCTTTGAGGAGGAGTTCTTTGGCTTCCTCTTGAAGTAGTTGCAGCTCTCTTCCCGAGTGCGGTCTTTTCTTTGGTTTTCTGTTTGGTGGCCACTTTTCCAACTCTATGCAGTATCCGAACTGCATAATATTGAGTATCCACTTGTCTGTTGTTATTTTTCTCCACTCCTGGAGAAAAAATCTTAATCTTCCTCCTACCGGCGTTACATGTTCCTTTGTGTCTTGTCCGTGTAGCCCTCTCCTCTTTGTTCTTCCGTGCTCCTCCCCCGGAGGGTTTGGGTGGTGGAGCACCTTCTCCCGTGTGAAGTCACTTAGAGGGTGGTTGTTCACCGCCTCTCCTTCTCTGGCCCCGTCCATTTCCTCTTGACCGAAAGGACTGGCCCCTGCTTTGGTAGTTCCAGCCTTGCCTCTGCTGGCCCTGGTGGCCTTGGTTGTCACTCTGTTGCCCCTGGTGGAAACTCTGGTGAGAATCTCCTCGCTGACTTCCACCTCTGCCGTTCGGCCTCCGCGTAGGGGTGCCTCTTCTCATCCCCCTGAACTGCAGGGCCCCCATGGACCTTGCTGTCTCGATGTCCTTCTTCAATTGGGTGAGCTTCTCATCAACTGGGGCTCCGAACAGTGATTCCCCGTTGAAGGGTGTGTTCAGGATGTTGTTCTGGACCTCAGCCTTGAAGCCTGATATCCTGAGCCAGGCTTGCCTTCTCTCAGTGATGCCTATAGCCATCAGTCTGCTGGATGTTTCTGCCCCATCCAAGGCTGTCTTCAGGCACGAATTGGCGATGCTCTTCCCCTCTTCTACAAGGTGTGATGCCCTCTCACGGTATTGTTCCGGGAGGTGCTTGAGCAACTGTCCCATCTCATCCCAGTGCTGGTATTGATGCCTATTCAGGAGTGCCTTGGAGTTCGCCATCCGCCAGTGTGCTGCGGCGTTCCTCTCAATTTTCCTGCCAGTTAGATCCATCCTCCTGCTTTCTTTGTCAGGTGGGGGTCCAGACGTTGTTGGGACGTTTGCCCTTTTCCTGGCCGTTGCAGCGATTATAGAATCTGCTGTGACGGATCCCTTGATGCAAGCCGGGTCTTGGGAGGAGAATTTGTATTTTTTCTCCGTCCTCGGCGTTACTGATCTGCACGTAGCCAGATCCTTGAAGGCTTCCTTCCCCTGGTCTGTGATACACTTGAGCATGGGCAGGAACTGACTTCTTGTCTGTATGGGGAGCAATGTCTCGAGCAGGAAGTCTGCTTCTGGCTTCTCCTCCTCCATCTTAACTCCATAAGCTGCTGCCGCCTTTCTGACCACCTCATTGTATGCCCCAATGTCATCCGGTGGTGAAGGCCTCGAGGGGTATGTTTCTACCGCCTCCTCTGGGTTTTCGGCCTCGATATCCTGGTCTTGGGCCGTCGAGGAACCCGAGCCGTAGCTTGACTGCTGCTCCCCGTAATCCCCTTCTGTGTAGTAGAGGTCTTCCTCCTCTTCGTGCTCCGAAGGTTCCGGAGTTTTCGGCGGCTCTTCGACGTCGAACTCCTCGAGCTCCTGTACCACAGCGACGCTCGATGTCGGCTTGGAGGGGATCTTGTAACTCCTCATTTTTTCATCGAAATCCTTCTTTCTCTGAAGGATGTTCTCCATTTCGGCCTCAAGCCTCTTTCTCTGCATCTCTGCGGCCTGTTCGACGTCGAGCGTTTCGGCCGCCCTTTTCGGCGGCGACGTCGAAGCTTTCTTCGGCTCCTTTTCTTTCGACGTCGAAGTAGAAGTCGAAGTCCCTTTTTCGGGGGCCTGCTTAGATGACCTTTGCTTTTCGCTGGTCTTCGGCCTCCGGGAGTCCTTCTTGGAGGATCCGCTGGGCTCTTTTTCGGAAGATGCAGCTTCGGTCGTCGATTTGTTCGGCGCCGGTGCTCCTTTCGAGGCTCTGGGCTCAGACTTTCGAGAGTCTGCCTCTGGTTTTCGAGGCCCTGTGGGAGTTTTCGGGGTCGTAGACTCTCCTACCTTATCAGGTGTTTTCTTATCGGTCTCAGCAACCGTGAAGTCATCTGGGCCTTCGGCGATGTTGTCCTCGTCGACGGTGGAGAGGCCAAGTTCGTAAAGCGTCGGGGCTTGGCCCTTGCCCTGCATTGTGTGGTGAGCCGTCCTCTGTCTTTCTCGAACTCGGAGTGTCTTCGGCTTGAAGATGGAGCAGGCGTTGCAGTCTCTGCTCTCGTGGTCGATAGGTAGGCAGAGGTTGCAGACTGGGTGTTGGTCTTTCTGTGCGAACTTGTGGTGGCAGTTCTTGCAGAATTTAAAGGGCGTCTTGTACATCCCTGCGCTCAGGGGGCCCCCTGTGTGCGCATTCCTCCAAGGACATCGAAGATTTCGAAATTCTCTCCTTTCTTCATCGTCTCTTCTGTAAAGGTCCTCTTCTCCCGATCTTCTCAGGTCTTCTCTGTTGAAGATTTGCTATATTTTCTCCTTTCCTCCTCCAAAACTTCTGGAGCTTCACGCGACGATCCAGACCCAACGGCGGAAAAAAGAATCTGAAGATGGCGCCCAAGGGTGGTAGCTTCTGCCGGAAGCACGCCGACGTCGCCGAAGGTACACCAAATGGTGGGACGTCGACGCCCACCTGGGCTACGACAAAAAAAAAAAAGAGAAGAAAGACTACGATTCCGGACCCAACCACCAGATTGCGGAATATGCACCGCATAGTGAATCCAGAAATATTCACGCTGCAAAACTTGCTCCTCTTCTTCCATGTCAGAGTTGGCTTCGGACACGGACACGGACACGGAAACATGTTCTTCTTCCTCAGCTCCTTGAGTGTGTTCTTGGTTGGAATGTTTTCCGAAGATGTTCTGTACGGAGCCGCCTTATTGTTGCATTTCGTGACGTCGAGCCTGACTGTCATGGAGCGTCTTCTTCGATCGAAACGATTGGCACACGTCGCAGTCTTTCTCATCGTGTTCTGGGGACAAACAGATATTGCACACTTCGTGCAGGTCGGAGCCCAGAAACTTGGCGCGACACTTGGGACAGAGGTTGAATGGAGTCGGTTCCATCCACTGCTAGCGAGCCAGGCGCGCGTAGGACCAATGGCCCTCCATGAGTTTTCCGTTCAAACAAACTTGGTTCGAAACGATACGCGGAGAATAGTAAACACGGTCAAGAAACAATACCGTCCAGGATAGTGAATTGCGTATAGAAGAGAACCCGAGAAACAGTGCCGAACCGGAGCACAGCAATTCACATCCAAACCCGATGGCGGAAAAAAAAACAATCTAACAATGGAGTCGATGCCCATGCGCACTATCACCAAAAGAAGAAGTCACCTACCTGGTGACTGGAAAAGATTTCTTCGAACAAAAACAAAGTGCAAACATCCAAACCCAACACTAGATGGCGGGCTATGCACAGCAGGTGATCTACAGCTCACATGCCTTGAGCCATTATTTCCAGGAAGCCCTCCCTAATTTCTTAGCAAATGTTTAAAAATGTACCACTGGATAAGCTACGCCAATTTTTGATCAAATTTAAATCAGGCTCCCACATTTATACAATTACTCCAAAGATTCTATACTGAAATCCTTCAATTAAGAAAGACCATTCTTCAGATGATCTCTACTTACATTGTGGCATAGTCCCAGCTGAATTGAAAAATGGAGCGGTTATAACTATCTTTTAAAAGCATGACAAATCCAGATCCTATGCCCATTTATAGTACCATTAGCTCTAGCCATAGCAAAAAATCAGAAAGTCTGGTCACAAATCAATTATCAATAACAGCTTACTTGATAGCACACAAGTGGACTTCTCACATACAAAAAACATTGAATCCACTTGTGTGACCGCTGCATGGCTGCTGATTGAAACAATAAAAGTTATAAACGGCATTTAATACAGTTGACCACAATGGATTGATCTTTAGACTTGACAGCTGCAGTATGACAGGAACTGCTCTAATGTGTATTTCCTCTTTTTCTTAAAACAGATTTGAGAGTGTTTTTTAAAACTTTTACATCACCTTCATTTATGTGGGGTTCCCTAGAGTTCAATTCTTACCCCCCAGCTTTTCAATGTTGAAATTCTACCTCTTGATCACCTAATTAAAAATTATGAATGCACATTCTACATATACGCAGTCAATATTTTGTTTCAAAGGAACCAATCCCAATCCTGATGCTCTAATAGATTGTCTATGCAATGTGAAGAACTGGATGGACTACAGCAACTGTCTGAAAATTGACAAAGAAAAAGAAGAAATCCTTATTGTGGGAAAGGATTATTTTATATGAACCTCTAAAGTTTGGCCCTGCATCCCTTAGGCTCTTTCCCACAACTCAGTCTCAATGCTGGAGGCCTCAACATCAAAATATATATCAAGCACGAAATGAATATCCAGGTCTAAACTGTTGTTTCTCATGCACCCTGTATATGCGTAACCTTGATCCAATTCTTCCTACTATAATAGGTAAGGTATAAGAAAAGCAGTAGCAATATTAATAGAGTCCAGGCTAGGCTACTGTAACGAACTATAGCTTGATATATCCAAATAACACCTACTAAAACATCAAGCAGAATTTCGCTTCACTAAAGCTAAGCCAATTTCAGACATTTTCCTTAGTATGAAAATGTCTGCATGGAAATGCTTCTAGAATTTTTAATTGCCATTATCACAAGTTACTCTCCCCCTCGTACATTTTTCTTGGCTTCAGTGCATCTATCAGTTCTGCAACTTTTCTATAAATCCTCCTATGAAGGGAATGCCTTTCCCATTTTGATCGCTCAACTTTGGAATTTTTTGCCCTCATAATTTGCTTTTCACAAAGAAACTTAAAACTTGTATTTCTTCCACTAAACCATTACATAATCTAGCGTCATAAAAAATGCATTCAAAGAAAAAACAAGTTGCAAAACTAGATGACAGGAGTATGCAGAACATATGTATCTACAGCCACACATACCATGAAGATATACTTGCCTTTGATGGTGTAGGCACAAAGTACCAATAACCTCTTCTCCTGAATGGATCTGCCATACCAGTGATGTAATCACTCTGGAAAAACAGGGCATGTCTCAAGGCCTCAATCTCACGGAGGAGGTTCTCTATTCCACCTACATTATCTGAAAATAATATTTATTCTGATATTACACTATAAACCACTAAATGAATGAAACAATCCAAATTTCGAAATTTTGTCTTCCACAAATGAAAGGCATATCAAGATTAACATAATGCAAGAAGTGCTGCTCTTGAAAAATGATGGCCCTGTACGTACATAAAAGACAGTAAACATGACTTTTATAGTCTCTGGCATCTATTAGGTTATATGCTGCTGCAAGAAATTGGATAATTTTGTCATGGTAACTACACAACTAAATGAGTATTCCCTCCCTCCAGCGCCTTGAGACCCTCTGGGTGAGTAGTGCGCTTTATAAATGCCTGAACTTGAACTTGAACCATTGTCAGGGAGAAGCCTCGAAGTTGCTAAATTAACCTAAACGTAATCCCCTAGTAGTTATGGGAGTGATTGCATAAAGCAGATAGCCTTAACTTTGTGCAAAGTGTAAAGTATTTAGGCAGAACCAAAACAGTAATAAAGTCGAAATGCAAAACAATAAAAATCTCAAACTGAATTAGAGTAAAATGTATGACACAAAAATTACAAAAATCCAATTTGAGGGTGCTCAAGATATAAGTTCGTAACGTTTTAAGTAGATATAATGCTAAAAAAGCACATAGCGCTAATGATAGTCAAGGGTCACAGTGGACTAGAGCCTAGGTATAAATTGCGGCTGACCGTGACCGGGCGTGAGTCAGATAAATCAACCATGTCGTCTTGGTAAAAAAAAAAACATTCTGACTTAGTCTTTCAAGTCCCAATTCACCACAGGAGTAGACTTCTAAAGCCCCCATGGTTCTCAAAGGAGGTAATTAGACATTACGCAATGACAGACAGAGGCCAATAGCAGGGTACATTTCAAGTCCAGTTGTCCCTGGTCAGTTGGGTACATCCCGGAAAAGGACTTTTGAGCTAATTGTCTCCCTGTGGCCACACAGGTCAACTAAGTGACCTTAGAGGCCACTTCTTTGTCCTTGATACGAGATCAGGTCCAGTCCTTCAGCGCTCCTCTCGGGTCACACACAGCAGGTCCAGTCCTCTTCTGATCTTTCCCAAGTCCATAAAGTGCCTGGAGGTGCCATATTTATGCCTACCATAAGCAAGCAGGTGAGAATGGCTCCCGGGAACACCCTAAATAATGGGGAAAAGTTCTCAGGTTGAACCTCCTTTGGGCATTTTCAAGATGGAGAAAGTCTAAACTCGAGCATTCAGGGATTGATGGTGTGTCTGTTGAGCGTGCTTTGGTAATCATAGTGCCCTCGCACATCTAAAAGTAAAATACAGTTTGAAGCAGCCACTGTACCCACAACAAACCGAGAAACAGACATATGGTAGGACAAAAGTAGAGTCCTTCAGCAACGAGACAGTGGATCCACAAGAATTGTGTTAGCACCCTGTGCTCTGCCTTTCAAGCGTGCCCCAAGTGTTGCATTTGAACCAACAGACCAGTTTAAGTAGAATTTGACACTGTAATGTCAAAAGGATGCCTGCAGCCCCCACCCTGCATATTTTGTGCAGCACAGAGGAGGAATCTTTGCCCATTCAGCGCAGCCTATTGTTTGCCACTGCAAGGCATTTCACACCTATTCAAGTCAAATTACTGCCTGAGAGAGGAGGGAGAGCCAATGCAAATTAGCCTCCAGGAGTATCAAGCTAGGTTAAGGTAACTTTCTAAAGGTTACTTTTCCTTATAATTCATTAAAAACACGACATCACCATTGAATTGGATTTTTAATAATTATTAAAACATTTTTTATTGCTTTTCTAGTTGGTCTCATTCCTAAAATACAGAATTAGTATTTTAATCTGTACTCTGGTTTTCTATATAGGAGAGCAAGACCTAATGTTGTGTAAATAGCTTTTGGGTGGTAGTCACTGTCCTACTTTTAAATACCATGCACCCAACTTGTGGGCTATAAAACCTACATAAGGGTAACATAACATTATTCAAAAGGGAGGTGTTAAACAGTCAAAAGGGTTATTTTGACAGAGCTATGATGGTAGGGCAGATTGCATGTTTACACTGGCGCTGTAGCGATGGCACATTAGGTACCACAGACCAGTAGTGGCAGTTAACCTACAGGCCCTGGATACATTTTATACCATACAGTAGAGATTTACAGGCAAATTAAATATAACAATTAGGAGGACGCCAATTGGAATTGGTTAAAATGGAGAGCACAGGCACTTTACTACTGGTTAGCAGAGGTGAAAAGCTAGCAACAAAAATAGGGTCAAACTAAGGCAAGATTTCTACAGTTACTGTCAATGCATGTAATGTTAGACATAACATTGTCATTAAAAAAAATAATAATCTGAGTACACTGTAATTAATACTACTTGAACCAGAGTGAAATTTAAAACCATTAATTAACGTATGACAAAAAGCATCATGTGCAAATGTGTGAATTATAAATACCTGTTACCATTCTCCTCACTGGGATAATTCACTATTTTGAGGCACTAAAAAGGTGAGCTTACAAATGGCATTTCTTAAACTGAATATTCTCACCTGCGCTTGCATGGTCTAACAGGTGTCGCAAGCGGTCCATTTCTGACTTCTGTGCCTCCATGGTTTGTTTCAATTTGCTAATCTCAAATTGCTGAACATTTGACATAACCAATCCCGAATCAGCTTTTCCCATCTCCTCCTGGAACTAGGCAAAAATAAGAAAGGACACATTTGACAATTCAATGGGGATCAGTTATTGTAAAATGCCAGTCTGCTACAGAGAATAATTTGTGCTACTAAAGGTCAGTTAGGTGTACAATATGCTGCACTTACATTTATAATTGTGATCAATTTAGGTGTGGGAACATAGCTCCTCCTAGGGAACAACAATGGATGACGAAAGGAAATGTGGTAAATGTGCAACTTTATGGGCATTCACAATCATTTGCTTTAGATATTTTCACCCTATTCAAACATCGGAACTGGATGGCATGGAGGTTAGATACTGGGATAAATATTTTCAGAGTGAGGTGGAGAAAAGAAGAAAAACAGTTCAGATGCTTTACCCATAACCAAGAGGATTTTCCACCAAAGGAAAACTTGTTGGATTAGGCATATGTGTAGAAATCTATATGGATTTATGTGCATATCTGCTGAGAGTTCTGTTAATCCAACTGAGATCAAAATGATTCTTACATTATTGGTCAAAACCTTCAAGGAGTATAACCGATTGTAGTATCATGTCATTCATGTCGTTAGTTTAATGGAAGATACAAGCATCCCGTAAATTAGTCAGAAGTCTTGAGAGACCAGGTAAGCAAACACCCTTCATTGATTTTCCAATTCTCTTACCTGCCTCTCCTTCTTTTTTAGAATATTCTGCAGTAATTCTATCTCTGCTTCAGCTTTGGTAAGGTTTCGAGAAGCCTTAGTTGCCTGTGCACAAAACTGCTCCACTTCCTGTAACTCCTGAAGGAAAGAAAAGAAAGGCTATCTTGAGGAGGCTATAGAATGTGGATATTTACATTAAAAGCTGCAATGAATAAGTTACCTACTTTTGGTAACATTCTTTGTGGTGGATACTCTAACCAAAGATTCCTCCCCTTGTGAATATTCCTCAGACGTAAGTCTATGGAAACGTATTCTATTTAAAGCAGGTGGCTCCACTTCTGAGGTCATTCACCTCCAAAAGTGACGAGCGGAGCCACACATAAATGCAAACATAAGCAGATGTGCGCCTGTGCTGGCCAGTCCTATTACTGCCAGTACAAGTGACCGGAGAAGCCATTTTAAAACATGCTAAACACTGGTGAAAACAAGTTCCCCAGCTACATGAAGGCTTCACTGAAAATAGGGATGTTTGGTGTTAGAAATGGGGGTCTCTAGTTCGCAGTGGCTGGCCACAGTCCAAGTAGGGACCCTTCTTCCTAAGTCAGAGTAAGGGGGCTACACCCTTTGATAACCCCTGCTCAACCCTGTGGTAACGTAGCACGAGCAGCTAGGCTTATCTCAGAGGCAGTTTGTAAAGCATTTATGATCATACACAGTAACACAGTGAAGGACACTACAAAGGGACACCACACAAGTAGTTAAAAATAAGTATCTTTATATATAGACTTAACACAAGACCAATAAAGGTAAAAAGCCACAATACTGAAAAAGGGGGGTACTCTTGAAAAGATGGAAAAAGAGTTCAAAGTGTTCAAATAGGGGCTCAGTTCAAAGCAGTTTTACTTACAAAGTACCTGGATTTCGTAGCAAAACCAACAAAATGTCGCAAAGGAGCTTTTTTCCCCACGCTAGGCCACGCTAGGCCTTGCAGCAAGGGAGGATGATGCGCCCGGCTGCGGGTACGTGCGGGACAAAGCGACAGATTTCCTCATGCTAGGCCAGCGATGAGTTGAATCCTTGCCGCGAGGGAGAATGATGTGCTGATCCTGTGGCGTGTGCGATCTTGTTGCGATGAAAGAAAATGGCGACGTGAGGGACCGAGGATCCGGGTGCAATGCGGGGAAAATGGGGGACGCACGGCGTCCGCGCAGCGATGATCTTGATGCGATGATCCGGGGCCAGCCAGCCTTCGAAAAGCCCACAAACATGCGCTGCGATGATCTGAGGTTAGCGAGCGCTTTGGGGCCCGCAAGCGTGCGATACGATGATCTTTGGTTTGCGAGCACTCGGCAGCAGCAGCGCGTGGATTTTTCTTACGCTCTTCAGTTGCGGCCGCTCGCAAACGGCGTTAGCAACAATTTTCAGCTCTCTCTTTTCTGTAGTAGAACTAGAGGCCCTGGAACTCACAGGGGCCTCACCTGCAGATAGAAATCCTCACAGGGAGGAATCAGGAGGCTAGTGGGGAAGTCAGATGTGCCTGTGACTCCAGCAGGAGGCTAGCTCTCTTCTAGCCCTTGGGTGATTGCTTAGCAAAATAAAAGTCTCTCAAAAGTCCTTTTCCCTCTTCTTCCAAGTCCAAGGGGAATTACTGCAGGCCAATCCAAGAACCAGCATACAAGCACAAGGACAGTCCTCTCCTGCAGATTCCTTCAGTAACACGGACAGAGGTTCCTCTTGACATCCAGGAGCAATACCAAAATCAGGGGTTTGGGCACAGATATTCATACCCCAAAGGTCTTTGTTCTCAGAAGTCTCTAGTCACTGAACCCAGGCAGAACCAGTTCTGCTCAGGCCTGGAGCACTTTATTTACCAGGCTGCATCCTTCCTTTCAGAAAGAGGGGGTCTGCTATCAGACACACAGTAGGAGGTGGAGCCAGCATTCACTTTGCCAGGCACAGCCCTGCTCAGATTAAAAGGGTCACCCCTCCCCTACTCCAAATGCAGATCTCTCTAATCAACCCAGTTCTGACTCAACCTGCCTTGCCCCTCTAAACCCAGACAGCCAATACACATAACAGCAGAGCACACTGGAGGCTTGGGCAAGAAAATACCTACTTTCTAAAAGTTTTATTTTCAAACATAGAATATTAAAACCAACTTCACTAAAAGATGTATTTTATTATTCTGAGCTCAGGCATACTAAACTCGAATTTCCACCATGTTCCCTGAGTCAGATAGGACTATAAGATGTAATAGCCAGTCTGCCCATTCTAGCCTATGGAGAACAGTGAAAAACAAAAAGGAGGGTGATTCACCACCAGGACATGCTACACATATGAAGCCATGTTCTACCTTACACACACAATGCACCTACCATAGGGGTGACTGGCATGATACTAAGGGAAGGGTCAGGGGCTGGGAAGTGTGGGCACTTCATTGCCAAGATGGCAGTTCTGGACTGCACGCAGACACTGCAGTGGCAGATCTGAGGTACACTTTACAAGCTACTTCTGTGGGTGGAGCAAACCAGCGCTGCAAGCCCACCAGCAGCATTTGGGTTACCAGCCCTGGGCACACACAGGCCACACTACTAGGGACTAACAGGTAAACCAAATAAGCCAATCAGGGATATACCAATTCACAGTCATATTTACATAGGGAGAGCATATGCACTTTAGCACTGATCAGCAGTGGTAAAGTGCCCAGAGTCATAAAACCAATAACAACAGGTCAGAAAAAATACAAGAGGAAGGCAAAAAGTTTAGGGATGACCCTGCAAAAAGGGACATTTCCAACATTTGGTATCACACATCTCATATTTGTACACTCACACTGATGCCAGTGTTGGACTTATCAATAAATGCACCCAGAAGGCACCTCAGAGATGCCCCCTGAAAACCTACCAGTCTTTGGTGTACTTGCAGGCTGGTTTCTGCCAGCCTGCCACCTGAAACACCGTTCTGAACTCCTAGGGAGAGAGCCTTTGCTCTCAGGAGATCCAGAACAAAGGCCTGTCCGGCAAGAGGATGTAACACACCCTCCCACAGGATGACCTGCTGATTAGCTTCCTCTGAAGGGCGAGCTTCAAAGAAGCTGCCGCCTTCTGAATGCAAATCTGGCACCCCCAACAGGAGAGGAAGTCACCCTCACAGTCCAGATCCTCATTGACAACTGGGCAGGCAGGAAAATTAGCTAGTCAGGAAGGCATGCCACCTCCAGGCCAGTACCAAGTAAGGTGGGCTACTGTGAGGTGGACACGATTTTTCAGAAGAAGCCATTTATGTGATGGCAAACGTAGGAATTTTGGGGCAGGGTTACGCCCAATTCCCACAGGAATAGGTCATATAGGGGAGGTAGTGACCACAAGGGTCAGTAGCCCATTGGCTACTTCCCTGACAAGCATAAATTAAGTATTTAGGGGAGCCCCTGGCACCAGAGAAGCAGATCCTGATGATCTAAGAAGAGAGAGAACACAAAAGAGCCTCAAAAGCAGAGAAGAGAGAAGTAGCAGTTGACCTACTACTAACTCTGCGGGCCTGTCTGCATTCCTCATCCTGCAGCTGAGACTCCTGAAACTTGGGTAGACTGCCTGCCTTCGAAATAGGCTCAAGACCTTCCGTGAAAAGCAGACCTGTTCGGAAGAAAATCCAAACAGGAAACCTCTAAGGCCTCCAGAACCGCCAAACCAGACACCTGAAGCAACCACTACACCCGTCACCTCTGGCCAGAGTTGAAGTAGACCAACAGTGCCAACAAGGTCCCCCAGAGCTCATGTGCATTGTGGTTCCACCCCTCCTAGACTCCCCAACGTCGCCTGCAGCCTCTGCACACAGGTCCCCTCAACCGCGACTACTCCGGTAAGGAGAAACCTGACACGTACGGAAACCTAGCCTCTAGGACATGGAGAAGAGGACCAAAGGTGTCCCTCCATCCCCGAACATCGAAAGACCTGAGCCCACTACCTCATTGAGCCAGACTGGCTTCCTAGCCAGAGCCTGCAGCCTCTTTTTTCAGTGGCCGATCTCCACTGAAACACATTGGGCTCCTGACTCTGATTTGCACCCTGCGCCCAGCCGCCTTCATGCCGCTGGTGGTGTACTGCTGGTGCTGTGGACCATGCCCACCACTCACCTTAACTCCAGAAGATTGGTCTTGTAAATCGATGTACTGTACCTGTTTGCAGAACTTGTTCTTTCTTCAATAGGATAACATTGCAGAACTCAGAAACTGCACTATATATCCACTTTTTAAAATGAACCATATTTATATTTAAAAACATACTTATCTGAACGATTTTTCTCGGATGCCTAAACATATATAAAGGTACTTGGTATTTTTACAAATTTTCATGGATCTCCTTCTTGAGTGGTGTCATTTATTAATCCTAGTGTGTGTTTGCAAATGTCTTGCACTCTGTGTTAAGCCTAAGGCTGCTCGACCACACTAACCCCCAATGAGTACTTTATAATTGCATAGCAAGCCCCTGTCCACTAGTAAGGGCACTCCTGGACTCTTTATACGTAACATCTGACTTATGATATATCACATAAAGAGCCAGCATCCTACAAATGGTCTGCTATCCATGGAGGGAATTTCAGCTCCTGCCTCCAACAAAGTAGCTGTGTGTCAGTTAGGACACACTAAAGCAGTTTTACTGCCATGGATGCAGGAGGGGCATAGAACTGAGCAGCACATTGCACCTGCTGTTCACAGGGTTGTCTTTGTTAATTGCAGCCTCAGCCACAAAAAGGGTGTGGGAAAGTGGCTCTATATATACTGGACTAGAATGAAGTACAGTGTGTATAGAGTCCACCAACCCCAGAGGTATAACAGAGATTAAAGTCAGAACTGACCTTACTCTCCAAAGTGGTAGCTTGGTCGAGCAGTAAGGCAGTACCAGAGGACAGTCTAAAGCATTTGTTGTACACACTCAGTCAGCAAAAGGTTTTACACACTCAAGGACTGAACTCCAGGCCAATTGTTTTTTATATCCACAGATATAGTTGTTTTATTGTTAGAACCAAGTTATGGAAATATACTTTTCTGGTTATGAGTACTCTCAGGTAAATACTTTGCAAAGGAGCAATAAAGTTTGTGCACACAATGATTACAGTATTGGTAGTAAGCAACACAATCCTAAAACACACTTTAGCATTGAGCTCAATGGGTTTTCTACATATAAGTACAGTTGATTACTTTGGTAGTTCCGGGACTAGATCTTATATTCAGTCCTGGGGTCTAAGCTGAAACCAGATTAGCAAAAACGTTTTAGTTACTGTAGTGAATTTTCATGAATATAAAGCGGTTTTAAAAGTTCACACTTAGAAACTTTTCAATGTAAATCTGACAATGGTATTCAATGAGAGGAAATTCAGGGTGCAGGTAAAGTACGATCGCGTTACTTTTGTAACCCAGCACTGATCTCCTAGGGCCAGCGCTGAGGGCTTATCTCAACACAGGTAGGTAATTGCGTTTCAGTATTTTGTATGATTTTTAAGGAATATTTGCAGTTTTCAAAAGTAGACACAGAAGAAATTTCATAGAAAAGCAGACAATGGGTTCCTATGGAGAAAATACAGATTACTAGTAAACTCGCTAGGGATTACTTTTGCAGTTCAGTACTGGGCTGAAAGGTACAGTACTGGCTTCTCCCCTGATCCCAGGTGAGTACTTCGGAATTCGGACTTTGGCTGATTTTATAGGAATATTTTCAGTTTTCAAAACTTCACACTTCAAACATTTTCGAGTCAAAATGGGTCAATGTTATCCAACGGCAGGTAAGTGAATTACCGGTTTCCAGGTGAGTACTTGGTTGGTGAATTTAAGGTTCTGGGCATAGACTCAGGGGTCCCCCAGGGTCAGGTAAGTACAGTTAGTTCAATCCCAGCGGCACAAGGGCGGCCGGGTGCAGAGGTAGGTAGGCCCAATGATATCCAATGAGGGAAAGGGGGCCTTCGGTTGGTGGCTGCTGGCTAGCAGGCTATGCGGCTCTGGGAGCTGGGCTCCTGGTCACTTGCTCAGGGCAAAGGGGGAAGTAGGATAGGACAAAGGGGTCAGAGCCAGCGGCACTCGGGCGGCTGGATGCAGGGTGCTTTTGAGCCGTCGGGCGCTCAATGTTATCCAATGAGGATCTTGAAGAGGGAACAAAGGCTGCAGGCTCGGGGATGGAGACTCTCCAGGGGCGACCAGCACTTCGAGGGGTAAGTGGGATCTTGGAGCACAGGTAGGTACCTCAAAGGGAGGCACAGGGGGTTGTAGGGCGCCGGGTGTCTTTGGGCATCAGAAAAGCTTACCCTCTGCTGGTCGCGGTTGGGGTGGCCCCAGGTTCTGAGTCTGCAGGCGTCGGCTGGTTCGTCGAGGAGGGTCTTTGGGCACTGGACTTCAGGTCCCAGTCGCTGGGGGGACGTCCTTGTGGTCTTGGTTCGGGTTCGCCCGGACCTGGCTCGGCTGGTGCAGAGTGGGCTGGTCCGGAGCTTCCTGGTGGACACCAGGTGGGTTGTTGCAGCAGAGTCCCAATCATCGAGAGGGTCAAAGCAGGCAGGTCCTCTGGGTGTCCCAAGGTCGCTCTCTGCGGGGGTCGCCGGATTTAAGCAGGAGCAGGTTCCAGGATCAACAGGCCGGTAGGGCTGGGCCCAAGTCAGTTGTTGTTGTCCTGTTGTTAGCAGCTGCACGGCGGGTCTACTTCTTCTTGATCTTCTTTTTTCTATCGGGATCTGAGGAAGGAAGGTTCAGGGAGCCCCTAAATACTACATTTAGGGGCGTTACAGGTAGGGCAAGGTCAGGGACCAATGGGTCCCTGCCCTGGGGTGAGTACACCCCCTAGCCTGCTCCTCTCCTGTGGGAGGGGAGCAGGAGCCTGGCTGGGATTGGGCAGGGCTCCCCATCTACAAGATGGCTGGAGCCCGAGGTCGTGCTTCACCTCGCCTTCTCCACCTGAGGGGTGGAGTTGGCAAAGGTTGGCACCCCCCCCTCTTCCTGACGTAGTTTTTCCCGCCCGCCAGTCTTCCCGCCAGAGTGGGGGTTAGAACTGGTGGGGACTGGTTGCTGGGTACAGCAAATGGTATGGGGAAACTCACAGAGGCGGCATGCCTTTGAAGCTTCCCCCTGTCCATCCTGGGGGAGGAGACCTAGCACCTCACCCAGGATGTGCATTGTTGCAGGCCCAGGAGAGCGGGGGCTCTCCTACCCAGGGGTCCAGCAACATGTCTGCTGTGTGGCAGCCTCTGCAGCCACTCAGCCCAGACGTGGATTATAGGTTAGGTTTTCAGGGGGCATCTCTAAGATGCCCTCTGGTGCATTTTACATTAAATCCCAAACTGGCATCAGTGCGGGCTTAATGTGCTGAGAAGTTTGGTACCAAACTTGTCAGTCTTCAGTGTAGCCATTATGGTACTGTGGAGTTCGTAATGACAACCTCCCAGCACCATATACTCTTAATGGCATCACTGCACTTACAGTGCCCAGGAATGGCCCTGGGTATTATAGGGGCACATGGCTCATGCACCAGTGCCCACACCTCTGGCATAGGGCGCCCAGCTAGAGGGGTGACTGAGGAATGCCAGGGCAGTGGGTTCTGTGGGCATGGCACACAGGGATGTGGGCCATGTCGACTCTTTGTTTGGTTATGTACTCAGACACTCAGCCTGCAAAGGCAGTGTGTGGGTGTCAGGGTACAGTGCCCCTGAGAGTGGCACAATAAGTGCTGTAGCCCTCAGGGGTCTTCTCTGGTCACCATGCCTTGGGTACCATTTACTAGGGGCTGACAGGTGGCCAGAGATGCCAATTAGGTTTTCGTTGTAACTTAGTTTTAGGGAAGGAACACAGGCCCTGGGTACCTGGTTGGCAGGAACCCAGGGCACACTCAGCCAAAGCATATCAGCAGTTCAGAAAAAAGTCGGGGCATACCAATGCAAGAAAGTTGGCACTTTCTCACAAAGGGTGAAAGGCCTGATGAGCTAGTGGAGGGATCTGGCATTTGCAAAACTAGAAATTTGAACAATAACTACAGAGAGGGCAACATTGCTGGTGGAATTGTCTGGTGGGGGCAGAAAGTCCCAGGGAATGTTCTGTAGCCTTGCATTCCCTTAAACTGTTCAAGGGCCGAATCCGCTTAGTCTGTGTGGAAGATTGTTGTGCTCCACCTGCCTGAAATTTTCAATTTCATTTTCAGGTAGTTGGGAGATTTTTAGGTGTCGCCCTGCGATACAGGGCAAAGCCCTGTTGCAGCGAGACCTATTGTTGTCAGCTCTGCTTACAAGGAGCTGAAAGGGAGACAAGACATGTGCACGCGCAGCCTGGCGGAATCGGATCAGGTCGCGCGCGCGTTCACCATCTCCTGTCTCCCTTTTAGCTCCTTGTAAGCAGACACACACGAGCGCACACACAGAGACACACAAGAGCGCACACACAGAGACACACACACAAGTGCACATACACGCACGCACACATAGAGACACACACCACCACCCCGCCGCCGCGCGCACACATGAGCGCATACACACACACACGAGCGCACAGAGACACACCCACCCCCCGCCACCCGCCACCCGCCAAGCCCCACTCACCGCATCGGCGCCACTCCGGACTTCTGCCGCCACCGCGGGGCTCTCCCTCGGGCATGGGAGCCCCGCGTCACCACTGCTTCTCTGGCCAGGCACTCCGTGGGCGCGGGCTTCTCGCAGAAGACGGAAGTTCCGCCCCACAACAGGTTTCGTTTTCAGCAGTGCACGCGCACGTCTTATTTTAGTTCCGCGCCTACCACTAGCGGACTCAAGTGGCGCCTCGTGCACACAGCTCTGCCAGAGACCGACTTGCTCTGCACCAGCAGCACTAAGGGTAAGCTGAAAACTTGGCAGCTGTGGTATTCTCGCCATTCTTTCTGCCCTTCCTTCTTCCTGACCCTTGTCTGACCACGGGTAAAGGGTGGCTTGTTATTTTTGGAGGGCTTGTTACTTACTTTGATTCGGAGAGCGGTGTTCCTGAAGCGGGCACTGTGCTCCGTTTATTTACTTGTTTTCACTTTGATTTGGAACGCGGTGTCTGCTTCAGGGACACCGCGCTCCAAATCAAAATAAACAAAATAAGTAATTAAACTGAGCTCGGTGCCCGCTTCAGGGACACCGCGCCCTTTCTTTGTATTTTTCAGATCTCGGCCGCATTTGTTTTAATGTCTCCCCCTGTTGTCCGCAGAGGGGGCAGTTAGGCGCAGCTCCCCCCTCCTCTGGTGTTAGGCATTCCCCCCCCGACCCCCAAGACATGGTGGAGGAGGGCAGCGGGCGGCGCAAGGCTCCTTCTTCCCTGCTCTTTGCCTCGGGCATAGTGCCATGCTCAAGATCTGCTCTCCGAGGACATGGACTTTGCAAGCCCAGGACTCTCGCTGGGGTACTCACGCGGTGCGCTCAGGAGGGAAGAAGGGCTGGGGCTATCTGGATGTGATGCAGCCTCGGACGCAACAGGCTCCTAGCCCTTCTCCTTGCACGACTGCCTTTACTTAAACTCTAACCGAATACATCCTAAATAGTTTACGGATTACCTAAAAGGTGGTTTTAAAACAGTGGTAAACGTATGCATGATAAAGAATGCTAGTCGTGTGCGACTATTACTGCTGTAAATGGAGATCGACTACACAACATATCGGGTTGGTTTATGCGTCAGGATAACTATGAGCCCTGTGTGCAGTGTGAGGGGCTGGGGTGGGTGTGTGAGGGGAGGGGGGCTCCAGGCTGAGCCTGGGATCTCTCTCTCTAATAGCTGCAGCAGCTGTGGGGCTCACACAGTGCCTGGACAGCTCTCAGGATGCAGTGGCCTCTTCTCCTACTCGCTGGGCTCTCCAGCTCTGCCTGGGCCCCCGCGGCGGGCACAACCCCTGCACCCACCACTGCCACCAACAGCACGCAGAGCTAAACCGCGCTGGCAGGGGGCACCAGTGCGCCCTGGGGCACCGAGCGGGCCACCGGGACGGCCTGGTCCTTTGTCTCTGGTGGGGTCCGGAGGCTGAGCAGGAGAGCAGCGCCCTGAAGCCCACTGCTGCCAAACCAAGTGCGAAAGGTGCGCAGCCGCGCCATCCTACCCGTCCTGACCAGCACTGGTCTTGTCAAATGCACTGCCTACTGTTCAGTGCACGAAGGATGCATACGAGATGCTTTCGGATTTGTTATACATATTAAAAAGTCACATTTTGTTTAAGTGAATTATTCGAATACAGTGCTGATTTCCGAATCTGCTCACGTTCAAGGTTTTATATTCATTGCGTCATATTTATATATGCGTTTTATATGTTTTATATTATCGGAGTGCAAAGTGGCTGCGTCTAGCGCTATCCAAGACATAAACTAGTTTATTAAACCGCAAGTTTGCATTTGACTCCCGGCTCCGGTACGCAGCATTGACAGATTTTTATTTCCGTCTTTTACCAACCCTTGTTGTAATTTCATTATCAAATACAGTTAGTTCCATTTCGGAAAAGCAAATTACTACTCCCATAATCCAACTGGCTATTAGGGAACGCCAATGCAAGGAGGCATGGTGTCCCAGGCTGCCTCTAAGCCCTCTGGTACTCCAAGCTAATGCGTCACATGGGGATAATATCAAAATATAGTGATTCGAAACTGCAAAATTTTACCCGCCACTATAGTGACTCATTGTTGATATTATTATTAATAAAAAGTCACTTCCGCATTATGGGCTTCAGTGTGTTTGCAGATTATAGCAAAACACTATTTCAACAAAGGGGTAAACTGGTTCTGGGCAGTTTGCTGAGCAGCGTACGCAGTAACGTAAAAGATGCATGTACACGTCATTGTGATCGTGGCTGCGAGGTGTCATACAGCTCCAGGTGGCTTCAGACAAGGATGGCTGGCTGGCTGACTACCACTGGATCCACGCTGTCTGAGTTCTGGCTGGGACTACTACCATGCACAAATTATGAAGTGTAGTGCTTCAGCGGCAGCCGCCCTTGTTGGAATCAAGAGTCCTAACTTCTAATTCCCACTTGAGGAAGGTGTGTGATCCTGGGCACACCACTTCAACTCACCATACATTACTTCCCTTATCAGCTAGATGCAGAAGTGCCTAGAAAGAGACCATTCATTGGGTTAGTTGTTCTATGAAAGAGAACATGTTTGTGTATACACGAGAGGTCCAAGTGTATGATGTAAAGAGAATGTGGTAAACATACTCATGTGCTGGATGACAAAAACAGTGCGCTGTGGCGGCATGCAGCTTTTCCAGTTAAAATACATGATCAGTGCAGGGAGTTTTCATCGTTCATAGCCTGAAAAGATTGATGGCATATGTACGTGCTCCCGAGAGGGCAAATTCTGTTTTTCAGGGCACCTCTTGCCAAACCCTCAGTGCTTACTTTGTCAAACAAGCATTTGCAATGCAATAGGTCTCGCATTATTAAAGTTAGAGCTATTGGCATTGTAAATGGCAATGCCTTTTATTTATGTTTTTGCTTTTAAACATAAATAAAAGGCATTGTCATTTACAATGCTAATAGCTTAAACTCTCGCAAAAGTGAGACCTATTGCACTGCAAATACGGGACGGGCAGCTATAAGTCTCCAGCTGGACGCATCCTTCGGATGCACTACCAGCGAGACCTAAAAGGAGTGAGGGATAGAACAGGTAAGCATGAGATGCTGGTGCATGGGTGGATGGTGTGTGAGCTCTTTGGGAGAAATGATTTGATGGCTTGCCTGTATGGCAGAGACTGCTCAGATCATGCACTATAAGCATTTAGCTGTGCCAAAGAACGGATGCGATAAAGAATGAGGCGAGCCAATCACACCTACAGATACTTCCCATCTTAGGTGGTCCGGACTGGTTTGTGAAATGTATTTTTTTTACCCCATTGATTATGGTGCATATGGAGTTGCCCAGATGGGAAGGCGCTACCTGTGAATGTAAAGTATTGCATCAGCTGCAGTATGTGGTCTGTTTCCACATAAGTGTGGTGAATTATAAACCTATAGTAATTAGTAATATACAACAAGATATAGTGTCTACTTTAGGAGTCCATCTAAACTTGGCAGGAATCAAACCAAAGTAATATGATTTGAACAAACCGTTATAGAATATCTTCTAGGGGTTAGTCCAGGAATTGTAGAGAAACAACCAAGAAAAGATCAAACTCCAAATACATGAGCTTGTGGGCCACAAGATGTAGCTGGACGACAACACACCCACAATTTTTTTTTTTTTTTAAATCAGACTGTATATGCACACAGGTCTGGGGGGTCCACCCAGGTGCTGCACTTGTGCAATCCACTGAAATCATACTGCTATATGTAGTAATCAGACACTACGTGTAAAGTGGGCCAGTTGAGAATGTGTTACAGTGCCTGTCTCTGGCTGTGGTACAGTCCCTGTCTCTGGCTGTGGTACAGTGCCTGTCTCTAGCTGGGGTACAGTGCCTGTCTCTAGCTGTAGTAAAGTGCCTGTCTCTAGCTGGTGTACAGTGCCTGTCTCTAGCTGGTGTACAGTGCCTGTCTCTATCCAGGGTACAGTGTCTCTATCTAGGGTACAGCGCCTGTCTCTAGCTGGAGTAAAGTGCCTGTCTCTGTGTGTTGTACAGTGCCTGTATTTAGCTGACGTACAGTGTCTGCTTGTAGCTGGATACAGTGTCTGTCTCTATCTAGGGTACAGTGCCTTTCTTTAGCTGTGGTTAAGTGCCAGTCTCTAGCTGTGGTAAAGTGCATGTGTCTGGCTGTGGTGCAGTGCCTGTCTCTGGTGCAGTGCCTGTCTCTGGCTGTGGTACAGTGCCTGTCTCTGGCTGTAGTGCAGTGCCTGTCTCTGGCTGTGGTACAGTGCCTGTCTCTAGCTGTGTTAAAGTGCCAGTCTCTGGCTGGGGTACAGTGCCTGGCTGTGGTACAATGCCTGTCTCTGGCTCTGGTGCAGTGCCCGTCTCTATCCAGGGTACAGTGCCGGTCTCTATCTAGGGTACAGTGCCTGTCTCTGGCTGTGCTACAGAGCCTGTGGTCCTGCCCCCACCCCCAGAGGCCGCTCGTGCTTTCGGCCGCGCTCAGACAGGACATCTTATCACTCGCGCTCCGAGGCTTCAGGATGCGTGAACCAGGATAGGAAAGGCTGAGAGGGGAGGGGGGGGAGGGGGAAGGGGCACTGCAGGGAGCGGAGGGAAGGAAGGAAAGAGCCAGGGAGGGAAGAAGCAAGAGGCGGAGATGGGGAGAGACAACCAAGGAGCAGCACAGGAGGTCGGGAGAGCAGCACCGAGGGTCCAGTGTGCCGCCCCCCCTTCCTTCTGCATCCAGCCCTGCTCGCCTTTGCACCCTTGTGTAAAGTGGCCAGTAACCCTTAGCGCTCAATCTATAAACACGTCCAAGTGCACGCGGCGCACACGCACTGGTGTTTTTATTTGAACCTGTCCCCTGCGGCTTCTTAGCACTGTAAATAAAGGTGTCACTCTTTGTATCGGCTGCAGAAGTGTTAAAAACGATGTTGCCCACAATAACGAACCTGCAGTAGAGACTTCAACCCGCTCAGCTATCCCACCTATCCGCGTATGAGATAGTTCTGCGGGGTAAGGCTCTCGCTGTAAAGATATGTGTGGAGAATGCACAGAGGTGTTAACTATCACAAGGTACTCCGAGGGTTAACACACGGTACGGAGCGCGGGTTCAGATACCGGTAAGGAAGCTCCGTTGTTAATGCACCTGTCCCCCCGCATCATCGCCGCAGCCCGGGACAAACCGACCGAACATCGACGCCGGCCTGCGACCAGGAAGTCAGGCAGGCCAGGCGGGACAACCGGAAACCGGAAGTAGGAGGGCGGGAGCCTACCCCGCCTCCCACGGAAGAGCCGCGGCTGTTTTGAGCACCGGAGCAGGCAAGAGCCTACCCTGCGCCCCGGCGCACTCGCCCTGAGATGGAGGGAGGAAGAGTCCTGCTGCCGACGCCTTCCACGAGGCTCCCAGGAGTGAGGGAGAGCCCGTGGTAACCGGCATAGAGGAGCCCTGCAGCTGCCGATGAGAGGAGAGCTGCCGCACCAAGGAAGCCGGTGAGTGGGGCTTCGCCTTGTTGCTGAGCTGCGAGGGCGGGGGGCATGTGTGTGTGCGCGTGCGGCGGCGGGGGGGCTCTGTATGTGTGCGATGGCGGCGGCGGGGGGTCTTTGTATGCGTGTGTGTAGGTGCGCTGGTGTGTGTGTGGGGGGGTCTCTGTGTGTGCGTGTAGGTGTACTAGTGTGTGTGTAGGTGCGGCGGCGACGGGGGGGGTGTGTGTGCCTGTGTATGTGTGTGGCTGTGTATGCGTGTGGCTGTATATGTGCGCATGCGTGAGTGTGTGTATGTGCGCATGCGTGAGTGTGGGTGCGCGTGCACGCAGTCAAATCCAGCTCCAGAGAAGCGCGTGGCACCCTTTTGTCTCTCATTCCCCCGAGACCGGCAGCTACAAGTCTCCAGCCTGGACGCATCCTTCGGATGCTAATTCCAGGCGAGACCTAAAAATGAGTGCACCGGTCCTTTCCGGAGGCCACTGCAGCTTGCACCACACATTGCCCCGGTCAGCGCTGCCAATGCCGGCACCAACACAACTACTAACCATCACACTACTTATAGGCCGATTGGAGCTGCCATGTTTTTTCTTTTGCCGCCTCTCTTTTTAGGTCTCACCTTTCAGACAGCTTTTAGCTACCTGTAGCCAAAAGATTCTTGTGGACCATATCAAAAACATATTGAGCTTGAAGCACTCCCATTACTTACCATTGGTTGGCTTTGTCACTGTCAATTGACGCCTTATTAATCAATTAATCAACCTTTGCCTTTTTTGTTTCACTCTCCCATGCTGTACAGCATCTTTATATTTAATAATAACTTTATTTGACAAAATAAATACCATAAAAGTACACAATCAAATTTGAATGAGACTGTTCATCTATAAATCATACAAGAATTAAAAGCAGGGAGATAAAATATAAAAAATGTGTAATACTACATCCATAAGTTACAGTGTGCAATGGCCCCGCTTGAATTTATAGCGCGCCCACACAGCATTCGCTGGACAATGGCGGGCGCTACTTGCATGCGGAGCGCGCAATGCGCGCCTTCACTTTAATAGTGCAAAAACAACAATTGATGGACGCAATGTTGCACAATGGCAAAACATTCACTCCCAGTCACATATCTGGGTTTAATCCATTGTTATTTTGCTCACCACGCTACCCCAGTTCAGACATGGCCATATGCAAATCAGTCTTGACCCTGTGCCTCATGGGAACAGTCCAGCCCGAACTGCCAAGCTATGTCCTCCCTGGTCCGGAATCAAGCATCCTAGGACCGGTTTCTGGCTATCAGCCGTCTTCAGCCAGGCTACCTTGATTCCAGTGGCATGGAGAGCACGGGACTCACATCGGAGCATACCCGTCCCACTCGGGGTGACAAATGCAAAAACAACAATTGATGGACGGAATGTTGCACAATGGCAAAACATTCACCCCCAGTCACAGATCTGGGTTTAATCCATCGTTATTTTGCTCACCACACCACCCCAGTTCAGACATGGCCATTTGCAAATCAGTCTTGACCCTGTGCCTTCACTTTAAAGTGGCCAACATGGCCCCCAGCACTCTCGGGACAATGCGGGTGTTATTTGTATACAGAGCACGTAATGGGCGCGTTCACTAGTGGCTGGCTGCTAGTAGCACAGAACAATTGGAGAGTCAATTGGAGAAAACACCCACCCTCCTCCAAAGCCCCCTTTTCGCCTCTCACTCGTATATATCTCCACCTTTACTGTTTTCTTCTCCTATCGAATTCCCACCCCCAAGGTTTTCTTTCTCTTCATCCCTCTTTAGTCTTTTCTTTAGTCTTGCCTCGCTTCTCTCCCTATACTGTGTCTCTTCCCCTGCTCTTGCGTTGGTCTGACAGTGCCTTGCTTCTCCAGCCCCCCTCCACCCGTGTCTAGGTCTAACCAGCAGACCCTTTGCAGCAGCCACAAACCTGGTCAGCCAAGGTCAATAAACTATGTAATTGCTGACAGCCTCAATCAGCGCTGAGATGTGTGTCCTTCCCCACCCCTTCTGATCGGACCAATGGAACAAGCATTTGCATTGCAATAGGAGACCTATGGCATTAACGCGAGTTTGAGCTATTGACATTGCGAATAACAATGCCTTTTATTTTTGTTTTCGTTTTAAAAACATAAATAAAAGGCATTGTCATTTACAATGCCAATATCTTAAACTCTGTAACTGCGAGACCTATTGCATTGCAAATGCTTGTTGTTTCAGAGCTTTGAATAGAACGCAGGCCCATGTAAAGGTACAACAAAGATGTGTACCCTGAAGATCAATTAGTGCCAGTGTTAAATATATTCCACATGTCTTCAATCAGTCTTGCAGTTGCAAGAAAGAGAACTTTCAGTGGGGTAGTGCAAACATCAGGCAGGGATGCGAGTGAGGATAGAGATTCAATAATTTGATCTTGAGAGTCCAGTGCCTGTACAACTGGTTTCATAGCTTCTGTGTGTTGGAGTCTTTTGATCTATCTAAAGAGATTTCCTTGGTGCTTGTTACTATGTGTGTCAAGTTTTAGTTCTCGGTCTACCATGAAGAATTTTAATTCTGTATTGGTGCCAGGACAATGATCTGCTTTTTTAAGATGGGTGAGCCATTTGTTTTGCTGTATTCTTTTCAGTGTCTTAGTTAATGATCAGGAATTCAGTTTTGTTCTGCTTCAGTTTGTTTCTGTCTGGTTGTTTGGTTTTGCATTTTACGAAGCTGCCTCCTATGTATGTTATGGAGATGTTTTGAATACTCATATAGAACTGAATGCCTTCCACACACAAGTGGCAAGAGGGGCTCACTGTATTCAGGAAGTCTCCAAAGTGTTCACGGTATTTGACAAATAATATGGAAGTGTGAGAAAGTGGCTCTATATATACTGGGCTAGAAGGAAGTACAGTGTGTATAGAGTCCACCAACCGCAGGGGTATAACAGAGGTTAAAGTCAGAACTGACCTTACTCTCCAAAGTGGTAGCTTGGTCGAGCAGTAAGGCAGTACCAGAGGACAGTGTAAAGTATTTGATGTACACTCAGTCAGCAAAAGGTTTCACACACTCATGGACTGAACTCCAGGCCAATTGTTTGTATATCCAGAGATGTGGTTGTTTTATTTTTAGAACGAACAGTTATAAAAATATACTTTTCACATTACGAGTACTCTCATGTAAATACTTTGCAGAGGAGCAATAAGTTTGTATACACATTAATCACAGGTTAGCTAATAAGAAATACAGTTCTGAAACACACTCTAGCATTGAGCTCAATGGGTTTGCATAGGAAAGTACAGTTGATTACTTTATGGATTACTTTGGTAGTCCCAGGACTAGATCTTGGATTCAGTCCTGGGGTCGAAGCTGAAACCAGATTAGCAAAAATGTTTTAGTTACAGTGATGATTTTTCCTGAATATAAAGCTGTTTTAAAAGTTCACACTTTCGAGGTGATTCTCACAATGTTTTTCAATGGGAGGAAATTCAGGTTACAGATAAAGTACGATCGCGTTACGTTTGTAACCCAGCACTAGTCTCCTAGGGCCAGCACTGGGGGCTTAACTCAAAACAGGTAGGTAATTGCGTTTCAGTATTTCGTACGATTTTTAAAGAATATTTGCAGTTTTCAAAAGTAGACAGAAGAATTTTCATAGAAAAGCAGACAATGGGTTCCTATGGAGAAAATACAGGTTACTAGTAAACCCGCTAGGGATTACTTTTGTGGTTCAGTACTGGGCTGAAAGGTACAGTACTGGCTTCTCTCCTGATCACAGGTGAGTATTTTCGAATTCGGACTTTGGCTGATTTTACAGGAATATTTTTAGTTTTCAGAACTTCACACAGAACATTTTCGAGTCAAAAATGGGTCAATGTTATCTAATGGCAGGTAAGTGAATTACCGGTTTCCAGGTGAGTACTTGGTTGGTGAAGTTAGGGTTCTGGGCATAGACTCAGGGGTCCCCCAGGGTCAGGTGAGTACAGTTGGTTCAGTCCCAGCGGCTCAGGGGCGGCCGGGTGCAGAGGTAGGTAGGCCCAATGTTATCCAATGAGGGAAAGGGGGCCTTCGGTTGATGGCTGCTGGCTAGCAGGCCACGCGGATCTGGGAGCTGGGCTCCTGGTCACTTGCTCTGGGCAAGGGGGGAAGTAGGATAGGGCAAAGAGGTTACAGCCAGCGGCACTCGGGAGGCTGGGTGCAGGGTGCTTTTGAGCCGTCGAGCGCTCAATGTTATCCAACGAGGATCTTGAAAAAGGAATAAAGGCTGCAGGCTCGGGGCCGGTGACTTTCCAGGGGCGACCAGCACTTCGAGAGGTAAGTCGGGATGTTGGAGCACAGGTAGGTACCCCAAAGGGAGGCACAGGGGGCTGTAGGGCGCCGGGTGCAGGGGTGTCTTTGGGTGTCGGAAAAGCTTACCCTCGGCTGGTCGCATTTGGGGTGGCCCCTGGTTCTGAGTCTGCTGGCGTCGGCTGGTTAGTCGAGGATGGTCTTTGGGCACTGGACTTCGGGTCCCAGTCGCCAGGGGGACGTCCTCGTGGTCTTGGTTTGGGTTGGCCCGGCCCTGGCTCGGCTGGTGCAGAGTGGGCTGGTCCGGAGCTTCCTGGTGGGCACCAGGTGGGTTGTTGCAGCAGAGTCCCAATCATCGAGAGGGTCAAAGCAGGCAGGTCCTCAGGGTGTCCCAAGGTTGCTGTCCGCGGAGGTCGCCGGGTTTAGGCAGGAGCAGGTTCCAAGATCAACAGGCCGGTAGGGCTGGGGCCAAGTCAGTTGTAGTTGTCCTGTTAGCAGCTGCACGGCGGTTCGTCTTCTTCTTGATCTTCTTTCTTCTCTTTGGTATCGGGATCTGAGGAAGGAAGGTTCAGGGAGCCCCTAAATACTAAATTTAGGGGCGTTACAGGTAGGGCAAGGGCAGGGACCAATGGGTCCCTGTCCTGGGGTGAGTACACCCCCTAGCCTGTTCCTCTCCTGTGGGAGGGGGCAGGAGCCTAGCTGGGATTGGGCAGGACTCCCCATCTACAAGATGGCCGGAGCCCGAGGTCGTGCTTCACCTCGCCTCCTCCACCTGAGGGGTGGAGTTGGCACAGGTTGGCACACCCCCCTTTCTGACGTAGTTTTTCCCGCCAGTCTTCCCGCCAGAGTGGGGGTAGGACTGGTGGGGGGCTGGTTGCTGGGTACAGCAAATGGTCTGGGGAAGCTCTCAGAGGCGGTATGCCTTTGAAGCTTACCCCTGTCCATCCTGGGGGAGGAGACATAGCACCTCGCCCAGGATGTGCTTTGTTGCAGACCCAGTAGAGCGGGGGGCTCTCCACCCAGGGGTCCAGCAACATGTCTGCTGGGTGCAGCCACTCAGCCCAGATGTGGATTGTAGGTTCGGGTTTTTGGAGGGCATCTCTAAGATGCCCTCTCATGCATGTTACATTCAATCCCAGACTGGCATCAGTGCAGGTTTAATGTGCTGAGAAGTTTGATACCAAACTTGTCAGTCTTCAGTGAAGCCATTATGGTGCTGTGGAGTTCGTGAATGATAACCTCCCAGCACCATATACTCTTAAATGGCAACACTGCACTTACAGTGCCCAGGAATGGCCCTGGGTACTGTAGGGGCACAGGGCTCATGCACCCGGGCCCTCAGCTCTGGCATAGGGCACCCAGCTAGAGGGGTGACTGAAGTATGCCAGGGCAGTGGGTTCTGGGGGCATGGCACACAGGGATGTGTGTCATGTCGACTCTTGCTTTAGTTCTGTACTTAGGCACTCAGCCTGCAAAGGCAGTGTGTGGGAGCCAGAGTACAGGGCCCCTAGGGGTGGCACAATAAGTGCTGCAGCCCTCAGGGGTCTTCTCTGGTCACCATGCCCCGGGTACCTAGGGTACCATTTACTAGGGGTTGACAGGGGCCAGAGATGCCAATTGGGTATTTTGTTTCAGCATAGCTTTTCTTTGTAGGGAAGGAACACAGGCCATGGCATGGGTACCTGATTGGCAGGGACCCAGGGCACACTCAGTCAGGGTACATCAGCAGTTCAGAAAAAAGTGGGGGCATACCAAGGCAAGAAAGATGGCACTTTCTCACACAACCCCCCCTCCCCCCACCCCCCAAACGAAAGGTGATGAGACTAATCTTGCCCTGGGGAGTCTTCATTGTCTAAGTGGAAGAACCTGGAAAGTCCATCTGCATTGGCATGGGCAGTCCCTGGTCGGTGTTCCCCTTCAAAGTCTATACCCTGTAGGGAGATGGATCATCTCAGTAGTTTTGGTTTTTCCCCTTTCATCTGCATTTCTGCATTAGCCATCTGAGACGTCTGTGGTCAGTTTGAACCAGGAAGTGAGTCCCAAACAGGTAGGGCCTCAACTTCTTCAGGGACCAAACCACAGCAAAGGCCTCCCTCTCAATGGCACTCCAACGCTGCTCTCTGGGGGGTAGCCTCCTGCTTATAAAAGCAACAGGTTGGTCTTGGCCTTCCTCATTGATCTGGAAGAGGACTGCTCCTATCCCCAGCTCTGAGGCATCAGTCTGCACTATGAACTGCTTGGAGTAGTCTGGTGCTTTTAGAATGGGTGCTGAGCACATTGCTTCTTTCAGGGTGTCAAAAGCCTTTTGGCAGCTAACAGTCCAGTTCACTTTCTTGGACATTTTATTGGAGGTGAGTTCTGTGAGGGGAGTCGCTATAGACCTATATCCCTTCACAAACTTTCTGCAATATCCAGTCAAGCCAAGGAATGCCCTGAATTGAGTGTGAGTGGTTGGAGCTGCCCAGTCCAGGATGCTCTGGATCTTGGCCTGTAAGGGTTGGACCTGGCCTCCACCAACAAGGTGGCCCAAGTACACCACAGTGCCCTGCCCTATCTGGCATTTGGATGCCTTTATAGTCAGTCCTGCAGATTGCAGGGCTTGCAGAACCTTCCCAAGGTGGATCAGGTGATCCTGCCAAGTGGAGCTAAAGACAGCAGTATCATCAGGATAGGCTGCACTGAAGGATTCCAACCCAGTCAGGACTTGGTTCACCAACCTCTGGAAGGTGACAAGGGCATTCTTTAACCCAAAAGGCCTCACAGTAAATTGATAGTGCCCATCAGGGGTGGAGAATGCTGTTTTCTCTTTGGCTCCTGGGGCCATGCCAATTTGCCAGTACCCTGCAGTCAAGTCAAAGGTGCTTAGAAATGTGTCTTCCCCTAGTTTGTCTATCAACTCATCTGCTCTTGGAATGGGGTGATGCATCTGTCTTGGTGACAGAGTTGAGCCCTCTATAGTCCACACAGAACCTCATCTCTCTCTTTCCACCCTGTTGATGAGGTTTGGGGACTAGAACCACTGGGCTGGCCCAGGGGCTCTCAGAGGGTTCCATCACCCCTAGCTCCAGCATCTTGCTGACTTCAGCTTTGATGCTTTCCTTGACTTGGTCTGATTGTGGATAGATTTTGTTTTTGACAGGGTTACTGTCACCAGTGTCCACGTCATGGGTACACCAGCTGGTCAGACCAGGGGTCAAGGAAAAGATGCTAGCAAACTGCTGCAAGACATGCTTGCAGTCAGCCTGCTGTTGGGGAGTGTGGGTGTCTAAAAAGATTACTCCATCCACTGACCCATCTTTTGGGCCGGTAGAGAGGAGATCAGGGAGAGGTTCACTCTCTGCTTCCTGTTCCTCATCAGTCACCATCAGCATGGTGAGGTCAGCCCTGTCATGGTAGAGCTTGAGGCGGTTCACATGGATAACCCTTTTGGGTGTCCTGCTGGTGCCCAGGTCCACTAATTAAGTGACCTCGCTCTTTTCCTTCAGGATAGGGTAAGGGCCACTCCATCTGTCTTGGAGAGCCCTTGGTGCCACTGGCTCCAAAACCCACACCTGTTGCCCAGGTTGAAATTCAACCATGGCAGCTTTTTGGTCATACCAGTGCTTCTGTAGCTCCTGGCTGGCCTCAAGATTTTTGGATGCCTTATCCATGTACTCAGCCATTCTGGACCTTAGGCCAAGCACATCGTCCATAATGTCCTGTTTGGGTTCTTGGAGAGGCCTCCCCCAACCCTCCTACACAAGTCAAAGTGGTCCCCTTACAGAATGACCAAACAGAAGTTCAAAGGGTGAAAACCCCACTCCCTTCTGTGGCACTTCCCTATAAGTGAAAAGCAGGCATGGCAACAGGACATCCCATCTCCTTTTGAGTTTTTCAGGGAGCCCCATGATCATACCTTTCAATGTCTTGTTGAACCTTTCTACAAGACCATTGGTTTGTGGGTGGTATGGGGTAGTGAACTTGTACTGCACCCCACACTCCTTCCACATGTGTTTCAGGTAAGCAGACATGAAGTTGGTACCTCTGTCTGAAACCACCTCCTTAGAAAACCCTACCCTGGTGAAGACACCTAGTTGGGCCTTGGCTACTGCAGGAGCTGTAGTCACCCTAAGGGGAATTGCCTCAGGGTAGCTAGTACCATGATCCACTACTACTAGAATGAATTTGTTCCCTGAGGTTGAGGAAGGTTCTAGTTGACCCACAATGTCCACACCTACCCTTTCAAAGGGCACCCCCACCACTGGCAGTGGTATCAGGGGGGCCTTTGGCTTGCCACCTGTCTTGCCACTGGCCTGGCAGGTAGCACAGAAGTTCACATACTCCTTCACTTTTTGGTTCATCTTGGGCCAGTAAAAGTGGCTAACCAACCTTTACCAAGTTTTGGTTTGCCCCAGGTGTCCGGCTAGGGGGATGTCATGAGCCAAAGGTAGGAGGAACTCCCTGTACTTCTGTGGCACTACCACTCTCCTGGTAGCTCCATGATTGGGGTTTCTTGCCTCAGCATACAGTAATCCCTCTTCCCAATAAGCTCTGTGGGTACCACTGACATCTCCCTTTGCTTCTACAGCTGCTTGCTGCCTCAGGCTTTCAAAAGTGGGGCAGTCTCGCTGGCCCTGGCACAGCTCTTCCCTAGTGGGTCCCCCTGGGCCCAGGAGGCCAGCCTGGTAAGACTCAAGCTCCATAGGCTCAGTTCCCTCTAGGGTTTCCAAGTCCTCTCCCTGAGGAGAGGGGTCCTGAGAGGCTGGCTGTGTAGAAGCTGGTTCCCCAGTCTCCTTGCGTTTTCTCTTAGTTGGTTGGGCCATATTTTCAGGCTCCAAACCCACTTGTTCACCCTTCTTTTTGCTCTGTGCTCTAGTTTGGACACACACCAGTCTAGGGATACCCAGCATGGCTGCATGGGTTACTTGCTCACCTTCAGCACAGTCTGAGATCTCCAGGTTATTTCCAAGCAGATAGTCAGCTGGCAATTGTGGTGAGACCACTACCAGTTTCAGGCCAGTAACCTCCCCCCATCCTAATGTTACCATAGCTAGGGGGCGTTGGGTGGTAATGCTGTCAGCATTAGTGACTGGGTAAGTTTTCCCAACCAGGTATTGCTCTGGGGAAACCAGCTTTTCCCTTACCATTGTGATGCTGGCACCTGTATCCTTCAGGGCTTCTAATCTTGTTCCATTTATGGAGGAGTATTGCATATATTTGTTACAGTTGGTTGGCCACCCAGCCACACTGGCAACCTCCATATTCCCCAAGCAGACTAGACTAGCTTGAGTGTATTCCCAGATTTGCTCTGGGCCCTCCTCTGATCCCATCTGTAGATTTACTGTCCCGGGAGTAGCTGGAATGGGTGCCTTAGGGGCTTTGTTGTAGAGGCAGTTCTTGTCTACAGTTAAATGTCCCAACGTCTTACAGTTGTAACAATAGGCCTTGTTAGGATCAAAGTTTCTTCCCCTATAGGGCTGAGGCACATAGGGAGTAGATTGGGACCCACCCCCCGGAACAGGTTTTTGGGGCCCTTTGGAAGACTCAGACTTTTTTATCTGGGTGATTCTCACCACCTTTCCCCTGGGGGGGGATGTGACCACTTTCTTTTGGTCACCCCCAGTGGCTGTCCTTGTCACCCTAGTATTGACCAAGTGGTCTGCCTTCTTTCCCAATTCTTGTGGAGAAATTAGACCTAGATCTACCACATGCTGATGTAACTTTTCATTTGTGCAATTACTCAAAATGTGTTCCTTCATAAACAAATTATACAACCCAGTAAAGTCATGCACATTGTGTCCAGTTAACCAACCATCCAGTGTCTTTACTGAGTAGTCTACAAAATCTATCCAGGATTAGGTCTGGGTTTTGTGAGCCCCCCTGAACCTAATTCTGTACTCCTCAGTAGTGAGTCCAAATCCCTCAATCAGAGTCTTCTTCATGGGGTCATAGGACCCTGCATCTGGCCCAGAGAGGGTCAGAAGCCTGTCTCTGCAGTTACCAGAGAACAGTTCCCACAGGAGTGCCCCCCAGAGAGGTTTCTTTAGCTGTCAGATATCACAAGCCCTCTCAAAGGTGTGAACCATTTGGTGATGTCATCACCTTCATCAAATTTAGGGATAATCCCTTTGGGGGTTTTAGGATCATAAGATTGCTCTCTTTCCTTGTTATTGGTATTGCTGCGACCAGAGATGGGGGTTAGGCCCATCTCTTTTCTTTCTTTTTCTAGAGCCTGGTCTCTAGGTCTAATCTCTTGGCCAACTTTGCTAGAAAGTCGTCCTCTGCACTGGGCTTTCCCCCAATGGGTTCTCTGGGGCCCAGTCCACCTGTGTGGTTCCTAGGCTCCCAAAGGTTGACTATTGGAATCAAGGGTACAGGGACCCCTTCTTCCCTAAGGATGGGGGGGGGACCATTATCCTCCCCCTCTTCCCTCACTTCTTCCTCTGTGTGGGTGTCACCCTGCTCAGAGGGGTGGTCTTTTGCATACTCAGCTAGGTGCTCCTGGAGCCCTTGTTTGGTTGGATGCAGAACTACAGTTATTTGTTTAACTTTGCATAGGGCACCCTCAATTCCTTGAAGTCCAAGTGCAAGTAAGTGAGGTCGAGCTCCTCCACCAGTTCTGTGTTATCTTCACTAACAGCTGGGGCCCTTTGAGTCATTATAACCTGATAGTTCTAACTCTCTACCCTAGCTTGTAGTGACTTTTATTTTTCAGAACTTCTAATGGGACTTAAGCAAGGCCCTACCAGAGGTTTAGTATTTTTGGAAAAGACCAATTTCAGAATTCTAAAGGTAATTTGAGTGCTGTTGTGTGATCAGATGGTAACCAAGTAATCCAACAAATGCAAGTTTGTATTCCACCTCTGACCCACCAATGTGAGAAAGTGGCTCTATTTATACTGGGCTAGAAGGAAGTACAGTGTGTATAGAGTCCACCAACCCCAGAGGTATAACAGAGGTTAAAATCACAACTGACCTTACTCTCCAAAGTGGTAGCTTGGTCGAGCAGTAAGGCAGTACCAGAGGACAGTGTAAAGCATTTGATGTACACACTCAGTCAGCAAAAGGTTTCACACACTCAAGGACTGAACTCCAGGCCAATTGTTTGCATATCCAGAGATATATGGTTGTTTTATTTTCAGAACCAACAGTTATAAAAATATACTTTTCACATTACGAGTACTCTCATGCAAATACTTTGCAGAGGAGCAATAAGTTTGTATACACATTAATCACAGGTTAGCTAATAAGCAATACAGTTCTGAAACACACTCTAGCATTGAGCTCAATGGGTTTGCATAGGCAAGTACAGTTGATTACTTTATGGATTACTTTGGTAGTCCCAGGACTAGATCTTGGATTCAGTCCTGGGGTCTAAGCTGAAACCAGATTAGCAAAAACGTTTTAGTTACAGTGATGATTTTTCCTGAATATAAAGCTGTTTTAAAGGTTCACACTTAGAAACTTTTCAAGGTGATTCTCACAATGTTATTCAACGGGAGGAAAGAACAAGTTACTTATCTTCGGTAACGCTTTTTCTGGTAGATACTATATCTGCCTGTGGATTCCTCACCTTGGAGGGTAATTGGGAGGGAACCGGTATCTTTACTGAAAAGGAAGTGCATACGAGATTGAGAACCCAAAGATCTGATGTAACCGATTCCCAATCTCGTAGAAAATGAATAAGCCGACCCCCTACTGGCCCCACATGATCCAGAATGGTGGATCTAGGGCTGCTTTGCTGATGCGGGTGGGGGTTTGGCATTATTGGAGGAAGTGGAGGAAGAGGAGACTTGACGTCCACGTCCACGACCCTTCTGTCTACCTCTATAGGACTTATATAGAGGGTTCTGCTGTTGCTGCTGTTGTTGTTGTTGGCCTTACCTGAAGGGACGAAAAGAGGATCTACCAAAGCCTCTAAACTTTCTAGTTGTCGACCCTCTCATCTGGAGACCCAAAGACCTTGCAGTGGCATGGCTATCTTTAAACCTTTCCAAGGCTACATCCGCCTTTTTACCAAAAAAGGCCAGTCCCTTCAAAAGGTAAGTCCAGCAACGTAGACTGCACATCCGCAGAGAAATCAGAGGACTTTAACCACGCAGCCCTCCTGGTCGCAACAGAAGAGCCCATAATTCTGGCAACAGAATCAACAGTGTCCATGCCACTCTGAATGACCATGCGTGCAGCAGCCTGAGTGTCAGATACCACCTCATTAAAGTTCTTTCTATCTTCCTCAGGAAGCTTGGGTGATAACTGCTTCACTGAATCCATCAACGCATGCACATACCTTCCTAAAAGGCAAGTAGCATTAGCTGATTTAAGAGCCATGCTCCCTGAAGATAAAGTCTTCTTTGCAGACTGATCCAATTTTTTTTTTATTCTTTGTCCACTGGTACTTGAGGGAAAGAGCCAGCAGCCCTGTTAGAACATGCCGCCTGCACCACAAGACTTTCTGGAGAGGGGTGTGAAGAAAGGAACGCAGGGTCATCAGGAGCCACCCTATAGCGCCTTGCAATAGCTCTCGAAACTGCAGGAGCAGACAACGGTCTCTTCCAAATCTCTTTTATTGGATCCGTTAAAGCATCAGTGAACGGCAGTGTAGGTTCAACAATAGAAGAGGGAGAGTGTAGGACTTCAGTAAGGATGTTGGGTTTGTACTCAACTGTGGGCAGCTTCAAGTTGAGAAGATCAGCAGCCTTCCTAATAACAACGTGATAGGGTGCCACATCCCTAGAAGGAGCATCAGAAGCCGAAGGTAGACCCCACTCAGGAGAGAGCTCCAGACCACTAGCATCACAAAGGTCCTCAAAATCATCATCCTGATCAGGAAGCTCACCTTCTTCCACATCTGAATCTTCATCTTCCCTTTGTTCAAGAAGACGCTGAGCCCTTCGTCTCGACCACTCTATTCGAATCGAAGTCGGCGGATTCGGTAACGACTCCGACGGAGCCGGATTCGACGTCGAGCGAGGAGTCGGGGCAGCCGGAAGATGAGACTCACGGACAGGTGTGGAACCTCGATCCAAACTACGAGGTCGATCCGGAGTCGGCGGAGCCGCATGCGGAGTCGAAGACCTCGGTGGCACCGTACCGAGCCAAGGTGTAAGAGGCGCCGGCATAAAAGGCATAAATGGAGCTGGGGCGTACGACTGAGGAATGCCCAAATTGTACGATAATGGACCCATGGGACCAACAGGTGCTCCAGCGGGGTACATCGCCCTGGAATACACTCCAAACATCGCATTGAGAAAATGCGAGGGGTCCTGACCAGGACCAGGAAAGGGAGGGTACGAACCTACCAGATGTTCCAACGGAGGTCGTTCCGACACCTGTTCACTCTGACCTTCTGGGTCCACAGGAGTCTCCATCGGAGCCGGAGTCTGAGAAATTACTTCTTCTTCCTCTTCATGTTCCGAAGGATGTAAAGATACCGGATCCGGTTCCGGAGTCGGAGAACCTTCGATTGACAAAGCAGGAGAAGGAGAAACAAAGTCCTTATGGTGTTTACGAGACTTTTTCTTTGAATCAGAAGATTCCTTCCCTGAATGATGTTTTGAACTGTGCTTCCTCCTCTTGTGTTTTCTCTTCGAGGAGCTCGAAGCGTGACCCGAAGCCGACTTGGATCCAGACCTAGATCTCTCCCTGGACCTCGACTTCACTCTGGATCTCGACTCCGCTCTGGATCTCGAACCCGCTCTGGATCTCAACGCCGATCTCGACGTCGATCGAGACCTATGCTTCGACTTCGAGCGTCTCGACGTTGACCTCGAAGATCTTCCAGTATCTTGTCCTTTTACCTTCGCGAGAAGTAGCTTTGCTTCACGCTCACGAAGCGCCTTTGGGTTCATTTTAAAACAGGAACTACAGTTCTTAACGTCGTGAACCGAACCAAGACACCACAAACAATCCTTATGTGGGTCAGTGATAGACATCATGCGGGCACAAGACCTACATTGTTTAAATCCTGTCTTCCTCGACGACATCCTCTGATGAAGAATTAAGTCGCAAAGGAAAAACAGTGACAATAAAATAACAGCTAGATACTAAGTATCGCAGAAGATCCCGAAAACCGTTAGCGTCGAAGACGCGGAAAAAAGGGAACTGACGTCATCACGCCGGCGTGGGCCTGATAAGGGGTCGGTGACGTCAGACGGAGTCGCGCGCGATGCCGTGCTCCTGTGACGTCGTCCACGTCGGCGTGCTACGAAGAAAATTTCCGAACGTTGCTGACGCAAGGGGGATATTCACAAGGTGAGGAATCCACACGGCAGATGTATCTATCAGAATTCAGGTTACAGGTAAAGTACGATCGTGTTACTTTTGTAACCCAGCACTAGTCTTCTAGGGCCTGCACTGGGGGCTTAACTCAAAACAGGTAGGTAATTGCGTTTCAGTATTTCGTACGATTTTTAAAGAATATTTGCAGTTTTCAAAAGTAGACACTTTTCATAGAAAAGCAGACAATGGGTTCCTATAGAGAAAATACAGGTTACTAGTAAACCCGCTAGGGATTACTTTTGCGGTTCAGTACTGGGCTGAAAGGTACAGTACTGGCTTCTCTCCTGATCACAGGTGAGTATTTTCGAATTCGGACTTTGGCTGATTTTACAGGAATATTTTTAGTTTTCAGAACTTCACACAGAACATTTTCGAGTCAAAAATGGGTCAATGTTATCCAATAGCAGGTAAGTGAATTACCGGTTTCCAGGTGAGTACCTGGTTGGGGAAGTTAGGGTTCTGGGCATAGACTCAGGGGTCCCCCAGGGTCAGGTGAGTACAGTTGGTTCAGTCCCAGCGGCGCAGGGGCGGCCGGGTGCAGAGGTAGGTAGGCCCAATGTTATCCAATGAGGGAAAGGGGGCCTTCGGCTGGTGGCTGCTGGCTAGCAGGCCACGCAGCTCTGGGAGCTGGGCTTCTGGTCACTTGCTCTGATAGGGCAAAGAGGTCACAGCCAGCGGCACTCGGGCGGCTGGGTGCAGGGTGCTTTTGAGCCGTCGGGCGCTCAATGTTATCCAATGAGGATGTTGAAAAAGGAATAAAGGCTGCAGGCTCGGGGACGGTGACTCTCCAGGGGCGACCAGCACTTCGAGAGGTTAGTTGGGATGTTGAAGCACAGGTAGGTACCCCAAAGGGAGGTACTAGGGGCTGTAGGGCGCCGGGTGCAGGGGTGTCTTTGGGTGTCGGAAAAGCTTACCCTCAGCTGGTCACGGTTGGGGTGGCCCCTGGTTCTGAGTCTGCAGGCGTCGGCTGGCTAGTCGAGGAGGGTCTTTGGGCACTGGACTTCGGGTCCCAGTCGCCGGGGGGACATCCTCGTGGTCTTGGTTCGGGTTGGCCCGGCCTCGGCTGGTGCAGAGTGGGCTGTTCCGGAGCTTCCTGGTGGGCACCAGGTGGGTTGTTGCAGCAGAGCCTCTGCTGATGGGAGTCCCAATCGTCGAGAGGTTCAAGGCAGGCAGGTCCTCTGGGTGTCCCAAGGTTGCTGTCCGCGGAGGTTGCCGGGTTTAGGCAGGAGCAGGTTCCAGGATCAATGGCGGTTCGACTTCTTCTTGATTTTCTTTCTTCTTTTTGGTATCGGGATCTGAGGAAGGAAGGTTCAGGGAGCCCCTAAATACTACATTTAGGGGTGTTACAAGTAGGGCAAGGGCAGGGACCAATGGGACCCTGTCCTGGGGTGAGTACACCCCCTAGCCTGCTCCTCTCCTGTGGGAGGGAGCCAGGAGCCTAGCTGGGATTGGGCAGGACTTACCATCTACAAGATGGCCGGAGCCCGGGGTCGTGCTTCACCTCGCCTCCTCCACCTGAGGGGTGGAGTTGGCACAGGTTGGCAGACCCCCCTTCCTGACGTAGTTTTCCCTGCCAGTCTTCCCGCCAGAGTGGGGGTAGGGCTGGTGGGGGGCTGGTTGTTGGGTACAGCAAATGGTCTGGGGAAGCGCTCAGAGGCGGTATGCCTTTGAAGCTTCCCCCTGTCCATCCCAGGGGAGGAGACATAGCACCTCGCCCAGGATGTGCTTTGTTGCAGACTCAGGAGAGCAGGGGGCTCTCCACCCAGGGGTCCAGCAACATGTCTGCTGGGTGGCAGCCTCTGCAGCCACTCAGCCCAGACGTGGATTGTAGGTTCGGGTTTTTGGAGGGCATCTCTAAGATGCCCTCTCGTGCATGTTACATTAAATCCCACACTGTCATCAGTGCGGGTTTAATGTGCTGAGAAGTTTGGTACCAAACTTGTCAGTCTTCAGTGAAGCCATTATGGTGCTGTGGAGCTCATGAATGACAACCTTCCAGAACCATATGGCAACACTGCACTTACAGTGCCCAGGAATGGCCCTGGGCACTGTACTGGCCCAGAGCTCATGCACCTGGGCCCTCACCTCTGGCATAGGGCACCCAGCTAGAGGGGTGACTGAAGTATGCCAGGGCAGTGGGTTCTGTGGGCATGGCACACATGGATGTGTACCATGTCGACTCTTGCTTTAGTTCTGTACTTAGGCACTCAGCCTGCAAAGGCAGTGTGTGGGAGCCAGGGTACAGGGCCCCTGAGGGTGGCACAATAACTGCTGCCCTCAGGTGTCTTCTCTGGTCACCATGCCCTGGGTACCTAGGGTACCATTCACTAGGGGCTGACAGGGGCCAGAGATGCCAATTGGGTATTTTGTTTCAGCATAGCTTTTCTTTGTAGGGAATGAACACAGGCCCTGGGTACCTGATTGGCAGGGACCCAGGGCACACTCAGAGTACATCAGCAGTTCAGAAAAAAGTGGGGGCATACCAAGGCAAGAAAGATGGCACTTTCTCACAGGAAGCTAGTATTGATCCTTGTGGGACATAATTGCATTACTAGAAGGAATCATTTATTTTTAGTACTTGACAACATACTGGCGGATAATGACAAGTTTAATGGCATTACAACTTTTTAAAAATCTTTTTATTCAGGTTAAAGAATCAACAAACAAAACAAGGAAGAGACTCAAAATACACATCACAGAATCATCTATGCAGCTGAGCTTGGTATATCCGAGTTAGCCTACCCCATCCCTTCTCCGGGATCATTTAACAAGTTGAGATCGGTCTACGAGACGGCGGGGAGTACATAGCCCTTCTTGTGAATCGTTCCATTCACCCCAGATCCTGACCCATTTCCTAGGACATCCTCTGTTAATATAAACTTTTTTCTGCTACCATATTTGTGTTCATATCTTGTTCCCATTCACTGAGGTTCTGCGTCCAAATTGCTCCCCTACAATGAGCTATATTCCGTTTGGCTACACCTAATCCCAAAGTCATCCAATTCCTTCCCATTGAAGTAATATCGGATTCCTCCCATATGTTCAGGAGACATACTTTTGGGGTTGGGATGGTAGACATGTCCCATATGTCATTTATCCTGGCGACCACTGCCTCCCAATAGAGTTGTATTACTGGGCATTCCCAAACAATGTGAAACAAGGTGGCCCTTTTGATTGCATGCCCGACCACAATTGTCAGTTGGGGCTCTACCAATTTTCATCAGTGTGGTGCATGCATAGAAGACTCAATGTGCAATATCTTAAGGTGGACAACTTTTTTTAATATCAACTAAATTATCTTATAACTCCTGGTACCAAGAAACCTTCTCAAAAAAGCAACACCAAGATATAAAGTATCAGACCTTACAAACTAATTTAAAACTATTTGAGGGATCAAAATGATTTTGGCATGCTTCTGTATTGTTCCTTTTAACTGATAGCTGCGATATGTAGAAAACCTCAAAGATCAGCGGGTATTTGCTTAAAAAAACGTTTTCATGGTTATAAAGCCACCAATAGAAGAATGTAAATAATATAGAGTCAACAAAAACACTGGAGAAAAAGGCACTGAAGTTGAAAGCAAAGTCATTCCTGTCATATGTATTTTCAGCAGTTTTCCTGGTTGCATAAGGGATCAATACAACCATTTATTTGTTTAACGGCTTTACATAGCGCAGATGGACAGGAAAGATATCTTTATGTTCAATAAATGAAAATCCAGAGAAATCTAAAACAGTCAAAACGTCAAGATATGCATAAACCCTGCAACTCAATGCCTTATACCAAACATTTAAGTTTGAAAACATTTTGTATATATTAAATTAGGGAACATGATATAATGTTAGCTGTAGAATGCCTCACCTCTGCTCGGTCCTGGTTTAGTTTGAGAACAGTTCCATGAAGAGACTTTAGCTGATCTTTAGCAATTGATAGCTCCGCCGTTGCCAGTTTATCAGAAGCAGCCATTGCTCGCTTTAAGTCCTTTAGTTCTTTATCTAGTCCGAGCAACTGCATTTGTGACCTGGTGTCTTCAAGTTTCCTCTAAAAATTGAAAATCAAGCATATTTACTGTGATTTTAAAATCTAAACAACTAAGAAACACTTGGTCTGTATATAGTACAAATAAATTATTTTGACCAAATAAATTGTTTCTTTATTTACAGTATGGATGCTCTAATTTTTATATTCTTTTTCCACAATTACATTGATCACTTGCACTACTTGCAACATTTAACCTTGTATCTACATGTACTTTCCTCAGCAATGTGTTTGCTTGAATGATGCTTTTTCTTGTGCTATATTTGATGAAAAAATATTACTTATCTTAGGTAACTATTATTCTGGTGGATACATTAAGGGTGTCCTGTATGAAGAAAGCATTAGGTAAAAGGGGTTGCAATGCGCGCACTCACGTTTATGAAGCATTTTTATTTTGTTAACCGACCTATGTTTTAATAGGTCGGTTCACAAATTGAAATAGTTTCCTACACCTACAGGTAAGAAACTACTTCATTTTGCATCTTGAATCTTTTCTGGAATCATATGCTGTGCATAGATTTTGCAGCGGTTTTGTCAGTTTTGCAGTTGATGTGTTGAAGATGATCCTAGATTTGTATACATATGTTTTAACACCTTTAGTCCCACTTGAGCTTCCTTGTTCATTTGAATGTCTATGCAGTAATGTTTTGTGAATGTGTGTACTGATGACCACTTAGCAGCCACACAGATGTCATGTAAGGGTATATTTGCTAGAAAGGCAATGGTTTTCTCCTTTCGTCCTTGTTCAGTGCACTTCTGGGTCAGAGATTAGTTTTATTCCCACACTTGTGTGTCAAAGTTGAATGGTTAAATAGATCCATCTGGCAATTGTGCCTTTAGTCACTGGTTTCCCCACATTGTTGCCTGCAAAGAAAACAAATAGCTGCTTTGTTTCCTGCATGCGTTTGTCTTCTCAACATAGTACATTATTGCCCATCTTGCGTCTAGCATGTGTAACGCTCTCCGCTTGATTCTTTGGCTTTTGGAAAAAGCTTGGAATTTGTATGGTTTCATTTATGTAGAAGTGTGAAACTACCTTTGGTTAGAACTGTGGGCCTGTCCTTTTGACTATTTTGTCCTTGTGGATCTATATAGTTCTTGAATTGTGAGTGCTTGTCTTTCACTCACCCTGCGAAGTGATGTTATAGCCACCAGAAATCCTTTCTTTAGTGCAAGCATCAGTAATGTGGCTTTGTGTTAAGGCTCAAAGGGTGTCTTAATAGGTTGAGTTAGCACTACATTTAGATTCTATGTGGGTGCAGGTACTCGTCTTGCTACCTAAAAAACGCTTTATTCCTGGAGTTGTGAAGACACGTCTTCCTATATGTCCTCTTGTGTAGGCAACAATTGCAACTAAATGTACCTTCAAGGATGCATACATCAGCTTGCAGTCTAGTAGATGTGTAAAATATTTGATCACAGTTGCATCTTTAGTGTTTTTTTAATACCATGCCCATTTTATGGCACCATAAGGAGTATCTCTTCCATTTTGCCATGTAGCACTTTCCCGTTTTTGGTTTTCTTACTTCTCAAAGAACAGATATTATGTTCTTAGGGAGTCCCAGTAAACTGAATTCCAAGTCTTTAGGAGACAGACTCATGGGTTTAGCACTTTTCCATACACAGCAGGTTGTGTTGTCTTGGCAATTTCAGAATGTTGCCCTGTGCCATTTCCATTGGTTCTGAAAACCACGTTTGCCTCGCCCACTGATGCGCAACTATTATTAGGGTCATTTTGCTCCTTTTGCGTTTGTTGATGACTCTGTGTAACAGTGGTATCGGGGGAAAGGCGTATGACCAGTCTATTGAGAGTGCATTCCCTAGAAATTGGTTGTGTGGCTGTCTGGAATTAAGGTTTTGACATTTTGAGGTTTTTTGTGCTTTCGAACAGGTCTATATTTAGAGTTCCCGAACAGCCAAAAACCTGTTTGAGTACCTCTTGATTGAGTTCCCATTCATGACAGCATGATGCTTGCCTGCTCAGTCTGTCTGCTTCTACATTGTCTTTCCCAGGTAGATGGACTGCTATTATATCCATTGGTCTCTGCACTGACCACGCCCAGATTTCTTGGGCTAGCCTCAATAGGGCAAAGGACTGCGTCCCCTTCTTCTACCCCCCACCCCCCCATTTGTTGATGTTGTACTGGTATTGTCTGTTTTGATCAATATTGTTCTCCCTAATCGCTCTTTCTGAAAGGCTTTTGAGGCTAGGAACACTGTCTTTAGTTCCAAGACATCTTACTCCTTCCAGACCCCTCTGACTTTGAGCCAGTCCATTTGAACTCCCCAGCCCATATGAGAGAGGCCTCTGTTGTAATGGTTACAGTTGAAGTTGGTTATGCAAATGTCCTTCCTTCTGTTATAAATGATATATTCCACCACGCTATTTCCTCCTGTATTTTCTGTGTGACGACCAGGGCCGGACTGGGGACCAAAACCGGCCCTGGCAAAGTGCTCGGCCAGCCCCCAGGGGGTTGGGGAAGCAGCCGAGCTGTTTGCCAGGTCGGGTTTCGGCTGATTTTGTTACAGGGTCCGATATTGCAGCTATGCTGCAAAAACGGCCCTGTAACAAAAACGGCCCCAGGGTCTCAAAACTGTCCTCCCACCCTGGCGACCCACCGGGGAAATGCCTGGTGCCCGCTACGGCCAGTTCAGCCCTGGTGACAACCACTCGATCTTCCCAACTCCCTGTTGCTTGCGACCATTGGTTTTGAAGTCATTTCTGAATTGGTATCATATAGAATCTTGAAAATGGAATCAAAGGGATGCATGAGGCCATCTTTCCCACAGTCCTCACGTTCAAAGATTTTCCCTTCTGGTAAATGCGAGTTTCCTAGAGTAGCAACACTACTCTCTTCTGACTGGGATATATTTTCCATCGTATCAAATTGAGTCTCGCTCCTAAAAACTATTTTTCTTGCTCTGGGTTTGGAGATGACTTTTCTATGTTTATAGAGAAACCCAATGTGAAGAGTGTCCTCATCAAATGTTGTATTTGAGTTTTGCATTTGTTGTGGGATAAACATGTATCCCTTGCCTTATCAAGTGTGATGCCACTGCTGCTAGACACTTGTGGGATAAACATGTATCCCTTGCCTTATCAAGTGTGATGCCACTGCTGCTAGACACTTGGCAAATACTCTTGGAGCTGATTTTAGTCTGATAGCTAGTAATTTGAACAGGTAGTGAGCCTTGTTCACCATAAATCTCAAGGATTTCTTGTGTTTTGGATTTATTGGGATGTGCATGTAAGCATCTTTTAAATCTACATATGCCATGTAATCCCCTTTTTGCAATTGTGGTATAACTTCCTGAAAGGTTGTCACATTGAATCTGTGTCCTTATAAACTTGTTTATGAATATAAAGTCTAGAATTGGACGAAGAGACCTGTGCACCCTTGTGACCGGGAAATTATGTTGAGTAATTTCCTTTCTTGATCTCTTTTCTATTTCTATTTTTTTCTGCAATTCCTCTACTTCTTTGCGGTAAACGTGATGTTTCCCCGTTTGAATGGACCTTTTTCTGTGGTCCCCTTGCTGGTGGTATCTTGGCCAATTCTATGCAATATCCAAATCTTACAACATTTAATATCCAGTTGTATGACGTTCTCTTCCTCCACGCCTGAAGGAAGTTCTTTATTCTGCCTCCCACTGGCGGTGTGTGTAAGAGGATGTCATTGTAGGCCAAGTCACCTATTTGATGGGGTTGTGTCTACCCTGTGAGGCTTCTGCATCCCACATAATCATCCCCAAAAGGATTGACGGCCATGTTTCTACTATTGCCAATGCTGCTGGTGACGGACTGCTATTTTGGAAGCCCTGATGAGTTAAGCTAATCTGGAAAGTGCCTCTTCCTGTAGGCCTGCGTTCCGACGCTGCACCTCTCCATATGTTTCCCCTCAATTGTAACAATCAAATGGATTTTGCATTTCATTGTTATTTTTTTAGCTCAATGATGCCCCTCAACAGCTGTTCCCCATTGAAGGGCGTATTTATATTATTGGCTTGCATCTCCGGTTTGAATCCTGAGATTCAAATCGGAGTAATGCTGTTACCGCCATCATTTGGCGAATTGCGGTGTCAGCAGCATCCAATGCCGATTTTAGACATGTTTTTGCAATATTTTTGCCTTCCCCTGCTAGGCTTACAGATGGCAATTCGGGCAAAACTGAAATGGAGTCTTCTCCATCACACGAAAGACAGATCCCCCTGTCTGGGCATTCTCTAACCATCGAGGCCAAACTTTCCTTCATGATAGGAATCTTCCCCAGTACCTCTTAATCGGTGATCTTCTTCTGAATTGTTTCGCCTTTAACAAACTTTTTCAGAGCATTACTTCTTTTATGACTTAGAGTGCCCTCAGCAAAGCATCCAGACCCAACAGCGGAAAAAAAGAATCTGATGATGGTGCCCAACAACAAACTAGAAGCGCGTGGTGACGTCGGAGGTTTCAGCTATAGGGCTTAGTGTATTGGGAAAGGCAGAGAGGGGTGAGAGGGGTGATGAAAACACTGGGTAAGAAGAGGGGTGACTAGGACGGCAGATGGGCACATAGTGGGAAACACGGGACAGGAAGGGGTGATAAAAACACAGGACAAGGAGAGGGGTGAGAACAGAGGGGTCCAGGGGGGCAGCAGTTAGTGGCAAATGAGCAAACAGTGGAAAACATGACAGTAAGGGGTGAAAATGCGAGTCACGGCCGGAAGCAGTGGGCGGGGAACCAGATCCCTTTGAAGCTCCGTTGAATTTAAAAGGGTGGCGGGAATGAAGACCAAAAAAAAGGGGGGGGGGGCAGAAAGGACGGCGTGGGAGGTGGGAGGAGAAGTATGGAGAGTGGTGCAGGGGGGGGGGAGCGTGGAGCAAACCCTGAAGAGCGTTTGGCTGCCAGGGGGGCAGAGGGGGGGCGGAAAGGCACGGAGAGCGGGAGAGCGGGAGGGGGGCGATAAGCATTTACAATGCAACGGAGGGGGGGGCGGAAAGGCACGGAGAGCGGGAGGGGGGCGGGAACGGCCACACACTGACAGGGGGGGGGCGGGAAACGAACCAACAGCGGGAGGGGGGACAGGAAAGGGAAGACTCACCTGGACTTCCTCGGCCGGCGGTCGGCCGCAAAATGGCCTAAACAAACCTCGACGAGCCCGAAAAAAAGCCCCGCCCACCGCTGCATGACGTGGCCAAAAGAGAAAAATTCTCGGGAACGCCCCCGAATCTGGTCCGGCCTTTGACGGACAGATCCGGCTCCCAATGGCTAGCCTCCATTTATGGAGCTAGCCAATGGGAGGAGGGGGCGAGGAGGGGGCGGGATACCCGACCCAACAGAGAAACATAAGGATTTTGCTAGCACATGCGTACTTCGTACGCATTGCCAGCAAAACCTAAAAAACATATAGAAGGACTACGAAAACATTTGAGCATTCTAGACCCAACCACTAGATGGCAGAATAATGTACAGCATGTGAATCCAGAAATGATTCACGCTGCAAAACACAGAATCTTACTGGTTCGCATTTGGACTTAACTCAAACATTAATGGGGTATGTTGCATACTGAATCCGCAAATAAAGTAATCTTTTTAAATGCAGTCTGTTATGCGATGCATTTAATAAAAAATATGAAAATGTTTACAAACTTTTTTTTTAAGATTAGGCAGTGGTCCATGGGAACCACCACCTACTCTTCACAAACGTTTTTTCTCCATTCACAAAAGAAAAGAGGGCCCTATGGAACCCCTTCCAGTTTGCAAATGGGTTACAACCTCCTTTAAATTTTTGGCAAAATATGAATGTTTCGCGACCGCTTCCGGTGGCAAAATATTTATACATACCTTAAGGAATTAGTATTTGGAAGGAACACTCTTAAAAAGCCCCTTCTGCATAAAGATTGCTTAAATTTTCCTAAACCCATTTAATGATTTGGAAAACCTTTTCAGAATCGTTAAATGGGTTTAGTACATATAACAAAAGTGTTTTAACGGTTGCAAACCTTAAGATTTACGGAATCTGACGATTTGTGATCATTAAAGCACTTTGTACATGAGGCTTATTAGTTCCTCAAATTCCTCATCTGTTGAGTATCCTCCAGGCATCAGACTAGATCCGGATCTTCTTTCTCACAAGCAGCTCTCTAGCACCGCATGTGGTGCCATGAGCCTCTGTCACAACCTTTCCGGACCCGGACATGATGACACTGGAATATATAAAGCACCAACCAGGTTGCAGGTGTCAGTTCCTGAAACTTCTACTGCATTCCATTGAGGTACATGGAGAGGAATCCAGAGAGCATCAACGTCAACAAAAACCAGCACATTATATGCTTGCATATGCGATCCTGTTAATGACTGTGCTGACTCGCAGAGTAAGAGGAATGGTGGTGAGAAATCTAATGGAAGATGATCTATTAACCAGAAGGAAAATGTTGACATGTAAGAATCTGAAGATGGCGGCGGCACTGTACGTGCTTTGAGGAGCTCTGCGGCCGGCCCGTCGTTAATCCTGTAGTATCATACGCATCCTGCTGTTACTGCCCTAAAATCTGACCCGCTGTGCTGTGTGCTGCCTGGGGCCCTGGAGGGAAACGTGATGCAATAAATGGAGCTGTGGCGCTGCGGCCGGGGCAGTGTCGGCTCCTGCGGCGCTGTTGGCCGTAAATATCGTGGACCTATGTGACGGGATGGGAGACCCCCTTTGCCCGAGGTTTAGTGCCTGCCTGTGTCTGTGCCCCGCCCCCCGCTTGCTACCTGATCGAGGTGAAATCTAGGACACTGCCTGGAGAATCCAGAACGATCTGTCTGCGCTGCTGATACGTTGGTGAGCTGCGGCCCCTGCGGTAGGTGAATGGTTGTGGCAGGGGGTCGCATGTGGCGACGGAGTGCAGGATAATGCTCTCCTCCTTCTTGGTCTGTGGGCCTTGCATGTGCTGGGGCTATTCCTCTGCCTATTCTGATTAGACGAGGGCATCTCCAGGGAATACGGGACTTTGACTGTACGGCTTGTGAGGGGTGCCCGAGACATGATGCACTTTCTGCCAAGTTCACTGTGGTCTGACAGATTTCATTGATACATTGGTGAGACATCTATTGTCCTCCCTTCCTACTTTTTCTTCCAGGGCTTTGCAGCGGTCTCTGCTGCTCGGGTCTCCTGCCTGCCTGTCTGCCGGTGGACCACGGCACCTGTGTTGGACATAAGTTCTTCCTTTACTCTCTACATCCCCCCTTACTTGGTAATTAACAGCCATGGGTAAGGACAGGCCTCAGCGGAGAGTGCAGCAGACGAACTTGGATCAATACACGGTGCAGGGAGGGTCAGCTGAAGGGTGACCCTGTCCAGGTGTTGGGGAGGCACTGTGGGATACTTGCGGTTATAGAGGCATCCAGTGCAGATGTGCAGGCCAAAATAGATGCTGGCCCTCTGGACAGTTGCAGAATGATCCTTGGCTATGGAACACAATGTTGCTGAAATACAAGGAGAGGATTCCACCTTGAAGGCGGCAATGGCAAACCTTGCTGCACAAACATCGGCCCTGGAGCTCAGGGCTGAAGTTGCGGAGGAACGCTACTGGAGACACAACCTTTGGTTTGTAGGATTTTCAGAGGGGGCCAAGAATGGGGCTCCTGAACGGGTTCTTGAAAAGTGGGTCAAGGCCCTTTTCCCTGTAGCTAACTTGTCTTCATTGAACGGCGCACCATGCCCTTGTCCCAGCCCCACCGCCCTCGACTGGGTTGTCACCCCGCACTCTCATTGTGAAAGTCCTTAACTGAAGAGACCAAGATTGTATATCCCTACTGCTGCCCGTGGGTATGGGGACCCTACCTTCGAAAATCATACCATCTGTATCTTCCCTGACTATACCCGTCTGGTGCAGCAACAAAGGTCTCCTTTGGGGGTGTAAAGCAGAAGATGAGAGAGATGGGCATTCAGTACATGTTACTTGTTAGGAATCAGCCTTGACTTGTGTGCTTAATGTGGTTCTGACACTTTTTTATGGCCCCTTATTGTCAGAGCATGTACTTTATTGACATTCCCTAAGGGGAATAAGGAGGAGCAGAGCCCTCCCGTCATTGCTTGGCTTACTTTCTTGTGACCACGCCCCCTCCCCACTTCCTGGTTCCTGCTCGAGTTTGGTGCTGGCGTCTGAGGACTCTCTGCTGGAGTTCTGTTGTTTAGACGCTGCTATTCCTGGTTGCAGCCCTTTTGCCCTTCCAATTCTCCTCCTCGAGTGTGTGTGTGTGCCTGACTGTTAAGCGGTAAAACTTCGCCGCTTCTTTTACCGGTGAACGCGACGCCCTGCTATATCTCACGCATTTTGCGGGCGTCGTCCGTTCACTTTCTACAGTCTCCTTGTTTCTTTGGCTGCACTACCTCCTTTGCTTATTCCTTTCTATTGGGCTTCCTATCGAGAGTGAGCGCTCCGCCCTGACTTACTAGGGGCCGGGTGTCTCACCTCCTGAGTGGGTACTGCTCCGCTGTACTCGCCCCCTGTGCAGCCGGTCGGTGCCCCTCACTCCTTTTGTTTTGAGTTGGTTTGCTTGTGTTTGGGTGATTGGTGTTACTGCTCCGCTGCACTGGCCCCCCTTCAGACAGCCGGTCGGTTCACCTCACCTTCCTTTAAACTTTGGTTTGCGTCTGAGGTGTGTTGAGTCCTTCGTGAGTCCTTATTGGCCCCCTCCCTTTTGCCTGGACTCATCGATGACGCTTGCCCGACCTACAATTGGGATAAGATCCATTATTAATCACACTTGTCAATGTTTCGCTGTGTTTAGAGTAACCATAGGGAGTGTGACTGTTCATAACGTGCTTTTGTTTCCTAGCCTGGACCATCCCCAGAGACGCCTTCTGCTATTGTGTTACCCCTCGTATGAGGAGAGTGGTGGACACTCCTTGGGTAAATTCCCTCATACTTTTAGGAGACAGTAGACAGGAGTGTCGTATACTCTGTTATCGCATTCCTGCTGCTGTGTCTTGGAGGTGGAGGGATTCTTCTTCGCTCCTGTGGAAGTTGGCCCTTCTCCTAACAGTTACTCTTCCCAGCTAAACTGAAGGTCATCCATGGTGACCGTGCTCACTTTTTCACTACCCCTGAGGCGGTCTGGGACTGGCTCGATGTGCTGGGGGCTGTGCACCGTCCCTGTGGGGGATTAGGGTGCAACCCCAGGGTTTGCAGAGCACAGGAGGGACCAGTAACCAAGGTCGACGTGGCCAGCGCGCATTCAACTCATCCTAATGTGCGGTGGTCGGTCATGATGGCTCCCAGGAGTTGGCCCACTTGTTATTAGATGGTAAGGGAAGACAGACTCACCCTATAGACCCCTTACAGCTGCAGTAAGAGGCAGCGATGGTGCTTTTGGAGGAGGTTACAGCCTCTTCCTCTGACTCGAGTGCTGCCGAAATTGTAGAAGATATTCCTACACCCGAGAACCCCTAAACTGACTGGAGTACCGGGGCAATCAGTTGCTGGTGACTCAAGATATTGGCAAAGCCTAATGCCGGCTGTTATGAACTGTGAGGCCCAAAGGGTGTATGGTAATTAGACCGGGTGACGTCATTAATTGCAGATGCATATTTATACGGGCATGGCCATTTTCCTGACCCCCTTCATTTACAGTTAGGAGGAAGCTTACTATCTGATAAATAACTAATTCCCACTACAGCCTGTACCTCATTTTGTAGGCAAAGGGGACTCAACTTTAAGAAAGCTTCAAGGTCTGATTTTTCATACTAAATATTTCTGAATGAAACTAAATGCAACACAGTGCTTTAAGCAAACGAAACAAATAATTCAACATATTCAAGGACAAAGGTCTTTCATCCCAAAGAGCAGGTCATAGCAAACAAAATAAATATAGGCCATTCACTTGCATGTTTTGCTTCCCAATCTCTGTACCTTATTCTCCAAATCTTCAAGGTCAGTGAAGAGTTTTTCCCTCTCATCATCAGCCTCCTGAAGTTGCTGATCTGTAAGACCTTGGATTTCCTCCATGCCCTTCAGCTTTTCAAGCAAACACTGGATTTCATTCTCCAGCTGGCGAATTTTTGCCTCATGTTGCTTCCTCTCCAATTTAATCTGCAGTAGAACAAAGTAAAACCATTACTTAATAATTATAAAATAGACTATGAATAAAACATTATCAAAGAATTGACTCCTTCGAACTCTGGTGCTTTTACCTATCCCTATGGACAGCTAGAAGAACTAATTAAATATTACTTGACCCGATCAAGCCAAAACTGTTCCTACAATTGTTTATGATAAAATTAAGCTCAAATAGTTGCGATGCAGAACTCCACCTGGAAACCAGCAACCAGGGGCATGTGGGAATCACTAGATGCGAACTTAGACTCGCACCAGCCCCCTTGAGGTCACGGTGGCTCTCGCCTCTCCTCCCCCAATGGGGGTCGGAGCATAACGATGGTGAACACCAAGGGCCGATGGGACTTCGGGGAGGCTTGCTGGACGGCCCGTTTCGACCACCTCTCCCGCCATAGACCACCTAGTCCCTATAAGACTCAGAAACATAGAACCTCTCTCACATTCTCTTCTCACTTCTTTCCTCTCTTTTCTTTCTTTCTATCCACCTCTTCCTAATTTCCCAGCAAGTCAACGTAAGAGGGATACAGCTAAAACAGATATTTTACCATAATAGTACATGTAAGTATTGTATACAAACTATTTTGGTTAACCTCTTGACAGAATGCTATTGTATTTGATTGTATAAAAATCCAATAAAATACTTTGACATCAAATAAATGTATATTTCAACACTGCCTTATGCAACTATATTCATATCTAGATCATGTTTAAAAAAATCAATAAAAATATCATGAGCATGAAAAAATAAAAATAATTAGCAGACTTATTGGGGGAAAAAAATTATGTTGGGAATGATGAAAGGCCTGGACCAATATCACAGTAGTTAGGTGTAGTAAAGAACAATACAAATAATAATGAACAAGACCTAAAGAATGGAAAATTTCAGTTCTATTAAGGATTCGGAGGCGAGGATTATGCTTTATCTTTCTTCACTTTAATGACAGCAGCCATTTTAAAGTCACCAAAACAAACAACTATTCCCATGAAACATAGGGAATATCACAAGAAAACGATAGAGTGTCCATGGATAGAGTGTCCCTTGTTCTCTGCACCAATCACAGGGCCCCGAGGTGGTGGTAGTCCTCTGTCACTGTCTAATCTCCCTCTTTCATTGCTGAAGGCCAGCCACCCTAGAGGCTTCACCAATCTTGTTTACCAGAATCGCCTGAAACGCAAAATTGAATATAAGCGACAGTCGTGGCTAAGGTTGAGCCTGTAGGGAAAAACAGCAGAGTAAAGTGTACAGTGAACATAAGGTGATATCATAACAATCAAACTATGCTACTTACCCCAGTATGTGGGCGGGAAGGAATCAAAGAGACTTTGTACCCTGGGTGGGATAATCCTCGCCTCCGAGTCCTTAATAGAATTGAAACTTTCCGTTACAATAGCAAGAACATTTTTCATTCTATGTCAAGACCAGAGGCGAGGATTATGCTAGTTTAAAGCTTGCTCACCACCAAGTGAGCCATGTCAAAAATCAGCTTAAAGTAAAACCGCTTAAAAGTGGAGTCTGAAGACCAATCTGCTGCATTCAGAATGTCTTCCAGACGAGCTCACAGGGTAAATGCCTTAGAGGCCATCGCTCCTCTGGCCGAGTAAGCACCGAAGGCTCGAAGGTCGATTCTGGCTTCTTGCATGACACACCTTACCCACCGGGCAATGGTGGGGGAAGAAACCGCCTTATGAGTTTTTTTAAGCTCAATGAGTAATTGCTGCTCTCCCGGAGGACGGAAGTCCTCGGACATTTCCTGATATGCCTTAAGGCAAGCAACCACACACAGCTTCGGAGAATCCGGGAACGCTGTATAAGAAATGTATCTTGTCCCACACTTCGTTTGTCTGCGAATCGTAAAAGTGACCCCCGTGGGGGAAAAAATTCTACTGGTAACATCAAGGGCTCTGGCATCCGAAACCCTTATGCATGAGATAAGGCGGAGAAGCATCGCCAATCTCGCAGATAGTTCTTTCCTAGAGAGGAACCTATTTGGCTGCCAAAACAGAAACACATTTAAGACCTGGTTAACATCCCAAAGCTGAGAATAATGAGGTTCAGGCGGTAGCGAGAGAAGGATGCCTCGAAGGAGAAGGCAAACCAAGGGATGTTCGACCCACAGGGGACCCGTCAACCATGGTATGACACGCCGAGATGGCGGAACGGAAGGTGTTGATAGTCCTATAAAGCAAGACCTCCTCCGCCAGAGAGGCCACAAAAATTCAGAATAAAGGTCACATCCGTTGCCAAGGGATTGAGACTCCTTCGCACACACCAACGATACCACCTTCTCCAGGTGGAGCGGTAGCGCTTGACAGTGCGGTCGGCCTAAGCCTTTTGACATTAATTTTTCAGCCGCTCCCAAAAGGCCTGGGACCACCCAGCATCCCTGTAATCCTCCATGCCATGAGGGCGAGAGAGCCCAGCTCTATTAATGGGTGAGAGACTCCGTCCGGATTGAGAAGAAGAGTCAGAAAGTGGGGGAGTGGGATTGGAGAATCCCAAGAAAGCTCCAGAACTTCCGGAAACCACACTTGAGACCTCCAGATTGGGGAAATGAGAACCACGTCCGCATTCTGGCGTCACACCTGGGCTGAGACCCTCGTGATCATGGCAAACTGGGGAAAGGCACAACCTTGTTCGTCCCGCCAAGTCTGAAGGAATGAGTCTGTCTGCGATGCCAGAGGATCCGGTCTCCAACTAAAGAATTTGGGCAGTTGGTGATCCAAGCGAGAGGTCTACTGAAAAAGGACCCCAGAGAGACTGGAGATCTGCGAAAAACCTCGGGTGCAATTTCCAAAGACTGCCGTTGTGGAAATGGCGAGATTGAAAGTCCGCGATCAGGTTGTCCCGACCCGGAAGGTATTCCGCCGTCACGGACACATGATGGTCCAGAGAGTATTTCCAAAAGTTTGCTGCCATGTCCGAGAGAGTCCTCGAGCGCGTGCCCCCAAGATGGTTGATGTACCGGACGACTGATATGTTGTCCATCTTGAGCAGGACACAAGATTGTACCGAGTCTTTGGTCCAATATTGGATCGCGAACGATCCCGCTAAAATTTCCAGACAGTTGATGTGCAAATGTTACTCCAGAGGAGACCACACACCTCCTGTTGTGAACTCGCCACATCGCGCGCCCCAGCCTGATCTGCTGGCGTCTCACTCGATAACGATATCTGGCGCGGAACCGAAGATCGCAATTCCATTCCAGGATTCCATGTTGGAAAGCCACCATTGTATCTCCTCTCTGGCTTCTGCAGAGAGGGACACCTTCTGAGAGTAGGAGAGGCCTTTGCGAAGGTGTTGGGCCTTGACACGTTGCAAGGCCCTGTAATAGAGGAGGCCGGGGAAAATAGCTTGAATGGTCGCCTGCAGAAGATCCACGATGCAAGCTACCTGTCGGAGGGAGAGCTGGTGTTGGGTGAGAGCTCTCCTCAGTTTGTGACAGATTTTCGTCATCTTCCGGGAGGGAAGGCTGAGAGCAGCAGCGACCGAGTCGATTGAAAACCCCAGGAAAACAACCCTCTGGGACAGATCAAGCATGTACTTCACCTCATTGATCGCAAAGCACAGGCTTTGGAGCAGATTGACCGCTGTGTGAAGCTGTTGAGACAGAGCACTGGGACATTGCGCCATGAGTAAAATGTCGTCCAAATAAACTATGAGCCGCATCCCGGACGCACGCAGATGTTCAATCACCGGACGCAGTACCTTGGTGAAGCACCAAGGAGCGGAGGATAGACCGAAAGGGAGTGTGGTGAAATCGTACACCTTGTCTCGCCAAAGTAACTGCAGGAACCTCCGGTGTGGAGGAAAAATTGGTATTGAATATGCTACTTACCAGTATGCATCTGTTCTTGGCATGTAGGGCTGCTAACATTCATATCTTAGCATTAGATCGCCGCCTAGTGTTGGGTCCGGATGATCGCACATTGTTGTCCTGGAAGAGTCTTCGAAGTATCCTGAGATAGGTGGCTCCTCCCCTGGACTACAGTGCGCATGGGCATCGGCTCCATCCCCAGATTGTTTTTCGCCATTGTGGCAGGAGATGGAGTGAAAAGTGTAAAGGATGTCCATGCTAATGAATAAATACAATAGTATATCTGCAGCTGCGACAGGCACCGGGGAGGAGGGCGGGCGATATGAATGTTAGCAGCCCTACATGCCAAGAACAGATGCATACTGGTAAGTAGCATATTCAGTTCGAGGCATGTGGGCTGCTAAATTCATATCTTAGCATAGAATACATAGCAGTCCCTCCATCAGCGGCGGTTGCCCGTGCCAGCTGCAGAAACCTGAAAAAGTGTTTTGAGAACAGCCTGTCCTACAGCAGCTTGCTGCTTGGAATGCACATCAACACAGTAGTGTTTTGTAAAGGTGTGTGGTGTAACCCACGTGGCTGCTCTGCAAATATCCTCTAAAGGAATGTTCCCTAGGAAAGCCATGGATGCCCCCAGTTTGCGTGTGGAGTGCGCCCTTGGGGGTATTGTTAAAGTGCGCTTGGCCTTTTGATAACATATCTGGATGCACTTAACAATCCATCTGGCTATCCCTGCTTTGGAAATAGGGTTGCCTTTGTGTTGTGGTGCGAAGACAACAAAAAGTTGTTTTGTCTTTCTAAAGGGTTGTGTTCTGTCTATGTAGTACATCAACGCCCTCCGTACATCTAAGGTATGGAGCATTCTTTCTGCCACCGTCTGCGGGTTTTGAAAGAATGCTGGCAAGTCAATAGTTTGGTTGAGATGAAACTGTGACACCACCTTCGGAAGGAATTTGGGGTTAGTGCGTAGCACTACCCTATTTGGATGAATTTGAATGAATGGCTCTTGGATTGTGAGCGCTTGCAGCTCACTGACACGCCTCAGAGACGTAATAGCTACCAGGAAAGCTACTTTCCACGTAAGGAACTGGAGTTCACACGAGTGCAGTGGCTCAAATGGCGGTCCCATCAGTCTGGTGAGAACGACATTGAGGTTCCACACCGGAGCTGGCGGTGTTCTTGGGGGAATGACTCGTTTCAGACCTTCAAGGAAGGCTTTAATGGCGGGCACTCTGAAGACAGAGAGATGCTGCCTGTTTTGAAGATAAGCCGCTATGGCGGATAGATGTATCCGAATGGAAGTGTACGCTAGATTGCACTTGTAAAGATGCAACAGATAGCAAATGATGTTGGGGATAGATGCATCTAGCGGGTTGATGTCATTGGCTGTACAGTAAATGACAAAACGCTTCCATTTCGCAGCATAGCATGCTCTGGTAGTTGGCTTCCTTGCCTCCTTGATGATGTTCATGCATTCTGGAGGTAGGTTAAGGTATCCAAACTCTAGGACTTCAGGAGCCAGATCGCCAGGTTGAGCTGTTGCGGATCTGGATGCTGAATTTCTCCATGGTTCTGCGTTAAAAGACTGGGCGTGAGGCGCAGTCTTTGATGCGGCACCACTGAGAGTTCGAGGAACGTGGTGTACCAAGCCTGGCGCGCCCACGTTGGAGCAACTAGGATGAGAGTCATCGCGTGTTGCCTTAGCTTTCTTGCGACCAGCGGTATCAGAGGGGCTGGCGGAAAAGCGTACGCAAATTTGCCTGACCAGTTCATCCATATCGCATTCCCCTGCGACTGTGGGTGAGGGAACCTGGCGGCAAAGTGTTGGCATTTTGCGTTTTCTTTTGTGGCAAACAGGTCTATCTCCGGATGACCCCACTGCTGGAAGTACGGGTGGAGGACAGATGAGTGTATCTCCCACTCGTGCATTTGATGGCTGTACCTGCTGAGCAGATCCGCCATCTGGTTGTCCTTCCCTGGGAGGTGTTCTGCCATGAGGAAAATGTTCCTCTGAATGGCCCACTTCCACATGCTCTGAGCCAGATGAGACAGCTGTGGCGAGTGGGTGCCTCCCTGCTTTTGAATGTAGTACATCGCAGTCATGTTGTCCGTCCGGACTAACACTACCTTGTTGCACAGATGTACAATGAAGGACTTGATCGCCATGAAGATTGCCATCAGTTCTAGATAGTTGATGTGCATCTTTTGCTGCTGCGTCGTCCATAGTCCCTGCACTGTGTAAGTGAGCAGATGAGCTCCCCATCCCTGGAGAGATGCGTCCGTTGTCAGGATAATCTGCGGCACAGGCTCTTGGAACAGTCGGCCCTTGCAAAGGTTGTGTGGAGTCCACCAATGCAGAGAGTCGTATGCCCGACTGGTAACCAACACTAGGTCTGTCATTTGCCCCTGAGCCTGTGTCCACTGATTCGCTAAGCACTCCTGGAGCGGGCGCATATGTAACCGTGCGTGAGGGACTATGAAGATGCAGGAGGCCATCATGCCTATCAACTGCATGAATACTCTCGCCGGAAGCGAGTGTTGTGGTCTGAACTTTTGGATCAGAGACTGCATGCTGTCTATCCTGACCTGGTTTGGCTGAGCCATGGCCGTCAGGGTGTTGATCGTCGCACCTAGGAACTGCCGGACATGTGCTGGTTGTAGATGCGACTTTGGGTAGTTCAGCGAGAAACCCAGATCGTGAAGAAGGTGAATTGTAGTCGACATGTCCGCGGCGCACTGTCGTTCCGACTTGGCTTGCACGAGCCAGTCGTCGAGGTAGGGGTAGACATGGATGTTCTGCCTCCTGAGGTGCGCTGCTACTGTCGCCAGACACTTGGTAAACACCCTTGGGGCTGTGGTGACTCCAAAGGGTAAGACCTTGAACTGGTAATGCTTGCCTTGAATAGTGAACCTGAGGTATTTCCTGTGGGACGGGTGTAGTGGAATGTGGAAATAAGCATCCTTGAGATCTAAGGTTGCTAAGAAGTCCCCTTGGTTTAGCAAGGGAAGAATCTGCTGCAGTGTAAGCATGTGGAAATGTTCTGACAGTATGTACAGGTTGAGGGGGCGTAGATCTAGAATGGGTCTGAGAGATCCGTCCTTCTTTGGAATAAGGAAGTACAGGGAATACACCCCTGTGCCTTCCTCTCTCACCGGCACGAGCTCGATTGCTCCTTTTTGCAGCATCACCACTACTTCCTGCTGCAATAAGAGCAAGTGCTCTGCGGACATAGGCCTTTGCCTTGGCGGGATGTTGGGTGGAGTGGATTTCAACTCTAGGCAATAACCATACTGGACTAGTTGTCGCACCCACCTGTCTGTGGTGATGTTTCTCCAGACGGGCAGGAACTGCTGCAGTCTCCCCCCGACAGGTGTTAAGTGGTCGGGGGGCAGTGACAGAGAGTCACTGTTTGCTTGGGGTAGAGGAGCGGGAGCTGTTGTTTCCTCTGCCGCGACCTCTGTTGCTGTTATTTCTGTAACCTCCCTTGTTCTGCTTTTGGAACGAGGATTGTGCTCCACCTTTTGAGAACTGAGATTGTTGACCCATTTGTCCTCTGGTGACTCCACGTGCACCTGAGCGACGAAAATTGTTGCCACGAAACTGTTGCGACTGGAGGGCCCCCATGGACTTAGCAGTTTCTGTGTCTTTTTTTATTTTTTCCAGGGTGGTGTCAACATCTGGACCAAACAGACTATCAGGATTGACTGGCTGATTAAGAATGGTTGTCTGAATATCTGGTTTAAACCCCGAGATGCGGAGCCACGCCTGTCGTCTTAGCATAACGCTAGTGTTGATAGCTCTAGCAGCTGTGTCTGCGGCGTCAAGTGCACACTTGATGGCTGCGTTTGAGATTAGCTTCCCCTCCTCAATAAGCAGTTTGGTGCCTTCTTGGAACTTTGGAGGCAGGTGTTGTATAACCTGTTCTAGGGTGTCGTAATGCGCCCTATCGTAACGTGCTAAGAGTGCCTGTGTATTGGCAATGCGCCAAAAGTTTGCGGCCTGCGCAGCTACTCTTTTGCCCCCTGCCTCTAGCACTTTGGACTCCTTATCCGGGGGAGGAGCTTCACCCGTTGTCTGGGAGTTGGCACGTTTCCTGGCATTGGCGACCACAAGAGAGTCCAGTGGCAACTGTCCCCGAATGTATGCGGGGTCCGCAGGTGCAGGTCTGTACTTCTTTTCAATGCGTGGATTGACCACTCGTGCCCTGGTAGGCTCCTTAAAGATATCCCCCGCATGCTTGAGGACTCCCTTAAGCATAGGCAGCGTTTTAATGTCCTTTCAGAGACTGAGAATGTGTCGAAAAGGAAGTCTTCTTCTATCGGGTCAGCATGCATGTCCACATCATGATTGGCCGCTGCCCTCTCAAGTAGCGCATGAAAACCTGCTGAATCCTCAGTTGGGGATGCACGTGCATTAAAAAGCTGCGGGTCCTGCCCCACATTTTGGGTGCCCTGGTCACCAGTGTCATCATATGAATCCGGTTGTGCATCTGGTTCATTGATAGGGAAATTGTATTGCTCATCCTCATCATACCCCTCACCCGCAGAGTGTTCTGGTGAGGGAGTAGGGCTCCGTCTTGGAGGAGGCTGGATTGGTTCTGTGAGGCCTGAAGCATCAAGGGGCACCCTTTTCTTTTTCAGTGGGATGACATATGAGTCCACTGACTCTGAAGATATTTTCCTCTTATAGAGGGTCAATTTGCCGGTGTCTGCGTCGATGAAATGCTCTGAATCATCCTCTGATTCGAGTACCCGACGTGGAAGTGGGCCAGCCGTTGAAGAAACCGCCTTCTTCGGTGCCGATTTGGTGGAAAAGGCTTTCGGCGCCTCCTTTGGCGGCAAAACAAAGAGAAGTTTGCCAGAAGGCTTCGCTGGATTGTCCGTTTGTGCCTTCGGCGACGAAATCGGAGCCGACGGAGCAGAGGCCTTCTCCCTAATTCGCTGTAGTGATGCGGCGACGAGGGACGCCTCACTCTCAGTTGGTTTTGGAGCCGACGAGGATGTTTTGACCTTTCCCTCGGATCCGACGTCTTTGTGGGCCTTGTGGGCTTTCGACGCGGATCCCGCTGTCACCGACCCCGAGTCCTGGGACCGGTGCGCAGACGTGCCAGTCTTCGATCCGTGCGCCTGCGTAGACTCCGTGGAGCCGGCCTTTGCGGGCTTGGACGGCGGCGCCGATGTTGATCCGTGCCGACCATCTTTTTTAGAGGACCCCTCCTCCGGCGTCGATTTCGAATGAGCAGCAGCGGAATCGACGGACTTCTTCGACTTCTGCGGACCGGAGGTCGACGGAGTCGATGGATTAGCGGGTACAGTCGTTTTCGCTGGCACGGCAGCCATCTTAGGGACGCCCGAGTCCTTAAGTTTCGGTTTCGGTTTCGGGTCGGCCATTTTAGATGGAGCCGATCCCGATGCTTTCGGTTTCGGTTTCGATACAGTCTGCTCAGCAAGTAAGTCCGTGGCCGGGCCAGAAGGCGGGGCTGTGGCTTGCGGCATGGGGTCGTGGGTAAGGCCTACAGGCGATCCCGTGACCCGGTCGGTATCCTCGAAACCTTCGGGGCAGAGCTCGTCCCCTGAGCTATCCGCCGCGGCCCCATAAATCTCTTCGTCGTCTCCTACCTCGTCGACGTATTCAAGGCCTTGACCCACGACTCCGTCGTCGTCTACCGGATCCGCCTCGACCTCCGTCTCGGGTGGGGAGATCTGAAGATGATGACCCTGGTCCTCTTCATCTTGGTCGCCGAAGATGTTTTCCGGATCCGGGGCCGCTTGTCTAGCTTCCATGCGCACCGCGCGCCGAAGCTTGAGAGTCTTCTTAGAGCGGAACTGTGCACAGGCCTTGCACTTGCCGTCGTCGTGGTCAGGCGAAAGGCATTTGTTACAAACGGGGTGTAGATCGATGTGTGGGTACGTGGACCCACAAAGCGGGCAGTATTTAAACGGGCTCCGCTCCATGTCTGAAAAGTTTTGCAGTCGAGTCGCGATGAGAAGGCCTCAAAGTTCGAAAAGCGAAACAAGACTCCGCTTATTCCGGCTCCAAGAGACGGAAGACTCGAGACCGTGCGCAGACAATACCGACGCAAAAAGCGAGGCCTTTTGGCCGCTAAAAGTTAGTTTTTTCTCGCTTTCGACAGAGAGACGTCGAGACCACATCCGAACCCAATGGCGGAAAAAAACAATCTGGGGATGGAGCCGATGCCCATGCGCACTGTAGTCCAGGGGAGGAGCCACCTATCTCAGGATACTTCGAAGACTCTTCCAGGACAACAATGTGCGATCATCCGGACCCAACACTAGGCGGCGATCTAATGCTAAGATATGAATTTAGCAGCCCACATGCCTCGAACAGTCAGATATGCGTCTTTTAGGTTGAGACGCGCCATCCAGTCGTTCGGTCTGAGAAGATCGCGAAGAAGATGGATTCCCTCCATCTTGAAGTGGCAGTAAACCAGCCACTCGTTGAACTCGTGCAAATTGATGTCGGGCCTCTGGCCCCCGTCCGCCTTGTCCACCACAAAAAGATTGCTGATGAAGCAGTGAGCATGGGAAGTGGTTTGTACGACCACCCCTTTGTGCAAAAGAGACTGAACCTCTTGATCGACCAAAGCGTTGTCCACTGCCGAGAACACCAGAGGGTGCGGCGGAGCCGGCTGGAAGAGCTTCCCAAGAAACTCTATATGAAACCCTTGAACAGTTTGGAGTACCCATGCGTCGCCTGTGACAGAAGTCCAAGCCTGGAAAAAATGTGCCAGCCGGCCCCCCACTTTTAGATGGGAAGAAGGGAGAACACTCACCGGAAAAACTGGCGGTGCCACCGCCTCTACCACCACGTTTCTTTCCTCGCCGTCTCCTGGTAGGGTAGAAGTTGGCGAATCTGGCTTGATCCTGGTAAGATACCTGGTTGGAGCCTCTTCTCTGCTGGTTAGGACGGCCGGACAAGCGGCCCCTGCCTCGTACGGCCCCTCGGACAACCCGCGGGCGAAAGACCTTGCGTATAGAAGTTTGCGCCCTGTTCAAGGACGTGAAAGTATTCTCGAAGCGACCCAGTTCCATCATAAAGGGTTCGCCAAAAAGGCCTCCTTGGGCAACAGGTCCTGCTTCTGAATCCGCCAAGTCCCCATGTTTGGGATCCACTTTTATCAGGAGGGATCTTCGTCGTTCTGTCGATATGGCGCAGTTGGTATTCCCCAGAAATATCACCACGCGCTGGGCCCAAGATGATAGGTTCTCCGGAGAGATCAGGGCTCCCGGCGCTTTGGCTTCTTTAGCCATATCGAGGATTTTAGTTATGGGCCCAAGAATGTCAAAGAGCTTATCTTGGCAAGCCCGTCCTTTACGAATTTTTGTAAAAACGTCGCCATACGAAGGTCAATTTCTGGGGTGGCCGCCACCTTACCTTCTAAAGAAGGGCGAGGACACTCCGCCCTAAGATAGTTACGCACTGTGGCCTCTAACGGCCGGCGGATGCGGCTGGCGACGTACTGGGAGACCTTGTCACAGGGCGCCCAGTCTGAGGATCTAGGGTGCAAGATAGAATCTAGCATATCTGCACAGAGATTCTGATCATCTGCGTCAGGTACAGGAGTTGCAGGCGCTGGCTGCGAAGGACGCCAGGGACGTGAAGGACCACCTTCCTCATTGTCCCCTTGAGCAGAGTCCCCAGGAGTGGTCGTCGCAGGAGGGGGTTTGCTATCTAAGAAAGCCTGTTTGGGGCGAGCAAAGGCATCAGTGTCAACCCCCACTTCTGGGAGGCGGTTGAGGGACAGCGGGGGTACCGCTGGGAGGGAGGGGGCTGGAATGGCCTGAGCTGCCTTGGCGAATTTATCACAGGCTAGCTCAATTTTGAGGGAGAGGCGGTCTTCTAAGGGGGCCATAGCCTGCTTCACCGCTTTATGTATAGAAGAATCTAATGCGTCGTAGAAATCTTCATCCCACTGCAGTGCTGTGAGTGGGTCTTCTTACCACTGGTCATCCACGTAAGTGTTGTCTTGATAATGATAAGAATCCATGAGGGGAACCTCGCAGTAGGAGGGCTGGGTGTCAGCCTACTGTTGAGCAAGCAGAGCTCGCGTTCAGGAGCCAAGCCCTGGGACCCAAAAGCCCTGGTGCTAGAATCAAAATGCAGCCTGCCAACAAATGGGCCCCAGCAGTACACAGCTTGCAATACAGACAGGAGCGTTAAATCAGGCCTAAAAATACGGACCCCTGAAGCTGGGCACAACCATCAGTCCACAGCCTCGCTTGGAATGATACCGACCTTGAAGGCATTCAGGCGGCGTTCAAAACAAACAGGGTTAAAGTGAAGAAAGATAAAGCATAATCCTTGCCTCCGGTCCTGACGTAGAATTCTGGTATCCACCCGAGGCATTTTATCCATTGAATCACCAAGAGTCAGACACGACTGGATGGATAAAACAACAACAAAGTGCAGCTAAGTTTGAATGGTCTCCAGGTGTGTTTATCCAACTAATTCTTTAACTTTCAAGGAAAAAGGCTGAGTTGTCATTGAGGAGACTGAATTCTGCAGTGTATACACACAGTTCTCCAGGCGGCTCTCAAATCTTTCATTCACCTTACTAGCACACCATTAGCTCTTCCTTGATCACACAAAATTTAGAAGAAACACAAATCTCTCACTCAAGATTTTCTTTTTTTTAAATTACAATGGCCAGAAATTATTTTGGCGCTCTGCATTTTAGACACTGCAATTTTAAAGCAATTGTCTTTCTTCAATCACTTTGGCACATCAAACAATATTGCCTTTAAGGTTAAAAAGAAAGCTATCCCCTGACAAACTGGACAAACAGCAGAATTACTTGACCGAGTAGACAAAATGCCCCCTTTATGGATCTAGTTGTCGCTGCAGTAGTGCCTTGTGATTATATGCACCAATACCACATCACAGACTTGTGTATGTCTAGAACAGGTATTGTACTCTCCAGCAGTCCAGTGTTTGTAGCCTTAGCCCTGTTGAATGAGCCTCGTAGGCTCTTTTCTGACAAACGTATGACATAACTTCATACAAAGGACTATCCACCTGGACACAGGCCTCTTCTGCATTGCTCTGATTTTCTAGACCCTCGCAAAAGCTGGTCATCCAGACACTGGTGGCTTGACCGGCCATTATAAAAGCTCAGGGCTCCTCTAGGGTCAAGTCAATGAAGCATCTCCTCCTCTTTCAACCGGTGTGGCGGAGCGAAGAAGGCCAATAGGCTAATAGGCAAGCCAACATGGAAGAGAAGAACAAGTTACTTACCTTCGGTAACGCTTTTTCTGGTAGATACAATATCTGCCTGTGGATTCCTCACCTTGTGAATATCCCCTTGCGTCAGCAACATTCGGAAATTCTTTTCGTAGCTTCGCGCCAACGTGGACTTGGACGTCATAGAGGCACGGCACCGCTCGCGACTCCGCTGACGTCACCGACGCCTATAATAGGCCCACACCGGCGTGATGACATCAGTTCCGCCCCTTTTTCCGTGCCTTCGAGGCACACGGATGGACCAATGACAGTAGACATATACACAGTATACGCAGTACAGATATCAAGGTAACACACACAATGTGAAGCAAATGCAATAAAACATTTGCAATAAACAACTCCTTGACAATAAAATAAAAAATTATAGAAACTCTGGAGAAAAAGAGTGGACAACGGGGAGGCGGGTGGGTCAGTGAGGAATCCACAGGCAGATATTGTATCTACCAGAAAAAGCGTTACCGAAGGTAAGTAACTTGTTCTTCTGATAGATACATCTGCCGTGTGGATTCCTCACCTTGTGAATAGAGTCCCACAGCAGTCCCCACTCCCGGAGGAGGGTGTCCACTCTTCTAGACCAGAAAATCGTGGAGAACAGAGCGACCAAAGTGACTGTCCCTCCTAACCTCGGAATCCAAGCAGTAATGCTTCGCGAAAGTGTGGAGGGAAGACCAAGTTGCCGCTCTACAAATATCCTCTACAGGAACACCTCTAGCCAATGCAGAGATTGACGACTTAGCTCTAGTAGAATGAGCCCTTATACCCTCTGGCGGTTCCTTACCCGCCAAAGAGTAGCAGATCTTTATACAGAGGACGATCCATCTTGATAAAGTTCTTTTATGGACCGCTCTTCCTCTCTTGCAGCCAGCAAAGCCAATGAAGAGCTGGTCATCCATTCGACAGTCTTTAGTTCTGTCCAAGTAAAAAGACACCGCCCTCTTGTGGTCCAGACGGTGTAATCTCTCCTCCTCCTTGGAAGGGTGTGGGGGAGGATAAAAGGTAGGAAGGGTAACAGATTGACCAAGGTGGAAAGGAGTTACCACCTTAGGCAGAAAAGCAGCCCTGGTCCTAAGAACCATTCGATCAGCATGAATGGACAAGAAAGGGGGCTTGGAACTAAGAGCTAGAAGCTCACTAACCCTCCTTGCCCAGGTTTTCGCAACGAGGAAAACTGTCTTAAGAGTCAAAAGCCTCATAGGACATTTGTGCAGAGGCTCAAAGGGAGCACCCATCAGAAAGGTCAAAACAAGATTTAAGTCCCACTGAGGCACAACAAAAGGAGTAGGAGGGAACTTATTTGTGAGGCCCTTCAAAAACCTTAAAACCACAGGAGATTTAAAAAGAGAAGGCTGGTCAGGGAAGCAGAGAAATGCCGACAGCGCTGAAAGATAGCCCTTCACTGTGGCAACAGCAAGCCCCTGTTGCGCCAGAGAAAGGGCAAACTGGAGAACATCAGACAAATGGGCTCTCAAAGGGTCTACAGATTTCTCTCCACACCAAGTGACAAACTTCGACCAACTATAAGAATAGATGGACTTAGTGGAGTCACGCCTGGCTGACAAGATGACATCCACCACATCAGGCGGGAGAGAAAAAGAACTCAGGTTGCCCCGTTCAATCTCCAGGCATGAAGGTGTAAGGTCTGGAGGTGGGGGTGTAAAACCTGCCCCTCCATCTGGGAGAGGAGATCTGCCCTGTGAGGTAGACGGAGCGGAGGGTGAGAGGAGAGGTGGAGAAGGTCTGAGTACCACACCCTTCTTGGCCAATCCGGGGCAATCAATATAACTTGGGCCCGGTCTTGGCGAATTTTCCTCAGAACCCGAGGAATCAAGGGTATGGGAGGAAACGCGTAAAGGAGTTGCGAGCTCCAACCCAACTGAAACGCATCCCCCAAGTCTCCTTGCATCGGATACTGGAGACTGCAGAATAACGGGCAGTGAGCATTCTCTTGAGTGGCAAAAAGGTCCACCTGAGAAGTTCCCCACGTCCGAAAGACGTGACGAACTACCTCCGGATGAAGCCTCCACTCGTGGTCGGCAGAGAACTGCCGACTGAGACTGTCTGCACGAACGTTCTGAACTCCGGCAAGATGATTTGCCATCAGACAAATCTGGTGGTCCTGAACCCAGGACCAGAGACGCAGAGCCTCTCTGCAGAGACACCGCGACCCCACTCCTCCCTGCTTGTTGATGTACCACATCGCGGTCGTGTTGTCCGTCAGGACCTGAACCGATTGACCGCGAAGGGAAGGGAGGAAGGCCTTGCGCGCCAGACGTATCGCCCGCAACTCTAGAAGGTTGATATGAAGCAACCTTTCCTCTGGAGACCAAAGACCCTTGACCTCCAGATTCCCCAGATGAGCACCCCACCCTAGAGTGGATGCATCCGTAATTACTGTGGCCACCGATGGAGGAAACTGAAAAGGCTTTCCTTGCGACAGATTGCCTTCCACACTCCACCAAGACAAATACGCCGCAGCTTCTCTGGAGATCCTCACTGACTCCCTGAGATCTCCGTTGTGCTGATACCACTGCCTGCGGAGGCACCACTGGAGTGCCCTCATGTGCCAGCGTGCATGGTTGACCAATAGAATGCAAGAAGCCATCAGACCGAGCAGGCGAAGGACCTTCAGGACTGGAACAACCGCTCCATTGAAGAATAAAGGAATCATTTCCTGTATGTCGCGAATCCTTTGAGGGGGAGGGAATGCACGACATACAGTAGTGTCCAGTACCGCACCTATGAACAGGTTGCGCTGGGAGGGCACCAGGCGAGACTTGGGTACATTTATGGAAAAACCCAACCTGTGCAACAAATGAGTTGTCTCTTGCAGATGACGGAGCACCTTCTCTGGTGACTCCGCCTTGATCAGCCAGTCGTCCAGATACGGGAATATAGGAATCCCCGACCTCCTGAGATGTGCTGCCACCACTGCCATCACCTTGGTGAAGACTCGAGGCGCAGTAGTAAGACCAAACGGAAGGACCGCAAACTGGTAGTGTTGCGACCCAACCGTAAAACGGAGATACTTTCTGTGCGACTTCAAGATGGGAATATGAAAATACGCATCCTGCAAGTCGATCGACACCATCCAGTCCTCTTCCAGCAGCGCTTGAAGAACCTGTGCAAGAGTGAGCATCTTGAACTTTTCCTGTTTCAGGTAAAGGTTCAAGATCCTGAGATCCAGGATTGGCCGTAACCTGCCATCCTTCTTGGGGATCAGGAAATACCGGGAGTAGCACCCCTGACCCCTTTCCTGCTCTGGAACCACCTCTATCGCACCTTTTCTGAACAGTGCCAGGACTTCTTCCTGCAGGAGAAGCAGGTGGTCCTCCGAACAATAACCCTGGCAAGGAGGGTAATTTGGGGGAAATTCCCGAAAGGGAAGAGCATACCCATTCCCTACGAGATTGAGAACCCAAAGATCCGATGTTATCAATTCCCAATCTCGTAGGAAATGGGTAAGGCGGCCCCCCCACTGGGCCCACATGATCCGGAACGGCGGATCTAGGGCTGCTTTGCTGCGTTGGCAGGGGGCTGGGAAGGGAGAGAGGAGGAGGTGGCTTGACGGCCTCGAGAACGGCCTCTTTGCTTGCCCCTATAAGACCTATACAGCGTGTTTTGCTGCTGCTGTGGCTGCTGCTGCGTAGATTTGTAGGATCGAAAGGAAGATCTGCTAAATCCTCTAGTACGCCTTCCAAAAGTGCCCCTGGTCTGAAGGCCCAATGACTTGGCTGTCGCTCTGCTGTCCTTAAAACGTTCTAAAGCAGCGTCTGCTTTCTTGCCAAACAAGCCAGATCCATCGAAAGGGAGATCCAACAATGTAGATTGGACATCCGAAGAAAACTCACTAGACTTCAGCCATGCAGCTCTCCTCGTAGCTACAGAAGAGCCCATGATCCTTGCCACAGAGTCCGCCGTGTCTAACCCACTCTGAATCACCTGCCTTGCTGCAGCCTGAGTATCAGAGATAACTTCTTGGAAGTCTTTTCTATCCTCCTCAGGTAATTTGGGTACCAACTGTTTTACAGTGTCCATAAGGGCGTGAACATAACGACCCATCAGGCAGGTCGCATTTGTGGACTTCAGCGCCATACTAGCAGAGGAGAAAATCTTTTTAGCAGCCTGATCCTGCTTCCTCGACTCCTTTTCAGCTGGAACTTGAGGAAAAGCTCCTGTTGATCGTTTGGAACAGGCAGCCTGTACCATCAAACTCTCAGGTAAAGGGTGAGTGGATAAAAACTCTGGGTCTTCCGGAGCAGTTCTGTACCTTCTGGCAACAGCTCTAGACACAGCCAGAGTCGATAAGGGTTTCTTCCAAACCTCTAAAATAGGATCTCTATGGGCATCATTAATGGGCAGCAATGGTTCAATGGAGAGTGAAGAACCTCCGTGAGTAGATTTGACTTGAACTCAGCAGTAGGTAAAGCAATGTTCAACAAATTTGCTGCTTTTTTAATTACAACGTGGTAAGGAGCCACATCTTTAGAGGGTTCGTCTGATACTGAAACCAAATCCCACTCAGGGGACAGTTCAAGACCACTGGCCACCGAAAGATCCTCATAAGGGTCATCAGGATCCTGTAGCTCACCCTCCTCCAAATACTCCTCACGATAGCTCTCTTCTTCCATCAGCCTCTGAGCTTCACGCCTCGACCTGTGCTTCACTTTCGAAGCCATCGGATCCACTGTCAACTCCGCCGAAGCCGGAGCCGGCGCCGAGCCCGACGCCGGACGAGGAAGACTTCCACGACGTCGTTTGGGATTCGGCATCAGAGATGATGGAACCGGCGTCGAAGGATTCGGTGTCGTCGACTTCGGCGTGGATGGCTTCGGAGTTGAAGGCCATGCCGGTGTCGGAAGATGCCAATGCGGCACCAGAGCCGGCATAAAGGGCATAAAGGGCGCAGGGGCATAGGATTGGGGGACACCCAAACCAAATGCCATCGGACCCGTGGGCCCAACAGGCATCCCAGAGGGGTACATAGCCCTGGAGTAGATACCATACATCGCATTAAGAAAATGCGTCGGATCCTGACCTGGAGTCGGGAAGGTTGGATACGAACCCCCAGGTGGATCTTGAGGGCGCGGAGTCGATACGAAGTCGAACTCCTCTTCAGGCTGGTGCACCGGAGTCGACAGACCTTCGGGCAACGGAGCCTCTCCCTCTCCAACTATCACCTCCTCACCTTCATCCTCCCGATCCGGAGAATGGGATGGATCCGGAGATGGATTCGCTGTCTGCTTTGGCGAACCAGGTGAATTCGCATGTGACCCCGCACCTCCAGCGTCATGTTCTTCCGAAGCCGAAGACACCACTTCTTTCTCTACCAGCTTCACCTGCGACTTCGGCTTAGAACCCGAGTCTTTCTTTGAACGATGTCGGGATTCATGAGATCTTTTCCTATGCTTCTTTTTTGAAGACCTCGAAGCATGGGCCGTGGACGAATCCGAACGCGACCTCGAGTGAGATCTTGACATCGAGCGTCGAGTCCGCGATCTCGATTTCTTCTTCTCCTTACTTCCTTTAAGCTTTGCAACAATAAGCTTAGCTTCTCTCTCCCGGAGGGCCTTAGGAGTCATCTTCTTGCAGGATCGGCAGTCTTCGACGTCGTGATCGGAGCTAAGACACCATAAACAGCATTCATGTGGATGCGTAATGGACATAGTCTTGCCGCATTCCCCACAGGCCTTAAAACCCGTCTTCTTCGAAGACATGTTGAAAGAGGAGATAAAGGAATACTAACAATGTAAAGTAACAAAATTACAGTTAAAGCTACGGACGATCCCTAGAAAACCGTTAGCGTCGACGACGCGGAAAAAAGGGAACTGATGTCATCACGCCGGCGTGGGCCTATTATAGGCGTCGGTGACGTCAGCGGAGTCGCGAGCGATGCCGTGCCTCTATGACGTCCAAGTCCACGTCGGTGCGAAGCTACTAAAAGAATTTTTCGAATGTTGCTGACGCAAGGGGATATTCACAAGGTGAGGAATCCACACGGCAGACGTATCTATCAGAAACATCACTTTTTGCAGGAAGGCAGTTGGAGTACTTAGCACCGGTTTATCTGGAAAGAAAGTGGTGCATGGAGGTTGCATTAACATTGCCTGCCACTCACGGGACAAGAAGAACATATTGCTCTGGCAAAGACATTTGATTGTCAGGTGCTTTAGGGAACAACTATGCATCATTATAAATGGTGTGCATATGAGGAAATGTGAGAACCCAGCTGAGGTCCCACAGTGGCATGACAAAAGGCTTCAAAGGAAACATGCGAGTCAAACCTTTCAGAAAGCGCATTGCAACAGGAGACATGAAAGGGCAAGGCTGATCTGAGAAACACAGAAAAGCTGAAATGGACAACATGTAACACTTATCCATGCCCACTGTAAGACTCTGCTGGGCCAATGACAAGATGACAGATCACACATCAGTTACCAACTTATCCCAACATCCAGAATGAATGGATTTTGTTGAAGGACTAGCGGCTGCAAGGATGACATCCACTACATCAGGCCGCTAATCAAAGAAACTTAGTTGTCCCCACTGAATCTCTATGCATGGAAGTGAATATTGCAGAGATTCCGGTGTTGGGTACTTCCCCGCTGCTGAGACAAGAGGTCCTCCCGAAGACTGGAAAGTAAGGCTCAAAAGATATGAGTACCATACCCTCCAGGCCCAGTCTGGGGCTTTCAAGATGAATTAGGCCAGATCCATCCTAATTTTCTTCAGAACTCGAGGCAGGAGAGATAATGGTGGAAATGCATACCGGAGACCCATGTCCCATTTGAGACCCAATGAATCTCCGAGTCATTCGCATAGAGGTAACTCCAGCACACAAGTTTTGATACTGTACATTCACCGTGGTGGCGATCAGATCTACCAATGGCAGGACGCACTGTTTGAAGACGCCTAGTGCCACCTCAGGATGGACATGACATTCATGGTCTACCATATGATGTCTGCTCAGGTTGCCTACGCTGGCATTTAGGGACGCTGCCAGATGGTCAGCCGTGAGAAAGATATGCTGTTGGTCCCGTGATCTCCAAAGGCACAAGGTCTCCTGGCACAGGATCCAGGACCCCACTCTGCCTGCTTTTTGCAGCACTATATTGTGGCCATGCTACCCATGAGGACCAGTACCAGCCTCTCCTTAATGGTGAGCGGGAGGGCTTTTAGGGTAGCTGTATTGTATAAAGCTACAAAAGACTGATGTGCACTAGGCTAGAGGTCTCTGATCTCCATCTCTCTGATGCCCCCCCTTGCTTTTGTCCAGCAGTGACGCCTGTCACAACTGTAAGGTCTGAACGTGAAAGGGTTAGTGGCCTACTGCAGGCCACTCACCCTTAATATTAATTTCCCACCACAGTAGATCCCAAGGCATCTCCTGAGAGATCTGCATAGAATCAGAGCGACTAACCCTGTGCTGGCCAACTGAAACCAGAAGTTGCAGTGCAGGGCCTACAAATGCAATCTGGCAAACTGGATAATAGGTTTCCATGAGGCTAGATGCCCAAGAAGCATCTTAACACCATCCTCATCAAGACCCGGGAACTAAATCCAAAACATTCATATCCTGAATGAAGGAAAAGACCTCTTTATGTACGATCAGCTGGTGGCTTTATGGTGCATTGGGCCCTGCTATCCAGGCCTCTTGCCCGCATAGTACCTTTTCAATTGGTTAATGCCTGAATGGCATATTTAACTTACTTCTAAGTCCCTAGCATATGGTACAAGAGGTGCCCAGGGCTAGTAAGTCAAATGTCACCAGTGGCCTGCAGCACTTAATTGTGCCAACCTACAAAGGCAAGGGATAAGGTGACTCTAGAATTGCTAGGCCTACCACTGAAGCCTGGTTGGGCAGCTTAAACCTGCCAAATCGACATGACAAAAGTTGCCAGGTCACAACCTTCTTTTTAATATTAGGAAGGTGTCCCTAAGGAAGGCCTGGATGGCGCATCAGGCAGGGTGCTTAGTATTAAAAGAAGGGCATAGAAAGAAAGGAATGTTTCTTTTGTATTTAACAAGCACTGATAAAGAAAAGACGAAATTGCAGTTTTTACTGTAGCAAGGTCGGTGATCCTATTGGCTAAGAAGGAGTTCTGCTAGTTACTGTGCTAAGTGCTTCACAGAACTAATCTGAGACAAAATCCTAAGCTTACTACTTTGGTATTCACAGAAGACATTTAGTAGTAGTAAAGTTAGGATTTTGTCTTAAGTTAGGATTTTGTCTTAAGTTAAACTTAAGTTAAATCTAAGTTTGTCTTAAGTTTTGGTCTTAAGACAAAATCCTAACTTACGACAAAATCCTAACTTAAGACAAAATCCTAACTTTACTACTACTAAGTAGTAAATTTAGGATTTTGTCTCAGATTAGTTCTGTGAACAGGCCCCTTTCTCTCCAGAGCCTCAGGAGGACCCGAGGGAAAAGCAGCAGTTCCACAGAGGAACTGAATTTCACCTCCGTACCAGTCAAAACTCCCAGCGCTTCTGAAAAATTACTAAATCCCATCTGCAGTGAGAATAAAAAACAATTCTAGCAAGAAATCTCCAAAGCTCAAGGGCTGAATTTCAGCTTCGTCCCAGTCAAGGCTGTCAGCACCTCTGAAAACATTACTAAATCCCAATCTGTGATGAGACTTAAAATCTCTATATCTGCACAGACAATGGAACAACAAAAACATATTGTATACCCACAAGCATTGTGAAATTAAACATATTAGAAATGTGCGCTTACTGTTTTCTTTCTCTTCCATTTAACCAGACGGAGCCACAGCAACGCATGGCCGGGTACAGCTAGTATGTGAATATATGATAGAGATGCGTGAAAACATAACTACAACATCCACAAGATTCTGGGGGGGGAGGGAGAGCGCATGTGAATCTACAGCACTACATGACACAAACAAATGTTTACAAGGGAAGTAACATAATCCGTTCAATGGCATGTGTGGTTCTGGATACACATGCACTTTATAGACTGTAAAGCAGCCTCTCCTTAGACTGGTGGCTAGCATGTGGCAGTTGCAGTAGTTTGAAAAAGAGTACATAGCACTGCCTGACCTACAGTGGCTGTTTAACCGCATGCATGCGGGGCTAATTCCGCCCGTACGCTGGGTTTTGCGAAAGCGCACTTTACGTGACGAGCTGGGCTCGTCATGAGCGTGCGAGGAGGCTACGCCATGACGAGCCCAGCTCGTCATGAGCGTCGAAGGGGTTAACGTGCTAAAATGTACACACAGTAGTGTTTGGTAAATGTGTGTGGTGTGGACCATGTAGTTGCTTTACAAATATCAGCTATTGTAATATTTCCTAAAAAGTTCATTGTTGCACCTTTTTTGAGTAAAATGTACACTAGGAGTTACAAGTAAAGGTCTTTTGGTTTTAATTTAACACGTTTGAATGTATTTAACTATCCACATAGCTAAACCTAATTTGGATATAGGGTTGTCTTGATGAAGTGGAGGAAAAGCTACAAAGAGTTGTTTTGTTTTTATTAAAGGTTTGTTCTATCTATGTATAACATGAGCACTATTTTTATGTCCAAAGTATGAAGAGCTCAGAATCAGGGATAGGGGGAAAAAATAGGAAGTTCAATCGATTGATTGAGGTGAAACTGGGAGACTACTTTAGGTAGGAATTTAGGATTAGTACGAAGACCCAGTTTGCATTTATGTATTTGAAAGAAAGGTTCTAGTAAGGTTTATGCCTGGAGCTCACAGACACGCCTGAGGGAGGTAACGGCAACTAAAACACCACTTTCCATGATAGACATTTAAAAGAGCATGAATGCAAAGGCTCAAAACAAGGACCCAAGAGCCTTTTAAGTACAATATTTAAGTTCCAAGAGGGTGTTGTAGGAACACGAGGTGGAAAAATTAGATTAATTCCTTCCAGGAATGCTTTAATCACTAGAATCCTGAGAGGCAGATGCTGCCTATTTTGTAGATAGGCAGATATGGCAGCAAGATGCAATGTAATGAAAGTATATGCTAAATTCAATTTTTGCAAATTAAGCAAATACACAATATCCTGTACTGTAGCTTTGAGAGGATATATTTGTATAGGATGACAATAATAAACAAAATGTTTCCATTTTGCAGCATAACCTGCTCTAGTTGTGGGTCTGCTTGCTTGTTTAAGAATGTCCATACATTCTGTAGGTACATTTAGGTAACCAAATTCTAAGACCTTAGGTGCCAGATCGCTAGGCTGAACATCTTGGGGTCTGGGTGTCTGATGTGTCCATTGTCCTGAGTGAGAAGGTCTGGCCTGTTGTGGAGCTTCTCGAGAGGGACTAGTGAGAGATCTAGTAAAGCTGTGGACCGGGGCTGAGGTGCCCAAGTGGGAGCTACAAATAATCATTTCTAATGACGTTTACCAGAGTTTCTGAACCAGAACTGGAATGGAAACCTGTGGATTGAGTTCCCATTTGTGGTTTTGCTGGTGGCTCCTGCTGAGCAGGTCAGCAAGAATGTTGTCCGTTCCCAGCAGATATTCCTTCAATGTGATGGTGAAGAGACCAATTCCATATGGTCTGAGTGAGGTGTGACAGTTGAGATGAATGTATCCCCCCATTTTCTGTAGATAGTACATGGCTGTCTTATTGTCCGTCCGGACTAGCACAACCTTGTGAGAGAGATGAGGAAGGAAAGCTTTCAGTGCTAGGAAGACTGCCTGAAGTTCCAAGAGATTGTCGTCTGGCATCCCGCAGTCCTTGCGTTGTTAGGTGTTGGAGATGTGCACCTCAACCGGTTTCTGATGAGTTTGTGGTTAGAATGATCTGAGGCACTGGGTCGAAGAAAGGCAGCCCTTTCAATTGATTGTTGGTATTCCATAATTGCAGAGAACGGTGAGTGTGACGATCTATCAACACTAGATCCTGTACATGATCGTGTGCTTGAGACCACTGGCGAGATAGGCACTGTTGCAGTGGGTGCACGTGTAGTTCTGCGTGTGGAACGATGGCAATATAAGACGCCATTACTCCTAGTAGACGCATGACCGTCCAAACTCAGAGAGTTCTGTTCGCCTGGAAGTGAGATATACAGCCTGATTCATGTACGGGCCGTTTTGCGTGTCCCTAATAGCGATCAATAGCGACTCGCTATTGAGGAAACGCAAAACGGCATTCATGTACTTTTCTGAGAAAAAATAGCGACTCGCATGCGGGCGCTAAAGCCGTTAGCGACCCACAAAAAACGCAGAATAATCGCTATTTCCGGCTACCTGCGATCGGGATTGCGACTCGCAATCCCGATCGCACGAGATTGCGCTCGCAATCCCGATTGCACGGGATTGCGAGTCGCATTCTCGCGGGATCAGGAAAACGGGAAGACGCATTCCGAGCACCGTGATGACATCACAACCAGGAAGCAGCCAAATCCCACCCCCAAACACCACAGTGACGCTAACAGTCGACTGTACACGACGGAAAGCTGCCACCAACCCGCCGTTTGCGCATCCCGACCCCGCCGAAATAGCGACCGCTATGTCAGACGACCCGCAGCCCGGACCCAGCAACAGCGCTGGCCGAAAGCGCAAATTGAAATTTTCTGAACAGGAGCTGGAGAACCTCATAGAGGGTGTGGTGGCCAACCACGACCAGCTGTTCGGTGCAAACTCCCGGAGGGTCCCCGAGCAGGAGAAGAGGAGGATCTGGGTGGGGATTGCCGCAAGTGTGAACTCTGTGGGAGTTGCGGACAGGTCCCTGGAGGAATTAAAAAAGCGGTGGTACGACCTCCGAGGGCGTGCCAAGGAGAGGGTTGCGGAGCGCCTTGGTGAGGCATCAGGCACCGGAGGAGGTGGCCCGACTGTCCCACCCAACACCCCCCTGGAGGACCGGGTACAGGACACGTTGGAGAGGGAGGCGTGTGTTGGCGTCACCCCTCTGGACTCCTCCCGCCCCACCCAAGACACCCAAGGTAAGTGGCATGCGACTGCGACCCTGTCCCTATGACCGCCCATACCAAATAGGCTCACTCATTGGCCCTTAGTCATGCCGTGCATCAGGAAATGCCCTGAAGCATTGTGGGAGACGTAGTATGTCCACAATGTAGTACTACCACAATGCGGCCCGAAAGGTTCCAAAGTGCGCAAATACACAGCCACCCAGGGAATGACACCCAGCATGCATGTAACATCTGCACGTCTGTCAGTCACATGCACCTAATGAGTATCCACTTACCCTCACAGGTGCAGGAGATAGCAGCGACAGTGAGAGGCTGCTGATCGACGAGGAGGCCCAGGAGGAGGAATCCCTACCTGCCACCCAGCCACCAGCCCCTGCGCCAGCGCCAACACCAGCAGCCAGGCCACCCACCTTGCCTGCAGCATCCGCCTCAGGCCCACCGGCTGCCAAGGCCAGGCCACCCACCTTGCCTGCTGCATCCGCCTCAGGCCCACCGGCTGCCAAGGCCAGGCCACCCACCACACCTGCCGCATCCGCCTCAGGCCCACCGGCTGCCAAGGCCAGGCCACCCACCACACCTGCCGCATCCGCCTCAGGCCCACCGGCTGCCAAGGCCAGGCCACCCACCACACCTGCCGCACCTGCAACACCAGCTGCTGCAAGACCTGCAGCTCGTCCACCACCATCTGGGCCAGCCACATCGGCTACACAGCGGCCGACCACCAGGAGGGGCAATGGCCACTTCCACGCATGCATGAGTGTGGAGCGGCGCATGCTGCGTTTACACCAGCGCCAGTCGCAGCAGCAGGGAGCCATCCAGCTCCAGCTGCAGAAGATCGGCCGCAATGTTGCGGGAGTGGGCGACAGGGTGGACCGCATGACGGCGGCCATTGACCGCATGACGACGGCTATGGAACACAACACTGCTGCGCTGGTAAAGCACCGAAGTGTTGCTAGCAGGCGCCACCACCAGTTGCTGAGCCGGCTGTCCACCTACAGCCGCTCCAATTATGCCTCGGCAAATGCCACCACCCTGCTTGCGCGCCGCTCCTTAACCCAGCAGCACCAACTCGTCCAGTGCTGCGAGGCTATTACCCGGGTGCTGGAGCATTTGACAACCGCGGTCACCGCACTGCACGCACCTGTGATTCCGGCAATTGTGGGGGGTGATGATGCTAGTGAGGGTGCCTCTAGTGTCAGCAGCCACTCTGCCACGCAGGCCCCCCCACCTAGGCGCAGCGCAAGGGCTGCCCCACCTCCAGCTGCCCAGGAAGAGGAAGAGGCTCCCAGGCGCCTGGGAATTGTGCGCCGGAGACGCCAATGACATTGTGACAGGGACACAGGCGCAGGCTGAACTTAAGCCTGCAATGGAGCGTCTCATGCAGTATGCATGAATACTGCTTTTTGTATATAGTTGTTACGAAGACCCATTTATTTTTTTGTGATTCAAACAAATACATTTATTTTGGTGCACACATACGCCTTGTGTAATCATTACAGTTTGCATGCAATTGTGATATGTGGGGTGGGGGAAGGGGGTGGGCTAGAAATTGTTAGCTGTGATGTGGTTGCGACGTCTGTGGCCTTCAGCTGGGTTCTCCCCGCGTGCATGGTGCGCATGTGCTGGTGGCCGGTCGTCCCCCTCAGATTCACTGCCTGAGATGTCAACTGGTATCCGGCGCTTGGTTGCAATGTTATGAAGCATTGCACAGACAGCCACAATGCGGCAGCACGCTGCAGGACTGTAATACATGGCCCCACCTGTCTTGTGCAGTATACGGAACCTGCTCTTGAGCAGGCCAAATGTCCTTTCAATACAGTTCCTTGTCCGGATGTGCGCAACATTGTAGCGGCGTTGCTGAGGTGTGGCAGGGTTGAGGTAAGGGGTCAGGAGGTATTCCCGTAGGGCGTAGCCACTGTCACCTGAATGAGAGGATGCAGATGTTGATTGCCTGTGCAGCGCAGTTACTTCATAGCAATGTGACATTGTCGACAAAGTGTACTTACCAAGTAGGTGTCCTTCCCCAAACTCTCCCCTGATCAGTCGTGTGTGGAGTCCGCTGTGCCTGAAGATGAAGGAGTCATGGGTACTCCCTGGGTACTGGGCCACAATGTCAGTGATGATGGTCTTGGCATTGCAGACCATCTGTATGTTGAGGGAGTGGTACGACTTCCTGTTGCGGTACATATACTCCGTGGCAGCTGGTGGGCAGATGGCGACGTGGGTACAGTCTATGCAGCCAAGGACATGGGGAAAATGGGCAACATTATAAAATTGAAGTTTTGTGAGGTCCAAATCCTGTTGGCTCGTGGGAAATGTGATGTGCCGGTGGAGCTGGGTGAGCATGGCGTCAACAAAAGTGTGGAGGCAGCGTGACATGGTGGGCTGGGAAATCCCCCCAGCAGCGGCTACTATGCCCTGGAAACTGCCGGATGCCAGGAGGTGCAGGCTGCACAATACCTGCACATGTGTGGGCACAGAATTGTTTCGCCTTGTTGGGTGCTGCATGATGGGGTCGAGTTCTTGTATCAGCCAGGTGATCATTTCCCCATTCAGCCTGTATTTAGCATAAATCTGTTCTCTGGTTTGCCCCAGCAAGGTGACCCGCTGCCGGTAAATCCGTGCCTGCCTCATGCGTCTCCTCCGTGCTGCTCGCTGTAGCCTTCGCCGCCTCACCACCATGTACATCCCAGGCATTGTGGAACGCCTATTGCTGCTGCTGAATGTCCTTATGTGTGATTGGTCAGGCCTGGACATGTTGGTGATTGGCTAACAGTTTTTCAAAATTTGGTTAATCATGGCTTTTATGGTTACCACCTGCTTTGAGTTGTCCTTAAATTGCGCCGCGCTAATGTGCGATTTAGCGATTTTTTGCTAATGTATTTCTTTCATGAATGCCGATTGAGACAATATTGCGTTTCGCTATCCAATTCGCAGATTCCGTGGTTGGTCGCTATTTCATTTTCGCTAATGCTCGACTTCCCGGAGTCTGCGACTTTTACAGCGTAATCGCTATTCCGCTCGCTATTATTTTTTAGCGATTTCGCTATTTCGTACTTGAATGCCGATTCCGTGTTTTGCACCCGCAATTGCGTTTTCGCAGCCATTGCGGGCGCTATTTCGCTTCATGAATCAGGCTGATAGTTCTTTCCCATTTTTTTTATCCGAGATGGATTGGAATATGCTAACCCTAAATCTGTGCTGAAAAAGGCCCCTAAATATGGTTGAATCTGAAGTGTTGAAGGTGAGATTTGGGTACATTGATGGTGAGCCCCAAGCTGTGAAGTAGATCTTATGTCGACGGGATGTGCCGTTGACATTGGTGATGAGTGCTAGCTTTGATGAGCCAGTTGTATAGGTAGGGGAATAGATCAACGTTTTGTCATCTTAAGTATGCTGCCACTACTGCGAAGCACTTTGTGAAAATGCATGGAGCGTCAGTGACTAGAAACGGAAGACCTTTACATTGGTTATGTTTTCCTTCTATAACAAACCTGAGGTATTTACCATTAGTAGGGTGTATGGATATGTGAAAGTAAGCGTCCTATGGTCCAGTGTGGTCATAAACTTGCCCTATTGTATAAGGGAAATTACATCCTGCAGCGTGACCATGTGAAAATGATTTAAGTAGATGTAATAATTTGTGATGTATTCCTATAGGTTCTGTATCGATTCCCCTATTCCCGGCCCTGTTCTGGTTAATACTTAACTAGCAGCCGACCCACGGTGCAAAAAAACGTTATCTGATTAAGCCACACCACGGCACAGAAACGTGTTATCTGATTAGGTAATAACGCATGCCATCTAATTAGACAAGCACTATTCCTCCAGCCCCTGATAAGGCATACGGAGTTCTCAAAACAAATCAAACCTATGACAACCTGGGAAAATCCCTGCGGCCATTGTTTTGATTTCACCGAGAACTTCAGCAAAAGAATGTGCGAACAAGCCCGTTCGTATGACATCCTTATTGACGTATCCATGTCCATCCTTACGTCAATCTCGACACCTTACAGGTATAAATATTACCGACATTGCCTTAAAGCAAACACACGCGGTGGTGACGAGATCGGAGCAGCGAGACGCGCTGAGGAGCCCAGCAGAGAGCGAAGCCCACACGCGCTGCCCCGCCTTCCTGACGCGCTGAGAACGAGACGCTGTTTTTCTCCTGCCGAGAAATCCAGCTCCGGCGCTTCCAAGCAGCCCTCGCAGGCAGCTGGAATATCAAGACCAGAGACGAGAGATACCAGCCCTCAACCATTCTAGATCTCAGGTACAGAACTGAACAACCCCTTACAGAGAATTCTTGAGTCAGTCACTTGGCAAAACAAACTTAACTTAAACTGCTACTTATCTACTCCCGCCCACGTATTAGGCTTAGGTCAGGTACACTGGGGTAGGCGTGGTTAGAAGCACCAGTTGAGTACGATTAGTCAAATGTATATATGTATGTATCTATTTTATCAATTTTAAATATCATATGGCTTAGAAACCATATCAATGCTTCTGCAGTATTATTTTATACTTCTGCTTTTATTGTATGCACTTTACTTAACCATAAGTATCGCAATAATATCGATTCATTTCTCTTGTACGAGAAAAGAGACTGATCAATAAATACCATCTTTTATTGAACACGCCCGTCTCTTCCTTTTCTCTACAAACTGGTGAAACTAAGAATGCACGTACTGACTGAGTAAAATAAGTTGTCTTTTGTTTTCACACGACTCTAGAGATACACTCTTGATTAGGGGAGAGCAAAGTTGTCATGTTCTATGGTTGTCAGAAACTAAATCCCTTCTTGTCTATCCAGGGAGGTTAAACTCCTCCTTGTCTATTCGAGAAAGTTTCTAGTGAACTCTGAGCTAGCTGGCAAACACTAAACTTTAAGTCTAATATCGTCAGTAGAAGACCTAGTTAACCTCTACCCTAGATCTATACTATTGAAGATATTATTCCAATGCGCAGAGCCTATTGGGATAATAGGAACTACACTACATGGCGCCCAAACGTTTGGATAGGCGATAAAACTAACGCAAGACATTTAGAGTAACTCAGTCGTGCTTTTTCACACAGAACCCCTTTTTTTCCCATAATACTCCAAAGACGTCTGGAGTGGGTAAAAGGTCATATCCGCCAAACCTCGCAGGAGGAGACTCCTATGTATGGTTCTTGGTTTATTCAACGTTGAAGGATACACTGTTCCAAAATATTGTGCATCTAATCTTTGTTTCCATAAGAAACCTGATCTGCAAACAAACGGAATAACCTTCTGGACAGTAAAATGTCAGACAGTGAAGGAGAAAGAGAGGCAGCTAGAATAGCAGCTGAACTCGTAGCAGCTGATAATACTCTGCTACAAAATGACCCAAATGCAAAACTCATCCCGGTCAACATAAGAAAATCTATAACTTTAAAACTTATAGAAAATGGACTGACATCGAGAGGTGGTACAGTCATATTCGTAATTGAGGCACACGAATATCGGCAGACAGAGGTATTCTATTCATGGATAAACTTTCCAGCAGCAAACGCTGTAACAAAAGAGTTCCACTATTAGAAGATAGAGGAACCACCGGATACCTACACTCCTTTCGAGGAGGTAGAAGTACCACTCAAATTCCAAGAGCACCTGCTCTTGTTTGATGGCGCCCTAAAACATAATAATCACATCACCAGGCTCGGTCCACTAGGTAGACCAGGAGCAACGTGGCCGGTCCTAGCCGGATATACACCACATCCAGACATTGAAGAAATGTCTGCAGCAGAGCTTCTAATACAGCTAAAACAACTAATCAAAATACATAGACAATTAGTCCAATATGTAATGCGGACTTCAACAATCCAACCAGCAATTAAAATTCCACAGCTGACCCCTCATCAGGGTAACACAAATAAAATTACACCACAGAACATACAGTCCTGTCTAGGTAAAGTACCCACAAAACGGGAACAAATACCTTTCTGGCTAGCACAAAAAATCACTCAAATAGAGGCGGTGTTTCCAGACACCACCCCTGTAGATAAACACAGGATTCTGACTATCTGTCTTCCAATGGGAATCGCACCACACGTGGAGGACTGTGACACTTGGGGTACAGTCTTTGCTTCCATATACACGAAAACACATGGTGTACCATCCATGTCAGTAATACCAGATGTGCTAAAACAAATTCAAGATGAATATGGTCCAGAACCCGCTTTAACTCTTGGTATGAAATTACTGAAAGACTTCAAGCAGGTCTCGGCTATATTATTAGCCAACATAAAGGGAGAAGCAGCAAACGTGGCGATCCGCCAAAGGTTAAAAAAGACAGACATAGCGGACCAACCAACTGAAATTGCCAGAATCATAGAGAACTCCTATGAAGAACTAGGAGGGGATAGTCTGGGTGGAATACCGGTAAAACCTCAACTGATTGAAAGTCCTGAAAAGGTATTTATTAAAAATAATTTAAACACTCAAAAAAAGAGCTGGGAAGGAAACAAACAATCCAATCCTAAAGAAAAAAGATTCCAGTCCAGAGGAAGGTCTCCTCGGCGGAGAGAACGATCTCCGAACCAAGGACGCAGGTCTCCCCAAAGTGAGCCCTCTGGGAAAAAATATAACCTTAGAAATAGGGATAATATAAAGAAACCTGATAGATATCAAGATAATGATACACGTCCCTCTCAATCTTTTCAGACTTCCTCGCAGAAATCGGAAAGAAGAGGACGATCAGAACACAGGGAAGAGCACGTCAAGTCCAAAGACAAGGAACCTGCTCATCCAAATAAAAAGTTACAATTTCCAAAAAAGAAGGTAGCCAGTATTAAAGTAGTCAAAGATGCCGAGAATACTGAGGACACAGCAGAAAAACGGAGAATGGGCTCAGACAATGCTAGACAGCGCAGCAGAAGTGAGCATAGCTCGCAAAGTCCTTATGAATCATCTGGAGACAGTGGACACGAATGAATATATTCAAATGGAAACTGCCGACACCAGAGTTAGCAAACCTCACAAAATATATGAAATAACATTACGTATAGAGGGGATAAGACTAGAAAAATAAGGGGTCTTTTTTGGGATAATCTCTCCCAGGGCTATGACATCCTTCTAGCTGAACAAGACTGGCCACCCGAGTTCGTCAGAGAGTGCCCTCATGGCGAAGAAATAATTATGCCTGCCTTCTCAAATCACATTCCAATTCATAAAAAATATACACTTGCTAGAAAGTGGGCAGTAGCTCAAGCTCCTGCTTTATATAAAAATCATGTAGGAAGGGATGAGGACTCTCCTCCTCACAAAATCCAGTTAAAATCACAACCTACTGCACAGAGGCAGTACCCAATTAAGGAAGAAGCTAAAAAACAGGTAAAAGAGATCTTAGATCAACTTGAATACCAGGGGGTGATTGAAACTTGCACCTCACAAATGAACAATCCTTTGTTTCCTGTCTCCAAACCAGACAACTCATATCGTCTAGTTTTGGATGACAGACAACTTAACTCATGTTGCAAAACCTTTGCAGTGCAAAACTCGCATAGTGCTGCACTAATGAATAACATAGTGCGCAAAAAATAAAAAACAACATTAGACATCTCTAATGGATTCTTTTGTCAAAATATAGCACCAGAGAGCAGATATTTGACTGCGTTCTCGGTAAATGGCTCGCAAAAAAGTTTCTGCTGTTTACCCCAGGGGCACAAGAATAGCCCAGGATTATTCTCAAAGAGAGTAACAGAATTACTACAAACATACGATGACGAGGCATTATCATATGTGGACGACATTTACCTAACAGATGATGACTTGGATACTCACTTGAAGAGAGTGAACACCATAATACTTGGGTTCGCAGCAGAGGGTTACAAATTCAACTTTAAAAAATCAAGAATTGCCCATCTAACAGTCCTGTTTTTAGGATATGAATTATCAAGTGAAGGCAAAAGCCTGGCTGACAATTTCCTAGAGAAATGTGCTGTACTCCAAGCTCCTAGAACACTAAAAAACTTACAATCAATTCTAGGCTTCCTAAATTTCGGAAGAACATACATTGCAAATTATGCAGAAAGGGTCAAACCCCTTTATGATCTAATAAAACAAGATTTTAAAAGAATCAATTGGACTCAAAAACACACAGAAATTTTGAGATCTTTACAAACAGACATGCTAATTAAAACAAAATTAGAAACACGTGATAACTCACGTAATCTTGTGATTCGAGTCATCCCAGGAAGATGCGGATTCACATACCTGACCTCTAATGAGGGAGAAAAGGTACCAATTGCATACAAATCACACTTGTACACAGAAGCTGAAAAGAAGTTCAGTGTTAAAGACAACATTGTTCATGCAGTTCAAACGGCTATAGCAAGAGAAAAAGACAACGCCGACGGTAGACATATCACAGTCAGAACAGCGGAGTCAGCCTTTGAGGCATTAACAACCCCATGTAATTTACCAACAACAGCGTTGAATCCAGAATGGATACAATCGGTGAATTCAATTACAACGGACAGAGTAAAATACTATTTTGATCCAGAATTAAAGGAATTAAAATATCTAGAATATGAAATGACATACCCTCTGCCAATCGACATTCTGCCTATACGACAGTACGCCTGTGTAATACATACAGACGGGCATGCTCAACCCTCAGTTTGGGGAGAGCTGGCTTACAAGGCAACATGCGAAATTGTAAAGGAAGTGTGGCGCGGAGGTAAATTAAGACCTCTACTTACAAAAACACACTCAGTGGAAAATAATTCAGAACAACAAACTGAAATAATAGCGTTAAAAATGGCGCTAGATAATGCCGATCGCGAATTCCCGACACTTATTGTGTGCGATTCGTATTACTGCGTCAAATCATACAATAACGATTTACAGAAATGGATTCAAAACGGTTACAAAGATGACACAGGTGCAACAATAAAGCAAAAAGTGCTTTGGGAACAAGTAGTTCTTTTACAAAAAGAACTACCAAAAACTCACGTGATACACTCACTGAGTCATCAGCGTGATGGCGTTCACGTTGCAGGGAATTCATTGGCTGAGAAAGCCACAACGGTAGCAACTGAATCGGCTTCCGTAGTCAAGAAAAAGCGTACAGTAAAACACATTGACGGTGAAACTATGCTGGCGGTGAAAACGTCATCAAAAGGCGACTGCTCAGCACTACCGATCAACTATCCACTCAATTATACATACATAATCGATGCAAACTCAGTCCCTTTTGCTCGAATCCCTGGAGTGGGGGATAGAGTGATTCCAAACACGGACAGGAGAGGCGTGTTAATAGCAGACGCACATATGGGTGAAGGTCTCAGACACCTTAAACAAAAAGATTCTCTGGAAGAATTACAATCAGTGTACTGGTGGCCAGGCATGAGCCTGCATCATCAGATTTTTGTAAAAAACTGCCCAGACTGCAATAGAGATCGCAGTGGCGAGCGAGGAGGACTATTACCATGGCACTTCGCTCCAGAAAAACAACAACAATCAGAAAGTACCCATCACGAAAAAGCGTAATATTAACATAAAAAGACTAATTTTCACTTATGATGTAAGACCCCAGCACTCGGCTGACGTCTGGACTGTTATAAAAAGATTTGCGAGTCTATAATGGCATATACGCTAGAAGCATGCTACGTTTGGCTGAATGTTTTTTCTTCTTGCCCTAAAGCGTATGGAAAAAAAAACATGGTCAAATGAGCATAGCCTAGCGGGACTCTTCTCACTTCCTACCTGAGGGAATGGGATGGTGTAAAGAAAAAACCAAAGGCATAAAGCAATCTATAACAGCGAAGGTATTAGGTTCGGGTGCTGGGTGGGTCAAACATCTAATAAGTGTCCAACGTAGTCTAAATAACCTGCCAAGAAATTCTCTGAGGGGATTCAGTCCGTACGAATTATTGTTTGGAACTAGAATGATGGTCTTAGATCTTGACAGTCAGACTTCAGTGGTTAAAGAAAAAAGCTTTGATATCAAAGATCGTTTGGCTATCTTACAGGACTTAAACGGAACAAGGAAAGACCTGAGCAACATAAAGTTGAAACAACAGCCAACGATCACTGAAGAAAAACCACCTGTCCCAGCAAGACCTGTCTGGATTCCAAAAGTCGGGGATCTAGTCAGAGAAAAGATCGCGGTAAAGAAGGAATTTGGGCCTTCTTACAGAAAAGCAGTTCCTGTCTTGTCTGTCAACGGGACAAGATCAGTAGTACTACCACCCCTTGCTGGTAAAAAGGAGAACCGAGTTGTATCCATCGACCTGGTTAAACCACAATCATGTGGCCGATAACAAACAGTAGGCCAAGTGGACTCCCGATAAGTAGTAGAACACCAAGGTTTGCTACAAACACAGAGGTTCAATCTAAGAGGCTACTCACGTTTGAAATGCCAAAAGAACAACAACAAGGTCTATGCAACAATGCTATGGAACTTAAACCTCTAAAAACCCAAATAAAAATATTTAGCAGAGACACACCAATCTACAATGAAGTAATAAATGACTATGCTGCTGCAACAAAACACACGGATAAAGCAAATATCAATCCTGAATCTATTGGAACAATAGACAGAACGGCATCCGGTTACTTCATCAACTTCAGCGATTCATCTGAAAACCTGAGTGAATCAAAGGAACAAAAATCAACAAAAAACCTTAAAAATAAAGCTAAGGAACTTTTTCAACATCTGAAAGAAACCTATCTGATTTCTCCATGGATTGAATTCTGGGTGGCCTTAGGTGCACTTATCCTCATACTTTGGCTCATCATGGTACTATGTTTGGGACACTTCATTGAGGGAAAATATGCTAAAATGGACACAGCAAGCCAGAAAATCAACTTGGTCCTCAAACCACACACGTCTTCACACATCGAGAAAAGGGAACTTTCTTCAGTCAACTTCACAGCCAATCCTATACCCGGTGGGGTAGCATGGGACAATACTGATTATGAAATCTATGGTCCGGTTGAAATCCTGAAATATCCACATCAAATCAAGATCTCATTGAGTGACTTTGTAAAACCAAGCTCAGTTGCTGATGATTGGGACTTTGAAAGCATTAATAATATGATGTCTGACCTAGTGATGTCTGCTAAATTTACAAAACATGATTATTTGCAGGGTTCGTCTAATTATGATAAAATGTTCTGCTATAATCACTATAGTAATCATTATCTGCATAAATCTGCACAGCCTAGAAATATTTTAAATTATAATCAATGGGAACACTGTGCAACCCCTCCAAAAGGTAGTTCAAGAACTTTTTATGACAAATATTCATATTTTTCAGGGTTCAACACAAGTAATGCTGAAACATTTTATTTCAAATTATCAAATAAGACAGGTACAAAGACCATGCTTACAAACACTAAATTGATATATTCAGACTCATTTTTTGAGCAAATGAGTACATTTGGTTTTGAATACTGGGACAAAAATGTTGAAGTAAAAAGTGTTTGGGGTACAAAGGAATGGCAAGTACGAGGTATAGAATCATTGTTTAGAGCCTGCATGATCCCAGAACAAATGATATTTTTGAATGACACTATTCAACAAACTACCTGTCTTGGCCTAGCCAAAATCAAAGATTTAAACAAACCGTCTATTCCAAAGCCAACGATAAACAGTAATAGCTCGACATATGAGGAGATAGACGTAAACCATATATTAAGCCAAAACAAAACACATCCAGATTGGAAAAAGTGGTTGATCTGGCCCACAGATACTAATAACTGTCAAGACAGATTCCTGAACAAAATCCAGGGGTTCAAATTGACCAGGCCAGACCCTAGATATTCCCAAAGACAACATCCAGGGATAATTACCACGTACAGTGTGGGCAAGCTCTGCCTTCAATGGCTACAAACATCCACACTGGCAGAAATTAAGCAACACCTAACTTTACTTACTGATGGTGCTGACTTGCGTGATTTCATTATGGACCGCGCAAACAGCGTCAAAAACGCTTCATAGCAGCCTCTATATATGCAGCTTATAACGAAGCCTGGAAAATAACTCAAATTGAAACGTCAGAGAGAATACGGGAAATTGACCGTATTAATGTGGAAAAATCACTTTCTGTAGTGGACAATGGGTTAATAACTCTGTCCTCCAGAATATACCCTTTGGACAGCATTGTGTCTTCAGCAATCGACATAATATCGCAAGACTTACTGTTGTTACAACACGGTCAGTCCCAATTGCGTTCTATTGTACAACTTGGCTGGACGTTACAAAATCTGCGTTCAGGCTATGTGCCTTGGCGTTTAATCAACACAACGTCACTGTTCAATATCTTTAACCTTACTGATAAACAAATCAGTATGGCACAGAAGGGTGCCGATTATACAATCCTGAGCATTGAGAAACTCGAGAGATTACCATTGACAATGTCAGAACGACCTGTCAGTGAGTGGATAATACATGGAATAATTAATATTCCAATATCTACTTTCAGGTTTCAATACTGCCAAAAATATATACAGGCTGGCATGTACGAAAAATTGGGTAAAGGGTACATTAAGTCAACATGGAACTTGCCCTATTCACACGCGTGTGTCAGTAATAAAGGCCGGAAAGTGTTTCTTAGTGGCAATAATTGTGCAATGTCACTAAGCGGTACACTTCTGTGTAATGGTATTAGTTTACACGGAGCCTGTGAAGGGTCCTCAAATAACCTTTCATGTCACCAGCTAGGCACACCTGCGACACAAATAGAACCATTCTTTAGGAGACTATCGAACGGGAGTTACATTATAATCGTAGACCGCAGATGTTGTAGCTTGGTGCCCGGAGTAGCTTATCTCATAACTACGACTGCGAAGGTCATGTGCTGTGAACGAGTATTGTTTCCCAGCGCAATGCCAGACAGGGAGGCAAGGTTATGGCCGAATTTGAAAATTTCTTCCATTAGAGTTGATACTTTAAGCAGAATGAAAACTGTGCTCCTTCAGACGCCAACCAGGCTCACGTCATCAAAAGAAACGTATGATCTCCAAGTTGCAAGGACAACGGCAGAGATTCATTCATTGTTATCAACTAATTCCCCCATACATTTCGCAGAAATCCTGAACGAAATCTTAAATATTTCTGATACCAGTGGAGTCTCAAATGTATTTAAGACAGTGTTTTCAGGGGCTCTAACACCATTTAAAGCCATTCTGGGTATTTTTCCGGACTTTGTCCATTCCATCTTTGGTGGACTTCCGCTCCTTTTGGGACTAGTGGCAGGAATCCTATTTTTGATCCTGTTATTTCGCTATGGCAAACCGTGTCACAGACAAGACACCTGCAACAAGGGAAGAAACAATCCTAGCCATTGGATACCGGGACCAGATATCTAAAATCCTTGGACTGTCCCGGCTTAGAGACCTGAACATGACTTGGTTTCTTTCATTTAGACCTATGTGGCAAAGCTGTGTTTTACCTGTATTAAGGTGCTTGCTATGCGGAGAAGAATGCGTGTTAGACACCTGTCTGACGCTACAATCGGATGCGCCAATGGATGCAGAAACTTTGTTGGGTCCGGTCACGGCTCATGCATTGTGCTGTCCCCAGCGGCTACCAATCCTGATGACGGCATTCGTGGAGACTTCACCACTACGATTAAGGGGTAGTGAGGTTCAAGATGAAAGCAGCATCGATCAGGTACGACCTTCTGTCAGCTATGCTGATCCAAACATCAATGAAGGCAATCATGCTCACGAATGCATGGTAACATCTTTTTCCAAGTTAATGGAACTTTCACAGGAAGCTGTTGACAGTTTTTTCGAGAGTCTAAATGATATGATGTTCTCACCAGAGCAGAAATAATGACTTTTGAACAAGCTAACACAAGGCGTTCCCAACACCCTGAATTTGGCCTTCAATTTTGATAATAAAGTATAATGAACAAATTTTTCTCCAGTTTACGGACAGCGGAACATAATTTTTCAGCGGCCCCAAAATATTTTGCCATTTTTTCGGGACACTTATCTTCTGCTTAAAGTAGAAACTATTCTTAGAGAACTATATTTCTATTTTAGGAACTTTAGAGTCAATAGCTGCCCTCTGGCCTGTTCATAAATATTTTATTTTGTGATGAAATGGTCTCGCATTTTTTCTTCTTCTGTATTAAGAGCCATTTCATGTGTTAATTTTAATATTTTATTAATAGTGATGTATGAATATGCGTGATTTATTTAGCATTAATATACTGCTTAAGTGCATATAATGTATATATATATCTTTTCGTATATTTCATGTTTCAAAATGCATATGGATGTATTTTGGGGTGGTACGGTATACACATGCTCTACTAGTGTATTTACTATGCCTAGATCTTGTAAATATGGACATAGTCAGCGTGGAGTGGGTGTGATGTATTCCTATAGGTTCTGTATCGATTCCCCTATTCCCGGCCCTGTTCTGGTTAATACTTAACTAGCAGCCGACCCACGGTGCAAAAAACCGTTATCTGATTAAGCCACACCACGGCACAGAAACGTGTTATCTGATTAGGTAATAACGCATGCCATCTAATTAGACAAGCACTATTCCTCCAGCCCCTGATAAGGCATACGGAGTTCTCAAAACAAATCAAACCTATGACAACCTGGGAAAATCCCTGCGGCCATTGTTTTGATTTCACCGAGAACTTCAGCAAAAGAATGTGCGAACAAGCCCGTTCGTATGACATCCTTATTGACGTATCCATGTCCATCCTTACGTCAATCTCGACACCTTACAGGTATAAATATTACCGACATTGCCTTAAGCAAACACACGCGGTGGTGACGAGATCGGAGCAGCGAGACGCGCTGAGGAGCCCAGCAGAGAGCGAAGCCCACACGCGCTGCCCCGCCTTCCTGACGCGCTGAGAACGAGATGCTGTTTTTCTCCTGCCGAGAAATCCAGCTCTGGCGCTTCCAAGCAGCCCTCGCAGGCAGCTGGAATATCAAGACCAGAGACGAGAGATACCAGCCCTCAACCATTCTAGATCTCAGGTACAGAACTGAACAACCCCTTACAGAGAATTCTTGAGTCAGTCACTTGGCAAAACAAACTTAACTTAAACTGCTACTTATCTACTCCCGCCCACGTATTAGGCTTAGGTCAGGTACACTGGGGTAGGCGTGGTTAGAAGCACCAGTTGAGTACGATTAGTCAAATGTATATATGTATGTATCTATTTTATCAATTTTAAATATCATATGGCTTAGAAACCATATCAATGCTTCTGCAGTATTATTTTATACTTCTGCTTTTATTGTATGCACTTTACTTAACCATAAGTATCGCAATAATATCGATTCATTTCTCTTGTACGAGAAAAGAGACTGATCAATAAATACCATCTTTTATTGAACACGCCCGTCTCTTCCTTTTCTCTACAAACTGGTGAAACTAAGAATGCACGTACTGACTGAGTAAAATAAGTTGTCTTTTGTTTTCACACGACTCTAGAGATACACTCTTGATTAGGGGAGAGCAAAGTTGTCATGTTCTATGGTTGTCAGAAACTAAATCCCTTCTTGTCTATCCAGGGAGGTTAAACTCCTCCTTGTCTATTTGAGAAAGTTTCTAGTGAACTCTGAGCTAGCTGGCAAACACTAAACTTTAAGTCTAATATCGTCAGTAGAAGACCTAGTTAACCTCTGCCCTAGATCTATACTATTGAAGATATTATTCCAATGCGCAGAGCCTATTGGGATAATAGGAACTACACTACAAATTGAGCAACCTGAGATCTAACAATGCTCTTAAGGACCAGTCTTTTTTTTTAATGTGGAAATATAGGGAGTATAATCATGTGCCCTGTTGGTGAAAAGGGATTGGTTGTATTGCCCCTTTGAGGAGTAGGGATTGGACTTCTTGTCTGAGAATTGCAAGGTGATCTTGTGATAACCTGGGAGTGTGAGGTGGAATGTTGGGTGGCATGGCAACGAGCTCCAGACAATAACCAGGTTCGAAAATGGCTAGTACCCATAGGCCTGTGGTAATGGATTCCCAGACTGGATATAAAAACTTAAGTCTTCCCCCAACAGATGTTGAGTGGTCGGGGAGGGGTGTCACTGTATGGTAGTGGAGGATGCGCCACAAGTGGAATCACCTCTGCCTCTGCCCCTATTGCTACCACCTTTAAAGGAGCCCCTGAAAAAACCCTTGGAGAAGGTGGATTGGCCCTGTTTCTGTTAAGAAATGGAGGCGTCAGTGTTTGGGCATCCAACGCCCACGGCCCGAGTTAGAGTGGCCCAACACCACAAGGAGGTCTACCCAGCGATCCTGACCTGGGATCTGGTGATCTCGACCTCCTTCAAGCTTCAAGTTGATGCCTACAGCCTCAACCTGAAGGATCCCCCCCAACCGGAGTGATAAGACGATCAGACGCCAAAAGACACCCCTGCACCCTACGCCCCACGGCCTTGGGTGGCCCAACCGACTGTGTCCAGGCATCCCCCAAGAACCCAACTTACCTCTCTACCCAGTGGTCAGGACGCCTCCCTTTCCAAACCCGAGATCTTCATTGAAATCCATAGGGTCCCCGTCTCCTTGGCACTCTGCACCAGGCTGCCCCTGTGCCGCTGATGGTGCAGCTCCCGAGTGAATTGTTGGCCCCTGCAGTGCTGATCTTAACCCTAGGAGGTTTGCTCCCACAGCCAAGTGGCCTGCTCGCAGGTAGCCCCTGACTGAAGGCCCCCTTAGCACCATTGGCTAACATTGGGCCCCGGCATGCTGCACCTGCCCGCCCCAGTGCCGCTGGTGGTGCAATTTGAGTGCCTAACGGAACCTTGGTTCTCGTTGATACTGATAACCCTCTTTTCTCCATATAAACCAATGTTGTGATGTTTGTTCCTGCAAATGTTCAGTGTCTAACTAACTTTTATATGCAAGAAAAATTTACTATATTTCAAACCTGAAAAAGTCTTACATATCTTGTACTGTAGGATCCATGGTGTGATATCTAGGCATATCACCCCGAGTAGTTGATGAAATCCAAAAGTAATGCAAAAGAAATCACTGTGTAATTTAAACTGTTTTTAAAGCAACTCCAGTAGCTGGATAGGCTCTAGTCAGCATAACAAAGGGCAGGAAGCCTTTTAGGCTCAACGCGGTGAATGCTGTTCCTGCTTGGGGGTAGGTGAGAAGCACCTCCACCCCAAGCAGGCTTTGTTCCTGACCCACAAGGGCTCCCACCTTAGGGCATCAGAAACATGTCTGAGGGTGGCAGGCTGGTGCAGATCAGCCAGCTGAACACAAGGAAGTTGGACGTTTTTCAGGGGGCATCTCTAAGATGCCCTCTGAGTGCATTTTGAAATAAAGCCAACACTGTAATCAGCGTGGGTTGATTGTGCTGAGAAGTTTGAAACCAAACTTCTCAGCATTCAGCATTCAGTAAAGCCATCATGAAGCTGTGGAGTTCGTAATGACAAACTCCCAGCCCATGTACTCAATTTGGCAGGGGTCACCAACCGGTCGATCACGAGCTACTGGTAGCTCGCCGACCCCCTGGGAGTAGCTCGCGCTGCTTTCTAATTATAGAGACGTCATTTAAGCATTTTATTTATATCCCTTCTTTGTCAACTTTCAGCCCTTGCCTGCCCTCACACAAACCAGCTGCTCTGATTAGCCTGTCGTGTATTCCTATAGGTTCTGAATCGATCCCCCTATTCCTGACCCTATTCTGGTTAAACTAACTATCAAGTTAACTAACAGTCAGCCCATGAGGCAAGACAAGCCCCCATGATGCAGATACCGTTATCTGACGCAGTCACACTACGGCACAGGAACGTGTTATCTGATTAGGTCATAACGCTTGAGATCTAATTAGACAAGCGACATTCCTCCAGCCCCTGATAAGGCATACGACGTTCTCATAACAAATCAAACCTATGACAACCTGGAAAATCCGTGCGGCCATTGTTTTGATTTCACAGAGAACTTTAGTAAAGAATGTGCTAACGAGCAAGTCGTATGACATCTTTATTGACGTATCTATGTCCATCCTTACGTCAATCTCGGCACCTTTAAGGTATAAATATTGCCGATCTTGCCCTATGCAAACACACGCGTGGTGACAAGACGGAGCAGCCACACTTGCCGAAGCCGAGAGCAGAAGCAGACCCCGCTGGCAGCAGCCCCGCCTTCCTGACGCGCTGAGAGACGCGCTGCTATCTCAAGCCGAGAGACCCAGCACCGGCGCTTCCGGGTAGCCCTCGCAGGCAGCCTGGAATATCGAGACCAGAGAAAGAGATACCATTCCTCATTCATCCTAAATTCCAGGTACAGAACTGAATAACCCCTCACAGAGAATTCTTTAGTTATTCACTTGGCAAAAACAAACTTAACTTAAACTGTAACTTTCTATTCCCGCCCACGCATTAGACTTAGGTCAGGTACACGGGGTAGGCGTATTTAGAAACACCAGTTGAGTACGTTTAGTCAAATGTATATGTGTATGTAAATATATTTTAATCATTTCAAACATCATATGGCTCAGAAACCATATCAATGTTTTTACAGTATTATTTTATACTATTGCTTTTAATGTATGCACTTTACTTAACTATAAGTATTGCAATAATATCGATCCATTTCTCATGTATAAGAAAAGAGACTGATCAATAAATAACACCTTTTTATTGAACACGCCCGTCTCTTCCTTTTCTCTACATTCTGATGAGACTAAGAATGCACGTACTGACTGAGTAAAATAATTGCCTTGTGCTCACACGACTCTCGAGATTGACTCTTGATTAGGGGAGAGCAAAGTTGTCATGTTCTATGGTTGTCAGAAACTAAATCCCTTCTTGTCTAATCAGGGAAGTTAATTCCTCCTTGAACATTCGAGAAAGTTTCTAGCGAACTCTGAGCTACGCTGGCAAACCCAAAAATTAAGTCTAGTATCGACAGTAGTAGACCTAGTTAACGTCTGGTCTAGGCCTTTACTGCTGTAGGTATTATTCCAATGCGCAGAGCCTATAGGGAAAATAGGAGCTACACTACATGGCGCCCAACGTGTTTGGAAAGGGCGATAAAACTAACGTAAGACATTTAGAGTAACTCAGTCGTGCTTTCTCACTCAGACCCCTTTTCCCATTGTACTCCAAAGACGTCTGGAGTGGGTGAAAGGTTATATCCTCCAAAACCTCGCAGGAGGGAACTCCTATGTATGGTTCTTGGTATAGTCAACGTTGAAGGATACACTGTTCCAAAATATTGTGCATCTAATCTCTGTTTCCATAAAGAAACCTGATCTGCAAACAGCTATAATACCATCCGGTCAGTAAAATGACTGAAAGTGATGATGAAAGAGAAACTCGCAGATGCTGATGCTACCATGCAAGCAGCAGACCCGAATATAACACTTATTCCGGTCATTAAAAGGAGATCTATAACCTTAAAACTTATAGAAAATGGACTGACACCTAGAGGTGGCACAGTCATATTCGTAATCGAGGCACACGAATATCGGCAGACAGAGGTATATTATTCATGGATACATTTTCCAGCAGCTAATGCTGTAACAAAGTACTTCCACTATTACAAAGTAGAGGAACCTCCTAATGAGTACACTCCTTTCGAGGAGGTGGAAGTACCACTCAAATTCCAAGAGCATTTGCTCTTATTTGATGGCGCCCTAATACATAACAATCACATTACAAGGCTCGGTCCTTTAGGAAGACCAGGAGCAACGTGGCCGGTCTTAGCCGGATACACACCACATCCAGACATCGAAAGAATGCCTGCAGCAGAGCTGTTAATACAGCTAAAACAACTACTAAAAATTCATAGACAATTAGTTCAGTATGTAATGCGGACTTCAACAATTCAGCCAGCGATTAAACTTCCACAGCTGACCCCTCACCAGGGGAACACAAATAAAATTACACCACAGAACATCCAATCCTGCCTAGGTAAAGTTCCAGCTAAACGGGAACAAATACCATTCTGGTTGGCACAGAAAATTACCCAAATAGAGGCGGTGTTTCCTGACACCACCCCATTAGAAAAACACAGGATTCTGACTATATGTCTCCCAATGGGAATCGCACCACACATTGAGGACTGTGACACTTGGGGTACAGTCTTTGCTTCCATCTACACAAAAACGCACGGTGTTCCATCCATTTCGGTAATACCAGATGTGCTAAAACAAATTCAAGATGAATACGGTCCAGAACCTGCTTTAACTCTTGGTATGAAATTACTAAAAGACTTCAAGCAGGTCTCGACTATATTATTAGCCAACATAAAAGGTGAAGCAGCAAACGTGGCGATCCGCCAGAGGTTAAAAGAGACAGATATAGCAGACCAACCAGCTGAAATTACCAGAATCATAGAAAAATCCTATGAAGAACTAGGCAGAGATAGTCTAGGTGGAATACCAGTAAAACCGCAACTGACTAGAGGTCCAGAAAAAATATTTTTTAATAATAATTCACCAAAAAAGAACTGGGATGGAAACAAACAATCCAATCCTAAAGAAAAGAAATTCCAGTCCCGAGGGAGGTCTCCCAGGCGAAGAGAGAAATCTCCAAACCAAAGACAGAGGTCACCGCAGAGTGACCCCTCTGGGAATAGATATAACCTTAGAAATAGGGATAATATTAAAAAACCTGATAGATATCAAGACATTGATACACGTCCCTCTCAATCTTTTCAGACTTCCTCGCAGAAATCGGAAAGAAGAGGACGATCAGAAGAGCACGCCAAGTCCAAAGACAAGGAACCTGCTCAGCTAAAAAAGAAATTACAATTTCCAAAAAAGAAGGTAGCCAGTATCAAGGTAGTTAACAATGCCGAGAATACTGAGGACACAACTGAAAAACGGAGAGTGGGCGCAGACAATGCTAGACAGCGCAGCAGAGGTGAGCATAGCTCGCAAAGTCCTTATGAATCACCTGGAGACAGTGGACACGAATGAATATCTTCAAGTGGAAACTGCAGACACCAGAGTTAGCAAACCCCACAAGATATACGAGATAACATTACGTATAGAGGGAGATAAGACTAGGAAAATAAGGGGACTATTTTGGGATAATCTCTCCAAGGGCTATGATATCCTTCTAGCTGAAAAAGACTGGCCACCAGAATTTGTCAGGGAGTGCCCTCATGGCGAAGAAGTAATTATGCCTGCCTTCTCGAATCAAATCCCGATTCATAAAAAATACACACTTGCTAGAAAGTGGGCAGTGGCCTTAGCACCTGCTTTATATAAAAATCATGTAGGATGGGATGAGGATTCTCCTCCTCACAAAATCCAGTTAAAATCACAACCTACTGCACAAAGGCAGTACCCAATTAAGCAAGAAGCTAAAAAACAGGTAAATGAAATACTAGATCAGCTAGAATACCAGGGGGTGATTGAAACTTGCACCTCACAAATGAACAATCCTTTGTTTCCGGTCTCCAAACCAGACAATTCATATCGTCTAGTTTTGGATTACCGACACCTTAACACATGTTGCAAAACCTTTGCAGTGCAAAACTCACACAGTGCTGCACTAATGAATAACATAGTGCGCAAAAAATACAAAACAACCTTGGACATCTCCAATGGATTCTTTTGTCAAAACATAGTACCAGAGAGCAGATATTTAACTGCATTCTCAGTAAATGGCACTCAAAAACAATTCTGTCGGTTAGCCCAGGGGTACAAGAACAGCCCGGGGGTATTCTCAGCGAGAGTAACAGAATTACTACAACTATATGATGATGAAGCATTATCCTATGTCGATGACATTTACTTAACAGATGATGACTTGGAGACTCACTTGAAAAGGGTGAACACCATAATACTTGGGTTCGCTGCAGAGGGTTACAAATTCAACTTCAAAAAATCCAGAATTGCCCATCTGACGGTCCTATTCTTAGGATATGAGTTATCAAGTGAAGGCAAAAGCCTGGCAGACAATTTCCTAGAGAAATGTGCCGTAATCCAAGCGCCTAGAACACTAAAAAACTTACAGTCGATTCTAGGTTTCCTAAATTTCGGAAGAACATACATTGCAAATTACGCAGAAAGGGTCAAACCCCTTTATGATCTAATTAAACCAGACTTTAAAAAATCCAATTGGACTCAAACACACACAGAAATTTTGAGATCCTTACAAACAGACATGCTAATTAAAACAAAATTAGAAACACGTGATAACACACGCAATCTTGTGATTCGAGTCATCCCAGGGAGATGCGGATTCACATACCTGACCTCTAATGAGGGAGAAAAGGTACCAATTGCATTCAAATCACACTTGTACACTAAGGCTGAAATGAAATTTAGCCCAACGGAAAAAAGTCTTACAGCAACACAGACAGCTATAGCAAAAGAACGAGCCCTGGCACAAGGTAAACGAATAATAATCGTGACACCAATACCAGCCCTAGAGGCGGTAACAAAGGCAAGCATTCCAAATGCTTGAGCACTCCATCCGAGATGGATACAATGGGCTAATTCTCTTGCTGCAACAGACGTGGTGTACGAATTTGATCCTTACTTAAAAACACAAGAATTTCTCCAATATGAATTTGAATGTCCTCCGCCAACCGAAATTCTGCCTCTAGACCACTACGGCTGTATAATATATACAGACGGATCAGCACAACCCGCAGTGGGGGGTAAGCAAGCTTACAGTGCTGCGTGCGCGATTGTTAAAGGTCGTTGGCACGAAGGGAAATTTAAACCAACCCTCACTAAAACACAATCCCTAGGAGATTGTACAGCTCAGCGAGCTGAACTACTAGCATTCAAGATGGCGCTTGAAAATACCGATCGAGAATTCCCCACACTCATAGTGTGCGATTCGTATTATTGCGTTCAGTCTTATAATGAATACTTGCAGATCTGGCTTCAGAACGGTTTCAAGGATGCGAAAGGTGGCACAATCAAGCATAAAATGCTCTGGGAACAAGTAGCTCTTTTACAAAAAGAACTACCAAAGACTCACGTGATACATACACTGAGTCATCAACGTGATGGCGTTCACGTTGCAGGGAATTCATTGGCTGACGAGGCCGCGAAGGCAGCTGTGCAAACGGCTTCCGTAGCTGCCGTCACCCGGTCAAAAACAAAAATAGACAGCGAAATATTACAAGCTGTCAGCGCTTCAGAAAAGGATTCGATAGAACCACTCCCTAAAGGCTTTCCAGTAAAATACTCATACATAACTGATGCAAACAATGTTCCTTTTGCTCAAATCCCTGGAGTGGGGGAGAGGGCAATTCCAAACATGGAACATAGGTTAAGACTAATAATAGCGGCACACGAAGGGCTTGCTTCTATCCATGCTGGCGTCTCAGCCACAGTATCATTATTAAAACAGAGATACTGGTGGCCACAAATGAGAAGACAAACAAGGAACTATGTTCTAGAATGTGAAATATGTCAAAAAATGAAAGTATCAACGGTGAGACGTCCAGCTCAGACGCCCCTTCTAATCTCGGATAAACCATTAGCCTGTGTTTATCTAGACCACTGCGGTCCCTTACAAAGGGATGGTAACTATAAATATATCTTGGTTGCAGTGGACTCATGCACGAGATTCATATGGATGTGGCCCCAGCGAACGGCTGACGCCAGAACTGTTATAAAAGATTTGCGAGTCTTTATCGGCACATACGCAATTGGCATGCTGCATTCGGACAATGGTCCTACTTTTAGCTCTCGGGCTTATAAGGAGGCCATGGTCAGCATGGGCGTGCAATTGCGGTACTCTTGTCCATTTCACCCTGAGGGGAACGGAATTGTTGAAAGAAAAAACCGTGACATAAAGCAATCTATAATGGAAAGGATATTAGGTTCGGGAGCTGGGTGGGTCAAACATCTAATAAGTGTCCAATGTAGTCTAAATAACTTGCCAAGAAATTCTCTGTAGGGATTCAGTCCGTACGAATTATTATTTGGAACTAGGATGATGATCTCTGACCTTGATAGTCAGACTTCAGTGGTGAAAGAAAAAACCTTTGATGTCAAAGACCGTTTGGCTATTTTGCAGGACTTAAACAAAACAAGAAAAGACCTGAGCAACATACAGTTGAAACAACAGCCAACAACCACTGAAGAATCACCACCTGTCCCAGCAAGACCTGTCTGGATTCCAAAAGTCGGGGATCTAGTCAGGGAGAAGATCGCGGTAAAGAAGGAATTTGGGCCTTCCTACAGAAAAGCAGTTCCTGTCTTGTCTGTCAACGGGACAAGATCAGTTGTACTACCGCCACTTGCTGGAAAAAAGGAGAACCGAGTTGTATCCATCGACCTGGTAAAACCACAACATGTGGCCGATAACAAACGGTAGGCCAAGTGGACTCCCAATAAGTAGCAGAACACCAAGGTTTGCTACCAGTACAGAGGTCCTAACAAAGAGGCTCATCACATTCGAAACGCCTACAGAAGAACAACAAGGACTATGCAACAATGCAATAGAACTCAGACCTCTGAAAACCCAAATAAAAACGTTTAGCAGAGACACACCAATCTATAATGAAGTACCAGGTGACAATTCAAGAAACAAAAATCCTGAAGCAATTGGAACAATTGACAGAACTGCATCCGGCTACTTCATCAACTTCGATGATTCCTCTGAAAGCCTCAGTGAATCAAAGACACAGCCATCATCAAAATCCTTTAAAGACAAAGCTAAGGAACTTTTGAACCAACTGAAAGAAACATATCTGATTTCTCCATGGATTGAATTTTGGGTGGGTTTTGGTGCATTTATCCTCATACTTTGGCTCATCATGGTATTTACTTTGGGACGCTTCATTGAGGGAAAATATGCTAAAATGGACACAGCAAGTCAGAACATCAACTTGATCCTCAAACCACACACATCTTCACACGTCGAGAAAAGAGAACTTTCTTCAGAACTTTCTTCAGCCAACTTCACAGCCAATCCGATACCTGGTGGGGTAGCCTGGGACAACATTGACTATGAAATTTATGGTCCGGTCGAGATCCTGAAATATACACACCAAATCAAGATCTCCTTGAGTGATTTTGCAAAACCAAACTCATTTGCTGATGATTGGGACTTCGAAAGCATTAACAACATGATGTCTGACTTAGTAATGTCTGCTAAATTTACAAAACATGATTATTTGCAAGGTTCTACAAATTATGATAGTATGTATTGCTATAACCATTATGGTAACCATTTTTTACATAAATCTGCACAACCTAGAAATGTTTTAAATTATAATCAATGGGAACATTGTGCTACACCTCCAAAAGGGAGCTCTAGAACCGTGTATGACAAATATTCATATTTTTCAGGTTTTAACACAAGTAATGCTGAAACATTTTATTTTAAATTGTCAAACAAGACAGGGATGAAAACCATGATAACCAACACAAAATTGATTTATTCAGACTCATTCTTTGAACAAATGAATACTTTTGGATTTGATTATTGGGACAAAAATGTTGATTTGAAAAGTGTTTGGGGTACAAAAGAATGGCAAGTACAGGGTATAGAAGCTTTGTTTAGAGCCTGCATGATCCCAGAACAAATGATATTTTTAAATGACACTGTTCAACAAACCACCTGTCTTGGCTTAGCCAAAATCAAAGATTTAAATAAACCGTCTATTCCAAAGCCAACAATGTTTAGCAATAGCTCTGATACAGATGAAGAGATAGACGTAAACCAGATATTAAACCAAAACAGAACACATCCTGATTGGAAACAATGGTTGATCTGGCCCACAGATACAAATAACTGTCAAGACAGATTCCTGAATAAAACACAAGGTTTCAAAATGACCAGGCCAGACCCTAGATATCCTCAAAGACATCACCCAGGGATAATAACAACCTACAGTGTGGGCAAATTATGCCTTCAGTGGCTACAAACTTCCACACTGCCTGAAATTAAGCAACACCTAACTTTACTTACTGATGGTGCTGACTTGCGTGATTTCATTCTGGGACCACGCAAACAGCGTCAAAAGCGTTTCATAGCAGCCTCTGTATATGCAGCATACAATGAGGCCTGGAAGGTTACTCAAATTGAAACAGCAGAAAGAATACGGGAAATTGACCGTATTAATTTGGAAAAATCACTTTCTGTAGTGGACAATGGGTTAATGACTCTGTCCTCCAGAATTTTTTCATTGGACAGCATTGTGTCTTCAGCAATCGATATATTATCGCAAGACTTACTGTTATTACAACATGGTCAGTCACAATTGCGTTCTATTGTACAGCTTGGCTGGACGTTACAAAATCTCCGTTCAGGCTATGTGCCTTGGCGTTTAATCAACACAACGTCACTATTCCAAATCTTTAACCTTACTGATAGACAAATCGGTATGGCGCAAAAGGGTGCTGATTATACAATCTTGAGCATTGAAAAACTAGAAAGATTACCAATGACAATGTCAGAACGACCTGTCAGTGAATGGATAATACACGGAATCATAAATATTCCAATCTCAACCTTCAGGTTTCAATACTGCCAAAAATATATACAGGCTGGCATGTACGAGAAATTGGGAAAGGGGTACCTTAAAACAACTTGGAACCTGCCCTATTCACATGCATGTGTCAGTAATAAAGGACAGAAAGTGTTTCTTAGTGGCAACAATTGTGCTATGTCACTAAGCGGCACGCTTCTGTGTAACGGTATTAGTTTGCACGGAGCCTGTGAAGGGAATTCATACAACCTTTCATGTCACCAGCAAGGCGCACCTGCAACTGAAATAGAACCATTCTTTCAAAGACTCTATAATGGGAGTTACATTCTTATTGTAGACCGCAGATGTTGTAGTCTTAGGCCCGGGACTCCTTATCTAGTCACTACGACGGCGAAGGTCAAGTGCTGTGGACGTTCTTTGTTCCCCAGCTCCTTTCCAGACAGGGAGGCAAGGGCATGGCCCAATTTGAAAATTACTTCTATTCGAATAGATACTTTAAGCAGAATGAAAACAGTGCTTCTACAGACGCCTACAAGGCTCACGTCATCAAAAGAAACGTATGATCTACAAGTCGCAAGGACGACTGCAGAGATACATACATTATTATCAACTAATTCCCCCGTACATTTCGCGGAAATCCTGAGCGAAATCTTAAATATTTCTGATACCAATGGGATCTCAGGGGTATTTAAGACAGTATTTTCGATGGCATTAACACCATTCAAAGCCATATTGGGTATTTTTCCAGATTTCGTCCATTCGATTTTTGGCGGACTTCCCCTGATCCTGGGACTAATTGCAGGAATCCTATTCCTAGTCCTTATTTTTCGTTATGGCAACCCATGTCACAGATCAAACTCTCGCGACAATGGAAGAGACGATCCTAGCCATTGGATACCGGGACCGGATATCAAAAATCCTGGGACTCTCCCGGCTTAGAGACCTGAACATGACTTGGTTTCTATCATTTCGACCAATGTGGCAAAGGTGTGTTTTACCTGTACTAAGGTGTCTGCTATGCGGAGAAGAATGCGTGTTAGACACCTGTCTGACGCTACAATCGGATGCGCCAGTGGATGCAGATACACTGTTGGTTCCTACCAAGGTTCACGCTTTGTGCTGCCCTCAAAGGCTGCCAATCCTGATGACGGCATTCCTGGAATCTTCACCACTACGATTGAAGAGTAGTGAAGTTCAAGATGAAAGCAGCATCGAACAGGTACGACCTTCTGTCAGCAATGCGAATCAGAATGCCAATGGAGGCAATCATGCGCATGAATGCATGGTTACACCTATTTCCGACTTAGTGGAACTTTCCCATGAAGCTGTTGACAGTTTTTTCGAAAGCCTGAATGATATGATGTTCTCTCCAGAACAGAAATAGAGACTTTTGAGTAAACTCGCACACGGCGTTCCCTGAATTCGGCCTTCAACTTTAAAAATAAAGTCACATGAACAATTTTTCCCACCGGTTCACGGACAGCAATTTTTTAGAAGCCCCAAATAAATTTTTTTTTACAAAATTTTCGGGACACTGATCTTCTGCTTAAAGTAAGAAACTATTCCTAGAGAACTAAGATTTCTATATAGACTTTAGTTGCCCGCTGGGATGTTCACAAATATTTTATCATGTGATGAAATGGTCTCGAACTTTCTTTCTGTATAGCTATATTAAGAGCCATTTCATGTGTATTTCTCAAATACCAAATTAAGCAATAATGCATACAAATGCGTGTTTACTTTTGCATTTAATTCATAGCTTAAGTGCATACAAAATATATGACTGCAATTTTTCAGTATATTTGAAAATTTCAAAATGCATTTATGTATTTTGGGGTGGTAAGGTATACACTATTCTCTATAGTATGTTGTACTATGTTATACTATGCATAGATTAGTAAATATGACCATAGTTAGCGTGGAGTGGGTGTCGTGTATTCCTATAGGTTCTGAATCGATCCCCCTATTCCTGACCCTATTCTGGTTAAACTAACTATCAAGTTAACTAACAGTCAGCCCATGAGGCAAGACAAGCCCCCATGATGCAGATACCGTTATCTGACGCAGTCACACTACGGCACAGGAACGTGTTATCTGATTAGGTCATAACGCTTGAGATCTAATTAGACAAGCGACATTCCTCCAGCCCCTGATAAGGCATACGACGTTCTCATAACAAATCAAACCTATGACAACCTGGAAAATCCGTGCGGCCATTGTTTTGATTTCACAGAGAACTTTAGTAAAGAATGTGCTAACGAGCAAGTCGTATGACATCTTTATTGACGTATCTATGTCCATCCTTACGTCAATCTCGGCACCTTTAAGGTATAAATATTGCCGATCTTGCCCTATGCAAACACACGCGTGGTGACAAGACGGAGCAGCCACACTTGCCGAAGCCGAGAGCAGAAGCAGACCCCGCTGGCAGCAGCCCCGCCTTCCTGACGCGCTGAGAGACGCGCTGCTATCTCAAGCCGAGAGACCCAGCACCGGCGCTTCCGGGTAGCCCTCGCAGGCAGCCTGGAATATCGAGACCAGAGAAAGAGATACCATTCCTCATTCATCCTAAATTCCAGGTACAGAACTGAATAACCCCTCACAGAGAATTCTTTAGTTATTCACTTGGCAAAAACAAACTTAACTTAAACTGTAACTTTCTATTCCCGCCCACGCATTAGACTTAGGTCAGGTACACGGGGTAGGCGTATTTAGAAACACCAGTTGAGTACGTTTAGTCAAATGTATATGTGTATGTAAATATATTTTATTCATTTCAAACATCATATGGCTCAGAAACCATATCAATGTTTTTACAGTATTATTTTATACTATTGCTTTTAATGTATGCACTTTACTTAACTATAAGTATTGCAATAATATCGATCCATTTCTCATGTATGAGAAAAGAGACTGATCAATAAATAACACCTTTTTATTGAACACGCCCGTCTCTTCCTTTTCTCTACATTCTGATGAGACTAAGAATGCACGTACTGACTGAGTAAAATAATTGCCTTGTGCTCACACGACTCTCGAGATTGACTCTTGATTAGGGGAGAGCAAAGTTGTCATGTTCTATGGTTGTCAGAAACTAAATCCCTTCTTGTCTAATCAGGGAAGTTAATTCCTCCTTGAACATTCGAGAAAGTTTCTAGCGAACTCTGAGCTACGCTGGCAAACCCAAAAATTAAGTCTAGTATCGACAGTAGTAGACCTAGTTAACGTCTGGTCTAGGCCTTTACTGCTGTAGGTATTATTCCAATGCGCAGAGGCTATTGGGAAAATAGGAGCTACACTACAAGCCGAAGCGAGCTTAGCTGGGGCGGGGTGGGCCAAAGAACGTGACGTTCTTCCTGAAGTCACGCGCCACCTGCCTTTTCCAGGCAGGTACTGCACTTCATAATTGCCGTCTCATGCTCCTGGAAAGCTCCGCAGGACTGGTAAGTGTGCCCCTGGATTAATAGCAGCATAGTTCTTAAAACCGGCTAAGTGTATTGTAAGGCCATTGACTTTAATATCAGCTGCCACCGCGCTTTACATCTGCCTTCAGTAACAAAGCACAGTGGCAGCCGATATTAAAATCCAAGGTCTTTGCGGGTACTGAACTGCTACCACGGTCGCAGCCGATGTAAAAATCGAAAGTCCTTGCCTGCACAAACTGCTTTCACTGACTACAGCATGCTTTAAATTTGCCTTTGTGTTGAAGTCAGTGAAAGCGGCTTAGTGCATGCAAGGCCTTTTAAGTTTAACATCGGCTGCCACCGTGCTTTATACCTGCCTTCAGTAACAAAGCACGGAGGCAGCCGATGTTAAAATCTAAAGTTCTTGCAGGCACTGGGTAGCAACTGCAGTGGCAACCAATGTTAAAATCAAAGATTCTTGCCTGCACGAACAGCTTTCACTTACTACTACAGCACGCTTTAAATTTGCCTTTGCGTGGTAGTAAGTGAAAGCTGCTCAATGCATGCAAGACCCTTTGATTTTACCATCGCCTACCACCGTGCTTTATACCTGCCTTCGGTAATAAAGTGCGGTGGCAGCTGACCTTAAAATCCAAGGTCTTTGCAGGCACTGAGCAGCTACAGCGAAACAGGCAATGTTAAAGTTAAAGATTCTTGCCTGCACTAAACTGCTTTCACGGACTACAGCACACTTTAAATTTGCCTTTGTGTTGTAATCAGTGAAAGCAGCTTAGTGCATGCAAGGCCCTTTGATTTTAACATCGGCTGCTACTGTGCTTTATTATAACTTCTTTCAGTTTTAAAGCGCAGTGGCAGCCGATGTTGAAATCAAAGCGCTTTACATGTACTGACCCGATCCTCCCAAAACAGGCCCATCACTTCTCTGTCCTGTCACTTCCAGTCTCCCTGTCTCCCACACTCTACCTTTGTGCCAAGGCAACTCTGCTTGTGTGACATGAAGCTGTGTTTTGCTGCACCACAGCTACGCCAAACAAACTGATTTGTTAAGTACTTTTACTGGTATGCGTTTAATACAGGCAGTTTACAATTATGTGGCTGAGATGATGCAATTTCTTTTAGTGTGGGATTTTTCTAAACAAGGCTCATTAGTCGGTTCCTGATTTTACCCATGCACTTTCATCCCATTGATGTTCTGTCTATATATAGCTCGGTTCTTAAGGTGCTACTTGGAAGAATATTAAATGAAGGACTCTATTATTACACTGATTCAGAAACTCATGGCCCATGCAGGAAGGAGGAAAGCAGGCTGGTGAGTGCAGTAGTGATCTGGAGTGTGTGTGCATGCACGAGGTGTGCTCGGATTTGAGATTTTGTTTTTTACGGTGCCGTGCCTCTATGACGTCGTCCACGTCGGCGCGAAGCTACAAAAAGAATTTCCGAATGTTGCCGACGCAAGAGGGATATTCACAAGGTGAGGAATCCACTGGCAGATGTATCTATCAGAATCATGGTCACTTGTTTGCAGCGTTATCAGAATTTGATGATGTGTAAGAGTTTGAATAAATTAGATCCGAATATTACATTTGTTAATGTATAAGTACGCTTTATTTCTATTATTTCAATAATATGCAAGTTTAAACGAGGGGCCTTCTGCTTCAATAATGACATTTTCAAATAAAGCAAATAAGAGCTATAATGCAGCCCTCTTTATGCATAGTCCCAGCAATGTGTGTGAAATATCAGTTTTCCCACTGTCTGGCCAGGAGATGAGAGCCCATTTGAAATACCATGAGAATAAAGCTACCAGTGTGCTATTTATTTTTCATAATTATTTTCAGGAAGTTATGTTTTATATGAAAGTAATCCAACTATCTGTTTTTGCATGTGTTCGTATTGTTTGTAGGTGAGTCCTACTCAACTGAAGTGTGATAAGGCTGGGCTAGATGAATGTATTGTATTGCTTTTTTAATGGATTACAAAGGGTCGTTCCTGGCTAGAACCTGTTATTGATATGACTATGGAGATTTCTGTTTATTGAGATATGCGCTGAGGGACATTGCCATATGTTTCATGCTACTATATTATTACTGGAAGTAGAAGTGCGAGTGCAAGGCTTAGCAGACAGTCTGTTGCTGAACATTGCAGAACTATGCATTTTCTGAAAACGGACTTTGCATAGTTAAAGCATGTGTTATAGAAGTGAGTGAAGTGCTTTATAATGAAATTAAGGTTGCCACCTTTCCAAATATCGGCCATTTGTTGTTCCAATAATCTGCAAAGGCCCGGACATGAAAGCAAATCGTATGTATTCATTTGTAGCATACCTTTTCTCCCTTTGTTTTATTTATTTTGATAATAAAGAAATGGGAAGCCTTCTGTTGCAGCATTTTTATAGCGCTTACTAATGTGTGGCATTGAAGCACTTTCCTACATGATTAGCAAGCTATGGCTTGTGTATGGTGGGAAGTTCGAAGTGTTTTCTTTGGTTTTTGATTCTATGTGGGAAGTGTTTCCTTGTCTTGCCTGATTAACTCCAAGGTGCAGTTATCGTTATCATGTTATGGGATGCAGCACGTAGCAGTGTGGTGAATGAGGTGTGAGACAGATATACAGTTTATTATGTTATGATTTTCAGTCTGCTGACAGCTTTGAACAGCTCTATAGGTCTATCTATGTGTATTTTGTTCAAACCACAGTATGGGCCACAAAGAAATTAGGCTTAGAGACAATGAAGCTGGGTGTGGGAGGTGTCTCCGAAAAATGCACGAGTTCCTTGGCCTTTAGTGGCTCACGACGATTTTTACTGATCAGAAGTAGCTCTCACTGCAGAAAAGGTTGGAGACCCCTGCAATATGGCTTCACTGCACTTACGTGAAAGAATGGACACTGTAGGGGCATATTGCTTATGCAGCTATGACCTCTCTTGTGGTATAGTTCACCCTGCTTTGGGGCTGGGAAGTCTGCTAGAGGACTGACTTACCTATGCCACAGGCAGCGGTTGTGGGCGTGGCACACAGGAATGTGTGTCATGTCTGCTCAAAGTTTTTGTCTGAACCAAAACACACAGTCTGCAATGATAGTGTGCATGTGTTTGGTGAGCGGTCTCAGAGTGGCACAATACAAGTTGTAGCCTTTTAGAGACCCTCACTGGTCACAAGGCGTTTGGTACCACTTGTAATTTTTACAAGGGACTTACATGTGGACCAGAGGTGTGCCAATTGTGGAAATTAAGGTATCGTTTTGGTTAAGAACACAGGCACTGGGAACCTGATTGGTAGGGACCCAGTGCACACTCAGTCAAAATGCATCAGAAATCCAGCAAAAATAGGGGGGTAACCATGCAAAAAGGGGCACTTTCCTACAGCTTGTGCCTTATTTGAGGTTAGTTTCCCAGACTTCCTGCTTACTCTCTTGGAGGATTGGGACACTATTTCAGGCTCCAACTGGCCTTTGCTATGTGTTCTAGTTTTCACATACATTTATTCAGGTATACTCAGCATGGCTTTCAGCTCTACCTGAGCCTAAGCTGAGGACGCCAGATCATTTCCTAGCAGACAGGCCACAGGAATGGCAGAGAATCCGACCACCTTCTTTTGGCCATGTGATGAACCTTTGTCTGGTTGTCAGAACTGGTGACTGGATAGGTCTTTCCAGTCAGGTATTGCTTGGGGAATATCAATTTTTTCAGTCACCATGATGATAGTCGCACCTGTATCCCTCAGTGCCCACTCTAACCCCATTAATATGTAGTTGTTTTCTGTATTTTTCGATGTTACTGGACCAGACAGCCAGGGCAGCTACATCCAACCCGCCCTCTGAGACTAAAGTGGCTCCAGTGTGCTCTCTGATATGGTCAGGTCAAAGCCATGGATCTCATCTGGAGACTAAACGCTGCAGCATGAACTGCAGGTGCACTGGGAAGAACCTTTTTGGGACAGATAGGGTCTACTGTTTGATGCTCATTGACTTTGCAATTAAAGCACCAAGCCTTCTTGGGATCCCAATGTTTACCCTGGTCCCCTCCCTTGGTCTGCGCATTGTCTCAGGGCCCACCCTCCTGCACATTTTATGGGGGGGCCTTTAGAAGACCCTTTGTTTTTGTCTTTAAACTGCCCACTCTTTACATCCAGGGGTGGGGGTGATTAGCAACCCTTTTCTTTATGTCACCCCTACCATGAGACTACTTGGACACCCTTGTCTTGAGCCAATAGTAGTACTTCTTTCCCCATCTCTTGGGGACAGATTGAACCTGGGTACACTAAGTACTGATGCAATTTTTCGGAAACACAGTTACCTAACAAACGCTCTTTCACAATACGATTATAAAGCCCATCATAGTCTTGCACCTTGTTACCTTTCAACCAGCCACCTAGTGTTTTGTCAGATAAGTCAACAAAATCTATCCAGGTCCTACTCAAGGTTTTGTGAGTCTCACTTAATGAGGCCATGAGGACACAGGACTCATCACCCGTCTTGTTAAGTGTCAGGAGTCTATTCCGGCACTTTCCTGAAGACAGCTCCCAGAGTAGAGAGCCCCAACACGTCTGGCTGAACTTTCTCCTCGTACAAGTCCTCTCAAAGAATGTAGACCACTTGGTGATATCATGACCTTCTACATATTTGGGGGTAATCCCTTTGTAGATTTTAGGGTGGAAAGCTAACTCTTTATCACTATTTAAGATTGTGCTCCCACCAGAGATGGGTCCTAGGCCCATCAAAGCTATTTCTTTTTTATGGCCAAGATTTTAGCCTTCAGAGCTATTCTCCTAGCTAGTTTTTGAAGATCAGGATCCTCCTCTTCTATTTCATCTGGGGTACTACCAGAAGTACTCCCAGTAGGGGTGCTGTCAGAAGGGAAGTCTGAGGACTAATCATCCTGACTGGCATCTCCATCCAGGAGATTAGGGCTTTCTTCCATTATCATGGCTCTATCATGCTCAGTAAGCAATTCTGGAGATAAGCCTTAGTAGGTTTAGACCTCATGGCAAGGTTCCATGCTTTGCAGAGATCCTTAAGTTGGGTCAATCTAAGATTCTTGTAGGGATCCAGGTTGAGCGCCTGGTTAGTACCCTCTGCCTCAGACAGTTGGGACCTTTTTACGAATTCAAAAAAATAATCTATCAGTCTATCTCTTTATAGGCCTAACTGAAATTTAGGAGAGTACAGACCAAGTTAAGAGTGGTGCTTTGGATCTTTATCGAAGGGCACAGAAAAATAGAAACTGATGTCAGCACACATTGGTGGCGCTTATATGCAGACCTGCTCTTATCACTTCCAGGGCAGAAGGAGATCGCCATGGTGACACCTGTTAGCGTAGTCATTGCTGGAAGAATTGTCCCTATCCAGTCTTGCATCTGGGAAATTCCAAAAGTATGGGATCTGTGGTTAGATGTATTCATCAGAATATCAGTTCCTTTTTCCCTCTCTTCTCGTCTCCTTTTTTAATGAAGATTTGTTTTAAATTTTACAAAATTTCATATGGAGGCTGGCAGCTGTCCTACAACAGTATCTTAATAAAATGCAGTTAAAAGGAATCCTGCCACTATTTATTGAAAAAACAGGCTCCCTACTAACTGAGGACATCTGGGTATGCTTCAAAGGCAAAACAACAATGCTCCAGAGAAAACTCGACTGCACTTGCTGGAAGCCCAAATCAGTCCAAATGTGGCATAAGGGCCCTTTTAATGCTGACATGCGAGTTAAAAAACAATCAAAAGCCAATTCTCACATATAATGCACATTTGCAAATAACAGAAATACCTCTAATCTAAGGGTTGAACATCAGTGTTGATTTCCAGAGTACTCACTTAAGACATTTTACCCTGTGCATTCATTTGACAGTAGCTAGCGAAGAGTGGAGTATAAAGCGAGAGAAAGGTCATACTGTTTGTTAAGATCTGTTGTTACAGATGGTGGAAGGAAACAAAATACATACACAAATTCCTCACAGCTACTAGCTTGATTAGGTTTCCTTTCTCACTTTCTCTTTCCATCTTTCAAAGAATCTGATTCTCACCTTTGCTTCTGCTGCTTTGTTGCAGGCTTTCTTGTAGTCTTCCGGTAAAGCTCTGAGTTTATCTTGGAGCACTGCCACTTCTTCCTGCAATATTCGTTGCCTCTCACATGCCTCCTCTTTCTCTCGCTGGCAACGAGCAAGGATTTCATTGAAATGCTTTTGCAAGTCCGCAAGATTGTTTCCTAAAATGTCGGCCGAGTTGTAACATCTGGTATGAGTAAGGAAATGGAAGTAAACCAATTAATAAAAAAATAAATGGCAGGGGACAAAAAACACAAGGCCATATATTTTAACACAACGCTAATTAAAAATACCTTTACTTTAGCCAACTACATATGAATCACCATCATCTCAACTAGCCTAACTTGTAAATATTCAAATACGTACAGCACTGTGACTTGGGGACCATAGTGAAGGTACTATTTGAAAGTACTTTCACATGCCCTGTGTATCCAGGTATGTGTGAATGTTATAGCCTCTCAATACAGATATCTCTGGACTTAAACTTAAAGAGGAGTGCTGCCTTCACAGTTTCATCTTTCTTATACCTACCTTTGTTTTGCAGCTATGCCTCCTGGGTGTGACTAACTTGCCCAAATAGAACTGCTTTTGGTTTGAAAAAAGCTGTACGCCATCACATCATTCATGATGAGTGAAGTGTGAATCCAAATGAGAATTAAGTGCTGGTTTCGGTCAGTCAGGTTTTCGGTCAGTCTCCATGTGCAAGACACATCAGAGGCCTGACCTACGTCAACGGCTATGCTGACAATCCTGCTTATTAATCTATTTTCATACATAAAATGACATTGTGTTTTCAGTCTGAAAGTAATGTGGTACAACATATTACATCAAACACTAAATGATCCTTGGAGTGATAATGTATTTTGTTACAAGGAAATCAACTGAGGGGATCAGGAACTAAATAATATGGAATCTAAGCTTCAAAATATTGTGCTTGATAAAATACAATGTCACTTGGAGCTCACCTTCACACCTGAATTAAGCATTCAAAAATCATGAGTATCCTCAAGCGATATATTTTGAAAGCAAAGCAGAAAATACTACTCTGCCAAATCTAAATGCAGGTCAAAATCTTTTTTACCATCTGGTGGCAACGTCATCCTGTCAGCCTGCTACAACATATCTTCAGGTCTCACACTACTGATCCAACCTCCTGAACAAGATATTGTTACAGATAGAATATCAAACCTACATTAATACCTTTCCACAGTCTAAGGCTGTTGGCAAGCAACCTCCTGTCTGTGACATTAACAGAGGGGTGATGATCAGCAGCCCCATCATGCTAGGATGATCAGCAGCCCCATCATGCTAGTCATAAGATAAGGAATTCCGCTGCAGCAGTGGACAGCCACTGACCTACCAATGATATTACTAGCCATGAGTAAGTGAGAGTGTGTCGGTGACAGAGCAAGATATTAAGTGAGAAATTGCGAGAGGGAAAGCGCAAGAGAGTCTGTGTATGCCTGCAAGAGAGGGACAGTGAGGGTACATATGCCTGCAAGTGAAAGGCAGAAAGTGGGAGTACCAGAGACAAATTGGTAGAAAACACTACAACACACTGAGAAATTTAGCATCTAACAACCAGGTGAGTAATATAGGGAGCTGACACTTCTCTTATTTAGGACTGCATGAAATACACTGTGTACATGAGGGACTGTAGCCTCAAAAATACGAAAAGTCGGAAAGCGAGAAGAGACAGAAGAAAAGAGAGAGGGAAACATAACAAGCATTAAAAATGCAATAGGTTTCGCCTTTCATTAAGTTAAAGCCATTTGCTATGCTATACAATACCATTAGCAAAGCAAATGGTTTTAACTTAATCAAAGGCGAGATCTATTGCATTTTAAATGCTTGTTTCACTAGGCAATCAATCTTAGTCCTTCTACCCGTTTTGCATGTGAGCAAGTTGTGTGACGCAGCTCCTGCCACTGTCAGCTACATTTTGCTGTTAAAGGTGTTGTGCTCCTGTCCATATTGTAGCCATGTTGTGAAGTCCTTCACTACATAAAAGACAGTTTGCATTGCCAGGGCTAGTTTTAATGTAGGGTGCGATTGTAACTGGAAATCCTCACAATAGGTGAGAAGTGTTTAGTTCTGGCTTTGTGTGAAGCAGTTTTTGAAATGCAGTAGGCGCTTTTGTAACATCTAAGGAGTGACATCACTCCGCACTCTAGCCCCTCACTCCTACTGAAATGCGTTTCTGCTCTAAGCACATTCCCGAGAGTACTATTTTCACGCATGACAGGGGGCTCCTTCTGGAAGTAATTCCCGCTGCGCACACACATGCCTTTGTTAAGACCATCTTGCCACACAGTGGGTTCCACTCTGAGTACCTGCTGCAGGTCCGCTTGTAAAAACATATTTTTTCTATTTTAAATAAATAAGCGTGTCTGTGAATGTAATTGTGTGTGGGGGAGAGGGAGGTTATTAATCATAAAACATTGGCAAGAACGTTGTAATTATTGGAAAATCATTCCGAACGGGTGCTACACATGATGAATGTCTTCTGACAGTCGAAGTTGTAAAGTATTTAGGGTACACACAGTGTAGTGCCGCTTTACTCGTGCAAAGGAAACGCTTTAGAGCGGGTCGGCACACCAGCATCAGAGATGGACCGCATCTGTACTAACAACGCTTCTGTAGTGTGCAGCTACACCACAGACCTCCAGTACGGTACGTCTGGCACCGCCAGAGAGGTGTGTGTTGTGTGCAGTGCTCAGTGCACACGCACACACCTCTGCGGTGGAGCACTGCGTTCTAGGTGAGATGGAGATGAGGAGATGTGGGGATTCGAATCTCGGCGTCAGCCTCAACCCCCTGTGATTCTAGGCAAATCACGTAATCTACCCGTGCTAGCAAAAAAAAGCTGTCCGCATTGGGGGAAAAAAAAGCTGTTGGCATTGGGAAAAATATAGTGCATAGCAGATAATGAGTGTGTAATGCCGCAAGTGAGAGATCAAATCCTGGTGGGCGGGGCTAAAAGGAGACAAGGCAGCAACAAGGAGGGAATAAGAAGCCTCCTTTTCAATCCTGAGCCTGCGTTTTGCATGCAGGATGACGCCAGCCTATAAGGAAGATGGTCGGGGCTTCAACTCCGCCTCCGAGAGCTTTGGAATCTGTATTGATTCCAAGAAGCTCTCGTATGACGAGAGCAGCGCATGCGCGCTGCTTTCACCAGCCGAGACCTAAAAAGGGAGACTGGTGATAAAACAAGTAACAGACAGGGAGAAAGAGTGTGAAAGAACGAGAAGAGACTCCGGGAAAGTTAGCAAGTAATGACATTAAATAGAGAGGATTGCAAAATGTTGATGATAGGTGCACCTCTGATAGTAAATGACCACAGATAGCACACATTTGTCTGCAGAGCAAATGCTGGAAATGGATGAAATATACAGAAAGATCAGCGATAAGGCAACAGAAGCATACTTTCTAGAGAATATACTCCCTTTTTTTTTACTTGGATACCTCACTGCCACGTAGATGGGACAATGACTGTACAGGATGATATAATTTCTCTTTTCAGCCCACAAACACAGCAAAGTGATATTGCAAAGCTGATGAGGAATCCCACTGCCGAGCTTAAAGACAAACAGCCTCTTTTAGGTATTGGCAGACGTCTGGTGGGTCTGCCATGGGGACAGAGTAAATTACTCTGTACCCATGGTGGAAAGCCGGTAATCTATAAATGACCGCCAAGCAGACGGTCATTTATGAAAGCATTGGCAGGAATCACTATCAGGCCGGTTCCTGTCAATGCATTTTACTGTTTGCTATGGGGCTGCATTGGAAGGATGCAGCCCAGTAGCAAACAGTATTCTTTTTTTCTTTTCAAAAAGAAAATCCTAAAACTGGGTTTCTTTTTGAAAATAAAAAAGTAATGCTTCCCTCGCCATGGGAGGCTTCTCCTATGGTGTGCGGAGCATTATAGTAGTTTTACTGTTCCTCACCGCCAGGCTTTACCTGGCAGTAAGAAACAGTAAAAAATTACTTCATGCCTGCCCATCTAAGTTGGGTGGGGGGGGACTTAAAACCATTTCTCCGATGGCATTTACTCCTCGGGCCGTCAGGAACCAGATTAGTCTCTGCCATGGCCAAACTTAAGGTCCGCCCGGAATTACATTTGGCGGGCAGACCACTATATTGGCCTGGAGGGAACTCTGTCACTGTTGCGACAGAGTACCCTCTTTGCCAATTAATACAGATCAGGCGAAAAAGAGCACAAAGTCTATGACATCTTCCGTGGCACAGCTAAAAATGTAGTGGAACTACTAAGATTATGAAAGTCTGTTTGAAAGTTTTGTGCTGTACAAACTTTCAAGGACGTAAAGAATTTATTGCAAACAGGCACAATAACCTAACAAAATAACAATAACGTATAAACGGTTGTCTACACAAAGTTAATTAAAGCAAACTGGCAACATTGTACAACCACTTAGTGAGCTGTTGAAATAATTGTATACATTGAGTATAGAGCGTGACATTGCAGGAAGGATGTGGTTGATTGGGTTGCTTCAGACTGTAACACATTCTCCAGAAGCCCATTTAATGTGCCCTCAGCACTATTGCATGAACAAAAGTTTTACAGATGTTTGTAAGCTGAAGAAACAGAATATCAAAAACCTTATAATACAGGCATCCCTGTATAATCAGTGAGATCAGTGCAAGGTTAAGGGACACAATACTCCAATCAAAAGTATTAATAAGTAAGGTGAATATGGCCTCAACTGTAATACCATTACCAGCTACTACGTTTACGGTATTACAAACTCTCCAAAGTAACTGGTAAAAGATCTGTAGTAACAAAGTTATTTATCTATATGCTTCTACAGCACACATACATTTAAGAGCATCTTGGACCGAAGTAAGTTCAACATGCATCTACGGGCAGCAAAATGCTGACAAAGAAAAAAGTGTGTGGAGCCGATACGATGTTCAGTTTACTGCTCTGCACTATAACAAGCAAGAGACACCGCCCCATGACAAGGCATTCTGTAATTATCTTCTATCTTTCTAACTTGATAAAAATTTGACCTGATATTATCAAAAGGTAAACAATACTCCCAAAACGTTTTTCTCATTTTAAATTGTTGTCAATTGCTTATGTGTATGTACACTGACCTCTTGAGTAGGTATGTCCAAAGTATGCAACATTCCATCTCCAACCGAAAGAGAATGTGCACAAAAGCATGCCTATGGATAGCGAAAAGTTTCTTACCTGTCGGTGTAGTTTTGCAGCTTGAAGAATTTTCTGGATTCACATGCTGTGCATTATTCTGCCATCTATTGGTTGGGTCCGAAATTGTAAATATTTCTTTCCTTTTTAGGTCCCGGCCTGGCGAAAGCAGCGCATGCACTGCTCTTGCCATGCTGCAGGCCTTTTGGAATCAATACGATTCCGATGTGCACGCGGTGGGACAGAAGGGACAGAGGATGTGCACGCGCAGACTGGAGGCTTCACTGGCGGCGTGACACTAGGCACTTTTTTTTTTAGGAGAAAGCACTGCGTTTCTTGTTTTCAATGCATCGAACATTTAGAATTGTTGTCAAGCAGTCATTCTGGCTTTTGGCCTCTGGGTGGCGCCAAAACATTCTTTGCAGACATTCGCATACCGTAAGTAACTAGTACCTTTCAACCATAGTGGAGGTATGTAAGATAGTCTCAGCAACTCCTGGCTAATGATAATGCAGCATGCTTACAAATGTGAAACACAAAGCTTGCACAACTCAAAGCTCTCCCTTACAATATAGTGACAGGTCTCTGATTTCTTCCCATCTCAAGCCAACACACCTTTCGTGCTGTGCGCATCAAGCCACATGGATTTTAATTTGAGAAATAATTCATGGCTTCCAGTTTCATCACAGCATTACATTAAGAACCAGAAATTTACCACTATGCATCATGTGTCAGAAAACTATAAATATAGATTAATTGTGTCTATTTTATGTAATGTTTTATAAAACAGTGAATACCAACTTGAGGTAGCCTCGGACCCCTTTCTGTGGGCACACAGAAAGGAAGAATGAATGAATACGCTTGAAGTTAATTTGTAGAGGGTTTGTCTTTTCACAAAAGAAACTCTTTTTGTACAAGTTGTATTAGATATACGGATATTGATACAAAAGTTACATCTAACTAAAAAAATCAAGCAAACTGATCGTCGGATAGCAGCTTATCTACTTGTCTAAACCCCCAGGCAAACCCAGTGCCTCAGTGTTCTTTAACCCTGTGGCGCAGCAAGAAAGCCATGGGCCACCGTGCTGGCGAGCAAACAAAGCTCTGTCTGTTCGTTGGGTAGTAAAATACAGTAATGACAGGAGTTCAGTGGCCCCCTAACTCTTCTGGGCTCCAGAGCTGCTTCGCTATTGATGACTACACCCCTGCTGTGGCAATGCTACATATATTACCACATTTTAAGCAGCCCCCTTTCCCTATTGTCTACATGGAGATATATTACAGAGGACCTACATAATTTAAGAATATTTTTCATGGGTTTAGCACAAACTGTGAATGAGAGTGCTAACCTGTTACTTTAGTGCGATCGATTTCAGCAACCGGAAGTGTCACGAAAGTCTGAAAGTTTGTGTTGCAGATTTTAGTGAGCCAATTCTTTGATGTTCAGTAACCGACTTCAAAGTATTTAGAAACAAGCATTAAAAGTGCAATAGGTCTCGCCTTTTATTAAAGTTAAAGCCATTTGCTTAGCTATACAATACCATTAGCAAAGCAAATGGCTTTAACTTAATCAAAGTCGAGACCCATTCCATTTTCAATGCTTGTTTTTTTGGGTTGTTGTTGTTGGTGGTGGGCGTCGACATGCCACCATTTGGTGTACTCCTGTGACGCCGAAGGCGTCACAGGAGTACACCAGCCTCAGGAAGCTCCCACCTTTGGTCGCCATCTTCGGATCATTTTTTAGGTCTCGGCCTGCAATGGCTGCGCAGACATGCGCAGTCGAGCTGGCGAGATTTAATGACTTAGAGTATTTTTCACTAGCGAGGTTAAGCCCCGCCCCTCTTTTCCATTGGCTGGCATCACCGTTCATGCTAAACGGGGGCCAGCCATTGGAAAAGATGTCCTAGTGACATTCTTCTTTCTCTTTTAGCCCAGTCTCTTTCAGACTGGGTTCCTTGACTTACTGCTGTGTTAAAAGCTTTCTTATCTTCTTTATGAGGCCATCTGTTTCGCCCCATAAAGAAGATAAGAAAGCTTTTACCACAGCAGCAAGTCAGCCCGAGCCCGTCCGAGCGGGACGGCTCCAAAAGAGAAAAGTCTCTCTCTCCGCCGCCGGTTGGTTGCCTCTAACTGCTTGTCTGCCTGCCTCCCTGCTCCCCCCTCCCTTTCGACCATTCCATTCTGAATAAATAAATTAGAAAGAAGTCCACGTGTTGAGATAATTTCCGTTTATTGATGGCTATCTTGGACATTCTAAATTTAAATATTGTATATTATACTACAGCGGTGTGGACATCCTTAATGTACTCTTAGAAGTTTTCTATGTGCAGTTACCATTTTAATATATTTCAATGGGGGGGGGGGGAATACCAGCTTGTGACAAGCTCCCCCCAACCCCCGAATTACCATAATTATAATCCGGTCATGTAACGCACACCATCAGCCAGGTGGCACTCCTGCCAAGAGCAGACCTCCAGAGTTGATGAGGCAACGCCTCGGTAATAACAGGTGTAACTCAAGGCTGCCAATTGGAGCGCCGCCCCCGGCCTGGACACCGCACTAATCCATCTCGCAGGCTGATTGGAACGTTCGGCGCCTGGGCTGCGCGCTGATTGGTGGAGGCTCGAGGCGGTCGGATCCGCAGTGAGTGCTTCAGGCTCTGCGGCGGCGAATAATTGACATTTTGAGCTGCAGGAATGCTGCGCGCCTGTCACTCCCTCCCATGCTCCATCCTCCGAGAGGATGGCTGTTCTTGTGGTTAAAAGGTCTGGAATTTCGGGCAGGACGTTTTGCAGAGATTGGCTCCCTTCCTCAGTCACCACGTGACCTTCTGGAAAAACTTGTTATCTCTGGTTAGCTTACCAAAAACAACTGAACCACGCCGACAGTCTGGGTCAGTGAAGTGCGCACCACCTGATTCTTTCATGATGTTTTAGCCGAAACACCAACAAGGGTTTGTATATGGAACTGCCGTTGTGTTGTGTCTGTCCACAACTGCTTGCTCCCACCTGTGTTCCCTCAAATGTGACACGGCTGCATGCTTTGGCACCTAAAACCCAGACCAGATGGCTTTGCCAGTGCTTGTTTTATTTTTATAATTCAGTTTCCAACCAGGAAAAGGCCTGCAGATCACTCATAACTCACCCCTCCTTAATGATGACTAAAAACAGCCTTTTTTTGTAATTGCTTTTTTTTATGCAGAGCCTCTGATATTCTGCAATTTCTAAGCACTGTGAATAGATTAACAAGTCACCCTTACTCAATGTATTAATAATCAATTTACCAACGTCAGACGGATGCTAAGCTAAGTTGACTTTGCTGAGTTTGCCGATTCAGAACTTGACTCACAGCAGCTGTCGGCATCAAGCATTTAACTCAAAGAAGGCCTGGTCCCCGAATATCATAAACAAAATACCATCTGACAGAAATATTGTGTCCTAAACATTGTTTACAAAAATATCCAATCATTGTTCCCTAGAGGAGATAATTCTATAAACAATAATTGGGGCACAATAATTGGGGCACAATTTTCGGCGAGACAATATTTTGGCTGAACCAGTGCATCATACTGACAGCATCATCATATATGTACCAGTAACAATCTGCAGCTGTGGTTGGGATTTCTTAATAGTTAAAAAAAAGCATTTGTTTGAAAACACACACAGCTTCAGTTTCATAATGTGCCTTTCTGAATTTGCTGATGTGCCCAAACCTTTTAACTCTTTTTGTGGGTGACGTAGCAGTCTGAAAATGCTGTGTGGATTCAGGTCAAAGCATATTCCATCTTTCAGTACTTTAAAAAAAAAAAAAAAGAAATTTAAGTTCAAATTTCTTTATTTGGTCTTACACAAGTAACACAGCCGCACGCCTACAACCCTGGGGCCGGCAGCATGTATCAAGCAGCAGGTTCAGTAGGATAACACAGCCCTGTGGCCGACAACCCGGGGGTCCGGCGGCAAGTCATAAATGCATATAGTGAGGGTGATCAACTCGTGTAGAAAGGGTCCGGCGGCAAGTCATAAATGCATATAGTGAGGGTGATCAACTCGTGTAGAATAGAAATGATAAAGCATTCTGTTTGAACTCAGTTTTGATTTTAGCATATAGTGCAAACTCACAAAACAAAAGGAAAACCAAATATTGATCACTGCGCCACAGCATTCTCCCTCCCGTCACTGTACACTTATATTTTGGCCTTTAATAGCGTGTCAAACCTGTCATCTTTAGTTTACTCAGAGCATTCCAGCGGTCGCGCTTTCAGATAATCAATTAAATAAATCCAGTAGTCCTTGGGCCTAGAGCTGGCCGGGAGTTCCTCCTCATAGGTCGTCAGTGTGTCTTTGCAGTAGGTGAGGTCCTCCAACCATTGCCGCAACAATGGACACCTCGAGCCGCTCCAGTGGAGCGAGATTCTACGTTTCGCCATTAACTACGCTATAACACAGAGCTTGCGTTTCGTCGCTCTTACCTGGGGGACTAGGCCCAGTAAGCATACTCGTATTGAACATTCGATGTGTACCTCCAGCATAGCACTTAGAGCTTCCGTCACCTGAACCCAGTAGTCCGCAATTTTCGGACAGTGCCAAGCCAGATGAATGAAGTCGGCATCTTCCATTCTACATCTTTTACATCTAGAATCTGCACTCAAACCGTATTTATAAAGTCTGTGTGGTGTATAATAAATTTGGTGTAAATATTTATAGTGGATTATTCTCAAATTACCATTCGGTGTCAGCATGTTAGTTAGCATACATGTTGTGGTCCATTCTGGTGTGGATAGCGGTTCAATCATGGTATTGTTCCATTTGTTCCTCATTTTCTCAGTGTTGCCTGCAATATCCTCCTGTAATCTAGTATATAGTCTAGAGACTATGTGAGCTGCGGTGGGTGCCGTTAATAGAAACTGCAGTGAGGTAATTTGCTGGGGTTCTACTGGATAGGTTTTGTAGAGTTCTTTCATTGCCCTTTGCCGTCGGTAGTATGTGAAATTAAACAGTAGTGTTGGATTGCTGATATAGCTCAGTCTCTCCAATGGCTGAAACTGACCCTCATTGTATAAATCACCCATTTTGGTTATACCGGCTTGTTGCAACATACCCATGCCAGCAGCCTCTTGGGTGACCGAGAGCGCCGGATGATGTGCTAATGGTAGGTCCGGTGCGTATAATGGAAGTTTGCCCGCCTTTTTGCCCATCAGGTACCAGGCTGTGTTAGTAGCGTCTATAGAGTTTATGTCACGGGTGTGCAATGGTGGTCATTTGTGTGGTAGTATGGCCGATAGGGGAATAGGGGAAGCATCTCCTGTCTCAACCGCAATATGCGACATGAACGGTATTTCATGATACCAATAGTGTGCAAATTGTGCTTGCGCACATAGATAGTAAAGAAAGAAATCCGGAACTTTGAATCCTCCCTTCGCATATGGCAAAGTGAGCGTCTGCAATTCTAATCTGGCTTGCTTGCCTGCCCACATGAGATTTAGGACTAATTTGTTTATATTGCGGAAAACATCCGCTGGCGGCTTGATAGGAATGTTGTTGAATAAATAAAGGAATTTAGGCAGAAGTACCAATTTTACTATGGCAGCTCTGTCTGCCAGTGAAAGTGGCAACTTGTTCCAGCAATTGATTTTCTCCTCCAAATCAGAAATAACCCTCCCATAATTCGTGCGGATGACCAGTTCAGGGTCTCTGTGGTACTAAATGCCTAGATATCGCGTGGGTTCTGGTGGGCTCTCCTTTCTTGCCAGCCTCTGCTGCTGTCCCATCCGAGACGTCTTCAGCGCACCTCCGATCTCCATGGCGGAAAAAATAATCTGAGAGCCTGCACACACACGATGGGGGTTGTAGCCTCACTAGGGAGATCAGGTTCGCAACCTCCCACACACAAAAAAAAAAAAATACAAAGCACTTTCCGACTCCAACCACAAGATGGCGGAATATGCACAGCATAGTGAATCCAGAAAGATTTATGCTGCAAAACGCTATTACTTGGGACTATCTTTCAGTACTTTAGAAGTCACATGAGGTAGCTCCATTTGCTGACCTCAGAAGGATGAGTTGACCTAAGCGGGCCTTGAATAGATTCAAACACAGAGGGGACTGAATACAATCTGCATTTTGTAGTAAATGAAATAGTACTACAGTAGTACTGCTCACCTACTACAACATGCTATTCACTAACCGACAGGTGGAGATCTCCACCTCACCTATCTTAAGCCTCTCCAAAAGGACAACGCAGTCACAAAGGAAGCACACAATGGCAATCTTTCCTGCTCAGTAAGTGGCACAAGCTGCATAAAGGCAAAGTGCTGGGCAGGTGGGTTAGGCCTGTGAACTTCAAAAGATTAAAGGTGTTGAATCCAACCACAAAATATATAAATTGCTACCAGCAGTCGGAGAAAGTTTAAGAGAAACTTTAAAGAATGATTAACAATTTACAAAATTATTGCCTAAAAAAAAAAGAACAAAAAAACATGCCCCTTAAACCACGGGATTACCCAAAAATGTCACCATATGTAATCGTAGTTAATGCCATGCCTGTGTCATGGCCGCCTGTTCATCTACCTTTTGGTACCTACATCCATCCATCCCCCTATACATCAGCCTTCTCACTCTCTACTACCCTCTAGTACTCTCTATTCACTCTCTACTACTCACTCTCTAATCACTCTCTACTAATCACTCTCTACTACTCACACTGAAAAAACAGTATGACCTTACTCCAACCCTTTACTCTTTGCCTAAAGGCACTAGTGACAAAACATTCAAAATGCAGTAGGTCTCATCTTTTTACTTTACTTTAAAAATTATTTATAACGCGCACTATCACCATCGGTTTCTTGGCGCTCATTGACGTGAAACGGTAATCCAGGGTTTAGTCATAGGCAGCTTGAAAAAGCAAAGTTTTTAAAGATCTGCGAAAGCAGTCGTACTTTGGGCAAAGCCGTAGAGAGGGAGGTAGAGAGTTCCAGGTGGAGGGGGCTAAGACAGAAAAACTCAGGCCTCCATGCTTTTTTCTTTTGAAGCGGGGGACTTCGAGCAGGTTTAGAGATGCTGAACGAAGAGCTCTAGAGGGAATGTGACGGGACCAGGCTGAAGAGATAAACAAGGGGGCTGAGTCCGAAAGTGCCTTGAAGGTGGTGCATGCAAGTTTGAAAATGCAGCGTTTAGAAACTGGGAGCCAGTGGAGAGTGCGGAGGAGGGGAGTCACGTGTTGATGTTTGGGCTGGCGGAAAATCAGGCGGGCCGCCTGATTCTGCACCAGCTGGAGTCGATGGAGGTGACATGCAGGGATTCCTGCATAGAGAATGTTGGCATAGTCGAGCCTGGAGGTGATGAACGCGATGACCACTTGGGTTAGGGCCTCTTTGGTAAGAAACCTACTGATCTTACGGATCCGCCTCAGGTGGAAAAAACAGGCAGAGGTGACCGCGTTGATGTGCGGTCTCATTGAGAGGTCTTTGGAAATGATCACCCCCAGACTTTTGACAGAGCTCACTGGAGTGGGTGCTGTCCCCAAAGATGTAGGCCAGAAGGTGGCATTCCATGGGTGGTTGGGTCCTCCTACCAAGACGAGCTCAGTTTTGGTAGGGTTCAGCTTTAAGTGGCTGTGATACATCCACTCCGCGATAGTCAGCATGGTGGACTGGAAGTCGATACGGGAGGAAGGGTGTGAGTCGATGGGGAAAATTAATTGAAGATCGTCCGCGTAATTATAGATTGTGACTGGGGAATTTCGGATGGAAGCTAAAAGTGGTTGGAGGTACAAATTAAAAAGTAGAGGGGATAGTGCAGAACCCTGAGGGACACCACAGGTAAGGAAAGTGTAGGAGGCAGAAAAGGAGGAGAGGTGGACAGATTGTGAACGCTGGTGAAGGAAAGATCTGATCCAGTCAAGGGCCAGTCCCTGAATGCCGGCGTTGTGGACACGGTCGATCAAGATGGTATGATCGACCGTGTCGAATGCCGCCGAGAGATCTAATAGGACAAGGGCTTGTGAGATGTTTTTGTCAGCACCTTTCCTGAGGGTGTCCATGACTGCTGCTATGACCACCTCGGTGGAGTGGAGGGGTCTGAAACCCGCTTGTTGAGGGTCTAAAAAAGAAGATTTCTCTATAAAAGAGCTCAGACAGCGGGTGACGTAGGTCTCCAAGATCTTTCCAAGGTATGGGAGGAGGGAGATGGGTCTGTAATTACTGAGTATAGTGGGATCCGCATTAAGTTTCTTTAAAATAGGTAAGACAGCAGCTCGCTTGAAAGACGAAGGGACCTCCCCATTAGCAAGAGAGTTGTTAAGCAATGCTAGGGGGGGCCTGGGCATGCAAGGAAGGCTTCTTTTAGAACCTGCGGGGGACAGCAATCATTAGGGGAGCCCGAACTAACTTTGTGAAGGAGGGAGACGAACTCTTGATGAGATATGGGTGGAAACTCGGTCAGGGTGCTGGTGTTGGTGGGGGGGAGGGGAGGGGAGGAGGAGTAGGAGATGCCGGGGAAGGTATATTATTTTTTATTGTAGTTATTTTGTCTATGAAATAAGAATTGAGCGAATCACAGAGGGTTTGGGTAGGTGGAGGTTGGGGGGTGACTCTGTCTGGACGGGAGAGCTCATTAACGATTGCGAAGATATCTTTCGATTTATTGTTAGAATTCAAGATTTTTTGTGAGAAATATGCCGTCTTGGCTGCCAGGATTGATTGTTTATAGGTTTTTAAGGTCTCCGTGTAAGCAAGCTTGAGCTGAGGATCGTAGTGACGACGCCAGCGGCGCTCCATTTGCCGTAGGGCAAGTTTGTCCGTTTTAAGTTGGTCGGTAAACCAGCATTGGGCATCGTGGGGGCGCTTCGTTTTTATTCTGACTTTGTCGCTGGCCTGACGCAGCCAATCGTTGAGTGTGTCAGCCTGGTTCTCTAGTGGGGACTGCAACGTGGGTGCAGTAGACACCAGGGAATCGTGGAAAACAGGCAGATTGACCCTTTTCCAATTGCGGGCCATAAGATTCTTAGTACTGGGGGGAGGACATGAAATGTGCAGATATAAATAAAAAGAGATGAAATAGTGGTCAGACCAAGAGCAAGGGACAACTGAGGGAGGGGAAATGTCGAGATTAGAAGTCCACACTTGGTCGAGGATGTGGCCCTTCCGAAGGGTGGGGGTATGAATGTGTTGGGAGAGATTCATGGTTTTTAAAAGTTCAGCAAAATCCAACGACGATTGGCTTTCGTGGACATCGGATGGCCAATAGTTGAAGTCACCGATAACCATGATATTAGCGTGGTTAATTGCTAGTTGAGCAATGGCGTCGCTGAAGAGTTGGGGAAAAAGAGGCATAGAATCAGGGGGTCTGTAAACGAGAACGCAAACAAAGGAGCATTTAGGGGAGGTGAATTTGAGTGCCAGATATTCAGTTTTAGGGAGAGGGGTCATCGAGATCTCAGAAAAGGTATGTTCATGTTATTACACTTAAAGCAATTCTATTTGTAATCAGGTGGCTTTTTAGCTTTACTTTTATTAGTGTATGTAAAACTTTCATGTACATAATATGAATATATATATATATATATATATATATATATATATATATATATACACACACATACATATATAAACAGATTTAAACATATATAAACCTCTGCATATCTATATAAATACCAATATTAATGCATGCATACATATACATACATATGCATGGTATGTACATAAACGTTTAAAAAAACACTAATAAAAGCAAAGCTAAAAGCAACCGAATTACAAACAGAATTTCTTAAGTTTAACTAAAGCCGAGACCCTTGCATTGCTCATGACAAACCTGTTAGTATGTATTTGGAAGTGAGGTTGCTGTAATGTTAGCGCCTGTAGTTCTCTAACTCTACGCAGGGATGTTATTGCCACTAAAAAGGCAGTCTTTAGTGTGAGTATTTCTGGCGTTGCTTTGTTCAGTGGTTCGAATGGTGCTTTCATCATTTGTGTCAGTACTATATTTAGGTTCCATGTGGGTGCAGGCACCATTTTTGGAGGTGCAATCCTTTTTGCTCCTTCTAGGAACCTTTTGACCACATGAAAAGTAAAGAAACTTATCCCAGTTTCACCTCTTGTATACGCTACAATTGCAGCTAAGTGCACTTTTATTAATGTAAAGCATAATTTACTTTCTAGTAAATGTGTCAAGTACTTTAGCACTGTGCTCTTCTTTGTAATTTTCATTGAAAGATGTTTTTTAAGGCACCATTGTGTATATCTCTTCCATTTCGTTGTATAATATTTCCTAGTTGTCGGTTTCCTAGCTTCTCTTAGAACAGCCATTGAGCGTTCTGGTAGTTTGAGATGCGCAAATTATAAGTCCTCAGGAGCCATGCTGCTACGCCTAAGCTCTCTGGTTCTAGGTGAAGTTCTTTTTGCGTTTTGCATTGTTATCAAATCTTGCTTTTTTGGCAATTTGTGCATTGTTCTTTGAGACATCTCCATTATTTCTGAGAACCAGGTCTGTCTGGCCCCTATGTGGTGCAATTAGAATCATTGTCATTTGGCTGATCTTGCATTTGTTGGTCACCCTGTTCACCAGTGGTGTTGGGGGAAAGCGTAAGCAAATATCCCTGACCAGTCTGTCCATAGAGCATTCCCTAGGGAGTGATTGCAAGGTCGCCTGGATGCGAAGCTTTGGCATTTTGCATTGTGGGGTGTTGCAAATAGGTCCATTTGTGGTGCCCCCCATTTCCTGAAAATCTTTTTGAGTTCTGCTTGATTTAGTTCCCACAGGTGGGATGATGATGTTTGTCTGCTCCGTCTGTCTGCTTCTACATTGTCCTTTCCTGGTAGGCGTATTGCTTTTATGTCGATTTTCTTAGAGAATGCCCATCTCCAAAGTTCTTGAGCTAGGGTTGAAAGTGCTACAGACTGAGTTCCTCCTTGTTTGTTTATGTAAAACATGGTGGTTGTGTTGTCTGTTTGTATCAACACCTTTTTCCCGTAGATCTCTTTCTGAAAGGCTTTTAAGGCTAAGAATACTGTTTTTAACTCTAAGAAATTGATGAGTTTCACTGCATCCTGCTGTGTCCAGAATCGCCTCACTTTGAGGTTATTTATGTGTGCCCCCATCCCTGTGCTATGTTTGTCTTGTTCCACCATACCATCTACTGATGAACTTTTTGCATGACAACCACTAGATCCTCCCAACTCCCTGCTACCTGTGATCATTGTGTCTGGAACCATCTTGAAATGGTCTCATGTGTAATCGAATGTTGGGAATTAAATGAATGCATGAGGCCATCATTCCCAGTAATTTCCCCACTGTTCTCACTGTGAGATGTTGCCCCTTCTGGTATGGATGAGTCTCCCTAAATAAGGCTAATCTCCTCTTTTCGCTTGGGAACGCTTTCCCTAACACTGTATTTATTTCTCCACCTAAGAAAACCTTTATGATTTCTGGCTCTGGTGATGATTTTTCCCAATGTATTGAGAAACCCATTTGAACCAGTGTCTCTATCACATGGTGTATATGTTGTTTGCATAGACTGCAGGAGTTTGGTCTTACTAACCAGTCGTCTAAGTAGGGGTAAACATGAATCCCCTGCCTTCTTAGATGAGCGGCTACTGCTGCTAGGCACTTTGTGAACACTCTTGGTGCTGGTTTCAAAAGCCAGTACTTTGTATTGGTAGTGTGTTTTGTTGACCACAAATCTTAACAGCCTTTTGTGTCTTCTGTTCAGAGGGATGCGTATGTATGCATCCTTTAAGTCTATAGTAGCCAGGTAATCTCCTTTTTGCAATTGAGGTATCACCTCTTGCAGTGTAGTCATTTTGAATCTTTGTGTTTTTATAAATTTGTTTAGAAATCTCAGGTCTAAAATTGGGCGTAATGTTCCGTCTACCTTTGGAATCAGGAAGTACGTGGAGTATAGTCCGTTCTTCTCCTTGTGTGGTAAGTGCTCTATTGCATGTTTCCCTTGAGGTTCCTGCACCTCTTTAAGTAGGTGAGATAATTCTGTTTTTGAATGCGTCTTTTGGTTTGGTCTCCTGTTTGGAGGTTGTTTTGTTAGCTCTATTCAGTAACCATACTGTATTATGTTTAAAATCCATTTGTCTGAAGTTATGTCCTTCCATCTTTGAAGGAAAGATTTTTGTCTGCCTCCTACTGGTGTAGTATGCTGTAGGAACTTTAAACTTCCTGGGTGTTGTTTCAGCATAGGTTGATATTTTGTGGGCACTCTCACTGTTGTGCTTCGTGAGTGTGCAAGTTTTTGAGTGCAGTCACTTAGTAGTGGTCTTTTGTGCGCCTCTTTGTGGCTGTCCTCTGCCATGGGGACGCATTTGAAAAGATTGCCTTCCTTCTTGATATTGCCAGTTCTGCTGCTGTCCTAGCTGCTGTCCCTGGGTAGCTCCTTGGTATGTTTGTTGGTAAGTTTGATGTGAGGTAGTAGGTTGGTGGGTACCTCAATCTGCTGGTCTTCTTGAGGGGGTGCCCCTACGCATGCCTCTGAATTAGTGCGCCCATAGAACTAGCTGTCTCGTTATCCTTCTTTAATTGAGTTTGTCATCAACCACACTTCCAAACAGTTGTTCATCATTGAATGGTGAGTTCATGATATTGCTTTGCTCTTCTGGCTTGAAGCTGATATTCTCAGCCAGCGTGCCTCCTTTCTGTGATGCCAATCATCATTTGTCTGCTTGATGTTTCTGCAGCATCTAGGGCTGATTTCAAACACGTGTTAACAATGTTTTACCCTCTTCCACCAAGTGGCTAGCTCTTCTTTGGAATTGCTCAGGTAGGTTCTTTAACAGTTCTCCTACCTCCTCCCAATGTTGATAAGCATGTCTGTTTAGTAATGCATTAGAATTAGCTATGCACCATTGGCTTGCTGCACCTCTTTTTTCATCCTTTTGCTTTCCTTGTCTGGAGGTGGACCCACTGTTGTTGGTACATTTTCTCTTTTCCTTGCTGTGGAAGTAATAATAGAGTCAGCTGGTACAGACCCTCTGATGTATATAGTGTCTTTAGAGGAATGTGTGTACTTCTTTTCTGCTCTTGGTGTGATAGCCTTGCATGTTGCAGGCTCTTTGAAGGCCTCCTTTCTTTAGATCCAATACACTTGGCAGCATTGGAAGGAATTGATTTCTTGATTGTGTTGGAATTAAAGTCTCTAATAGAAAACATGATTGCCGTTTTTGTTCCTCCAGCTGCACTCCATATGCTTCAGCTGCTTTTTTAATCACCTGATTATACATGCCAATGTCATCCGGCGGGGATTGCCTCGAAGAATATGTTTCCACGGCCTCCTCAGGTGAATCGGCGGCGAGATCTTGCCATTGCTGGTCTTGAGTCTCTGAGATCACCGATCCTGCATACGTCTGTTCTTCATCTTCGCCCTCTTCTCCGAAGAAGAATTCTTCTTCCTCGAGCGGCTCAGGTGTTGTCAGAGGCATAACTTCCTCGACGACCTTCTCTTCTGTTGTTGTTTTCGGCGGTATCTTGAATTGTTTCAAGATTTCGTCGAAATCTATTTTACGTTTTAAAATATTTGCCATTTCCGTTTTGAGCCTTTTCCTCTTCTCCATCTGTGTATGTTTCGGCGTCGAGACCTCCGGGTTTTCCATTTGGGCTTGTCGACGCTGATCCGGCTGTCGAGGCTTGTTTAGACCGCTCCCTTTTCGACGCCAAGGCATTTTTTTCCTGACTGTCTTTCGACGTCTTCGAGGGTCTTTGCTATTACGGAGTCCTTGTCCAAGGATCCTATGGAGTGTTTTTGTTTGGATGCAACTGCGGTCGTCCAGTGCTCTTCCTTTAGCTAAACCTATTTTTTCTTTTCTTTTTTTTTCTCTTTTCTAATGGAGGATTTCTAGTCAAAGCAGGGGGGGTGGGGGAGGCAGGAGAGTGCCTAGTCCTTTCTTTCCATCACATATAGGGACACTTCAGTCCCTTTGCCTCACAGGGGTGGGTTTGATGGGTTGCTGGGGGGGGGCGGTTGAGGATGGGAGGTTCATTGGGGTGGGGAGAGGGGAAGGGGTTCAGGGGGCAAGGAGTAGAAGGAACAGAGGTTTGAAATTGTATTATTTAAAAATGCAACCGAGATGTTGTAATAATAAATTCTCAGCATGCTTTTTCGTTTCATCTTTGACAATGGATACAATCTCTATCTGTTCCTGGAATGTCTGTGGGCTGAACAATAGAAAGAAAAGGGGGGTTATGGCACAGATTCTCAAAAATATGGCGGTACAGCTTCTTTGTATTCAAGAGACACATATTGTTTGGAACAACAGGGCATGCTTGAAAGATTTGGGTTCTGAAGTTTTGGCATGTACACGACAAGGATCAACAATAAGAGGGGTAGCAATTAAAAAAAAAAATGGTTGGGGAGAGTGTAAACGTGCTAAAGCAGACCAGCACGGGCGATGGGTGATTGTTGAACTTAGGGTTAATAGTTCTCCAATTACCATATGCTCCATATATGGTCCTAATTTGGATGACCCGGAAATGTTTAACGATATTAGTATCGAACTCGCTTTGTGGCCTTCCCCCCTTGTGATCTGTGGAGACTTTAATCTGCATTTACCCAGAGATTTTGATATTCGCAATAATTGCTGTTATGTTGGTAGAAAGCACAAGGTTTTTAGAGCCACTATGGGCATTATTAATGAGTTTGGGTTAGTGGATGTTTGGTGGCTCAAAAATTCAGGAAACCCGGGCTATACATTTTTCTCTGCCCCAGACCAAAAGCACGTTCGTATTGATTATTTCTTTGCCCCTACAGAATTATTACCTAGTGCCAAAATGGATATTTTCCCCAGAATAATATCAGACAAAAATCCAGTAATCCTTGAATTAGCATTAGATACCCCGTCTCGCTCCAATAGGAGCTCATTGACTTTCGACCGTCAGTTACTGGTGGATCAGGCGTATTTACAACATATGGCCAAGTGGATACTTGAGTTTTTGGAGTTCAACTCTGGCTCTGCCTCAGTTGGCATAGTGTGGGACGCATTTAAAGCTGGAGTCCGTGGGGAAACATTAAGCTTCTCTATAAATAAGCAGCGCAAGATCAGGGCTAAACAAGATAAGGAACTGGCCAAATTGCGTGATCTAGAGATGGCACTGATGCAAACAAACACCTCAAATCAGGAACATGAACAGAAGGAGCGTGATCTTGCAATTCAAAAAATGAAAATATATGAATGTTTTGCTGAGAAATTAGCTGCCCAAATAGCGATCCACCGTGCTGATATGTATGAGGTGGGTTTAAATTTGGGACGACTTTTAGCTAAACGGTTAAGGCAGAAGGCAGTGGCTAGTAAAGTAGATGCCATACAAGATGCTAAGGGTATAATACATACCGATCCGGAAATAATCTTGGGAGCATTTAAGGAATTTTATTGGAATCTTTACTTAAATGAGGATTCCTCCGATATTCTAGATAAGATTGCTGAGTTTTTGGGGGATCAGGAATTCCCTAAGCTTACTGTTACCCAGAGGGAAGTGTTAGAGGAGGATTTTACAGCACAGGAACTTGAGTCGGCGATTTTATCTTTAGCGGTTGGGAAAGCGGTCGGTTCTGATGGGATTCCTTTGGAATTCTTTCGAACTTTTTTTTCAATTTTGAAGAAATATTTGTTGAAAGTTTTTGTTACTGCACAAAAAGGTTTACCCCCGGCTTCCTGGCAGAAATCAATAATAACTATGTTTCTAAAAAAGGATAAACCCTCCTTGCTTCCATCCTCATACAGGCCAATATCATTAATTAACACTGATAGCAAGCTTTATTCTAAAATCTTAGCTACCCGACTTTCTTCGATGAAGTCTTCTCTGGTATCACATCTACAACATGGTTTTATCCCAGGTCGTGATACGACAGATCATGTGCGGCGAGTCATTGCTTTGATGTATTGGGCTGAGGCGACTAAAACACCTATAGGCGTGACCCTGTTGGATGCCGAGAAGGCATTCGACAGGGTTGACTGGCCTTATCTTCGGGAGGTGAAGGGGTTTGGGCCACGAATCCTCCAGGCAATTAGAACCTTGTACCTGGCTCCAAAGGCATTCATTCGCTTAGATGGAACAGATTCGGACCTCTTCCCGATTCTACGTGGCACAAGGCAAGGCTGTCCTACATCACCTTTATTATTTGCGTTATATATATTTTTTTGGGGGTGAAATTAACAGAATGCATAAAAATTAAACCAGTAAACATATGTGAGGTTGAATATAGAGCCCTCGCCTATGCAGATGATATTGTTGTTATAACCACCGATCTGTCGTTGGCCTTGTCAACTGTAGAAGCCCTGGCTGAGCAGTTCGGTCACTTCTCCGGGTACAAGTTAAATATTAACAAGACTCAGATTTTGTACATCGGAGGGGATCCTCCGAGAGGTATAACAGTGGTAACATAGGCAACATATTTAGGGATTAAAATCACTTCACCAGTCAATAAGATCCCTGAGATTAATATGAAACCAGTTTTAGATAAAGTTAACTCTACCTTAGAGCGCCTTAATCATCTTCAGTTATCATTATACGGAAGAGCAAATGTCCTAAAAATGACGATTCTCCCCAAATTTCTCCATCTATTCAGATCCATCCCATTAGAATTCCCTCTAACTTGTTTCAAAAGACTTGAAAATATTTCCTCAAGATTTCTATGGGGTTATAATCGGCATAGAAGGGCCTTAAAAAAATGCCACTGCCTCATCCCTCTTCTCAGAGCAAAAACTGGGGATTTTTTATTATTTACCACTACTTGTGCTAAAGGGTTGGTGTATAGGGGCCCGATTCACAGAACTAACTTAAGACAAAATCCGAAACGTACTACTTTTGGCATTTAAAGAAGGCATTTAGTAGTAGTAAAGTTAGGATTTTGTCTTAAGTTAGACTTAAGACAGACTTACGACAGACTTACGACAGACTTACGACAGACTTACGACAGACTTACGACAGACTTACGACAGACTTACGACAGACTTACGACAGACTTACGACAGACTTACGACAGACTTACGACAGACTTAAGTTAGGATTTTGTCTTAAGTCTGTCTTAAGTTTGGGCTCAAGCATTTGGACCTGACCTATACTTTCGGACCAGCTCACAGTCTGCGAATTCAAGGGAGTACCAAGAGGGCCGGACTCCACGAGACCGAGCCCTGTAGGGCAGGTGACGTGTGAGGGCCATCTTGAAATAACCACCACCCCTTGCAGTGCAGCACGCAGAGACCAAGAGTCGAGCAAAAGGCACAGAATGTTAAATTTAAAATTGTTTAAAATGCAATATTAGCTCACATAGTATTGCATAACTGTATAGATTAGAAATATGAGAAAACATTCTCAAATTACATTTTTTATCTAGCTTAACTGCATATACCTCAGCAAATAGTCACAATGGTGCTTTGTAGTCTGTATAAATATGCAGTGTTTTCCTTTGAGGTTAAATCATTCCAAAATATAAGCACACTTCAAAAGTGTCGGACTCGTTACTATATAGATTGCACCTTTAGCATCTGTATCTCTTGGAAGCTCTTCCTGGCTCAGCTTGTTTCTCCGCCGTCCCACCCCTTCAGTCACCACATATTACTGCAAATGCCACACACAGTGGTTGCAGCTCAAAAAAGTTATTAAATGGAGGCCACACTGAAATGCTCCATCTAATTGAGCACTACTATAAGCCAGTTAAAAACAAGAGATCCGTCGTACGAGCAGCGGGAGGAGGCGGGGCTTTAGCGGGACACCACGAACGCATTGTGATGGCTAACCAAAAGCATTACTATGCCAATACTACAGGGGAGGAGCAAGACCACAAGAAGGCGAGACATAGAAGCAAATAATGCACTGAAAAGCAAGCTTTTCCAATTGACACTCTCCTTAACCAATCAGCAGCGATGGGAGAAGTCAAACCCCCACAATGTACATATATCACTTAATATTTCATTTCTGATGCGGGCCTTATTGCCTCTTCCTTTAAAATATAGTAACAGGCAAGATAACTGCCACTAGTCTCTGCCTGACTTGCCTCAAATAATATTCACTTACATGTGTGAAATATACACAAACAAAATGCAGGCCCCCCACTCTACATTTCATCAGGACATGCTGCTATAGGGAAACATAGCCTTTCAATCTCTTGCCTAATCAAGGGCCTAGAAACAGAACATATTTTTCTTTTACAACCATGTCCCACCATTCCCTTTTATTTTTACTCTTCACTATTTCTCATTTCCTCAATTGCGACAACATATACCGTGTCTTCAAAGGGTGCATCACAGTATACTTAATTTTATAGGAAGGAAGCAACATGATCTCACATGTTTACTAATAAGAGTATGCTGCTCCCTTCCCTCCTCCTTTTCAATTCCTCCATTCAGTCAGAGCATTGAAGCTCGTGTCATGGGAGACCTCATCGCTTCTGGCTGGTGCTCCAACGACCTGAGAGAGTGTTGTTGTGACAAAATGCCAGCAATTAAAGTGTTATCAGTGTATGTAAGAGGCACCCTCTGGCAAGATAGAGTTTAGAGCTGGATAGGCAATATAATGCAGCTTCACAGCCTCCAGGCTACTGGAAAATCACACAGTAACTCAGTGGCCAACAGCCTTCCTTGGAAACATCTTTCGTGAATCAATTGTCCAGGTACAGAAAAGACTGGACTTTTTGTCATCTTAAATGGGGTAATACCAGAGCCAGCACCATTGTAAATAATGTAGGCGCTGACATCAGGTCAAAAGGAAGAACGTGGAATTACAATACAAGATGCGAGGACTTTGGTTGCTGGCAACCAGGACTCTAGCAAGCCTGCAAAGAAAATCCAGACCCCTTCTTATGCTCTCACCAAAATGGGGTCGCACACTGCTAATACACCAGCGGGATCGCCCCCTAAGGACCATGGTAACTGTAGTACTGTTCTCTGCGATGCATCTTCTTTCGAATTCTCACGTATCTTCAAATCTTCGCCATCCCTGTACACGTGTTTCAGGGTATTTACCCCTCATCAGCAGGGATTAGGCCATCTTCTTATCTTCTGGGGTTGCTGCGTGCTGCCAAATATTACCAGGTATAGTACCACACAAAGGCGCGCAGGTGCGGGGTCCCGAGCTCATCAGCTCAAAGCTCCAAGGAGCATAAACATTCACCAAAATGGGGTCGCACACTGCTAATACACCAGCGGGATCGCCCCTAAGGACCATGGTAACTGTAGTACTGTTCTCTGCGATGCATCTTCTTTCGAATTCTCTCGTATCTTCAAATCTTCGCCATCCCTGTACACGTGTTTCGGGGTTTTTACCCCTCATCAGCAGGGATTAGGCCATCTTCTTATCTTCTGGGGTTGCTGCGTGCTGCCAAATATTACCAGGTATAGTACCACACAAAGGCGCGCAGGTGCGGGGTCCCGAGCTCGTCAGCTCAAAGCTCCAAGGAGCATAAACATTCACCAAAATGGGGTCGCACACTGCTAATACACCAGCGGGATCGCCCCTAAGGACCATGGTAACTGTAGTACTGTTCTCTGCGATGCATCTTCTTTCGAATTCTCGCGTATCTTCAAATCTTCGCCATCCCTGTACACGTGTATCAGGGTATTTACCCCTCATCAGCCGGGATTAGGCCATCTTCTTATCTTCTGGGGTTGCTGCGTGCTGCCAAATATTACCAGGTATAGTAACTTTAAAGCTCCCGTGAGCAGTGGGCTGACGAGCCTGGGATCCCGCACCTACGCGCCTGTGTGGTACTATACCTGGCAGATATTGGCAGCCTTCGGCAACCCCAGTACACGGCCTATCCCTGCTGACAAGGGGTGATACCCCGAAACACGTGTCCAGGGATGGCGAAGACAGCGAAGATAGCAGAATATCGAAAGATGATGCATCGCAAACACTTTACTACATTGACCAGAGTCCTTAGGGGCGACACCGCCGGTGTGTGAGTAGTGTGCGACCCCACCCCCATTTGTAACTTTAAAGCTCCCGTGAGCAGTGGGCTGACGAGCCTGGGATCCCGCACCTACGCGCCTGAGTGGTACTATACCTGGCAGATATTGGCAGCCATCGGCAACCCCAGTACACGGCCTATCCCTGCTGACGAGGGGTGATACCCGAAACACGTGTCCAGGGATGGCGAAGACAGCGAAGATAGCAGAAGATCGAAAGATGATGCATCGCGAACACTTTACTACATTGACCAGAGTCCTTAGGGGCGACACCGCCGGTGTGTGAGTAGTGTGCGACCCCACCCCCATTTGTAACTTTAAAGCTCCCGTGAGCAGTGGGCTGACGAGCCTGGGATCCCGCACCTACGCGCCTGAGTGGTACTATACCTGGCATATATTGGCAGCCATCGGCAACCCCAGTACACGGCCTATCCCTGCTGACGAGGGGTGATACCCCGAAACACGTGTCCAGGGATGGCAAAGACAGCGAAGATAGCAGAAGATCGAAAGATGATGCATCGCAAACACTTTACTACATTGACCAGAGTCCTTAGGGGCGACACCGCCGATGTGTGAGTAGTGTGCGACCCCACCCCCATTTGTAACATTAAAGCTCCCGTGAGCAGTGGGCTGACGAGCCTGGGATCCCGCACCTACGCGCCTGAGTGGTACTATACCTGGCAGATATTGGCAGCCATCTGCAACCCCAGTACACGGCCTATCCCTGCTGACGAGGGGTGATACCCCGAAACACGTGTCCAGGGATGGCGAAGACAGCGAAGATAGCAGACGATCGAAAGATGATGCATCGCAAACACTTTACTACATTGACCAGAGTCCTTAGGGGCGACACCTCCGGTGTGTGAGTAGTGTGCGACCCCACCCCCATTTTTGACCCTTCTTATGCTCTGTAAGAATCTGCATTAAAGACAACATTCAGAATTTTTCTTTTTTCAGAAACATGCAGAGTGTCCTTATTTTAGAAAATGACCTTTGTTGAGATGTAAACCTATTTTGAGTAAAACTCTGCAGGACATTTTGCCACATACACCATGTTTATTTAATAACATTGAACTCACTGGGTTTGCAAATTTTCTCTGAGATTATTGGTCCCTAAGATTTCTGGTGGGTAGAGGACAGATAGAAAACTTACCTAATAGGCTGCACCTCTTCAATGCAATATGCAAGACCCATTGCTCTGAAGTTAGTCTTTCCTATACAAGAAGAACCACTGATTCAAGCGTTGTCTTGCCTGAGCGGGTTATCACTGTCACTTTGCAGGGCCACAGAAATCAGGGTGGCCAAAGCCCTAATTATAATCTTCCCTCATACCTGTCCTCATCGAATGTAGGTTTCCTATACTGAAGATGGTTCAGAAAAGTCTATTTCTTACCAAACCTGGGTCTTGAAGAAGACTTTAGAACCACTTGATGAACTCGTTTGTGTAACATGGGTTTGGTGTCACTGACAAAGTTGATGATATTTGTGGCTTTCTTCACCCTTTAAAGTTCTCCAAAGTATGACATATTTTTTGCTATTTAGAAGTAAGGCCAAGAGGTTGAACCACTCATCATGAAACAACCTGTCCAAATGCAACTTGTAGTGCTTCTCAAGGTAGACATTGTTAATAAAAACCTACCTATGGGGTACAAAAACTGAAAGCAATGCAAAGGTGTGGACTGGTATTACGCTGGTCCATCAGATATCATAAGCTTCAGTTTCAACCTATTCTTAATGTGTTTTTCCAACTGCAGTGAAAGGCTATACTGGAATCTGACTGCGTGGCTAAATCCATTTGGCATAGTGCTCCTACACCTGAACTTACTGGGTGTAAGAACACAGTCTCTGCACTTCGGCACCCAGTAAAATCTTCTTGGAATTACTAACATCTTATAATATTGAAGTGGCCAACTTCCCTAGAGGAGAGTCTTCACCACAAGATACGAAATTTACTCAGTTGATGGGTTCATCAGGCATGGTATGTCTAAATGGGAGAATGCAGGGGGATCGGCCAGCAAGTCGCACCTTTTTGAAGGGCCAGCAACTCTGCCCAATAGATTATCTGATTGCCCATGCTTGGCATTTTGGGCTAATCAAAAATTTTGAGGTGGTGAAAATGGAAGGTAGCGATCATAAACCCTTGAAAACTGTATTATATTTACCAAGCAGTAAAAAGAGAGAAAGGGTTCTACAGGTTCATGTGGTTTACCCTAAACGGCTGACAACCAGGATAACAGAGGAACACATTGAGAAATTAAAACAAACCCAGCTGGCAATCCCAGTAGAAGAAATCCACTCTAGGAATGGAAGTATCTGGTTCGAAACCACCATAAGTAAGCTAGTGAATACTCTAAAGATAAAATTTAAATCAAGCAAGTCAGGGCCTGGAAGCCAGAGAGTTAATAAAAATATGCATGCCTGGTTTGATGATGAATGCCGGGTAGCAAAGGCACAGAGCAGGCAGAAGGAAAGAAGGTTAAGGGCTAGGTTTAAAGTGGAATTGTCTGAGTCCCTTCAATCACTCAGGGTAAAATATAAAACATTAATCAGGAATAAAACATAAGTGCTAGGCAAATATGTTGGAGGTAATTGAAACCAGAGATGTAAAAGGTTTTTGGAGATTGGTCCAAGAAAGCGCGGGTAGGAAAGTAGGATCCCTAGACTGCATGGTCCCTGAGGACGATTGGGTGGGTTACCTGGAAGAGATATCTGTGAACTGGCCGGTACAAGATAAGGCTGGGGTGACAGGGTGGTCACTGGTGAGGGACGATCTAAAAGAACGTTTTGCCCCCAGTTATATAAAGAAAATTATAGCAAATCTGAACCTCACTCGTACCTCCGGCCCCGACAATCTTCCAGCAGTAATAGTAAAGACTAGACCAGAATGGTGAGCAGAGTTTTTTGCAAAGATGTACAAAGTGATTTTGATGACAGGAATTGTACCAGAAAGTTGGAGGGGTGCAATAATAAGACCAATTCATAAGAAGGGTGATCGAAATCTACCGAAGAACTATAGGTTAATAAATCTCCTAGATATAGGGGAGAAAGTCTTGCAGAGTGGGCAAAGAAAATCAGATTATACCCCCAGAATAGGGGGGTTTTAAAGCAGGCCATTCCATAATTGACCATTGCTTTGCTCTCTGGGCCATAGCGCGGAAATCAATCGAACAACGGGGGAATTAATTTTGTTGTTTTGGAGACTTCCGCGCAGCTTTCGATCTGGTGGACCGGGAGCTATTGTGGGAGGCCCTAATCAGATATGGTATCCCAAAAGATTTGTTAAGTCTGATCCAAATGCTCCACATAAAGAACTGGGCTCAGATAGTTTTAGATGTAGATGGAAGTTTAACCAGGAAGATTGAGATTGGAAATGGGTTGCGGCAGGGATGTGTATTGGCCCCCCTGCTGTTTTCCTTGTTGTTGGCAGATTTGCCACTGACCTTAGGGAACGCCAATGGGACTAGCCCAAAACAAGATGATAAGCATATCGCATGTTTGCTCTATGCGGACGACCTGGATATCATGGATCAGACCGAAATCGACCTGCAAAGGAAACTAAATATATTTCACGATTATTGCAACAACAAAAAAAACTGGGGGTCAATATGGACAAGACTATAGTCCTGAGCTTTGGCAGGAAGAAAGATGGGTTTGCATTGTTTTTGGGGTCTGAGAAAGTAGAACCGTCACAGAAAAGAGGTATTTGGGAATGTGGATTGAAAGAACTTTGAAATGGCATACCCTAGATGCGTTAAAATTAAGAACAGCAGCATCAATTAGCAGACTGAAATTGTTTACCAAAACCTATGGTGCGATGTCAGATAGACCAGTGTTAAAAGCTTACTCTGCCATGGTACCTCCGCAGTTTCTGTATGGCGCGGAACTTTTATGCTTGAGTGGCAAAAAGGATTGGGATATTGAGGAAGGTAAAAATCTAATAAATCTATTCTCACTTCCCTCGCCGGCAATGGTACAGGCCATAAGTCTTAACCACTTGGATGCTAAGGCCCTGGAAAGATTTATTAACAATTTCCATTGAAATCAATGGAAACTCCATGACGAGCTGAGCTCGTCATGAGCGTCGAAGGGGTTAAACTATGACTGACCGCATGGGGCATCTTAGCCAGTATGGCCCTTCTTCGTTTTTGGCAACGCCTAGGAGTAGGTGAGAACACCAAAATATCACAATGGTGTAAAAACGAAATTCAGAACAGCGAATTAAAATGGGCAAAAGAGACTAGAGCTATCATGAAAAAGCTGTGTAGCACGATGAAGGCTACATTGTGTCCCATTACTTACATGATTAATTGTGATAAGAAGGTATTAAGGACACTGGGAAATGAAATATCGCAGGCACAGGATCAAAAGTACCTTGCGAATAAAACCTCAGTACACTTAATGACTGTGGCATGGAAAAATGAACAATGCTTTACCTATGTTGACAGGTTACCCGATTGTTGGTTGCGAGAGAGGTTCTAAGGGCAAGAATTGGGGTAAACCCGTGTTATGTAAATAATGTGGTAAAAAGCTCAATGATTGATAAGATGGGAAGATGTATTTGCACTTTGGGCACTTCATGTGATTTGTTACATATTTTAATAGATTGCCAGAAGTTTCTTGATATTTGAATCATGTTTTTAAGACCGATTTTTAGCAAATATGAGATTAAGTCTGGGGCCCAGGCTGTAATTTTGGTTACTGAAATGAGCCACTAAGATATTGCCGTTGCTATTGGGAAGTTCATGCAAAGAGCGAAGGCACTTCTTCTTAATGGTTTTAAATGACTTTTTAAGCCACCCAGATTTAATTAACTAATGGAGGGTGTACTAATTGTATTGTATTTTAAGATGTGTTTAGTGTATTTAAGATTATGCCATTTTAGATGTATTGTAATATATGTAACGTTTGAGGACCAATGGTCCAAATAAACGAAAATTAAACTTGAACTTAAACTTGAAAATCTTCTTGCCTCTGGGAAGAAGCTACAAGCACAGCCTGAACTCCACCCTACCTTTATTTCAACAAGAGGGGAGAATAAAACATTCCACCTAGCAGCCCTGAAGCATATGCTGCCCGTCCACCGCTCCATGACACCATTCACAGTTGACCCCTTCACTACTATTTACAGGGAGAAACAGGAGCAGAAAAGAGCTTGGAATCAGAGATAATCATTTGGAAAAGGACCTAGTATTCTCGGGCTGCACGATTATTTCCCATTCAATGGACTCCAAGTCGTAGTTCTATGATGCAGGAGTGCAATTACAAAGTAGGCTCAGTGAGGCCCTAGGAATACTCTTGCATATTTCATTTTGGGAGCATAATATAGCAAACAAGCAGACATGATTATTCATTTTTTGAATTGGTTTCTTTGTACCTTACTGAGTGCCAAAATATATACTGCAGAAAAGGCAGCAGTTATGCGGTCGACTGTAGTCGAGTCAGCACTGGACAACATCAAACTCCACCCAGCACTGCCAGGCATCAGACCTCACCCTGTCAACCCAAGCCAAAATACTGTAAAATAGATTACTGGGAAATCAGCCTGCCATTAGCAAACGTTACAAGTGTGTTACATATTGAACTCTGTATGCATTCACTGTAATGGAAACAAACAAAATAAAAAGTAATAGACTAACTGTCAAAGGTTTAACGCTTTACAACAGTGATTCCCAAACTGTGGGTCGTGACGTGGTTTTTGGTGGGTCACAATAGTCCACGCAATAACTAAAGATGCCTTTAAATTCTTTCTTAATCTTGTCACATTTGCTGCATTTCAAAGACAAAGGTCAAATGTCAGGCTATGTCTTCTGACAAATTGCTGCTTATGATTTTTAACATTTGGGATTGGTGTTTACAAAATTCTCACACATTGCAGTCAGAGAAGAAAACAAGTTACTTACCTGTAACTGTAGTTCTCCAGTATTGGTAACTTTCATAGATTCACATGCTTCAATCATTCCCCGTCGTCGAGATGGGAGTCCCCGGTATATAAAAAAGCAATGCGTAGATAAATACAAAACAGGACAAAAAAAAAGGCCTAGGCCCATTTCCATTTTGTAGCCCATAACAGTCATTATGTAAAAGAGACTAAACTGTTCCCTTAACTAATTAGGACCTCTCACCCTCTAGAACACTCCTGAGAGAATCTTAGCCCCTCAGATTTTCGAGCACTTGTGCCCAAGATAATGTTTTGTGCCCAAAAATCGAAAGGTGAGCCTCTCGGGGGAGGAGAGTGGGTCGCATGTGAATCTATGAAAGTTACCAATACTGGAGAACTACAGTTACAGGTAAGTAACTTGTTTTCTTACTCCAGCATTGGAACTTTCATAGATTTGGACGTAACTATGGGTTAGAAGGGGCGCACTACATAGTTCTTAAAAGTTTATAGTTGTATGGTGCTCCGAGGTATCACTCTCCGATACAAAGTGTGAAGAAATAACTTTTATGGTTGCACCCCCATAAATAGTTTTTAGGATTGAAATTAAATGTTATGTTGTTTTGCTTTATAGAAGTATCCCCTGGAAGAAGGCAATTGATATGCCGAAATGCATTGGGAAAGCTAAAATGTTTGTTGGAAAAGCTAAAATGTTTGCTCATGAATGAAAACGGATAATGATGAATTCAACACTCATGTGATAATAACATGATGAAATAAAACGTCTACTTTCAAAATTTGATGAACCATTGCATGAAATTATTAAACCTTCTATATAGAAGGACCCATTGGAGCCCGGGGGACATACCCCAGATTTATGGGGGTGCAACCATAAAAGAACTTTCATAGATTCACATGCTTGAATCAGAGTAGCTAGCAGTAAGTAGCACATTTTATTGCGCCCGACACTGATATAAGCCATAATACGACTTGAAACTGCACCATATATATGCTTTGTCTTAAAACTCGCAGGTATTGAATAGCTTAGATATATTCTTTGATAAGAACAACAATGTCTATTCATCTTACAATATGTCAAGAAAACAACCAGTTACAATAAAATGTGAACATGGAATGCATAAAGGAAGGAGAGATGGTAAAGAGGGTTCACCGTCACTGGAAAAGGTTTCTCAGCACCGCTTGTCCCACTGCTGCAGCCTTATCGACGGCTGCATCCAGCCACTAATGTCTAGTGAAGGTGTGGGTACTCTTCTAGGTGGCCGCCCTGCAGATATCCTGGAGAGGTACTCCAGCAAACAAAGCAGTGGAAGTAGACACTGCTTTCGTAGAATAAGCACAAACCCGTGCATTCAACAGCTTCCCAGCCGCCTGATGACAATATTGAATTGCACCTGAAATCTATCGGGAAATTCCCCTTTAGGATAGAGGATAACCCTTCCTGGGTGCACTAAAAGACACAAAGAGCTGCGATGACTTGGGGAAAGGTTTCGTTCTTTGCAAATAGAATTTGAGACAGCGATGGACATCTAGCGAGTGAAGAGCTCTTTTAGCCGCAGTCGTTGGTTGAGGAAAAAACCTTTTAAGAATCAGTTGCTCATTCAAATGAATGCACCTTGGGTATAAATTTCGAATTAGTTCTAAGGACTATCCGGTCTTCTTTAAACTGCAAAAAAGGTTCCTGTATGGTGAGAGCTTGTATCTCCCCAACTCTTCTGGCTGAAGTGAGTGCTAGCAGCAGAGCTACCTTTTAGATCTGCTCTGTGAATGGGTTCAAAGGGCTGCTTCATTAGTTGAGATAATACAATATTTAGTTGCCAGTGAGGTGGTGGAGGCCTCACTGGAGGAAAGGTACGTAATAATCTCTTCATGAATTGTTTGATGATTCTCTCAGACCACAACGATGGTCCAGAGGAAGTTCTTCCGTAACGTGATATAGCGGCCAGATGCACTCTTATCGATGTATGAGCTAAACCAGATTTTGCTAAGAGCAGAATATATAGGATGATCTCATGAGCTGCCAATCTCAGAGGATGAATATTAAACTCCTGGCACCATATACAGAACCTTTTCCTTTCCATCATGTATGTTTCGTTTGTATTTTCAGGCCTGGCATTTGACAAGATATCTTTGCATTCAGGTGAAATATTTAAATGTTGAAATTCACAGTGTTCAGGAGCCAAGATGCTAAACGTAGTTATTTCAGTATTGGATGAAGTACTTGTCCCTTGAACACCGTCAAGAGTGTCGGTATTGGTTGAAGGCGAATTGGATAAGCCTCGACAGCAGAAGAAGCTCCCTGAACCAGTGTTGTCCGGGCCACCATGGGGCTATCAGGATAATCCTGCACGGTTCTCTCTTGATCTTCGTCAGAGTGCGTGGCAGGAGGGGAATCGGAGGAAAGGTGTAGCCTGACTATGCTATCAAAGATGCTTCTCCCAAGACTCTCGTTGGTGAAGCCAGCTTGCGAAGAACCGGCATTTTTAGTTGCAGGTTGTCGCAAAGAGATCCACTGTTGGTTTTCCCCACCTTCGGAAGACCTCTTCTAGAATTTCCTGATTGATCTCCCACTTGTGACAGGTTGATTTGAGCCTGCTCAGATTGTCCGCCTTGGCATTCTGATCTCCAGGAAGATGTTCCGCTTTGAGGGATATTCCATTTTGAACTGCCCACTCCCATATTGTCTGGGCTTCCTGAGATATGGAGAGCTATCTCGTACCGCCCTGTTTGTTGAGATAATGCACCGCTGTTGTGTTGTCTGTCCTGATTAGCACAGCCGATCCTTCTATTCTCGGCAGGAAAGCCAGCAATGCTAATCCCACTGCCTTGAGTTCTAGTACATTGATGTTGCTGTAACTTCCAACGACCACTGACCTGGCGGTCTTGAAGAAACGCTCCCCAACCTTCCAGGGATGCATCAGTGGTAATAACCAGCGGTACTGTAAGGAAGGAAAGGCCGACTGAGATATTTCGTGGTTGGGTCCGCCACGCTACTGCTTGAACCATGGCCGGTGTGATCTTTACAATGTCGTCAAAGGATCCCACTGCTTGACGCCAATGTCGATCCAGTTGTTCCTGCAACGGACGCATTCTCAATCGGATTAAATGAACGAGAGGGATGCAAGAGGACATCGTTCCTAGTAGTGACTTGTAACAGCGTACTGAAAGACACTTACTTTTTGCAAATGCCTGGTATAGAGAGATTAGCCTCTGTTGTCTCTCGATGGAACGGAACGCAACGCTTTGTTTGCTGTGGTGTCCAGAATCGCTCCCAAGAACGTGATGTTCCTCGCAGGATAGAGGGATGACTTTTCCGTGTTCAGAGTCAAGCCCAGCTCAGCAAACAATTCTACACATGCCACTGTTGATGACTGAGCCGATGCACGTGAAGGCGCTTTGATTAACCAGTCGTCCAGGTAAGGAAACACTTGGTGTCTGTTTCCTTAGAACGGCCGCCACTGGAGCCAGACATTTTGTGAACATTCTTGGGGCTGATTTGAGGCCGAATGGCAGTACTTTGAACTGGTAATGGTCTTCGGCCACAGCAAACCGAAGATACTGCCTGTGGGAAGGATGAATGGGAATGTGGAAATGCGCATCCTGCAACTCTAAGGTGGTCATATTATCCCCTGGGTTTAAAAGTAGCAGAATGTCTTGAAGGGAAACCAACCAGAAGGACTGCTTTTTGAGATAAGTATTTAGGATTCTCAGATGCAGAATAGGACGGCATTGACGAAAAGAAATTCAGACTAGGAAAAAAACGGGAATAAAATCCCCTTCCTCTCGGAGATTGGCGCCAGATCTATTGCTCCCTTTCGGAGCATTGTCTGAATCTCCAAGCGCATCGGAGTACAAGGGGGGATTTGAAGAAACTCTAAAGTATGACCAAATTGTATTAGACTGAGGACCCATCGGTCCGTAGTTATTTTTTGCCAATGATGAAGATGATAGGAAATTCTTCCACCCAGGGGAATTTTTGGAGGGGGAGGGATAAATGTAACCGGAGCCTGAAGGTTGTCATTGTCTTCGTGAGTTGGCTTTTCCTTGACGACCTCCTCTTTCCTCTAGGGGCGGAATAGCCCCCCGCCTGTCGTTGACCGTTGTCGGTATGGCTGAGAAGACGTACAGTAGGAGCGGTATCTGTTCTGTTGGTATTCCCCTCTATATGATGCTTTGCCTCTTCCTCTAGCTCCTCGAAAGGGCACCTTCCGGTACTGCAGTGTCCCCAGTGCCTTCGCGGTATCTGTATCCTTTTTGATACTCTGTAGCGCATCATCAACATGTTTACCAAATAAGGCTTCCCCATCGAAGGGAAGATCCAAGATCTTATTGTGGACGTCAGGTCTAAAAGCTGTTGCTCTCAGCCAACCTTGTCGGTGTAACACTTCAGCCGAAGCCCTTTCTACCCCCTGAAGGATCTTTCTGACCTCCTGTCTACTATCCTCAGGAATCGGGTCTATGTAAGGCGACAGGTCACACCACATGCCTATCATATCTGCCCAGAATGGCAAGGGCATTAGCAGCTTTGACAAGAAGAGCTGACATGGAAGAAAACCTTTTTCCTGCATTATCAAAGCGCCTACCCTCTCTGTCAGGAAGCGTTGTAATAGGAGCTGAATGATTTTTGGACTTCTCTTGAGCAACTTGGGAAATGACAGAGTCCGGTTTGGGATGGCCAACTAAACAAGCTGGAGCGTCCCCTGGAGCTTTATACTGCTTCTCCAGTCTGGCGAGCACCGGTGTGATCGTCGCTGGTGTGCTCATGACCTTAAGGTCTTCCTCCCAAACATGGTTAATAATCAGTATAGCCCTAACTGATTTCTGGAATGGCTCCTTGAAATCATATGAGAAACACTCCATCTGGGTAGTTGACATTGGGAGTTCAAATCTTTTCACTGCTCTTTCCATAAAATTATAGAACCCGCCGATGTCCTCCGGTGGTGAATCAATTGGCACTGGAGAGGGAGAAGAAGGCTAAGGAATAAAGTAGTCATTCTTTTCCTTGTTGGGGTCCGCTATCTCTCCCACCTCTTGGTCAGCATCCGTGGTGACTGGATCCGGTTGAGGCATTGGTTAAGGTGATCTTGGCAAGGGCTCTGGCAGTAACTCCCTATTTCTAACTGGAGTAGCCAGAATGGAGCGTGGGCGCGGAGCAACTAATGGCACCTCTTGAGATTCTGGGGTTGGTGGGAACATCTTACTGTAGTCCGCCAACATAAACTGCAGGTCCATCAATAAGGAAGCCGGCATACCAACCATCTCTTCCTGGTAACCCTGACGATAGTGTTGTTAGGGAGGGCAAGGATCCCCGTATTCCTCCTCAAAGTCATTGTCCTGACATTTAACATGTAATTGTGACAGGCTACTTGCATAGCCAAAAGGGTCTTCATCCTCCTCCTCTGAATCCTGTTCCTCCAGCAGGTGTGATGGTACAAGAGGCGTAATTTTGCTCAGTGAGGTGATTTCCGGTGTAATGCTCCTCTTCCGGACCACTTTCAACTTCTCCAGTGCTTTTCCCTCGTCGACGAGCCCGTCATCGAGATCGCCGATGTCACCCTAGCTGACATCAACAGTGGTGCCTTTACCGTCGTCGTCAACGAGGAGCCCGTCGATGGAGTAGTTGTCATTGTAGTCGACGATACCGGCGTCGACAGTGACATCGTCGATGGAGTCATCAGTCCCAGGTCAGGAAGGCTTCTTTGGGACAAACTTTACCTCAATTTTCGTCATCGACGACGAAGTCTTCTTCGTCGACGATACAGATTTAGTTGATTTTACCTCAGGAGGCATTGAGGAAGGCTTCTTGAAGGATTGTTTGACCTGCGGGGGTGATTTAGATGGCTCAGAACCCGTCTTTTTTGCAGCCTTATCCCCTGAAGCATATCCTTTACTCTCCTTTTCTGTACCTTGAGGAGATTTTGAAGGACTGCGCCCAGAAGACCTATGAGTGGTCTTTTTGAGGGCCTTCTTAGGGCGCTCCTCTGAGGAATGAGTATGAGGTGATTTCTTCCTCTTCTGAGACCTCCTAGATGAAGAAGAGGATGCCTCATTGCTATCACTGGAGATAACCTCCTTTCTGGCCTTAAGCTTTTGAAGCCATATCAAAAGGCGTCCTTCATGGTCCCTTAGGGTTTTACTCAAAAAGGTACGACATACCTTACAGTAGTTAGCTTGATGGTACGGATAAAGACAGTAAATTCAGTCAGCATGAGAGTCATCAGTGTAGAGCCTCTTCTTGGAACAAGTGGCACAGGCTCTAAACAAACACTCCAAATCTAAAGTAGCAAGAGAAAGAGCTCAAAGGAGACTCCCTAGCACAACATGCGGTAGAAAATCTAAGGGGCTATGGTTCTCTCATTAGTGTTCTAGAGGGTGAGAGGTCCTGATTGGTTCAGGGAAAAGTGTAGTCTCTTCTACATAATGACTGTTATGGTCTACAAAATGGAAATGGGCATAGGCCTTTTTTTCTGTTTTGTATTTATCTAAGCATTGCTTTTTTTTACACCGGGGACTCCCATCTCGACGACGAGGAATGATTCAAGCATGTGAATCTATGAAAGTTTCAATATTGGAGTAAAGAAAAGTAAAGTGAGTTATGTGACAGTCTTGCTGGGGGTACAGCGAGTTTGAAAGGAAAGGCTGCAGGATGTCATTTTTTGTAACACACAACAAAATGTAAATACCTACAAATGAACTGCATACATTCAGAAGTTAGGAAAGCAAAAATGAAGCATTTTTAATGTAATTCTGAAGTGTGATGGAAATAGATTTGATAGGATCACAAAATGGTGAAGCACAAATGATATAAGATCACAGCTTGGCATCGGACACTCTATGCCATACAAAACCATTTATGTGCAATATATTATTGTCAGCAAAACTGCACAACCGTGCAAATTGAGTGGCCATTTGAATGGAAAATGGAAAATGTGCTCACTGTAAAGGACAGTGTTGTACCACACAATGGTTTAGTCGCATTAAAAAACTACTTGTCCCATGTCCATTAAAACCAGGTGGGTCATGAAAGCTTGTCTTGGTTTTTAAAAGCTTGGTCTGCATGGCTTTCGAGGACGGAGAAAAGAGAGTTCCTAACAGGTGTGTCTAGACCTATGTCATAAAGACAGTCAACAAAACTGTCTCATGTTGCCCTCACACACCCCCCAAGGGGATGACATGCTTCATAATAGGGAGGTGCTCCTCGTCGGGCCGGCGCTGCAATGCCCTATGGGTCCCCCGAAGGTTTGCTTTGGCGGACATCTTTTTGAGAGATGCCGTATGATGCGTGCAAGTGATGTGATTGGTGTGATGGAGTGGTGGAATGTGGTTGTGGGTTAAAACTGATAGGGGAGGTCACAGAATATCCTTTAATAAGGACAGACAGGGGAAGTAAGGATTCCAGCGCCATGCGTCTATAGAGGCACGTCACTGCTTTAAAAGTGCCTGCTGCCAACACTACATATTGGAAGCCCATGGAAGTTGTTGGTTCTGTAAATCTCCTACCCCAGTGCTTCCTGGTAGCCGCAGTGAGGGCCGTGTAGTGTAGGAAATCACCCCCGGGATAGTCAAAGCGGGTTTGCAGATCATTAAACGGGATCATGGCACCTTCCTCATATAGGTCCCCTATGGTAGTCAGCCCTTGTTCCGTTCAAGTCTCCAATCTCTGCCAAATGCCACCGTGTGGCAGGGCCCTGCACATTATCAATGGTATTTCCGGTGCGTAAGGGTATTTAATAAAGGCTCTTCGCAAATATATGTTCCAGCATTTTCGTGCAGTGGTAAGTTCCAGCTGAGGGTCGCAGTGTTGACCGGGAGCCGCAGAATAGCATGGAACATCAACAATAGGGGCCCCAAATCTTCCCTGTGCTCGTCATCTCCCCTAGTGGCCCTCGCCACCCACTGCGTAAGCCATTGAAATTGTGCTGCCAAGTAATAGGCCTCATAGTCTGGGACAGCCAGGCCGCCTTCTGCGCATGAATGTACTGAGCGCCACCCTGCGTCTGCCCTTGCCCCAAAAGAAGGCTTTCAGCATTGAGTGAAGCTGCTTGAAATACTTTGCCGGGATTCAGATCGGTAAGGTCTGAAAGTAATATAAGAGCCTCAGGAGGGTTATCATTTTAAGAAGGGCCACACGTCCCGCTACTGACAGCAGCAAAGAACCCCAGAATTCGAAGTTGGCTTTTGCCCCTCTGATGGCCTTCCCAATATTACCCTCTTGTTTGTGGTAAATATGTGCGCCCAGATAGGCAAGACATTTCTTCCCAATTCACACCCTCTGTGTGCAGCAGACCTACCCTATCTCAACGTGCCGGGAACAGGCAAGATTTCGACCAGTTCACCTTCAATCCTGCTACTCTGCTGAGAGCGTGGAGTAGGTTTTTTGCCCCAAGGAGTTCCGTCCCGAGTCAGCAAGGAAAAGCAAATGGTTGTCAGCATATAAGGCAATATGATGAACCTGTCCAATTACGTCAAGCCCTCGATGTGCCCACCCTGATCTGGCATGTGCTGCTAAGGGCTCCATCGCCAGCGCAAATAACAAAGGGGAGAGGGGACAACCCTGTTGCGTGCCCCTCCCCACCCTGCAAGCGTTGGAGATTAGCCCCCCCAGTTTTAATTCTGGCAGTGGAATCAGTGCAAAAAAGAGCCGTCCAGTTCACAAAGCCAAACCCGGGCCCCATTTTCCGCATCACATGGAATAGGAAAGTCCACTCCAGACTGGCAAAGGCATTTTCTATTTCCACTGAAAATATCGTGGCAGCATCCACGTGATAAGTGTCCGCTTCCAGGATGCACATGAGCCTTCTGATATTGAGCGCTGTGTTTCTAGTGGGGATGACTGGTCGCTATGTATAAGGGTGGTCACGTGAGGGAGAAAACAGGAGGCAAAAATTCTACTTAGTATTTTATCATCAAGATTGAGCATGGATAAGGGGTGGTACACCGTTTTATCCCACACCTACTTGCCCGGCTTTAGCAAAGGGATGATGATCGCTTTTCTAGTGGAGACAGGGAGTTTGCCAAGTCTCTTGACATCATTATATAATTGTACGAGTTTGGGAGCTAAGAGGTCAATGTATGTGAGGTAAAATTCTATCGGGAGAACATCAGTGCCTGGGGTTTTATTGCGGGCCATACTCTTGATAGCTCCACGCACCTCCCTTACTTTGATCTCTTGTCCTAGCGAGATTGCTGTATCCTCATCCAGTGCACGTAGAACAACCACTTGCATGAACTCCTGCAGTTCCTTATCCGTTGGGGACAGCTGACTTTGATAGAGCTCAGTATAATATTCCAAAAATAAGTCATTGATCCCCTGTTGGTCAAATCTGGCTACCCCATTCTGGTCTCTAATCTCCAGTATGACTGACCCACGTCTGGCCAGGTTGGCCAACCAGGCCAGAAGGGCCCCCGATTTGTCCCTCTTCGAGTGTGCCCAAGTTATGTAGTTTTAGTAATCAAAGCATCGCAGGTGCTCTACCTGAGTGGCTACTGCCTCCCTAGCCTCTAGTAACTCCTGCTGTTTATCTGGGTGTTCGGGTCTGTCCTTTTCCAGGGCGCGAAGGCGCTCATCATCTCTCTTTATATCTTGGAGGAGAACCTTCCGAACTCCAACCATCTCAGATATGCACCTCTCCCTAAGGACTGCTTTACAGGCGCCCCACTCCACGAGGGAGGATGTGGCTGTACCCTCGTTGTCTTGAAAGTAGTTAATGATAGCTGTGCCTATTGTAATGCGGAAAGCTTGGTCGTCTAAGGCTCCGGGCGCAAGCACCAAGTGGGGATTTTTGGGCGCGCACATGACCATTGTAACTGCACCAGAACAGGGTTGTGGTCAGAGAGTGTCCTGGTGAGGTATTCACTGCAGCCAACCCAGTCATGGACATCAGGTGAGCACAGAATGGCATCCAGTCTGACATGTAATTCGTGGAGGGCCGAGAAGAAATAGTAATCTCAGGTCATAGGGTTTTGTGCCCTTAAGGTGTCAATTAAGCCCCATTTCTGTTGCCAAATTACGGCGTGAGTCTGCCAGTTTGTGTGCAGGTGCATTATGGAGTGGAGGGTGAGATCGGTCAAGGGTAACGCCAGAGGTGCAATTAAAGTCGCTCCCCAATAGCATCAACCCAGTGAGGAAGGTCGCCAACTTTCCTGATAGTAGGGAGAAGAAGGCCGGTTGGTCCGAGTTGGGTGCATAAATGCTACCTAGTGTGAGGTCCCTACCGTCTAGTCTCCCCGACACCACCACATATCTGCCCTCTGGGTCAATCAGTTGTGTTGTGCATTGGAATGGAACACCTGTCCTTACCCATATCAATACTCCACTCGCAAAGGTAGAGTACGTGGTGTAATAAGCCTGACCCCTCCAGCTGCGTTGCAACGCCTTCCCATATGAGCTTCTTGGAGGAATGCGATCTGAATGCCTCTACGGATCAAATAAGAGTGTATGCGCCTGACCATAGAGTGCATACCCCGCACATTCCACAAGAGACTAGTTCTCTTGGTTCTCACCCGAGCTTGTAGCTCAAAAAAAAAGTTGTAAACGACTGGAAAGAAACTGGAGGAAATCGTACGACCCGGAACCAAAAAGGGCAGATAAAATGGCAATACAGCTCTACCACAAGAGCATTAGGGTAGCACAGGCAGTTTTCTTTGAAGAGAAAATATCCAAGGCCTCCAACTCTTCTAAGGAGCTGTTCAAAATTGTCAAGGGACTGACAACGGTAAAAGAGGGAGTCACCAGGCCACAATACTCTAAAGAAAGGTGCGATGGATTGGCCACGTTCTTTAAAAGTAAAGTAGAAAAAATCTATAACTCCCTTCCCCCAGCCCAAACATCAGGAGCAGGGACGCAAAGAAAAACACACTGCGAACAAAATTAACCAGAACTACTGACACACCCTGCTCTCAGTTCTATTCCACCGCTCAACACAGATAGTATCTCCAGATTACTGAAGGAAATCAAATCAGGCTCACCAAGGGATCCAGCCCCTCCGTATATTCTTGCACAAGGAGGAAATTCAATGACTACCCAATTATGCAAGGTAATAAACCTCTCCCTTGAAAAAGGGGTAGTTCCGAGGGACTGGAAACACGCATCCGTGAAGCCCTTGCTGAAAAAGGTAGATCTGGATCCTGCGGATTTATCTAATTATCGTCCAATATCGTTATTGCCGATAATGGGAAAAATTGCAGAAAAGCAGGTCAACTCTACGATCTCTTCCTTTCTGGAAAAAAACAACGTTATCCACCAGTCTCAGATGGGGTTTAGACCAAAACACAGCACTGAATCGGCGCGATTAGTGGTCACTGAAAAACGTAAGTCTATATTGGACCAGGGTAAAACAGCAGCAGTGGTACTCCTTGACCTAAGTGCTGCGTTTGATACGGTAGACCACACAGTACTAATTCAGAGGCTGGAAATGTAGGAAAAGGAGGAATGGCAAAGAAATGGGTAGCATCTTTCTTGAGCAATAGACACTTTCAATGTGTGGAGGCAGGTTACCAGTCTGACCCACTCGAAGCCCCCTGGGGAGTGCCACAGGGCTCCTCCCTGAGCCCGACGTTATTTAACGTCTATCTCAGCCCTCTGGCTCAGCTAGTGCATGAACTCGACATCTCCATCGTGTCATACGCCGATGACACGCAATTGGTGTTTTCAATCACGGAGTCGCTGAACTCAGATCACCGGCAACTTGTCCCCTGCCTCGAAAAGATCGGAGCATGGATGGCAAACTGCAAGCTTAAGTTGAATGGAGATAAAACAGAGCTAATGATTCTGGGCAACAATTCCAACCCTACACTTGAAATTCCCTGGCCAACAAGCTGGGGGCCTACACCCTCCCCCAAGGCTGCCATTAAGGATCTAGGCGTATGGTTGGACCAGAACCTAACAATAGAAAATCATGTCTTTGCTCCCAGAGGATGCTAGGAGAACCATAGTTCAGGCCTTAGTCACGTCGCGACTGGACTATGGTAACTCCCTCTTCTTGGGATCGCCCAAATATGTGGTAAAAAGACTACAAGTGGTTCAGAACGCTGCCGCTCGAATGTTGCTGAACATCCCCAGACGCCAATCAGCCAGGGCAGGACTACGGAAACTGCATTGGCTTCCGATACAGGCCAGAATTAAATTCAAGTCTCTGAGTATGGCCCATAGAGCCATGCAAGGGAGAGGCCCTGTTCTGATTAAAAAAATAATCACACACTACCTTCCGGAGCGGAACCTCAGGTCCAGCTCAAAATGCCTGATGAAAGGAGCCCCAGTTAAAAAAGTGAGGTGGGGGGGACGTTCCTTCACTCATCTGGCACCGAGGCTCTGGAACAGCCTCGACCCAGAGATTCGTCTCATTGAAAATGAACTCTCTTTCAAAAAAAGGCTTAAGACCTGCTCTCCCCGCAAGACTAACTGTTGGCCGTCTGCCCTCCTTATCTGATAGCGCTGAGATGCCCAAGGGTGGTCACGCGCTCTATAAATCCCACAAACATAAACAAACATAAACTAGTCAAGCCTAATGGGGATCCCATTGTTGTAGCTTATGTTCACGACCCTTAAACTTTACCCGGTGACACGCCTGGATCCCCTTAAAAAAACAACTATAGAAACGACCCCAACTGCCCCTCCAACTGGATGTTTCTCATCAGTCAATGTAGGGAAGGCATAAGTTCGCTGACACTGCACCAGTGGGACAGGGATGGATGTCACACCATGGCCTTCACACGAGATCGTCAGCCGTTTGGGGCGTAACCTGTGGCATGTCCATTCCTAGACTGTCGTTGTCGCTGCAGACCAGTGAGGTCTCCGATCTGCCAGTGTGGCGCCCACTCCCCCTCAGAGGGGAACCAGGGCTTTTTGACTGTGCGATATCACCACCTGTAGCGCTTTGCGACATTCAAGGCTAAGTTCTCTGGTCAAAGGAGTCTTGGTTCCAACCCTATGGCTGCGAGGAATCTGCTGTTGGGGTACTAGGAGCTGAAGCATGCTGATCTACCGAGCTGCGAGTTACAAGCCAGTCCCAAGCTTCTTGTGGCGTGTTGAAGAAGCGAGTCCCCGTCAGGTCCGCCACCCAAAGCAGAGCATGAAATAACATTGCATAGGGCAGGTTCGATTTGCATAGTTTAGCCTTTATAGCAGCGAAGGACGTCCTGCTTCGTTGTACTTCCCTTGTAAAATCCGGGAAAATCATGACATTCTTCTGGTCAATGTGCAGTTCCTGTTTTTGGCGGGCACTTTGAAAAATGTTGTCTCTGTCCCGAAAGTGTAGAAGTCTGGTCACAATGGGCCTGGGAGGAACCCCTAGTTTTAGGGGTTTAGCTGGAACTCTGTGAGCCCGTTCCGGAGCGTAGAAGGAGGATTTTCCTGTTGGAGCCACTTCAGAACGGAGCCAGTCCACCAAGTTTTTCTGGAATCCCGATGATTCGGATGTTGTTCCGACGCGACCTCCCTTCACATCTCCTGGACAGATTCTGGCAGTCCGCTCATCTCTTTCTCACTGCTGGCACTCTGTCCTTGAGCTAACGGTGATCGTCCTTTAGCAGGCTGCGGTATGTTCCAATAGCATCGATTTTCTCTTCCAGCGCCTCTCTGGAGGCAGTTATGGCCTGCATGATGTCAGCCAATGTAGGTTTCTGGGAGGTCGGGTCTCCACTTGTTTCGGGCAATTCAACCTCCTCTTCGGAGCGGGTTCCTGGGGCATCCACGCTAACGACAGCAAACCCCTATTTCTTTTGCGTTCTCCCCATCTCAAAGATGCTACGTACTGGTGTGGAGTTGGATCGCGCTCTGTGTCTGCTGTGGGTAATGCATCGGAGCACCACCAATTCCGTCGGGTCGCCTCTTACACATCGCGCTCTTCTAACTCGCATGCAAGACACCGCCGCTGCTTCCGGTGGTCTCGGCCACTGCAGGTGCTGTGGGTAGTGGTCACACTGAAGGAACAAAAGGGGGTGGTGATGGACGGAGCATCTGAACCAATCAAACACTCACACCCAGTCAAAAGATCTTGGTTTGATCCATCACCGTTCTTTAGCCCACTTTGCCATGTGATGGATCAAACCCAGATCTTTTGACTGGGTGTGAGTGTTTGATTGGTTCAGATGCTCCGTCCGTTACCACCCCCTTTTGTACCACACTGAAGGAACCACCGCCGAGTGGCACACGGGTCCTGGTAGTGGCCCCCCCGGCGTTTGTCGGTGTCAGCTCGTCCCAATCAATCTCTGCGGCCTCCCCTCGTTGACATATGTGAAGGGCAGACAATTTGTTGCACTCTCCACAATCACTGCGCAGGCACACCCCACTCACCGGCGATGACCCTGCAGTCCTCCGCCGCCAGATGCAGGCTCATTCCAGATCCATGCGTTGGGGGTTCTGATTTTCCCCCTTGTGCTTGTGAGTCGGGATGCCTGTTGGGTGGAATGGGGTCCTATTCTGGGGCCTGCTTTGTTGGCAGTTCGTCGCAGTAGTTATTTAATGCCGCTTACCGCATGGGCGCCCATCTGCAATCTACTGCTGCAGGCGCGCAATCTCCATTTACGATGCTGACGTCGACGACGGAGGCAGTTGAAGGCTCCCTATCACTGTTCGCCCCCATCAGGGGCCTGGTTCGGTATACCCAAGCTCCCTCCTGTGCGGGTGCTAGTCCGGCCTCACACCCCGCATTCTCCCAGCTACAGTTACCAGGGTCTGGCGGTTCTGCACTGATAACTCTGGTGCCTCTTACGCGGCGCTGCGCTCCCAAGGCCCCTGTCTCTGCTTGTCGTGCTCCGGGGCCCCCTGGGGAAGCAGGGGCTTCTCTCTGCCGTGGCAGCCTCATCAAGTCATCCATGGCGTGGCCGCCATTTTGCGATCGGTGCTGCTGGACCGGGATCGCCTCCTTGCAGCTTTACGGGTTAGTTCTCCCTGCAGTGTTCCCACGTCAGCGATGCGGGCAATGAAAGGCTCCCTGTCTCTGGTAGCGCCCTTTGATATCCTGGTCTAGCAGCGCTGAGCTGCCCCCCGCGTGAACTCCTCTCTAGCCGGTCCCCGCAAGGTCTCCCAACCACAGCCACCAAGCGCAGGCGGGCTGTTGTAGGCAGCTCTAGCACTGCACAAACGGCGTTGCTATCTCCAGGCACTCACTACTAGCCGCTGAGTTCCGGAGCTCCGCAGGGAAGGAGGGGCGTCTCACAACTACATCAGGCTTTTCAGACCATCGGAGGTGCGGGCGCCATTTTGTGGTCACTCCCGATAGCTTGTATTCGGCGCTCTGCAATCGTGCAGGGATACTCAGGACTGCGGCGCTCTCACACCGCCGACAAGTCCTCAAAGCTCACGGCTCGGCAGGATGGGCCTCGCAAGTGAGCTTTACTGCTCCGTCGGCGAGTCGTGATCGCTGTGCACTGCCATTCACAGCATGGGCACCATCTTGCCGCCGCTCCACATTTGCCAGCAAACTCCGGTTTCTTCTTCTCGTTCAGCAGCCATGCGGACAATCGTGACTCACTGCCACCCCTTAAGAATACCGGGAGACAAACCTGTTAAGAACTCTCTTTTCACCCTTCTCAGGAACTAAAGCCCCAATTTTTGAGTCTTTGATCTACCCATAGGAGCACAGGCGCTGGACCCACTAAACTAGCTCTGAGTGCCTCCCCTCCCATCTGTCTCCCAGAGAGGAAATTCATTGAAACTTGGCTTTCGAGGATCCAAGTCTTCATCTTTTTTCAATATGTTTTTTGTTTCTTATCTTCAGTTAAAGAGATATATTAACTACATTATTTATTCAACTTACCTGAGCTCTCCAACTCCGGTCTGAAGTTTCCTTTTAAGCTCAGCCACACGAGCTGTCAGTTGATCAGGGTGAATTAGGTTATTAGCAGCCTGGTCTCGCTGACGATGTAACTCCTTAAGTTGATTGCTCAATGTATCATTATCGCCCTACGAAAACATGAAAACATTTTCAGACTGCAGTACTCCAGAGTAGGAATCACAATTCTGTGCCCTTTTGATATCAAACATCAAACCTGTATCTCCAAAGAACCGTGAAAATACAGAGTAAAGAAATCATGTTTACAAACAATTAATGATTTAAACCAAAATCATATTTTGCGTCACTTTGTAGGCAGAAGGTACTGAAAGGATAAATAGGAAGATTTTTCGAAATTAGTAAACCAGTGATGGCATCACCTTTAAACTGAGAAAAGAGGTGTGAAAGTGACTGCACTTTAACTCCACTTTTCAGGTAGAAAACTGTTGTGGTGTAGTAGGATCAAATGTACATGACATTCCCTAGAAGGGGTGAGATTAGAGCCAAAGGAGCTAACTTGATAGTCTTAAGGTCCTATACATCTATATGGAGCCTGCTTTGGGTATCATCAAATTCTCACTAACAAGCTTGCTGAAAAAGCAGTGAAACACCAAGAGAGAGCATCTGTTACCAGAGTGACCATTGGCCATGGCAGAGCAAAGATTTCCCCAAAGGAATATGATTCCGTACAGACCACACTTAATGATTCTGCAGTGGTGGGTGGATACCAGCACCCAGTTTCAAAGGGACTCCTAGAATTGACTCCAGTGGAAGCGATGGGTATAATGCAAAGATTACATCCTGAGGAACAAGAAAAATGCAGGCTGCTATGTTACTCAAAAGTTTCGGGAAACAGACAGTTTGAAGGGAAGGAGAATGAAGGAAAGAGGACGATCATCTCTGCTAAGCCCTGTACCTCACCAACCCTGTCTAGTCACAATTACAGTAATGAATTGGATCTTCCTCAATGGAATGGAGCAGAGTAGACCTCTTGTTGGGGTTATAGGTATACATTAGGTTTGCCGAAATTGTGCCAAATAGAAAACACACTTCTCCAGCCCAGCACCTGTGACAATCAGAAGTCTCTCGATCTTCATTATACAAAAGGGCTGTGCAATATACCTCTTGGTCATAAATAAAATCTTCCAACTAAGTCTCTGTCTGTGCCTATGGAATCTGTGCTTACGTCAGCATTTAGATTTTCTCTTAGTGGACTACCTTATTTCCAGTGTCACAAGTCCCAAGATGGATTATTAAGCTCTGCACTTCTTTGGCGACCTAGGGTAGACAGAATATGTTCTTTTTTGGAGGAACGTGCTCCACTGCACTTTGCAGTGGCTGCTGTTACCTTCATAAGTGGAAAACGGTCTTCATGAGAGGTGGTATGGAAAAGAAGTGGAATTGGTTTGAGAGGTCGAAATTAAAGGAACACAGAACCAACAGAGACCAGATGCGGAGTACCCTAAGGATCCTCACTCAGCCCCACCCTCTTCAACGTCTACATGGCCCCCCTCGCAACCATCGTCAGAAACCATGGGCTCAACATCGTCTCCTACGCTGATGACACCCAGATCATCCTCTCCCTCACCAAGGAACCCGACATCACTAGGCACAACTTCCAAGAAGGAATGAAAGCAGTTGCAACCTGGATGAAGAACAGCTGCCTGAAACTCAACTCAGAGAAAACAGAAGTCCTCATCCTCGGCTCCACCCCCTCAGCAGGGGATGACACCTGGTGGCCCCCCGCCCTCAGAAACCCACCCACTCACCCAGACAGACCATGCATGTAACCTTGGCATCATACTGGACTCATCGCTCACCATGAATAGCCAGATCAATGCTGTCTCCTCCACATGCTTCAACACCCTCCGCATACTAAGCAAAACATTCAAATGAATACCCTCTGACTCCAGGAAAACTGTCACTCACACCCTGATCACCAGCAGACTGGACTATGGCAAGGCCCTCTGTGCCGGAATAAAAAAAAACCTCCTCTGCAAACTCTAGACCACCCAGAACGCCGCAGCCAGACTAATCCTTAATATCCCACAACGCGACCACATCACCCAACACCTCTGGGACCTCCACTGGCTACCCATCAAAAGAAGAATAACGTTCAAGCTGCTAATGCACGCCTACAAGGCTCTCCTCAACATCGGACCACAATACCTCAACAACCGCCTCTCCTTCCATGCCCCAAGAGAAACATCAGCCCAGCCGACCTCTCCCTAGCCACCGTCCCACGCGTCTACAGGAACAGAGTGGGTGGAAGGTCCTTCTCCTACATCACAGCCAAAACCTGGAACGATCTCCCCCTTCACCTCCGGGGTAGCCCGACACTGGACCAATTCAGAAAAGACCTCAAGACCTGGCTCTTCGAATGACCCCAACGGAGCTGCAGGATTGAGAGTATAGTGAAGCATAAGGATGTTCATGTAATAGACAAGACAAAATAATAAAAGGAACTACAGCAACCCAGGGCTTCTGGGGAAGAGGGTGGCGCATGTGAATCTACAGCACTACATACCATAAACAGATGTCTACATGGTAAGTAACATATTCCGTTTGTGGCATGTGTAGCTGTAGATACACACTCTGTGTATAGACTAGAAAGCAGTTTTCCCTGTAAGGTTGTGTAGCCGGAGCATGCTATTGGCATTGTTCTTTGCCTTTTATTTATTTTTGGGTTTTTAAAACATAAATAAAAGCATTGTCATTTACAATGCCAATAGCTTAAACGTGCATATATATGAGGCCTATTGCATTGCAAATGCTTGTTACTAGTAGAGTGTGGTGTTGGAGGTGCTACAAGCTGCCTTTTGGCTATGGCATAGCATGTTTGAATAGCCCTGACTAGCCAGTGAGCAATTCCCTGCTTCGAAATAGCAGTTCCTCTACAAGGTTTAGAGAAGGCTACAAATAACTGTTGAGTTTTATGAAATGTTTGTGTGCAATCTATATAGTACATAAGGGCTCATTTAACATCTAGAGGCACATGCATCAAACATGCCATTTGTGATTCCTTATTAGCGAAGAATAAGGATTTGCTAATAAGGAAGTGCAAATACCTATGCATGTTGGAATCGCTGAGAAAATAGAGATTCCTACAAATTCCTTAATTGCGACTCGCTAATTGCGAGTTGCAATTAAGGAATTGCTCCCCATTCATTCCTATGGACATACAGGCCCATAGGAATGAATGGGAGATTGCATGCGCAATTTGCGAGTACCAATAGGGTGCAAGGGTGTCAAAATGACACGCTGTTGCACCCCTGAAATAGTGATGTGCACCCATGTTGCGCACACACATGCCCCAAGGGCATTTGTTTGCGCTACATGAAATTTTGAAAAATGCACTAAAGTGCATTTTTCAAAGTATTTTACAAATTATCATCAAGTTCAACTTCATGGTAATTTGCGCCCCCTATTAGCGAAATAACTATTCTAAGAGGTTCTTGCATTGCATTTAAGGAATCGCAAATTGCGATTCCTTAAATGCAATCGCAATTTGATAAATCGTAAATAATTGCGAATTCTCAAATTGCGAGTGCCTTGAACCTTGATGTATCACAAATGCCCTTTTTGCGGGCGCAGACGGACGATTTTTGCGAATCGCACCGTTTGCGCTCGCAAAAATAGTTGATGCTTGTGCCTACTAGTGTATAAAGTGCCTGTTCTACCACTAAGGTTGGAGGTGGAAAGAAACCTGGTAAATCTATGGTTTGCTTGAGGCGAAAAGAAGATAAGACCTTAGGTAGGAACTTTGGGTTGGTTCAAAGAACTACACTGTCAGAATGTACTTTTAAAAAAAGTTCTTCTAGGGTTTACGCTTGAATCTTACATGTCTAAGGGAATTAATTGCGACTAAGAAGGCTAGTTTCCATGACAGAAATTGCAACAGACAAGAATGAAGGGGCTCAAAAGTGGTCCCTAATAATCTTGTGAGAACTATATTCAGATTTCAGGATGGTTTTGGCATGCGTCTGGGAGGAATTTCTCTTTTTAAACCTTCTATGAAAGCTGGGATGCTGTAGAGGTAGGAGTGACTCCTGTTCTGTAAGTGTGCTGCCACTGCTGCCAAATGTAAGCAAATAGACGTGTAAGCTAGTCGAACAAGTTACTTACCTTTGGTAACGATATATCTGTAAGAAACATTAATTGCACATTAAAAAGGCAGCAGACAATGTCCTGTATTTTGTGGTTTATGGGGATGATCTGTTTAGAAAGACAGTAGTGTACTAGTCTCTTTCACTTTGCTGCATAATAGACCTTAGTGGTGGTGTGATGGGCTTCCATGAGGATATTCATGCACTCAAGGGGTAAATTAAGGTACCCAAACTCTAGGATTTCAGGAGCGAAATTGCTAGGTTGAGTTGCTTTGGATTGGGATGCCTTAGAGTTCTCTAATGTTGCATGAGAAAGTCTGGGTTGTTGGGGAGCTTCTGATGCTGAACTAGACAGAACTCGAGGAGGGGCTGTAAACCAGGGTTGTCTGGCTCATATGAGAGCAACTAGAATTCATGTGAGGGAGGTTTGCTGTTGTTTCCTCACTACATATGGAAGTAGTGGGAGAGGTGGAAAAGCGTAGGCAAATATCCCTGACCAGTTCATCCATAAACCCCCCCCATTTGGAAGTATGGGACCTGGACTTGAGGGTGAAGTTCCCACTCGTGGATTTGTGGCTGCATTCTGCTGAACAGATTTGCAAAGTCATTGTCCACTCTTGGTAGATGTTCTTCTAAAAGGTGGACTTTGTTGAGTATCACCCATCGTCAAATGATCTGTGCTAGTGTGTGCCCCCTGCTTCTGAAAGTACTATATTGTTGTCATGTTTTCTGTTTTGATTAGGGTGGTTTTGTGATGAATGTGGCAGAAAAAAGCCTTGAGTGATAGTTAAATAGCTAGCAACTCCAAGTAGCTTATGTGCGATGTCTATTGTAGGGGAGTCCATAGACCTTGAACATTTGTGTTTTGTAGGTATGCTCCCCATCCCATGAGGGATGCATTCATGGTAATGGTCATGTGTGGAATACGGTCTAGAAAAGGCCTGCCCTGCTGCAAATTGCTGGTGTTCTATCACTTTAGAGAGTGAAATGAACTGGCCGTTAACAACACTAGATACGCCCAGGGACCCTCCGCTTGTGACCATTGCTTCATTAAGCACTCTTGGAGTGGACGCATGTGAAGCCTGACGTGCAAAACAATGACGAGGCAGGATGCCATCAACCCTAATAAGCGCATGACTGTGCGAACTGTTATTTGACAATTTGGCTGAAAAAGAGGCAGCAGAAACTGAAAAGCTTGAATTCGAGAAGGACTGAGATAGACTTTCCATGTCACTGAGTTTAGGATTGGCCCTAGAAAGGGTTGATTTTCTAATGGTGTAGGTTGGATTTTCCCAGGGTACAGCCCAGATTGTGTAATAGCTCCATTGTTCTGTGTGTGTGAGCAGGACACTGCTGTTTGCTTGAGCTCTTTATCAGCCAATCGTCTAGGTAAAGGAAGACGTGGATGCTGTTTCTTCGTAAGTGAGCTGCAAACACAGTCAAACATTTTGTGAAGACCCTAGGTGCGGTAGTAACCCCAAAGTGTAGAACTTTGAATTGATAATGTTGGCCACTTACCACAAACTTAAGGTAACAGCAATGGGCTGGGTGGATTAGTATGTATGTAGGAAGCTGGCTTTTTATGTTGTGATGCCAATGTAAGAGCGCACTATGCAAAAAGTCCAGACGACCCTTATTTGGTTTACAGGGCTTGCTTTAATAACCCCAAGTGCTCTATTTGTGGTAGTGTGGTTGAGCAGCTTAGGCTTATCAGAGGGGAGTGTTAAGCATTTGTTGTACACACAGACAATAAATGGTTCACAAACTCAATAAGAAATCTGAGATCAATGTATAAAAATAATGTATATTTTTATAGGAATTTAGACATCAAGATCTTCAAAGTAACGTTAGTGCCAAATGGGCTTAGGGGGTCGTCCCCAGGTCTGGAGGGAAGCCGGGTCGCGTATCAAATGCGTCAGAGGCTTTGAGGCCTCTGGCCTGGATATGCTAAAACACTAGCCATCCTGCTGGAGGAGGTGGGATCATCTATCGCTGAGCAGGCATTGTTCCTGACCTCAGAGTGAGTTTCAGAAAGAAACCTGTCTGTGGTGGCAGGCTGGAAGATGCCAGTCAGCCAACACACTAAGTGACACCTCTAAGGGTACATGTCTTCATAAATCTGGTACTGACATCAGTACAGATTTATTAAGATGACATGTTTGATACCAAACACCATTACTTTCAGTGAAGCCATCATGTAGCTGGGCAACTCGTAATGACCAGTGCCCAGTACATATTCTTAAAATGGATTTCTGAACACTTGCAATGACTAGCCCGCGCTTCCCTGCACCGGGCTGCTAGCAATGGAACTATGCATCACTGGGGCACATATGCTCATTTGAATGTGCTCTCACATGTAATATAATGCACCCTGCTTTAAAGCTCTAAATGCCTGCTCTAGGGTGACTTACATATAATACATGCAGTGTGTGTGGGCATTGCACACAGGGTATGTGCAATGTCATGTTTTCAGAATGGCTTGCACCACCTCAAGCATCTTGCAGTGGAACTCGGGAATGCAGTTTGTGTGTGTGGGTGCTTTGGGTGGCATAATACATGCTGCAGCACTTAAGAACCCTCTTTAGTACCCATGCCATGTGTACCATTTACCAGGGTCTTACAAGGGGCTAAAGTTCTTGACAATTGGGGTAGGTTAAACATATGTATCATTTTAGGGAAACAGCACTGGCACTGGGACCTGGTTACCAGGGGCCCTGTGCACTTACAATCAAAAGCATCAGTATCAGTGGGCAAAAGGTGGGGGTGGCCATACTTAAAAGAGTCACTTTCCTACAATGTGAAAGTAGGCATCCTTTAAATCCAGGTTGATCAAATTGCCTTGTCTTAGGAGCATAATGACATCTTGGAACCATGTTCAAATGCTCTGATTTGATGTACTTGTTGAGAGGCCATAAGTGTAGGATGGGCCTCAGTCCTTTTTGGGGATGAGGAAATACAGTGAGTACATCCCCTTGTTTCTGTGGTGGCATGGCACTGGCTCTATGGCTCCTTTTTGTAATAGAGCCTTTACGTCCTCTTGAGAAGGTGCAGATGTTGAGGGGCGAGGGAGAGTGGTTGTGGTGGCATGCTTGGCAGTGTTGCAGTGATATCCAGGATATACTAATGTTTCACAATAACTAGGACCCCTGGTCGGAAGTGATGTTGTGCCATTGTGGTAGGAACCCCTACAATCTTCCCCAGACAGGTGTTGTGTGCTGGGAGGGAGGTAGGTACAGGGAGTCACTGTTTGGTAGGGGCGGCAGACTTTGCCGCTCCTCCCCTATCTCTGCCTCTATAGTTATTCCCTCTGTATGAGCCTCTAAAATACCCCCTAGTAGGTGTGGTGTTCTGCTGCTGCCTTTGAGAAGAGGAATGTGGTGCTGCAACGAAAACAGGTTGAGATGGAGATTGTAAAGCTCCCATTGCCTTGGCAGTGTCAGAATATTTTTTGATTTTCTCCAGCATCTGATCAACTTGAGGGCAAAAAAAATGTTCTCCATCTAACAGTAAGTTGATCACATGCTGTTGAACTTCTGGCTTAATTTCAGAGATTTGAAGCCAGGCATGCCTCCTAATAAGGATACTTGAGTTACCCCTCTTGGGCACACCTAGTGAATGTTTTAGAGATGGTTTGGCCTTCTAATACTATTACCAGCAATCTCTGTTTGTATTGGTCTGGTAGTTGTTGTATAAGCTTTCCCATCTCATCCCAAAGGCACGATCATACTGTGCCAAGAGCCCAACGGAATTGGCAATTCACCAATGGGTTGCAGATTGTGCTGCACTCTTTTCCCTGCTGCATCATATTTTTTGCTCTCCATATCGGGAGGCAGGGCATCCCCGGTACCTTGACTATCAGCTCTTTTACATGCAGCATGTACCACCAGGAAATATCGGGGGAGTGGACCAGTAGTTTATGGTGGGTCCGAGGCAAGGCTTGTATTTTGTACCCTTTGTGTAACCACTGTGTCCTTCTGGCCTCTGGGTTCATTGAACTTCCTGTGTTGACTCAAGCATGTCTTTAAGCATTGGCAGAAACTGGGTGGCTCCTTGTGAATGTGAAAGGGTTTCTAACAAGAAGTCCTCCTCTTCTTGTACAGAATGAAGTTCTACCTTGTAGAAATGAGCTGCCCTTTTTAATAACCTCATCAGATAAGAGAAGGCTTTGCTGGGTTCAAGTCTGAATCATTGGGTCCCTGAGGTACCACCGCGTAGTCCTCACGTGGATCATCCTGTGGATCCTGGGAATAGAGCTCATCAACAAAATCTAATTGGGAGGGGCTCCCTTCCCCTTAGTAAAAGCCCTTTGGTGATGGGTGTTGTTGTGGGGTGGTGGAGGGGGATGAGGAGGTGGTGGCGACGGTTGCGGCAGAGGATTTGGTAGAGGAGGAGGTGTCGGTGGCAGCATGGGGTAACCAGGTGGTTGGGGTAGTGGGCTTGTACCCCTGTCATATCTCCATTGTTATTTGTTTCTCAAAGGTGACTTGACTCTTTCGAGGAAGAGTCTGCTGGACCTGAAGTAGAGGCTTGGTGATAATTTGTCCATATGAGGATGAAACCTCAGGCATCATTGGCAACAGTCCAGCTCCTCCTGCAGATGTTAAAGTATAGGCTGCTGTACTTCTCAGTCTGCTGTAGAGGGACGACTGTATTGAGCAGGCTGTCTGGACTTCAGAGTTATTGTTGACCCCGATTAGTGTTTAGGCTCCGAAGTCTATTTCCCCTTGCAGAGCATATTTCAACTCCGATGCGGGTTTCAGAGTCAAGCTTAACCTGGCGCTAGAAGAGGTTTTCGGTGCCGATGGGTGTTTCGGCTCCAAAGTGTCTCTCAGATTCGAACATATTGTCGACGTCGAGGAGGATTTGCTTTTGGAGTGCTTAATTGATGTTGGAGTAGGCCGCGATGTTGACTCCAACGCTTTGGATCATCGCCGACTGTGGCTTACAGGCGCGGCCGGCACCAATCTGAGGTAGAGGGGGTGGGGCCGGAAAGACAAGTGAGGTGGGGGGGTGACGGAGGAGGGGGAGGACACAGGGGAAGCGGCTATGAAAAAATTAAATTAAAAACATACCTTTGACGCTTTCTTGCCCGTCTCTCCTTCGTAGTCCTTCCTCGCTTTGCCTCAGGAAGCACGTCCAGGCTCTAAGTCAGCTAATCGCAATGCGACGTAATAGCCACCAGAAAAGCCACTTTCCATGTGAGAAATTGTATCTCACAAGAGTGAAGTGGCTCAAATGGTGGGCCCATGAGCCTGGTGAGGACGATGTTGAGGTTCCAGACAGGCCAAGGCGGGTGTCTTGGAGGAATCACCCTTTTCAGTCCCTCCATAAAAGCTTTAATGGCTGGCACTCTGAAAAGGGATAGGTGCTGTCTATTTTGAAGATAAGCTGCCATTGCTGCTAAATGTATCCTGATGGAACTATACGCTAGATTACACTTGTATAGGTGCAGCAAGTAACTTATGAGATTTTGCGTGGAAGCATCCAGCGGATTTATGTTATTATTGGAGCAATAGATAACAAAGCTCTTCCATTTGGCCGCGTAGCAGGCCCTTGTGGTAGGACGCCTAGCCTCCTTTATGATGTCCATGCAGTCAGGGGGCAGGTTTAAGTAGCCAAACTCTATGACTTCAGGCGCCATATCGCCAGGCTCAACTGTTGCGGATCGGGGTGCTGAATGTCTCCATGGTTCTGAGTGAGGAGACTGGGCGTGAGCCGTAGGCGTTCGTGGGGGACCACGGAAAGTTCTAGGAACGTGGTGTACCACGCTTGCCTTGCCCACGTTGGAGCAACCAGGATGAGCGTCATGGAGTGTTGCCTTAGTTTGCGTGCCAGTAGCGGAATGAGTGGAGCTGAAGGAAAGGCGTACGCAAATCTGTTCGACCAGTTCATCCATATCGCATTGCCCTGAGACTGCGGGTGTGGGAACCTGGCGGCGAAGGTGCAGCATTTTGCGTTTTCGTGTGTGGCGAATAGGTCTATCTCTGGATGACCCCACCGACGGAAGTATGGTTGGAGCACTGAGGAATGGGCCTGAGGGATCCGTCCTTTTTTGGGATTAAGAAGTACAGAGAGTACACCCCTGTTCCCTGTTGTTCTCTAGGCACAAGCTCTATGGCCCCTTTTTGCAGCATGGATACGACTTCTTGCTGCAATAAGACCATGTGCTCTGCGGACATAGGACGGTGCCTTGGGGGTATGTTGGGTGGAGTGGAGGTTAGTTCTAGACAATAACCGTGTTGTATAAGTTGTCTCACCCACCTGTCCGTGGTTATGCTTTCCCAGACTGGCAGGAACTGCTGGAGTCTCCCCCGACCGGTGTTATATGGGCGGGGGGCAGTGACAAGACGTCACTGCTTGTTAGTGGCGGAGGATCTGGGATTATTATTTCCACGTCCCCTGCCTTTGGTACTGTTTCCACGATATCCACCCCTATTGTTCTTGTTATAGGTGGTTTGTGTGCCTCCCTTGCTGTACTGGGCTTGTTGTGACGCTTGTCCTCTTGAGGCTCCCCTGTTACCGGAGCGACAAAAGGAACCGCCCCTGAACTGCTGAGACTGCAGAGCCCCCATGGATTTCGCAGTTTTGTCCTTTTTAATCTTCTCCAGAGTGGTGTCTACTTCTGGCCCAAACAGGAAGTTGGGGTTTACTGGTTTAAATGAGCAGGGTAGTCTGGATTTCCGATTTAAATCCAGAGATGCGGAGCCAGGCATGCCTCCTTAGCATAACGCTAGTGTTTATGGCCCTAGCTGCTGTGTCGGCTGCATCTAACACGCACTTAATGGACGCGTTGGAAATTAACTTTCCCTCCTGTATAAGCATTTCTGCTCCCTCCTTATAAGTATCTGGTAGGTGTTGCAGTAGCTGCTCTAAAGTGTCGTAGTGTGCCCTGTCATATCTTGCTAACCGGGCTTGTGTATTGGAGATTCTCCAAATATTAGCAGCCTGAGCAGCCACACGTTTTCCAGAGGCCTCCAAGATCTTGGATTCCTTGTCCGGAGGAGGAGCATCACCCGTTGTTTGCGAGTTGGCTCTCTTGCGAGCATTAGCCACCACCAAGGAGTCCAGTGGGAGTTGGCCCTTGATGTAGGTAGGGTCCACGGGCGCAGGCCGGTACTTCCGTTCAATTCTCGGGTTTATCACCCTTGCTTTAGTGGGCGCTTTAAAAATGTCACTTTCATGTTTGAGCACACTTTTGAGCATAGGTAGAGTTTTTATAGATTTTTCAGATGTGGAGAATGTATCAAAAAGGAAGTCTTCCTCCACGGGGTCAGCGTGCATATCCACATCATGGATATGTGCCGCTCTTTCAATGAGCGCGTTGAACGCAGCAGTGTCTTCAGTAGGCGAAGTTTTGACCGCATATGACAGGGGTGGTGTGTGGTTCATCAGGGTCAACAGTGTCAGCCCATGGCTGGGACTCCTCTTGATCTGTGTCCATGGGGTAGTTAAACTGCTCATCATTGTCCTCTTCCACCACGTCCTCAGTGACTGTTGTGGGTGAGTAGGAATAGCCTTGCCCATATGTATGTATGGGTTCAAAAAGAATTGGAGAGGTGGTGGAGTCTCTCTTTTTCTTTAGTGGTATTTTGTAAGGCTCCATAGGTGTTTCAGGTCTGATTTTCCGTTTGTAAACGGTGAGCCTGCCTGATTCGGAGTCGATGTATAACTTCGACTGCTCGTCGTAGCTTGGTGGCTGGAACTTCACGTCTTCGGTCCGAGGCTGGGCGGGTGCAGCTAGTGGTGTTGCCTTGGACAAGTCTGTAGCCTTTTGGGGTTGTACAGCCTTAGGTCTAGCCGTTGGGGGCAGGCCATATTTGATAGGCGCCAAAGGCATCGGTGCCGGACCGACCTGCTTCGAAGGCTTCGACTTCGATCCGACCGACTCCGACTGTTCCGCGTGCTTGTGCGTTTTCGTCGCCTCGACGCGTTGCTGCAGAGCAGGGACGCTTGTGATGGTGGAGGAGGATTGCTCCTTCGAGCCGATGGTGTTTTTCGGCTCGAAGGCCTTGACCAGTTGCGGCTTCTGGATCTTCGGATCAACAGCCTTTTGGGCCTTGAGTCCTTTGGATGAGGCGCCATCTTTGGAGCCGTGCCTCGACGTTGACGTCGACGTGAGCGGGACGTGTTTAACAGCAGACACAGGCTGTGTCGCTCCGATCTTCGGCTCAACGCCCCCTGTCGACTCCGATGGGTCGAGCACTTGTTTTGACTTGGACGGCTCCGAAGTCTTCGAGCCGACGGTTGTAGCCAACACTTTCGGTTTCGATTTTGGGTCTTTTGCTTTCGGTTTCGATTTTTCCACTGAGAGTGGTCGATCTACCGATGGCTCTTTGGAAATGTTCTTAGTCGGGCCTAGAAGTGGGACTAGAGAACGTTGTCGAAGATCTTGGCTAAGGCCTTCCGACGATGCCTCGACCTGAGCCGTGGAAGTGTCTGTATGTGGCCCCGCTACTGCGGTTGGGCCTAGCTCCTCGCTTGAGTCGTCGTCGACGGCTCCGAGAGGTTGTGCGTCGTCTCCTACCTCGATGATGTCTTCATCATGGACGTAGAGTTGTTCCTCGTCCTCGTTGTAGGTGGAGTCTGGCTCCGACGCGGGGTCCGAGTGTTCCGGTTCGTCGTCTTGTACATTTTCGTCGTCGTCACCACCGAAGATGTTTTCTGGGTCTGGTGCCAATTCACGCGCCGACTGTCGTGCCGCGCGTCGAAGACGGAGAGTTTTCTTCGACCTGAACTTCGAACAGGCCATGCAACTGGCCTCGTCGTGATCCGGTGAGAGACATTTGTTGCACACCGGGTGCACGTCGATGTGGGGATATTTTGAGTTGCAGACAGGGCAGCGCTTGAAGGGGCTCCGTTCCATCGTCGATCGTCGACGGGCCTTTGGCGTCGAAGACTAAAAGTCTTCCGAAGTAGAGTTCAAAGAACAGGAAAGCTGAAAGGCACCGAACGAAAGACAATACCGACGCCCCTAAGGCCTTTTGGCCCCGAAAAAGAGTAACTAGTATAATTTCCGAACGTGAGTCAAGAAGTACATCCAAACCCAATGGCGGAAAAAAACAATCTGAGCATGGAGGGGATGCCCATGCGCACTGTAGTCCAGGGAGGAGCCACCTATCTCGTGATACTTCGAAGGCTCTTCCAGGACAACAATGTGCAATCATCCGGACCCAACACTTGGCGGCGATCTATGCATAGATATAAATTCAGCAGCCCACGTGCCTCGAACACTGGATATGTCGGCGCATTCGACACAGTGAATCACAATACACTGCTGGAAAGACTAGAGAACATGTGAGTGAAAGGACGGGCACTGAAGTGGCTGCAAACATATTTGACGGGCAGACAACAGTTAGTGACCATCTCACCGTTCACATCTCCAAAGACCCCTCTGCGACATGGGGTGCCACAGGGCTCTGCAATAAGCCCTATTCTATTCAACATCTATCTGCGCCCTCTGATCCCAATTATCACATCCTTTGGAATCGATCTAAAAATTACGCGGACGACACACAATTGGTGTTTTCCCTGGAAGGAAATCAAGCAGTATCCATATACAAATTCCAGAGGTGCACGTATCCCACCCCTAACTGGCTCAGGGCAAACTCCTTACAATTCAATGGAGATAAAACAGAGGTAGTATACTGCTCCACGGCCAAAATGACACAGCTTTTGCCATCTGAGTTCAGACTCACCCCTATGGCCAAACCACTGCTTCCAGTAATAACAGTACATAACCTGGGGATTTTAATGGATGATAACCTTTAAATGGAGTCACAAGTCAATAAAACAGTTAGTATTTGCTTCTCCCTTATAAGAGCACTACGTCAGATTCTCACACCACTGCCCAGTGCTACTAGACCCCAGTAGTGAGGACTATAATTTTAAGTAGACTGGACTACTGCAACTCTCTGTACCTGGGAGCACCACAATCAGTGCTACTGAAGCTGCAGAGGATCCAGTCCATAGCAGCCAAATTGGCATTAAATAGGCAGCGCAGGTCCTCAACGACCTGAGCTTTAAAGGACCTCCACTGGTTATCCATCAATGAGAGAATCCAATTCAAATCCCTCTGTACTGTGTTTAGAGCAGTACATGGTTTGGGTCCAAAGCCCATGCAGGATAAATTCACCTGGTATACTCCTGGGAAAAATCTTCTTTCTTCCAGTGCAAATCTGGTAACCACCACTAGATTCAAGAAGACCAGGACAGGTGGTAGAGCATTTGGTGTAGTAGCCTCACAACTTTGGAATGATCTTCCCCTGAACATCAGACAAATTAAATCTCTGCTCCCATTCAGAAAAAGCTTAAAGATGTGGCTCTTCCCTAGGGATGAGTAAAATGAGCTCTCTAAATCAGCGAATAGGCTATCTGTTCTGCTTAGTGACAACTTGGTAAGTCGCAGCGCCAGGATACCCGTAGGGTGACAGTTTTTGCACAATCTCCATGCCCCTTCATTGCTCCATCACGCGTGTGAGGCATCAGTTCCGACGATTCCAGATGGTCTTCTTGGACCTGAATGCAAGACAGGTGGAGCATGAAGCCTCGTTGTGTTCTGGAGAAAGACACAGGTTTCTGACTGCGTGCTGGTCTGTCCACAAGTACCTGGAGTGGCATTGTGGTCAGTATCTGAAAGGTGTCTTTTACATTACGCTGCAACCATTCCCAAAGGCGAGCAGAGGTGAATAAGGCCTGTCGCTGATAAAGGAGAGCTCTCTTGGCACAGAAACAGTCGACCACAGCGGTGTTGATAGAAAAATATGGGTGCACAGATTTTTTTTTTTCGAATGGCTCTGACAAAGTCTGCCTCATGGCATTGACTCGGAGCCTTGACGAAGCACATCAGAAAAGATGGCTGAAGAAACCAGTCTAACTATGGAGCCAATGTTTATGCGCAATACTGCATAAGGAAGGACTCACTATACCTCGTGACTCGAAAGACTTTCTTTGAACAAAAATAAGTTGTATGCATCCGAGTCCAACACCAGATAGGAGGGGTATACACAACATGTGCATCTACAACTACACACACCACGAACGCACAAGTTACTACTTGTGTAACGATATATCTGTAAGAGACATTAGTTAGTGATAGATTCCTTACCTTAGAATATCCCCAGGCGTCAGACTGGATCCGGAATTTTTTTGCGTAGCAGTACCCATGTTCGTCGGTAGGCGTCGTCCGCGGCACCGCGTCCCTCGTCGGCGCCGTGATGACGTCGTCGGAGTACTTAGACGCCGCCTCCGCGTGCTGACGTCAGTTCTTATACACAGCTTTTCCGCGCCAGAAACGCAGAGCCATGATAAAAACCAACACTGGTGCCATGAAACTAGGGCCCTGAAAGGGGATGACCTTAACCCTAGATATCGGTTCGCAGAACGGGGAGGATGGGTGGGTCGGTAAGGAATCTATCAGTAACTAATGTCTCTTACAGATATATCGTTACACAAGTAGTAACTTGTGCATCTGAAAGAGACACGTTAGTGATAGATTCCTTACCGTAGAATAGATACCCCAGCAATACCAACCCCGGTGGTGGGTCTGCGAACCAATAATCACACCAGAAAGTCCTGGAGGACGGAACGGCCAAAGAAGCAATCCCTCCGGACTTGGCTGTCCAGGCAGTAGTGTCTCGCAAACGTGTGCAGCGAGGCCCACGTAGCTGCCTGACAAATGTCCTGCAAGGGCACTCCCCAGCCCAGGGCAGTCGTAGTCGCCGTGGCCCGAGTGGAATGAGCCCTCAGCCCAACAGGAGGTTCCTTCTTGGCCAAGGAGTAACACGCCTGGATGCAAAAGATGATCCACGAGAGATGGTCCGCTTGTGCACCGCCCGTCCCTTCTTAGCGCCCGCGTAACCAACAAAGAGTTGGTCATCCACCCGGAACTGGCGTGTGCGATCCAGATAGTAAGATAGCGCACGTTTTGGGTCCAGACGGTGGAGCCTCTCTTCCTCTTTCGCGGGATGCGGAGGCGGAAAGAAGGTGGGCAAGGTGATGGACTGCCCGATGTGGAAGGCCGTGACAACCTTGGGCAGGAAAGAGGGTCTTGTCCGCAACACAACCTTGTCCGGATGGACAGAGAGGAAAGGAGGTGTGGAAGAAAGAGCCTGGAGCTCACTCACTCTCCTGGCAGAGGTGATGGCAACCAGGAAAGCAGTCTTCAAAGTAAGAAGACGGAGAGGACAGTTATGGAGTGGCTCAAAGGGAGCACACATTAGATAAGTAAGTACAAGTTTCAAGTCCCAATGGGGCATCACGAAAGGTACAGGAGGAAACATGTGTGTGATGCCCTTCAAAATAATATTTACAATTGGGGACTTGAACAACGATGGCTGATCAGGTAGCCTTAAGAAGGCGGAAAGGGCAGAAAGGTAGCCCTTGATAGTGCCCAGAGCAGAGCCCTGCTGGGCAAGAGAAAGAAGAAAGAGGAGAACCTCAGAAAGGGGTGCAGAGAGAGATCCACAGCCTTTGCTGTGCACCATGCCACAAATCTGTTCCACCTGCAGGCGTATACCGACTTTGTGGAGGGCCGCCTGGCTGCCAGAATGACATTACAGACTTCAGGAGGCAAGTCAAATGGCCTCAACTGTCGCCGCTCAATCTCCAAGCTTGTAGGTGGAGACTGGACAGGTTCGGGTGGAGGACCGTCCCCTGCTGCTGCGACAGAAGGTCCCCTTGAAGAGGCAGACGAATCGGGGGATCGACAGACATGCTGAGTAGCTCTGGATACCAATATCTTCGTGCCCAGTCCGGAGCCACAAGGATAACCTGGGCTCGGTCGCGCCTGATCTTCTTCAGCACTCTGGGCAGAAGTGGTATAGGCGGAAAGGCGTACAATAGACCGCAACTCCACTCGTGACGAAAAGCGTCTCCGAGCGAGTGCCTCCTTGGAAATTTCAACACGCAGAACTGATGACATTGCGCGTTCTCTTCTGTGGCGATTAGATCTAACCAATGCTCCCCCCACTGCTGAAAGAGACCTTGCGCCACGTCCGATTTCAGACGCCATTCATGATCCATCATGCACCGACGGCTGAGTTCGTCCGCCCTGGCGTTCAGAGAACCTGCCAGGTGTTGAACCACCAGGGTCACGCCCTAATGTTCCAGCCACTGCCAGAGGCGCAGAGCCTCCTGGCAGAGGGTCCACGACCTCACCCAGCCCTGTTTGTTGCAGTACCACATGGCGGTGGTGTTGTCCGTGAACACCTGCACTACACTTGCCTTCAGTGCAAGTCGGATCGCCCGCAGCTCCAGAAGGTTGATGTGCAGCTGGGACTCCGCCGAAGACCAGAGGCCTCTGATCTCCGCCTCTCCCATGTGGCCCCCCCCAGCCTTGGAGGGACGCGTCCGTCACAACTACGTGCTCCGGTTGGGGTAGGGATCTGCCGCTGACCCAATCGCGGTCCGTGAGCCACCACTGCAACTGTCTCGCAGTGCCCTCCGAGATCAAGACATGGTCGGACAAGTTGCCCTGATGCTGGGCCCACTGAAACTTCAGGTCCCACTGCAGAGCCCGCATCCGCCACCTGGCGTGATGCACCAGAAGGATGCTGGAGGCCATCAGCCCCAGAAGCCGCAGCGTCAACCTGACCGAGACTCGGGATAAAGGCTGAAAGATCAGAATCAGAGCCTGAATATCCCAAACCCGCTGTTCGGGAGGATAAACCCGAAACTGTGCCGAGTCTAGAACTGCGCCGATGAAGAGGAGCTTCTGAGAGGGACACAGGTGTGACTTTGGCACATTGATGGAGAACCCCAGCAGGTGCAGGAGGTCGGCCGTAGTCTAGAGGTGGCTGACGACTGTCTGGGGCGAGCCCGCCTACAACAACCAGTCGTCGAGGTAGGGGAAGACTGAAACCCCTAACCTGCGCAGATGAGCTGCAACCACCACCATCACTTTCGTGAACACCCGTGGCGAGCTGGTAAGGCCGAAGGGGAGCACGGTAAACTGAAAGTGCTCGTGGCCTACCGTGACCCGCAGGTAACGCCGGTGGGCCGGCAGGACGGGGATGTGAAAATAAGCGTCCTGCAAGTCCAACACTACCATCCAGTCTCCAGGGTCTAGGGCAGCTAAGACCTGAGCCAATGTCAGCATCTTGAACTTCTCCTTCCGGAGGAAGCCGTTGACGTTCCGTAGGTCCAAGATAGGGCGTAGGCCCCCTTTGCCCTTCTTGGGTACCAAAAAGTAGTGGGAGTAACAACCACACCCTATTTCTGGCCCAGGAACGCGCTCGATGGCCCCCTTGGCCAAGAGGGACGTAACTTCCTCTCTGAGAAGTGTCAAGTGATCCCCCGACACGCAGTGGTACTGCCGTGGCATGGCTGGAGGGGTCGCCTCGAAGGGGAGAGAGTAGCCCCTTCAGACGATTTGCAGCACCCACCTGTCCGATGTGACAGTGCGCCAGTGGAGGTGGTGATGGCGAACCCTGCCCCCCACTGGCGCCACATGGGCCTGAAAGCACGGACTAGGAGGGTTTTGAGGCGGATGCTGCAGGGGCAGGTATGGACTGGCCTCGCAGTTGTCCCCTACCGCCGCCACGGCGGTTTCCACGTCCGCCACCGCGCTGGATGGTAGTCTGCGGCACATGGCTGGCAGAACGTGTGGGGGCGCCACTTCCTTGGCCACGAAAGGAGCGAAAGGCAGCAGTTTGCTGGGGCGGGGCCGAGAGGCCCAAAGACTTGGCCGTAGTCCTGGAGTCCTTAAAGCGCTCAAGCGCATGGTCTGCCTTGTCGCCAAAGAGGCGACGGCCATCGAACGGCATGTCCATAAGTGTGTTTTGGACATCGGCCGAGAAATTGGCGGACCTCAACCAGGCGTGAGGACGAATCGCCACCGTCATTGCCATCGCTCTGCCTAGAGAGTCGGTAGTGTCCAGCCCACACCGGATGGATTACCGTGCCGCATCCCGGCCTTCCACAAGGGCCTGGGCGAGTTTAGCCCGTACCTCCATCGGGCATTCTGGCAGCACGGCCGCGGCCGTGTCCCACAGAGAGTGGGTGTAGCGGCCCAAGAGGCACGCGGTATAGACTGACCGCAATCCCAAACTCAGTGAGGAGAATACCTTCTTTCCGTAAGTCTCGTACCTCTTGGATTCCCGGTCGGGGGGAGCCGACGATAATGCGGTCTGGGAATTGGAGGCCTGGATAACCAGACTCTCAGGGGTGGGGTGGGTAGACAGAAAGCAAGGGTCACCCGGAGCCGGGCGGTGGCGTTTTGCCACGTTCCTATCCACAGGCTGCCCTGTGGCGGGCCTGGACCAAGTGCCCAAAAGAACGTCTGACAAGGCCTCATTAAACGGCAGCAGAGGCTCGGCTGAGCTTGACTGCGGTTTAAGGACCTCAGTGAGGAGATTAGTCCTCACGGCAGCGACGGGGAGCTCAAGGCCCAGGGCCTTGGCCGCCCTCATCAGCACCACGCTATAAGCAGCCCCCTCCTCCGTAGCCACGCTAGGAGGGGAGACAAAACCAGTGTCGGGAGAAGTGTCCAGACCACTGGCCTCCCCAAGCTCTCCTGTCCAGTCCGCAGAAGACTGACACTCACGTGCCAGAGGGTCCTCAGACCCCTCCCAATCCTCCTCATCACCCACCGCATGGTACTCAGGCTCAAAAGATGGGGTCGGGTCATAGAAATAATAATCTCCCATCGGCGTCGAGAGCGGCGCCGCTCCGGTGCCGGACCTGAATCGAGGGCTGGACCAGGGACGACGTCGTCCTGGGACGGCGCCGGGGGCGACACCCGTGGGGCCGCCGCCGGCGAGGTCGTGAGGTCGACCAGCGGCGACCCGGATCCGGAACCGGACCCAGAGGGGCCCTGCGGCGTCGGGACCGAAGTCGCCCTCTTGGGGACCCAGTCAGAGCCGCTTGGCCCGAGGGCGCCGCGGAACCCGACCGAGGAGCGAGCGACCTTATGGCCATGAGGAATGTTGCAATCTCCTCCGGCGTCGCGTCCTGCCCAGGGACCGGCGGGTGTAGAGCAGGCTGCAACACCTGCGGCTCCAGCAGAGCCGCGTGGGCGGTGTCCCCCGAACCCCCGGCCGCGTCGGGGGGAGTCAGAAGAGCGATGATGTCTCTTCGACTTCTTGTGCCTCTTACATGAGGACTTCGAACCTGAAGACCGATGACGACTCCCGGAACTGTGGTGACTCCGGCCCAGCGACCGGTCCCTCGACCTCCTTTCGGACCGGGACCTCGAGCGGTGCGGGGCGGACTGCCGAAGCTCGAGTCGCTTACGGGACCGCTCCCGTCTAGCCTTAGACGTCAGGGCCCAGTAGTCGGAGCAGACCTTGTCGTGGTGGTCCAGGCCTAAACAGTGCAGGCACCGGCGATGGGGGTCGGTAACCGACATCAGTCGGTTGCAGTCGGCGCAGGGCTTAAACCCAGGCTTCCCTACCGGCACCGTCGGAGTCGAATAGACTTCGAAAATGGATCAAAAAGGATCTCAAAAGGTTAGTCAAAAAGTGACTAGGGTACAACTTTTTCCAGATCTGCGCTAGCTGGCGCGGAAAAAAGAAGAACTGACGTCAGCACGCGGAGGCGGCGTCTAAGTACTCCGGCGACGTCATCACGGCGCCCACGACGCCGACGATGGACGCGGAGCCGCGAACGACGCCTACCGACGCGCATGGGTACTGCTCCGCAAAAAAATTCCGGATCCAGTCTGACGCCTGGGGATATTCTAAGGTAAGGATTCTATCACTAACGTGTCTCTTTCAGATATATAGTTCACAGTGTTGCTTCACTTTAATGCGAGGTCTCCGTAAGCTGCTGCCTTTTCTACCTTTACAGGCAAGAACAACTGTAGTCAGGAGTACCATCCTCAGCCGCCTGGACTACTGCAATGCCTTGTTACTGGAATCACCTGGCTATCTGATTTCCAGACTGCAGAGTATCCAGGCGGCAACAGCTAAGTTGGCACTCTCACGAACCCGCCGATCTTCTACAACTCAAGCATTGGCTGACCTGCACTGGCTCCCAGTGCCGCAGAGGATCCTCTTCAAGTCCCTATGCACCGTCTTCAAAGCAGTACATGGTCAGGGCCCTAAATCACTCCAAGATAAGTTCCAGTGGTACGATCCCACACGGGCCCTCCGCTCCTTCTCCACTAACCTTGTCAGAGTACCTAGGATTAGAAAAGCGACGCAGGGTGGCAGATCTTTTAGCGTAGCAGCGGCCCGCCTTTGGAATAGCCTTCCAATTGAAATCAGGAAAATCAGCGAATTACTGCTGTTCCGTAAAAAAATCAAGACATGGCTCTTTCCAAGGGTACCACGCCCCCCCCCCTTCAAAACACTCTTTGTTAACAGCGTTTGTTTACAAAGATAGTCACGACGAATGTCTCTATCTCATAGACTGGTCCAGCCACTGCATATGGCACCTGTACGGATCTGTCACAGACATCTGCTTTTCAAATTCTTTACTAGTCTTAGGGGATTATCTGGGAAAACAGCTTGGAAATTAAATAGAATATCAGCGGCTAAGAGTTATATACCTGGCAGCTGTAGCAGAGAAACAAAGGAAATGAGGCATCAAGCATGAGCTACTCCATAAGTATTAATGGAGCACACCTTCCATTGCCCAGGCTGTGATGCCCCCTGATGGTTGTGCAATTATTTCAAGATCCAATCTATGACTGGGAGGGATTTCATAAGACACGACTCTACAGGAAAAGGTTATCTACTATAAACCAAAACTAGAATCACCTCTGCTGTGGTCAAAATGTACTACAACTAGTAATATCCATCCACTTCTGCAGGTTATCAAGTATTCCTACATTGCTGCTGTTGATGATTTTAGTCGCATCCCAATGCCAAAAGCCTTGGATATTAGCCATACAGAAGGTCCTATCCTGTTGAATCTATAACTGGCAAAATACAACTGTCTCCATCCATAATGGGGACTAAACTAAAGTTGGTGTTTAGCCAATACCAGGCAAAATCAAGATGTCTAATGACATAGCCTGAAAAGCGTCATGGGAGTCTTGTGGAAAGTTGGTGGTCTTATTTTTGATCCAAGGTATTCTGTAAAGTTTTCAACATTTGAAACCCCCTAAAAAACAAATAAAGCTCTTGCAGTAGCTTGGTATAACTTTGGTTCTTTCAGGACACCTGTTGTGAATAGGCCACCTGCAGGGATGTAATATTTCCCTTATGTTAGGATGAGTTAGTTTGTTAGTGAAGTTAAAAAGTTTACATAAAAGAAAACGAAAACAGGTTCACAATCAAGCCTCACTGTGCAAACAAGATTTCAAAGACTAGATTTCTTTTTTTTTATTATAGTTTTTGTAAATTGCTTTTAGGCGGACAAGGTTTATCCACTAAAGTAGAGGTAGGTATCCGGGTTGCCCTCGTCCCTGAAGGGTTAGCTGTACATTAATAATGAACTATACCCACACAAATGTTTTTATCACCTGCAGCTGTTGTAGCTGTGCCAGCAGTTCCCTGTTCTCCATCTCTTTTTCTTCAGAGGCTTGTGCTTTGCTGATGGCATTCTCCAAAGCCTGCCTTTCCTTCCCAAGTTCAGACTGAAGAGCTGAATGTTCCATCTATTTAAAAATAAAATGAATAGTTCATGAACAGATGTGAGATGTTAACATAAGCATAAATCAATTATAAGGCTTTGCAGTCTACAGGGGGAGCTCCGGGATGAATTTTACAATACAAATCAATTTTCCGAATTCAGACACCTACTGCTGTAGGCCAACTTCCCTGTCAATGTACCGTTTCAATAGCATACATTTTCAATATGTTTTCATTCCGGATACTGACAAAAACAAGCATTGGCATAGCGAAAAGGGCTCGCTTTTGGGACCTTATAAGTGTTTAGCCATGCAAAAGTTGATGTTATTGCACAAATGATATTGTGCTGCATTACTAAATACTTATAAGGTTACAAAAGCGAGACCTATTGACTATACCAATGCTTGTTTTTTTTTCTTTTTACGGAGTTTTATATAGTGCAAACTTTCCCCGAATCAGGTATCAGAGCACTTTACATAGCACCAGTTGCGTTACATGAGGACACACTTTTTTTTTTTTAGGCACGGGGAGATTAAGAGATTTGCCCAGAATCACAGGATGTTCAGCGTTGTTGCCGAGACTCAAACCCACTTCCCCAGATTCGATGACGACCGCACTAGCCGTTAGGCCAACTCCTCTCCCCATGACCAAGTAACCAACTAGTATGGGCATTAGAGTAGCCATTGAATCATTCATTATTCAAAACATCCAGGAAGGCCGGCGAAGTCCTTATGGTCGCTTGTGATCCACATATTGTGAGGTCCTCACAAAAGATTCTTAAGTCCACAATGCCACAAAAATGCCAAGGAGTCCTCATCAGAATCCCAGCAAAGCATAAAAATCTCCATTTGAATTTTCCACAGCCACAATGATGACCATTCGAATATTCAAGGGTAAAAAATGCGGATAGAAACTCACTGTCGTGCACATAGCTCCTAACTACTCCACCTTATACATCCCTCTGAAATGCAAGATAAGTTCCATATCTAAGTCATTAATAGAAGAAAACTTCTCTATGCCCCAGTCCTCTTTGACTACCAAACCAGTGCTTTATTTGAGCTGGAGCTTGCAGGGGGGTGGAGGTGGTGCACCAACACTTATTTTATCTCAATAACCTTTGATCTAGAATGTGAAAGAAAAACCCCAAAAAGATGGAAAAATAGTGACAAAGGCAAACGGCAGGGATGAAACTGTACCCGCAAGAGTGAGATTAAGGGGAAAGGAATTTTTGTTGGTGCATTAAGGAGGAATGAGGTGGCGTCACAACTACGCAACCTTGGTACTTGACACCCCAATCTTTAATAGCGCCGGCCGTGGGCACCAGCACTTTTGATTTTATAAATTAAGCAATGTACCAACCCTTCTCTTACATAACACAAGAGCATGAATCTGCAATAAGCCCACATATCCTTGTGCTAAAATATGGTACTTCAATATAAATTTGCATGATACAGGTAATGGCGCATCATGAGCCAGTATGTTGATTGGTCTGCGATTCTCTACCGTCCAGGGCAACTTATTAGTGTAATTAAGAGAAGACCACAATAATCATCAGACACCTAAACACAAAAACCTTACAGCAGTTTACATACCCACTGGGAATGGAAACACACTGGATAATACAGTAAGAAAAGTGCCCTGCACATCTTAATGCACTAAGGGTAGTAAAATCATGCAAACTGGGTGGTGAGGGGAGGTTTTATACAACTGTATACATATTTAACATAAAGGAATGGCATTTTGTAGTAGAGACTGTGAATGCGTCAAATTGTGGTAAGTCACAAATATTTTTCGAAGGGGTCTATGCGACTGGTAGAGACCAGAAGGGCTGAGGTTGTGGGCACTATGACAGAAGCATGACTATCGATGGATATGACTAGGCCCAATATGGGAAGCAACAACAACAAATAAATACTGACGTGTGTAGCGGCAAACAATTCTCTGCTTCAACCATGGAGACTACTGCACCCTTAGAGTAGGGTACATACATTTTTTTCATAGGTCTACAGCACCTTGCCAACAACTAACCATTGCGAATTACAACGATAACATGATACTTTAAAAGGGGCATTTATGATATCTCCTGACAAAATGTTTGATGCTGAAATAGAAACTCGGTATACAAAGTGAAACCCCATAGAAAAATGCAGGAGTACACATTGGCGGTAAAAACGTTTGGTGAAGTCAAAAAGATATTTGCAGTGGTAAAATAGAATAGAAAATGTACTGACTCTCGGAACTGGAAATGCGTATACCTGAGACATTCCCTAGTAGTAGAGGTACATTGCTTCACGTAGGGGAGGATAAATCAAAGCTTCACATTTTTTAGGCTTATGGGGAGACCATGAGAACTTGTTGCATTTTTTTAGGACTTACGACAATGTACTGTAGATCTAAACTCGGTACAGACCTCTGTAGATCAGAATAAGAAAAGCCGAAATCAAATCCTAGAGAAACCTGGAATCACAGCCAGATGACTCCTGGCAAGTGCCTCAGGGAAGCAGGACTGGAGTACAGTTTCTTCAAAATGCAACTAAATCAGCAATGCACCCGTCAGCGCCTTTATAAGGCAAAACTGCACACACACTCTAAACAGTAGTAACATAGACATGATGAATACATTGGCACACTTTTCTCTCGCCCAAGATTAAGACCATCTGATTGCAAGTGAGCTTGCAGCTGTCTGCGAAAGCTGTGACTGATAAACCCTTACCCTTGTGTGAGTTGCACTTGTGTGCAGACTCTGTCCTTTCTGCCGCACAGTACCGATCTTTATGGACTGCTGCGAGTCAATACTGTTTCAAAATGGCGGAGAGCTCTTTGTATTAACTCATTTCTGTATCTGACGGGCTCTTAATGTCGCAAAAAAGAAATGCTTTGTGTTGTATTGTCGCTATGCCTTTTTACTTAACTAGTGTATTGTGTGGTTTGATGTGCGGCTAGAGGGAGAAGGTGTAGAGTTGAGGTGCTAGCTGGATTAGAGTGTATTCTAAATGCAAGCAACATTCTTCGTAAAGTTCATGTGTAGCTACTTAACTGGGCGATCGTGAATATTGTCTTAGAAAAGGCAACAGAAATAGCGCTAAAAGCTTAATGAGTACTAGTACTATAGGATGGTATAGGGTTCGACTTGGCACCAAAACCCGGACGATCAGAAATAAAGTAACTTTAATATGTTCACAGTCCCTAATCATTATGTAATAAATAGTTAGCGTGTTCTTTCTATAAAGTGCACCTTGTCTAATTGCAGCATTGTATAACTATTGTTTTGGATCATTGATAGAGTGCGTGCCATTGAAGTGTTTGTCTGCATGGCGAGCATGCTATATCGTATACGCTGTGTAGTTCGGTGTTGTTTTAAGAATGCTCGCCAGTTTACGCATTGGTATTAAATTATTCTTTCTATTTTCTGTACACTTCCTTTCTATTTAAAGTCATACATCCCAAAATTCAACCACAGAGTCTGAGGTGGGCTGAGAAAACCACTTGATTTCAGCCCTTTTGGAAAAATGATCTATCCGAACAATAGCATGCGTTGGTTGCCAAGATCGCATGGGGTCTACGTCAATTCAAAGCTAATTTTTTCCAAGATGCATCTGGCAACTCAGAATCTGATTTTAAGAATGAATTCTTTTTAAGGACTTCTCTGAATTAATACAGACTGAGCATTTCTTAACCAAATACGAAATCTGAGAGCCTATATAATGCCACCAGAAACCCTCTTGGACTGTTAATCTAGTCATGGTTTCACCTAAATGGCCTTTGAGTGCAGGCCTTTTGAGTGCAATGGAAATAATGTTACCACGAGTGCCCAGGTGAGGTACAATGCACCCTTCCTTTAACTACATACCACCACACACAGACAAGACCCCTTTACCTTCATAACAAGCATTGGCTGCGCGAGCGGCCGCGAGACGCGATCTGTGGTGGGGGAAGAAGCGGGAGTTGTGTGCGCGCACTAAAAAATAAACAAGCACGTGAGTGGTGCGTGCGTGGAAAGAAGCACGGAAGTTGTGGGCGCGTGTCCCACGAAAGTGCTCGCTATGCACTTAATGACCCGTGACGGCGGCTACGCACGCGTAACCGCAAGCTGGTGGCCAAAGCCTGTGTTAGCGTGGTAGCACTTTGAAAAGCAGGTTTCTAAATGTCTCGCATGCAGTGCATGCGCTGGCTCAGGCGAGACCTAAAAATGGAGGAAGGTGAATAACTGTCTTTCATGTACAAATGCTCTGTGATGCGTTGTGAGGAGTAAGTGCAAAAGATTTTTAGATTGTGACTGTTGTGTGAGCTTCAACAGGTCATATCCTTATTCTACTGGAAGACCCAAGACAACAAAATGTGATGAGTGGAATTCTCAGCCGGTGGTGACTGCTTGAACCACATGCCTTTCCTTCAATTTTTCCACACTGTGCACCTGCTCACCGACCTCGCCCTCACCACCGCCCCCCGCATCCGAAGAGCGACCACCGGCAGCAGATCGTGCTCCTACCTCGCCGCAAGTCCTGGAACACCCTCCCCATCCTCCTACGGCAGATCGAAGACCTACTAACCTTCAGGAGGCTACTCAAGACCTGGCTGTTCGAGCAGTAGCACCCCCCCCCCCCCCCCCCCCCCAGCGCCTTGAGACCCTTACGGGTGAGTAGCGCGCTTTACAAATGTCTTGATTGATTGATTGACTACTTTACTTTGTAGAAAAGCACAGACAGCCAAATTTACAAATGGGCGAAATCAGCCACTGGTTGTAGGTCACCTCTTCTTGGCCCCAGAAATCCCCACAGCCAAAAAACTCTACCCTGTTAATCTGGGGGATCTCTCGTCCTGTTATAAAGAAAACGACCAGACTAGATAAGAAGCTATCTGCCCCCAAGAAGGAATACTGCACCTCTTTTTCATAGCTATCAGGTCCAGGCAAAAAGGGCCATGGTATTCTGTGCTCAGCGACACCCTCTGCAACCCGTAGGCTTGGCAACCACTGTGCCCATCATGGCAGCGAGTGTAGGCTAGAAAGCATGATCCAAAGCCCATGTAGCCCCAGAAAAGGTAACCCTGTGAGATACTATCAAAGGCTTTTTCGAAGTCTATCATTAGTAATGCTCAGGGTTTACTTAGTCTGTGTTCCATTGCCAAGGCACTAAAGGCCTGTTGTATACTGTGTCTAATAGTTGAAGGTGTATAAAGCTGCTTCAGTCTTGATGTATTAATTAGTTATGACTGCGGTGAGGTGTGTTGCCAATACCGTGGCAAGGATTTTATCCTTGATATTAATCAATGAGATCTGGCGTGGCCTTCGGTTTTAACTGTGTGTTCGGCATACTCTGCCACCAAGTATGGATTCAAATCCAACACGACAACAAGCAATACTAAAGAGGCATCAACGATAAACGTCAATTGGTTAACATTTTCAGCAGCTTATTGGTACAAGAAAAGGGAGAATGTTACCTTACAGTACCTATCAGGAGTGTTGCAGAACTTTATATCGATAGTTACAAGCTTTAAATCTGTGTGCCATACAAGTGATGCAGGAAATAATACAATAAAGCAAGTATTTAAAATGCTACACTCATGATAACTGTAACAGTCAACAAGCAGATATTTTTAAATAAGCTACACTGAGCAGACAGTGAACATCGCAGATAAGAACAAAATGAAGCTTCACTACTGCATGGGACACTAACGATGAGAGGCACAAACAATTATTTCATTGTCCCACAGATTCTGTGAGCTGGCGCCTCTGGCAGCTGACACCTGCACAGATGCATGGCTCAGAGTAGATTTTTCAGAGTAGAGTGAAGTGGAATAGAGTGGAGTGGTGCATGGTAGAGTGCAGTGGCGTAGAGTGGCCTACAGTGCTGTAGTGCAGAGTAGATTTGAGTGGCATAGAGTGCACTGGTGTAGCGTGCATTAGCACACAGAGCAGTGTTGCAGAGTAGAGTGGTATAGAGTGAAATGGTGCAGAGTGGAGTGGCTTGGACTAGAATAGTGAAGTGCAGTTGTGAAGAGTACAATTGTGCATAGTAGAGTTGGGCAGAGTGCAATGGCGTGAAGTAGAGTGGTGCAGAGTAGAGAGGCGAAGAGTGGAGTGGCATAGTGTGGAGTTGTACAGAGTAGAGTGCGCAGGCTGTGAGTGGTGCAAAGTGGGATGGGGTAAATTGAAGTAGACATGGTGTGGTAGCACACTGGTATTCTGACAACAAATCTTCTATTGAAATGGCCATTACATTTGCACAAAGTTTTACTGATAAAAGTATACAATGCACAAACGATGTGTGGAAGTGTCATCAAATAGTGTACTGATTTGTTTTGATTGTATTAATAAACATTTGATTCCACCACACTTCAGAATTACCAACAAAATGTGCTCCATTTGAGTGTTCCTAATTCTGAAATATCTGCACAGTTTATTTACAGACATTTAAATGTGGTTGTGTGCTAGAAAAAAAAAATTAACAACCTTCCTTCAGCACACCCCCAATAGCCAGCATCATTGTCACATAAATCAACTCACTTTTTAAGTCATAGAAAGAAAGGTAAACACCAAGCTCTCTCAAAAGACATAGCCTGACGTTTTACCTCTGTCTCCGAATGCATAGCAAATATGACAAGATAAGAACAAGACTAAATGGCCTGTTTACAGAAAGTGAGTACTGGTGGAAGAATACAGTAAATAGGGTATGGGCTACGGAGGGGACAAACTCAAGGTGGACAGCCTAAAACAAACAAAGCCAGGTAACAAAAACCAAGCAAATGTCAGTTACAATCACAAAGCCAATAGTAAGCAATGGGCAAAATGCATTCCCATGGAACCCTTCTGGATGTCCCCAAGTTGTTGTTAGCAAACCAGACAGCTGTGCTGTCTAATAGCCTTTGACTTAAAAGCTGCACCAGTCCATCTACACACGGTAATAGAACACTACATAGTGCAAGAAGAATGGTAAAGTGAGACTCCCAACAGTACCACCGTCCTCACACATACTGATACAGAATTTCAACAGAACACACCACAGAGTCCATCTACACCCCAAAGCTTACATCAGAGCACCAAATCTTGTTTGGAGTTTGGCAATGTAATGTCCCTCAACACAACACTACCAACCAGGCAATGTTTAAGTGTTCACCATCTGTAGGATGGTCACACTCACTTTTTGCCTGGTATTTGATGTGATTTTGACTGGAAGTGCACTGGGTCCCTGCTAACCAGGTCCCCGGTGCCAGATCGGTATAATTGTTTCCCCTAATTGGAAATACCCTTAGCACTCTCTGTAAGTCTATGGTAAATGGTACCCCTGGTACCTATGGTCTGAGGTACTAAAGATGGTCTATAAGGGCTGAACAACGAATTGTGCCACCCTAACAGACTCCTTACCAAAAACATGCAAAACTGCCCCTGCAGACTGCATGTTTTGGTGCAGACAAAAGTGAAAACACAACATGACACACATCCCGGTATTCCATGTCCCCTAACAATGAATGTAGTTATGGTAAGTCACCCCTACAGCAGGCTTTACAGCAGGGTGCTAAATATTTCATGTGAGGTCATACCTGCATGAGCAGATATGTCCCTGTGCCGGTCAGTTCCACTGCTGCCAGTCCAAGTGAACAGGGAAAACATTTTAAAACGTGACGGACACAGGTGAAAGCGAGTTCCCCAGCTACATATTGGCTTCATTGAAAATAGGGATGCTTTGTAACAAACCTCTCATATTAATAAACCCATACTGTTTCTAGTGTTGGATTTATTAACACATACACCCAGAGGGTACTTTAGAGGTGCCCCTTAAAAGCTACTGGAGCCTCCATAAATTGCACCAAGTGTTGACTTTTTAAATACAAAAGCATTTCTATTGCAAAATGCACTTACCTGATCGTATTGATTCTGGTGCCTAAATATATATAAAGATACGTGTTTTTTTTTATAAATTGGTTTGGATCTTCTTACTGAGTCATGTGTCTCACTTATTGACTACTGTGTGTATTGGTGAATGGGTAACACTCCCCTCTGTTAAGCCTAAGGCTGCTCAACCACACTACAACCAAAGGGCACCTTGGGATAGCTAGAGCAAGCCCATGTTCACTGGTAAGGGAATACCTAGACTCTGCATGTTATACCTCTTTTTGGTATATCATATAAAGAGCCAGCTTCCTACACCTTTGTTGAATGAGAGAGGCAAAATCCACCGGCTCACTCCCACAGATACAAAACAAATACCGAAAAAGCCATTTATACACAACAGGGTCACACAGGGGTATATGTTACATCACAGATCAAACATAGTATCTGGCCACCATGACTGAAATCAGCAGGAAACTGGGAAATAAGCAGAAAAGAACAAGTTACTTACCTTCGGTAACACTTTTTCTGATGGATACAGTATCTGCCTGTGGATTCCTCACCTTGTGAATATCCCCTGCGCAGCAGCCATTCGGAAATTTTTTGTAGCTCTCTACGCCGGCGAGGTTATGGACAACGTCACAGAGAGTATGACTCCGCTCGCGACCCCGCTGACGTCACTGGATCCATAATAGGGCCTCGTCGGCGTGATGACGTCAGTTTCGCCCCTTTTTTCCGTGCCCCCGAGGCACACGGACGGACCGATATAAACAAGTATAGTATACAAAATACACAGTATTTGAACCAACACACATAGTGTGAAAACAATTCAAAGGTAAAAACAAATAAACATTTCTATTGTAAAATACAACATAAATACTTACAGGTATAGAAGAGTGGACAACGGGGAGGCGGTTGGGCATGTGAGGAATCCACAGGCAGATACTGTATCCACCAGAAAAAGCGTTACCGAAGGTAAGTAACTTGTTCTTCTGATGGATACATCTGCCAGTGGAGTCCTCACCTTGTGAATAGAATCCCACAGCAGTCCCCACTCCCAGAAACGCGTGTACACTCCTCTATACCAGAAAATCTTGGAGGACAGAATGTGCAAAGTGGCCGTCCCTCCTCACCTCGGAATCTAAGCAAAAATGCTTTACGAAAGTCTGGAGGGAGGCCCAAGTTGCCGCTCTGCAAATGTCCTCTACAGGTACACCCCTAGACAAAGCCGATGTTGAAGACTTTGCCGTAGTAGAGTGAGCTCTTAGACCCTCTGGAGGTTCCTTACCAGCCAGGGCGTAGCAGATCTTAATGCACAAGATAATCCATTTGAAAGTGTGCGCTTGTGCACCGCTCTTCCTTTCTTGCAGCCTACAAATCCCACAAAGAGCTGGTCGTCCACCGGATAGTCTTTAGTTCTATCGATATAAAAGCTCACCGCCCTCTTAGGGTCCAGACGGCGAAGCCGCTCCTCCTCCTTGGAAGGGTGAGGGGGAGGATAGAAGGTAGGAAGGGTAATGGACTGCCCCAGATGGAAGGGAGTTACCACCTTAGGCAGAAAAGCAGCCCTGGTCCTGAGTACCATTCTTTCAGCATGAATGGTCAAGAATGGGGGTTTTGAACTAAGAGCTTGAAGCTCACTTACCCTCCTTGCCGAGGTAATTGCTACAAGAAAAACAGTCTTAAAAGACAATACCCTCATGGGACACTTGTGCAATGGTTCAAAAGGTGATCCCATCAAGTAGGTTAAGACAAGATTTAAGTCCCACTGAGGCACAATAAAAGGAGTAGGAGGGAATTTGTTGGTAAGTCCCTTAATGAAACGCAACACCACAGATGACTTAAACAAAGATGGCTAGTCCGGCAAACAAAGGAATGCTGACAATGCCAAAAGATAACCTTTTACTGTAGCCACAGCAAAACCCTGCTGGGCCAGAGATAAAGCAAACTGAAGAATGTTGGATAAACAAGCCTTTAAAGGGTCAATAGACTTTTCCCCACACCAATTGGCAAATTTAGACCACCTATAGGAATAGATAGATTTGGTGGAGAGACGTCTGGCGGACAAAATAACGTCCACCACAGCAGGAGGAAGGGAAAAAGAATTCAGGTTGCCCCGTTCATTCTCCAGGCATGAAGGTGTAAGCTCTGGAGATGGGGGTGTAGAACCTGCCCCTGCGACTGCAAGAGGAGTTCTGCCCTGAGAGGGAGACAGAGCGGAGGGCACGAGGAGAGGTGGAGAAGATCTGTGTACGACACCCTTCTTGGCCAATCCAGGGCAATCAATATAACTTGGGCCCGGTCTTGGCGAATCTTCCTCAGAACCCGAGGAATCAAGGGTATGGGAGGAAAAGCGTAAAGGAGTTGTGAGTCCCAACTCAACTGAAACGCGTCCTCCAAAGCTCCCTGCATCGGATACTGGAGACTGCAGAATGACGGGCAGTGAGCGTTCTCGTGAGTGGCAAACAGGTCTACCCGAGGAGTTCCCCACGTCCGAATGACGTGACGAACCACCTCCGGATGAAGCCTCCACTCGTGGTCGGCCGAGGACTGCCAACTGAGACTGTCTGCACGCACGTTCAGAACTCCGGCCAGATGATTTGCCATCAGACAAATCTGGACCAGAGACGCGGAGCCTCTCTGCAGAGACACTGCGACCCCACTCCTCCCTGCTTGTTGACATACCACATCACGGTAGTGTTGTCCGTTAGGACTTGAATCGACTGACCGCGAAGGGAAGGGAGGAAGGCCTTGAGGGCCAAACGAATCGCCCGCAACTCTAGAAGTTTGATGTGAAGCAACCTTTCCTCTGGAGACCAAAGACCCTTGATCTCCAGACCCCCCCAGATGAGCACCCCACCCTAGAGTGGATGCATCCGTTATCACTGTGGCAACCGATGGAGGCAGATGGAAGGGCTTTCCTTGAGACAGATTGCCCTCCACGCTCCACCAAGACAGATCCGCTGCAGCTTCTCTGGAGATCCTCACTGACTCCCTGAGATCTCCATTGTGCTGATACCACTGCCGGATTGGTGTCACTACATCGCGGTTTTTTACAACGCATTCCGTTACATCGGAATTTTTACAACGCAGGATCCATTACATCGGATGCCATTACAACGCATGGCATTACATAGCAGATGCTATTACAACGCATGGCATTACATCGTAAGTATAGGTAAGTATAAAAAATGTAATTAAGTTAATTTAATTAATTTAATTTAATTAATTGAATTAAAATACATTTTAAAATAGTAATTAATTTTATTTAATACATTTTAATCTATTTAAATTAATTTTAATAAAAATTGTAATTAATTTTATTTAATTAATATAATGAAATTAATTTAATTTAAATATTTTTTTAATTGTAATTAAATTAATTAAAATAATTTATTTAATTTAATTATTTTAATTAAGAAATGTAATTAATATAATTAATTTAATTTAACCTAAAAACACCCCTGTACCCCAAACCCTGCCCTGAAACCTAAAAACACCCCTGTACCCCAAAACCCAAACCCTATCCTGAAACCAAAAAACACCCCTGTACCCCAAAACCCAAACCCTACCCTGAAACTTAAAAACACCCCTGTACCCCAAAACCCAAACCCTGCCCTGAAACCTAAAAACACCCCTGTACCCCAAAACCCAAACCCTACCCTGAAACCTAAAAACACCCCTGTACCCCAAAACCCAAACCCTACCCTGAAACCAAAAAACACCCCTGTACCCCAAAACCCAAACCCTGCCCTGAAACCAAAAAACACCCCTGTACCCCAAAACCCAAACCCTACCCTGAAACCTAAAAACACCCCTGTACCCCAAAACCCAAACCCTACCCTGAAACCAAAAAACACCCCTGTACCCCAAAACCCAAACCCTGCCCTGAAACCAAAAAACACCCCTGTACCCCAAAACCCAAACCCTACCCTGAAACCTAAAAACACCCCTGTACCCCAAAACCCAAACCCTACCCTGAAACCTAAAAACACCCCTGTACCCCAAAACCCAAACCCTGCCCTGAAACCTAAAAACACCCCTGTACCCCAAAACCCAAACCCTGCCCTGAAACCTAAAAACACCCCTGTACCCCAAAACCCAAACCCTGCCCTGAAACCTAAAAACACCCCTGTACCCCAAAACCCAAACCCTACCCTGAAACCTAAAAACACCCCTGTACCCCAAAACCCAAACCCTACCCTGAAACCTAAAAACACCCCTGTACACCTGTACTTATTTTAAAAATTACTTTAATTAATATAATAAATAATAAATTAATAATATTAAAAAACATAAATAAATATATTTAATTATAATTAATATTAATAAAATTTAAAAAAATTAAATACTTACCTATACTTACGATGTAATGCCATGCGTTGTAATAGCATCTGCTATGTAATGCCATGCGTTGTAATGGCATCCGATGTAATGGATCCTGCGTTGTAAAAGTTCCGTTGTAAAAGACTCCCGTTGTAAAAGTTGCGATGTAACGGTGCATCACCACCACTGCCTGCGGAGGCACCACTGGAGTGCCCTCATGTGCCAGCGTGCATGGTTGACCAGCAGAATGCAGCAAGCAAACAGACCGAGCAGACGAAGGACCTTCAGGACTGGAACAACCGCTCCGTTGAAAAACAAAGGAATAATTTCCTGAATGTCGACAATCCTTTGAGGAGGAGGGAATGCCCGACACACAGTAGTGTCCAGTACTGCCCCTATGAACAGGTTGCGCTGCGAGGACACCAGGTGAGACTTGGGTACATTTATTGAAAAACCCAATTTGTACAACAGCTGTGTTGTCATCTGCAAATGATGAAGCACCTTCTCTGGAGACTCCGCTTTGAGAAGCCAGTCGTTCAGATAGGGGAAAACTGGAATCCCCAATCTTCTGAGATGGGCTGCCACCACTGCCATCACCTTGGTGAAGACTCGAGGTGCAGTAGTAAGTACAAATGGGGGAACCGCAAACTGATAGTGCTGCGAGCCCACCGTGAAACGGAGATACTTCCTGTGTGACTTCAGGATTGGAATGTGAAAGTACGCATCCTGCAAATCGATCGACACCATCCAATCCTCTTGCTGCAGCGCCTGAAGAACCTGCGCAAGGGTGAGCATCATTTCAGAAAAAGATTCAAGATCCTGAGATCCAGGATTGGACGTAACCTGCCATCCTTCTTGGGAATCAAGAAATACCGGGAGTAGCACCCTTGGCCCCTTTCCTGCTCTGGAACCACCTCTATCACACCTTTCTTTAATAATGTTAGGACTTCCTCCTGCAGGAGAAGGAGATGTTCATCCGAGCAAGCCCCTTGGCAAGGAGGGTAATTTGGAGGGAATTCCTGAAAGAGAAGAGCATACCCATTCTCTACAAGATGGAGAACCCAAAGGTCTGTAGTGACAGATTCCCAATCTTACAGAAAATGAGTAAGCGGACCCCCTACAGGACCAACATGATCCGGAATGGGGAATCTAGGGTTGCTTTGCTGCGGTGATAGGAGGAAAGGTAGAGGAAGAGGAGGAGGAGGGTTGACGGCCTCAGGACGACCTCTACTTTTTCCTCTATACGATTTGTATAGAGTATTCTGTTGTTGTTGCTGCTGCTGCTGACGAGGCTGGCCATATGAATGAAAGGACGACTTCCCAAATCCTCTGTATTTTCGGAAAGAGCCTCTAGGTTGAGTTTACAAGCCAAGAGATTTAGCTGTTGCCTTGCTGTCTTTAAATCTCTCTAAGGCAGCGTCCGCTTTTTTACCAAAGAGTCCTGAACCATCAAATGGTAGGTCCAACAGAGTAGCTTGAACATCTGTTGAATAATCGGTAGACTTCAACCAAGCACTTCTTCTAGTAGCCACTGAAGAACCCATGATCCTTGCCACCGAGTCAGCTGTGTCTAGTCCACTCTGAATGACTTGACATGCAGCTGCCTGGGTATCATGTAAAACCTCCTCAAAAATCTTCCTGTCTTCCTCAGACAGCTTAGGCAGCAACTGTTTTGATGAGTCCATCAAAGCATGGATGTATCTACCCATCAAACATGTAGCATTCGTTGATTTTAATGCCATGCTCGCAGAGGAGAATACCTTCTTGGCAGAATGATCAAGCCTCTTTGATTCCCTGTCAGCTGGAACTTGAGGGAATGCTCCCGAAGACCTCTTTGAGTATGCAGCCTGAACTACTAAGGTCTCTGGAGAAGGATGAGCCGATAAAAACTCTGGGTCACCAGGAGCCACCCTATATCTTCTTGCTATAGACCTGGAAACTGCAGGCGCAGAATGAGGTTTTCGCCAAACCTCCAGGACAGGCTCAAGAATTGCCTCATTGAAAGGCAATAGAGGCTCAACAACTGAGGAAGGTGAATGGAGAACCTCCGTTAATAAATTTGACTTAAACTCATTAGTAGGGAGTTGAATGTCCAATAATTCAGGTGCCTTTTTAACAACCACATGATAAGGTGCTACAGCTTTTGAAGGAGCATCAGAATCAGGAGAAAACTCCCATTCAGGAGAAATGTCCAGGCCGCTGGCCTCTCTCAATTCAGCAAAGCACTCATCTGAATCATGCAGTTCACCTTCTTCCATTTCCTCACGATACCTTTCCTCTTCTAAGACCCTCTGGGGCTCTTTCCTGGATCTTATCCGCAGCACATGCGTCGATGGATCCACAATCGGATTCGGAGCCGGCCTCGTGCACGGATCCGACAGGGCCGCGTGCGCCGAACGAGGCCAAACAGAAGGCGCCGGTGAAGATAGAAACGGCGTCGGAGCCCTCGGCGCCGGGAAACTCCAAGACGGCGCCATCTGAAGGAACGGCATGAAAGGGGCCTGGGCATGGGCTTGAGGAACCCCCAAATTGAAAGCTAATGGACCCATGGAACCCGCAGGTGCACCAGAGGGGTACATAGCCCTGTGAAAGACCCCATACATGGCATTAAGGTAATGCGATGGGTCTTGTCCTGGAGCTGGAAATAGAGGGTAAGCTTCCGGGACTGACTCCGAAGCAGGTGTTCCTGAATCCGGGCCAGCTGGCGCCGAGGTCGGAACTTCTTCTGGAGTTACCTGCTCTTCTGGCACAGAGTGTTCTTGTTCTGAAGCCAGAGAATGGACCGAATCCGGTGACGGAGCCGGCGTCAACTTTTCTGGTGAAGCCGGAATCGATAACGAAGGAGACACATAATCTTTTCTGTGACGTTGAGGCGAGGTCGATCTCTGCACCGCTTCTTTATCAGATTGATGTCTTGAAGAGTGCTTCTTTTTCTTATGTTTCTTCGGCTTCAAGTGTCCTGACGTCGACTTCGAGCCCGACCTCGACTCGGAACGAGACCTCGACCTCCTCCTACCTCTCTTCTTTTCCTTCCTTATTTTGGGCATAAAAAGCTTCGCCTCTCTCTCTTTCAACGCCTTTGGATTCATCTTCCTGCAGCATGGACATCTTTCGACATCATGGTTGGAAGACAAGCACCAAACACAATCTTCGTGCTGAGGTTACGTAGTTTTTAGCCTCGCTTCGCTACAGCCGCCATTTTGCGTTTAGTCGCCATTTTATGTTGCCTCACTCAGGCAGCACGGCTGACGCGGAGAAAATGGTCTTTTCTGCCACTTTCAGCTGTTCGATGTTTTTCTCGTCAAGGAGCAACCTTTGTCCTTGTGTGCGATACTGATGTCAGGGTCCGGCCGAGTACGCAAAGCCATGTCTAGACTGATTAATCCATGACTTACTCCACTGTTTGGGTCCCACCATTCTTCTCTACCTTATCTTATTTAACTGGACTTCACTATTCTCTTCGTGTGTTCTCTTGTTACATAGCCCTTCTTTTGAAGCATTCTACACATGTTTTGCCACCTGCAAATTGAATTACGGGCACTAGTGTTGATTAACCTGATGGGAGGAGAGCACACGGGGTCTGAAAGGAGGGTGTGTTTTAGACATCTGATAGCTTGTTTTCGAACTATTCCTATTTGTCAGTTTTGTGTACATTGGGAGTTGTCATTGTAAACTTGTGTTGTATAATAGACTGTGCGCCACAGATTGAAGTGGCAGTCTCTTGAGAACCTACCTGCGTGGTACTTCTTAGATAACTGTGCTTAGCTGCAGCTAATAAAACTACTTTTCTACGCCAAACAGAGTGTCCTGTGTCTCTGTCGGTCGAGGCAGGTGAACTCTGAGATCTTAGGCGTGCCCTGCGCCGCTCGGCCCATAAGGCCGGGTTCTCCAATTGGCGGCCCAACGTGTGGGCGACTTCAGCGGTAGTAGTTTTTGCCTGAGAGTCGTGAGGAGCTTCGCAGGAAAATTCCGGAGGATTTCGCGAACCACGTGAGCGACCCCTGCATGTCGAAGTGGATCGAAGGTCTTTTGAAGCGTGGCTACCCCTTTCCGACGGCTGCTGACGACTGCTGCCCTGACTGTTGCCCTGCCTTGGCCCTTTGGTGATGACTGGTATCGCGAGACGATAGACGGACCTCTGTTGGCGTGAGAAAAGCATTTAGTTAAGTATTTGTGGGTAGCGCCCACTCTCTTTGTTTTTTGTATTTTGTTATTCGATTAGAGCGCTAACCGAAGCCAAGGGGTAAGTACGAATCCCTTGATGTTTATAAGGACAAAATGCCTGGATTTAGTAAGTTTAAGAAATGTTGTTGTTGTGGTTGTTTTGCGGATTCCCGATTGGAGGATTCCTGTCCAATTCCTCCAGTTGGAACTCCTACTTACGAACTTTACTCAAAGCACGGTCTGGGTCCTATAGTTTTTAGTGAAATATGGACCCATTACACTAAAAAAGACGGTGTTTTGCAATGGCCACAAAATGTGTCCTTTGAGCCAGATATATTAGATAATTTGGAAGCGATATTATTCAAGAGAAAAGCCCGGCCGGCAATGTTTGACTCCTTTCGCCTATGGCGCAAGGAAGCCAAACAGAAAGAAATTAAGCAAATGAAGAAAGATAAGAAAGAGCAGAGTATGCTGCCCAACAATTTAAAAATGACGAAGCTGATCAAGCGATTGAGGTTTCAGAAAGACAACATCGCATGGCAATAGATAGATGCTATCCTGTATTGCCTACGGTATCAAAGAGTAAAACTCCTGATGACGATTCTTTCATGTCCCAATTATTGACATTACCTCCGCCTTATGTGTTAGGAGCTAATGCACCGCCATTACAGCCCGCTGCCAATGCAGCTGCTGTACTTCCTACACAGTTGCCTGTCCCTGTGATTCCGCCTCAACCCCCTCTGCCAGCAATATCGGTACCCCAATCTCCTGTGCCTCAGCCTTCTCCATCTGTCGTTTCTTTTGCTACAGATTCCTCTTCTGTCTTACAGAATACTTTGTCCCCCGTTTTAGTGTAAGATTCCCCTGCAGCTCGACGGTGTTTAGTCGACACTGTTTCAGGTCTTTTGTTGCCTTTTCTTGGACCTCTTTTCTTCCCTCCTGCCTCGTCTAGGAGGCAATCTCGTAGTCAATTTCCAGATTTGGAAGAACGGACTAAATTAGATTCCCTTGCCTTTAATTGGATTAGGAGTCGTGTACAGTATAATGCACATGATATTTTAGATACTTTCCTTCAATGGAACGCGCCCACACAGAGATATGTATTTAATGTCATGTGTAATACTCTGATTAAGGAATGGGGAGACGTAGATTTAGACTCGCCTCCTCAGGATTTACTTGACATACAGGATCAATTTGATAAGGGACTTATTGTGGGTCCTGCTGTAGAGCATGCTGTTCAGAAACTTGTTGCTTTTCGATCTACACTTTTCTCTCAAAATTCTCTTGAGCCTGATCCCGCGGTTCGTCGTAAAACGGCACAATACCCAATGCGAGAAGTTCCTCCGATATGGAGAGATGCAGTTCCACAAGCAGGTAATGTTCCTGGTGTTCCTGCTCATTTTCAGCGTATATGGGTACATGACCCTTGGAAAAGGTCAGAAGTATTGGCACTCAAACAGTCTTTACTGGACCCTCGTAAGAATCCTGCGGGGTATTATAAAGAGCTGTCCCAGACTGTTTACGCCTGCATTATGAATTTGGCAGATATTGACTTACTCATGGGGAATGTAGTCCCACAAGCAATATGGGCCAAGATTCGTAGGCAGGATCATGCGGTAGCTCTAGGTGGTGATTGGGCAGCCATTACAGCTGCGGATGCAGGTCAAGTAGGTGGGGCCAAACCGGATGCCCTGATCACAGAATTGCCTGGAAAAATAATAGATTTAATGAAAACTTTAATGCCTGCGATGCGTGTTAATTGGGATAAGTTAGCGGTGTGTAAGCAAAAGACGGATGAAAGTGTCTCCGACTTCTTTATTTGGTTTGAGGAGACTTTCATCGACCATAGTGGTCAAGACATGAGTACTGAAGGTGGACAACGATTGTTCGTAGACAAATTTGTTTTTAATTTACTTCCAGAATTATCGAATAAATTAAAACAATCAGAGAGTTCTTGGGCTGTCTCTTCCACGGCTCAGATATTGGCTACTGCTCAATATTATGAGAATAGGGATAAGGAAGACAAGGAGAAAGCGGAGAAAAAGACTAAAGACTTGAAAACAAAAGTCCTTCTGCAACAGGCTTATCCCCCTCGTTCTGCTCAGCCCTCATTTTCACAGCCCCCACAGTTTCAGAGGTTGTTGCAGAAGCCAGTCCCCTCAGTTCCACGAGCTCCATTGGGCCCCAACCAGTGTGCTTATTGTAAAGAAGATGGTCATTTTAAGAATACTTGTCCAATTTTATTGCAACGGTATGGTGGATCATTGGCGCCGCGGGGTCGTGGTGATTCTCGATCCATATCCAGAGGAAGGGGTCGTGGTGTGCCACCTCAGGAACGACGTCCCTCTCCCTCTCAGGACTCTGAGAATTCTGCTGATCAAAATAATTTGTAATCTGCACAATACCACAATGATGACTATTGTTTCGATAATGGGGACGATGCTTTCCATACTAGCTAGGACAGCCACAGGCAAAGTAAGGGAGTCATATCAGTTCCAGTAGATCAGGAAGGACCTTATGTTAATGTAATGGCATTAGGTGTTACAGAACCATTTCTCTTGGATACTAGTGCTATGAGAAGTTCCATAATGCATTCTAAACTCCCTGGGGCACCTTTGTCTGGCTTAACAAATGTTTCTGTAGGATTCTCTGGCGCCCCAGTTTCAAACCCTATCTCTTGTCCTTTGCCCATTTCTATTGGTCCCTACGATTTGGAAGCTCCACTCCTCTTAACGACGGGATGCGGAGAAAATTTGTTGGGTTTGGACCTCCTGAAACGTTTACATGCTACACTGTATTGTGCACCCTCTGGTGTGCACCTTACTTTAGGTGATAAGTTGACTTCTCCAATGTATGTATCTAAAGAACAGCTACCACCCGAGTTGCGTTCACTTGCTGCTACACTTTGGGCTGTGGGTCCAAATGATGTTGGCTTGTTGCAAATTCCACCATATGTAATTACTGTTAAAGACAATGTTAAGATGCCACGTGTTCCACAATATAAAATATCCAGTGATGGTGAGAGAGCTTTGTTGGCCATTGTTCATGATTTGGTTCAGAAGGGTGTGGTTGAAGAGACTGGAGGAAACGTTTGCAATAGTCCTGTTTTGCCTATTCTTAAACGTACTGATCCCTCTCAACCACCTGTGTATCGTTTTGCAATTGATCTTCGAGAGGTCAACAAAATTGTTGTCCCTCAATTTCCTGTTGTGCCAGATATCACAGCTCTGCTTACCATGATTCCTGCTTCAGCAGGTTGGTACTCAGTGATCGATCTTAAAAATGCTTTCTTTAGCATTCCCATTGCCGAAGAAAGTAGGGATCTTTTCGGCTTCTCTCTCGGAGGCCGCAGCTTCCGGTTTAAGCGCGCACCCCAAGGCTATTGTGAAAGTCCTTCGATATACAGTCAAGCTTTGAAGTCACAACTTGATACCTTTTCTCGCCCTCAGGTGCCACTCTTATCCAATATGTGGATGATTTGTTGATCGCTGCAGATTCTGAAAATGTTTGTAAAGCAGCAACTTTATCGCTCTTACAGCATTTGTCTGATTCACATCATAAAGTATCGTCTTCCAAGTTACAATATTGCCGACAAGAGGTTACCTATTTAGGTCATCTCTTGTCAAAGGAGGGAAGGCGATTGACTCCAGAACGTATTCATGCAATTGCACGAATGCCTGTACCATCCACACAACGAGAAGTGCGTGCTTTCTTAGGCATCACCTCTTACTGTAGACAGTGGATTCCAAATGTTTCCCTTCTTGCTAAACCACTGTTGGCACTTACACTTAACGACACGCCCCAGCCTTTGCCTTGGACTGATGAATGTCAAAAGAGTTTTTCTGATTTGCGTACTGCTTTGTGTTCCGCTCCTGTGTTGGGTACTCCAGATTACAGTAAACCGTTCACACTCTATGTGCATGAAAGGGAAGGTTGTGCATTATCAGTGTTGACGCAACGATTTGGCGACAAACAAAGGCCGTGTGCCTATTTTTCTGCAACATTAGATCCAGTAGCTAAGGCATTACCTAGTTGCCTTAGAGCAACAGCAGCAGCGGCAATTTCTATTCGTCAGTCCGCTGGACTAGTGCTAGATCATACTCTTAATGTTATGGTGCCACATGCAGTAGATACTCTTCTTAATAGGACGAAAACTCAGCATTTAACGAGTGCTCGCTTGTCTGGATACAAGTTGACACTTCTGGCTAGTCACATACACATAAAAAGATGTAATGTCCTGAATCCAGCAACATTATTGCCTGCTTTGGATGCTAGCAATGTACAAGATCAGCATGATTGTTTTCTTCGCACTGAAGAAGAAACGAAGGGTCGAATAGACCTCAAGGACACACCACTTGTGGATCCGGATGGGATCCTATGGGTAGATGGGTCATGTTTCAAGCTCCCTAATGGTGAAACCACAGCTGCTTATGCAGTAACGACGTTGTATACAGTGGTAGAAACTGCGCGCATTCCGCATAATTCAGCGCAAGCTGCAGAATTGATTGCGTTGACAAGAGCATGTGTGTTGGCGAAAGAGAAGAGAGTGACTGTCTATACCGACAGCCAATATGCATTTGGCGTCGCCCATAGTTTTGGTCGTTTGTGGAGGGAAAGAGGATTCTTTACCTCCCACGGCACCAAGATACAGCATGGTCAGTTGGTAACTGACCTTCTCGAATCACTTGCCCTGCCTACTCAAATAGCGATTGTGAAGTGCAGTGCGCATAAAAAGATTACTGATGTTGTGGGTCGAGGAAATGCGTTTGCAGATGAGATAGCGAAGGAAACAGCGAGGAATGTTGGAAGTCGCATGTATGTTGCAGGGCCTGCTAGATGGGTTGCAGAATCTGGTATGTGTGAGGACACAGTGGAAAGTGTGAAAGCAATCCAGAAGGAGGCTACTGAGAAGGAATTAAGTACGTGGAGAGAAAGTACGGGAATGTTGGATAGTACGGGATGTTGGACGGAATTGTCAGAGCATCAACGATGGTTGTTACCGGATGCGTATGTACTGCCTGTAGTTACTATGGCCCATGGACCAGCCCATATTAATGCACGGGGTATATGTAAGCTTTTAGCTCCAGTATGGCAGAATGCTGGTATTCCTAAATGTGCAGAAAACGTGGTGAAACATTGCATTGTTTGTTTGATGCACAATCCAGGAAAGGGAACTCCAACTCCAGCAGGTCATTTTGCACCCCCTACGTACCCATTCGAGGTACTACAAATAGACTACATCCATATGGAGCGCTTTAATAATCTCAAGTATGTCCTGGTGGTGGTTTGTGCCTTTTCCAGATGGATAGAGGCCTACCCCCTAAAGGACAACACTGCTTTGTCCACTGCAAAAATACTCCTGAAAGAATTCTTCCCGAGGTTTGGTTTGCCGCGCATTGTCTGGAGTGACAATGGAAGTGAATTTGTAGGTGAAATTATGCAAAAGGTGTGTGTAGGTCTAGGCACTCTCAAACTTAAGCTAGCAAAGATTTAGGCCAGCACGGGCCTTTCTTGGCCTGATGCTTTGCCTTTGGCACTCCTTTCTACTAGACCAACTGTTCATTCTCGTTTGGGGCTTAGCCCATACGAGATTGTGTTCGGACGCCCAGCTAACGTCTGGGGAGTCCCCAGACCCAAAAAGTACTCAGATATCCCCTACCCACTGTTGGTTGATTATTTGCATGATCTCACCACTAAATTGCATGTTATTCGTCAACAGGTCCAAAACGCTTTACCAGAGGCCTCTTCAGATCCCGGACACACCATCCAGCCTGGGGATTGGGTGTGCCTGAAAAATTTCCAGAGAAAAAAGAACCTGGAACCTCGTTGGGGGCCTCCAAGACAAGTTCTGCTTACAACTCGTACAGCTGTCAAGGTCCTGGGGAAGAAACACTGGATCCACGGTGTGCACTGCAAAAGGGTACCATTGCCTTTGCCGTATGACCAGTGGGTCCGAGAAGGTATTGGTGACAGTGAGTTTGAACAGGTACCCAGCTTCGTGCCGTTCAGCAGCGCACACCTGGATTGGACTAGCTCATAGAAAGAGGACGATGATGTTCTACAGGAAGCTGTATCCGTTCATCTGAGAGTCGATACAACAGATCCCGAACATTTATTCCAGGACCAGACAACCCTTGGAAAGAGACGATACAATTTGAGGAAAAGATTCCCTAAGGACAATCAGTTTTGACTTTCATTTTTTTTAAACTCTATTAATAAAGATACATTTTTCCTTCCCTTATCAATCAAGTTGCAGGGTCACGGTAGGAGTCTTGAGCTGTGACCTGAATAGTGACTAGGTCAACAGGACTTGCAGTGTCATAGGACGGCTAACAATCACAGCCAAGTGATTAAGGAAGATTATCGTGAGCGACGCCTTTAGAGTAATGGATAGTGCAGGGAAAGGAAGTGATATTAAAATGTTGAAGAGAGCTCATTATAAGAAATTATTATTTGGTCGTTGTGGCGTAGCCCTATGTGTTTTAGTAGGTTTAAGTAGTTTATTAGCATGCATAGGATGGATTATTCATGTCCTGCCGTCAGTGCCTGTTCCCGTTACTGTCCCTCTAACTCCCTCTACTACTGTTTCACCGCATAAGTTTTACTCACTCCCAGATCACGAGCAAATGAGAAGAATGGAATATATTAACAATTCGTTTATTCAACTGTTACACCAGCACCAATTGATAGTAAATGTTACTGATTGTTGGGTATGTGGTCTCATACCACATAATACACAAAGAGGAATGCCGTATCTAGTCCTCCCCTTCTCATATGAAGGTTCTGCTTGGGCCTATCTGGCTATGTTTTCCAATGCATACCAGAATTTACTTCGATACCCTTCTGGTGGATCCTATAATGGTGGAGTGGATTTCAGTCATAGTTCTTTGATAAGGGCATTGTAACTATGGCAAAGATTGCTGATATCATCAAGATTCCCAAGGACGAAAAGAGAGCGAATGATGGGTGGAATATAACTCGCTATACTCTTAGCCTTACTGATAAGCTCAAGCAACATAATTCTGCACCGATTTGGGTATTACCCCAAAGAGGTCGTTTGTGCTTGCAAATAAACGGCCAGAATACCAAATCTAAGCAAGAGAGAAGCAACTGTTCCCACACTTATGTCTATACTCCTTCTACACCTGCACCATTAGTAGCTTCACAAGGTACATATTTCATCTGTCACGATAAAGCTTATACATGGCTTCCCACACACTTCTCGGGGACATGTTATGTAGCTTTTCTCCTCCCTCCTACATACACCGCTCCTGCTGATTATCATCGGAAGAGAGTTGCTAGAGGAGTGGTAGATTCAGAAGATACAGCAGGGCAAGAAGGAGGGGATTTTCTGAAAGGGTTTCTTCCCTTTTGGGGTCCGATGGCCAATAGCAAAAATATCAGACAGTTGATCCGTGTGGTTGATGCCACAATCAATGTAACTTCTGGAGCTCTGAAAAATTTGACTGTTGAGCTTCAGGCGGATCGACTTATGACATTACAGAATAGAATGGTATTAGACATAATACTTGCAGATAAAGGAGGAGTTTGCAAATTGATTGGGTCCAGTTGTTGCATTTATATTCCTGACAACGCCCCTACAGTATACCAAGCCATCTCTAAGCTACATGTCATCTCTGAGTCTATCCACGAAGATACTGGAGATTGGTCTGTGATGGGATGGTTTTGGGGACTACTGTCCACTTGGGGATGGAAAGTGCTAACTTTCCTTGGAATGATTTTAGCACTCGTCTTTTCTTGTTGTCTTTGTCTACAGTGTGGTCCAGCTATTTGTGGACTCTGTGCCACAATCTGTGTCTCCAAACCAGTAGCACAACAGACAGAACACATTAAGATGATGGTGCAGCAACATCTTAGTGACCTCATGACCATTGATATCGACTCAGATTGAAATGAGTTCCTTTGTGCTTTGCCTGAGTATGGCAAAAGGAGGGTCTGAGGTTACGTAGTTTTTAGCCTCGCTTCGCTACAGCCGCCATTTTGCGTTTAGTCGCCATTTTATGTTGCCTCACTCAGGCAGCACGGCTGACGCGGAGAAAATGGTCTTTTCTGCCACTTTCAGCTGTTCGATGTTTTTCTCGTCAAGGAGCAACCTTTGTCCTTGTGTGCGATACTGATGTCAGGGTCTGGCCGAGTTCGCAAAGCCATGTCTAGACTGATTAATCCATGACTTACTCCACTGTTTGGGTCCCATCATTCTTCTCTACCTTATCTTATTTAACTGGACTTCACTATTCTCTTCGTGTGTTCTCTTGTTACATAGCCCTTCTTTTGAAGCATTCTACACATCTTTTGCCACCTGCAGAATTACGGGCACTAGTGTTGATTAACCTGATGGGAGGAGAGCACACGGGGTCTGAAAGGAGGGTGTGTTTTAGACATCTGATAGCTTGTTTTCGAACTATTCCTATTTGTCAGTTTTGTGTACATTGGGAGTTGTCATTGTAAACTTGTGTTGTATAATAGACTGTGCGCCACAGATTGAAGTGGCAGTCTCTTGAGAACCTACCTGTGTGGTACTTCTTAGATAACTGTGCTTAGCTGCAGCTAATAAAACTACTTTTCTACGCCAAACAGAGTGTCCTGTGTCTCTGTCGGTCGAGGCAGGTGAACTCGGAGATCTTAGGCGTGCCCTGCGCCGCTCGGCCCATAAGGCCGGGTTCTCCAGTGCGGGTCAGTAATGGACATCTGTTTACCGCACTCCCTACAGGGCTTAAAACCAGATTTCCTCGCAGACATCTTCAACGGAAACAAGAGAAACACAGCAAAACAGCTAGATATACAAAGTAACTACGGAGAGTCCCAAAAAACCGTTGACGGCGCGGAAAAAAAGAGGCCCCGTTATGGATCCAGTGACGTTAGCAGGGTCGCGAGCGGAGTCGTACCCTCTGTGACGTCGTCCATGACCTCGCCGGCGTAGAGAGCTACAAAAAAATTCTGAATGGCTGCTGCGTAGGGGATATTCACAAGGTGAGGAATCCACTGGCAGATGTATCCATCAGAAGTGCACAGAGCATCATCTGTCTATACAAAACAGCAGAAGGGTGCTGTACAAATGCTGAAATCGAAACACAAATCAGTTTAGAAACCAAAACCTGAAGTAAACTTGTATTGCAACAGTTGACTTTCTCACTTCCTACCACAATTGGTTCCTGTTACAGTCCACCATAGAGGTCCTAAGAACTGGTTGATGCAACTGTTGTGTCAGGGTTGCTTTGGCTACAGATCTGGATATGTATTCTTAGAATTAACTGAGAGTTCTCTGCTCTGCAGATGCTTTCAGCTGGGGACCTGACCTGATTGAGTCGCCGCAACCTTTCCAGTTCTTCCTTCAACTGATTGGCTTCGGTGTCTCTCACTTTCAGCTGTGCTTCCAGTTCAGCCTCGTACTCGCTGAGGTCTCCTTGAGCCTGCCGAAGGGATTCGTTCATATCCTGCTGTAGCTGAAGGTTTTGTTCAAGATCTGCGATTTCCTGAAATATTACAAGAGAAAGGGTCAAATGATAGGAACAAAGTACAGACGATGCACACCCTTAGCCCTAGTTTTACCACCACAAACTTTACAGTAGCAAGTGACGACTCATTAGGTTGGACATCAGTTTCCCAAAATCTTGAACTGTAGAGTGCTCTGGAGTAACTGTGAGCTGACGTATAGCGCTTTATCAAACCCCTAAATAAATAATTAAGTTAACCTTCAATTTTGAAGCAATGAGTAGGCCTAATCGGGACAACTTACAGATTGATTTCAACGTGTCCAACCCATTCATGAATTCCAGAAGTGCAACTTCAACTAAAGCTTTTCATTGGTCTAGCCTTAAAGCTAAGTAACGACTTAACACCACAGAAAAGATTAACCGGAGATCTCTTAAAATTCTGCAGCCATGTCAGTCTATATATTTTTTTGTAAATATTTGTACAGCATTCATGTTGTTTCTTAGCTGCTTCCAAGAGTTGAAGATGTACTCACTAGAGTTCCAAGAGTTGGATCCAGTATCCATATAGCACACTATGTCCTTGACTACAAGTCATATGGAATTCCACGGAGGGATTCCAGGTGTCTGCTATTACCAATACTGGCCATCATCTCTGCATAGAATTCCTGTGATAACACGTTAAACCCCATGGAAAGGAGAATAGTTCTGCAGAAATATATTTTAAGATGGTATTGTGCAACAGTGTCCTAATTCTGTTGGGTTTAATGCAGAAATGTACTAATGCTCTCAGCAGGCGGTAAATGCCCACGGGGTTCCTGTGAAGGGTGAGGGGAAGCAAGGAGGATGGTGAGGGGGAGTAAGGAAGATGGTGAGGGGGAGCAAGGAGTGAAAGAGGATGGTAAAGGTGGGTGAGGGAAGGGAAAGAAGTTGCCTGCTTGCCAGGGCTGAGAATCAGGGGTAGGCGGTAAAAAAGTGTGGGATGCAATGCAGGCTTTTCCCTAAGCGATTTTACAGGACAGAATTTCTATCCAAGTAAAATCGGGTCTGATGTGCACAGTGGAATAGTACACTATATTCTGCTCACCACAGTGTGTAATCAACGCCTAAGTGAGATACTGACTCACTGCCTTACCTCTCCCCTTCCCCCTCTTTAAAAAGCACAGGCACATCTGGAAGTATAGTACTTCCCTGCTGATGCAACGTGAGAGGCTAATATAACATGTACTCGCGACACACTAGAGAGAAACTTGTTACCAACGTACACTGGTGTGAAATGTTCTCCAGTCTCAAGTGCCATGGAGAGGTGTGTGGGATAAAGTCAGACCTTCATATTACTGTGAAGCATGGAAATACTCCCGGGTTAAAATGCACTGTACAATAAGCAGAGGTAAATACATTTATCATAAGCAATGGGTTCGCTGGGGATGAATTACTGTTGAGGAGATCATTTAGCTCACCTTTCTCAACCTGCAACATATTCATACCTAAAAGTGACTGTGCTGGTTCTAGGAGCTATACTGGATAACGTCAACAATTTTGAAGAAAGAAGAAAGCATCTCTTTGGATCGAACTTTCATATTTAAAAACATTCTGAATTTATATTATGATATCTGATGCTACAAGTTCATATATGATCTTTGATCATGGGCCCACGTTCTGACAGAGGGTCTATGCACAGTGTCTTGGACTTGACAAGAGTAGAACAAATGGCTAAGAACTTCCCTATCACCCAGGATTCACTCCACCATTTCACATCAGCTGCTAATCAGTCTGCACTTTTTAAAACAGCAAGCAGGTGCTTTGGGGTTTGCCTAAAAGTTCAGGCATGCCATATACAACATGAAAACCGACATTCATGTTCGTTACAAGCTAACACTTCAGAGCAGTTCAACTCCTCAGAGAGCCCCAAAGTGAGGTGGGTAGAAATCTACAACTGAAATGCTTCAGAGAGTCTGCATAAATTAATGCTGACATTAGAACAAGGACCCTGCCTGCCCTTTAGAAAGGAGATCTAATGAGGATTTTCTTCTGGTTCCTTTAAAAGCCCTTAAGACAATTTCAGAAAATGAAGGACCCTGTGCAAATAATCCTGCAGTTTGAAAATGTGAAGCCGCGATAAGGTCTCATTGTTGGCATCTCCCAATTTTTAAGGGACTTCCTGCTCTGTCAGGTGTTCCTTTCCATTATGGAACAAGTGACCCACTAATCAAGGCTGCCACCCGATTGGTGTCGTCTGTACACCTTGTTTCAAGCACTTTGATTTTTTTAGTACTAATCATTAATATTAGATATCAGTCCAATTGGTTCCAAGGAAGCAATCCATGAGGATAAATGACACAACACATTTGGTTTACATATGGAAGCCCAGGTCTGAAACATGGTGTCCCCTTATGGCATGGGGCGAGATGGCAAACCTGCTTCCAAATTTGAGAAGTGGCCACAAAATGGTGAATTTCTGAGGGGCAAGGAGGGCTGCACTACTTTCAGATTATACCAATCACTGTCCTCCACTGGGTAGGACTAACCACTTCTGAATAAGCCTTGTGAGCCCTTGCACCGAGCAGGATAATGTGACCAGGCTGAACAGCCTGGGCCTACCCAGAGAAACCTCGCTGCCACATTTTGAAATAGTGGAGGCTAGAAGCCCCATCAGACTGGAGAGTTGAAACTCTGTCCCGGTGTTTGCCCATAGGTGAGCACTGCAGGGGCCTTTACTGTACACCAGGGTTCGAGTTGGGGGTACATGCAGGTACACGGCGTCCACTCACTATTTTTATAGGGTGGACGCGACCCCCCTGCCAAGAAGTGAGGCCCCACAGAAATGTGTTGAACTTGTCCCAGCGTAAGACACCGGGACACGTTCAGCAGCGCCTGTACGTTGTCTGCTTTCCATTCCCAGCAGCAACATGCAGGCAGCGAGGGAACCTTTTTTCACCTCCAGCTGGGCCGAAGTTAAGGGACCATCCTGACTCCTTTTGTTTGTATATGCTGACTGGGGGCCGCCTGGAACCTTACATTTAAACGTAAATGCCACAGAGGGAAACAAAGGCACACAGCTTGCCTTCTCTTCACAGGTACTTAAGAGAGGCATGCTTTTGCCTTTGTTCTGTCCCTGTATATAAATGCAGACACTGTAAGACTGACAGATGGGTTAGTCTGTCCCAGTATTTACACAAATAATTTAAATGGCACTATTTTATTTCTTTTATAGCGCTATGTTGTGACATCATTTGGATATTGTTCACTTGGTCAGTCCCCCCACTTCTTTTTATAGGACTTGTGCCCTGCTGTACACCAATCATTGAAGACACAATTTTCACAATGTATGAAGTGAGCACAGTGGCACAACTGCCAAGTGCAGTTAGACTGCAGACTTTGTGGCACAAGCACTAAGGTAAAGCGGCACACGTACAATGGGAATCTCAATCTCCCTGCATTACCGTGGTGTTAAAGAGACACTCTCAAAGTAATGGCGAGACCTCGGGTTGCCTTACTTAGAGAATATATTGTATATGTGCTCTTCGATATGAAGAGAAAATATGGACACATTATGAAACATCTTACCTTTCTCAAGTTTTCAGCATCCATTGCCACTATTTCCAGCTGGTTTCGATCCTCCTCTACGTCGATCAACCTCTGCAGCAGGGCCTCCTTTTCCACTTTCAGATCTCTACATTCGTCATTCGCCTGCTTAGCCTGTCCTTTGACGCTCTCGAGGTACTCCTGTAATCCCATGATGATCCCTTCCAAGTCTCTCTTCAGTGCTTCATTAGCTGCTATCTGACCTGTGTAAAACAAAAAGTACAAAGTGGATAAAGATACAAAAAATGTGAAGAATGCCACCTGGAAACTAGTCTCCCCATCAATGGGCACTTGATACCTTCAACCTGAAAACTGCAGTCCAAAAGAGTTACAATGCTTTCAGTCTCTGCACATTCAGGGACATCATACAATGTTTATAGAAGCAAGCACTTCAATTTACTCTATCATTAATACATAATAGAAACTAAAAAGCCACACGCTTTTGGAAAGGTTGATTCTCAGATATCTCAAACTCTTTTGAAGCACAGTTGCAAAGAGTCAAGTGGTGATTTATATAATGTATGCTGCAATTTTCTTCTGGAGCTTTAAGTAGGAATAATTACCAATGCCAATGGTACTTGTTTTATCACCAGTGGAAGGCTAATAGGCACAAATGGCCCTGCTGGATATTTAAACCCATGACCTGCAAGTTACGAAGTGATCTCTGCAGTAATGTCTCAATCAACTACTCTATTTTAAATTGGATGTAAATCAGTCACTCTTGCACCTTTAATTAAAGTTGTCTCAAAATCTGTGTTTTAAACATACATACATTAATTGATAAAAAAACTGTTCTGCGCCTGCACTAATCAATGGTACTATGCGTTAAGGTGCTAAATATTTATCCAGGTGTCACTGTTCAGCTTTTTAGTTCGCACTTGCATGAGCACGCGCAGGCGCTCGCGCGACTTATTGTTTCAATAAAGGGCTTCGAGCCCGGCCATTAATTACCATTGATTGGCTTCAGTTTCACTCTTTTTAAAGTCTCCTAAATGGCCAGCACAGGCCAGACGTCACTTCCTGTTTCTTGTCCAGCGCATGGACCAGGTACAGCTTGATTGCTCTTAGTTTGCATCCGTCCTCACCTACTGCTGTGTTTGAAGTACGTTTTTAGGTCTCGACTAGCGTAGGCTGCGCATACGCAGTCTCGCTTGTGAGATCTTATGTTTTTGAGTAGATTTCACTAGCGGGCTTTACGCCCCACCCCTCTTTTCCATTGGCCGGCATCACCGTTTAGGCTAAACGGTGGCCAGCCATTGTAAAATAGCTTCCAGTGAGGTATTCTTTTCTCTCTTTGAGCCGTCCTACTTGGACTGGCTCACTTGACTTACTCCCGCCGCAAAAGGAATCTTATCTTTATGGGCCCATGTGTTTCAAACACATGGCCCCATAAAGATAAGCTCCGCGTTTGCCTAACGTTGCTTTCTTGAGTTAAACACGTCCTTCTTCCCTTGCGGAAGCCATTCCACATCCCTGCACAGCTGCACCGTGAGGCAGGCTGTCTTCGTACTCCTCCATTCATGGCACAGCGCGCAGACGTGGATTTCCACCGGTAGGCTCCGGGTAGTTTTCCAGTCTCAACTTGTCATTCTGCCGAGTGCATCGATAGTTGTCTCCGAACCCGGGTTCGCTAACCGTGTTAAATCTTGATCGGCACTCTCCAAACTACCTTCCTGTGACCTACTACACAGGGTCAGAACCCCTGCCTGAGCTCTGGGTGCCTGTCAGGTTTCCCGTGTTTGGCTCTTGTGCTCACTCGATTGCTCTGACCTGGCCAATGGCGCCTCTCCCCCCCGCCATGGCTCCCTATGTCCCTGCTCTCTCAGTGAGTGAAAGTGGCTGCCGCCGCCGGCCCCGTGCCTGCAGCCTCAGCAGCGCCGTCATCTTGGCGTCCCAGGAGCCGAGAGGCGACAGCAGCAGAGAGACGCGCGGGCCCAGCTCACAGAGAGGGACAGGGCAGGAGCCAAGCGGAGTCGGGAGACGCCGCGCCCCTAACCCTAACGGGTACTGAGGTGAGCCTAAACCTGCGCAGTTACCCTCCCCCACCACAGCTATGTAGGGTTCCAATGGGGTGGGGTGTTGCTGTTGCTGAAGTACTAATCTGCAGACTCAGGGGAGAGCCACTCTAGCCACCCTCACTACCATTGCCTCACTTCACCCCGTGGGGCCCACGGGGCTCACGTTCACCGGGCTAAGCCTTGCGCACCAAGATCGCCAAGTTGTAGGGGCTCCCGCGCTGGTCGCAATACTGTGGCCCACCGCCGTGTGACCAGTGTGATCAGCCTCGGACCCTGCTGCCGCAGCCCACAGGCTGCCAACCGGGTCCTTCGGCGAAGCTCAGTACCTCTTCTTGTGTGGCATGGGGGCTCCCGATGGAATACAGCGCCTACTGCCAGGCGGTCCGATCCCAATATGGGCCTGCCGTACGCCCGCTGCGGAGCCCTCTCCCAAATCGGACCGGCCACATCGCTGCTCCGGCTCACCTTCGGGGAATGCAGGCGTCCTTGCCCATATCTTTGGCCTCGCCTCGGGCGCCGGATGGCCCGGATCCGTGCCACGTCACAGATAGCCACAGCTCCCGATACGGCACAGTAGAATTTCAGCACGTCTTCCCTCCAGGGGATTATCGGTGCTTCCCATCCACTCCATCACACATCAAATCCACTCCTTCATCACACATCAAATCCCCTCCTTCATCACACATCCACTTCTTCGTCTCACATCCACTCCTTCATCACACATCCACACCTTAATTATTATTATTATTAGGAAGATTTATAGAGCGCCTGGTTACGCGCCCCGGCGTGTCCCCGCGCTATGGTAAATGGAGTCAACAGTCCAAGCAGCCATCACAGTCGCCTACCTCCCGTATAAGTAGGTCTTAAGTTTTCTTCTGAAAATGGACTCTGAAAGCTCCAAACGTAGCTTTGTAGGCAGCTTCATCACATCCACTTCTTCGTCACACATCCAACTCCTTCATCGACTATCCATTACTTCATCACACATCCACTACTCTCTATCTACTACTCTCTCCCTACTACTCTCTCTACTACTCTCTCCTACTCTACTAGTCTTACTACTCTCTACTACTCTTTATTACTCTCTACTACTCACTCTCTACTACTCACTCTCTAGCACTCTCTACTACTCACTCTCTGCTACTCACTCCCTACTCTCTACTACTCTCTACTACTCACTCTCTACTCTCTAGTACTCTCTACTACTCTCTCTACTACTCGCTCTACTACTCACTCTACTACTCACTCTACTACTCACTCTACTACTCTCTAATAATCTACTACTCCCTCTCTACTACTCTCTACTACCCACTCTCCACTCCTCTACTACTCCCTCTCTACTATTCACTTTCTACTACTCACTACTACTCTCTACTACACATTCTCTAATACTCTCTACTACTCACGCTCTACTACTCACTCTCTTACTACTCACTCTACTACTCTCTCTACTACTCACTCTCTACTGCTCTACTACTCACTCTATATACTACTCACTCTCTAGTACTCTCTACTCACTCTCTACTGCTCACTACTACTCTCTACTCACTCTCTACTCACTCTCTACTACTCACTCTCCACTCTCTCCACCTCTCTCTCTACTACTCTCTACCTCTACACGCGCACACATATGCACATACATGTGTATATATATGCATATATATATATATATGCATATATATATATATATATGCATATATATATATATATGCATATATATATATATGCATATATATATATATGCATATATATATGTGTATATATATATATATGCATATATATATGTGCATATATATATATATATATATATGCATATATATATATGTATATATATATATATATATATATACATATATATATATATATATACATACATATATATATATATATATACACACATATATATATATATATACACATATATATATATACACACACATATATATATATATATATACATATATATAATGTTATATCAAGTCTAGCAATAAAGAGTATGGTCAAGCCAAGGACAATCTTCACAAGTTGCTTAATAAATGGAGAAGAGAAGGTTTAATTTCAGGGGGGGGGGGGGGGTTTAAATTTTTGTATAATGAATTCCCCACTCAGCCTGTCTTCTACCTTATCCCCAAAATACACAAAGGTACCTCACCATTATCTGGGAGACCGACCATCTCAGCAATTAACAGCATGGGTGAGAAAGTGGGCCAATATATATACTTTTTCTTGCAAGAACCTGTGAGACAACTTCCGAGTTATGTAAGAGACACTACTGACTTTTTGAAAAAACTTGAAACAGTAGAATGGCAGGAAGCTATGGTGTTAATGACGCTTGATGTCGAATAGTTATACACCAGCATAGCCCATACTGACGGTTTGAATGCTGTTAAACACTTTCTGAGTCGTAGGCCTGCACATTTTTATGAACATAATAAGGCCATTTTAAGCCTCATTGAGTGGTGTTTGTGAAACAACTTTTTTGCCTTTGAAAAGGATGTTTGGCGTCAGGTGAGAGGTGTAGCAATGGGGGCCTGCTTCTCACCCAGCTACGCGTGCTTACACGTGGGCTGGTGGGAGGATCAGGTCCTCAATAGGACGCATAAAACATGGGTCAATGAAAAAATAATCAAATTCCTCAGATACATTGACGATGTGTTCATTGTGTGGCAGGGTGAAATGGAGGAGGCTATCGCCTTTGTCAATGACATCAATGTCAACCATTTGAACCTCAAATTTACATCTCACATCAGTAAGAAGGAGGTTGAGTTCCTAGATGTTAAAGTGTACATTGATAAAGATAATAGAATTCAAACGACACTATTTAGGAAACCAACCGCAGGTAACACCACCCTTCGCACGTCTAGTCTCCATCCGAAGCACACCATCCATAGTATCCCCTATGGAGAGATCCTCCGATTGAAAAGGATCTGTAGCACAAATGAAGATTACATTAATTGTGTGAGGGATCTAGAAACTCGACTAAGGGAACGAGGCTACTCCAAAAAGATCTTTGATCAGGCTTTGAAAAAAGCCAATTTGAGACCTCGAGACAGCCTATTTCTGGTCTATTCTGTCACAGAAGATTCTTCATCTAAAGATGATGCTAAGAATGAATCATGCCCTAGGTTCATTACAGCATTCAGTGACCAGGAGAATTCAATCAGGAAAATCATTACCAAAAACTGGCCCATTATAATGACAGATTCGGTGTTAGGTGCATTGTTGCCCCCTAAACCTACAATAACTTTCCGAAGGGCACGCAACATGGGAGCTGTTCTGGACCAGTCAAGTCCAGAACTCAAGCAGAAAGCTAATTGGATGCAGACAGTTGGTGGATTTCGCAAATGCTCCAGTTGCAGGGCCTGTAAATTTGGTATTAACAAGACCCATTATCTTACCCCATTCAGTGAGACCGCAATCCCGATTGTAGGTCAATACACGTGTAAAACTGAATTTGCGGTATATGTATTGACGTGCACTTGTGGCCTAAATTATATCGGGAGTACCAGCAAACAAGTGCACGTCAGGATCCTGCAGCATTTACGGGCAATTTTACATTGTGACTCGAGTTACCCAGTGGCACGCCACTTTGAGTCTACACACAACAGAGATGTAAATTGCTTATCTTACTATGTTGTAGGAGCAATACCAATACCAAAATTACGAAGAGGTGGCAACAGGGATTTAAAATTAAGGCAGTTGGAATCTAATATGATATTGGAATTCGACAGCAAAAGTACGAATGGCCTTAATAATACAGAGGATTTGCACACTTTCCTTTAAATCCCCATGTACCTCTTTAATGACTCTGTCTCGCTTGGGCCTAATTATCAGTCACTGTTTTATGCTCCCAGGCAGTCAGGTTCCCTGTTGCCTGGAGGTTGCTTTAGCTTTTTCTATATACAGTTTTTTCGTAAATCATCACATCTTCATTCCGTCTAGTCAGGGTCCCTGTTAGTCGGAAAATATGATATTCTCTTGGTTCATTCCCTATCTGTAATATATGTAATTTATTACCTATATTTATTTGGTATTTTTATAAAAAAAATTATACACAGGGTGTTTTCATAATCTTTAAGAGTTTATAAATATACTTGTTTTGGATTTTGAAATACTTTTATCATGAATTTTAAATTGAACAAAATGTGGTGTTTAACCCAATTGTTGAAAATATGATGATGAGGTATAATATTTACAAGCAGGTCTCTTTATGCACATTGGCACTTTTTCTTCCTCTAGGACAAAACATTGGTCACAATTGGTCTTTTGCACTTCATGGACATGCACTGTTTGCACTTTAAAAAATAACTTAATCAAATGTTACCATTTTTCAATTTTTTGGTCCTACTGATCAAATGAGGATGTATATTCTAACTATTCAAAGAAGAACGGCTTTTAATTCCTTCATCCTTTACCTTTTGCCCCCCTCTAGATACAAGTATTTGATGGATTTATCCGGAGACTTCAAACTCAAACCTGTATGCTTATGTGATTTCATTTCTGTACCTATGTATTTATACGGACATTAAGGCACTTCAATTTTGAATTTGTCTTTTATTTCTATGATCACATGATGTATGGAGGGGTGGCTATGCTTGGGAGAAATGGGCACTATAAAAACAAAAAAAGTACAAACAAATGTTGCATGTGAACAAGGGCTCAGGTAGCCCGAAACGCGTAATGCACTCTTTCACAAACTTGAGCAAATAAACAGAGAAATTTAACATCGGGTCCTGTGGTCTGTCTCCTGTGTTTTCGAGGACAAGAGGATATATGAGGATATATATATATATATATATATATATACATATATACATACATATACATACATACATATATACATACATATACATACATACATACATACATATACATACATACATACATACATATATATATATATATATACATATATACACACACATATATATATATATATATTTCGCCAACCGACTCGAGCACTCGCCCCAGCCCAGTTCCAAATGACGAAGGAGCAGACCCATAAGTAAGTGCTTAGTCAAGGTGCTTTATTTCATCCAGCAAGCCAGCCGCCATTACGCGTTTCGCTTTCCACAAAGCTTGATCACATGGCAAGTTGCTTAGAGCTGGTGCCGGTATTTAAAGTGCTAGTACGCGGGCAATTTCACAGTACAAACAACAACATAGAAGAAATACTATCAAACCATGTTGTACATAGGAATTCGAGCATGAATGCAATTTACACATTTGAACAATTTATAAAATATATAAATAATTAAATATTTTAAAATTCATGTATAAATACAAAAGATTCTTAAAAAATCATGTTTAGTAATTATGCCAAGTGGGATATTATTAATCATAGTATCCCTTGGGACTTTACCTAATATTCAGCAATCAATTTACTTGTCTGAATCATGGTAAAGCCACATATCACCTTGGATAGTAGAAATAAATCACTACTACAGATGTGTACTCCACATTTATCTATCGAATAAAGCCCCAGTGGGCATAAACTCTCTGCTCAAAAAAGGTTAAATTCCTCACAGCTGTGTGACCCCCTGAAAAAATACAGGCATATAAGAGGTCAACCAAAATATGCATATAAATAATTAAAAAACGTGCTTGTGCTAGTGCAAAAATACATAGAGCCAAAAATATATATATATGTATGTGTATATATATTTACATACATACATATATAAACATATATATATGTCTGCATATCTATATAAATACAAATATGAATGCATGCATACATATGCATGTTATGTACATGTAAGTTTGAAAAACACTAATAAAAGCAAAGCTAAAAAGTCACCCATTTACAAACAGAATTGCTTTAACTTAAACGAGGGCGAGACCTATTGCATATTCAATGCTTGTTTACGTCCAGCCTGCGACAGCGCACATTTCCTTCCACTACCATGAAGTTGTACTTCATGGTAATTTGCATGTCCTATTAGTGAAATCGCTATTTTTTTCATTTTAATGCATTGCATTTAAGGAATCTCAATTTGAGATTCCTTAAATGCAAGTAATCGCAATTTAGCGAATTCTCAATTTGCGATTTTTCCATTTGGGATGATGCATCCCAAATGCAAAAATACCGGTTGCAAAGGGGCAGATTCTGAGAATCTGCCCCTTTGCGAGCGGTTTTTAGCTTCATGCATCTGGGCCTATGTCTTTGTCTTACTGCAACGCCTTAACTTTGGCCCTCGATTTCTCTTACCTCAAATTGTTTACACGGATTTAACTGCATGGTCCGTGTGGCAGGTGCCCAATTCGCTTTGCTCCCTGTGCAGTGGGGGACGCGGCAGGGTTCTCCCCCTGTCTCCCCTTCTGTTCGATCTCACTATGGAGCCTCTGGCGTGAGTGATTAAGGATGCCCAGGTGCAAGGATTTGAATGGGGAGAGGGTCTGTCGGATAGAAAAGTGCTAAAAGCACTTACGCCTCGGAAGAATACAGGCCCAGCCTGCTGCAGTCCGGTGTATTTTTTAGGAGACATCAGGTCTGTACATCAATATACCCAGGGCACAAGTCCTAAAATAAAGAAGTGGGGGGACGCTGATGTCACAACAGGAAGTGAATACTGTGTTAACAACAAGGACCCCCTGATACGGATCAATATCCTGGGACAGGGAAAAACAATATATGTAAAGTAACACTCCCAGGCATATACCAATTACACAATAGATTTAAACAAACAAACTAGTCCAGTTTAGAACAAATACATTTTTAATAAGATTTAAAAAAAGGATAAAGAGACAACACTAAAAATCAGTGCATTGATTACAGTTAATAAAACATTCCTATAATTGTACATCTGTTTATACAAGGGATTTCAAATTTAAAAAAGGGAAGATTAGATGGCATCCGGTCGACGCGTTTCAACATAAAAATATGTCTTCATCAGGACATATACCATCCAGTTTCTGTAAAAAAGATCACAACAATATTTTACTTATTTGGCCTCCTAACGTAGTATAATATAACTGAACTAGTTTAGGTTTGTTTACATTTTCTATCGGAAAAGACAATACTTTCACATTCTTGATATACCGCTTTCTTTTCACAAATATTTTACACCTATACAGAAGAGGGTTATACAAGGTCACTCATAGTGTTCCATACATGCGGGCATATACATATATAATACAGCAAAATTGATACATTTGCTATATATCAGACTAACACATTAGAAATGCATTCATCATGTATAGGTGTAAAATATTTGTGAAAAGAAAGCGGTATATCAAGAATGTGAAAGTATTGTCTTTTCCGATAGAAAATGTAAACAAACCTAAACTAGTTCAGTTATATTATACTACGTTAGGAGGCCAAATAAGTAAAATATTGTTGTGATCTTTTTCACAGAAACTGGATGGTATATGTCCTGATGAAGACATATTTTTATGTTGAAACGCGTCGACCGGATGCCATCTAATCTTCCCTTTTTTAAATTTGAAATCCCTTGTATAAACAGATGTACAATTATAGGAATGTTTTATTAACTGTAATCAATGCACTGATTTTTAGTGTTGTCTCTTTATCCTTTTTTTAAATCTTATTAAAAATGTATTTGTTCTAAACTGGACTAGTTTGTTTGTTTAAATCTATTGTGTAATTGGTATATGCCTGGGAGTGTTACTTTACATATACAACAGGAAGTGAAGTCACGAAAGTTGGCTTGCACCATCAGACTCATTGCCCTCCCTCGCGCACCCCTTAGATGCGATTGCATCAGAGAAGCCAGCGCGTGAGCAGTGTTCTGAATGAGCTCCAATCTCGACCCAGAGAGGCCAAAGTGAATGTGTGGCTCGATTTGCTCCAGTTATCCAGCTCCCAGAAAAATAAGTGTGGGGACGCCGTCCACCCGCGTGGTACCCCGACTCGAGCCCTGAATATACCCAAGTCCACAGTGTTCTCAGTAGTGGGGGGCCCCCAGGTTCTCGACTGCAATTCTGGCCTGCGGGTGGCGGTAGATAGGTTTAAATATCTAGGTGTACTCATATCAGGAGGATGTTGTGATATGGTCCGTCTTGCCGTTGTCACTGACAGGCCACTCAGCCATCTTTAAGATGGCGTCTCTGCCTCGGTTTCTAAATCAACTAAAACAATTTCTCCTATGAAATTCCGCAACAATGTTTCAGTCGATTGCACCACAATCTCATTGCCTTCCTATGGGACGGCAGGACCCCAGATATTGCACTGAGTAAATGTATCCAGCCCACCTACAGTGGGGGAATCGCAGCGGCGGATATTGAGTCTTACTGTCGTGTATTGCATCTTTAAACTATCAGCGACTGGTAGTAGGTTATTCCGGGCGACCCCAGCTATGCATCTGAGAGGTGGGTGATGGGAGACACGCATATCTTCTTACTCGTAAGGTTGTGGCGATAAAAAGAGGCTTTACCCTGGTGAAGAGGGTGGTCTATAAGTTGTGGCAGTCCTCCCTCCAACAGATGCGATGGTGGAACAAACTGACAGAATGGACGCCTCTAAGGAGAGGTAGCCAACTTTCGCAGCTAACCACAATGGAGGGTTTCCGTAAGTGGGACCTTATAGGGATTTCTACACTGGGGATGTAATGCACAGGACAGCCTTAAAGTCATTCAAAATTCTACAAACAGAATATCAACTTCATAGCCAGTGCCATAGGTAACGCTACCATGCTCTATATAGCAGATCTGGCGGCCCTACCCAAATTCAATCCATTAGAGGGCAAACTGCTGATGGGTGACCAAAAGATTGCATAGCTATACCAAAGACTCCTATCCTATCAACCTAAGGTGTTTTGGGCCCTTAGGACTGCGTAGGAGACAGATATTGGGGTTCTCGAAAACGAGGACTGGACAGAGGCACTGGGGGCGCTGCGTATGGCTGTGGTAGCAGCCCGGCGCCAGCTAATTCAATTTAAGTATCTTCACAGAATATACTTCACTCAACATAGACTCTGGCGCATGGGTGTGATAGCATCCCCGGCCTGTCTTTGGTGTGATAAAGAGGAGGGCACATGTATTCCCACTTTGTGGGGCTGCTCAGCTCTTTTATTACCACTTTGTGGGGCTGCTCAGCTCTTTTATTCCCACGGTGTGGGGCTGCTCAGCTCTTTTATTCACACGGCGTGGGGCTGCTCAGCTCTTTTATTCCCACGGTGTGGGACTGCTCAGCTCTTTTATTCCCACGGTGTGGGGCTGCTCAGCTCTTTTATTCACACGGCGTGGGGCTGCTCAGCTCTTTTATTCACACGGCGTGGGGCTGCTCAGCTCTTTTATTCACACGGCGTGGGGCTGCTCAGCTCTTTTATTCCCACGGTGTGGGGCTGCTCAGCTCTTTTATTACCACTTTGTGGGGCTGCTCAGCTCTTTTATTCCCACGGTGTGGGGCTGCTCAGCTCTTTTATTCCCACGGTGTGGGGCTGCTCAGCTCTTTTATTCCCACGGTGTGGGGCTGCTCAACTCTACAGAAATACTGGCATGGAGTGACAGCCTGTCTAGGCAGATTTCTCCCCTGGTCGATCCCCATGAATCCAAAACTCACCCTGCTACATCTCACCAACAATTTAGGTGGTAATAGACATCGATTGTCTCTCCTATCCCTAGGCCTGACATTAGGAAAGAGGGACATAGCAGGGGAGTAAAGGGCTGCCGACCCTCTGTCTTTAGCAGTATAAAAGAATGGTAAGGACCATTGTATGGGGTTAGAAGTGGCAGTATATAAAGCAAGAGGTTGCCCCCAGAAGCACCCCAAGGTATGGCAGGTATGGGTGGATTACCGGGGTCTCAAATTGGAACCTGTTCGACCAATGTGTTCATTGATGGATGATGAAATCAAGGCGTTTATGGGTTGAAGGCGGCCGGGGTGATTGTGGTTGATTGACTACTTACTATCTGGAGATTTTCATTCTGTCCTCTTAAAGGTTGTCGGGTTGGAGGGGTATGTACGTGCAGACATTTTTATTTTTATTTGTTATTTTCTTTGTCATTATTTGGATCATTGTTGGCCTTATGGGCTTTGTTTCCTGCTTGAATACCAAAATCAATAAAATATGTTTAAAAAAACAAAAAAGAACTCCTAGCTCAAGGCGATGCTTGCGCATTAACTATAAGTGAGTCAAAACAGGACTTTGCCTCTCACAATGTAACTGCTGCAGCACAGGTTACATTCTTCATAAGATAGACAGATGGACACATTTGATGACTGTAATTAACCCTAAGTCTTGTTTTATGGATCTAACCAGGAACCTGCACCACAGAATTAAGAATGGGTCATGATGCTCTGGTTGGGAGCGGAGCTAACTTGGAATGTGTTTTAGCATCTTGGGGCTCTTGGAGAAGCAATGCACAGTCCGTCCAGAGAAAGAAAGGAGTATGGTTTTGCGGGATGGGGGAACGTAGGGGGGTGAAGGGTGGTGGCTGTTGGTTTTCTGTGACATGCTTATTGTATTTATGTACTGTAAAACGCAAATACAAATATTCCCCCCAAAAAAAGAATGGGTCCATGATCCATGCAGAAGACAGCACTGGACTAATGACCCTGCTAATTACTTTTTAGGTCTTGCCTCCTCATAAGGAAAACAAGCATTTGCAATGCAATAGGTCTCGCATTTGCGGAGACGTTGAGCTACCGGCATTGTAAATGACAAACCTTTTATCTATGTGTTGGTTTTAAAAACAGATTAATAAAAGGCATAGTCATTTAGAATGCCAATAGCTTAAAATTTCGCTAGACCTATTGTATTGCAAATGCTTGTTACACTCGGGGTGAAATAAAAAAGAAACTCAACTCTGCAATAATACAACTGGTCACTGCCTTTGATATAACTTCAAAAAGACAAATTTTTCAGTTTTATGCAGCGCAAACTTAGAGAGCTTTACATGAACACCAGTTACATTACAAGGCGGGGTATATTTATTTTTGGAATCACAGGATGTTGAGCTGTGAGGCTCGAACAGGTCTTTTCAGCTCGAAGGTCGTCTCCTCTAATCTTACCACAACCTCGCCCACAAGAGCCAGTCGCATTTTCAATATTATATACAGCAAAGTCATAGTTGCTGCTTATTTATCTTACGCCACTTCCGACCATTGACAAAGCCAATTGTCCTGGCTTGTTGTAGGTATGATGTTACGTGTGTGATGTATCTAGATCAATGGACAGATGGAGTAAATTACCAGTCAGGCGGCATACTATGCTAAGCACAGATTTTTAGCTTTGTTTTAAGCCACACCCTTAATTACAGTAGCCACTGCCCTATGAGAGACCCCCCCAGTTTAATCTCTTATTATGAGTGCTGCGCGTCAGCTCTTCCCCCACTGGGACACCCTCTCCAGGGTGGCTCCTGCTGCTCCCCGCCCCCTTCATCCTGGTGTCTGAGACTTGAGCTGCGGTTACCCCGCCCTCCCCCCACCTCCCACTGCAGTGACTTTACATCCCGGGCCTTTGAAAGGGGTGTAGGTAGGGACGGAGCCCCCCACTGAAGGTGGATGGGATTTACTTGGCGCTATCATGGCTACAGAAGTGGTGGAGCAAGGGCGGGGGGAAGGAGTCACGCCACCTGGAACCCTCAGTCAGAGGTTTACACGTGGGTGAAGTGTTGAGGGGAGAGCGCGAGACATTAGTGTCTGTGTTCTGGGGAGGAGACAGGAGGACGGTGGGTGAACTGAAAACAACCCTGTACGTAGATCTTTTTAAAAAATTTTTTTTTAGAGAACTCGAGATATCCGGTGTTCCGTGGGAGGAGACAGTTCAGTTATGATTGTTACTTTGCATTATGGTGCTTTCGTTTTGCATTGACCAGACCTAGTCAGTAAAAGTATTTGGAAGGGATTGTGCCCAGCTCCATTTGTCCCGCCCACCGTAGCTACAGAATGTACCGAGAGGCAGGTAATATGGAATAAAACAGACATTGCGCCTTACGATCCACATGTAAGTGTCCATCAACCTTTCACTAAGCACTGTAAAGCAATATTTGGGCCACTTCAAAAACTTACGTGTTTGCTTAAAATCCGAACTTCCACGTATTTACATACCGTTGAATGTTGCTAAATTTCTCATTTCAAATGAGTAAAACCGGTACAGCATTTGCTGTTTTTCATGAGGAGATTCAGACCGGTCCGAGGCAGCCGGGATTCCGATTCTGGGATACGAAGCCTGGGGGCACCTGTAGAGAGGTCTTTTGTGGAAAATCCACATGATCAGCTGCAATGATGCATTTCATGCAGATGTAGGGAAGCATATGGGCTTTAGACAAACTATATGTGTCAGGCAGAAAACAATACGTGGGTCGCTACAGTGGTTGATAAAAAAATATATGGGGCAAGAATAGACGCCTTTAAGACCATCTCTCGCCCCCTCAAAATGACATGATACGATCCAGGTAGAGCAGGCAGCACGCCACAGCCGTCAGTTGGCCTTTTGGATGTCTTACTTTGAAAACAATCTACCTTGACCTTTTAGCTAATATCGATTTGCATTCAGGGTCTTCCAGTTCCACATTTCCTATTATCTGTATGTACTGGCTGGTTGTCGCGCAGTAGAGCAGTGCTTAATTTGTTAAACAATAGGTGCCGGAGCCCAAAGTTTTGTTTAGAAACCTGCGGCCTGTCAGTGATATGAATATTGGAGGAAGGGGGAGCGACTACCAAGACGACACAGTGTTGGTTCCACCTTATGTCTCTTTAATCTAGCACCGGTGCCGTGCGTCACACGTGCAAAGACAGCCTACTTGCCAGTCACAGAAGCTTCTATCTCAGCGTATTAGTATAAATCCAAACACCCATATGCCAACAACCGAATCTACTGGAAATTGGCGGGGTAGGGCTGGGGTAAGGTCAGTCTCACTTGGAAAGAGACTGGGAGGGGTGGTGGGACTGAAGAAGCCCGGTGCTGCCGCATGTGTATCAAGGCTGCAGCTGACTGCCCCCGGCACCCCGGGCTTTAATGAGGAAATCCAACAAAGGTTGCTAATCTCCGTTTATCTGATGAGGGAGGCAAGTCTCACACTTCGCCGAGCTGCGATAGCGGAGGGGCCCCTCTTGCAGATGCCCGTTTATCGTCCACCTGCCTGGCGGCCAGAATCTCCTTATGCCACGCTTAGTCTTAAAGTTTTAAAAAAAACACACAAAAAACAAGCGTGGTGCCCCAAAAGTAGGCGCCTCGCCCAGGGATACAGTTTGAAAAAAAAAAAATACAGAGCAAGTGTCCCATAACGCTGCAGCCGCCATTGTCCCTATGTGTGTATATTTTAAAGATAGTGCTCAACCACCACATAAAGCCCACCATGTAGCGCCGCAAGCAAACAATCCAGTCCGGATGGGCTTGCCGAGAAGGAGACAGGGCGGTAACAAAAAAGCCTAGTTTTCAATCGGAGGCAAGCCTTTGAACATAAATATGACGTTCACCAATCAAAAGCATGGGCGGAGCTTCCACTCCACTTCTGAAATCAACTTGATGACAATAGATCTCGCAGAGAGAGCAGTGCATGCGCTGCAACGCTAGGCGAGACCTAAAAAGCGCTATGAAGCGGCTAGCACTGGCTGCACTCTTAGCACTTTTTTATAATTTCGGTATCCACACTTACCCGCTTCCCAGTTTCTTATCCCCACCCACCCCCATTCCCCACGTCCACCTGATTGCCAAAGCCAGTAAGTCCCTTATAGACAAGACCTTTTGGCTTTGCCAATGCTTGTTCAAACTGTTTTAAAGCATGTTAAATACAAATGAAACTAAGAGGACATGGATATACGGATATTGAGACAACTGCATTTAAAACAAGTGTGGTGAGCTGGAGGGAGGCATCACTTTACCTGGTGCACTTTTGACATACAAAGAATAGCATACATAAATGACAAAGAATGACCAGGCCAATTTAATTCTGTTTTGTACTGTAGCTTGACTATGTTGGTATCTTTCATAGTTTCGAATGCATTGAATGATGTTCCTAGTCTCCATACTGGCAATTCACGATTCCTACAAATCCAGCATCCTGTCTGGATAGCTATCACTCATCTGGAGGTGAGGAGAGTCAGCAGTGCAGGAAAGCAGGAGTTCTTACCGACCGAGATGGAAGGCAGGAATGGCTTAGGAAGAGTATACCAACTTGACTGGGGAGGGGGAGATCTAGCGAAATGCCAGAAGGAAACAATGTCAAAGCTGGACCCTATATTTAAGAAAATGGAGAAGCAGAGAAAACACTCACTTTGTTGGAATCCAGCCTAGAAAGGACAGTAGTTAACATGCTTGCTATGAAGATGGTTCTTTTTGGTTGCCTTCAGGCAACAATGGTACTTTGAATTCTGCAAGATACCTCCTTTGGCCCCAGCAGTCCTTTCCTACTATTGCAAGGAGTGCCACTAGTGTTTGAAAAATGTAGTACTGGCTACAGGGACAAGGACATGATGGAGGAGAAGAAAGTGTGCACAGGGTTTTTTGCAAACTCTTTGGACATCAATGGTAGAACAGGACAGATGATGAACTGTTTGCCTAGCAGGAACAAGCACATACCACCCCTAGTGCAAGGGCTTATGGCAGCCAAAGAAGCTGTTCAACCATCTATGGCACTGCTGAATCTACAGCTAACCCGATGCTCAGGCAATGACTGAGGACATTCCATTCAATGGTCAGGTGCTCTTTGGTAAGGAGGTGGACAACTTGCTAAGCACAATGAAAACCGAGACAACTACCATGAAGGCAAAGGGGTCCTGATTCCAAGAAGTTTGTTTTCCAATCTTCTTGTGGCTGGAGAAGCTGAACAAGTAATGCATAAAGATTCTTGCTTTATTACTTCGACGACATACAGTGAACCTCATAATAACAGTCAATGAGGACAGCAAAAAGAATCTCCGTTAGAGAAAAAGAGAGGATGTTAGTTCCACAACTAATATGTACTTAAGACGTGGCTCTCTTTGGCACGTTTCACCATTACTTTTCACCATGGTGGGAGATTATTTTCTTCAAGATCAGGCCAGGAAAACATCACAACGGATTAGTGGGTGCTCAACATCATCTGATCACATTACACACTGAATTTCCCCACACGACCTTCTCAACATCTAAAACACCTACGTAGTGTGGTAAGGGGGCCAGATGGCTCCTACACAGTGCCCAGGGACCCAATATCTGGCAGTGTGCTCTGCAGAAATGCCTAGAGGTCAGTTCAGTACAAAAGGTGTTGTTAAGAAGGTGCCAAAGCAAGAACTAATCATTTAGGTTTATAGTTTAGAAAGGATAAAGACAGGGTGCTAATACCCGATTCTGGATCTAAGAAACAAAAAAATATATATTTACAAAAACAAAAATTCAAGGTGATCATGTTGGAAGGTAATTCCTCTCCCGAACGGGAGAGTTTGTCTCTTCACCCTGGATACAGAATTTGTCTGCTTCTATCGTCTTGCAAACTATGAAAAATATAAGAACTATCCACATTTTCTTGTGAGAAATAACACTTAATTCAAAGTCTTCCTCTTTGTCCCCAGGTTAGACCCAAGGGATCACATCAAGTGGCTATGTCTGGTAATCATCCGCCTAAAAATGTACGGGTAAGACTGTATAGATGGTGGGCAGACTTGCAGCTTCAAGGAGATTCTAGAAAAGAGCTGAGATAACCTAGGCAGATTGAAGCTCTTGTTGTTATGTCTAGGCTATATTGTAGGGATTGTCAGATTTTAGAAATACTAGTGGGCTGGAGTTGCCTTTAAAAATGTATATGGATAATTAGATAAGCACTTCTAACCAACTTCGGGGTCAGCTGGGTATGTAAAGGCCTTCAGCAGTGTGCAGAGGTGCTGTGGCCCACGGATGTGTGGGTGGAGCAAAAAACAGGATAACAGACACGTCAATGAATATTGTACAAGCAGAAATAATATAACATGTTATAAAGTCAAGGGGCTAGAACACCGATTGGGGTTGGTAGAGTATGAAAGTCAGCCATCAAAGGGTAAAGATCAGGCACTACAATGGTGACAAACATAGCAGAGCTTAAGGCAAAAGGTGGAATGGAATCTGGTACGGATAGAGGTGTGAAATGAATATTAGAGCTACTCAGGGAGCTGGAAGAGAAAGATTTCAGGAAGTGTTACACGTTCCTAACATCGATATTCTGGGACCAGGAGGTGATAATATGGCGCAATGCTGTGAGAGAGATCAAAAAGCCATAGCCATACTGTGGCAGAAACATAAAACCATGCGACGGAGGAATGGAGAGTGAGAGCTCTAGAGGGGTAGCAGCCAGAAAGACAAGTGGGGAGTGTGGCTGGAGGCGAGGCAAGATGCAGAAATCTATGTGCCATACAACATCAAACATTGTCAACGGGCACAAACTTGTGAGGAAAGCAGATGACCGCATTATGCACAAACCTGTCTCCTTTTCAATATGCTTGTTCCATCTGTCTAAAACCTTTATATTAAAAAAAAACTATAATGGCACAGTTCCCTTCAATAGCAATATGGCATAAGTTTGAATACTTCATAGCAAAAAATAGCATGTGCTAAAATGATGTCACAAAGGTACTTATTTCATCCAAGTTGAGAGAATGGAAAGCCGAATCAGCTCTTCATGGACTCCAAAGCATGGCTTGCTTTCTTACACACAGGTCTGACGGTACCAGCCTACAGACATGGGAATGCTGAATGGAGCCATGTATTGGTAAAATATTTACAACTTCACCACTGCTAGTTTTCCTTCAGTTGTCACTGGTTGCTAGGTTATTACTGCACTTCACCTCACAGAGGGCAGCAACAGTTCCCTGAAGAATTGCACAGACGTGCTGCTCAGTAAATTGGTCTTCCAGGGAACCTGCACGTGTTGAACAGCTCCCCATGGAGATCACGCCCAAGGTACTGGTGGTAAGAGCTCAGCTCGCACAGCAGCTTCGGAGACTATTCGTTACCTCGAGTCAAAGGATGTGTAGTAATATTATGGCAATAAATTAATCCTCTGAAAGTACAGGTTTTAACCTACTTTGCAAAATATCAAACTTGTGCAAATCAGAGTAAATACACCCAAAAGAACACAGATTCCAGGGTATAAACTGCAGAACTAATACATATTTTGTACAAATCTAAGTCTTTAATCGAATGTTTCTGGAGAAGCATCAAATTAAGTTAAGAGGAAATATTGTCAACCAAGGGGGCTATCTCAGTGACTATGAATACTGCGATTCTGATAAATATTCAGGAAATGGCAAAAAAAAAATTCATGTAATATTTCATGGAACATTTTTTCTGAAATGGGTGAAAGGCCATTCCCACCTTATGGTCTTTATTAGCACGAGCTCAATCAGAGAGCATAAATCTGCCCATTCTGTGTTTGCCTTGCAAAGCTAGGTGGAATAGCTCACATAGAGTGGACACTTTTCTACAAAAGTAAATCTTAAATGACTAATGACTGCAGAGGGAGGGGAGGTATTTGTGCCAGAGCGGGTAGTGCTGCCTTGAATTTGTAATTAATGCTGTGTTCTGAAAACTGAGTAATGCAGCTAACTGATGGCTAAGATAACGTTAATGTCAAAGTACTGTGACAGCCTACTACTTTACTGTCAGAATTGTTTGGTTGTTTAATAAAAAAGAATAATAAAAAAACTTCCAATGACTGCCAATTACAAAGTTAGAGAAAGTTACCCAAACTAATACAGCTTGCTCCCTTACCTTCAGTCAGCTGTTGCTCGAGGTCTTTGATTTCCTCAGTTTCCCGCGCAATCCTCGAGAGCATATCATCGAGGCGGCCTTCAAGCTCCTTGTACTGTCTATTCATCACGTCCAACTGCTGCTCTTTGCTGGCCTTTTGGGCTTTCACATGAGACTATAGGAAAAGGCACAAAAACATAATCTGAAAACCGAGGATGTACAATATCCTGATGACTCTTAGAAACTGCCAACACTTCATGTTTGTAGACAAAATATTTGGGGCCTGATGTATGAATTTTCCGTTCGTAATAAATTATTACCAATTGAGCATCAGCTTTTTGCAAATGTAAAGGAAGAATATGTTACGCACCTGTGGTCCTGGTTTTCCATTGCAGGAATATTTATTGGAGGTCCTAAATCCTTGAATAATTTCATGTTGTGTGGGTTGACCATGGAACACCTTTTTGCAGCCTCGCGCCTATACGCCTGCTCTTGCACCAGGATACCCTACCGGGTGTTAAGCCGCACTATACAAATCTACATAACATACCATAGTTGTTTTTTCTTGGAGATTACATTATTATTATTATTATTATTATTATTATTATTATGGGATTTGTAGAGTGCATGGCTGCCCAGAGGCTTCCCAGCGCTGCTTGATCAGAAACTGAGTAGGATAACCGTGACTTAAAGATATTACTTGAACAGCCAGGTCTTGATCTCTTTTTGAACTGTAATTCCCCGTCTATCAATCTGTATTCCAACGGCAGGGCATTCCAGAATTTGGGAGACAGATGGGAGAAGGATCTTCCTCCCCATCTCTCCCTCCTGGCCTTTGTTTGTATTAGGCGTTCCTCTGTGCTGGAACGTAGCCGCCTATTTGGGATATAAGGAGATATTAACTTCCTGATTTTTTCCTGACCTTTATTATGGCGTGCTCTGTGACTGATGATCAAGACTTTACATTTTATTCTTGCTTCTATTGGAAGCCAATAGAGACTGGCTAAACCATGAGTTCATGTAAAATCATAAACAAATGTAAATCTATCAGAAACATTGCTTTGATCCTGAATGTCCAAATTAATGTTAAAGTGCATTCCAGCATCTGCCAAGGAAAAACCCTTTTAAATATTGTGTACAAGCAGGTTGTAAATGCAGCCTGATAGGCCTACATTAGAAGTAAGGGAAAAAAGAAACCAGTCCTCTAAAGAACCTGGGAGGATCCCCTTCCCACAATGCATTGTATAGGCAGTTGCCTCCCACATGAAAATCACAAAAAAGTATGTCTGGTATCTAAAATGGAAAAAGTGGAGAAGCACAGCATGCACATTCAGTGTCTCAAAGACAGAGCGCTTCCTTAAGGAGGATAACACTCACTCACCCAACGGTGACATGCTTCATCATTGGGTTCCCTCCTCACACCGGGACCACAAGGTGCCTGGTGTGGGCTACCACTCTCCAATGGGGAGGAGCTGTTGCGTTTTAAAATGAAGAGCAGATATTGGTAGGGAGTGAAGGGCAGAGTGCCAGGCAAAATCAAGAAAAAGGATAAAACTATCTCCAGAAGGGCTGAATTAGCTTTATTTAGATGCCCTCTGGGATATGGTTAAAAATAAGAGAACACTGGGGGATTAAAAAAAATATTCTCCCATTATGTGGTGAACATGTTCCTGTCCATCGTCGACCCCAAGAGGGGTATTAAAGGATAGTCAAAAATATTAAAGGAAGGTGAAAAGAAACGAAATACTGACTTCGCAAGGGTAAGACTGGCAGGAACGAAGATGGCCCGACAATGTCCGGGGTACACCGGCATACTATAAACAAGTATATCTACCTCCAGTGTGGGCAGGGCACAGGTTGAGTATGAATGAATGCAAACACAACAGTTGATGGACAGAATGCAGAACAATGTCATACATTCACCCCAGTACAGAGATCTGGGCCTAAATCCATTGTTTTTTTTTACTCCACACCACCCCAGTTCAGACTTGGCCATTTGCAAATCAGCCTTGACCCTGTGCCTCATGGGAACAGTCCAGCCCGGAGTCTGGAATCAAGCTATCCTGGCTAAAGACGGCTGATAGCCAGAAACCGGTCCTAGGATACTTGATTCCGGTCCAGGAAAGACATGGCTTTGCCAGCTCTTGTCTCTCCCTCTCCCATTAACAATGCTGCGCGCGTGCACAGCTCTTGTATCCCTTTGTCGTCTGAACTGATCACTATAGTTCTCTGGCGAGAACGCGCTTCGCGCGTTTCTAAGCCGAGACCTAAATAGTAATAAGAGAATGAGTTGAGAAGAAGCATTCTCAATGCCATTTGAAGTTTGAAGTTTATTGATTTGTATAGCGCTGAATCACCCCGAAGGGTATCTCTGTGCTTAGGACAGAGTATTTCAGCCAGAGAATTGAGCACAGAAAAGGTGGGTTTTTAGAAGCTTCCTGAACTGAGAAAGGTTCTGACAGTTGCGGAGCTGAAGGGGTAGCTCATTCCAGAAGGCAGGGGCAAGGTGAGAGAAAGCTTTGCCGCCGCTGAGCGTCTTTTTAATTCTAGGGGTGCATAATGGAAATGGAAGTTTAGAGCCTGATCTAAGATGACGTGAAGGGGTGTACTAGATTACTTTGCTAGAGATAGGAATGACCTTGTTCAATAAGGGCCTTAAAGATAGTGCAGCCTATTTTGAATATTACCCGCTTTCTCACAGGGAGCCAGTGGAGTTTTTTGAGGAGAGGAACAGAGGATGTTCTAGATGGGGCGTCTGCTACGAGACGGGCGGCCGTGTTTTTCACCACTTGTAGCTTATTAAGGGAGGCTTTGTTTGCCGAAAATAACACAGCATTACAATAATCTAGTCTACTTAGTACCAGAGCTTGCATCAACGTTTCTTTGGTGGAAGAGGGTAAAAGGGGGAAGATCCTTCTAAATAGACTAAGAATGTAGAAGCAAGTGCCAGCAGTGGTGTTGGCATGAGCGTCAAGAGTGAGGTTTTGATCGATCCTGATGCCTAGGTTCTTGACCACTTCCTTAGGGGACGGGGCATTTCCCAGCTCCACCAGCTGCTCCTCCAAACAGCATGATTTCTGATTTCTCGTTATTTAATTGAAGGAAATTAATCCACATCCAGGCAGCAATAGCATACATGCTTTCGGAGAAGATGAGCTGTAAATCTGGTCTGTTCTTGTCAAATGTGAGGAGGAGCTGGGTGTCGTCTGCGTATGATGTGGAATTAAACCCTCATGAGTTTAGCCAGGGGGGTAACATAAATGTTAAAACGGGTGGGGCTCAGACACGAGCCCTGCAGGACCCGCTTGGTCACTTTGGTGGGTGTAGATCTGTAAGTCCCCTGAAGTAACGGTTTGTGTTCTATCAGTTAGGAAGTCAGTCATCCACTTCAGTGCAAGCCCCTGAACACCGATGTCTCGAAGTCTCTCCAGAAGGATCGGATGTGAGATGGTGTCAAATGTTACTGACAGGTCAAGCAGCAACAGAAGCGCTGCCTGACCATTGTCTAGAGCCATTCTGATGTCATCAATTCCCTCGATAAGAATCGATTCGGTACTGTGTTTGGCCAGAAAACCTGACTGGGAGACGTCTAGGTGGTGAGAGGATTCGATGAACTCAGACAAATGTTTGTTTATGTGTCTGTCAATGAGCTTGCTCTGCAGAGGGAGTAAAGATATAGGGCGGTAGTTAGTCAGCTCGGAGGTCGGAATCTTGAGGCTTTTGCGTATGGGTACTACTTGAGCATTTTTCCCAATCAGGAGGGAGTCTACCTGAGCTCAGGGAGCTATTGAGAATGGAACAGATGGGTATGGCTAACAAAGCAGAAAATCTGGAAGATATTTTAGAGGGGATGATATCAAGGGGAGAGCCTGATTTAGTTATGGTGAGGAGGGATATAACTTCTGCTGAAATGAGAGGACGGAAGCAGTGTAGTTGCGAGGAGGTGTTGTAATGGCTGGTATAACCTATTGTGGAAGGGGGAGGGACAGCATTAGATAAAATAATATTCTGGTATATGTTTTCAATTTTTTGAGTGAAGAAGGAGGCAATGTTATCGCACAGAGACTGTGACGGAGATTCCGCGGTTTCGCAGGCTCTGGGATTCATGTAGGATTTAAGTATTTGGAAGAGGGTTCTGGAATTGTTTCCATTTTGCTCCAATTGATGTGTGATGTGAAGTTTGCGAGCGGTTTTGGTATTTTTATAATAGGAAGTTAGAACAGTTTTGTATCTAGCTTTATTTTGTATTTCGTTCAATCAACTTGGCGCATGTACTGCTAATTTTCCAGCTAGATACATTTAGTGCCTAACATCAACCAAAGTGATGCCCAGTGAGTCAACTAACAGAATCACCTTACCACAAATAGAGGAGATATCATCCACTCTCAAACCTGTGGGTAGTGCCTCAACCGCAGAGCTGTGATATAGTCAACAGGGGTAGAGAAACAAAGAGACACTAGTACAATCTCACACTGAGACTTGTAAACATGTATATAAAAATATTCATATAGGGAGAAAGAGTACCTCAAAATCCAAAGATATTACACACAAACAAATGAAGAGAAAGACGTGACAAGGGCAGGAGACTGTGTCCTGGTAGAAACCTGTTCATGAAAGGTACTAATCCGGTACAAACTATGTGTCATGCATACACTAGACTGCTCAATACGAGCTGTGATCTGGAAGGACAAAGCCATTCATGGCGCCTTCTCAAAGCCTGCCCCGGGGAGGTACTCCTGGGCAGAGGGCTCAAACCAATCCAGCTTGTTGTCTTGGGACCGGGGGCGACAACGCCTGTGTGGCGAGGCCTGGCTTTGACAAGTGTCAGGTCGATGGGGGTCTCAGAGCACAGGTCCATTTCATTGTTAGTCAATAAGAGGAGTAACAGGGACAGACTATCATTGTGCCCTACCGTACACAGTGGGTGGGAAGCTATGGCAGTTATGTGTACATATCAAAGGTGCCATGTCAATGCCAAGGCGGTGGTATGTGATCACCAAGATCAATGATACAGTAAGTGCTCCGTAGCGGAAGGGGTCGATCAGGGCCTTAAACGTATGGCGCGGTGCAGTATTGTGCAAGGTAAGGAAATATAAACAAACGCTGTGGTCCATCTCACTAAATTGGAGGGAAAGTATGAGGATGAGGAGGGTTACTGGGGCTAGTAGTAACCAATGCCCCTAAATTGTTCCTGAACAATAAGGTTTTCAAAAAGAACTGGTCATTGATCTCTTGGAGATGGACACAAGATTGGCTGAGACAGCAGATCTGCTCCTGATTGAGATTCAACAACTGGAAAACCAGATTAAATGTGCATTACAGAGCCCCATTTTCAAAAGAAATTGGAAGAGGGTAATAAGACCCCAAGTGAGACGAAAGATGGGATTTTGAAATACAGGTTCAACACTCAAAGAGGATATGGACTAGTTTTACACCTAAAAAGGTTTACCCCTATCTGGCGGATGATTATCAGTCACAACCAGTGAAGAACAATAGAAGGGGAGCAATGGGCTGGCGACAAGGAACTGATGATTGGACTTCTAACTCAGATGAATAGAGTAAAACTGTACATTCGGACAGCAGTGGGTCTGACAGTTCCTTCCAGATGAGGCAACTGAGAGGTAGGGTTTTTTTACCCGGGGTCCTCTCACAAGAACCATGGTGGTCCCCTTAATCATGGCGATTCCCGGTTCAGCAGTTCCAACCCATCGCCCTCCTCCATCCCCCGTTTTGGTGGTCACGATTATCTGCCTTTTTTTGGGCGGGGACATGGGAGGCGAGGAAGAAGAGCCAACAGACCACCTCCAGAAAACCAACCAGGTACACAGAAGACCCAGGTACATTGGGATCCGTTAATAGAACAACGATTGACGTGGAGCATGACAAGGGACCCAACTCCCTCTACGAGCAACATGTCAGCATCATCATGAATCTCAGCCAGAGAACGCTGACCACAATGGAAACTAATGTCCTTAATAAAGGCTTGGGCTTTGTCCCTACTCACTTGAGCGATGACTTTATTAAATATAAGGAACTGTCCCAATTTGTCCGCAAGATACGTCTGTTCTTCTACTTTGACAAAGCTGACAACACTGATGTGGAACAAGATGCCAATACAGGCCTGAGAAACAAGTCCACTTTTAATCCATCATTGCACTTAGTTTCTTCGGAGGTAGCCACATTTGAGAAAGCAGTCCTAAAGGATCTTGAGGCCCAGAAAACTCGAGCAAAATATTCCTTCTTCAACCTCTCTAAGGAGGAGCTGACAGTGAGATTGTCAGCAGACAAATGGGGATCACATAGCTTACTAAGAAGAAGGTCTCCGCCAACTAGACGATACTAATTATTATTATTATTTAAAAGATTTATTATTTAAAAGATTTATAAAGCGCACAGCAACCCAACAGGGTATCCCGGCGCTGAGCAGGACATGCAAGATTGAGGTTAGTTGGAAGCAAGGAATTACACCTGACTATAAAGAAAAGTCTTCAACTTTTTACGAAAGGCCTGGAGCGACAGATAGGTCCTGAGTTCCAACGGGAGGAAATTCCTCAATTTAGGGCCCAGGTAAGAGAACGAGCGGCCTCCAGTACGGGTCCACCGCACTCTAGGAACTGAGAAAAGAGAAAGGCTGGCTGAACTCAGTTCACGAGTGGGTTGGTAAGGCTTGACAAGGCTTTGTATGTAAAAGGGGGCCAAGCCGTGCTGAGCTCGGAACATGTAACAAAGAGCCTTGAACGCAATACGTTTGTGTACCATGAGCCAGTGAATTTGATAAAGCAGAGGGGAAACAGAGGCGTACTGGGGCAATCAAAAAAGTAGGCGGACCGCTGCATTTTGAATAAGCTGGAGACGGCGGGCAGAGGCCTTGTCCGCGCCCAAATACAGTACATTACCATAATCAAGTCTGGAGATCACCAAGGCCTGCAAGACGGTTGTTTGGGCAGCCAGTGGAATTAGCCAAAGGATTTTCTTTAGCCATTTAAGGACCGCAAAGCAAGCCAAGATGACTCCAGACACTTGGGCTCCAAGAGAAAGCTTATTATCAAAGGTAAAACGCAAGTTCTTCACCCTCGGGACCGGAGTCGGAAAAGGTCCTAAAGAGGCAGGCTAGTGGCTCGCTGCCCAGAGCTCGGGATTGTTCCCCAAGATGAGGACCTCAGTCTTGGAGCCATTCTGCTTTAAAGCATTTCTGGACATCCACAAGGAAATATTACGCAGTCCAAGCTGAAGTTGTAAAGGGTCCTGATGCAGAGCAGATGAAAGAGAAAAAATAATCTGCGTATCGTCTGCGTAAGAGAAGATGGTTAACCCAGATTTTTCCGCTATGTCTGCCAAAGGGCAAACATAAAGATTGAAGAGTAGAGAACTCAGGATCGAGCCCCGCGGTACTCCTGATGTTAAGGCTACGGAGTTAGATTTCGCGGAGTGTGAAAAAACTTAAAAGGAGAAATCCTCCAAAAAAGAGATCAGCCACTGCAAGGTCACACCTCCAATTCCTGATACTTCAAGGCGATCCACCAGAATGGAATGCGAGATCGTGTCAAAGGCTGCGCTCAAATCCAATAAGTTGAGCGCTGCTGTACCACCACAGTCAAGTGACCTCAAGCAGAGCCGATTCGGTACTATGACCTGGACGAAAGCCAGACTGTGACAGATGAAATAACTTGTGCAATATCACATATGCATAGAATTGAGAGTTAATGTGTCTTTCCAGTACTTTGGAAAAGGTAGAAAGAGATATGGGCCAGTAATTGGACCAGCAGAAGGGATCCAGACCAGTCTTTTCAGCAATGGGAGCACAAGAGAGTGCTTCCAATTTCGGGGCACCTGCCCAAGATTTAGAGAGGAATTGATAAGAGTAAGAATCAAACCAAGGGCAGACTCATCCAAAAGTCTGACCTTAGATGGAGGGAGAGGGTCAAGTGGGGAGCCAGACTTGAAGGTTCCCAGAAGGTTTTTCAGAGATCAAATCAAGTGGGAGCCAGGCCACAACTTGACAGGACTCAACAGATGAGAAGTCCGGAGGGGCAGTTTTGACCTGATCAGAGCATTGAATGCTAGAGAAGATGAAGCTGTCATGAAGGGAGGAGTCTGAATCAAGCTGGCGGTGGATAGACAACTTTATTATGGAAAAACAGCACAAGTTTGTTGCAATAATGCAACGAAAGTGAAGGGGACGGCAAGAACGTACTTAACTTAGAGAGCTCTGTCACAGCTTTAAATAGGGTGTTCTGGCAGTTTTGGGCAGTCATAATTTTATCTGTGTAAAAGGAAGCACGAGTTGATCTGTATAGAGCATGGTATTTTTTCAGTGCCTCCAGGTAGGCAACTTTGGCCTCTGGCACATAGTGCTTTCTCCATTGTCTCTCCAAAATTTACAGCGTTTTTTATCAAGTTTAAGAGAGTCGGTAAACCATGGAGCATGGGGAAGCACTCTAGGTTGTGATTTGGTGGAGAGAGGAAGAGTAGAATCAATAGCCTCTGACAGCCAGTGATCTACCAAAAGCTGATCCGGGTCCAGTTGAGATGTAATAGAGGGAGTGGTCTTTAAAAGCTGCTTATTAAGGGCCTTCATATGTCGTAGAGCCAAGTTCAGCGTTTTAGGCAAGACAGAAGGGTGAGGCAATGGGGGGGGGGGTGAGGGGGGGCGAAGAAGAAGGAATAGAAAAAGGAACAGCAAAGTGGTCCAACCAACCAAGTTGAAAAAGAGGTGCAGTAGACAATGTAAGAAGATTTTAAAAATCTGATCCAAAAGATGCCCCACTGCGTGAATGGCTAGAGAATTGATAAGTGAGTGGTTCAGGATCTTCAAATCATCCAAGTAGACTTATTGTTAGGATCATCAAAATGGAAATTTAAATCACAGAGCACTGAGAAATTTGCCACCCGAAGAACACTTCCATACTACGAAAGACCATCAAGACCTTGGTAGAGAGGGGGAAAGGATGCTGGGTGGATCAATAGAGGTGAGTCTGAGTTTCTATTGAACACTCACCCCATGATTTCTTACTTTTACATCCTACCAAGGATTCATATACCAAGAAGACCACCCCCTGGTAGAGCCATTGTCTTTGGGACTGGTTCCTTGTTAGAACCTCTCTCCCAGTTTGTTGACTGGTTCTTACTATCGATGCTCACTAAAATGCCCTCCTACCTACTGGACACCAAACATATGCTCACTGTATTAGTGGCCATCCCCTTTGATCCTGAGTGACACTACCTGGTTTCCTAGGAGGTGGAGTCGCCATATACAAATATTAACAAAAGATGATACCTTACAGACTGGAAAGGAACTACTAGAACAAAGGGATCGGAACAATTTGACTCCTACTTCTTTCGTGATGGAATGTGCAACGATTGCCATGAAAGAACATTTTTCAATATCAGGACCAACTTTTTGGGCAGGTGACCGGGCAGCACCGTTGCCCCAGGCATGGCAAACCTTTGCATGCACAGTTTTTAATCTATTTATATTTACCAAGCTGAGAACCCCCATTTACAGAGCCTGAAGGTACGGAGGAGATACGCAGACATCATCCTGGTGATTTGGGAAGGCGATCTCACCTCTTCACATGATTTCTCTCAGTGGCTAAATAAAAGGGAATCCCCACCTCAGATTTATTTGTGAATACAGAAAGGTGGCTCTCACGTTCTTGGATTTCCTGCTATATCCCAAGGATGGAGGTATATTCTTCAAGTTATACGAAAACCTATGTCATGTAATTCTCTTCTGTGCTACAACAGCTTCCACTCAGGGGCACTTCGAAACAACTTACCAGTGGGACAGTTCCTTAGGATCAGAAGAAACTGCACAGAATAGACAAAATATAAAGAAGATGCAGCTACCCTTAGCACCCACCTATCTCAGAGACTATATCCAAAAGACCTCATCAACAGGGCGGCAAAGAGAGATAAAAATAACAACAGAGCAACCGTCCTCCAGATGCATCCCAAACGGGAAATCGTGAAATGGGCAGATTGGTGTGTGTTAGCATATATAGCCATCTCACCAACACTGTTAAGAAGGCGATCTATAATAATTGCCATATTCTGAACACAGGAGATGAAACAATACCAAACCCTCTCTTTGCACTCAAACGGAGCAAGAAAATTGGAGACATGGTGGTCCATACGAGACCGCAACCCACCACTCACAGGATGAACCAAGGAACTTTGTGGTCACTGCCTCGAGCCAGAGGTAATTTTCCATGCGGATCCAGTCTGCCCACAAACGCGACCCACTGTCCTCCTCGATCTTGGTCTCAAGACACCTTGGGAACACTTTAACAACACAAATTGCAGCACAGAAGCGGTCATTTATCGCCTCACATGTCCTTGTAAATTATTTTATGTGGGTATGACCACCCGCAAGGTCAGAACAAGGATAGTAGAGCATCGGAGTTCAGTGAGATGCAAGAAATCCAATATTAAGCTTACTTGACACTACCTTGTCTCTGGCCACACAAAGGATGATATCAGATAGGTGGTCTTGGATAAACCCCAGTTTTCACCTCACATGTGCATGCTAGATTCAGTCGTCTTCCAGAGGGAGCAGTGCTGGATCTTCAGACTCAAAAATAACACATTGGGTCTAAATGGTCTGGACCAACTTGGGCTGCTAACTTGTTACTGATTATGTGGCATGTAGTGGGCCACTGCCCCCTCACACATACCATCTATTCACATCTACCCTGGGGAGGTGTAGAGTTATTTTGGCAGGTTTACGCTCATGCTGACTAGCAGGACTAGCTTCATTTTATAGAAACACAAAGAGAGAAAGGAAATTATTGTGGAGCCACTCTTGGTCCCCTTATAATCAAAACATAAACAAATGAAAGAGTGATTCCAAATGATAAGCAATACCTGAGGAGTAACAGAGCGTTTAAGAAGAACCCTCACTCACCATTTAATGGAGGGCTAGGTCTCAATCTTTCCTTTCATAAAATTGTATTGCCATTGGTTTGGCAAATCCAAGCAAAATTACTTCACGCCGTCCCATATCGCTCTATGGTATCTGCCTAGGAGAGCTATAGCACTGGCATTTTTTAAATGTGTGGAGGCTGTACTGCATAGCTTTCATTCCGTTGCATCCATCCTCTGGCTAGCCATTTCTGGAGGTGCAATTGACTCTGGTGCAGAAGTGTGCTCTCTCTTGACTGCTGTGACTATAACTAAATCTGGTTTTGGATCAGTCTTTAGAGAATCTGGGTCTTGAGGAGGAGGTTTGTGTTTCTTTAAAGGATGAGGTGTAGCTTTCTTGACAGTTGCTGGAGACATACATTCTACTCCGCAATGCCCATTAGACCCAGGACAAGAGGCTTAGGCATAGCCCTCATTTGGCTGGATAGTTTTCATTTTGACAGACACCACCAGCTTGGGGGGCTCTAAAGGTATAGTAAGCTTTGCCGCTTCTCTGGCGAGAACATTCTGAAATGTCAGAATGTCGTCTAAAGGAGAGACTCTAGATAGAGAATAAGCCAGTGAAGTCAGCGTGTAGAAAGAGTGTGAGGAGTCGAAATAAGGAGATCAAGACCATGAGGGATTTTTCCATCTTCTGACAGGTGTGCTTATTGGTGATGCTGTAGTAGTAGAAGAGGGCTTCCATTTCCTCAAATGAGACATGGAGTTTGCTTTAGATGTCTTTATCACTGAAGAAAGATTCAGAGGTCTAAGATGTGTCTAGACTGGATCCTCAAACGAAATTATAGGCCTCAGCAGACGATGTGGCGGGGGCAGGTTTAGCTCTGAAACCATTGTAGGGCAATGTAGAGGATAAACTGTGTTTCCTCTGTTAAACTCTGTTTTAGGGTGTCCAGTCTGGAAAGAAGGAGACAGACCATATATGAGATGTAGAAAATGCAATCCTTGGCCCCCTTTATGTTGATGGTGAATGTGTCGACATTGACTTAGCTGACGTTGATCTTATGTCTATGCTGGACAGCTGCGAATGGGTTGGCAGCAATCTGGCATGAAGCTTCACCATGTCGCAGTTGATCTTGAGGGTTTTGACATCTTGAAATGTCAGCAGGGAAGATGCTGAGTTGCCACATACTCCTCCTTAGACGGTGAACATATCTGGACCAAGCGCCTTGAGGACAGTGGCGTAAGTCTCAGAGTCGATGTCCTACGACAATGAGAGAGGTGTTGGTGTCTGTCTCTGTCACCTGACTTCTTTTCTCTAAACTGCCCTCTGTGGTAGTCTTTCTGATATGGTGGCACACTTAGAGGCAGGTTGAGAGATTTACCTTTCAAGCCTCCTTTCCTCATTCAGCCCTCATGTTCTGCATCATGTCCAAGTCTGATGCCTTCTCTAGCTTTAAGTGTTCCCTCAAACTTTTTTTAAACAAATGTCACACTCTTTGACAGAGTGAGATCGAGTGAGGCAGACCACATAGATCAGCACTTATTTTTTCTTATCTGTCATTGACCGCAAGCAAGAGGGAAAAACACACAAAGGGGCAAGAAGTAAAAGGGCAAAGAAGTAGGAAAAGAAAGACAAAAACAGTGGCAAGGAGACAATGTAGGAACCTGTACGAGAAAGAGAAGGGACAGACGCGGTCTGATAGTGTACGGAAGAGTCATGAGGTTGATTCAAGTCTACGCAGCCTTAGTACTAGGTGGGCCTACATTTAAAAGAACCAGCCGCAGGTTTCTGAGCAGAGCTTTAGGCACTGGCACTCATATTACAAATTAAGCAAGATGTGTGGGCATCTGTAACTGCCTTCTTTCTGAAGGGCAGTTTGAGAAAAGAGATGGCATTCGGACTAAAATATTAGTCATAGTAAAAAAAAAAAAAGAATCACTTCACTCTACAGCAGATGTTAAAAATCTGAGTGAAGAGGAGGAGCCTAGCTCGCGACCGAGATGGCCGCGCTTTAGCTCGGCTCCGTTCGCCCGCCTGTGTTTTTCACATTTATCCTGCATTTATCCTGCCCCGGGAAGCCCTCCTTGCTGTGTGGTACTACTACGACGCACTGCAGGCACTTACCGCCTGTTCCGGTTGTCCTGGCTGCTGTGGGTCCGGTGCAGTGCCCCCGACCATTCCCGGGACTCGAGAGCGGACTGGCCTGGTTCTTCGTCCCGGCTCCTGGGCCGGATGCAGCCTGCGGGCTTGCCCTTCGGGGCGCACTTGAGGTGATTGGAGGGCCGCTGTTCGTGTGAGCCGGAGGTTCCTGGCTGAGAGACTCCTGTGTGGCGGCAGCCTTGGATGGTGACGCTGCCCTTCATTATTGGGGTTCCTCGTGTGTTCAGCTTCCTCCCCCTTTGTTCTCCGGTCCGGCCATTTTGTTCTTTGCCGCCCGGACTCGGAGATCGGGACTGGCGACATTGGGGGGCCGGCGAATCCCCTTCTTCTGGTGGCCCCCCTTCCTGTCCGGGGTGTTCTTCTGCCTGTCGGCGGGACTTCATCTGCTTGACTGCCGCCCCGGCGGAGGTTGTTGGCCGCGCGGCCTGTTCGGGCTCTCAAGATGGCGACCAACCCCATTTGTTTGGGCCGGGCCCGGACGAGCACTGGGGGCCCGCCGCAAGGCCCGGGTGTCGGATACTGTGAAGGTTTTCCTGCACTTAAGGGGATCTTAAACATCCTGCTATCCTGGCGGCTCTCGGTGGCCGCGCCACTCCTGGCTCTGGAGACGGTTCCTCACTGCGGGCCTCCCGGGCCCCCACGACCGGATGAGGCATTGATATCGCGGGGTGTGGCTGGTACTCTCCTGGCGGACTCGGTCCCGGCTGCCGCCCCGGAGGTGCGTAACCTGATGGCGCCTTCTCCTCCTGTGCTGCCTCCTCTGCCCTTGGCCCGGGAGCTGGATTTTGTTTTGCCGGACTTTCATGATTCTCCTGGTCCCTCTCAATCACCACTGCCCGATGACGTCTCCTGTGCCGGCCCGGATGGGTCGGTTTTTATGGATATATCCTTGGAACTGTGCCTGCATCGTTTGCTACATTCTGTGATTTTCCTGGATCTTCCGTGCTTTTCTTCCTGTGACTTTTTTGGACTGCCGTTGGACTCTCCTGCTGCCTGCCTTCTGTTCTTTCTGGCAGGGTCCTCGTTGGATCGGACCCTTATTGCTTTGGATAAAAAGGGTCAGGGCTGATGAAAACTGACTCTTATATGCGGTAGCTCATGAACGGCTTGGATGATCTCTGTGTCCTGATATGGTTCTGTGTAACTGGTTAGTGCTCCTGGACTTTGGCCTGATACTCTTTGGCTTCCCGAGGACTTGGACCTTTAACCCGGGCGGGTGGATGGGTGCGTTTACTCCTGTCTTTGGCCCTCCCCCGTGTGTATGTTTGTATGTCTTTACTCCCTTCTTTCCTTCCCTTCCTTCCCCCCCCCCCTTTTTTTTTTTTTTTGTCTTTTAATTCCAACTTTTCTTGCTCCACTATATTTCGGGTTCTACTTAGGGCGACAGGCACGCTGCGGGGGGGGTAGGCCGTAGCCTTCTGCAGGGGTGCAGGGTGGGCTTAAGGGTGGGTGGGGGGGGTCTGTTTGTGTCGGGGGGTCTTTTTCCCCCCTTATTTTCCCCTTTTTTGTTCTATGGCTCTTGTGTATTCACTTTTTCGGGACTCTGTCACCTCGTATCTCCCCCGGGGGTTTTCTGTCCTTCTTCCGGTGTGTGGCTGATTGTGGTTCGCTGCCTATTCTGGTATCGTGTTTCTGTTACATCGCATGCCGGTTTTATTGTCCTGTTTTTCCCCCTGGGGGTGCATGATCTGGCGGGTGTTCCTTTTGTTGTCTTTTTCTCCCTCTTTCCCTTCCTCCTTTATGGAGGTTCCCTTTTTCCGTTGGGGTGCGTATTGCGTAGTCTTTGTGATGGGGCTTTTTGACCACGTCTTCTTTGTTCGGGTAGGGGCGGAGGTGAGTGAGCTCGATTGACTGTTGCCACTGTCGCTATTTGATGGTCTGATTCTGTTTCTGTCCTTTGCTAGATTTGATTATATGGTTTCATTTTCTTACGTTGTGTCTATAAAATGGCGGCTTGCCACGGTCCCTCCCTTGTACTCTCATATACGGCCCGTTATTTCTTTGGTCCCCTCCCCGTGCTAGAAAATTAACCTTTATTATCCTGCTCTTGCTGAACGCTCGATGGTTTTTATTGCTTCACCAGTGCTCCTGATGTTATATCCTGTGCAGATCTTCTTTTTGTATGCTGGTTATTTGACCATTCTGTTCTGGCCAGCCCGTGGGGTTGTAGGCCAGTATTTGTGAGCTTTCATTGTTCAATAAAGGTTTTAAAAAAAATAAAAAAAAATCTGAGTGAAAATATCAAAAATGGTTTCCAACCGGAAAAAACATGTTTTTTCAGGAAAGCAAGAAAAAAGAATTGGCTCTGAAAGGCAACTGCCAGTACAATACACTATGGGAAGGTTAACATCCCAGGATCTTAAGGGGTCAGGTCTGTTTATACTTCCTTCTCATATAAGCCTATCAGGGTGCATTTTAGTACTTCATGTACACAACATTTAAAATGTTTTTGCATGACAAATGCTAGATTGCACGTTATTTTGGGAACGCTATAACATTATTCTGAACATTCAGGAGAAAAATGACATCTCTGATAGATTTTCACTGTTTATGATTTTAGTGAAGATCCAACGATGAAGAATCTTGTGAACAGACCTATGTACTAATAGGTCAGTTCTTAAAATTCTGAATCGTAGTGGGTCGCAATCCAACATTCCTCATCAACATTCATGAGGTAGGTCACAAATTGTGACTCGCTACGACTGGATGCGATCACAGGGAAGGGGACCTGTTGGATTCAGCAGTCTGTGATTGTATTTCAATACAGGTCAATATTTTGTTTTCATGTAGCCCTTTTTCCTTAAAATGAATATGCATTTAGGGGGGCAAAGTGTACTTAAAAAAAAACAAAAAAACTTAAGAGTTGGCAGTGGTCTCTTGGGCCGCTGTCCACTGCCAAACAAACATTTTACACTCAGAAGGGGCAATTTTGTTTCCACCCCAACTCAGGAGCCCGTAACTTTTAAATGTTTTGCAACTAGATGTTGGCAGCAAAAGACTGATCCATTGTATTACAAATCGATACTTAAAAGGGCTGCTCTAAACATGCCCTTTCCAAATAGTGATTTGTTAAGGGTTTCTAAATCCATTTTGAGATTTGGTAACCTCTTCTGAATCACAAAATGGGTTCAGTAAGTAACAAAAAGCCATGCTGCAGTCACAAACCCTGTGATTTTGCAAACCGCGGGCCCTGCATCCACAAAATTACTTTGTGCATCAGATCCTTAATTCCAACAAGCACAGTTTGAACACTGGAATGTTGAGAGCCCAACTGAATCAAGGATGTGGCTCAGGGCCAATAACGGCTGCTATAGGCCATCTGCTCCAACATTCCAATGCTTGCCTTTCTGTTTCTCCCAGTTTAATTTAGAACAGTTTACCCTCAGTAGAAGTATGGTCTAACAGCATTTTAATCCTTCTGCCTCAGGCTCTACCGGATGATAAACATCCACTCCTTCATTATAATCCTTGCCTGCGGCAAAGGCCTATAACTTGTAGGGCCTTTAACAACCGTTACAGCCTTCGACAGTAAGCTACAATGCTACAACTGTAAAGGATTACTGATGAACCAGTAGTACTGTTGAAAAAGTAGTTAGCCAACAGACTAAAGCATTGGTAGACTGAAAAAGCAAGCACTGCAGTAGCATGTATATGAAGAAGCAACACTCAAGTAAAGTGCCCACGAGTTTTAGGTGTGGTTTATCTGCAGGAGAAGGCTTTTAAATATTTGTATAATGTGTAATCTTGAGCACTGTACAGATTTGTCTGCACATGCCTCAGCATTTTATGCACAACCTTGACACATTTAGGTCAATTACGCAGGTCTATTTTATTTCCAATAAAACAGTTGTCAACTGCAGGGCATGACGTCCAGCAAACACACAAAAGGTGATGAAAGGAATGCTTGTAATTTATCTAAGCACTGGCAATCACTTGGGGTAGCATTCCAATCTATCATTCTTTTGACCACCGTGCCATCTCAGTTTTGGACGCAGCTGATTGACGAGCCCCAATCAGGGCGAAACTGGTCTTGGGTTGCTGGTGTTCCAGTTCAGTGAGGACCTGGCCTGGCAGTTTGGGCTGGACTATTCCTATTAGAGCAGGGTCGTAATTGATTTGCATAGGGCTGGATCCAAACTGAGGTGGCATGGTGATCAAAGAAGATCAAAGATTTTCGGTTCAAGAACTGTCAATATGGGATGCGAATGCTCTCACTCGGTTACCTTTTCAATATTTTCATCTTTTCACCTACACTTTAAATGCTTTGTCGTAGAGACTGGTGTTGGTACTCATCTTTCCACCTACCCTTTAAATGCTTTGTAGTAGAGACTGGTGTTAGTGGTGCTACAAACTGAAACATGTATGTTTCCTAGACCGAGAAATCGAGATCGACAACCTGGTGCACACCCAGGAGTCCTCTAAACAAATTAAAGTGCTTTTAACTAAAACTATTTTATGGTACTTTTCTATGTAGGCTAAATGGGAATCCCAGTGTGCTCTGAGGGAATAATTTTCAGCTGCACGTCATGAACAGCAGCCACTTTCCAGCTGTTTAAGTGTCTTTGAAAACTGACTCACAGAATGCACGCATGTCGAACTATACTAAAATCCTACATTAACCTTTGCACAGATGAGCTTTAGCACTGAAACAGACATAACCTTTTCATAAGCACCAGATACAGATCATAGGTTTCTGGTTGAGAGTTGCGTAGCTTCCTTGTGAAAAGTCCTTCAATCTGGAAGAAGAGGCTTGCTCGTTTATCCTATTCAAGAGTGAGTTGCATCCTTCCATCCACTCAGAGGCAATAGTTACATTTTATTGTGGACGACCTGATGCGTAGAGCAAGTTGAAACAGTATCTGTCAATGTTAGACCACGAAACCCTATGTGACGTGTTCAGACTCATTCCAGATTTTGTAAGTGAGGGAAATCAAAAGGAAAAATTTACAACCAGTTTACTAAAAGGTAACTTGTATGCAATTTTCGTTGAAACTGAGGATGTTGGCTTTTTACAGCTTTTTACTCTTACAAAATACGCACAACCGCTGACACCTGTGGAGCGAACCACTATCATGTGGGGACTTATTTATAGCCCGTTTCTAGGAGTTTAGACCTTTCTGTGCACAGACTCCCAAAACAGTTGTCATTCTCCTACAATGGGCCAGTTAATGGAATCCCGAAAAAAAATAATCCAAATTCAGAGACGTTGCAATTCTTTGGATAGACCGGGCACGTTCTCCTTACTTTTTGTAGCGCACTGAAGTAATTCAGATTTGCACGCTATTCTATTAATATCTTGTGCGATACACATGCCCTTTGTAGGCTCACGACTGAAATGGAACCCAGATTCTGCAAACTCCTGTGCTACGGACCTTCAGTATATCAACTGCACGCACTGCAGGTGCGGGGCATACTCTGCACCGGGGGCACAAGCAGGCAACACCACAACATTGTGCTAGCCAGATCTAGCCCTGTGTTCCCCACTAGTCTCTGCGCTCGGCTGAAAAAGGCCTGTTAATCATTACCAGGGTCGAGTTGAAACGAGAGGGGATGAACGATGTTCGGGTCAGGAAAAGTCAATATTTATATAGCTCTCTCTCACTGCTCATCTCTCACTACCGGTCACTCGCGGACATTTTGAACCTTAAGGAGCATCAATACTCCTCTTTTCACCTACACCTTAAATACTTTGTAGTGCAGAGTGGTACCAGTGGTTCTGCACACTGAAATGTGAACGTTTCATGGATCGAAAATACGAGATCGAGAACCCGGTTCACGCCCAGGCAGTCCTCTAAACAAATTAAAGTCCTGTTGATTTAAATCTGGGCGGAGAGGTAAGTCAAATGTACTACTGTGACTGTTGCGAACTTTCTGTGTGCTCGTGTGGAGCCAGGACTCTTCTGGACGGGCCATGAAGGAGGCATGCTTTGCCCCATGTAATCAATTTTGCTCACTATCACTGAGGAAAGTTAATAGAGTGCGCATGATTTGAGCTTCCTACGCATTCACATGGGACAGACCTACTCTGAATAAGGCAAATCATTGTGTGAATGCCACAAGCCACGAAGGAGGCCTCTTTCGCTACATGTAATCCAATCCACTTTACACCCCACCAGCGAGAGGAAAGTCAAGAGAGCTCATAGGACTGCCTGAGCTTTCTCCAAGTTCATGTGAAGACAGATCTCCTCTGGATAGAGATCAAATCATCATGTGAACGCCACTAGCCACAAATAAGATTTCTTTTGACATATGTAGTTGGCTTTACATGCCTAGACTCTCCTCTGGAGGGTATGGTTGATCTGTTTGGGAAGATACAGTAATTATGTTCCCAAAATGCCAAGTCAGAGATGTCCACACATAGATATTCATAAATACACAGTAGAGCATCTATTTGAAAATATCCTCATTCCTCACTTTGCATCTCAGTTCCCATTTCTTGCTCCTTTTAAGGTCGAGCATTCGAGACCTCTTGTATATACTTTAGTATATACTTATATGTGTATGTACTTTGTGGGCTCTGGAGAACAGCCCGAGGACGTGTCTCCTTCCACTTAGGGGCTTTTTTTTCTGTTCAACTGCCTGTATTTAACTGTCTTGATAGAAAACGACCAGCAGAGGTCAGTAAAATACCAGAATTGCTTTCTGCTGAGAGACTTTCTTTTAAAAAAAATTCTGGCAACTGCCTCTATTTAACCCTCTTGATAGAAAATTACCAGCAGAGGTCAGTAAAATACTAGAATCCCTTTAGCATTCTCTAGATTCCAGTCCATAGAAATTGTCTTCCACAAGCACCCGTAGACAATATTTTTTTCAAATCTTTTCAGTGATATGACCACCGAAGGCCCTGATTTTATATTAAAAATAGAGCTTTGGACTATACCATTTCCCGCTGAAAGGCAGTATTTCTCGCCATGTGTTCCCATGCCTGGCATGTCACGTAGTTTGGTGCATACTTTCCCTCCATGTTAAAGAACAGTAGATGTTTCAGCACCCAGGTTAGTGTGCTGCATAGCTAAATACATATAACATCCCAAAGGCGCGACCGATTGCATTGCAAATGCTTGCTATCTACCCCACCTTGCTCCTGCAGCACACTCCTCACTTTTGTTCCACCCCCTTTCCATTGTGATGAGCGAAAGTGCAGTTGTTTATAGCTCTGTCCAGAGCAGATAAGCATCTAACGCTGGAAATGACTTGGAAACACAAGAAAGCGAAAGAGCCGTTTTGCATTATTAACTTGGTCCAATTGCCTTCATGAAGCACTTTTAGAAGGCATATGCATGTTATTTTTAAAATCCTGTAAGATCCAATGCTCATCAACATTCTTCAGAAATCTTCAATTGAATCGAGACCCACTGATTGCAAGCTCTACCCTGTCTCTGTTCTCTACTGTATTTCAAACGCAGTACATACTTTTTCATCTAAACATTTTAAGGCAATATATTTGCTGATGTGTGATGTACCTCACCAAAGGTATACGCTCATTCATGTGGGAGTAAGAACTGAAGTCGGACGAGTATGAACTCAACAGAGAGGAGTGAAGGATAAAAGGATGATAGACAAGCGTGATGGGTGAGGGACAAGAGGTGAAGGACAAATGTTAGTTATCAGGACAATAGAAGAGGAAGGGATGAGGAATAAAGGATAACAGGTGACAATTTGGAATAAAAGATCGGGAGCGAAAGATGACGAATGAGGGATGATGGGTGGGTTGAGGACGGAGGGTTGAGGAGTGTGGGAGGAAGAATGAGGGCTAAGGAATGAAAGTCAAGTGAAAAATAAGAGGAATGAGTGGTGGACAAAGTGTAACAAGCATTGGCATAGCCAATAGGTCTTGCCTTTGGGACCTTATAAGTGTTTAGCCATGCAACAGTTGATGTTGTTGCACTAAGGATATTGTGCTGCATAACTAAATACTTTTAAGGTCCCAAAAGCGAGACAAATTGGCTATTCACATTCATTCTAATACACTGCACTTTCCTTATCTGCGCAATGTGCACCTTTTGAAAGGTGCACGGTGGCGCAAACAAGTAAAGTGTGCCCTTTTCATGATCCGGCCCGCGGACTGCAAACATACTATCAAGATAACAAATCTAGTGCACAGGAACCTGAGAAGCCGGTCGTGCTGAAAATCTGCCACAAACAAACTGAGTCTGCAAGTTAAGTAATTAAAAGAAATGGGAGCACTGCGAAGCTGGAAATATGACGCTGGCTTCCTTAGCCCAAGCGGATAAAGCACGGACACTCATGAACCCAAAGCAGGGAAGCGGAGTCAAACCATCTACTTGTTTGGCCCCACTGGGTGTCATAATGGATTAACCAAATAACAGAAGAGTAAAGGTAACAGATGCTTTATTGTGAGCCAGTTCGCAAAGATTATGTAAATCATACCATCACCAGTCTCACCCTTTGCTTAAACACTGTCTGAACACCTTATTTTACAGCTTTACTGGAAAGATTCTATCACTGTAGGGTCAGTCTTGATTCTCCCATGGTGCCCTGAGCTGGTGACTGGATGAAAACCACAATGATAAACAACAGTTAAATACGTAAATGGACCTAAGGGGGGGGGGGAGGGAGTTGCAAACTAATAATACCCCAAGTTAAACAGAGGAAAACGGGTCACTCTGGAATATATTTACCTACAGCTGAGAACAGACATTTTGAAAAAACGCAATTACAGAACAGCCATCGAACTAGAGTTAATAATAATAAAAAAGAGAATACAAATCCCTTTAAAAACATTGTCAAATCTGCCTACCAAACGTGAGTTTAGGAAAACACGATAAAAGTATGAGCCAGACCCAAAATATTTACTTAAGAAACAAATCCCTGTCAAGGACTCCTCATTCTGTGCCACAGGTATGCATGCAAACCGCAGAGGAAACAGCCGGGGCTGTTCAATTCCTGAATGATAAACTTTTTCAAAACATCAATTTCGGATTACAATATCCATTTACGTGTCTCTGCTGCCTCCTAATGGTAAAAATATACAGCAATGCCACTGCAGTGAGCGAGTAATGATGAAAAACACAGCCGGTGCTATTTGTAGTCAATGAAGCATGACGTGCCTCGCCAATGGCTTCATGCGAAAGTCACGGGGTGAGAGATGGCAGCGCAGACCAAGTGCCAGACTCAAGGGATACACAGGGTCTGTGGTTGTACTCAGGAGGAGGAGCAAAAACACTTGGGTTATCCAGAAAGAGATTTAACATTCTCCATTGGGCTCTTCAACCACGTTCTCTGAAACATTATTAGGATAAGCATTGGCCGCGCGGCCGTAAAAGTAAAGCCGTGCGGCCGCTAAATGAAATTTTAAAAAAACGCGAGTGGTGCGCCCGCGCGTCACCGCAAGTGCTAGCTTGCCGCCCACCAGCTTGCTATTACGCGCATGCGCGCACACTCTAGTGTGCGTGATAGTAAGCTGGTCGCCGGGAAAGTAGCACTTCTCAAAGCAGCTACTAAATGTCTCGGCCAGACCAGCGTATGCGCTGGATCAGGCCGAGACCTAAAAACAGAGGGTTTAGAGAGGAGGTGTGATGACGGACTATGAACGGATGAGGGATAACGGGCACTGAAAGTTAGAATTAAGGCGCGAGGGATGAGGATGAGGTCTGACTGGTAAGGAGAGGGATTAGAACAGAAAAGTGAAGAGGAGGAGTTAGAAATGAATGGCGAAGGGTGACTGACCAATGAAGGTGGAGGGCCGAGGGGTGATGGATGACGACTGAAGAACAAGGATGACAAACTGATGGGTAAGTGGTAATAAGTTTGGAGGGCAAGATATGGGTGAGGAATATGACATGGGGTTATTGAGCGAGAGGGATGATGGGTAAGAGACAAGGAGTGAGGGAGGAGGACTAAAGAGCAAGGGATGGGGAGTGTGCAGTGATGGGTGATTGTAAATGAGGAAAAGATATAGAGTGAGGGAAGAGGAGTATGGAAAGAGAGATGAGGGTTGAAGAGTGATAAGTGAGGGTTGAGGAGAAGTGATGGATGAGGATGGCCTAAAATAGATGCTCTACTATAGAGACAGGCGAGTTTCTACCAAGAAACCATCCAGTGAAAATACACAAGGCTGGTTTGAGGGAGGAGATTGGGAGAACTTTCATATTTATAGCTGTTAATCATTACCGCAAATCCACACATCCCTGTTATAGGCTGGTATATAGGTAGGTTTCTCTTTAAAGGAGTGTTCTGTTTTAGAATCCTTCAGTAGCGTCACCTAGGAGGTGCTCCAGACTTCATTGGATGTCAGTTGGATCCTGGGACAGTCATGGGGAGGGAGGGGGGGAGCGTTGTGTGTTGTTCCTCTATATTACTACGAAACTAAACTCCCAATTTAAACCGTTTCTCTGCATGGTGTAATCGAGGCATCTTAACAATCGCCTAGGGCATAGGCTAATTTGTAACTGCTATCTTGAAGTAAACAGCCTAGACTAGATAGAGTGAGGTACACGTCATGGATGCATAAGGAAAAAATAACTCTTACTTCTCTTAGTATTGTTTGAGGATCTGCAAAACTATTATTTTGCAATTATCTGATATTACATTTTAATTGACAATCCCAGTACCTAACTGGGGGAAAGGCCGTTTTCTTCTTTTGGTCAGGAAGTATTTGCAGAAGGCTCAATTAAAGCCTGAACTTGCTTAAGTGGTTTTGCTTAGAAGCATTTGGAGGACTTAAATGATTGTTTTAATCCATCACAATAGTTTCGACCATCCAACCGTAGGCAGATTAACCTTTAACTAGAGTTCTGTATTCTGTATACCTTGAACGGCATGGAGCGGACAGCCGGGCCTCCACAAGCTTTCGGGACCGCTCTCACAAAGACTTCGGGTTCAGGGCCGGGCAGTTGGAGAACGGCTTCGGGTTGTGGTCGCGCTCCAGGCACCAAAGACACACGAGGTCTGGATCGGTGACCGACATAAACTTGTGACAGGAGTTACAGGGCTTGAAACCGGGCCAACGGCTGGACATCCCTCATGCACCAGGAGTCATAGACTCAAAAAGATGTTGACAAAAGTCAAACAAGCATTTACAATGCAAAAGGTCTCGCATTAGGAAAGTTTGAGCTATTGGTATTGTAAATGACAAATTTTTTATTTATGTTTTGTTTTTGAAAATAGCTAAATTAATAGCTATGTCATTTACAATGCTAATAGTTTTAACTTTCGCAAATGTGACACCTATAGCATTTCTAATGCAATATGTGTTGTAATTACGTGCAGGTTCCAGCAATTAAGTGCCGGTGCCGAGCACTGGAAACCACCAGCTCAAATTAAGCACTGTTACAAGGACTAACAGAGCCCATACAGGTAAGCAACACAGATGCAGTGGGAACTCAACCTGGAAGGTGCAAACTATACAAGGATCTCCGCACCAGCAGAAGTGAACTACTGAGCTCCATGAGCAAAAACTCTATTTATAAACCAATAATAATAATAATTGGCATATTAAGTACTACAGATGTATGGCATAATCGCCTATGTGTCTGGTACCAAGGTGCTGACACAAAATCATTAGAGGTGATTAGTAATTACTTAGCTCAATAGGACTCATTTTGTCGACCAGCAGGACTAAAGGTTGAGTGCGACTGATGGATCTGTGACCTTTGGGTAACCCACAGAGCTCCATCACGAATGTAGTTCTCCACGGAGCTATTTTACCGACATGACATTTGGTTCTGACGATTAACTGTCAATTTGTTGAGTCAGAAGCGCGCACCTTGCACTGGAGGTTGATATTTTAGCATTCATTGTTTATATAAGGAATTCAATGGACAGGAAAAAATAATAAAACAGCCTATGCATAAACATGTCAATAATGAGAATCCACGGGTGGCTAAAAAAATTTAAAAAGCCTTTCTAATGCTGAGCACAAGCCTTGTTGACAAACGGAAGAACGAAAACCCAAGATTATGGATTGTTTTTGCATGGAAATGACCAGTGGCCTCGGGGGGAGAGGATGGGGCTACGGTTTGCTCCAGGCGGCACAAGTTTTGCACCCCCACCCCCTGCCTTTACACGCAGAGATCCTCTCCCCCCCACCTCCCCACGGCTTTTACTTGCGGCCGTCGCGGGGCGGCAAAGGTTCTAGCTACGCCAGTGGAAATGACTAGAGAATTAAATGCAAATGCTAATGCTTCAATAGCTGAATGCATTAGATGCATTAGTAAGACATTAAGCCTTCTTCACTTAACTTATCGTCGATCATGTGCATCAGTAACAATACCGCCAGTCAACATTTCACACCACACCGATTTAGTCCCTCTGGGCCTCTAATGTGACATGACTGGGAACGGTTCTGCTGTCATTGCTAACAAAGAATCACATCTTTATTCAATTTTTAATGCAATAAGAGTAAATACAACTGGAGCCAACCTGGGCGCTCCCTCAGAACTATTAATGTATTGCTCATGAATAACATCCGACCTTTGAAATGTAAAGGGTTTGCCAACCAAGCAGACGAAGATGCTGAAATTAGGCAAAGTGCTGCAAAGGGGACAGAAGGCGACACGCATGCTCTACACAATAGACCGATATCAACGCACGATCTGGAATCAATGGAGTGTCAATATTTTTCTGAAAGAAACATTTTGAAAAAATTCTCGTCTCACATGGAAAAGCGTTCCCTAAGAAACTAGCTATAGATATAAATGAGTGTTATAGCATTGTAATGGCAGTTTTATAGCGCTTAGTATATATGACGAGGCTCTGAGGCGCTTTTCGGCAGGGAGCAAAAGTGCAGCCTTCAGTCATAGACTGGCCTGACTCACGAAGACTCTGCTGCCAGGTAGGAGAAGGAGTTGGAACCAAGTAAGATGGCGGACTAAGATGGTCAGTGTTATAGACTGAGAAGCAACTCTTAACAAGTTTCGTATGGGCCAGGTGCGAGGAGGCGCAGAGCTGCTTTTGCTGGAGCGTCTGGTCACTGCGCATGCGCGTTTGAGCCAGTTCCTTTGGGCGGGACTTCCGTCTTCGGAAGTCCCGCGCACGCGCCCACGGAGTGCCTGAGAGCGGGGCTCCTATGCCCGAGGGAGAGCCCCGGCTACAGAAGTCCCGAATGGCGGTAAGTGGGGCTTAGTTCTAGGGGGGAGGGGGGTGCGCTTGTGTGTGTGTGTGTGTGTGTGTGTATGTGTGCGATGGCGGCGGCGGGGGGAGAGGGGTCTTTGTATGTATGTGTGTGTGCGTGCGTGTGTGTAGGTGCGCTGGTGTGTGTGTGGGGGGGTCTCTGTGTGTGCGTGTAGGTGCGCTAGTGTGTGTGTAGGTGCGGCGGCGACGGGGGGGGGTGTGTGCCTGTGTATGCGTGTGGCTGTATATGCGTGTGGCTGTGTATGTGCGCATGCGTGAGTGTGGGTGCGTGTGCACGCAGTCAAATCCAGCACAAGAGAAGCGCGTGGCACCCTTTTGTCCCTCATTCCCCCGAGACAGGCAACATTAAGTCTCCAGCCTGGACGCATCCTTCGGATGCTTATTCCAGGCGAGACCTAAGAAGGGTTAGTCAAAAAGTGACAAAGGGGCACGCTCTCTCAGGATCTGCGCTAGGTGGCGCGGAAAAAAAAAGAACTGGCGTCAGCGTGCAGGGGCAGTGTCTAAGTAGACACTGCGACGTAATCCCGGCGACCACGACCCTGATGATAAACGCAGAGTCGACCGATGCCACCTACCGATGTGCAGGGGTACAGATACGAAAAAAAATAAAAAATTCTCAGGATCCAGTCTGAGGCCTGGGAGTAATGCAAAGGTAACAAATCTATACCTATGGTCTCTTTCATATACGCAATTGTATGCAGATTTGTAGAGCCAACATGCATCCAATGTGGACTTCTTGCGGCTACAGCAGCTCAAACAAAACAAACACAAAAAAAAGAAGAGTGAACTAATCAGCAGGGATTTTCTGAGAAGGCAATTCAGCAATTATCTGGACAAGCATTGAAAACCTGACTAGTGAAGATACTTTACTGTGGTGCAAAGGTTTCCTCGGAAGGTGAAATGATTTTGCGATCTTCCTAAATTCAAGACATGAGAATATTTTCGGGGGATTTGAAATCACACTTCATTACATCACTAAGTTCCTTCCTTGAGTATTGTTGAGAAGAATGCGAGTGTTGAGGGTGCTTTAGGCATTAAAGGAACATGAGGGGTTGGCACAAATTGATCGGTCACTTGAGGCAAGCCTAGAATAGAACTTCATATCCAACGTAAAGCCAGAGACTGAAAAGTATGCAGAATCTACAATGAATGGGATTCATAAGATTCATAGATTTGAAATCAAAGAATGACCCTCGGAAATCCAGCTGGAATCCCTACAAACCTGTGCCTTCTTGGAGCTGGTCCACACAGGAAGGTGAGATTTAAATGTTGTAGCTTTAGCCAGGGTTGGTGGAATCCACTAACTCCACATATGAAGAGCATAGTACATGTGTTTAGACAGGGAAGGTTCATCAACACCAGGGTCTTCTTCAGCCTTAGTTTCCTCAAACAAGGCAGGACAATGACTGGACAGCAAATGGTTTAGCACAATATTTATACCAAGGGATGATTCGCAGATGCTTCTCAGTGAATTTTATATTAGAACATTGGAATGTTGGGAGCTTCAATGAAAACAATGGAGTGGTCTGGGCTTCTAATGGCTGGTAGAGGTCTGGAGCTTAAACATTGCAATGTTGTCGCTGTTGCTGTGAACAAAGGCCTCACAGAGCCAGAGGGGATTTCAATCCCCTTGGATTGCATGAAGCCTTTGTTTTATTTGTTAGGATATTCCACCACTAGAGTGAAGAATGTTCCAATAGCCTTACAGCCCTCTGTAGCTGGTCTATACCAGCATTAAAGTCCCACTTTCTTGTTAAAGGCCTGGGCCTTTAATGGCCGGTATAGCCCACTACGGCGCTACGAAGCAGCAGGCTTGATTTTCATTTTTTAAACCAAATGAACAACCCAAACAACCAGCCCATAATGTCCCAGAGCACAATATTACAATTTTGGTGGCATGGAGCCATGTGATAAAACTCCTCTGAAAACAGAACAATAAGCAAAAACTTTTTTTAAAACTATGTTCATACGCGTCTTTGAAATCACTTTTGACCAAGTTCATTGGCACATAAGCATATAAGCATTAGCAACGCCAAAAGGTCTAGTCTTGGAAAACTGATGCAATGGTTGATTTTTTTTTATTTTTTTTTTATTGATGAATGTGCCACACAAATAAAAATAAAATAAGAAATGGTATGGCCACTTACACATGTTCACCATATGCTACCATTTAAACATTTACAATTGAAAGAACTGAAAAAAAGAGTCACTGATGTGCAAGTTTTTCATGTGACTTTTATTTTTATATATATATGAGAGCCTTTCAGGTGTGTCATGCATTTTATTGTTAATAATATTTGTGAATCAGGCAAATGTAAATCGCCAACTTACCAAGCACTCAAATTGCAGGCAGCTACAATGTTACACCATCACCTAAACACTTTATGACTTTAAAAAGAAATCGAAAATAAATTGCCATCTAACTAGGTCCCCTAAACCCCAGGCAAAATAAACAACCCGTTAACTAAGTTAGTGTAAAGCTCAATTAGAACCAGGTTTATTACTGAAGATGAAGGAACTATATTTAAGTGGACATGAAAATGCGTTTTGGCCTTGTGGAATCACTGAAAAGTGAAGGCATCTTACTGGTAAAGTGGGCTGGCCCATTACCCAATGGTGTATACTATGGTGGATGGAAGCAAAATGTTAATGACAATGTAAAACACCAGTGGATGAACCCTTCTGGTCAAAAGCTGCTCTATATGCGTACGTTAAGTATGAATGTTTTGCGGCTTGTAGCACAGCCCCAAATCTCTGGCGGTTGACCCACGTATTTCACGAGACCACCGGAATGGAGCAAGACATGGCGCTTAAGTCGATCGACCTGGAGAAGGCGTTTGATACGGTCACCTGGAATTAGCTTATGGCGGTGCTCCGGGGGATGGGCTTTGGTCCAGTGTTTCGGGGCTGGGTCCTATTGTTGTACACGCACCCTTTGGCTCGAATTCGGTGGGAGATGAGGTGTCAGAGGCATGGGCGGTCAAAAGGGGCACCCGACAAGGTTGCCCCCTTTCACCACTCCTGCTCGCCCTAGCTGTGGAGCCAATGACGGTTATGTGCCGTAGGGAATTGGAGCCCTGGGGCATATGTGTGGGTGAGCAGAACCATATCTTCTCCTTATATCTACAAAAACGTCCCCGCCATAAGCGGCTGTGCAAGTAGTAAGGCACAAACATGCCCCACAGGTCCCTCACTACTCTTCTTCCCTTTACTGTCCAAGGCAGAGGTATGCACGCTTAGCGGCAAATTCAAATCGGGCTCTCCAGCCGATCCACTCAAACCTGACCAGTTTCTGAAATTTTAGGAATACCTTTTACCATTCTGCAGTGTGCTGATTAACCTGTCATTGTCTACAGCAACGGTACCTGCCCCATGGAAGCACGCTAAAGTCATTCCACTGCTGAAAAAAACCTCTTCAGATATATCTAAGCCAGAAAACTCTTGTCCGATTTCCCTGCTCTCTTTCTTGGTTAAAGCTACTGAATCTTATGTAAACTCCATTCTGAGCAAATATGTGGAGTCCATTGAAATTCTAGACTCTTCCCAGAATGGTTTTAGACCGCACCATAGCACTGAATCTGCCTTGTTGGCAGTTACGGAACATCTGCAGGACTCTCTTGACGAGGGTAAAACCTCAGCCCTGATCCTACTCGACCTAAGCGCCGCGTTTGATACAGAATCGCATGAGATCCTGCTGTGGCGCTTACAGGAGATAGGTATCAGATGTAATGCATTGGCCTGGTTCTCATCATTTCTTGCTGAGAGATCTTTCCAGGTTATCACTCCCTGATATCGCTCTCAAGAGTACGCTGTACGAAATGGAGTGCCCCAAGGATCAACGCTGAGCCCAACGCTTTTTAATATCTATACACAACCCCTGATGGTGGTAGCTAGAGACAGAGGGCTGTCTTTAGTATACTATGCTGATGACACTCAACTTGTGATCTCCTTTTCTAAGAACTCTAACCAAATTCTGGCCAAAATTCACGATGACCTGGTGGCTGTTGCAGAATGGATGGCAGCTAACTGTCTGCAGCCTAATGCCTCATGAAAAGAATTCTGCGAGCCTGGGCTAATAGGACTTTCCATAGGTACTGTTGGGCTTTCCCTGGATGATAGGACTCGTCTAGTGCAGTCGTGTTGGTGTTGTAGCGGAGTAGGGCTCGATCCTTTTCATACGAGATGGAGCGGACTTGCCATTTCACAGCGTTTAGCCGGGCCACTTGCAGAATGTCAGGTACAGGTAAACCGTTTGCTTCGATTTTCAGGGTCTCTAATGCCTGGCCAAACTTGATGTGCCAAGGGGAGTCCGCTTCCCTGAAGAGCAATACCAGATGATATTGAAGGATGTTGTTCAAGGCTTTGAGGACCTTAATGTAGTACTTGATTAAGTCTCCCTAAAGGGCCAGTCAAGGTCTTCAGAGCGCTAATTCCAGTTGTAGCGTGGTGTCTGCCCCTCGCTTGAAGTGCCTGCCCCATACTTTAAAGACACGAGGTGTCTGACACAAGCTTGGAGTGCCTGCACCATACTATAAAGACACGAGGTGTCTGCCCATGCGTGGAGTGCCTGCCCCATACTTTAAAGACACAGGGTGTCTGCATCCCGCAGGAGTGCCTATCCCATACTATGAAGACACAAGGTGTCTGCCCATGCATGGAGTGCCTGCCACATACTTTGAAGACACGGGGTGTCTGCATCACGCAGGAGTGCCTATCCCATACTTAAAAGACAAGTGGTATCTGCCCCATACTTTAAAGACACGGGGTGTCTGCCCCACACTTGGACTGCCTGCCCCATACTTTAACACAAGTGGTATCTGCCCCAAGCTTGGAGTGCCTGCCCCATAATTTAAAGACACGGGGTGTCCGCCCCTCGCTTGCAGTGCCTGCCCCATACTTTAAAGACAAGGGGTGTCTGACCCACGCTTGGAGTGCCTGCCCTAGACTTTAAGGCAAGGGGTGTCTGCCCCACGCTTGGGAGTGCCTGCCCTATACTGTAAAGACATGGGTGTCTGCACTTCGCTTGGAGTGCCTCCCCCATACTTTAAGACAAGGGGTGTCTGCCCCACGCTTGGAGTGCCTGCCCTATACTTTAAAGTCACGGGTGTCTGCCCCACGCTTGGAGTCCCTGCATCATACTTTAAAGACACGGGGTGTCTGACCCTCGCTTGGGAGTCCCTGCCTCATACTTTAAAGACACGGGGTGTCTGCCCCACGCTTGAAGTGTCTGCCCCATACTTTGGAGTGTCTGCCCTATACTTTGGAGTGCTGCCTGCCCCATACTTTAAAGGCACGGGGTGTCTGCCCCTCGCTTGGGAGTCCCTGCCTCATACTTTAAAGACACGGGGTGTCTGACCCTCGCTTGGGAGTCCCTGCCTCATACTTTAAATGCTCGATGGGCTGACCAGCAGGGAAGGCTGTGCTGCCAGCGCGTGACGTGCTGTGCTCTCCTGAGGCTGCATAAAACCGCAGAGTAACGGTGGGGATCCGGAGCTGTCACAAAGCACGGGCAGCATCCAGTCCGTGCAAAGGATTTCACAAGCAACTGTCTTAAACTGCTCTTAAAACATCACTCACTGTCGAAAAGACTAAATATATACATAGGAGTTGTGCGCGCACAGAAAGACCCCTTTCTTCCCCGCGGAACGCAGTCTGCTCGTCACTGTAAACAGACGCCGTGCACCACATGGGTGCCCCACACCAGGTCACATGCTCCGGTGTAACTTTTACTGGCACCGGTCGGGCGGGCGCCCGCCCCTTGAGTTAATAAGTTTCCAGCGCAGCTTTATGACAACCCCAGGCAAGATAGCAGGACGCGGGGATGAACACAACTTACGAAGGAGCAGATTTCAGCGGGCATCTCGTGGGAGCCCCGCCCTGAGCGTCTCGGCAGCTGGGAGCTCAGGCGTGGGGGCCCCAGCAGGTCCTGGGGGCGACAGGTTGCAGCCCCTCCATGCTCGGCGCCTTCTTATGCTGCAGCCGCATGTTTAGTTAGTGAAAGTCTCTGTCCTGCGGCGCCCCATCCCATCCCTCGCAGCCTCCTCTTTGTCAGGCTCCGGCTCGGTAGTGATATCCTGCCCAGGCACAGCCTGCCTCAGCGCTTCAAATCACAACACAGGAAGCGGGGCTCCGGCCGCCCAATGGAAAGCAGAGCCCGCAGCCGGCTGTGCTGTGCAGCGAGAGGATGGGCTGGCCTCTAGAGGAGGCAGCTTCCTCCAGCAGGCAGGGCTGTGCAGTGAGAGGCAAGGCTGTCCTCTAGAGAAGGCAGCTTTCACCAGGAGGCACTGCTGTGCAATGTGCGAGAGGCAAGACTGGCCTCTAGAGAAGGCAACTGAGCTACCTCCAGCAGGCAGGACTGGCCTCTAGAGAAGGCAGCTTCCTCCAGCAGGCGGTGCTGTGCAGTGATAGGCAGGGCTGACCTCTAGAGAAGACAGCTTCCTCCAGCAGGCGGCAGGGCTGGTCTCTAGAGAAGGCAGCTTCCTCCAGAAGGCAGGGCTGGCCTCTAGTGAAGGCAGCTTCCTTTGAGTCTGCAGCATGTAAGAGGACGGGCTAGCTAGCCTCTAGAGAAGGCAGCTTCCTTTGAGTCTGCAGCATGTAAGAGGACGGGCTAGCTGGCCTCTAGAGAAGGCAGCGTCCTTTGAGTCGGCAGCATGTAAGAGGACGGGCTAGCTAGCCTCTAGAGAAGGCAGCTTCCTTTGAGTCGGCAGTATGTAAGAGGACGGGCTAGCTAGCCTCTAGAGGAGGCAGTGTCCCTTGAGTCAGCAGCATGTAAGTGGACGGGCTAGCTAGCCTCTAGAGAAGGCAGCTTCCTTTGAGTCGGCAGCATGTATGTAAGAGGACGGGCTAGCTAGCCTCTAGAGAAGGCAGCTTCCTTTGAGTCGGCAGCATGTAAGAGGACGGGCTAGCTAGCCTCTAGAGAAGGCAGCTTCCTTTGAGTCGGCAGCATGTAAGAGGACGGGCTAGCTAGCCTCTAGAGGAGGCAGCGTCCCTTCAGTCAGCAGCATGTAAGAGGACGGGCTAGCTAGCCTCTAGAGAAGGCAGCTTCCTTTGAGTCAGCAGCATGTAAGAGGACGGGCTAGCTAGCCTCTAGAGAAGGCAGCTTCCTTTGAGTCGGCAGTATGTAAGAGGACGGGCTAGCTAGCCTCTAGAGGAGGCAGTGTCCCTTGAGTCAGCAGCATGTAAGTGGACGGGCTAGCTAGCCTCTAGAGAAGGCAGCTTCCTTTGAGTCGGCAGTATGTAAGAGGACGGGCTAGCTAGCCTCTAGAGGAGGCAGTGTCCCTTGAGTCAGCAGCATGTAAGTGGACGGGCTAGCTAGCCTCTAGAGAAGGCAGCTTCCTTTGAGTCGGCAGCATGTATGTAAGAGGACGGGCTAGCAAGCCTCTAGAGAAGGCAGCTTCCTTTGAGTCAGCAGCATGTAAGAGGCCGGGCTAGCTAGCCTCTAGAGGAGGCAGCTTCCTCCAGCAGGCAGGGCTAGCCTCTAGAGAAGGCAGCTTCCTTAGAGTCGGCAGCATGTAAGAGGCCGGGCTAGCTAGCCTCTAGAGAAGGCAGCTTCCTTTGAGTCGGCAGTATGTAAGAGGACGGGCTAGATAGCCTCTAGAGGAGGCAGCGTCCTTTGAGTCAGCAGCATGTAAGAGGACGGGCTAGCTAGCCTCTAGAGGAGGCAGTTTCCTTTGAGTCGGCAGCATGTTAGAGGCCAGGCTAGCTAGCCTCTAGAGGAGGCAGCTTCCTCCAGCAGGCAGGGCTAGCCTCTAGAGAAGGCAGCTTCCTTAGAGTCGGCAGCATGTAAGAGGCCGGGCTAGCTGGCCTTTAGAGGAGGCAGCTTCCTCCAGCAGGCACTGCTGTGCAGTATGCGAGAGGCAAGACTGGCATCTAAAGAAGGCCGCTTTCATTAGCAGGCAGTGTTGTGCAGTGTGTGAGGCAGGACTGGCCTCTAGAGGAGGCAGCTTCCTCCAGCAGGCACTGCTGTGCAGTATGTGAGAGGCAAGACTGGCATCTAAAGAAGGCCGCTTTCATTAGCAGGCAGTGTTGTGCAGTGTGTGAGGCAGGACTGGCCTCTAGAGGAGGCAGCTTCCTTTGAGTCGGCAGCATGTAAGAGGCCGGGCTAGCTAGCCTCTAGAGAAGGCAGCGTCCTTTGAGTCGGCAGCATGTAAGAGGCCGGGCTAGCTAGCCTCTAGAGGAGGCAGCTTCCTCCAGCAGGCAGGGCTAGCCTCTAGAGAAGGCAGCTTCCTCCAGCAGGCAGGGCTAGCCTCTAGAGAAGGCAGCTTCCTTAGAGTCGGCAGCATGTAATAGGCCGGGCTAGCTAGCCTCTAGAGGAGGCAGCTTCCTCCAGCAGGCACTGCTGTGCAGTATGTGAGAGGCAAGACTGGCATCTAAAGAAGGCCGCTTTCATTAGCAGGCAGTGTTGTGCAGTGTGTGAGGCAGGACTGGCCTCTAGAGGAGGCAGCTTCCTTTGCCCGCAGTGTGCAAGGCTGGCATCTGGAGAGGGCAACTTCCCCCAGTCTGCAGCTGGCAGTGCTGTGCGGTCTGCGAGAGTCGGGGCTGGCCTCCAGAGACGGCAGCTTCCTTCACTGCAGCCGGAAGTGTGTGGGAGGCCGGGCTGGCCTCAACAGAAGGCAGCATTCTCCAGCCAGTCGTGTCGTGGAGAGTGCGCCGCGAGGCGAGGTTGGCCTCTGGAGAAGGCAGCCCAGTATGCCAGATGGGCTAGCGTCACGAAGAGGCAGCTTCATCCAGCTAGCATTGTGTAAGAGGCAGGCTTGCCCCCAAAGAAGGCAGCGGCCTGCAGCCTCATGAGCAGTGCAGTCTCAGAGGCAGGGCTGTCCTCTAGAGAAGGCAGCGGCCTGCAGCCTACAGTGCTGTGCATTTTCAGAAGCAGGGCTGTTCTCTCGAGAAGGCAGCAACCTGCAGCCCACAGTGCAGTTTCAGAGACAGGGCTGTCCTCTGGAGAAGGCAGCTGCCTGCGGCCTCATGTGCAGTGCAGTTTCAGAGGCAGAGCTGTCCTCCAGAGAAGGCAGCGGCCTGCGGCCTCATGGGCAGTGCAGTTTCAGAAGCAGGGCTGTGCTCTAGAGAAGGCAGCGGCCTGCGGCCTCATGGGCAGTGCAGTTTCAGAAGCAGGGTTGTGCTCTAGAGAAGGCAGCGGCCTGCAGCCTCATGGGCAGTGCAGTTTCAGAAGCAGGGCTGTCCTCTAGATAAGGCAGCGGCCTGCAGCCTCATGGGCAGTGCAGTTTCAGAAGCAGGGCTGTGCTCTAGAGAAGGCAGCGGCCGGCATGCAGCCTACCGTGCCATGCAGTCTCAGAGGCAGGGCTGTCATCTAGAAAAGGCAGCGGCCTGCAGCATCCCGTGCAGTGCAGTTTCAGAGGTACGACTGTCCGTTAGAGAAGCCAGTGGCCTGCAGCCTCCCGTGCAGTGCAGTTTCAGAGGTACGACTGTCCTCTAGAAAAGGCAGCGGCCTGCAGCCTCCCGTGCAGTGCAGTTTCAGAGGTACGACTGTCCTCTAGAGAAGGCAGCGGCCTGCAGCCTCCCGTGCAGTGCAGTTTCAGAGGTACGACTGTCCTTTAGAGAAGGTAGGGGCCTGCAGCCTCCCGTGCAGTGCAGTTTCAGAGGTGCAGTGCAGTTTCAGAGGTACGACTGTCCTTTAGAGAAGGCAGCGGCCTGCAGCCTCCCGTGCAGTGCAGTTTCAGAGGTACGACTGTCCTTTAGAGAAGACAGCAGCCTGCAGCCTCCCGTGCAGTGCAGTTTCAGAGGTACGACTGTCCTCTAGAGAAGGCAGCCTACGATGCTGTGCCGTTTCCGAGGCAAGGCTGTCCTCCTGAGAGGGCAGTGGCCTGCACCCTCCTATGCTATGCAGTTTCAGAAGCAGGGCTGTCTTCCAGAGAAGGCAGCGGCCTGCGGCCTCATGTGCAGTGCAGTTTCAGAAGCAGGGCTGTCCTCTAGAGAAGGCAGCGGCCTGCAGCCTCATGTGCAGTGCAGTTTCAGAAGCAGGGCTGTCCTCTAGAGAAGGCAGTGGCCTGCAGCCTCATGGGCAGTGCAGTTTCAGAAGCAGGGCTGTCCTCTAGAGAAGGCAGCGGCCTGCAGCCTCATGTGCAGTGCAGTTTCAGAAGCAGGGCTGTCCTCTAGAGAAGGCAGTGGCCTGCAGCCTCATGGGCGGTGCAGTTTCAGAAGCAGGGCTGTGCTCTAGAGAAGGCAGCGGCCGGCATGCAGCCTACCGTGCCATGCAGTCTCAGAGGCAGGGCTGTCATTTAGAAAAGGCAGCAGCCTGCAGCCTCCCGTGCAGTGCAGTTTCAGAGGTACGACTGTCCGTTAGAGAAGACAGCGGCCTGCAGCCTCCCGTGCAGTGCAGTTTCAGAGGTACGACTGTCCTTTAGAGAAGACAGCGGCCTGCAGCCTCCCGTGCAGTGCAGTTTCAGAGGTACGACTGTCCTTTAGAGAAGACAGCGGCCTGCAGCCTCCCGTACAGTGCAGTTTCAGAGGTACGACTGTCCTTAAGAGAAGGCAGCGGCCTGCAGCCTCCCGTGCAGTGCAGTTTCAGAGGTGCAGTGTATGTATGTATGTATGTATAAACCGTTTTATAACGCGCTCTGATACTTGGGAGTGTCCTGGCGCGATGGGAAAAAGCAGAGGAAGACATAGCAGAGACTAACTTAAACCAGCCTAGTGAAGAAATACGTTTTTAAGTTTTTCTTAAACTGGGCTACACCCTGAGTGGAGCGCAGCTGGAGGGGAAGGGCGTTCCAGGCCCGGGCAGCCACCACAGATATGGACTGGCCCCCTAGCCTAGATCGCCTAAAGCGGGGGAGAGTCATCTTAAACTGAGAGGATGATCTAAGAGCTCGAGTGGGGACATAGAGAATGAATCGTTTCTTCAGATAGACAGGCCCTTGATCGTGAATTGCTCTAAACAAGAGCACCAGGGATTTAAACAGGATGCGCAGGGACACCGGAAGCCAGTGAAGACAATTCATTTGAGAGCGAAGGCTCTTCCATCTCGGGACATTAAACAAAAGTCGGACAGCGGCATTCTGGATAACCTGCAAGCGGTTGACCAGATAAGCAGGAATGCCACTAAACAGAGCGTTGGCATAATCTAGCCTTGCTAGGATGAGAGCTCGAGCAACAGTCTCTTTTGCCTCCCTGGGAAGCAACGGAAAAAATCTACGTAGCATTCTCAGGGTGGCAAAACAAGTCCCAGATAGCTTTTTAATATGGTCCTCAAATCTTAGGTCCTCACCAAACCAAATGCCAAGATTCTTCGCAGGACCTCCCATCACCTTGGGGCTAGGAGTGTTGGGTGGCCACAGTGAATCTTTGAAGCAGGGGGGAAAGGAACCATAGAAGAGAACCTCATACTTGTCCTCATTGCATTTCAACTGGGCCATAGTCAGCCAGCGGAAAACAGAGGACAGACAAAGTTGGACTGCTGAGGTGTCTAGATGGTCGTCTGGCCAGGTAAACAACAGCTAGGTATCGTCAGCATATCCAATAATCTTAGCCCCGTACTGTTCCGCCAGATATACCAAGGGGGTGATGTAAATATTGAACAGTAGGGGACTAAGCGTGGATCCCTGGGGAACCCCAGTGAGAAGTGGTTTAAGCTCCGAGGCAAAAGGCGGTAGCCAGACCTGTTGAGACCTGTCCGTTAAAAACGAAGACAACCAGGCCAGGGCACGCCCCCCAATACCAATTGCAGACAGCCTGGCGAGGAGGAGGGCGTGCGGAACGGTGTCAAATGCGGCAGAGAGGTCCAGCAAAATCAGGACCGCTCTGCCGCCACCGTCCAAGCACTCCCGGTTAGATTCTGCCATTTCAACCAAGGCTGTCTCCGTACTGTAGGCTGCCCTGAAACCTGATTGAGCTGGATGTAAAGCCTTAGAGGTCTCAACAAAGCTCTCAAGTTGACGGAAAACCACTTTTTCACAGATTTTGGCCAATGCTGGCAAAAGGGATATGGGACGATAATTCCCAGGCACAGCCACATCCAGCCCCGGCTTTTTTAAGAGCGGCAGAAGCTTTGCCTGTTTCCAGCCTGTAGGAACCTCTGCTGAGGATAGGGAAAGATTTACCAGCTGAGTGACCTCACTGCAGATAATACTAGCCACTTCTGCAAGTACCCGGGCCGGGCATGGATCTGAAGGAGAGCCCGATTTGAGGGACTGAAGAAGGGGCAGTATGTCACCGTCTGCAACTAGCAAGAAGTCTGTGAACTGTTGGGTGTCATGATGGTATGGCAGAGGGGAGGGGTTATCCTCTAGGCTGGCTGTTGGCAATGCGGAAAGCAAGTCCTTCTGAATTTTAGCTATTTTGTTAGTGAAAAAATTAGACAGTTCCTCACACCATTGCATGGAGGAAGGAAGTGTGGTTGAGTCAGCTGCCGGGGATAGGAAGCTTTTTACAATAGAGAACATTTCCCTACTGTTATTATCAGCTTTAGCAATTCTCCCTGCGTAGTAATTCCCCTTGGCTGTCCTGATAGCGGCATAATAGTTCTTTTGGGCAGTGCGTAGGGCGGATTTTGTCTCCGGGCTATACTCGCGTCTCCAAACCCGTTCCAGCTTTTTACATCCCAATTTCAGCTCCCTTAACTCGGGAGAGAACCAGGGTTGAGACGGGGTGCGACGGAGCCTAGACAGAATAGTATGTTTCGTAGAGACATTGGCCGCCCGCAGCACCCACTGATTAAAGTCTATTACCGCTTCCCCTAGTTCAGATGGGAGCGTTGGGTGAGCTCCAGACAGAACCTGACCAAACGTATCCAGGTTGATCTTCTGGGGATAGCTCCTGGGAGGAGCAGTAGCAAATCTGCCTACACCCTCCACCTCCCAAGCAAACCTAATAGGATCGTGGTCAGACCACGTCACTTTCTGTAGATTTAATTCCTTGATGGGAAAATTGGAACAGACCAGGTCCAGAAGGTGGCCTCCAACAGGAGTCGGAGAAACCACCCACTGTTTTAGCTGAGCTAGCTCGAAGACTTCCTCCAAACGGCGAGCCTCCGTTGAGAAAGAAACATCTTGATGGATATTGAGGTCGCCAACCAGCAGAAATTTCAGGAAGCTCAGAGCCCGCGCCACTATACACTCCTCCAAAGAATCAATAAAGTGGCGGGCATTACCTGGAGGCCTATAGATCAGTGAACCACCCAAGGTGAAATGAGGATTAATAACAAGGGAGAAGTGAAGGACCTCTCCATCAGCTACCAAATGAGACTGCTCAATGGAGAAGTGCCACCCCTCCTTGAATATAACAGCTAAACCGCCCCCTCTACCTGTGGTCCTGTCCACTCTAGCAATCTTAAAACCTCTGGGAACAGCGAGTTCCAAAATCGGAGCACACGTGTTGGTAAGCCACGTCTCCGTGATGAAAAGGAGCTCAAGCTGTCCATCCGCAAGTATTTCAAAGATATCCGCTGCGTGTTTCACCATAGACCTGGCATTGATTAACCCTGCCCTGATTGGCATAGGGCCGGGTGCACTGCCTGGTCTAGGAGGTAATAAGGGCTGGGGGAGAAAACCACAGTTGGAGCACTTCATAATCTCGCAGTCCCGCCCCGCCCGCAAACATGTACCCTCTCTAGCTGTGATATTTAGCTCCAAAAGGTCACTCCGTGAATACTTCATCCTACCATGCACAGTCCGACCAGAGAGAGGTCGGACATGTTGGCTGGCCCTGGGCCCGTCCGAGGCACGGACGGGCACAGACTGGCCCTCCCTTGGCGCTCCTTCGGCGCGCAGACGGCGCGCCAGCTGCGCGAGACTGCTGCGCGCTCTGTGGAGCATCGCTATTTAAGGCCCAAGCCCCTCCCCGAGCTGGACCGCTAACTCCAGACCAGCCGGGGACCGGGACTCACCAAAGATGGCGCCCGACCTGGCCCACCACAGCAATCGGCACGAGCAAGCCGCGGTGGAACGGGGCGCAGGGGAACCGGGAAGCAGCACAGAGGGTGTTAAAACGGTACAGTTAATTATAAAACATACATCACAATTATTAAATCAATTGAATGTAAAAATCTGGGTTTTAAAAATACGCTAATGAAATAATGCTGCAGAGAGCGAGTGGGCAGAAGAGAATCTCTCGCAGTCTGCCCACCTTTCCCAAACGATATCACAAAGTGCTGCCACCACCTTGATCAGTCGCGAGGGCCCACAAAGTCAGGTTCTATTTAAGGCCGTGCAGTTTCAGAGGTGCAGTGCAGTTTCAGAGGTACGACTATCCTTTAGAGAAGGCAGCGGCCTGCAGCCTCCCGTGCAGTGCAGTTTCAGAGGTACGACTGTCCTTTAGAGAAGGCAGCGGCCTGTAGCCTCCCGTGCAGTGCAGTTTCAGAGGTACGACTGTCCTCTAGAGAAGGCAGCGGCCTGCAGCCTCCCGTGCAGTGCCGATTCCGAGGCAAGGCTGTCCTCCCGAGGGGGCAGCGGCCTGCACCATCCTATGCTATGCAGTTTCAGAAGCAGGGCTGTCCTCTAGAGAAGGCAGCTTCTTCCGACTGGGAGTGTGTAAGAAGAATAGCTGGCATTCACAGAAGGCAGAAGCCTGCAGCAGGTGATACTGTGTGGTATGTGAGAGGCAGGGCTGGCCTGTAGAGAAGGCTGCATCCCCCAGTGTGTGGAGGCAAGGCTGGCCTCTAGAGAAGGCAGCATCCCCCAGTGTGTGGAGGCAGAGCTGACCTCTAGAGAAGGCAGCATCCCCCAGTGTGTGGAGGCAGAGCTGGCCTCTATAAAGGCAAGGCTCTATAAGAGGCAAGGCTGGCCTGTAGAGAAGGCTGCATCCCCCAGTTTATGGAGTCAAGGCTGGCCTCTAGAGAAGGCAGCATCCCCCAGTGTGTGGAGGCAGACCTGGCCTCTCTAAAGGCATGGCTCTGTAAGAGGCAAGGCTGGCCTGTAGAGAAGGCTGCATCCCCCAGTGTGTGGAGGCAGAGCTGGCCTCTATAAAGGCAAGGCTCTATAAGAGGCATGGCTGGCCTCTAGAGAAGGCTGCATCCCTCAGTGTGCGGAGGCATGGCTGGCCTCTAGAGAAGGCAGCATCCCCCAGTGTGTGGAGGCAGAGCTGGCCTCTATAAAGGCATTGCTCTATAAGAGGCATGGCTGGCCTCTAGAGAAGGCTGCATCCCCCAGTGTGTGGAGGCAGAGCTGGCCTCTATAAAGGCAAGGCTCTATAAGAGGCATGGCTGGCCTCTAGAGAAGGCTGCATCCCTCAGTGTGCGGAGGCAAGGCTGGCCTCTAGAGAAGGCAGCATCCCCCAGTGTGTGGAGGCAGAGCTGGCCTCTAAAAAGGCAAGGCTCTATAAGAGGCATGGCTGGCCTCTAGAGAAGGCTGCATCCCCCAGTTTATGGAGTCAAGGCTGGCCTCTAGAGAAGGCCGCATCCTCCAGTGTGTGGAGGCAGAGCTGGCCTCTAGAGAAGGCAGCATCCCCCAGTTTATGGAGTCAAGGCTGGCCTCTAGAGAAGGCAGCATCCCCCAGTGTGTGGAGGCAGAGCTGGCCTCTAGAGAAGGCAGCATCCCCCAGTTTATGGAGTCAAGGCTGGCCTCTAGAGAAGGCAGCATCCCCCAGTGTGTGGAGGCAGAGCTGGCCTCTAGAGAAGGCAGCATCCCCCAGTTTATGGAGTCAAGGCTGACCTCTAGAGAAGGCAGCATCCCCAGTGTGTGGAGGCAGAGCTAGCCTCTATAAAGGCAAGGCTCTATAAGAGGCAAGGCTGGCCTCTAGAGAAGGCTGCATCCTCCAGTTTATGGAGTCAAGGCTGGCCTCTAGAGAAGGCAGCATCCCCCAGTTTATGGAGTCAAGGCTGGCCTCTAGAGAAGGCAGCATCCCCCAGTGTGTGGAGGCAGAGCTGGCCTCTAGAGAAGGCAGCAAGGCAGCATCCCCCAGTGTGTGGAGGCAGAGCTGGCCTCTAGAGAAGGCAGCATCCCCCAGTGTGTGGAGGCAGAGCTGGCCTCTAGAGAAGGCAGCATCCCCCAGTGTGTGGAGGCAGAGCTAGCCTCTATAAAGGCAAGGCTCTATAAGAGGCAAGGCTGGCCTCTAGAGAAGGCTGCATCCTCCAGTTTATGGAGTCAAGGCTGGCCTCTAGAGAAGGCAGCATCCCCCAGTTTATGGAGTCAAGGCTGGCCTCTAGAGAAGGCAGCATCCCCCAGTGTGTGGAGGCAGAGCTGGCCTCTAGAGAAGGCAGCATCCCCCAGTGTGTGGAGGCAGAGCTGGCCTCTAGAGAAGGCAGCATCCCCCAGTTTATGGAGTCAAGGCTGGCCTCTAGAGAAGGCAGCATCCCCCAGTGTGTGGAGGCAGAGCTGGCCTCTAGAGAAGGCAGCATCCCCCAGTGTGTGGAGGCAGAGCTGGCCTCTAGAGAAGGCAGCATCCCCCAGTGTGTGGAGGCAGAGCTAGCCTCTATAAAGGCAAGGCTCTATAAGAGGCAAGGCTGGCCTCTAGAGAAGGCTGCATCCTCCAGTTTATGGAGTCAAGGCTGGCCTCTAGAGAAGGCAGCATCCCCCAGTTTATGGAGTCAAGGCTGGCCTCTAGAGAAGGCAGCATCCCCCAGTGTGTGGAGGCAGAGCTGGCCTCTAGAGAAGGCAGCATCCCCCAGTGTGTGGAGGCAGAGCTGGCCTCTAGAGAAGGCAGCATCCCCCAGTTTATGGAGTCAAGGCTGGCCTCTAGAGAAGGCAGCATCCCCCAGTGTGTGGAGGCAGAGCTGGCCTCTAGAGAAGGCAGCATCCCCCAGTTTATGGAGTCAAGGCTGGCCTCTAGAGAAGGCAGCATCCCCCAGTGTGTGGAGGCAGAGCTGGCCTCTAGAGAAGGCAGCATCCCCCAGTGTGTGGAGCCAGAGCTGGCCTCTAGAGAAGGCAGCATCCCCCAGGGTGTGGAGGCAGAGCTGGCCTTTATAAAGGCAAGGCTCTATAAGAGGCATGGCTGGCCTCTAGAGAAGGCAGCATCCCCCAGTGTGTGGAGGCAGAGCTGGCCTCTAGAGAAGGCTGCATCCCCCAGTGTGTGGAGGCAGAGCTGGCCTCTATAAAGGCAAGGCTCTATAAGAGGTATGGCTGGCCTCTAGAGAAGGCAGCATCCCCGAGTTTATGGAGTCAAGGCTGGCCTCTAGAGAAGCCAGCATTCCCCAGCAGGCAGTGAGTGCGGATCAGGACGGGTCTCGAGAGAGGGCATCTTCCAGGAGCGGCCAGTGTGTGTGAGGTAAGTCTAGCCTGCAGAGGATCCGTTTGCTTCATGTGCAGTGTGAGTGAGGTAGGGCTGGCCTCTAAAGAAAGCAGATGTGGCTGCAGCTGGCAGTGCTGTGCAGCATGAGAGGTAGGGCTGGCCTCCTAGGAGGGCACCTTGCTCCAGCGGGCTTGGAGGGGGAGAGGGAGAGAGAATGTGTGTATAATGCATATAGACGTGTCTGCATGCATAGGTAAATGTCAGGTTATGCCCATGTGCATACGTAGGTTATCTGTGTACGTGAGAGAGAGTGTGTGTGTGTGGTCTGCCTCAGTCACTCTCTCGCCCTTGCATGTGTGCGTGCGTAATATTGCATCACTTGCAGCGTTAGGACCGACTGATGCACGCTTAATATTTACAATAATTAGTTTCCTCTGGCTACATCTTCCACAAAAATAGACAGACCCACTTTGAAAATATTTTCTCTAGTTGCCGCAGCTATTGAGAGCGGCGGCCATGATGTTTTCCAAACTCGTTGCTGCTGACGGCGCTGCAGAGACAGAAGCACCCGAGCGAGCGCTCAGGGCCCCGGGTACCGCCGAGATTAGATAGCCGCCACTCGGAGCCTGAAGCAATCACAAGGTCACATTGTTCCAGTGAATGCACTCCCGCCTCCCGCCAACTGAGCCCTGTTATTGGCTTTTAAAACATACATTTGACGTTCATCCAAAACCGCGATCGCCTTCAAGGGAGTGACTGAACCCTTCATAGCAGCTGTCTCCAGCCTGTATCCCCTGTCTCCGGCCTGTATCCCCTGTCTCCAGCCTGTATCCCCTGTCTCCAGCCTGTATCCCCTGTCTCCAGCCTGTATCCCCTGTCTCCAGCCTGTATCCCCTGTCTCCAGCCTGTATCCCCTGTCTCCAGCCTGTATCCCCTGTCTCCAGCCTGTATCCCCTGTCTCCAGCCTGTATCCCCTGTCTCCAGCCTGTATCCCCTGTCTCCAGCCTGTATCCTCTGTCTCCAGCCTGTATCCCCCGTCTCAATCCTGTACATTTACTCATCTTTCCAGGAAAACTGCTGAGTGACCTCCGCTCTAAAGCCAAGGAGTGTCGAGAGCTCAACAGTCACAGGCCAGCCCTTGAGCGGTCTTAACAACCCGTTGAGAAAACAAGGAGGCTTGAATGAGACAGTGCTCGTTTGGTGGCTTTGGGAGCCCGCTGCCCCATCAGGGGAGAGGGGGGGCTTTGTGGAAAGTTAATAATAAGCTCGGATTTCATGCCCTGGGGAGACAGAATGGCAGTTTTTAACTCCTCAGTTTCACGTCGCATCTCCCACTGGAAGGGATGCTCCCGGTTAGGAAGGACGTTGTTTGCTGGAACAGAGGAGTCGAAGGGCTCTTGTCGCAAATAAGGACGCACGTTGGGAAGGACAACCCTTGTTGGGACAGAGGACGCTCGCTGGCATGGAAGGTGCTTGCTGTGACAGGACGCTTGTTGGGAAGGATGGACTCCTTTGGATGGACTCTTCTTCCAGAGGGGGATGCTCGTTAGGACCAGAGGACACACATTTGGAAGGAAGACACTCTTTGGGACAGAATACACGCTTTGGGATGGAGGACGCACATAGGGACAGAGGACGTTCATAGGGACAGAGGACGCACATAGGGACAGAGGACACACATAGGGACAGAGGACGCACATATGGGCAGAGGACGCACATAGGGACAGAGGACGCTCATAGGGACAGAGGACGCTCACAGGGGCAGAAGACGCTCATAGGGACAAAGGACGCTCATAGGGACAAAGGACGCACATAGGGACAGAGGACGCACATAGGGACAGAGGACGCTCATAGGGACAGAGGACGCTCACAGGGACAGAGGTCGCTCATAGGGACAGAGGTCGCTCATAGGGACAGAGGACGCTCACAGGGGCAGAAGACGCTCATAGGGACAAAGGACGCTCATAGGGACAAAGGACGCACATAGGGACAAAGGACGCACATAGGGACAGAGGACGCACATAGGGACAGAGGACGCTCATAGGGACAGAGGACGCCCTATAGGGACAGAGGACGCCCTATAGGGACAGAGGACGCTCATAGGGACAGAGGACGCTCACAGGGGCAGAAGACGCTCATAGGGACAAAGGACGCTCACAGGGGCAGAAGACGCTCATAGGGACAAAGGACGCTCATAGGGACGGAGGACGCTCATAGGGACGGAGGACGCTCACAGTGGCAGAAGACGCTCATAGGGACAAAGGACGCTCACAGGGGCAGAAGACGCTCATAGGGACAAAGGACGCTCATAGGGACGGAGGACGCTCATAGGGACGGAGGACGCTCATAGGGACGGAGGACGCTCACAGTGGCAGAAGACGCTCATAGGGACAAAGGACGCTCATAGGGACAGAGGACGCACATAGGGACAGAGGACGCACATAGGGACAGAGGTCGCTCATAGGGACAGAGGACGCTCACAGGGGCAGAAGACGCTCATAGGGACAAAGGACGCTCATAGGGACAAAGGACGCACATAGGGACAAAGGACGCACATAGGGACAGAGGACGCACATAGGGACAGAGGACGCTCATAGGGACAGAGGACGCCCTATAGGGACAGAGGACGCCCTATAGGGACAGAGGACGCTCATAGGGACAGAGGACGCTCACAGTGGCAGAAGACGCTCATAGGGACAAAGGACGCTCATAGGGACAGAGGACGCTCATAGGGACAGAGGACGCTCATATGGCAGAATCGGCATCCGAGGAGTTGTCCCGATCTGGTGAAACATCCAGATGGTACGAGGGGGGGCTCGGATTCATTCCACACGAGAGCCTCGTCGCTCTGAGATTCACTTCCCGAATCGCCGATCACTTCCTGGATTGGTGCCCTTGATTCCCCGCCAGATCCTCCGACGGCCCCCCCCTCGTACCATCTGGATGTTTCACCAGATCGGGACAACTCCTCGGTTGCCGATTCTGCCAACCCCACAGACCGAACTCCAGTGATTTGCTGCTTAGCACTGCCCCTAACCCAAGTCCTGATGATGATCCTGATTTAAAAAGGATCGAAACGCCGTCGACCTTCCAGCGCGAACATAGGCGCTCCAGACTAAATGGTTCCAGAAACCACTCCAACATAATCTTACTGAAATCAACTTTTCTAACAAATGTGGAACCATTCTGTGTTGCTTTTTACTCACTGTATATATTGATCACCAGTCACTTTGCGCTGCTGCCGCGGTTTATTGTCACTTGCGCACGCTACCGTCCCTCTCACTCACTTGCACTGAGCACCAAGTACAATTTGGGTTACCTACAAATGCGTGACTTTTCTCCTTGCAGCGCTGAAATAACTGCAAATCTATTTCATTTTGTTTTTGCTTCCCACGGTTTCTGTATCCCTATAATAAATATGATGCTACAAGCACATATGTGATAAACCAATAAGAGTCTCCTTTTCTCCTTGTGATAATGTTTTATACATATCTTAACTAACTGCCTCAAATTTATACAAGTTGGGATACCATATGTTACTTACATACTCTCTACCCCAATCCCAACGCGGTTGAAGGTTCTGTTGTTTGTACAACATAGGGACAAAGGAGGCTCATAGGGACAGAGGAGGCTCATAGGGACAGAGGACGTTCATAGGGACAGAAGAGGCTCATAGAGATAGAGGACGCTCATAGGGACAGAGGACGCTCATAGGGACAGAGGGCGCTCATAGGGACAGAGGGCGCTCATAGGGACAGAAGAGGCTCATAGAGATAGAGGACGTTCATAGGGACAGAAGAGGCTCATAGAGATAGAGGACGCTCATAGGGACAGAGGACGCTCATAGGGACAGAGGGCGCTCATAGGGACAGAGGGCGCTCATAGGGACAGAGGACGCTCATAGGGACAGAGGACGCTCATAGGGACAGAGGACGCTCATAGGGACAGAGGACGCTCATAGGGACAAAGGACGCTCATAGGGACAAAGGACGCTCATAGGGACAAAGGACGCTCATAGGGACAAAGGACGCTCATAGGGACAAAGGATGCTCATAGGGACAGAGGACGCTCATAGGAACAGAGGACGCTCATAGGGACAGAGGACGCTCATAGGGACAGAGGGCGCTCATAGGGACAAAGGACGCTCATAGGGACAAAGGACGCTCATAGGGACAAAGGATGCTCATAGAGATAGAGGACGTTCATAGGGACAGAAGAGGCTCATAGAGATAGAGGACGCTCATAGGGACAGAGGACGCTCATAGGGACAAAGGAGGCTCATAGGGACAGAGGACGTTCATAGGGACAGAAGAGGCTCATAGAGATAGAGGACGCTCATAGGGACAGAGGGCGCTCATAGGGACAGAGGGCGCTCATAGGGACAGAAGAGGCTCATAGAGATAGAGGACGCTCATAGGGACAGAGGGCGCTCATAGGGACAGAAGAGGCTCATAGAGATAGAGGACGCTCATAGGGACAGAGGACGCACATAGGGACAGAGGACGCTCATAGGGACAGAGGACGCACATAGGGACAAAGGACGCACATAGGGACAGAGGACGCACATAGGGACAGAGGACGCACATAGGGAGGATGCTCATAGAGATAGAGGACGTTCATAGGGACAGAAGAGGCTCATAGAGATAGAGGACGCTCATAGGGACAGAGGACGCTCATAGGGACAAAGGAGGCTCATAGGGACAGAGGACGTTCATAGGGACAGAAGAGGCTCATAGAGATAGAGGACGCTCATAGGGACAGAGGGCGCTCATAGGGACAGAGGGCGCTCATAGGGACAGAAGAGGCTCATAGAGATAGAGGACGCTCATAGGGACAGAGGGCGCTCATAGGGACAGAAGAGGCTCATAGAGATAGAGGACGCTCATAGGGACAGAGGACGCTCATAGGGACAGAGGGCGCTCATAGGGACAGAGGACGCTCATAGGGACAGAAGAGGCTCATAGAGATAGAGGACGTTCATAGGGACAGAAGAGGCTCATAGAGATAGAGGACGCTCATAGGGACAGAGGACGCTCATAGGGACAGAGGGCGCTCATAGGGACAGAGGGCGCTCATAGGGACAGAGGACGCTCATAGGGACAGAGGACGCTCATAGGGACAGAGGACGCTCATAGGGACAGAGGACGCTCATAGGGACAAAGGACGCTCATAGGGACAAAGGACGCTCATAGGGACAAAGGACGCTCATAGGGACAAAGGACGCTCATAGGGACAAAGGACGCTCATAGGAACAGAGGACGCTCATAGGGACAGAGGACGCTCATAGGGACAGAGGACGCTCATAGGGACAAAGGACGCTCATAGGGACAAAGGACGCTCATAGGGACAAAGGGCGCTCATAGGGACAAAGGATGCTCATAGGGACAGAGGACGCTCATAGGAACAGAGGACGCTCAGGGACAGAGGACGCTCATAGGTACAAAGGATGCTCATAGGGACAAAGGAGGCTCATAGGGACAGAGGACGTTCATAGGGACAGAAGAGGCTCATAGAGATAGAGGACGCTCATAGGGACAGAGGACGCTCATAGGGACAGAGGGCGCTCATAGGGACAGAGGACGCTCATAGGGACAGAAGAGGCTCATAGAGATAGAGGACGTTCATAGGGACAGAAGAGGCTCATAGAGATAGAGGACGCTCATAGGGACAGAGGACGCTCATAGGGACAGAGGGCGCTCATAGGGACAGAGGGCGCTCATAGGGACAGAGGACGCTCATAGGGACAAAGGACGCTCATAGGGACAAAGGACGCTCATAGGGACAAAGGACGCTCATAGGGACAAAGGATGCTCATAGGGACAGAGGACGCTCATAGGAACAGAGGACGCTCATAGGGACAGAGGACGCTCATAGGTACAAAGGACGCTCACAGGGACAGAGGACGCTCATTAGGAAAGAGAACACCCATTGGGACCGAATACACTCGTTGGGATGGAATACACCAGTTGGAACGGAGGACAACCATTGGGACAGAGGACACCCATTGGGACAGAGGACACTCACTGGAAAGGAGGACACCCATTGGGGCAGAGGACACTCACTGCAACGGAGAACACTCGCTGCGATGGAGGACACCCACTGTGATGGAGGACGCTGTTTCAGACAGAAGAGGCTCACTGGGATGACACTCATTGCAACAGAGAACACTCACTGGAAAGGAGGACACTCACTGGAAAGGTGGACACTAACTGGAAAGGAGGACACTCACTGGAAAGGAGGACACTCACTGGAAAGGAGGACAGTCGCTGCAAAGGAGGACACTCACTGCAAAGGAGGACACTCACTGCAAAGGAGGACACTCACTGCAAAGGAGGACACTCACTGCAAAGGAGGACACTCACTGGAAAGGAGGACACTCACTGGAAAGGAGGACACTCACTGGAAAGGAGGACACTCACTGGAAAGGAGGACACTCACTGGAAAGGGGGACACTCACTGGAAAGGGGGACACTCACTGGAAAGGGGGACACTCACTGGAAAGGGGGACACTCACTGGAAAGGGGGACACTCACTGGAAAGGGGGACACTCACTGGAAAGGGGGACACTCACTGGAAAGGGGGACACTCACGGAAAGGGGGACACTCACGCAAAGGGGGACACTCACTGGAAAGGGGGACACTCACTGGAAAGGGGGACACTCACTGGAAAGGGGGACACTCACTGGAAAGGGGGACACTCACTGGAAAGGGGGACACTCACTGGAAAGGAGGACACTCACTGGAAAGGAGGACACTCACTGGAAAGGAGGACACTCACTGGAAAGGAGGACACTCACTGGAAAGGAGGACACTCACTGGAAAGGAGGACACTCATTGGAAAGGAGGACACTCATTGGAAAGGAGGACACTCATTGGAAAGGAGGACACTCACTGGAAAGGAGGACACTCACTGGAAAGGAGGACACTCACTGGAAAGGAGGACACTCACTGGAAAGGAGGACACTCACTGGAAAGGAGGACACTCACTGGAAAGGAGGACACTCATTGGAAAGGAGGACACTCATTGGAAAGGAGGACACTCATTGGAAAGGAGGACACTCATTGGAAAGGAGGACACTCATTGGAAAGGAGGACACTCTGAGACAGAGGATACTCACAAGGACAGAGAACGCTCATTGGGATGGAGGAAGCTCATTGGGACGGAGTAAGCTCATTGGGACGGAGTAAGCTCATTGGGACGGAGTAAGCTCATTGGGACGGAGTAAGGTCATTGGGACGGAGTAAGGTCATTGGGACGGAGTAAGGTAATTGGGACGGAGTAAGGTCATTGGGACGGAGTATAAGGTCATTGGGACGGAGTAAGGTCATTGGGACGGAGAAAGCTCATTGGGACGGAGAAAGCTCATTGGGACGGAGAAAGCTCATTGGGACGGAGAAAGCTCATTGGGACGGAGAAAGCTCATTGGGACGGACGATGCTCATTGGGACGGAGGATGCTTAATGGCTTGACAATTCTTGCAATGGAGGGCACTCATTGAGACAGAGGACCCTCATTGAGACAGAGGATACTCACTGGGACAGAGAACACTCATAGGGGCAGAGAGTACACTAATCGGGACAGAGGACACTCGCTGCGACAGAGGACACTCGCCTCGACAGAAAACACCCGATGCTGCGACAGAGAACACCCGTTGCTGCGACAGAGAACACCCGCTGCTGCGACAGAGAACACCTATTGCGACAGAGGACACCGGCTGGGACAGAGGACACCTATTGCGACAGAGGACACCTATTGCAACAGAGGACACCTATTGCGACAGAGGACACCTATTGCGACAGAGGACACCTATTGCGACAGAGGACACCTATTGCGACAGAGGACACCTATTGCGGCAGAGGACACCTATTGCGACAGAGGACACCTATTGCGACAGAGGACACCTATTGCGACAGAGGACACCTATTGCGACAGAGGACACCTATTGCGACAGAGGACACCTATTGCGACAGAGGACACCAATTGCGACAGAGGACACCAATTGCGACAGAGCACACTCATTGCGACAGAGCACACTCATTGCGACAGAGGAAGCTCAGCAAATGGGGAAGCACACTGGGATGGAGGACGCTCACTGAGAAAGAGTTTGGTCATATGATGTATGTTTGCAGGAAAAAAAGCTTACTGGGCAGTAAGACACTTGATAGTAAGGTAGATGCTTGGGACTTAATGAATGCACAACTGACGTTGTGTCAGATGATGCACACTGGGAAGGTGCAAACACACTGGGAAGGATGGCGTACAAATTGCCACCCTAATGAATTGAGGGCATTGATTAACAGAAAGCGCAGTAAAACTTTCAATGAATAAGGATCCTTGCAGACAGATTACCATAGGTGACCATAGGTGACTTCTAAAAATCTATACATTCACAATACTCGTGTTTCCTCGGTAAACTGGCCACATTCCAGGAAAGGATGGTGGCAGCAGAGTCACCAGGCTTTAATAATTGCTGCTTCTGACCTCACCGCCATTACTAGTTCCTGAAATACTCTCTTTCAGCTCCCTCCTATCTCTTCCCTTTATCCACTACAATGACTCATTTTCCCAACGGCTGATTCAACCACTTGCAATTAAAACTGAGACATCACCTTCATTTGAAAGGTCTCTTTCTATTTTGTTAGATGATGACTCACTTCAACAAAAATTCAGACAACTTCTTCCGTTTTTCAATCTCGCATTTTAGGATAGATGAGTAAGGGCATATACATTATTATATTTTATAAAAACATGTTTTCCTTCATAAACTAGTTTAAAACCCCTTTGTTCATTTTTTAAAGATGACTCCAGTATTATAAAGTCTACCCTCCATTTATTAAAATCAGATTCAAACAAGACAAAGACTCATGCGCAGATGACAATTTATCTGTCACACAAATTTTATGTTACATATAACATGACATGAAACAACACACCACCACCAAATTTGGTATTTCCCGAAAGCTTTGTTCAAGACAATTTTTTTTACTGCAATCATGCATGCACCATTTCAGTCTCAGATATTCACGTATTCTCGTAAGCAAATGCCAAATTGTGGTGCTGTGTGGCATAAGGCTAGAAGTTGGAAAAGACTGGGCACAAAAAAGTGGTTGGAAATTGAGCAGCAAATTTTACACAGTCAGTCTTTAATTTGCGATGCAACTTCTTGAAAAATAGGTTACCTTGCAAAATCCCCAGTGTTACGGGGTTGCAGAATGACCTGCCAAATGAATATTAATTAAGCACGCTGCTATTAGTATCGCCTTGTGTTTAGCCACTAAACACAGCCATGGTGGTCTGCAAATAACAGACCACTATCCCTGGGGTTGGATTTCCAAATGGGAAACATCATATTTTTAAAGCAGCCCCTGTTCCTTAGGACAACCAGTGCTTCTTTTTAAAAAGAAGAAAAACTTTCCCGATTGTGAATACATCAAGGCAAGGATGTAGTGAGCTTACGGACCGCTACATACTCCTAGAGGTTGACGAACAAGATACTCACCTTTGGTAACGCTCTTTCTGGTAGAGACTTTATGTAACCCCAGATTCTTCACCTTTTGAAAATTCCAATAGGCTTCAAACTGGATCTGAAAAATCTTCAGGAGTACCCTTACTCGCCAGTAGGTGTCACAAGCAGCTCCGCATCAACATTGTTCCATGCTGGAAATGACGTGCGCAATCAATCAATCAATCGTTCATAGCATTTATATAGCGTACTACTCACCCAGAGGGTCTCAAGGCGCTAGGGAGGGGGGTCCGCTACTGCTCGAACAACCAGGTCTTGAGTTGCTTCCTGAAGGCGAGGTGGTCCTGGGTCAGGCGCAGGTGGGTCGGGAGGGAGTTCCATGTCTTGGCGGCGAGGTAGGAGAAGGACCGACCTCCTGTGGTGGCTCTTCGGATGCGGGGGACGGCGGCGAGGGCGTGGCCGGTCGAAAGAAGCTGGCGTTTGGGACCGTAGAAGTTGAGGCGGCTGTTGAGGTATCCCGGGCCTTGGTTGTGTAGGGCTTTGTGTGCGTGTGTGAGGAGTCGGAAGGTGATTCTCTTGTTGACCGGGAGCCAGTGCAGGTCTCTCAGGTGTCCGGAGATGTGGCTGCGACGGGGGATGTCCAGGATGAGACGTGCTGAGGCGTTCTGGATCCGCTGAAGACTCTTCTGGCGCTTGGCGGTGGTTCCGGCGTAGAGGGAGTTGCCGTAGTCCAGACGGCTGGTGACGAGGGCCTGGATGACCGTCTTCCTGGTCTCGGTGGGGATCCATCGGAAGATCTTACGTAGCATGCGCAGGATGTTGAAGCACGACGAGGAGACGGCGTTGACTTGTCTGGTCATGGAGAGGGAGGAGTCCAGGATGAAGCCCAGGTTGCGTGCGTGGTCTGTCGGTTTGGGTGCGCTGCCCAGGGCGGGGGGCCACCAGGAGTCGTCCCAGGTGGAGGGTAAGGATCCCAGGATGAGGACTTCCGTCTTGTCCGAGTTCAGTTTCAGGCGGCTGTTCTTCATCCATTCGGCTACCTCTTTCATCCCTTCGTGTAGGTTGTCTTTGGCGGTGGCGGGGTCGTTGGTGAGGGAGAGGATCAGCTGGGTGTCGTCGGCGTAGGAGATGATGTTGAGGTTGTGCTGGCGTGCGATGTCTGCGAGGGGGCCCATGTAGACGTTGAAGAGGGTTGGACTGAGCGAGGAGCCTTGGGGGACGCCGCAGATGACTTCGGTGGCTTTCGATCTGAACGGAGGGAGGCGGACTCTCTGTGTTCTTCCGGCGAGGAAGGAGATGATCCACTCCAGTGCCTTCTCCTGGACTCCGATGTTGCTGAGGCGCTGCACTAGTGTACGGTGGCAGACAGTGTTGAAGGCCGCGGAGAGGTCCAGGAGGATGAGGGCCGCCGTTTCTCCGTTGTCGAGCAGGGCTCGGATGTCATCGGTGGCTGCGATCAGGGCGGTCTCGGTGCTGTGGTTTGCCCGGAAGCCAGACTGTGAGGGGTCGAGGGATCCGTTCGTCTCGAGGAAGGCGGCCAGCTGCTTGTTGACTCTCTTCTCGATGACTTTTGCAGGAAACGGGAGCAGCGAGATGGGGCGGTAGTTCTTGAGGTCGGTGGGGTCGGCTGATGGCTTCTTGAGTAGGGCGCTGAGTTCGGCGTGCTTCCAGCTCTCCGCGAAGGTAGCGGTGTCGAAGGAGGCGTTGATGATGTCCCGCAGGTGGGGTGCGATGACAGCGTCGGCCTTGTTGAAGACGTGGTGGGGGCAGGGGTCGGTCAGAGATCCGGAGTGGATGGAGTTCACCGTGCGGATGGTGTCTTCGGTGTTGATCGGAGTCCAGGCGCGGAGGGTGGTGGTGGGGGGCGGGGGTTCGGTCGTGGCGTGCGTCGGTTGAGTGCTGAAGCTGTTGTGTATGTCCGCGATCTTGTTGTAGAAGTAGGAGGCGAGGGAGTTGCAGAGGTCTTGCGAAGGGGTGATGTCGTTGTTTCCGGCGTTGGGGTTGGAGAGCTCTTTGACGATGTTGAAGAGTTCCTTGCTGTTGTGTGCGTTGTTGTCCAGTCGTTCCTTGAATGCGGTTTTCTTGGTGGCGCGGATGAGTTGGTGGTGCTTTCGGGTGGTGAGCTTGAGGGCAGCCATGTTGTCCGGAGTTGGGTCTCTGCGCCAGGTTCTCTCGAGGGCTCGGCAGTTGTTCTTGGAGTTCTTGAGTTCGTCGGTGAACCATGGGGCTTTCTTGCTGCCGGGTCTGCTAGGCGGGGACCTCAGGGGGGCGAGGTCGTCAGCGCAGTCACTGATCCACTTCGTGAGGTTGGTGGCTGCTTGGCTGGGGTTAGTTGCTCTGGTGGGTGGGTTCTTGCTCAGGGACGTCGCGAGCTGGTCGGCTGTGATCTTGTTCCAGCTTCTGCGTGCAACCTGTTGTTGGTGGTGATGGATCGTGGTCATACTGAAGCTGAAGTGGACGCAGCTGTGGTCCGTCCAGTGGAGTCCGGTGGCGTGGCTGAAGGCGATGTCCTTGCTGGATGAGAAGACGGGGTCGAGTGTGTGTCCGGCGTAGTGGGTGGGGGTGTTGACCAGCTGCTTGAGTCCGAGGTTGGCGAGGTTGTCCAGCAGGGTGGAGGTGTTGCAGTCGTTGTTGTTCTCCAGGTGGAAGTTGAGGTCCCCGAGGAGGATGTAGTCAGCGGAGAGGAGTGCGTGCAGGCTGATTAAGTCGGCGATGTCTTCGCTGAATTGTGTGCGTTGTCCCGGGGGTCTGTAGATGAGGGTGCCTCTGAGGGTGGTCTTGGGGTTGATGTGGACCTGGAAGTGCAAGTGTTCGGCGGTAGTCAGGGTGTCGTCGGTGTTGGTCGTGATGCGGATGGTGTTCCTGTGGATGATGGCGATGCCTCCTCCGGTCTGGTTGATGCGGTCCCTTCGGATGATCTTGTAGCCGTCAGGGATGGCGATGGCGATGTCGGGCGCTGAAGAGGCGTTCATCCAGGTTTCCGTGAGGAAGGCGACGTCTGGTGAGGTGGTGTCGAGCAGGTTCCAGAGCTCGACGGCGTGTCTGTGGACGGAGCGGGTGTTGAGCAGGATGCACTTCAGGTGGCTGCTGTTGTTGCTCGTCTTGGTCTTGGTGGGTGCGGGTGTAGTGCAGGTCCGGATGCAGGTGAACTTGCAGGAGCGGCAGCTGAAGGGTCTGTGGGTGCGTCTCGGGGTGGCTCGGTAGCATCCCGGGAATCGGTCGGTGTTGAGTGCGATGAGGGTGGCGGTGTCGTACTTCCGGCGGGTGGGCTGGTGACTGCGGGGGCCAGGGGTCCTGGCACTGGGCGCGGTCCAGGCGCGGACGGGCGCAGACGGGCTTACCTTTGGCGCACCTTCAGCGCTCAATCGGTGCTCCCGCTGCGCGCGTCCACTGCGCGGTCGCTCTGGGGGCGTCATAAGTGAGGAGCCGGGAGGGCGGGTCAGCTGGGTGGCGGGAGCGGGGCGGCCAATGGTCAGGAGGGGGGCGGAGACGCCGGGGGGCAGTGGCGGGAAGGAGGGCGGCTCGAGGGAGCGAACAGGAGGGGGAGGGCAGCACAAGGGGTACAGAAGGCAAAAAAAGGGGGAGGCAAGTGAGCAAAGGCGAGGGGGGACAGGTTAAGAACCGGGGGGAAACAGGAGAAAGAACAAGTGGAGGCAAGTTACACAACGGGGGGAACAGGTGAGGATACGAGTGGAGGCAAGCTTACAAAACGGGCGGAAAACGGGAGAAAATACAAGGGGGGCTAGTGGACAGTACAAAGCAGCAGGCGCACAGATAACAGGGGGGAAACAGGCACGCCGCAGCAGACAAACAGCGGCGAAAACGGGGGTGTGCGAAGGCAGTGTGCGGCACTCAGCAGGGCAGGGTCCTGGCCACGGCGGGCAGGAGCAGCGGAGGTGGGGCGACCTCACCTGGAACAGGCTCGAGCGGTCACTTTATAGGTGCCATCCATGCACGCTAAAATCAGTTGCTTTCAGAGTAATATAGAGACAAGAAGCCAAAATCCAATTGGTTGTGACCAGTGTACAGAAATCTAACTTGGGACGTTTTTAAGCGAAAAAAGAGTCAAGAAAAGTCAAAACTAAATTTAAGTCCCACAAGGGCATACTAAAAGGAGAAGGAGGAAAACAGGTGCTGTAACCCTTGAGAAAGCGGACTACAGCATGTGATTAAACAATTAAAGCTGGCCCTATCAAATGTAAAAAGGTCGAAATAGCAGACAGGTACTCTTTAACCATGACCAAAGCAAAGTCTTGCTGGGCTAGGGACAAACCAAACAGCAAACGCTTGGATCACTTGGCATGAAGTGAATCAATGTATTTGGTAGCGTACCATGCTACAAACTATTCCCAACAGCAGGTGTATATGGACTTCGTGGAGGGACATCAGGCAGCCAAAAAAACATTCACAATCTTGGGAGGAAGGTCAAAAGCACTCAACTGCTTCCACTCAATCTCAAAGCATCAAGGTGGAAGGTGCACAGGTCCAGGTACAGGACTCTGCTCTGCAGCTACGACAGGAGATCCTCCCGGAGGGGTAGCCTGATCAGAGAACAGATGCACATGCCCAGGACTTTGGGTTGCCATACCCTCCCTACTCAATCCTGAGCCTCTAGTATAACTTGGGACTGGTTTGTTCCTGAACGGTTTGCGTACTCATGCAGTTGGATATCAGCTGGAAGGCGTACAGGAGTTCAGAGTTCCATTCCAAGTGAAATGCCTCTCCTAGCAAGAGCCTCTCTGGAAACTCCAATGTGCACAAATGCTGACATTGCACCTTCTCAGCAGTGGCACACAGATCGAGCCAAGGTTCCCCCCAGTCATGGAAGAGACTTTGCTCCACCTTGGGGTACAACTGCCATTCATGATCCGCCAAGCATCAACAGCTGAGTTTATGTGAGATGACATTCACAGATCCTGCAGATGCAGCACCACCAATAAAATACACTGGCCTTCAAGCCATTTCCAGAAGCACAAAACCTCTTGGCACAGGGTCCACAACCCTACAGTGTCCAGTTTGTTGCAGTAGCACACTGCAATGGTGTTTGTCAGAACAGCTGAGCCAAAGTCAATTTCATGTATGCCAGGAAGGATTTCAACACCAAGCGAATGTTCATATTGAGCCAAACCTCCGCCAGAGCCCAGAGGCCTCTGATCTCCACTTCTCCAAAGTGACCACCCCACCCCAAAAGAAAGGTATCAGTCACTACTATCAGCTCTGGGTGGTATAGGGAGAGGGTCTTCCACTGACCCAACCACAGTCCAACCACAGTCCAGTAACCACCCATGCAGATCGTCTCTCTAAGAAATATGGACTTGATAGGTGAGATTCCAGTATGCCACCTGGTGTAAGTTTCTAGCAGTATGCAGGAGTCCATCCGTCCCTGTAGTCTCAGAGTAATCCTCACTGAAAACCCGGCTTGACGCTGAAACATCGGAATCACAGCTCAAATGTCCTAGACTCTTCTCCTCAAGGGTACGCACAAAATCGCACCATATCCAGAATGGATGTAATGAAAGGGACCATCTGCGAAGAACTCAGGGGTGGCTTTGGCAAATTTATAGTGAACACCAACAATGTTACGAGATTCACTGCAGGAAGGACTCTCTGGCAGCTGCATTTGAAGACAAGATCGCTACCATCTTGAGTGGACTTTCTATGCCGGACTCTCAACCTTTGGTGCCTCCGGCCATTACATCTACTCCGGGTGGCCCGGAAGATCTGTCTGACCGGCCTCAGCGGAGCTGCTTTTCCCTCCCTCATTTTGATTATTTCTGCAAACTGGCACAGACTGTGTCTTCAGGTTCCCCAATGGACCCACTTCCTCACAAATTCTGGAAACTTTTCCAGGAGGAACTCTTTCGCCCACTGTATTCCATCTGTCTTCAGTCCTTTGACACCGCTATGGTTCCCGAGTGTTGGAAGCTGGTGGTGGTGGCCCCCCTCCTGAAGAAGCCCACACTAGATCCCACCTGCTCGGCGAACTACAGGTCTATCTCGCTGCTCCCTTTTCCGGTTCAGATCATGGAGAAGCTGGTTACCCAGTCTCTGTCCAGATTCCTGGAAGATAACACCTGTTTGGACGTGGCCCAGTTCGGTTTCCAGCCAGCGCATGGTACGGAATCCGCACTGGTGGTCGTGCTGGACAAACTTCGCTCGCGGGTCGACACTGCTCGGGCAGTCTTTTTAGTGCTGCTCGACATGTCGGCCGCGTTCGACACGGTCAGCCACTCGACCCTCATTAGGAGACTGGAGGAGGCTGGGGTAACAGGGTTGGCACGGGACTGGTTAGTCTCGTACCTTCACAATAGGCAGCAGGTGGTGGCATTGCAGCCTTTTAGATCAGGTGTTCGGAAAGTAGGGCAGGGTGTGCCCCAGGGCTCGGCCATCAGCCCAATACTATTCAATCTGTACCTCCGCCCCCTAATCCAATTGATACGTTCTTTTGGTATCTCGGTATTTAATTATGCAGACGACACTCAATTAGTCTTTTCTTTGGAAGGTAAAGAAGCCGTCTCTCTAGAGACCTTTCACCGCTGTATGATAGCAACAGCGGACTGGCTGTGCTCCAACTCACTCCAGTTTAATTGGTCTAAAACGGAGGTGTTGTACTGTTCTAACGATCGCGTCCCACGCTCCCTGCCAGAGGGCTTTTGGCCCACCTCCTTCTCGGGGGCAGTGACGGCAGCAGAGTCTGCTCGCAACTTGGGGGTCATGTTTGGCCCCAATTTACAACTGGATGCCTTTGCCAATAAGACCGTAGCTACATGTATGATGCTGCTTCGTATGCTACGCAAAGTCCTTCCTATGCTCCCAGTACAGGCTAGACCTGAGGTCGTGCGGGGGATTATTTTAAGCAGGTTGGATTACTGCAACGCACTGCTTCTGGGAGCGCCTAAAACTCTGGTTGGTAAGTTGCAATGCATACAAAATATGGCAGCCGAGCTGGCACTCTCTCGTCCGCGCACTGCCTCCTCTACCTCAGCGCTGCTTGATCTTCATTGGCTGCCTGTCCAGCAACGGATTCTTTTTAAAGCATTGTGTTTGGTTTTTAAAGCCTTGCATGGACAGGGACCTGCCCTGCTGCAGAACCTTTTCTCTTGGTATTCTACTCATCGAACCCTGCGTTCTTCCTCTGCATGCCTGGTAACAGTTCCCAGGTTTCAGAGGTTAAGGATGGGAGGTCGCTCCTTCAGCTTTTCCGCTGCTAAACTTTGGAATTCTCTCCCGCTACCATTGAGGAGCCAGGGCGAATTTCCATCCTTTAAGAGAAGTCTGAAGACCTATTTATTTCCAAGAGTAGTGTGATCCCTGTGAGTGTGTGTCAGCTATGTTCAGTCAAAGCGCCAGGATACCCTTTGGGTGACAGTGTTGCGCTATATATGAATGCAATACATACATACATACAAGGAGGTGGGTGGCGACAGCCTGCATCAACAGTCAGTCGTCAACGTAGAGGACGATTGGAACCAGTGACCTCCAAATGTGAGCTGCGAACACCACCATTACTTTAGGGAACACCCATAGAGGCTCTTGTGAGGCAAAGGGGAGCTCCTGTTCCACCGTGAGCAGCAGGTAATGCTTGTGGGTCTGCAGGATGGGGATGTGAAAATACCATCCAGACTCCAAGGTCAAGGGCAGAGACGATATGGGCTCAGGTGAGCTCCTTGGGTTTTTCCCTCCGAAGAAAGGCAATGAGCACAAAATTCAAAAACAGGGTGGAGGGCTCTGTTCCTCAGTCAGCACCAAAATATAGTGGAAATAGCTCCCAGAACCTACTTCTGGCGTCAACACCTTCTCTATGACTCTTTTGGCTAACAAAGACTGCATTTTCTGCCACAAAAGGGATAGATAGTGCTCATACAGCCATTCTGAGGATGGAAGGAGTGTTACGTGGTTTCAAGAAGTGGTAATAGGTCACCCGGCTGGACAATCTTTCAACACCTGCTTGTCAGAGGTAATGGCTTGCCACCCTGGCAGAAAGTGCTATACACTGCCTCCGACAGTGTAGCTGTGTGTCGCCATGGACGCACTAAATAGGCTTAGAAGTTATGGCAGCTGGAGGGGTGGCTGACTGGGCTGTTTGTTGCCCCCGGTGTCTACAAATTGTTCCGCAACCATAGAAGGACTGATGGGACTGAGGAGTCAGTTGCACCTATAGGCAATATGGAAAGCCCTGCCCATAGCCACGGAGGATGTGAAACAGTGGGCACTGTTGGCGAGGTAGGTCAGACATGCCCAAGCAACGTGCTGTGGCCCTGCTTTCTTTAAAGCGCTCCAGAGCCAAATATGCCATAATTCCATAATAGGCAGAATCCATTTAACAGCATGTCCATCAGGCTTGCCTGAAAGTCTCCAAAAAATCCACTGGACTACATCCTAGAATGTCAACGGAGGGCCTAGGTGATAACAATGGCTCTGCCCACTGTGTCGGTGGTATCCAGTCCACAACGAATCATGAACGTAGCCAAGTCATGCTCATCCTGAATGGCCTGTAAAAGGACGGTACAAACTGGAATGGCATGGGGAGCAATAAAACGATCGATTTAGGCCCAGATATCTGTACTGGGGTGAATGTATGACATTGTTCTGCATTCTGTCCATCGTTTGTTCTTTTTGCATTCGTCACCCCGCGGAGGACAGGTATGCCCAGACGTGAGTCTTGTGCTCTCCATGCCACTGGAGTCAAGCTATCCTTGCTGTTGAGGGGTGAAACCCCGAAACCGGTCCTAGGATGCTTGTTTCCAGTCCAGTGAGGACCTGGCCTGGCAGTTCGGGCTGGACTGTTCCCATTGGGCGCAGGGTCAAGACTGATTTGCATATGGATGGGTTCAAACTGGTATGGCATGGGTGCAAAAAAACAATAGATTTAGACCCAGATCCATGTACTGGAGTGAATGTATGACATTGTTCTGCATTCTGTCCATCAATTTTTCTTTTTGCATTTGTCACCGCAAGTGTGATGTGTATGCCCAGACCTGGGTCCTGTGCTCTCAATGCCACTGGAGTCAAGCTATCCTGGCTTATGAAGGCTGAAGGCCCGAAACTGGTCCTAGGATGCTTGTTTCCAGTCCAGGGGGGGCCTGGCAGTTCGAGCTGGACTGTTCCCACTGGGCCCAGAGTCAAGACTGATTTGCATATGGCTGGGTTCAAACTGGAATGGTAAGGGGAGCAAATAAAACGATGGATTTAGGCCCAGATCTCTGTCCGGGCGTGAATGTATGACATTGTTCTGCATTCTGTACATCAATTGTTCTTTTTGCGCAATTCCATAATAGGCAGTATCCATTTTACAGCATGTCCATCAGGCTACCTTGAACGTCTCCTGAAAATCCACTGGACTGCATCGTAGCATGTCAACAGATGGCCACAGTGATAACAATGGCTCTGCCCACTTAGTCGGTGGTATCAAGCCCACAACAAATCATGAACTTAGCCAAGCCACGCTCATCCTGAATGGCCTGCGAAAGGACGGTACAAGCCTCCTCTGGGACGACTGGCAAGACTTGGGTAAGGGTGTCATATTAAGGCATGCGTATAATGCCCTAGAAGGCAACTGGCATTTACGTACCGCAATGCAAGACTCCGATGAGAAAACTCGTGTCCCAAAGGTCTCAATACATTCAGATGTACGGTCAGGAGAGCAGTGGGAAATGCATTTCGGTTAACTTTACTGGTTGAATCCTGCCCCCTCAGAGTCTTAGGAGAGGAATGCTGGGTCAGTCAGGATCCCCAGGGGCAGTGCAATCACAACGGCAATCTGGCAGTTGACTGGGGGTCCTGAATAGGGCGTATCCCAGGTTTCTAAGAGAGTGTCCATGAGGCCCTCATTAAAGGGAAGTAAGGGTTCAGAACTAGTCTGAAATGGTTAAAACACCTCAGTCAATATATTTGATTTAACCTCCAGAGTGGGGAGCACTATATCCAACACTTCAGCATCTCTCTACATCGTCATGGCAAATAATACTGGGCAGGACCCGGAGGCATGAGCAAGCCAATGTCTGGAGAAGTGCCCAATCCACTGGCATTTTGGAGATCCTCAAACCAATCGTGTTCACGGTAGGCATGAGCAAATATATCTCTAGTATCATACATACCATTGTCGTAATCTGTCCCAAAAATATCATGCATAAGCAGTGTCCTTTGAATCAAGAGCATTATGTCAGTGTCAGAAGGATTGCCTGTAAGTAGAGGGATTGAGTGTGGCCTCATTCGATGTCAGCGCAGCAGCATCTCAGAGTCTGATAGGAATATGGGTTGGCCATCATCTGGGGTTGGCATCAGTAGATTGCACTCTAGCATGGGATGTGGCACCAGGTGTGGGTTCAGTACCGAAACTGGTACTTATCTGGGAGGGGATCTAGAGGGCCCCACTGGCGTTGAGGAAGGTCTCTCCAGCGAAGGTCCAAATGGGAGGCCTCTCTGCTCGTTGGAGTCTGTTGAAGTGCTTAAGGAAGCCAGTGTTTTCGCCTAAAATACATAACACTGAATTTTGAAACTTCTAAATTTGTTAAGGAGTTGACCCAGGCCCAGAAAATGAGGGCAGTTCTGGGGCCGAGTTAGGAACCCGATTCTCGGAATGACTTTAGGAGTGGGTCTGGAAGGCACGATAATACCCTTGCACCCTCTAACATTTGAGAGTGGCTGGACAGGGCTGGGTCCCGTTTGGACTTCTTTTGCTTCGTGGACTTGCTCAAAGATTGGGAACTTGATGACAACCTGTTGCAGGAACGGCTTAGAGAGAAGGACCGGGATCTTTCCTGTGACTTCAACTGATGCAGGGTCTTCAGATGCTTGGCAATGAAGAATTTTACCTCAAGCATAGAGGTGAAGTGGCTGCAGGTTTTGGGGTTGTGCTCTGAACCAAAACACCACAGGCAAACCAAGTGGGAATCAGTTAAACATTTGTTTGCGACATTCCCCACAAGGCTTAAACCTTGTAGACTTTGGAGGGGACAGTGCCTTAGAATACTGGAAGAAAAAGATTAAGGGCCACATGTATCAAGCTTTTTTGTGGTCGCAAAGGGGCAGATTTGTAGAATGGGCCAGTGGCGACCGCCAAAAAGCATTTTTATATGTATCAAACCCAAACTGCGATTCAGTAGCACATTACCGAAGCACAATTTTGGTTTGCAACAAAATACAGTTTAGTATTTGAAAGAAGCGTCCCTTCCTAATTCTGAATCGGAACGGTATGTGACTGAATTCTATTTGCAAAACATGAAAAATGTACTGCATGTTTAAAATAACTTTTGTTTCTTAAACCACTTCTTCCGCCACATATCTCTTAAGTGTATTTTCTTGCACTTTTAGACAACCGAGGAAGTAGTTCATATAATTAATTTATTACTTATTTTAACACTTTTATATAGCGTGAACGTCAACCTTGCGGGTATCAGAGCGCTTTAAAAATGTTCAGAGAGCAGAAACACATAGAACCTATAATGTCATAATCGAGAACAATTCAGGAAATGGCAGCTTCCCAGATGAGGGAGGGATCACCAGAGTGTCAGAACCGATAGATCAAGAACATAACTAGTGAGCAGTAGTCATTAGTGTAATTGGTTAATGCTTAATAGTGCATCAAAAGATGTGAGAACAACCTCTAGTCTTATTCTGTATTGTGGAGTTGACTTCCTCAGTTAGTAGTGTTAGTAGTGTAGTGTAGTTCCTATATTCCCAATAGGCTCTGCGCATTGGAATAATATATTCAGCAGTGTAGACGTAGGACTGAGGTCGACTAGGTCTCTACTGACTATATTAGACTTAAGTTTTTGCCAGCTAGCTCAGAGGTCACCAGAAACTTTCTCGAATAAACGAGGAGGAATTTAACCTCCCTGGATAGACAAGAAGGGATTAGCTTCTGACAACCATATAACATGACAACTTTGCTCCCTCAGAATAAGAGTGTATCTCTAGAGTTGTGTGAAAACAATAGACAGCTATTTCACTCAGTCAAGTGTGCATACTTAGTTTCACCAGAGTGCAGAGAAAAGAGAGACCGGCGTTTTCAATAAAAGGTTATTATTTATTGAGCAGTCTTCTTTCTCATACAAGAGAAATGAATTGCCACAATTGCAATACTCATAGTAAAGTAAAGTGCGTACAGTAAAAGGAGGATTATAAAATAATACTGTAAAAGCACTGATATGGTTTCTTAGCCATAAGATACTTTAAAATAGATAGAATATATACATACTTATATACATTGACTAACATACTCAACTGGTGCTTCTAAATACACCTACCCCTGTGTACCTGACCAAAGCCTAATACGTGGGAAGGAGTAAATAAGTAGCAGTTTAAGTTAAGTTTTGTTTTGCCAAGAATCTGACTCAAGAATTCTCTCTAAGGTTTTAGTCAGCTCCGTACCTGGGTATTAGAAAGCAGGAGGTCTGGTATCTCTCTCTCAGGACTCGATATCCCAGAAACCCGCAAAGGTATCTGGAAACACCGGAGCTGGATTTCTCGGCAGGAGAAAAGACAGCGTCTCTCTCAGTGCGTCAAAGAGGAGGGGCAGCGTCCGTGGGCTCTCGCATCAGCTGGGCTCTCGGGCAAGTAGATAGCTGCTCTGCTCCAAAACCACCACCGTGTGTTTGCTTAAGGCAACGTTGGTATATTTATACCTGAAAGGTGCCGGGTTTGACGTAAGGTTGGACATAAGACGTCAATAAAGATGTCACTAAGAACTAGCCGTTCTTACAGTGCTTTACAGGAGTTCTAGGATGAAATCAAAACAAAAGCAAGGGGGATTTCCCAGGTTGCTGGAGGTTTGGATTGTTTAGAGAACTTGTTGTGCTTTCTAGGGGGCCGGGGAAGTAGCCTTGCTTAATGTGACAGCATGTGCTACGACTGAATATGGATATGATTATTATGCCGTTATAGGGATATTATTGATTATAACCGAACAAGGGTATAAAATAGTAATATCGATTTAGGCTCCTGGATAAAAACACAATACCCACTCCACGATCTAATGTCCATCATTACTAAAACTAAGCAATAGTAAACATTTATAGGTGCATGTGTATTCCAACCCACCCCAAAATACATTTTTTGCATTTGAAATGGTGTATGCGAAATACATGAAAATGATATTGGTACAGTACGCTTTTCAAGCAGTGTAATCATTCAGTTAAAATGATGCATATATATGATTAGCTGAACGATTTGCGAAATTTACACATGAAATGGCTCTTAATACAGAAAAAAAGTCGAGACCATTCCATCACATATAACTGCAGTCGCTGTAAAATGTGCTAGAGGCTGAGGTAATATATTGTCTCTAGAGTTCCTAAAAATAGAAGCTCTGTTCTTTAAGAGTAGTTCTACTTTAAGCAGAGTACAAGTGCCAAAAAAAGGTAAATATTTTGGAATCGAAGAAAAAATAATTCTGCTTTCAGTGGGAGAAAATAGTTCCAAATATTTTCAGTAGCTTTTGTTTATCAAAGCTGAAGGCCGAATTCAGAGTTCAGGGAACGCTGTGTGCTCGTTTGCTTAAAAGTTATTCTTTTTGTTCAGGGGAGAACATCATTTCAGACAGACTAGCAAAAAAGTGGTCTACCGCTTCAGGTGCAAGTTCGACCAAGTTGGAAAATGCCGCAACTGTGCAGTCGTGAAAATGATTGCTATCATCGATGTCAGGATCAGCAATGCTCACAGAAGGTCGTACCTGGGTGATGTTGCTCTCATCTCGTACTTCACTACCCCCTAATCGTAGTGGTGAAGTCTCAAAAATGCCGTCATCAGAATGGGTAGCCGCTGGGGACAACACGATGCATGAGCCGTTACAGGACTTAGCAAAGTATCTGTATCCAATGGTACTGCTGATGGTAGTGTAAGACAGACGTCCAACACGCATTCTTCTCCGCATAGCATAAATCGAAGCACAGGTAAGATGCAATTCTGCCAGATGGATCTGAATGAAAGAAACCAGGTCATATTAAGATCTCTTAGCCGGGCTAATCCAAGGATTTTAGTTATGCGGTCCCGATAGCGTATTGCTAGGATCGTTTCTTCCATCATTGCTGGAGTCTTGTCTGCGACTTGGCTTGCCATATCGAAGCAGAAGTATCAAAAATAAAATGCCTGCTACGAGTCCCAATAGAAGTGGTAGGCCGCCAAAGACAGAACGGACAAAATTAGGAAAAATGCCCAGAACTGTTTCGAAGGGTGTTAACGGTCCCGAAAAAATTGTCTTAAATACATGTGGGATACTACTGGTATCAGACATATTTTGAATTTGGCTTAGCATTTCTGCGAAATGCACTGGGCAATTTGATGATAAAAGGATATGTATCTCCGCCGTTGTCCTTGCAACTTGCAGATCATACATTTCTTTTGATGACGTCAAGGGCACAGTTGTCTGTAAAAGAACAGACTTCATTCTGCTTAAAGTATCAATTCGAATAGAAGAGATATTCAAAAAAGGCCACATTTTTACATCCCCCAGTTTGTGGAGGCAAAGCTGGCCTCTAGAGAAGGCAGCATCCCCCAGCTTATGGAGTCAAGGCTGGCCGCTAGAGATGGGAGCATCCCCTAGTGTGTGGAGGCAGAGCTGGCCTCTATAAAGGCAAGGCTCTATAAGAGGCACGGCTGGCCTCTAGAGAAGGCAGCATCCCCCAGTTTATGGAGTCAAGGCTGGCCTCTAGAGAAGGCAGCATCCCCCAGTGTGTGGAGGCAGAGCTGGCCTCTAGACTGGGTAGGAGTGTTCTGCTTAATATAGATGCTCTGTCCATCACCACCCCCTTTTCTGAATCGTTTTGGCCACTATAGGAGTGGAAGGGTATGCTCAGACATGAGTCCCTTGCTCACTGCACCATCAGGATTCAAGCAAGCCGGGCCGAAGACGGCTGTAATGCCAGAAACCGGTCCCCGGAAGCTTGTTTCCTTTCCAGTAAAGAATTGGCTTGGTAGGTTGGTCTGCCCTGTTCCCATGATGCACTGGGCCAGGGGCAGACTAATTTGCATATAGCCAGGTTCTGAGCTGGGATGGTGCAGTGAGCTAAAAAACGGTGATGGATCAAGCCCTGATCTTTTGACTGGGTAGGAGTGTTCTGCTTAATTCAGATGCTCTGTCCATCACCACCCCCTTTTCTGAATCGTTTTGGCCACTATAGGAGTGGAAGGGTATGCTCAGACATGAGTCCCTTGCTCACTGCACCATCAGGATTCAAGCAAGCCGGGCCGAAGACGGCTGTAATGCCAGAAACCGGTCCCCGGAAGCTTGTTTCCTTTCCAGTAAAGAATTGGCTTGGTAGTTTGGTCTGCCCTGTTCCCATGATGCACTGGGCCAGGGTCAGACTAATTTGCATATAGCCAGGTTCTGAGCTGGGATGGTGCAGTGAGCTAAAAAACGGTGATGGATCAAGCCCTGATCTTTTGACTGGGTTGGAGTGTTCTGCTTAATTCAGATGCTCTGTCCATCACCACCCCCTTTTCTGAATCGTTTTGGCCACTATAGGAGTGGAAGGGTATGCTCAGACATGAGTCTCTTGCTCACTGCACCATCAGGATTCAAGCAAGCCGGGCCGAAGACGGCTGTAATGCCAGAAACCGGTCCCCGGAAGCTTGTTTCCTTTCCAGTAAAGAATTGGCTTGGTAGTTTGGTCTGCCCTGTTCCCATGATGCACTGGGCCAGGGTCAGGCTAATTTGCGTATAGCCAGGTTCTGAGCTGGGATGGTGCAGTGAGCTAAAAAACGGTGATGGATCAAGCCCTGATCTTTTGACTGGGTAGGAGTGTTCTGCTTAATTCAGATGCTCTGTCCATCACCACCCCCTTTTCTGAATCGTTTTGGCCACTATAGGAGTGGAAGGGTATGCTCAGACATGAGTCCCTTGCTCACTGCACCATCAGGATTCAAGCAAGCCGGGCCGAAGACGGCTGTAATGCCAGAAACCGGTCCCCGAAGCTTGTTTCCTTTCCAGTAAAGAATTGGCTTGGTAGTTTGGTCTGCCCTGTTCCCATGATGCACTGGGCCTGGGTCAGACTAATTTGCATATAGCCAGGTTTTGAGCTGGGATGGTGCAGTGAGCTAAAAAACGGTGATGGATCAAGCCCTGATCTTTTGACTGGGTAGGAGTGTTCTGCTTAATTCAGATGCTCTGTCCATCACCATCCCCTTTTCTGAATCGTTTTGGCCACTATAGGAGTGGAAGGGTATGCCCAGACATGAGTCCCTTGCTCACTGCACCATCAGGATTCAAGCAAGCCGAGCCGAAGACGGCTGTAATGCCAGAAACCGGTCCCCGGAAGCTTGTTTCCTTTCCAGTAAAGAATTGGCTTGGTAGTTTGGTCTGCCCTGTTCCCATGATGCACTGGGCCAGGGTCAGACTAATTTGCATATAGCCAGGTTCTGACCTGGGATGGTGCAGTGAGCTAAAAAACGATGATGGATCAAGCCCTGATCTTTTGACTGGGTAGGAGTGTTCTGCTTAATTCAGATGCTCTGTCCATCACCACCCCCTTTTCTGAATCGTTTTGGCCACTATAGGAGTGGAAGGGTATGCTCAGACATGAGTCCCTTGCTCACTGCACCATCAGGATTCAAGCAAGCCGGGCCGAAGACGGCTGTAATGCCAGAAACCGGTCCCCAGAAGCTTGTTTCCTTTCCAGTAAAGAATTGGCTTGGTAGTTTGGTCTGCCCTGTTCCCATGATGCACTGGGCCAGGGTCAGACTAAATTGCATATAGCCAGGTTCTGAGCTGGGATGGTGCAGTGAGCTAAAAAACGGTGATGGATCAAGCCCTGATCTTTTGACTGGGTAGGAGTGTTCTGCTTAATTCAGATGCTCTGTCCATCACCACCCCCTTTTCTGAATCGGCCTCTAGAGAACGCAGCATCCCCCAGTGTGTGGAGGCAGAGCTGGCCTCTAGAGATGGCAGCATCCCCCAGTGTGTGGAGGCAGAGCTGGCCTCTATAAAGGCAAGGCTCTATAAGAGGCATGGCTGGCCTCTAGAGAAGGCTGCATCCCTCAGTGTGCGGAGGCAAGGCTGGCCTCTAGAGAAGGCAGCATCCCCCAGGGTGTGAGAAGCAAGGCTGGCCTCTAGAGAAGGCAGCATCCCCCAGTGTGTTGAGGCAGAGCTGGCCTCTAGAGATGGCAGCATCCCCCAGTGTGTGGAGGCAGAGCTGGCCTCTATAAAGGCAAGGCTCTATAAGAGGCAAGGCTGGCCTCTAGAGAAGGCTGCATCCCCCAGTTTATGGAGTCAAGGCTGGCCTCTAGAGAAGGCAGCACCCCCTAGGGTGTGAGAGGCAGAGCTGGACTCTAGAGAAGGCAGCATCCCCAGTGTGTGGAGGCAGAGCTGGCCTCTATAAAGGCAAGGCTCTATAAGAGGTATGGCTGGTCTCTAGAGAAGGCAGCATCCCCCAGTTTATGGAGTCAAGGCTGGCCTCTAGAGATGGCAGCATCCCCCAGTGTGTGGAGGCAGAGCTAGCCTCTATAAAGGCAAGGCTCTATAAGAGGCAAGGCTGGCCTCTAGAGATGGCAGCATCCCCCAGGGCGTGAAAGGCAAGGCTGGCCTCTAGAGATGGCAGCATCCCCCAGGGTGTGAGAGGCAAGGCTGGCCTCTAGAGAAGGCAGCATCACCCAGTGTGTGGAGGTAGAGCTGGCCTCTAGAGAAGGCAGCATCCCCCAGGGTGTGGAGGCAGAGCTGGCCTCTATAAAGGCAAGGCTCTATAAGAGGCAGAGCTGGCCTCTAGAGAAGGCAGCATCCCCCAGGGTGTGGAGGCAGAGCTGGCCTTTATAAAGGCAAGGCTCTATAAGAGGCATGGCTGGCCTCTAGAGAAGGCAGCATCCCCCAGTGTGTGGAGGCAGAGCTGGCCTCTAGAGAAGGCTGCATCCCCCAGTGTGTGGAGGCAGAGCTGGCCTCTATAAAGGCAAGGCTCTATAAGAGGCATGGCTGGCCTCTAGAGAAGGCAGCATCCCCCAGGGTGTGAGAGGCAGAGCTGGACTCTAGAGAAGGCAGCATCCCCCAGGGTGTGGAGGCAGAGCTGGCCTCTATAAAGGCAAGGTTCTATAATAGGCATGGCTGGCCTATAGAGAAGGCAGCATCCCCCAGTTTATGGAGTCAAGGCTGGCCTCTAGAGATGGCAGCATCCCCCAGTGTGTGGAGGCAGAGCTGGCCTCTAGAGAAGGCAGCATCCCCCAGTTTATGGAGTCAAGGCTGGCCTCTAGAGAAGGCAGCATCCCCCAGTTTATGGAGTCAAGGCTGGCCTCTAGAGAAGGCAGCATCCCCCAGTTTATGGAGTCACGGCTGGCCTCTAGAGAAGGCAGCATCCCCCAGTGTGTGGAGGCAGAGCTGGCCTCTAGAGAAGGCAGCATCCCCCAGTGTGTGGAGGCAGAGCTGGCCTCTAGAGAAGGCAGCATCCCCCAGTTTATGGAGTTAAGGCTGGCCTCTAGAGAAGGCAGCATCCCCCAGTGTGTGGAGGCAGAGCTGGCCTCTAGAGAAGGCAGCATCCCCCAGGGTGTGGAGGCAGAGCTGGCCTCTATAAAGGCAAGGCTCTATAAGAGGCAGAGCTGGCCTCTAGAGAAGGCAGCATCCCCCAGGGTGTGGAGGCAGAGCTGGCCTTTATAAAGGCAAGGCTCTATAAGAGGCATGGCTGGCCTCTAGAGAAGGCAGCATCCCCCAGTGTGTGGAGGCAGAGCTGGCCTCTAGAGAAGGCTGCATCCCCCAGTGTGTGGAGGCAGAGCTGGCCTCTATAAAGGCAAGGCTCTATAAGAGGCATGGCTGGCCTCTAGAGAAGGCAGCATCCCCCAGGGTGTGAGAGGCAGAGCTGGACTCTAGAGAAGGCAGCATCCCCCAGGGTGTGGAGGCAGAGTTGGCCTCTATAAAGGCAAGGTTCTATAATAGGCATGGCTGGCCTATAGAGAAGGCAGCATCCCCCAGTTTATGGAGTCAAGGCTGGCCTCTAGAGATGGCAGCATCCCCCAGTGTGTGGAGGCAGAGCTGGCCTCTAGAGAAGGCAGCATCCCCCAGTTTATGGAGTCAAGGCTGGCCTCTAGAGAAGGCAGCATCCCCCAGTTTATGGAGTCAAGGCTGGCCTCTAGAGAAGGCAGCATCCCCCAGTTTATGGAGTCAAGGCTGGCCTCTAGAGAAGGCAGCATCCCCCAGTGTGTGGAGGCAGAGCTGGCCTCTAGAGAAGGCAGCATCCCCCAGTGTGTGGAGGCAGAGCTGGCCTCTAGAGAAGGCAGCATCCCCCAGTTTATGGAGTCAAGGCTGGCCTCTAGAGAAGGCAGCATCCCCCAGTGTGTGGAGGCAGAGCTGGCCTCTAGAGAAGGCAGCATCCCCCAGTGTATGGAGTCAAGGCTGGCCTCTAGAGAAGGCAGCATCCCCCAGTTTATGGAGTCAAGGCTGGCCTCTAGAGAAGGCAGCATCCCCCAGTTTATGGAGTCACGGCTGGCCTCTAGAGAAGGCAGCATCCCCCAGTTTATGGAGTCAAGGCTGGCCTCTAGAGAAGGCAGCATCCCCCAGTTTATGGCGTCAAGGCTGGCCTCTAGAGAAGGCTGCATCCCCCAGTGTGTGGAGGCAGAGCTAGCCTCTATAAAGGCAAGGCTCTATAAGAGGCAAGGCTGGCCTCTAGAGAAGGCTGCATCCTCCAGTTTATGGAGTCAAGGCTGGCCTCTAGAGAAGGCAGCATCCCCCAGTTTATGGAGTCAAGGCTGGCCTCTAGAGAAGGCAGCATCCCCCAGTGTGTGGAGGCAGAGCTGGCCTCTAGAGAAGGCAGCATCCCCCAGTGTGTGGAGGCAGAGCTGGCCTCTAGAGAAGGCAGCATCCCCCAGTTTATGGAGTCAAGGCTGGCCTCTAGAGAAGGCAGCATCCCCCAGTGTGTGGAGGCAGAGCTGGCCTCTAGAGAAGGCAGCATCCCCCAGTTTATGGAGTCAAGGCTGGCCTCTAGAGAAGGCAGCATCCCCCAGTGTGTGGAGGCAGAGCTGGCCTCTAGAGAAGGCAGCATCCCCCAGTTTATGGAGTCAAGGCTGGCCTCTAGAGAAGGCAGCATCCGCCAGTGTGTGGAGGCAGAGCTGGCCTTTATAAAGGCAAGGCTCTATAAGAGGCATGGCTGGCCTCTAGAGAAGGCAGCATCCCCCAGTGTGTGGAGGCAGAGCTGGCCTTTATAAAGGCAAGGCTCTATAAGAGGCATGGCTGGCCTCTAGAGAAGGCAGCATCCCCCAGTTTATGGAGTCAAGGCTGGCCTCTAGAGAAGGCAGCATCCCCCAGTGTGTGGAGGCAGAGCTGGCCTCTAGAGAAGGCAGCATCCCCCAGTGTGTGGAGGCAGAGCTGGCCTCTAGAGAAGGCAGCATCCCCCAGTTTATGGAGTCAAGGCTGGCCTCTAGAGAAGGCAGCATCCCCCAGTGTGTGGAGGCAGAGCTGGCCTCTAGAGAAGGCAGCATCCCCCAGTTTATGGAGTCAAGGCTGGCCTCTAGAGAAGGCAGCATCCCCCAGTGTGTGGAGGCAGAGCTGGCCTCTAGAGAAGGCAGCATCCCCCAGTGTGTGGAGCCAGAGCTGGCCTCTAGAGAAGGCAGCATCCCCCAGGGTGTGGAGGCAGAGCTGGCCTTTATAAAGGCAAGGCTCTATAAGAGGCATGGCTGGCCTCTAGAGAAGGCAGCATCCCCCAGTGTGTGGAGGCAGAGCTGGCCTCTAGAGAAGGCTGCATCCCCCAGTGTGTGGAGGCAGAGCTGGCCTCTATAAAGGCAAGGCTCTATAAGAGGTATGGCTGGCCTCTAGAGAAGGCAGCATCCCCGAGTTTATGGAGTCAAGGCTGGCCTCTAGAGAAGCCAGCATTCCCCAGCAGGCAGTGAGTGCGGATCAGGACGGGTCTCGAGAGAGGGCATCTTCCAGGAGCGGCCAGTGTGTGTGAGGTAAGTCTAGCCTGCAGAGGATCCGTTTGCTTCATGTGCAGTGTGAGTGAGGTAGGGCTGGCCTCTAAAGAAAGCAGATGTGGCTGCAGCTGGCAGTGCTGTGCAGCATGAGAGGTAGGGCTGGCCTCCTAGGAGGGCACCTTGCTCCAGCGGGCTTGGAGGGGGAGAGGGAGAGAGAATGTGTGTATAATGCATATAGACGTGTCTGCATGCATAGGTAAATGTCAGGTTATGCCCATGTGCATACGTAGGTTATCTGTGTACGTGAGAGAGAGTGTGTGTGTGTGGTCTGCCTCAGTCACTCTCTCGCCCTTGCATGTGTGCGTGCGTAATATTGCATCACTTGCAGCGTTAGGACCGACTGATGCACGCTTAATATTTACAATAATTAGTTTCCTCTGGCTACATCTTCCACAAAAATAGACAGACCCACTTTGAAAATATTTTCTCTAGTTGCCGCAGCTATTGAGAGCGGCGGCCATGATGTTTTCCAAACTCGTTGCTGCTGACGGCGCTGCAGAGACAGAAGCACCCGAGCGAGCGCTCAGGGCCCCGGGTACCGCCGAGATTAGATAGCCGCCACTCGGAGCCTGAAGCAATCACAAGGTCACATTGTTCCAGTGAATGCACTCCCGCCTCCCGCCAACTGAGCCCTGTTATTGGCTTTTAAAACATACATTTGACGTTCATCCAAAACCGCGATCGCCTTCAAGGGAGTGACTGAACCCTTCATAGCAGCTGTCTCCAGCCTGTATCCCCTGTCTCCGGCCTGTATCCCCTGTCTCCAGCCTGTATCCCCTGTCTCCAGCCTGTATCCCCTGTCTCCAGCCTGTATCCCCTGTCTCCAGCCTGTATCCCCTGTCTCCAGCCTGTATCCCCTGTCTCCAGCCTGTATCCCCTGTCTCCAGCCTGTATCCCCTGTCTCCAGCCTGTATCCTCTGTCTCCAGCCTGTATCCCCCGTCTCAATCCTGTACATTTACTCATCTTTCCAGGAAAACTGCTGAGTGACCTCCGCTCTAAAGCCAAGGAGTGTCGAGAGCTCAACAGTCACAGGCCAGCCCTTGAGCGGTCTTAACAACCCGTTGAGAAAACAAGGAGGCTTGAATGAGACAGTGCTCGTTTGGTGGCTTTGGGAGCCCGCTGCCCCATCAGGGGAGAGGGGGGGCTTTGTGGAAAGTTAATAATAAGCTCGGATTTCATGCCCTGGGGAGACAGAATGGCAGTTTTTAACTCCTCAGTTTCACGTCGCATCTCCCACTGGAAGGGATGCTCCCGGTTAGGAAGGACGATGTTTGCTGGAACAGAGGGGGCGAAGGGCTCTTGTCGCAAATAAGGACGCACGTTGGGAAGGACAACCCTTGTTGGGACAGAGGACGCTCGCTGGCATGGAAGGTGCTTGCTGTGACAGGACGCTTGTTGGGAAGGATGGACTCCTTTGGATGGACTCTTCTTCCAGAGGGGGATGCTCGTTAGGACCAGAGGACACACATTTGGAAGGAAGACACTCTTTGGGACAGAATACACGCTTTGGGATGGAGGACGCACATAGGGACAGAGGACGTTCATAGGGACAGAGGACACACATAGGGACAGAGGACGCACATAGGGACAGAGGACGCACATATGGGCAGAGGACGCACATAGGGACAGAGGACGCTCATAGGGACAGAGGACGCTCACAGGGGCAGAAGACGCTCATAGGGACAAAGGACGCTCATAGGGACAAAGGACGCACATAGGGACAGAGGACGCACATAGGGACAGAGGACGCTCATAGGGACAGAGGACGCTCACAGGGACAGAGGTCGCTCATAGGGACAGAGGTCGCTCATAGGGACAGAGGACGCTCACAGGGGCAGAAGACGCTCATAGGGACAAAGGACGCACATAGGGACAAAGGACGCACATAGGGACAGAGGACGCACATAGGGACAGAGGACGCTCATAGGGACAGAGGACGCCCTATAGGGACAGAGGACGCCCTATAGGGACAGAGGACGCACATAGGGACAGAGGACGCTCATAGGGACAGAGGACGCCCTATAGGGACAGAGGACGCCCTATAGGGACAGAGGACGCTCATAGGGACAAAGGACGCTCACAGTGGCAGAAGACGCTCATAGGGACAAAGGACGCTCATAGGGACAGAGGACGCTCATATGGCAGAATCGGCATCCGAGGAGTTGTCCCGATCTGGTGAAACATCCAGATGGTACGAGGGGGGGCTCGGATTCATTCCACACGAGAGCCTCGTCGCTCTGAGATTCACTTCCCGAATCGCCGATCACTTCCTGGATTGGTGCCCTTGATTCCCCGCCAGATCCTCCGACGGCCCCCCCTCGTACCATCTGGATGTTTCACCAGATCGGGACAACTCCTCGGTTGCCGATTCTGCCAACCCCACAGACCGAACTCCAGTGATTTGCTGCTTAGCACTGCCCCTAACCCAAGTCCTGATGATGATCCTGATTTAAAAAGGATCGAAACGCCGTCGACCTTCCAGCGCGAACATAGGCGCTCCAGACTAAATGGTTCCAGAAACCACTCCAACATAATCTTACTGAAATCAACTTTTCTAACAAATGTGGAACCATTCTGTGTTGCTTTTTACTCACTGTATATATTGATCACCAGTCACTTTGCGCTGCTGCCGCGGTTTATTGTCACTTGCGCACGCTACCGTCCCTCTCACTCACTTGCACTGAGCACCAAGTACAATTTGGGTTACCTACAAATGCGTGACTTTTCTCCTTGCAGCGCTGAAATAACTGCAAATCTATTTCATTTTGTTTTTGCTTCCCACGGTTTCTGTATCCCTATAATAAATATGATGCTACAAGCACATATGTGATAAACCAATAAGAGTCTCCTTTTCTCCTTGTGATAATGTTTTATACATATCTTAACTAACTGCCTCAAATTTATACAAGTTGGGATACCATATGTTACTTACATACTCTCTACCCCAATCCCAACGCGGTTGAAGGGTCTGTTGTTTGTACAACATAGGGACAAAGGAGGCTCATAGGGACAGAGGAGGCTCATAGGGACAGAGGACGTTCATAGGGACAGAAGAGGCTCATAGAGATAGAGGACGCTCATAGGGACAGAGGACGCTCATAGGGACAGAGGGCGCTCATAGGGACAGAGGGCGCTCATAGGGACAGAAGAGGCTCATAGAGATAGAGGACGCTCATAGGGACAGAGGACGCTCATAGGGACAGAGGGCGCTCATAGGGACAGAGGGCGCTCATAGGGACAGAAGAGGCTCATAGAGATAGAGGACGCTCATAGGGACAGAGGGCGCTCATAGGGACAGAGGACGCTCATAGGGACAAAGGACGCTCATAGGGACAAAGGACGCTCATAGGGACAAAGGACGCTCATAGGGACAGAGGACGCTCATAGGAACAGAGGACGCTCATAGGGACAGAGGACGCTCATAGGGACAGAGGACGCTCATAGGGACAGAGGACGCTCATAGGGACAAAGGACGCTCATAGGGACAAAGGACGCTCATAGGGACAAAGGACGCTCATAGGGACAAAGGATGCTCATAGGGACAGAGGACGCTCATAGGAACAGAGGACGCTCATAGGGACAGAGGACGCTCATAGGTACAAAGGATGCTCATAGGGACAAAGGAGGCTCATAGGGACAGAGGACGTTCATAGGGACAGAAGAGGCTCATAGAGATAGAGGACGCTCATAGGGACAGAGGACGCTTATAGGGACAGAGGGCGCTCATAGGGACAGAGGACGCTCATAGGGACAGAAGAGGCTCATAGAGATAGAGGACGTTCATAGGGACAGAAGAGGCTCATAGAGATAGAGGACGCTCATAGGGACAGAGGACGCTCATAGGGACAGAGGGCGCTCATAGGGACAGAGGACGCTCATAGGGACAGAGGGCGCTCATAGGGACAAAGGACGCTCATAGGGACAAAGGACGCTCATAGGGACAAAGGACGCTCATAGGGACAAAGGATGCTCATAGGGACAGAGGACGCTCATAGGGACAGAGGACGCTCATAGGTACAAAGGACGCTCACAGGGACAGAGGACGCTCATTAGGAAAGAGAACACCCATTGGGACCGAATACACTCGTTGGGATGGAATACACCAGTTGGAACGGAGGACAACCATTGGGACAGAGGACACCCATTGGGACAGAGGACACTCACTGGAAAGGAGGACACCCATTGGGGCAGAGGACACTCACTGCAAAGGAGAACACTCGCTGCGATGGAGGACACCCACTGTGATGGAGGACGCTGTTTCAGACAGAAGAGGCTCACTGGGATGACACTCATTGCAACAGAGAACACTCACTGGAAAGGAGGACACTCACTGGAAAGGTGGACACTAACTGGAAAGGAGGACACTCACTGGAAAGGAGGACAGTCACTGGAAAGAAGGACAGTCACTGCAAAGGAGGACACTCACTGCAAAGGAGGACACTCACTGGAAAGGAGGACACTCACTGCAAAGGAGGACACTCACTGCAAAGGAGGACACTCACTGCAAAGGAGGACACTCACTGGAAAGGAGGACACTCACTGGAAAGGAGGACACTCACTGGAAAGGAGGACACTCACTGGAAAGGAGGACACTCACTGGAAAGGAGGACACTCACTGGAAAGGGGGACACTCACTGGAAAGGGGGACACTCACTGGAAAGGGGGACACTCACTGGAAAGGGGGACACTCACTGGAAAGGGGGCCACTCACTGGAAAGTGGGACACTCACTGGAAAGTGGGACACTCACTGGAAAGGGGGACACTCACTGGAAAGGGGGACACTCACTGGAAAGGGGGACACTCACGGAAAGGGGGACACTCACGGAAAGGGGGACACTCACGGAAAGGGGGACACTCACTGGAAAGGGGGACACTCACTGGAAAGGGGGACACTCACTGGAAAGGGGGACACTCACTGGAAAGGAGGACACTCACTGGAAAGGAGGACACTCACTGGAAAGGAGGACACTCACTGGAAAGGAGGACACTCACTGGAAAGGAGGACACTCACTGGAAAGGAGGACACTCACTGGAAAGGAGGACACTCACTGGAAAGGAGGACACTCGTTGGAAAGGAGGACACTCGTTGGAAAGGAGGACACTCACTGGAAAGGAGAACACTCACTGGAAAGGAGGACACTCACTGGAAAGGAGGACACTCATTGGAAAGGAGGACACTCATTGGAAAGGAGGACACTCATTGGAAAGGAGGACACTCATTGGAAAGGAGGACACTCATTGGAAAGGAGGACACTCATTGGAAAGGAGGACACTCTGAGACAGAGGATACTCACAAGGACAGAGAACGCTCATTGGGATGGAGGAAGCTCATTGGGACGGAGTAAGCTCATTGGGACGGAGTAAGCTCATTGGGACGGAGTAAGCTCATTGGGACGGAGTAAGGTCATTGGGACGGAGTAAGGTCATTGGGACGGAGTATAAGGTCATTGGGACGGAGTAAGGTCATTGGGACGGAGAAAGCTCATTGGGACGGAGAAAGCTCATTGGGACGGAGAAAGCTCATTGGGACGGAGAAAGCTCATTGGGACGGAGAAAGCTCATTGGGACGGAGAAAGCTCATTGGGACGGAGAAAGCTCATTGGGACGGAGAAAGCTCATTGGGACGGAGAAAGCTCATTGGGACGGAGGATGCTCATTGGGACGGAGGATGCTTAATGGCTTGACAATTCTTGCAATGGAGGGCACTCATTGAGACAGAGGACCCTCATTGAGACAGAGGATACTCACTGGGACAGAGAACACTCATAGGGGCAGAGAGTACACTAATCGGGACAGAGGACACTCGCTGCGACAGAGGACAATCGCCTCGACAGAAAACACCCGATGCTGCGACAGAGAACACCCGTTGCTGCGACAGAGAACACCCGCTGCTGCGACAGAGAACACCCGCTGCTGCGACAGAGAACACCTATTGCGACAGAGGACACCGGCTGGGACAGAGGACACCTATTGCGACAGAGGACACCTATTGCAACAGAGGACACCTATTGCGACAGAGGACACCTATTGCGACAGAGGACACCTATTGCGACAGCGGACACCTATTGCGACAGAGGACACCAATTGCGACAGAGGACACCAATTGCGACAGAGCACACTCATTGCGACAGAGCACACTCATTGCGACAGAGGAAGCTCAGCAAATGGGGAAGCACACTGGGATGGAGGACGCTCACTGAGAAAGAGTTTGGTCATATGATGTATGTTTGCAGGAAAAAAAGCTTACTGGGCAGTAAGACACTTGATAGTAAGGTAGATGCTTGGGACTTAATGAATGCACAACTGACGTTGTGTCAGATGATGCACACTGGGAAGGTGCAAACACACTGGGAAGGATGGCGTACAAATTGCCACCCTAATGAATTGAGGGCATTGATTAACAGAAAGCGCAGTAAAACTTTCAATGAATAAGGACCCTTGCAGACAGATTACCATAGGTGACCATAGGTGACTTCTAAAAATCTATACATTCACAATACTCGTGTTTCCTCGGTAAACTGGCCACATTCCAGGAAAGGATGGTGGCAGCAGAGTCACCAGGCTTTAATAATTGCTGCTTCTGACCTCACCGCCATTACTAGTTCCTGAAATACTCTCTTTCAGCTCCCTCCTATCTCTTCCCTTTATCCACTACAATGACTCATTTTCCCAACGGCTGATTCAACCACTTGCAATTAAAACTGAGACATCACCTTCATTTGAAAGGTCACTTTCTATTTTGTTAGATGATGACTCACTTCAACAAAAATTCAGACAACTTCTTCCGTTTTTCAATCTCGCATTTTAGGATAGATGAGTAAGGGCATATACATTATTATATTTTATAAAAACATGTTTTCCTTCATAAACTAGTTTAAAACCCCTTTGTTCATTTTTTAAAGATGACTCCAGTATTATAAAGTCTACCCTCCATTTATTAAAATCAGATTCAAACAAGACAAAGACTCATGCGCAGATGACAATTTATCTGTCACACAAATTTTATGTTACATATAACATGACATGAAACAACACACCACCACCAAATTTGGTATTTCCCGAAAGCTTTGTTCAAGACAATTTTTTTTACTGCAATCATGCATGCACCATTTCAGTCTCAGATATTCACGTATTCTCGTAAGCAAATGCCAAATTTGTGGTGCTGTGTGGCATAAGGCTAGAAGTTGGAAAAGACTGGGCACAAAAAAGTGGTTGGAAATTGAGCAGCAACTTTTACACAGTCAGTCTTTAATTTGCGATGCAACTTCTTGAATAATAGGTTGCCTTGCAAAATCCCCAGTGTTACGGGGTTGCAGAATGACCTGCCAAATGAATATTAATTAAGCACGCTGCTATTAGTATCGCCTTGTGTTTAGCCACTAAACACAGCCATGGTGGTCTGCAAATAACAGACCACTATCCCTGGGGTTGGATTTCCAAATGGGAAACATCATATTTTTAAAGCAGTCCCTGTTCCTTAGGACAACCAGTGCTTCTTTTTAAAAAGAAGAAAAACTTTCCCGATTGTGAATACATCAAGGCAAGGATGTAGTGAGCTTACGGACCGCTACATACTCCTAGAGGTTGACGAACAAGATACTCACCTTTGGTAACGCTCTTTCTGGTAGAGACTTTATATAACCCCAGATTCTTCACCTTTTGAAAATTCCAATAGGCTTCAAACTGGATCTGAAAAATCTTCAGGAGTACCCTTACTCGCCAGTAGGTGTCACAAGCAGCTCCGCATCAACATTGTTCCATGCTGGAAATGACGTGCGCAATCAATCAATCAATCATAGCATTTATATAGCGTACTACTCACCCAGAGGGTCTCAAGGCGCTAGGGAGGGGGGTCCGCTACTGCTCGAACAGCCAGGTCTTGAGTTGCTTCCTGAAGGCGAGGTGGTCCTGGGTCAGGCGCAGGTGGGTCGGGAGGGAGTTCCATGTCTTGGCGGCGAGGTAGGAGAAGGACCGACCTCCTGTGGTGGCTCTTCGGATGCGGGGGACGGCGGCGAGGGCGTGGCCGGTCGAACGAAGCTGGCGTTTGGGAGCGTAGAAGTTGAGGCGGCTGTTGAGGTATCCCGGGCCTTGGTTGTGTAGGGCTTTGTGTGTGTGTGTGTGAGGAGTCGGAAGGTGATTCTCTTGTTGACCGGGAGCCAGTGCAGGTCTCTCAGGTGTCCGGAGATGTGGCTGCGACGGGGGATGTCCAGGATGAGACGTGCTGAGGCGTTCTGGATCCGCTGAAGACTCTTCTGGAGCTTGGCGGTGGTTCCGGCGTAGAGGGAGTTGCCGTAGTCCAGACGGCTGGTGACGAGGGCCTGGATGACCGTCTTCCTGGTCTCGGTGGGGATCCATCGGAAGATCTTACGTAGCATGCGCAGGATGTTGAAGCACGACGAGGAGACGGCGTTGACTTGTCTGGTCATGGAGAGGGAGGAGTCCAGGATGAAGCCCAGGTTGCGTGCGTGGTCTGTCGGTTTGGGTGCGCTGCCCAGGGCGGGGGGCCACCAGGAGTCGTCCCAGGCGGAGGGTAAGGATCCCAGGATGAGGACTTCCGTCTTGTCCGAGTTCAGTTTCAGGCGGCTGTTCTTCATCCATTCGGCTACCTCTTTCATCCCTTCGTGTAGGTTGTCTTTGGCGGTGGCGGGGTCGTTGGTGAGGGAGAGGATCAGCTGGGTGTCGTCGGCGTAGGAGATGATGTTGAGGTTGTGCTGGCGTGCGATGTCTGCGAGGGGGCCCATGTAGACGTTGAAGAGGGTTGGACTGAGCGAGGAGCCTTGGGGGACGCCGCAGATGACTTCGGTGGCTTTCGATCTGAACGGAGGGAGGCGGACTCTCTGTGTTCTTCCGGCGAGGAAGGAGATGATCCACTCCAGTGCCTTCTCCTGGACTCCGATGTTGCTGAGGCGCTGCACTAGTGTACGGTGGCAGACAGTGTCGAAGGCCGCGGAGAGGTCCAGGAGGATGAGGGCCGCCGTTTCTCCGTTGTCGAGCAGGGCTCGGATGTCATCGGTGGCTGCGATCAGGGCGGTCTCGGTGCTGTGGTTTGCCCGGAAGCCAGCCTGCGAGGGGTCGAGGGATCCGTTCGTCTCGAGGAAGGCGGCCAGCTGCTTGTTGACTGTCTTCTCGATGACTTTTGCAGGAAACGGGAGCAGCGAGATGGGGCGGTAGTTCTTGAGGTCGGTGGGGTCGGCTGATGGCTTCTTGAGTAGGGCGCTGAGTTCGGCGTGCTTCCAGCTCTCCGGGAAGGTAGCGGTGTCGAAGGAGGCATTGATGATGTCCCGCAGGTGGGGTGCGATGACAGCGTCGGCCTTGTTGAAGACGTGGTGGGGGCAGGGGTCGGTCGGAGATCCGGAGTGGATGGAGTTCATCGTGCGGATGGTGTCTTCGGTGTTGATCGGAGTCCAGGCGCAGAGGGTGGTGGTGGGGGGCGGGGGTTCGGTCGTGGCGTGCGTCGGTTGAGTGCTGAAGCTGTTGTGTATGTCCGCGATCTTGTTGTAGAAGTAGGAGGCGAGGGAGTTGCAGAGGTCTTGCGAAGGGGTGATGTCGTTGTTTCCGGCGTTGGGGTTGGAGAGCTCTTTGACGATGTTGAAGAGTTCCTTGCTGTTGTGTGCGTTGTTGTCCAGTCGTTCCTTGAATGCGGTTTTCTTGGTGGCGCGGATGAGTTGGTGGTGCTTTCGGGTGGTGAGCTTGAGGGCAGCCATGTTGTCCGGAGTTGGGTCTCTGCGCCAGGTTCTCTCGAGGGCTCGGCAGTTGTTCTTGGAGTTCTTGAGTTCGTCGGTGAACCATGGGGCTTTCTTGCTGCCGGGTCTGCTAGGCGGGGTCCTCAGGGGGGCGAGGTCGTCAGCGCAGTCACTGATCCACTTCGTGAGGTTGGTGGCCGCTTGGCTGGGGTTAGTTGCTCTGGTGGGTGGGTTCTTGCTCAGGGACGTCGCGAGCTGGTCGGCTGTGATCTTGTTCCAGCTTCTGCGTGCAACCTGTTGTTGGTGGTGATGGATCGTGGTCATACTGAAGCTGAAGTGGACGCAGCTGTGGTCCGTCCAGTGGAGTCCGGTGGCGTGGCTGAAGGCGATGTCCTTGCTGGATGAGAAGACGGGGTCGAGTGTGTGTCCGGCATAGTGGGTGGGGGTGTTGACCAGCTGCTTGAGTCCGAGGTTGGCGAGGTTGTCCAGCAGGGTGGAGGTGTTGCGGTCGTTGTTGTTCTCCAGGTGGAAGTTGAGGTCCCCGAGGAGGATGTAGTCAGCGGAGAGGAGTGCGTGCAGGCTGATTAAGTCGGCGATGTCTTCGCTGAATTGTGTGCGTTGTCCCGGGGGTCTGTAGATGAGGGTGCCTCTGAGGGTGGTCTTGGGGTTGATGTGGACCTGGAAGTGCAAGTGTTCGGCGGTAGTCAGGGTGTCGTCGGTGTTGGTTGTGATGCGGATGGTGTTCCTGTGGATGATGGCGATGCCTCCTCCGGTCTGGTTGATGCGGTCCCTTCGGATGATCTTGTAGCCGTCAGGGATGGCGATGGCGATGTCGGGCGCTGAAGAGGCGTTCATCCAGGTTTCCGTGAGGAAGGCGACGTCTGGTGAGGTGGTGTCGAGCAGGTTCCAGAGCTCGACGGCGTGTCTGTGGACGGAGCGGGTGTTGAGCAGGATGCACTTCAGGTGGCTGCTGTTGTTGCTCGTCTTGGTCTTGGTGGGTGCGGGTGTAGTGCAGGTCCGGATGCAGGTGAACTTGCAGGAGCGGCAGCTGAAGGGTCTGTGGGTGCGTCTCGGGGTGGCTCGGTAGCATCCCGGGAATCGGTCGGTGTTGAGTGCGATGAGGGTGGCGGTGTCGTACTTCCGGCGGGTGGGCTGGTGACTGCGGGGGCCAGGGGTCCTGGCACTGGGCGCGGTCCAGGCGCGGACGGGCGCAGACGGGCTTACCTTTGGCGCACCTTCAGCGCTCAATCGGTGCTCCCGCTGCGCGCGTCCACTGCGCGGTCGCTCTGGGGGCGTCATAAGTGAGGAGCCGGGAGGGCGGGTCAGCTGGGTGGCGGGAGCGGGGCGGCCAATGGTCAGGAGGGGGGCGGAGACGCCGGGGGGCAGTGGCGGGAAGGAGGGCGGCTCGAGGGAGCGAACAGGAGGGGGAGGGCAGCACAAGGGGTACAGAAGGCAAAAAAAGGGGGAGGCAAGTGAGCAAAGGCGAGGGGGGACAGGTTAAGAACCGGGGGGAAACAGGAGAAAGAACAAGTGGAGGCAAGTTACACAACGGGGGGAACAGGCGAGGATACGAGTGGAGGCAAGCTTACAAAACGGGCGGAAAACGGGAGAAAATACAAGGGGGGCTAGTGGACAGTACAAAGCAGCAGGCGCACAGATAACAGGGGGGAAACAGGCACGCCGCAGCAGACAAACAGCGGCGAAAACGGGGGTGTGCGAAGGCAGTGTGCGGCACTCAGCAGGGCAGGGTCCTGGCCATGGCGGGCAGGAGCAGCGGAGGTGGGGCGACCTCACCTGGAACAGGCTCGAGCGGTCACTTTATAGGTGCCATCCATGCACGCTAAAATCAGTTGCTTTCAGAGTAATATAGAGACAAGAAGCCAAAATCCAATTGGTTGTGACCAGTGTACAGAAATCTAACTTGGGACGTTTTTAAGCGAAAAAAGAGTCAAGAAAAGTCAAAACTAAATTTAAGTCCCACAAGGGCATACTAAAAGGAGAAGGAGGAAAACAGGTGCTGTAACCCTTGAGAAAGCGGACTACAGCATGTGATTAAACAATTAAAGCTGGCCCTATCAAATGTAAAAAGGTCGAAATAGCAGACAGGTACTCTTTAACCATGACCAAAGCAAAGTCTTGCTGGGCTAGGGACAAACCAAACAGCAAACGCTTAGATCACTTGGCATGAAGTGAATCAATGTATTTGGTAGCGTACCATGCTACAAACTATTCCCAACAGCAGGTGTATATGGACTTCGTGGAGGGACATCAGGCAGCCAAAAAAACATTCACAATCTTGGGAGGAAGGTCAAAAGCACTCAACTGCTTCCACTCAATCTCAAAGCATCAAGGTGGAAGGTGCACAGGTCCAGGTACAGGACTCTGCTCTGCAGCTACGACAGGAGATCCTCCCGGAGGGGTAGCCTGATCAGAGAACAGATGCACATGCCCAGGACTTTGGGTTGCCATACCCTCCCTACTCAATCCTGAGCCTCTAGTATAACTTGGGACTGGTTTGTTCCTGAACGGTTTGCGTACTCATGCAGTTGGATATCAGCTGGAAGGCGTACAGGAGTTCAGAGTTCCATTCCAAGTGAAATGCCTCTCCTAGCAAGAGCCTCTCTGGAAACTCCAATGTGCACAAATGCTGACATTGCACCTTCTCAGCAGTGGCACACAGATCGAGCCAAGGTTCCCCCCAGTCATGGAAGAGACTTTGCTCCACCTTGGGGTACAACTGCCATTCATGATCCGCCAAGCATCAACAGCTGAGTTTATGTGAGATGACATTCACAGATCCTGCAGATGCAGCACCACCAATAAAATACACTGGCCTTCAAGCCATTTCCAGAAGCACAAAACCTCTTGGCACAGGGTCCACAACCCTACAGTGTCCAGTTTGTTGCAGTAGCACACTGCAATGGTGTTTGTCAGAACAGCTGAGCCAAAGTCAATTTCATGTATGCCAGGAAGGATTTCAACACCAAGCGAATGTTCATATTGAGCCAAACCTCCGCCAGAGCCCAGAGGCCTCTGATCTCCACTTCTCCAAAGTGACCACCCCACCCCAAAAGAAAGGTATCAGTCACTACTATCAGCTCTGGGTGGTATAGGGAGAGGGTCTTCCACTGACCCAACCACAGTCCAACCACAGTCCAGTAACCACCCATGCAGATCGTCTCTCTAAGAAATATGGACTTGATAGGTGAGATTCCAGTATGCCACCTGGTGTAAGTTTCTAGCAGTATGCAGGAGTCCATCCGTCCCTGTAGTCTCAGAGTAATCCTCACTGAAAACCCGGCTTGACGCTGAAACATCGGAATCACAGCTCAAATGTCCTAGACTCTTCTCCTCAAGGGTACGCACAAAATCGCACCATATCCAGAATGGATGTAATGAAAGGGACCATCTGCGAAGAACTCAGGGGTGGCTTTGGCAAATTTATAGTGAACACCAACAATGTTACGAGATTCACTGCAGGAAGGACTCTCTGGCAGCTGCATTTGAAGACAAGATCGCTACCATCTTGAGTGGACTTTCTATGCCGGACTCTCAACCTTTGGTGCCTCCGGCCATTACATCTACTCCGGGTGGCCCGGAAGATCTGTCTGACCGGCCTCAGCGGAGCTGCTTTTCCCTCCCTCATTTTGATTATTTCTGCAAACTGGCACAGACTGTGTCTTCAGGTTCCCCAATGGACCCACTTCCTCACAAATTCTGGAAACTTTTCCAGGAGGAACTCTTTCGCCCACTGTATTCCATCTGTCTTCAGTCCTTTGACACCGCTATGGTTCCCGAGTGTTGGAAGCTGGTGGTGGTGGCCCCCCTCCTGAAGAAGCCCACACTAGATCCCACCTGCTCGGCGAACTACAGGTCTATCTCGCTGCTCCCTTTTCCGGTTCAGATCATGGAGAAGCTGGTTACCCAGTCTCTGTCCAGATTCCTGGAAGATAACACCTGTTTGGACGTGGCCCAGTTCGGTTTCCAGCCAGCGCATGGTACGGAATCCGCACTGGTGGTCGTGCTGGACAAACTTCGCTCCCGGGTCGACACTGCTCGGGCAGTCTTTTTAGTGCTGCTCGACATGTCGGCCGCGTTCGACACGGTCAGCCACTCGACCCTCATTAGGAGACTGGAGGAGGCTGGGGTAACAGGGTTGGCACGGGACTGTTAGTCTCGTACCTTCACAATAGGCAGCAGGTGGTGGCATTGCAGCCTTTTAGATCAGGTGTTCGGAAAGTAGGGCAGGGTGTGCCCCAGGGCTCGGCCATCAGCCCAATACTATTCAATCTGTACCTCCGCCCCCTAATCCAATTGATAAGTTCTTTTGGTATCTCGGTATTTAATTATGCAGACGACACTCAATTAGTCTTTTCTTTGGAAGGTAAAGAAGCCGTCTCTCTAGAGACCTTTCACCGCTGTATGATAGCAACAGCGGACTGGCTGTGCTCCAACTCACTCCAGTTTAATTGGTCTAAAACGGAGGTGTTGTACTGTTCTAACGATCGCGTCCCACGCTCCCTGCCAGAGGGCTTTTGGCCCACCTCCTTCTCGGGGGCAGTGACGGCAGCAGAGTCTGCTCGCAACTTGGGGGTCATGTTTGGCCCCAATTTACAACTGGATGCCTTTGCCAATAAGACCGTAGCTACATGTATGATGCTGCTTCGTATGCTACGCAAAGTCCTTCCTATGCTCCCAGTACAGGCTAGACCTGAGGTCGTGCGGGGGATTATTTTAAGCAGGTTGGATTACTGCAACGCACTGCTTCTGGGAGCGCCTAAAACTCTGGTTGGTAAGTTGCAATGCATACAAAATATGGCAGCCAAGCTGGCACTCTCTCGTCCGCGCACTGCCTCCTCTACCTCAGCGCTGCTTGATCTTCATTGGCTGCCTGTCCAGCAACGGATTCTTTTTAAAGCATTGTGTTTGGTTTTTAAAGCCTTGCATGGACAGGGACCTGCCCTGCTGCAGAACCTTTTCTCTTGGTATTCTACTCATCGAACCCTGCGTTCTTCCTCTGCATGCCTGGTAACAGTTCCCAGGTTTCAGAGGTTAAGGATGGGAGGTCGCTCCTTCAGCTTTTCCGCTGCTAAACTTTGGAATTCTCTCCCGCTACCATTGAGGAGCCAGGGCGAATTTCCATCCTTTAAGAGAAGTCTGAAGACCTATTTATTTCCAAGAGTAGTGTGATCCCTGTGAGTGTGTGTCAGCTATGTTCAGTCAAAGCGCCAGGATACCCTTTGGGTGACAGTGTTGCGCTATATATGAATGCAATACATACATACATACAAGGAGGTGGGTGGCGACAGCCTGCATCAACAGTCAGTCGTCAACGTAGAGGACGATTGGAACCAGTGACCTCCAAATGTGAGCTGCGAACACCACCATTACTTTAGGGAACACCCATAGAGGCTCTTGTGAGGCAAAGGGGAGCTCCTGTTCCACCGTGAGCAGCAGGTAATGCTTGTGGGTCTGCAGGATGGGGATGTGAAAATACCATCCAGACTCCAAGGTCAAGGGCAGAGACGATATGGGCTCAGGTGAGCTCCTTGGGTTTTTCCCTCCGAAGAAAGGCAATGAGCACAAAATTCAAAAACAGGGTGGAGGGCTCTGTTCCTCAGTCAGCACCAAAATATAGTGGAAATAGCTCCCAGAACCTACTTCTGGCGTCAGCACCTTCTCTATGACTCTTTTGGCTAACAAAGACTGCATTTTCTGCCACAAAAGGGATAGATAGTGCTCATACAGCCATTCTGAGGATGGAAGGAGTGTTACGTGGTTTCAAGAAGTGGTAATAGGTCACCCGGCTGGACAATCTTTCAACACCTGCTTGTCAGAGGTAATGGCTTGCCACCCTGGCAGAAAGTGCTATACACTGCCTCCGACAGTGTAGCTGTGTGTCGCCATGGACGCACTAAATAGGCTTAGAAGTTATGGCAGCTGGAGGGGTGGCTGACTGGGCTGTTTGTTGCCCCCGGTGTCTACAAATTGTTCCGCAACCATAGAAGGACTGATGGGACTGAGGAGTCAGTTGCACCTATAGGCAATATGGAAAGCCCTGCCCATAGCCACGGAGGATGTGAAACAGTGGGCACTGTTGGCGAGGTAGGTCAGACATGCCCAAGCAACGTGCTGTGGCCCTGCTTTCTTTAAAGCGCTCCAGAGCCAAATATGCCATAATTCCATAATAGGCAGAATCCATTTAACAGCATGTCCATCAGGCTTGCCTGAAAGTCTCCAAAAAATCCACTGGACTACATCCTAGAATGTCAACGGAGGGCCTAGGTGATAACAATGGCTCTGCCCACTGTGTCGGTGGTATCCAGTCCACAACGAATCATGAACGTAGCCAAGTCATGCTCATCCTGAATGGCCTGTAAAAGGACGGTACAAACTGGAATGGCATGGGGAGCAATAAAACGATCGATTTAGGCCCAGATATCTGTACTGGGGTGAATGTATGACATTGTTCTGCATTCTGTCCATCGTTTGTTCTTTTTGCATTCGTCACCCCGCGGAGGACAGGTATGCCCAGACGTGAGTCTTGTGCTCTCCATGCCACTGGAGTCAAGCTATCCTTGCTGTTGAGGGGTGAAACCCCGAAACCGGTCCTAGGATGCTTGTTTCCAGTCCAGTGAGGACCTGGCCTGGCAGTTCGGGCTGGACTGTTCCCATTGGGCGCAGGGTCAAGACTGATTTGCATATGGATGGGTTCAAACTGGTATGGCATGGGTGCAAAAAAACAATAGATTTAGACCCAGATCCATGTACTGGAGTGAATGTATGACATTGTTCTGCATTCTGTCCATCAATTTTTCTTTTTGCATTTGTCACCGCAAGTGTGATGTGTATGCCCAGACCTGGGTCCTGTGCTCTCAATGCCACTGGAGTCAAGCTATCCTGGCTTATGAAGGCTGAAGGCCCGAAACTGGTCCTAGGATGCTTGTTTCCAGTCCAGGGGGGCCTGGCAGTTCGAGCTGGACTGTTCCCACTGGGCCCAGAGTCAAGACTGATTTGCATATGGCTGGGTTCAAACTGGAATGGTAAGGGGAGCAAATAAAACGATGGATTTAGGCCCAGATCTCTGTCCGGGCATGAATGTATGACATTGTTCTGCATTCTGTACATCAATTGTTCTTTTTGCGCAATTCCATAATGGACATGCTGTAAAATGGATACTGCCTATCAGGCTACCTTGAATGTCTCCTGAAAATCCACTGGACTGCATCGTAGCATGTCAACAGATGGCCACAGTGATAACAATGGCTCTGCCCACTTAGTCGGTGGTATCAAGCCCACAACAAATCATGAACTTAGCCAAGCCACGCTCATCCTGAATGGCCTGCGAAAGGACGGTACAAGCCTCCTCTGGGACGACTGGCAAGACTTGGGTAAGGGTGTCATATTAAGGCATGCGTATAATGCCCTAGAAGGCAACTGGCATTTACGTACCGCAATGCAAGACTCCGATGAGAAAACTCGTGTCCCAAAGGTCTCAATACATTCAGATGTACGGTCAGGAGAGCAGTGGGAAATGCATTTCGGTTAACTTTACTGGTTGAATCCTGCCCCCTCAGAGTCTTAGGAGAGGAATGCTGGGTCAGTCAGGATCCCCAGGGGCAGTGCAATCACAACGGCAATCTGGCAGTTGACTGGGGGTCCTGAATAGGGCGTATCCCAGGTTTCTAAGAGAGTGTCCATGAGGCCCTCATTAAAGGGAAGTAAGGGTTCAGAACTAGTCTGAAATGGTTAAAACACCTCAGTCAATATATTTGATTTAACCTCCAGAGTGGGGAGCACTATATCCAACACTTCAGCATCTCTCTACATCGTCATGGCAAATAATACTGGGCAGGACCCGGAGGCATGAGCAAGCCAATGTCTGGAGAAGTGCCCAATCCACTGGCATTTTGGAGATCCTCAAACCAATCGTGTTCACGGTAGGCATGAGCAAATATATCTCTAGTATCATACATACCATTGTCGTAATCTGTCCCAAAAATATCATGCATAAGCAGTGTCCTTTGAATCAAGAGCATTATGTCAGTGTCAGAAGGATTGCCTGTAAGTAGACGGATTGAGTGTGGCCTCATTCGATGTCAGCGCAGCAGCATCTCAGAGTCTGATAGGAATATGGGTTGGCCATCATCTGGGGTTGGCATCAGTAGATTGCACTCTAGCATGGGATGTGGCACCAGGTGTGGGTTCAGTACCGAAACTGGTACTTATCTGGGAGGGGATCTAGAGGGCCCCACTGGCGTTGAGGAAGGTCTCTCCAGCGAAGGTCCAAATGGGAGGCCTCTCTGCTCGTTGGAGTCTGTTGAAGTGCTTAAGGAAGCCGGTGTTTTCGCCTAAAATACATAACACTGAATTTTGAAACTTCTGAATTTGTTAAGGAGTTGACCCAGGCCCAGAAAATGAGGGCAGTTCTGGGGCCGAGTTAGGAACCCGATTCTCGGAATGACTTTAGGAGTGGGTCTGGAAGGCACGATAATACCCTTGCACCCTCTAACATTTGAGAGTGGCTGGACAGGGCTGGGTCCCGTTTGGACTTCTTTTGCTTCGTGGACTTGCTCAAAGATTGGGAACTTGATGACAACCTGTTGCAGGAACGGCTTAGAGAGAAGGACCGGGATCTTTCCTGTGACTTCAACTGATGCAGGGTCTTCAGATGCTTGGCAATGAAGAATTTTACCTCAAGCATAGAGGTGAAGTGGCTGCAGGTTTTGGGGTTGTGCTCTGAACCAAAACACCACAGGCAAACCAAGTGGGAATCAGTTAAACATTTGTTTGCGACATTCCCCACAAGGCTTAAACCTTGTAGACTTTGGAGGGGACAGTGCCTTAGAATACTGGAAGAAAAAGATTAAGGGCCACATGTATCAAGCTTTTTTGTGGTCGCAAAGGGGCAGATTTGTAGAATGGGCCAGTGGCGACCGCCAAAAAGCATTTTTATATGTATCAAACCCAAACTGCGATTCAGTAGCACATTACCGAAGCACTATTTTGGTTTGCAACAAAATACAGTTTAGTATTTGAAAGAAGCGTCCCTTCCTAATTCTGAATCGGAACGGTATGTGACTGAATTCTATTTGCAAAACATGAAAAATGTACTGCATGTTTAAAATAACTTTTGTTTCTTAAACCACTTCTTCCGCCACATATCTCTTAAGTGTATTTTCTTGCACTTTTAGACAACCGAGGAAGTAGTTCATATAATTAATTTATTACTTATTTTAACACTTTTATATAGCGTGAACGTCAACCTTGCGGGTATCAGAGCGCTTTAAAAATGTTCAGAGAGCAGAAACACATAGAACCTATAATGTCATAATCGAGAACAATACAGGAAATGGCAGCTTCCCAGATGAGGGAGGGATCACCAGAGTGTCAGAACCGATAGATCAAGAACATAACTAGTGAGCAGTAGTCATTAGTGTAATTGGTTAATGCTTAATAGTGCATCAAAAGATGTGAGAACAACCTCTAGTCTTATTCTGTATTGTGGAGTTGACTTCCTCAGTTAGTAGTGTTAGTAGTGTAGTGTAGTTCCTATATTCCCAATAGGCTCTGCGCATTGGAATAATATATTCAGCAGTGTAGACGTAGGACTGAGGTCGACTAGGTCTCTACTGACTATATTAGACTTAAGTTTTTGCCAGCTAGCTCAGAGGTCACCAGAAACTTTCTCGAATAAACGAGGAATTTAACCTCCCTGGATAGACAAGAAGGGATTAGCTTCTGACAACCATATAACATGACAACTTTGCTCCCTCAGAATAAGAGTGTATCTCTAGAGTCGTGTGAAAACAATAGACAGCTATTTCACTCAGTCAAGTGTGCATACTTAGTTTCACCAGAGTGCAGAGAAAAGAGAGACGGGCGTTTTCAATAAAAGGTTGTTATTTATTGAGCAGTCTTCTTTCTCATACAAGAGAAATGAATTGCCACAATTGCAATACTCATAGTAAAGTAAAGTGCGTACAGTAAAAGGAGGATTATAAAATAATACTGTAAAAGCACTGATATGGTTTCTTAGCCATAAGATACTTTAAAATAGATAGAATATATACATACTTATATACATTGACTAACATACTCAACTGGTGCTTCTAAATACGCCTACCCCTGTGTACCTGACCAAAGCCTAATACGTGGGAAGGAGTAAATAAGTAGCAGTTTAAGTTAAGTTTTGTTTTGCCAAGAATCTGACTCAAGAATTCTCTCTAAGGTTTTAGTCAGCTCCGTACCTGGGTATTAGAAAGCAGGAGGTCTGGTATCTCTCTCTCAGGACTCGATATCCCAGAAACCCGCAAAGGTATCTGGAAACACCGGAGCTGGATTTCTCGGCAGGAGAAAAGACAGCGTCTCTCTCAGTGCGTCAAAGAGGAGGGGCAGCGTCCGTGGGCTCTCGCATCAGCTGGGCTCTCGGGCAAGTAGATAGCTGCTCTGCTCCAAAACCACCACCGTGTGTTTGCTTAAGGCAACGTTGGTATATTTATACCTGAAAGGTGCCGGGTTTGACGTAAGGTTGGACATAAGACGTCAATAAAGATGTCACTAAGAACTAGCCGTTCTTACAGTGCTTTACAGGAGTTCTAGGATGAAATCAAAACAAAAGCAAGGGGGATTTCCCAGGTTGCTGGAGGTTTGGATTGTTTAGAGAACTTGTTGTGCTTTCTAGGGGGCCGGGGAAGTAGCCTTGCTTAATGTGACAGCATGTGCTACGACTGAATATGGATATGATTATTATGCCGTTATAGGGATATTATTGATTATAACCGAACAAGGGTATAAAATAGTAATATCGATTTAGGCTCCTGGATAAAAACACAATACCCACTCCACGATCTAATGTCCATCATTACTAAAACTAAGCAATAGTAAACATTTATAGGTGCATGTGTATTCCAACCCACCCCAAAATACATTTTTTGCATTTGAAATGGTGTATGCGAAATACATGAAAATGATATTGGTACAGTACGCTTTTCAAGCAGTGTAATCATTCAGTTAAAATGATGCATATATATGATTAGCTGAACGATTTGCGAAATTTACACATGAAATGGCTCTTAATACAGAAAAAAAGTCGAGACCATTCCATCACATATAACTGCAGTCGCTGTAAAATGTGCTAGAGGCTGAGGTAATATATTGTCTCTAGAGTTCCTAAAAATAGAAGCTCTGTTCTTTAAGAGTAGTTCTACTTTAAGCAGAGTACAAGTGCCAAAAAAAGGTAAATATTTTGGAATCGAAGAAAAAATAATTCTGCTTTCAGTGGGAGAAAATGGTTCCAAATATTTTCAGTAGCTTTTGTTTATCAAAGCTGAAGGCCGAATTCAGAGTTCAGGGAACGCTGTGTGCTCGTTTGCTTAAAAGTTATTCTTTTTGTTCAGGGGAGAACATCATTTCAGACAGACTCGCAAAAAAGTGGTCTACCGCTTCAGGTGCAAGTTCGACCAAGTTGGAAAATGCCGCAACTGTGCAGTCGTGAAAATGATTGCTATCATCGATGTCAGGATCAGCAATGCTCACAGAAGGTCGTACCTGGGTGATGTTGCTCTCATCTCGTACTTCACTACCCCCTAATAGTAGTGGTGAAGTCTCAACAAATGCCGTCATCAGAATGGGTAGCCGCTGGGGACAACACGATGCATGAGCCGTTACAGGACTTAGCAAAGTATCTGTATCCAATGGTACTGCTAATGGTAGTGTAAGACAGACGTCCAACACGCATTCTTCTCCGCATAGCATAAATCGAAGCACAGGTAAGATGCAATTCTGCCAGATGGATCTGAATGAAAGAAACCAGGTCATATTAAGATCTCTTAGCCGGGCTAATCCAAGGATTTTAGTTATGCGGTCCCGATAGCGTATTGCTAGGATCGTTTCTTCCATCATTGCTGGAGTCTTGTCTGCGACTTGGCTTGCCATATCGAAGCAGAAGTATCAAAAATAAAATGCCTGCTACGAGTCCCAATAGAAGTGGTAGGCCGCCAAAGACAGAACGGACAAAATTAGGAAAAATGCCCAGAACTGTTTCGAAGGGTGTTAACGGTCCCGAAAAAATTGTCTTAAATACATGTGGGATACCACTGGTATCAGACATATTTAGAATTTGGCTTAGCATTTCTGCGAAATGCACTGGGCAATTTGATGATAAAAGGATATGTATCTCCGCCGTTGTCCTTGCAACTTGCAGATCATACGTTTCTTTTGATGACGTCAAGGGCACAGTTGTCTGTAAAAGAACAGACTTCATTCTGCTTAAAGTATCAATTCGAATAGAAGAGATATTCAAAAAAGGCCACATTTTTACCTCCATTTCTGGAGTGCTGTTTGGATACAATACTTGCATACAGCAAGTGACCATGGAACTAACGCTCACAAGATAAGCTTTTCCTGGCACCATGCCACAACAGCTGTGGTCCACTATTAGAATATAACTCCTGTTAGAAAGCCGTCTAAAGAATTGCTCTATTTGTGTTGCAGGTGTGCCATGCTGGTGACATGAAAGGTTATTTGAATTCCCCTCACAGGCCCCATGCAGGTTAATACCATGACACAGAAGTATACCGCTTAGTGATTGTTTACAATTGTTACCAATAAGAAATACATTCTGTTTCTTTTCACTATAACATGTGTGTGTGTAAGGCAATTTCCATGATGACCTAATGTACCCTTTACCCAACCTTTCATACTGGCCTGCTGGTATATACTCTTGACAGTATTTAAATTAGAAAGTTGTTATCGTAATTGTTATTATTCCATGTATTATCCATTCAATGACAGGTCTTTCTGACATTGTCAACGGTACTCTCTCAAGTTTTTCAATGCTCAGAATTGTATACTCTGCTCCTTTTTGTGCCAAACTGATTTGTGTATCAGTAAGGTTAAAGATAGAGAATAATGATGTTGTGTTGATTAAACGCCAGGGCACGTAGCCTGAACGCAGATTTTGCAACGTCCAGCCAAGCTGTACAATAGAACATAATTGGGACTGACCGTGTTGTAACATTAGTAAGTCTTGCTCTATTATATCAATAGCAGATGATACAATACTGTCCAGTGAATATATTCTGGAGGACAGAGTCATTAACCCATTTTCCACAACAGAAAGTGATTTTTCCAAATTAATACGGTCAATTTCCCGTATTTTTTCTGCTGTTTCAATTTGCGTTTCTTTCCAAGCTTCATTGTAAGCTGCGTATATACCGGCCGCTATGAAACGTTTACGCTGTTTGCGTGGTCCCATTATGAAATCACGCAAGTCAGCACCGTCTTTAAGTAAAGTCAAGTGTTGCTTAATTTCTGCCAGTGTGGATTTCTGTAGCCATTCGAGGCAGAGTTTTCCTACACTGTATGTTGTAACTATCCCTGGATGTTGTCTCTGGGAGTATCTAGGGCAGTGGTTCCCAAACTTTTTTGACCCACGGCTCCCTTGACCCAATGGCTGTTGGCCGCGGCTCCCCATTATGTTACTTTTTGATTCGGGTGGGCGGGATGTAAGCCCAGCCTTGGCTCAATACCTAGAAGCATTTAGCAACGATGCTGGCTTCAAGCAGGACTATAAAACACTGGCACAAAGAAGTGAGTTATGTGCACCTGGCAGTTATTAGCCTCCCCGTAACTATGATTAGAGACAGACAAAAGGACAAGCCCTGTCTAGAAACTTCTTCACCTTGAACAACATAAACTGCAGTCCCACCTTTACCCCTAACATCCACTGAACAGCAGTGTTCCAGAAGAACTTATCAGCATGACTTTACTAACAGGGCTTTCATTTAATTTCTAAACGGGGGCCCGGTCTCCATTTTCCTTCACATCAATGTCTGTGTCTCAGCATTCCAGCCACAATCCATACATCCCACTGTCCGCAAAAGCTTTATCAACCCTCTATCTTGTTCTGTGTTGAACAAGATGCCATCCAACATAGATCTCACTGGTCCCAGTACAGAATTCTCACCATACACACACTAACAAACATGCACCAAGTAGTTGTTGCACACACACACAAACACACACACACACACACTGTATGCAAGCATGTAATATCACAACAAGAATCTAGGGTTCACAGAAAAGCAGAAATTTGCATGAGGTGTTGGCAGACTACATACCCTCTCCCTGGCACCGATAAAAATGTCTGGTCATTCAACCGATTTACAAAAGCCAGGGACGCTGGCACCACCTCTCTGTGTAACTTACCCAGAACATGGAAAGCTGTTCTACGCCTGCTATGAGGGCAATCATTGTGCACCCCTCAAAGTCACAACATAGGTTCTGCACCCTGCATTACATGTTTTCTATGTGGGCAATTTTCCCATTCCAACAATCCCCATGCTAATAATTTCAAGCTGCTGAACACCAAGTTGAGAGGTGTTGGAGGTCTCTGTGTTTAGAAAAGGACAGTGCCAAAATGTGGCACTGAAAATGTGTTGTAGGGCACAAGGCACTGAAATCTAAGACTACACTAGAATGTCATGGAGAATAATTTAAATTAAAAGCGATGCAGGGGGAAAGGTAAGGTTGAAATGTGTGGCTAAAGAAGACCGTGCTAAGTAAGAAGGCCTGTGCTGTGCTGGGCACAGCTGTGATATCAGAGTTGTTGTGAAAGGAAAGAGACCAGTAAGGTGTGGGTGGTGTGTGGGGGAAAGGCTTGGGACAGTGGAGCCCTGGGGTAGGAGTTTTTATTTATTCATGTCATTTTTTAGACCTCAAACATGACCAAAATATTAAAAGTGCTTTAAACAAGCAATTGAAAAGTTAGAAGATAAAATAAGTAAATCACTTTTCTTAACCACAGAAAGATGTGTATATAACTTAATTGGGGACATAAAGTAAGAATTGGGTTACATACAAGAAATAATATATATTAACAGAAGAACCTGGAGGGAAAGATCTGTAAGTAAAAGCATTTTGAGAAAAGTAACTAAAAACCCTCTTACCCTGTCCAGATGTGCGTTAAAGGGGTAAACACAGGTCAGAGAGTTTCTCCCTCATAGTGCAATCACAATTCGAGGGAGGCTCTGGGGCCCTCAGACATAGAGTTATGGTTGGCGCAGGCAAGGTTATTGGTTGGCGCAGGCAGGGTTATTCATCTGTAGAAGGGCGCCTCTTGGATGTACACACCCGAGGGGTGTCTTTCTCTCACGTCCTCGCAATCAGACAAGTTCCTAGCTATGGAGCGCTTACACTTCTGGGGTGACTCTCGGGTCTTCTTCACACATCTTAATAGGGCATAACTTGCGGATTTTGGTGCTCTGTGCCAAAAATTCCATATTTAGTGGTATTTACCTTTCATTTCCCCCCTGTAAAATTCGACAGGGGTCACTTGCCGAAATTTACATGGTGAAAATTGCAATGGATGTGATAATTACCAAAACAGTAGTTTGCACAGGGATCTGAAAAGAACAGCCCACTCGTACGAGGCCCGTTATTCTGGCACACACCAGAAACGTATTTGTCTCTTGTGAATAGGGTTTATCACTGAGCTATGTGGACCTTTAGGCGCAACAGAGGTTAGGTGAGAATATGTTTTCAGACTGATTACTGACGTCATCAAGGAGATGGCCAATGAAGTCGTTTGGCGCAAGCACAGTTTTCCCCTTCCCTCTACTAACTATGGGGCAGATTTACAAGCCCCTTGCGCCTCTTTTACGCCGCCGTTGCATCACTTTTGGAACGCAGCGGTGGCGCAAAAGATGCGCCATGGTGCGGGTTATTCTAAATCTGCCCCTTATACTTTCCCTTAGCTGCGCCAGTCTCCACTATCTGCGAATTTATAACTAAAGTTAATGCATCAAAGTGCCTCATGTGTGTGCAGTATTTATTTTTTTGGCTCATTCATTAAAAAATGCATTCGGAGAAATGGGTAAAGTGTTCAGGACTTCAGGACATCTGAGTGAGGGCTCTCACCTGGTTCGTAGGTCACTGGCTCGAGGGGGATTCACACTTCAGGGGTGCCAGTGGGAAACGCCCATTGGAATCAAAGGGCTTCATCCATCGCCCCCCCCCCCACCCCCTTGTGTGTGTCAGCCCGGGATGAGACAGCTTCCCGGGCACACACACAGCTGCACCGAGCACTTCCCAGGTCTTTAAAAGACCATTTGTTTGTTAATGAGGCTTTGATGCCCCCCCCTGCTTAGAGCCCCTGCAACTCCACTCTGCCTTTTGCGTGAAGAATCCGTTCTCTGCCGCCAATCCTAAATCCTGTAAAGATAAATCTGATGAACCTCTGTCAATCAGTGCTGGCACAGTTTTGAAGTCCCAGTCCGAGCACGTTCTTGCCGCAGCGCCTAAAGAAAGCTGTCGTCCCGCACTGGTTCTCGGGGCTGCAGAGAGTCAATGTACACACTTCACACATTAAATCTCCTTCAGAGCATACTTTCTTTTCCATGTTCCCAAGACGTGCGCGGCGCCCCTGGCAAGTTCTAACGGCGCACCGGGGCGCCGCGGCGCACAGTTTGGGAACCACTGATCTAGGGTCTGGCCTGGTCATTTTGAACCCCTGTATTTTGTTCAGGAATCTATCTTGACAGTTATTTGTGTCTGTGGGCCAGATCAACCATTTTTTCCAATCAGGATGTGTTCTATTTTGGTTAAAAATATGGGATAGGTCTATCTCAACATCTGTAGTGCTATTACTGTCAGGTGTTGGCTTTGGAATAGACGGTTTGTTTAAGTCTTTGATTTTGGCTAGGCCAAGACAGGTTGTCTGTTGAATGGTGTCATTAAAGAATATAATTTGTTCTGGGATAATGCAGCCTCTAAATAATGCTTCTAAACCTTGGACCTGCCAATCTTTGGTACCCCAGATGGTTTTTGTTTCAATGTTGTTTTTCCAGAAATCAAAACCAAATGTAATATTTTTTTCATAAAATGTTTCCGATTAGATCAATTTAGTATTAGTCAGCATTGTTTTCATTCCTGTCTTATTTAACAATTTGAAATAAAAAGTTTCTGCATCACTTGTGTTAAATCCTGAAAAATATGGGAATTTCTCGTAAAATGTTTTCGAACTGCCTTTCGGTGGAGTTGCACAATGTTCCCATTGATTATAATTAAAAACATTTCTAGGCTGAGCAGATTTATGCAAATAGTGATGTGCAAAGTGGTTGTAGCAATATATTTCTTCATAATTTGATGAACCCTGTAAATAATCATGTTCTGTAAATTTTGCTGACATAACTAAATCTGACATCATATCATTAATACTTTCAAAGTCCCAATCATCAGTGAATGTACTCGGTTTTACAAAGTCACTTAATGAAACCTTAAACTGGTGTGGATATTTCAAGAGCTCGACCGGGCCATAGATTTCGTAATCTGTTTTGTCCCAAGCTACCCCACCGGGTATTGGATTGGCTGTGACATTCATTGGTGATAGTTCTCTTTTCTCGATGTGAGATGACTTGTGTGGCTTTAGGACCAAGTTTATGTTCTGACTTGCTGTGTCCATTGTACTGGATTTTCCTTCAATTAAATTTCCCAAACAAAGAACCATGATGAGCCAAATCAGGAGGAAAAGTACACCTAACAATCCAAAATTCAATCCATGGAGAAATCAGATATGTTTCGTTGAGTTGATGAAAGAGTTCTGTTACTTTGTCTTTAAAAGTTTTTGTTGTTGGCTGTTCTTCAGGCTCGCTTGGATCCTCAGAAAAGTCATCAAAATTGATGAAGTAGCCTGATGCAGTTCTGTCAATTGTTGGAATCGCTTCTGGATTTTTCTTTGTTTCATTAACATAGTCTGAGGCTACATCGTTGTAGACAGGTGTTTCTTGACGAACTGTTGCAATTTGGGTTTCAAGAGGCACAAGTTCCATGGCATTGTTGCATAGTCCTTTTTTATTCACTGTAGGTTTATCAAATGTGATTAGTCTCTCAGTTTGAACCTCTTGTATTGTAGCAAGTTTCGGTGTTCTGCTACATCTTGGGAGTCCACTGGGCCTACTACTTATTATTGGCCACATGATTGTGGTTTTACCAGGTCGATTGATACAACTCGGTTCTCCTTTTTACCATCAAGGGGCGGTAGTACAACTGATCTTGTTCCGCTGACAGCTAAGACAGGTACTGCTTTTCTGTAAGAAGTCCCAAATTGCTTCTTCACCGCGATCTTCTCTCTGACCAGATCCCCAATTTTTGGAATCCAGACAGGCCTTGCTGGGACAGGTGGTTTATCTTCAGTGGCTGTTGGCTGCTGTTTTAGCTTTACGTTGCTCAGGCCTTTTCTTGTTTCATTTAAGTCCTGTAAAATAGCCAAACGATCTTTGATATCAAAGCATTTTTCTTCTACCACTGAAGTCTGACTATTTAAGTCCTGAATATGCATTCTAGTCCCGAACAATAGTTCGTACGGGCTGAAACCGTTCAGAGAATTTCTTGGCAGATTATTAAGACTACGTTGGACACTTGTTAAATGTTGGACCCACCCATCACCCGAACCTAATACCCTCGCCGTTATAGATTGCTTTATGTCAGGGTTTTTTCTTTCCACAATCCCATTTCCCTCAGGATGGAAGGGACAAGAGTACCGCAATGCAATGCCCATGCTGGTCATGGCCTCCTTATAAGCTCGAGAGCTAAAAGCAGGACCCTGGTCAGAATGTAGCATGCCAATTGCGTATGTGCCGATATAGACTCGCAAATCTTTTATAACAGTTCTGGCGTCAGCCACGCGCCACATCCAAATGAATCTCGTGCAGGAATCCACTGCGACCATGATATATTTATAGTTGCCATCCCTTTGTAAGGGACCACAGAGGTCCAGGTAAACACAGGCTAATGGTTTATCTGAGATTAGAAGGGGCGTCTGTGCTGGTCGTTTCACTGTTGATACTTTCATTCTTTGGCATATTTCACATTCTAGAACATAGTTCCTAGTTTGTTTTCTCATGCGTGGCCACCAATATCTCTGTTTTAGTAATGATATTGTGGCAGAAACACCAGCGTGTGCAGAAGCGAGCCCTTCGTGTGCCGTTGTAATTAGTCCTAACCTGTGTTCCATGTTTGGAATTGCCCTATCCCCCACTCCAGGGATTTGAGCAAATGGAACATTATTCGCATCAGTTATGTATGAGTACTTTACTGGAAAGCCTTTCGGGAGCGATTTTATATCATCTTTTACCGTAGCACTGACAGCTTGTATTATATTGCGGTCTATTTTTGTTGTTGACCGGGTGATAGCAGCTACGGAAGCCGTTTGCACAGCTGCCTTCGCGGCTTCATCAGCCAATGAATTCCCCGCAACGTGAACGCCATCACGTTGATGACTCAGTGTATGTATCACGTGAGTCTTTTGTAGTTCTTTCTGTAAAAGAACTACTTGTTCCCAAAGAGTTTTATGCTTGATTGTGCCACCTTTTGCATCTTTGAAGCCGTTTTGAACCCAGTTCTGCAAGTATTCATTATAAGACTGAACGCAGTAATATGAATCGCACACTATTAGTGTGGGGAATTCGCGATCGGTATTTTCAAGCGCCATCTTAAATGCTAGTAGTTCAGCTCGCTGAGCTGTACAATCTCCTAGAGATTGGGTTTTAGTGACCAATGGTCTAAATTTTCCTTCGTGCCAACGACCTTTAACAATCGCGCACGCAGCACTGTAAGCTTGTTTACCCCCAACTGCGGGTTGTGCTGATCCGTCTGTATATATTATACAGCCGTAGCGTTCTAGAGGCAGGATTTCGGTCGGCAGAGGACATTCATATTCGTATTGTAGAAATGTTTGTGTTTTCAAATTAGGATCAAATTCTTATACTACGTCTGTTGCAGCAAGAGAATTAACCCATTGTATCCATCTCGGATGTAGTGCTTTAGCATTTGGAATGCTTGCTTTTGTTACCGCTTCTAGGGCTGGTATTGGTGTAAAGATTATTATTCGTTTACCTTGTGCTAGGGCTCTTTCTTTTGCTACAGCAGTCTGAACCGCAGTTAGAATTTTTTCAGTAGAACTGAATTTTATTTCAGCTTGTGTGTACAAGTGTGATTTGTAAGCTATTGGTACCTTTTCTCCCTCATTAGAGGTCAGGTACGTGAATCCGCATCTTCCTGGGATGACTCGGATTACAAGGTTGCGTGTGTTATCGCGAGTTTGCAATTTTGTTTTAGCTAACATGCCTGTTTGCAATGATCTCAAAATTTCTGTGTGTTTTTGAGTCCAATTGATTGGTTTAAAATCAGGTTTTATTAGTTCATAGAGAGGTTTAACCCTCTCTGCATAATTTAGAATGTAAGTTCTTCAGAAATTCAGGAAACCTAGTATTGATTGTAAGTTCTTCAGCGTTTTTGGTGCTTGGAGTACTGCGCATTTCTCTAAGAAATTGTCCGCTAGGCTTTTGCCTTCACTTGATAGTTCATATCCTAAAAACAGGACAGATAGATGGGCAATTCGTGACTTTTTAAAGTTGAATTTGTAACCCTCTGCTGCGAACCCAAGTATTATGGTGTTCACTCTTTTCAAGTGAGTATCCAAGTCATCATCTGTCAGATAGATGTCATCGACATATCATAATGATTCTTCGTCATATATTTGTAGTAACTCTGTTACTCTTGCTGAGAATAATCCTGGGCTATTCTTGAAACCCTGTGGGAGTCGACAGAAATTTTTTCGCGACCCCATTATTGAGAAAGCGGTCAAATACCTGCTTTCAGGTGCAATGTTTTGACAAAAGAATCCATTAGAGATGTCTAATGTTGTTTTGTATTTTTTGCACACAATGTTATTCATTAGTGCTGCACTGTGTGAGTTTTGTACTGCAAATGTTTTACAACACGAGTTAAGGTGTCTGTAGTCCAAAACTAGACGATATGAATCATCTGGCTTGGAGACAGGAAACAAAGGATTGTTCATTTGCGAGGTGCATGTTTCAATCACCCCCTGGTATTCAAGTTGATCTAAGATCTCCCTGACTTGCTTTTTAGCTTCTTGTTTTATTGGGTACTGCCTTTGTGCAGTTGGTTAACATTTTAACTGGATTTTGTGAGGAGGAGAGTCCTCATCCCATCCTACATGATTTTTGTATAATGCAGGAGCTTGGGCTACTGCCCATTTTCTTGCATATGTATATTTTCTATGAATTGGAATATGATTTGAGAAGGCAGGCATAATCATTTCTTCGCCATGAGGGCACTCCCTGACAAACTCTGGTGGCCAGTCTTTCTCAGCTAAAAGGATGTCATAGCCTTTGGAAAGGTTATCCCAAAATAGACCTCTTACTTTCCTAGTCTTGTCTCCCTCTATACGTAATGTTATCTCGTATATTTTATGAGGTTTGCTAACTCTGGTATCTGCAGTTTCCACCTGAATGTATTCATTCGTGTCCACTGTCTCCAGAAGATTCATCAAGATCTTGCGAGCTATGGTCACTTCTGCTGCGCTGTCTAGCATTGTCTGGGCCCACTCTCCGTTTTTCAGTTGTGTCCTCAGTATCCTCGGCATGTTTGATTATTTTAATACGGGCTACCTTCTTTTTTGGAAATTGTAATTTTTTACTTTGATGAGCAGGTTCCTTGTCTTTGGACTTGACGTGCTCTTCCCTGTGTTCTGACTGTCCTCTTCTTTCCGATTTCTGCGAGGAAGTCTGAAAAGATCGAGAGGGACGTGTATCAATATCTTGATATCTATCAGGTTTCTTCAGATTATCCCTATTTCTAAGGTTGTATCTTTTTTCAGAGGGCTCCCTCTGGGGAGACTTGTGTCCTTGGTCCGGAGATCTTTCTCTCCGCCGAGGAGACCTTCCTCTGGACTGGAATCTTTTTTCTTTGGGAGTGGATTGTTTATTTCCATCCCAGCTCTTTTTGGAGTGTTTATATTAATTTTAATAAATATTTTTTCAGGATTTTCCATTAGTTGGGGTTTTACTGGTTTCCCACCCAAACTATCTCTACCTAGTTCTTCATAGGATTTTTCTATGATTCTGGCAAGTTCAATTGGTTGGTCTGCTATATCGGTTTCTTTCAATTTCTGGCGGATCGCCACATATGCTGCTTCTCCTTTTATGTTGGCTAATAATATAGCCGAAACCTGCTTGAAGACTTTCAGTAATTTCATACCCAGAGTTAAAGCAGGTTCTGGACCGTATTCATTTTTAATCTGTCTTAGTACATCTGGTATTACCGCCATTGACGGAACACCATGTGTTTTTGTGTAAATGGAAGCAAAGACTGTGCCCCAAGTGTCACAGTCCTCCACATGTGGTGCGATCCCCATAGGAAGACAGATAGTCAGAATTCTGTGTTTCTCAGTAGGGGTAGTATCCGGAAATACTGCCTCTATTTGAGTGATTTTTTTGTGCTAACCAGAATGGAATTTGTTCCCGTTTTGCGGGTACTTTACCCAGACATGATTGTATGTTCTGTGGTGTAATTTTGTTTGTGTTCCCCTGATGAGGGGTCAGCTGGGGAATGTTAATAGCTGGTTGGACTGTTGAAGTCCGCATTACATATTGGACTAATTGTCTATGTATTTTAATCAGTTGTTTTAGCCGTGCTAAAAGTTCTGGTACTGACTAGAACCGGCCACGTTGCTCCTAGTCTACCTAGTGGACCGAGCCTGGTGATGTGATTATTATGTTTTAGGGCACCTTTAAATCAGAGCAGGTGCTCTTGGTATTTTAATGGGATTTCAACCTCCTCGAAAGGAGTATATTCATCCGGTTCCTCTATTTTGTAATAGTGGAAGTCGTGTGTGACAGCGTTTGCTGCTGGAAAGTTTATCCATGAATAGAATACCTCTGTCTGCCGAAATTCATGGGCCTCAATTACGAATACGACTATTCCACCTCTCGGTGTTAGTCCATTTTCTATAAGTTTAAGAGTTATAGTTTTCTTTATGTTGACCGGAATGAGTATAGCATTCGGGTCATTGTGTAGGAGACTTGTGTCTTCCTCTAGGAGTCGAGCTGCTATTCTAGCTGCCTCCCTTTCGTCTTCACTTTCCGTCATTTTTACTAACAGAAAGGTTTTTGTTGCAGATCAAGTTTCAAGGAAACAAAGATTAGGTGCACAATATTTTGGAACACTGTATCCTTCAACGTTGACTAAACCAAAAACTATACATAGAAATCTCTTTCTACTAAGTTCCGGCGGATTTTAACCTTTTACCCACTCCAGACGTCTTTTGGAGTATTTACGGGGAAAAGGGTCTGTGTGAAAAAGCACGACCGAGTTACTCTAACGTCTTGCGTTAGATTTATCGCCTTACCAAACGTTGGGCGCCATGTAGTGTAGTTCCTATATTCCCAATAGGCTCTGCGCATTGGAATAATATATTCAGCAGTGTAGACGTAGGACTGAGGTCGACTAGGTCTCTATTGACTATATTAGACTTAAGTTTTTGCCAGCTAGCTCAGAGGTCACTAGAAACTTTCTCGAATAAACGAGGAGGAATTTAACCTCCCTGGATAGACAAGGGATTAGCTTCTGACAACCATATAACATGACAACTTTGCTCCCTCAGAATAAGCGTGTATCTCTAGAGTCGTGTGAAAACAATAGACAGCTATTTCACTCAGTCAAGTGTGCATACTTAGTTTCACCAGAGTGCAGAGAAAAGAGAGACGGGCACTTTCAATAAAAGGTTGTTATTTATTGAGCAGTCTTCTTTCTCATACAAGAGAAATTAATTGCCACAATTGCAATACTCATAGTAAAGTAAAGTGCGTACCGTAAAAGGAGGATTATAAAATAATACTGTAAAAGCATTGTATGGTTTCTTAGCCATAAGATACTTTAAAATAGATAGAATATATACATACTTATATACATTGACTAACGTACTCAACTGGTGCTTCTAAATACGCCTACCCCGGTGTACCTGTCCTAAGCCTAATACGTGGGAAGGAGTAAGTAAGTAGCAGTTTAAGTTAAGTTTTGTTTTGCCAAGAATCTGACTCAAGAATTCTCTCTAAGGTTTTAGTCAGCTCCGTACCTGGGTATTAGAAAGCAGGAGGTCTGGTATCTCTCTCTCAGGACTCGATATCCCAGAAACCCGCGAAGGTATCTGGAAACATTGGAGCTGGATTTCTCGGCAGGAGAAAAGGCAGCGTCTCTCTCAGTGCGTCAAAGAGGAGGGGCAGCGTCCGTGGGCTCTCGCATCAGCTGGGCTCTCGGGCAAGTAGATAGCTGCTCTGCTCCAAAACCACCACCGTGTGTTTGCTTAAGGCAACGTTGGTATATTTATACCTGAAAGGTGCCGGGTTTGACATAAGGTTGGACATAAGACGTCAATAAAGATGTCACTAAGAACTGGCAGTTCTTACAGTGCTTTTCAGGAGTTCTAGGATGAAATCAAAACAAAAGCAAGGGGGATTTCCCAGGTTGCTGGAGGTTTGGATTGTTTAGAGAACTCGTTGTGCTTTCTAGGGATCCGGGGAAGTAGCCTTGCTTAATGTGACAGCATGTGCTACGACTGAATATGGATATGATTATTATGCCGTTATAGGGATAATATTGATTATAACCGAACAAGGGCATAAAATAGTAATATCGATTTAGGCTCCTGGATAAAAACACAATACTAATGCATGCCATAAATATAGTTCTAGCCCTAGTCTTATTCTGTATTGTGGAGTTGACTTCCTCAGTGAAAGCATCTTACTAATGCATGCCATAAATATAGTTTTAGCCCTATCTATTGAGGACTGAGGCCTGAGGCCAGCTCATTGAGCCGTACAGCACCGTGGGATATAATTTTGTTTGTACCGTCGTAATATTAGGGCCAGGGCGACATCGCACTAATTCATCTCCTCCAATGTACCAGGTGAATTTTGGGTTGTGCTATCCAAATGACCAATATTATTTTTCTTTATATTTATAGCAAGGTCATTCACCGTGTTAAATTCATGCAGTTTGGTCAACTGATGTTGCAGACATACACCAAATATGTCATTTTGATAATTGCTTGTTTCAGAGCGTCTCCCATAAAATGTTCCATGGTTCCGAGATGAATAGATTTTCAGTGTATTTATTTCCCTCTCAAACTTCAGAGTCTAACTAACAAATGCAGTAAGGGAGCTGCACAATGCCACACCATAAGATCCTTTCTATAAGACGGCAGGTTTCACAGGAATTATGATACTAATGTATCTGGGACAGAAAGAAGCTGCATAACACTGCAGAGGATAATACAGCCCTTTACACAGTACATCAATCTTGGGGCTATGTGATCGAATAGCCGGACAATGCGTAAACGGCATAAAAAGATAGTTTAGAAACCCAGCAGAATTCTGAGGGCTCATCAAGAGGAGTAAAGAAAGACAGAATTTTTGTTACAACTGTATACATCATTCTCCAGATATTGAGGACATACAAAGGTTGATAATACATTATAGAAAGTCTAGTAAAGCCCCACCAAGATAGAGTAAGCATGTAGCAGCACAACTTCAAAAAACATCAAAGGAATTGAATAATTATAATCTCAAATATAGGACGGCGATATAATTGTCTTACTGAACTATGAAATGTTTGCACATGCTATTGGGAATGTGGAGATACAAGAATCGATCATGCAATAATCCTTGTTTAATGCAGTTGTTGGCAGAAAGGTAGCAGGTGAATGGATCACAAGAAAATAAAGACTGGTAGCGAGCGGTCTGTGTTCAACCCTAAAGATTAGAGCAAAAAATCTGTTTGTGAGAAGGCAGGTGTATGGGTGTTAGAACCTAAAAGTGTATGAGATAAGGGGAAATGAATCCCATCAGCCCACCCATATGGAGGAGTATCGTCATCTGGGATTAAGAAAGGTCATGGTCCAGATAAGGAGGCACACCTGATTGAATTGTGTGTGTTTATCTCCAATTCTCCAAGACCACCCAAGATGGATCCGACCCAGATTAGTATGCGTGGGTATTTATGGTGAGAGAAAACAAATTGCAGTGAAAAAGTGTAATCAAAATCAGAAATAAGTGCTAGTTAAAATTGGCTACCATGATATAGGGAAATCTTTATTCGGGGTAGACCATGGTGACAAGATTAAAAAGAAAGTGTATAACAGTCTGAAATAATGACTGTCCTATATAGTTGGTATCATGGTCAACATGTTTCTGCCGTGCAGGGGCATCTCCCCTACTAGGCTTTCATCAGGACCAAATTAGGATACACTACTGCAATAACGTACATATGATCAAAGAATCAAAAAGAATTGTTACCAAATAATAATACTGGGTATTGTGTCGCCCGCAAGTTACTCACTGCTTCAGTACTTCCAGTTTTTCATAGGATTCTTTCCCAATGATTCTTGGGAGTAAGCCTCACCTCTCCTGGCTATGGCTCAGGAATTAGAGGCCCCGCTCTGTCCGTCGGTACCTCTGGCCTTGTCCTGAGGCTCGGGGGGAGAATCCTTTGAAAAACTGGAAGTACCGACGCAGTGAGTATTTATTTGGTAACAATTCTTTGATCAAAGATTTCCCTAGATCATGGTAGCCAATTTTAACTAGCACTTATTTCTGATTTCGATTACACTTTTTCACTACAATTTGTTTTCTCTCACCATAAATACCCACGCATACTAATCTGGGTCGGATGCATCTTGGGTGGTCTTGGAGAATTGGAGATAAACACACACAATTCAATCAGGTGTGCCTCCTTATCTGGACCATGACCTTTCTTAATCCCAGATGACGATACTCCGCCATATGTGTGGGCTAATGGGATTCATTTCCCCTTATCTCATACACTTTTAGGTTCTAACACCCATACACCTGCCTTCTCACAAACAGATTTTTTGCTCTAATCTTTAGGGTTGAACACAGACCGCTACCAGTCTTTATTTTCTTGTGACTAGTTTAATTTGGGGGGCAGGCTGGTTTATTTGGTCTCTAAATATAGTTCCCCTTGGACCCTCCCCAATTGTGTTGTGTTACAGCAGGTGAATGGAACCACTGTACAGTACTGGAGATAGTCTTTTTGAACTCTGTTCAAATTTGGATACAAACAGAGAAGAGAGTTCGAATATAAAGAGAGAGCGAGTGAAAGGGAAAGAGAAATAGAGAGAAAGAAAGTGAGAGAGAAACAGAAAAAGGAGAGCGAGAGTGTGAGTTGGCAAGAGCGTGAGTGAGTGAGAATGAACTAAAGCTTACAATTTTGTAGCAAGGAGGAACATTGTGCAGACCAGAATGGCATGGAAGTTAATTTTTGCTCATAGCATCTGTGTTTTTGTAAGCTTTTGTGTGAATCGGAGTGGGAACCACTACTTTGATATATATAGCGCTGGAGGCTCCGGTTCTACAAGCGGCAGGAACGTGCTGGCACCAGCTGTAAAGGCTTGTTTGTTTCTCCGTTCCCCGGATCATTTCCTGCCCGCCTCAAGCGTCTTGTTCGCCTCAGCCCACTGCCAGCGGCAGCTCGTCACCGAACGAGGAGTCGAATTCATTGTAATCTCGGCTCCACACTTGGCTTATTTCCTGGCGGCAATTCACTAGAGGTTTGGACTGTTGGGGACTGGAAGGAGTGTGTGTGACTTTCATTTGACGTGCAAAACCTCTTTTCATCACTGCATCTTTGTCCCTTACTACATTTGCCGTCCCCACGACATGCTCGCCAGAAATATTGCTTTCTGGGAGTTGAAGTCTCATTTGTGCCACCATGGTGTAATCAACATGTGACTTGGGGGCGGGATCATACTCACCTTCCAATGAGGGTGATATTGGACACTTCAAAGGTGCAGGCGGGGTGATCACGTGACAGTAACAGCAACTGAAGAAGGCTATTCGCCGAAATGCATATTGCAATGCTGTCCATCATTAAACGGCTCCTGCTTACTTCCCTCTGTGGCCTCTTCTCCTTTCCAACGTGTGGGGAGTCCGATTACTTATATATATACACAAATCCAACTTGCCACAATTGTGCTTCTCCGCACCGACAGGTTCGCAGACTTCAAGAACACGCCAAAGTCAGTCTTCAAGGTATAACTTAAATTTTTATTGCGGTGCAAGCCATCAGACGCGTTTCGGACTTCACGTCCTTGCTCACTGATGGGGAGTGTTTAGAGTGACCATTATTTAACCAGAGTACACACACACATTGCGCGCCAATTCTTCTCAAGAAAATAAACATCAACAGAGGACTGCATTCGCTTCTATAGTCCTTGGTAAAACATTTGAGTGGGCACCATTTTAACACTGTACTTTTGTCATTATATTATACATGTATATGTTCATTTTCACATAATACATTAGAGATTGATACAGTATAGTCACGCAGTTCAATATATTTGCCCATTACATCGTGCACAAGTAAATTTCTTTGAAAATTCGATAATTTTATAGTTATTATATTTGCCCTTGGTGTCTAGCAAGATGACAACTGCGTAGGGGCTATTCCAAATCCCAAAGTGAAGACGATTGGGCTCCAAATACATTAGCGTATTTCAATAATTTGTTTTTTTATTTTTAATTCTTAATTCTGTCATTGTCTGTACAAATACCCAGAGTCCATTGCCCTCACGTATCCACAGGGTTACCTCGTTGTGACTGGTATGCATGAAATTAATGTGTGTGATAATAACTACATTGTGGTACTCTAAATTGAGTGAGTGCTAAAACAGGTACTCACAAAAAGAAATAGTGAGTGACCTGGAAATGAGTGCTAGATCTATGTGATACATAGATGTGAAATGTGCATAATAATACACTAAATATAAAATATAAACATATGGTATCACATTTCTAAATCTGCTCAACAGTATTGACTACATTTCTTCAGTTGTTAAATGTTGGTACTAATACCTTTGCATTTCTGTTAATATCAGTTTACATCGAGGAATTACATCGGAGCTCCCTCCTTATATATGCCCTTATTATCAATGAAAAGACCATGGGTAAGGTGCTCATATCCTATAGTATGTTGGTAACACTAGATATTCATACTATCGTTTTGTCAGTTATAGAAAATTATGGAGATCTTCCCCCATATTCAAGCCTCCCGGGCTTTTGCTGTTAAGGAGTACAATGTATTTGGATTCGAGCTGTCTGAGGCGTTTTTCATTATCACCTCCCCTTTTACTCGGGTTGACAGCATCGACGACAAAATATCTGATATGGTTAGGATTTTGGTTGTGAACACTTTTAAAATGCCGAGCTACAGGGTAACTTTGATTAGGCATTGACTATTGCCCTCAGATGCTGTAATATGCGCTGGTGAACAGGTAACTTTGTGCTACCTACGTAGGTAAGTTCACAGCTGCATATGAGCACATAGACGGCTAGTTCAGTGCGGCAAGTGTAGTAACCTTTCAGGGTGATAGGGGTAATGTCAAATGGAGTGGGGTGTGTTTTAACATTTACCCCAAACTTACACGCCCGGCAACTACTACAACGGTAGAACCCTTTACGGGGGGACAACCAATTGTCCACTTTTGCCAATTCTGGGCTACTGCACACTAGGTCATTACGCATTGTGTATGCTCGTCTATATGTGACTGTAGGGGTTCTAGGCATGATATCTTTGAGCACATGGTCTGTAAGAATGATGGGCCATTCCTGTTTGATCAATTTTGTGATTTGACGTGCTTGACGACTGTACCCTGTTATGAGGCGGATGGTGTTGTCTTTATTCTCATCTTGCGATTTGGGATTTTGTGTCCTGTTGGATTTAGTAGTTGTAATCTGTCTAGACGGTTAGCTTTAGCCATACTCGCATCTAATCTCTTGGCATTGTAGCCCCTGGCAAGAAGTCTATTTTTGCAATCTTGTTGGTGTTTGTCTCTCATTTCAAGGGAACTACAGGACCTATGTATTCGCAAGAATTCCCCATAGGGGATAGCTGTGATAGTATGGTGTGGCTGGAAGCTCTTAGCGTGCAGGATGGTGTTGCCTGCTGTATTTTTTTTAAACAAGCTGGTGCTTATTTTGTTTTGTATTATGTTCACCTGCACATCGAGAAAAGTTGCTTCATCCATGCTAATATTTGCTGTAAATTTAAAATTCAGCTGGTTATTATTGATGTCATCTACAAATCGTTTAGCTTCTTGCATGGAACCACGCCAAATTATAAATACGTCGTCTATATATCTCCAATACTTCATGACATTGTTTTCCCAGTATGCTGCGTGGTGGACCTTGAGGACATGTTCCTCCCACCACCCCACGTGGAGCCCCGCGTAGGTTGGGGAAAAACATGCACCCATAGCCACCCCCTTTAATTGCTTGAAGACAACATTGTTAAATGAAAAGACATTGTTATTAAGACATTTGTCTATCATGTTGATGAGCATTTTGTTCTGTTGGTATAGTTCAATGGGGCGTTGGTCCAGGTAGTATTGGACCGCTCTTATTCCATCAGCATGTGCTATACTGGTATAGAGCGTGGATATGTCCATTGTCATGAGTAAGAGATCGTCAGTCCACAAACATTGATTCAACAGATGTAGGAATTCCGTCGTATCCTTGATGTAAGCTGGCAATGAGACAACGAATTCTTGTAAATAGAAATCAATGTATTTTGATGTGTTTTCGAAAACACTGTTGATCGCTGATACAATAGGCCTACCAGGCACCGCTGTTTATGTACTTTAGGTACAAAATAAATGTTTGGTAACACCGGGTGGACTTTATGTAAGAATTTTAGTTCATCTTTAGATATGAGTCCCTCCCATTTCCATAGGTATAGGTCTTTTTCATATGAGTCCTGTATCATTTTTGCAGTTTTGAAATCTATTTTAGCATAGCATAATTCATCATTGAGATGACGATAAGCCTCCTCGAGTAATCCTGTTTGGCCCAGAGCACTATGTTACCGCCTTTATCTGATTGATTAATCACAATTTTGTTGTCATTCTTTAATTTTTGCATCAGGTTGTTGTAGGCCTTCATAGTGGCATTAGACGGTTTGCATTGCTTCATGGTTTTAAGTTGAAGTTATTTAAGTTCCTCTGTTAGTCTATCTGCATAGATATCTATGGCATCTCTAGGCATGTTAGGATTGAACGTCGATGGCGGTCTAAAGGGGCTACTGCTGATGCGATTGTTTTCAATATCTTCCGTGTCAGCGATCAATTGGGTGTTAGAATCTCGTTGCTCATCAGTACGCAGTTGATGCATGGTGCGCATTAATCCGACGTCTTTAGCTTGTAATCCGCTTTTTTGATTGCCAGTTACTGGGTTTTTCTTCTCAATCGTGCCTTTCTTGATGGCATAATATTTCTTGAGCTTAATTTTGCGGATATATTTAAAGATGTCGATTCTGGTGTTACAATAATTGAAATTACTCTCAGGGCAGAAAGACAAGCCCAACGAGAGTAATTGTTTCTCTGCTAGATTTAGTTCAGTACTGGTGAGATTAATGATGCTGTTTTCGTCTACTGATTTTTGTTCTTCCAGAATGTTTTCCTGGTTTGCCTTCCTTTTGGCTTGGGTGCACTTGCGGCGCTGCCGTCGCCTTGCGTTCCTGTTCTGGTTTGCGCGGAGTTTTGATTTCGTGACCGCAGTGTTTGTTTTCTCTGCAGCCTCACGTACTCTATTTCCTCCGCTAGGGTTAATTGGCCCAAATCTTCTCGTCTTGCTCTTGGATTACTCTCATCTGATTCTTCCCCACTTGGTACCAGGCTGGTGTCAGAGCCTGATCGGTTTGAATCGCTTATTTCTACAGTTGCTTGATGGGTCACAGTTTTGGACTTGGTTACCGTTGTGTTGCCTTGTTTGCGCATGTGATCGTACTTCCTTGCAAATGTGTACATTTGGCCAAGAGCGTAATCTTGTTCATCACGGGCAAATTTGTATGCTTTTCTTATTTTGATTGTGTTCTCCTGTTTTTTGAGACGCTCTGTTTCCTTCGTGGTTTGTTCGATATACGCTTTGTCTTTCTTGTATTCATCTCTTTTAAGTTCTTCATTGATTCTAGCGATTTCATCCAGATTTGTTTGTCGATCCACTTTGGCATACTTAACCAATAAACATAACAGGCGCATGGATGCCTCAAGATTACTCTCCGCCCAGTCTCTGAGTAGTAAAGGATTTGGGTTCTCGAAACTGGGGACGAGCATAATGCGCAAACCGCGCGGCACCCTCCCCACTTCATGGTATTTTTCAAGGGAGCGAATCTCCCACCACTTGGTGAGTTCTCCCCTTCTATTCTTTTCCAGTTCTCTCATCAATTTCTTAATTTCAGTTTCATTGCTCACAGTTTTTGATTTATTGGTGTTAACTCCTTGTTTTACTTTGGGCAGATTTAGAAATAATTCTTCAAAAGCCTCCTCTCTCTCCCGCTCCTCTGACATTGCACCACCAAGTTATTGTATGTAGTTTGGAATCAGGTGGATATTTGAATCATCCCCCGTAGTGCTGACGTTTATGGCACCTCCCTAACCTGCGTGTCTAACTCGTGCGGTAATTCTCACCGTGAGAGCTGCTTCCGGGTTCGGTCCTCCGACTTCTCCCTTAGCTGTCCTTCTTTCGGCGTTATCCGCTTTTTCTTCGTGACGTGCAGGGGGCTGACCTATGTTGCTCCAAACCGGAACAGAAACTCCTCGTGGGGTCCGTACTGTGGTCAGCCAACTTCGCGGTGGAGAGGTCTGCGTTAACCGGGAACCGACCTCGTCCCGGTGAATATACAAATCCAACTTGCCACAATTGTGCTTCTCCTCACCGACAGGTTCGCAGACTTCAAGAACACGCCAAAGTCAGTCTTCAAGGTATAACTTAAATTTTTATTGCGGTGCAAGCCATCAGACGCGTTTCAGACTTCACGTCCTTGCTCACTGATGGGGAGTGTTTAGAGTGACCATTATTTAACCAGAGTACACACACACATTGCGCGCCAATTCTTCTCAAGAAAATAAACATCAACAGAGGACTGCATTCGCTTCTATAGTCCTTGGTATTATATTATTTACATATATCATTATATTATACATGTATATGTTCATTTTCACATAATACATTAGAGATTGATACAGTATAGTCACGCAGTTCAATATATTTGCCCATTACATCGTGCACAAGTAAATTTCTTTGAAAATTCGATAATTTTACAGTTATTATATTTGCCCTTGGTGTCTAGCAAGATGACAACTGCGTAGGGGCTATTCCAAATCCCAAAGTGAAGACGATTGGGCTCCAAATACATTAGCGTATTTCAATAACAATTTGTTTTTTTATTTTCAATTCTTAATTCTGTCATTGTCTGTACAAATACCCAGAGTCCATTGCCCTCACGTATCAACAGGGTTACCTCGTTGTGACTGGTATGCATGAAATTAATGTGTGTGATAATAACTCCATTGTGGTACTCTAAATTGAGTGAGTGCTAAAACAGGTACTCACAAAAAGAAATAGTGAGTGACCTGGAAATAAGTGCTAGATCTATGTGATACATAGATGTGAAATGTGCATAATAATACACTAAATATAAAATATAAACATATGGTATCACATTTCTAAATCTGCTCAACAGTATTGACTACATTTCTTCAGTTGTTAAATGTTGGTACTAATACCTTTGCATTTCTGTTAACATCAGTTTACAATCGAGGAATTACATCGGAGCTCCCTCCTTATATATGCCCTTATTATCAATGAAAAGACCATGGGTAAGGTGCTCATATCCTATAGTATGTTGGTAACACTGGATATTCATACTATCGTTTTGTCAGTTATAGAAAATTATGGAGATCTTCCCCCATATTCAAGCCTCCCGGGCTTTTGCTGTTAAGGAGTACAATGTATTTGGATTCGAGCTGTCTGAGGCGTTTTTCATTATCACCTCCCCTTTTACTCGGGTTGACAGCATCGATGTCAAAATATCTGATATGGTTAGGATTTTGGTTGTGAACACTTTTAACCCCTTCGACGCTGATGACGAGCTGGGCTCGTCATGAGGTAGCCTCCTGCTACGCTGATGACGAGCCCAGCTCGTCACGTAACATGCGGTTTCGCATATCTCAGCGTACGAGTGGAATTCCGCCCGCACGCATGCGGTTAAAATGCCGAGCTACAGGGTAACTTTGATTAGGCATTGACTATTGCCCTCAGATGCTGTAATATGCGCTGGTGAACAGGTAACTTTGTGCTACCTACGTAGGTAAGTTCACAGCTGCATATGAGCACATAGACGGCTAGTTCAGTGCAGCAAGTGTAGTAACCTTTCAGGGTGATAGGGGTAATGTCAAATGGAGTGGGGTGTGTTTTAACATTTACCCCAAACTTACACGCCCGGCAACTACTACAACGGTAGAACCCTTTACGGGGGGACAACCAATTGTCCACTTTTGCCAATTCTGGGCTACTGCACACTAGGTCATTACGCATTGTGTATGCTCGTCTATATGTGACTGTAGGGGTTCTAGGCATGATATCTTTGAGCACATGGTCTGTAAGAATGATGGGCCATTCCTGTTTGATCAATTTTGTGATTTGACGTGCTTGACGACTGTACCCTGTTATGAGGCGGATGGTGTTGTCTTTATTCTCATCTTGCGATTTGGGATTTTGTGTCCTGTTGGATTTAGTAGTTGTAATCTGTCTAGACGGTTAGCTTTAGCCATACTCGCATCTAATCTCTTGGCATTGTAGCCCCTGGCAAGAAGTCTATTTTTGCAATCTTGTTGGTGTTTGTCTCTCATTTCAAGAGAACTACAGGACCTATGTTTTCGCAAGAATTCCCCATAGGGGATAGCTGTGATAGTATGGTGTGGCTGGAAGCTCTTAGCGTGCAGGATGATGTTGCCTGCTGTACTTTTTTTAAACAAGCTGGTGCTTATTTTGTTTTGTATTATGTTCACCTGCACATCGAGAAAAGTTGCTTCATCCATGCTAATATTTGCTGTAAATTTAAAATTCAGCTGGTTATTATTGATGTCATCTACAAATCGTTTAGCTTCTTGCATGAAACCACGCCAAATTATAAATACGTCGTCTATATATCTCCAATACTTCATGACATTGTTTTCCCAGTATGCTGCGTGGTGGACCTTGAGGACATGTTCCTCCCACCACCCCACGTGGAGCCCCGTGTAGGTTGGGGAAAAACATGCACCCATAGCCACCCCCCTTAATTGCTTGAAGACAACATTGTTAAATGAAAAGACATTGTTATTAAGACATTTGTCTATCATGTTGATGAGCATTTTGTTCTGTTGGTATAGTTCAATGGGGCGTTGGTCCAGGTAGTATTGGACCGCTCTTATTCCATCAGCATGTGCTATACTGGTATAGAGCGTGGATATGTCCATTGTCATGAGTAAGAGATCGTCAGTCCACAAACATTGATTCAACAGATGTAGGAATTCCGTCGTATCCTTGATGTAAGCTGGCAATGAGACAACGAATTCTTGTAAATAGAAATCAATGTATTTTGATGTGTTTTCGAAAACACTGTTGATCGCTGATACAATAGGCCTACCAGGCACCGGTGTTTGCTGTTTATGTACTTTAGGTACAAAATAAATGTTTGGTAACACCGGGTGGACTTTATGTAAGAATTTTAGTTCATCTTTAGATATGAGTCCCTCCCATTTCCATAGGTATAGGTCTTTTTCATATGAGTCCTGTATCATTTTTGCAGTTTTGAAATCTATTTTAGCATAGCATAATTCATCATTGAGATGACGATAAGCCTCCTCGAGTAATCCTGTTTGGCCCAGAGCACTATGTTACCGCCTTTATCTGATTGATTAATCACAATTTTGTTGTCATTCTTTAATTTTTGCATCAGGTTGTTGTAGGCCTTCATAGTGGCATTAGACGGTTTGCATTGCTTCATGGTTTTAAGTTGAAGTTTTTTAAGTTCCTCTGTTAGTCTATCTGCATAGATATCTATGGCGTCTCTAGGCATGTTAGGATTGAACGTCGATTGCGGTCTAAAGGGGCTACTGCTGATGCGATTGTTTTCAATATCTTCCGTGTCAGCGATCAATTGGGTGTTAGAATCTCGTTGCTCATCAGTACGCAGTTGATGCATGGTGCGCATTAATCCGACGTCTTTAGCTTGTAATCCGCTTTTTTGATTGCCAGTTACTGGATTTTTCTTCTCAATCGTGCCTTTCTTGATGGCATAATATTTCTTGAGCTTAATTTTGCGGATATATTTAAAGATGTCGATTCTGGTGTTACAATAATTGAAATTACTCTCAGGGCAGAAAGACAAGCCCAACGAGAGTAATTGTTTCTCTGCTAGATTTAGTTCAGTACTGGTGAGATTAATGATGCTGTTTTCGTCTACTGATTTTTGTTCTTCCAGAATGTTTTCCTGGTTTGCCTTCCTTTTGGCTTGGGTGCACTTGCGGCGCTGCCGTCGTCTTGCGTTCCTGTTCTGGTTTGCGCGGAGTTTTGATTTCGTGACCGCAGTGTTTGTTTTCTCTGCAGCCTCACGTACTCTATTTCCTCCGCTAGGGTTAATTGGCCCAAATCTTCTCGTCTTGCTCTTGGATTACTCTCATCTGATTCTTCCCCACTTGGTACCAGGCTGGTGTCAGAGCCTGATCGGTTTGAATCGCTTATTTCTACAGTTGCTTGATGGGTCACAGTTTTAGACTTGGTTACCGTTGTGTTGCCTTGTTTGCGCATGTGATCGTACTTCCTTGCAAATGTGTACATTTGGCCAAGAGCGTAATCTTGTTCATCACGGGCAAATGTGTATGCTTTTCTTATTTTGATTGTGTTCTCCTGTTTTTTGAGACGCTCTGTTGTTTCCTTCGTGGTTTGTTCGATATACGCTTTGTCTTTCTTGTATTCATCTCTTTTAAGTTCTTCATTGATTCTAGCGATTTCATCCAGATTTGTTTGTCGATCCACTTTGGCATACTTAACCAATAAACATAACAGGCGCATGGATGCCTCAAGATTACTCTCCGCCCAGTCTCTGACTAGTAAAGGATTTGGGTTCTCGAAACTGGGGACGAGCATAATGCGCAAACCGCGCGGCACCCTCCCCACTTCATGGTATTTTTCAAGGGAGCGAATCTCCCACCACTTGGTGAGTTCTCCCCTTCTATTCTTTTCCAGTTCTCTCATCAATTTCTTAATTTCAGTTTCATTGCTCACAGTTTTTGATTTATTGGTGTTAACTCCTTGTTTTACTTTGGGCAGATTTAGAAATAATTCTTCAAAAGCCTCCTCTCTCTCCCGCTCCTCTGACATTGCACCACCAAGTTATTGTATGTAGTTTGGAATCAGGTGGATATTTGAATCATCCCCCGTAGTGCTGACGTTTATGGCACCTCCCTAACCTGCGTGTCTAACTCGTGCGGTAATTCTCACCGTGAGAGCTGCTTCCGGGTTCGGTCCTCCGACTTCTCCCTTAGCCGTCCTTCTTTCGGCGTTATCCGCTTTTTCTTCGTGACGTGCAGGGGGCTGACCTATGTTGCTCCAAACCGGAACAGAAACTCCTCGTGGGGTCCGTACTGTGGTCAGCCAACTTCGCGGTGGAGGGGTCTGCGTTAACCGGGCACCGACCTCGTCCCGGTGAATATACAAATCCAACTTGCCACAATTGTGCTTCTCCGCACCGACAGGTTCGCAGACTTCAAGAACACGCCAAAGTCAGTCTTCAAGGTATAACTTAAATTTTTATTGCGGTGCAAGCCATCAGACGCGTTTCGGACTTCACGTCCTTGCTCACTGATGGGGAGTGTTTAGAGTGACCATTATTTAACCAGAGTACACACACACATTGCGCGCCAATTCTTCTCAAGAAAATAAACATCAACAGAGGACTGCTTTCGCTTCTATAGTCCTTGGTAAAACATTTGAGTGGGCGCCATTTTAACACTGTACTTTTGTCATTATATTATACATGTATATGTTCATTTTCACATAATACATTAGAGATTGATACAGTATAGTCACGCAGTTCAATATATTTGCCCATTACATCGTGCACAAGTAAATTTCTTTGAAAATTCGATAATTTTATAGTTATTATATTTGCCCTTGGTGTCTAGCAAGATGACAACTGCGTAGGGGCTATTCCAAATCCCAAAGTGAAGACGATTGGGCTCCAAATACATTAGCGTATTTCAATAATTTGTTTTTTTATTTTTAATTCTTAATTCTGTCATTGTCTGTACAAATACCCAGAGTCCATTGCCCTCACGTATCCACAGGGTTACCTCGTTGTGACTGGTATGCATGAAATTAATGTGTGTGATAATAACTCCATTGTGGTACTCTAAATTGAGTGAGTGCTAAAACAGGTACTCACAAAAAGAAATAGTGAGTGACCTGGAAATAAGTGCTAGATCTATGTGATACATAGATGTGAAATGTGCATAATAATACACTAAATATAAAATATAAACATATGGTATCACATTTCTAAATCTGCTCAATAGTATTGACTACATTTCTTCAGTTGTTAAATGTTGGTACAGTCTTTGCTGCACAGTTTCGGAATCCATACTCAAGAAAGTGGACTATGTGAAATGTCACTGCATGAACTGATCATGCTATTTCTGGAAGTTTTCAGGCAATGCCAAACTATACTTCACACATCCCACTTATTCACGGTATACAATCTAACCCATGATCCCTGTTGCAAGGTGAAAGTATTATGTGGTATGGCAGGGGTGCCTTACCATGTAATGCTAGCACAATACACAAAGATGGACCCAGGGTACTCTCTCAGTACACCTTCCTTCAGTCCTGGTAGACTGCCAAAGAGCAGACATGCTACTTAGAGGAACATGTGTTAAGCATTTCACATCACCAACATGGACGATAAGTAATTGACCCAATTTGAGAGAAATACGACACCAATTTATAAAAATAGCTTTGATTTTTATATATTTTTAGATATTAAAACGAAATCAATACATACAGTATAAGCAGAGTTATCAATGTTAATGCCTTAAATAAATCAGTACTTTTCAATGTGAAAACATTAACGCTGCGCTCAATGGGAAAACACATATATGCAATCAGTTACGTAGAGAGTGAGTTCAATGGAACCCCCTCAGAGGTAAGGTCTAGTGAGTCCCTTGAACAGTTCACAACAGCTAGCACAATTTTACCTGGCTCTCGGGAGCAGGGTGCAGAAGTGCTCTTTAGCTGGAAAATAGGGCTGTGAATCAGGGTCACGGTATTGGAATGGTTACCTTCGAAAAATGGTACTTGCGGGGTGGGTTAGGCAAAACCCTTTGGAAACAAAACAAAGAGATGGCCCTGGACCAGGAGTATCCAGGCAGATCCAATCTACCTGGCTTGGGGGACCCAGGTGCAGAGGTGCTCTTGGCTATCTGTGGTGCTGAACAGGATTCGCAGCCAGAGGAGCTGACAGGTGTGCCAAGAGAGGGTAAAAACAGATACAAAATCTTCACGATGAAGCCACAGGTGTGGTTGGTCATTCATGCAGATGATTCTCTACTCTTGAAGAGTTGAGTAAAGCAGGTTGTAGTCGTAAGGACTACCAACAAGTTTTGGTGCCTGCCAGTACACCGGTTGAGGAAATTGTTGTAGATATAACGATCCAAAGAGCGCAGTAAGTATAAAGCATCTGAAGGATTTATTTGTAGTACAGAAAACAGCAAGTGACACCAACGCTGACCAGTCACCAACTGACCAGACTGGAATCCCAGCTGAGTGAGAACACATTCCTAGAACATTGATAATGTTCCACCATAGTACACTTTGCTAAACAATATAAAAGACAGACTAAACTAAAGAGTAGAACAAGAATCACATTTACAACACATCTCCTTCCCTTAGGACATGTAACACAAAAACACAAAAGATAGTTGTTCAACAGATGTAATCATTCAAACATATCGGTGAATGGCGAGACCTTGAACTCCTTGTTGGTTAGGCTAGCATTAGTTTGCACCACATTCGAAATTGCTGAGTCAACCTGCCTATTCACATTAAGATAATGTGAAGCATCCCCATCACCTTCCTCTCTTCTACTTTCTGATTGAACATTGATATTTTCTTGTGTAGCTTACATATAACCATTGCTGCCAGACGCGTCATCATATGCCTTGTAATACATATCTAAATTTGGATTCTTTTTGATATAATGCAACTCTACGATAATTCCACTTTTCTCCATTTTCCAAGACAACATAATGTGGAAAGACTTTTTTTTACAATAAATGCTCCCCTAAATTTTGTAAGACCTTTAGAGAATCTACCCGGTTTTACCTTCACTAGATCCCCTACTGAAACTGTAAAACATTTTCCTGACTTATTTTGAGAAGAGACGTCATTCTCTAAGTTTTTCAACCAAGCAGGAATCAATTTTGTGCTTGGAGGTCTACCTCGCATCATTTCAAAAGGAGATTTCATTTCTTTCTTGTGTGGCGTTGAGCGGTAAGCCCATACCATCTCCTGAACTTTATCACACGAAAAGCATCCCAGGGCACAATACATTTGAATTATGCCCTTTATCAGTCTGTTCACCCTTTCACAAATACCATTCCCTTGAGGATTGTAAAGACTAGTGCAATGATGTGTTATGCCACAATTTTCCAAAAACACTTTCATCTTGCTTGACGTCAACTGAGTACCATTATCAGTTATCAAGACTGACGGAAACCCTTCATCCAGAAAAACCCTCCTGAGAAACTCAATCGTGCAATCTGTAGTAATTTCTTTGAAAAATGAAACTGACAACCATTTCGAGAAAACATCGATGACTACAATTGCAAACCTCTGATTAGAAGGTAATTCACCAATGGGTCCAATAAAGTCTAAGCATATACTATGCCATGGTTTATCTATCATGTCAATTTCCCCAATTTCCTTGTTAGACACTATATTTAACCTTTTCTAACCTTCTCTACAATTCAAACAATTTTCAACACAAGACACTGCGTCTGAATCTATTGAAGGCCACCAAAAATTCATCTTGACTCTACGCTGAGTAAGCGTCTGGCCTAGGTGCCCCTCATGTGCTAATTTCAGCACCTTCTGTCTCAGTGAAAATGGAGGAACAAACCTGTCCCCTCTCATTAAAACTACTCCATTCGAGATTGACAATTCATCCAGAACTTTTAGATAAGGTCTCACCGAGGGATCAACTGTACTCTCATGCCTGCTACCAGTTCCAACGAGATCCAAAACTTTCAACAATGTCAAATCTTCTTCCATGCCAGTGACCCACTCCATCTTTGAAAACGTACCTTCACCCAAAGATATAACATCTTGAAGAAAAGCAACCGCATTATCTTCCTGACTATCAACAATAGCATCAGCAACACCATCCACCTTTCCTGGAAGCCTTGATAAACAATCAGCTTGAACATTGCGCCACCCTTGCACAAACTGTATCTCAAACTGAAAATCCTGCAATCTGGATGCTAGCCTCGCTAACCTTGGTGAGCCCTTACCTGCTCCACCTGGAGCCAGCACATTCACTAAGGGCTTATGGTCAGACCTCAAAACAAACCTAGTGCCCCATAAATAGGTTCTAAAATACTGTGTGCCCCAAACTGCAGCAAGCACCTCCCTCTCTATAACAGAATAATTCCGCTCAGATGAACTTAAAGGACGAGATGCGAAAGCTATAGTCCTATCTTCATTGCCTTGTCTCTGTAATAAGACGGCCCCCAAACCAATGCTACTTGCATCTACCATCAAAATCGAAGTGCGTTGAATATCAAACGGTGTTAACACTTTAGAATCACACAACTCCTTTTTAATATCATTAAAACATTTAGTATGTTCTTCACTCCAAATGAATCTGACTCCTTTCTTAAGCAAACTTCTCAAAACTGCAGTCTTACATGAAAAATCCCTTACAAACTTTGCATAAAATTCAATCAGGCCCATGAAAGACCGCAATTGGTCCTTATCTTCTGGGCAGGGAGCCGATTCAATAGCCAACAATAAATTTCTTTTGGGTCTGATACCATGCGCATTTATTGTATAACCTAAATACTCTATCTCTTGCACCATGAATGAGCACTTTTCTTTCCTTAGCGTTGGACCTGCCTCATCAATTCTAGACAACACAGCCCTCAAGACATTGTTGTGCTCATAAACAGTGTCCCCAAAAATCAATATGTCAATTCTTGAGTGAACCGGGTAATCCTCTGATCTCATGGGAGGATTGGATAGTGATGTTTAACAATTATATTGAAGCAATTGATGGTGAAGAATTTTCAGCCAAAAGAAAGAAAGCTTTACTTATGACAACAATAGGCAAAGAGGGTCAAAGAGTATTTAAGTATCTTCCTCAAGTATTAGCTTCAAGTAGTCAGGCCCCGTTAGATGAATTCAAAGAAGCAGTATCTAGATTGTAAACGAGGTTTGCCAAAGAAGAAAACTTAGTGTTAAATAGATATAAGTTTTACAAAAATAAGCAAAGAGATGAGGAATCAATTGATCACTTCGTCGCTAGATTGAGGGAGTTATCAGTTAAATGCAACTTTGGGCAAATGAATGATGAATTGATACGGGATCAATTGATTGTTCAGTGCAACAATCGTAAAAATTCAAGAGAGGTTATGGGCGGCGAAAAATCCCAAGTTAAAAGTTGCTATAGATCTGGCAAAAGTAGTAGAGGAATCCGAAAAGTGTATGAAAGAGTTACAGAAAAGTGGGTTAGATCAGGAAATAGCTGAGATTTCAGAAAAGAAAAATGTTTTGAGTGATGTTAGTGAGGATGATAATGCTACCATAGCCATAGTGAGGAAGAAAGGTTATACATTACAAAAGAATTTGTTTTTCATATAAGAGTCAATACAAATGTTGTATTAATTGTAGTAGCTCTGCACATTCTTCAGATGCAAAATTCTGCTTCGCCAACAACACAGAATGCTTGAAATGTGGAAAAGTGGGGCATTTTGCAAAGATGTGCAAGTCAAAAAGTAAATCTAAAGTAGCTGTAGTAAATGATGTCTCTGAATTAAAGAGGGAGTTCAATAAGTTATTGGTAGTTGAAGACTCTGATGTTAGTACATGCCAGGAGAGAAGAGAAAAGAGACCAAAAGCAGAATTTGTTTTGATAACAAAATCATTAGTCTAATGGTAGATTCTGGGTCAAAGTGGACCATCATTCCACAATCAATGTTGAAGGAAGTGTGGGGTGAAAAGTCTTTGTTGCCTAGTGATATTTCTCCCACAGGTTACCAAGGAGAAAAAATTGATCTTCTGGGATTCTTTGAAAGTGACATTTGCTTCAAAACCAGATCAATTGTTGGGAAAGTCTATCTGTCGGCTGATGGACCACCCATTCTGGGTTGGATGCATCAGTACGATCTCTATATTATAGTCAGTCCCAGAGCAGATGAACCAGTGAAGGTCATAGATGACCTAAACGTAAGTGACATTTTATTTAGTGCTAAAAATGTGTTTAGAAATGAACTGGGTGAATTAAAAGGTTATGTGCACAAGATAAGGTTGAAGGAGAACGCAAACCCTATACAGCACAAAGCAAGAAGTGTACCAATAGCAGTGAGGGATGAAGTAAAAGGGGTCATCGAAGAAATGCTTCAAGGGGGGATAATTGAGCCGGTTGAAGCTTCAATGTGGATTTCTTCTGTCGTTATTACTCAGATGGCAGATAACAAGATTAGATTCTGTGTTGATCTGAGATCATTAAACAAGAGTGTAATAGCAGACATATTTCCCTTGCCTAATATAGGTGAACTTGTTTCAACTTTAAAAGGAGCAAAGTTTTTCAGCAAACTTGACTTAAAGAGTGCATATCACCAAATTAGGTTGCACGATGATTCCAAGCACTTGACTGCTTTTATAATGGGCGAAGGGACATTCCAATTTACAAGGCTCCCGTTTGGGCTAATTTCCGCGGCCAGTGTCTTTCAAAGATCGTGGACTTTGCAGTTTGCGCCTGCCGACTGCAGGGGACTGGTTCCTCTAGCCCAAGGGAGTTCTAGTGAAGTCTGGAATTTGCAGAGCGGTTCACCTTCCTTTTAGAACAAGTCTCTTGCCATGGTTGAGTCAAAATCCAGTGGGTTCAGGTTGGCTGTCACAAGTGCAGAGCTTGGCACCTCTCATCGCGGAGTCCTGCCTTGTCAACGGGTCTCGTATTCGTTATCATGCCGAATCTGAGGTTCTGGTGTCTGGTGTCTGGGGTGCCCCTTAAATCCTGGATGTAGGGGGTGTTAGTGGACGTGAGGACTAGTATCCAATAGGCACTAAGTACTGCGGCTAATCCATCCCAGTTGTAATATCTTGTGGGTGTATGTCACTAAAACTCGCCAGGCTAAATTCAGAACCATCTTCGGTCGTATACCTCAGCTGCCAGCCCCTAGAGGTGTGGTCAGCCTTGTGGAGATGGACACCTACTGTATAGCTAATTTCCTGCTCGCGAAAAACAGTGCCTGGGGCAGGGAGAGAAGCATTGTCCTCAAGTAGAGGACAGTTTTTTTGTCCAGTGGCACCAGTGAAGCCTTTGAGGTTCACCACCTCACCAGAGTAATCACAAGCCAACCTGTGTGGTCTGAGGTGTCACCTCCTGCTTACACAGGTCCTTTGTCTCTGACCTCTGGGAGCTGCACATACTCCCCGGCATGAGGTCAGACTTCTGTCTTTGCAACAAAGCTTTGAAAAAGCTCACCAAGGCACGAGAACACTGGGTTAACTTGGTCTAAGGTGACACTCTGGTACATGCGGGTTAAACCACGACACCACCATCGTGTTGGGGTTAAAAAGCATGGTGTTTGACAACAAACACAAAAGAAATAGACCGGGCCATCATGGAGGTGGGCATATAGGTAATGCCCATATGCCAGCCTAGGTTGTCTGATGGACCACCTGTCACTTGTGGTAGAATTATGTTTAGAATGCTACCACAGGCAGTATATGCTTGCACATATAGTATTTCTACACATTTAATATAATGCACCATGCCTCCTGGGCTATAGGAGGCCTACCTTAGTGGTGACTGATATCTATTAAATGCAGTGAGGAGACCCAGTCACACATGGTGTGTGCAGGGTCAAACTTTAGCAGGCAAGCTGCTCATGCAGGTCTTACATGGCAGACTTCAATTTTATTCAGGTCACTCAGGATGGCACAATAAGTGCTGCTGCCCTAGTACACGTTTCACATCCCTGCCCTGAGTACCACTGGCACCATATACAAGGTCCTTACAGGGGTGTAAAAGTACTTGTCAATTAGGCGTACCATTTGACATTTACAGTTTAAGGGAAACAACACTGGTGCCGGGCATGATTAGCACGATCCCCAAAGTCTTTACTGCTCTCAGTCTGAAACTATCTGCCAGGCTAATGTTCTAATTTATCATAACCTTTTAGAGTATCCCTCCTGTGTTGGAGACACTTAACAAGGTGGGGAGAAGTCACCTGTCACACCTAGACACCACTCCTAAGGAAGTGGGAAAATAAATAAATGCATTTTTTTTCCAAATAACCTTCACCCAACTCTAGTAGTGGTATACTCATCATTAGGTTCACCCTGACTCCTAAAGAAGTCAGGGTGGGGTCAACCATATTCCAAGGAGATCTTGAAAGAATTTGGACTAGGGGGGCATAACTGTAAGATACAAATTCCTCATCCACTTCCAGGTATTCCTTTATTAGTGCGGCGTATGGGAAAGATGAAAACTAAGATATGGTCGGGGTTTTAGGATTTATGACCCTAGGTAAACCAATTACACCAACATCTTTCAGCCCTACTCTCAAAGGCCAAAGAAAGTTACAGACTTTCGTCAGGGTGGGTTCGTTTGGAATGCATTCCCCCAGTGACGTATTTTTTACGTGGTTTTTGTGCGGCATGCAATTTCAATCAAGGCATGCACAGGCAGTGTAATACTTGCCGCATTGTGTTGTAAATTACATGGTTTTGTTGCAGGGATTCTAGTCAGGAACAGAACTATGCTTGGGACCACAGAACATTAGTAGACAGGGACTGTGTCACCATACCACCTCAGTACCATAAGCCAGAGTCCGACTAGCTATCGTGTCTCACTTGCCCTCCTACTCATATCCAGAGAGACAAGTGAATTGACATCCCAGAACACAACACTACAGAGCCTCTCAGGGATCGCGGTGACAGGACACATCCCCTTTCGCACACACTCGTACTCATCCACAATAAGATATGACAGACACGAAAGAAGTTTGAAATGTTTATTTAAACTATTGTGCTCTAGAATGCAGCATACGTGCCACAATCATAAAACAACTGCCTAACAATAAACCATATATTATGAAAAGACCTGTCATATTATAAGACAGACCGGCCTAACCCCCACAATCCCCACTCCCCTTCTACGTAAGCAAACTGATTATACAGCAAAGATCTCTAGGTTTAGTAGCGGACCCTGTACCTTAGCATACACAGATGAAAGTTCTACATCCCAGATAAAGCAGTGATTATTATTATTCATTCATTTTCTCTCTCTCTCTCTCTCTCTCTCTCTCTCATTGCTGTGCATACCTATATGACAAGGCTCACATGTTCACAAACAACAGCTGCACCTCTGTGTTGTGTCTAGGTGCGAGTGCCTGACCAGAAAGAAATAACAAGAGACGTTGTTTGACCTTGTCTGCTGTTCAGACTAAATCCCAGGCAAGAACAGAATGAGAAAACAAGGGCAGGTTCAGTGTGAAAATATAATGTGGCACAGAGGCAAACGTGTTTATATAGACGTTATACACTTATGCTGAGGCACACAAAAATCAGTCCATCCTGTTTCAAAGGCAGTAACCAACAAAGTTATTAAAGGACGTCCGTATCATGTATTCTTTTTTCTTTATTTTCGTATTCCTTTCTTCTTTATCACATATACAAAACACTGGCAGCCGACACGTGTTTTGTCCTATGGACTTTTTCAAGGCCAAAATGGTATGAAAGAAACGACTGGCACTCCTGGACTAAAAAAAACAGTAAATAATGCGTGAAAAGAGGGATTCTGATTATCCTTGTAGTACGTGGGATCATATGGTATACCGGTGCATAGCCACAAAGAAAGAAAATGTGCTAGGGCACAATATGTTCCAAACAGTGTTAAGATCACAAAATTTGTCAAGCAAGGAGCCTGCTGATCAAAAAATGGATAGCTATGTAGAGCGCTGTAAAAATTCAACTTGATATCTAGTGGGCGAGCACTTCATATATGTGTCACCCAGTGCACATGCATATATCAGGTGGAACAAAATAAACCTTGAGCGCCTGTTCCGTCCAGAATGAAAATAATGCTGATGGTCCATGGACGTTCCAGAAAGAACAAAAAGTAATGTTGGTACCACCTGTGCAGTAACATGGCAACCAACCGATTGAAGGACTTAGTAAGCCTCAGAGTCCAGCGGAAAGCCAGAAGCTTGTGTTTATATAGAAGCATAGAAGCATGTGCAAAGTTATAGCCGCCTGTGTCGTGCACAGTTAGGCTAACATAGGGAAAACCACAATGGGCCCTATATAGAACACATGACAGTTTCAGACCGTGTGCCACCATGTGGCTTCTCAAGACGTGACACCAAATTTGCCATCATGTTCGATCACAAGATCTAGGAAAAGATGTGACATAAAATGTGCCATCATGTTTGATCATAAGATCTAGGAAATGGGGTTTCATTTCATTCATAGCCTTGATTAGCTACATTTAAAAATACTGTGGTATATTTGCCCAGTGGGTCTTGCCTGCTTGCTATAAACTTATAATAGACACCTTCCCTACAATAGAGCCTACTCGAATAATCTCTGATGCAATGATGAAGAAATAACACGAGTGGTTTATCAATGATATCAGCAATATAGCAGATCTTCATAACTCAAACTTTCAGACAGGATCTAGCCTGAAAATCAATTCTAAAAATGCTTATATCATTGCTCTCTGCCTTTACTGACAACTTTTTTGGGTAAATAACAAGTCAAAAGTAGCAGAACTAAGCAAAAGCAAAAAACACCAGTAACAATATCACTATTCTTAAACTACCTAGTGGTGTTTAAATGTTCCAAGCAGCAACTGAAAGATGTGCTGGAACACGTTTTTCATATATCCTTGTGTGTTTTGTTACGTCCCTTATAATTCAGAGGGGAGAGGATGTGGCCTAACGGCTAAGACGGTTGACCTCAAAGCTGGGGAACCGGTTTCGGGTCTCAGCACGTACAGTCAACATCTTGTGATTCTGGTCAAATCACTTAATCTCCGTGTGCCTAACAAAAAATTAACATGTCCATCTGTAGCGCAACTGGTGCTCATGTAAAGTGCTACAATACCTACAGGTCTAGTTTGCTCTATATAAAAATCTCAGCAAAAAACAGATTACTTTCTAGCAGGTTTTAGCTTATGCTTGTTTTCGCCATTTATATTCAGACACACTGAACACAGAAAGTGAATTCTGAGCCTAGCCATATTTGCCATTAACTACATCCCAGTCCAGTAGTGGGCATAAACTCTGTGCTGCAGAATCTGAACCTAGAGTGGGAAACATTAGAGAGGAAAACACCATAGAATACAAAGACAAATACAGATTACTTACATGTCTTGGGTCTCTGGGATCCATAGACTCTAAAAACAACTGCAGCTCCTCAATTTCACCCTGCTTCTTTTCCATTTCTCTCCGCTGCCTTTCCATCTGCCGCTCTAGTTCCTGGGCTTCTGTGCGCAGCTGATTAAGTAGCTGGATTTTATCACTAAGTTGCTGCCGCAAGTTCTCTTTTTCAGCTTCGGATATCTGGAATGCAGTATAGTGAGAAAAATAACTATAAATATAACACAGACCTATGAAGCAAGACATCATAAACAACTTACGTAGAAGAGGTAAGAGTCAGATAGGAAACAATAAACTGGAAGTAATTCATTGATGGAAAGATGTGCTCTGTGTGTCCCCTAGTCCTGTTTTTTTTATGGGAGTCCCAGCTTGATGTGTATCAGTAAAATAGGAAGGGCTTGTAATGATAAGTGGTTCCTTACAACAGTTTATACAAGAATAGTTCTTGGAAACGAATGAAGCATCAAGAGATTTTGCTGATTGAGATATTAGGGTGTGGTCAGGAAATTGATTACAAACTATAACCAAAATCTTTAGTGACTACATTGAAGAATACTAGGTGAACCTCACCTACAATAGTCTCTGTAGAATGGCTATGTTCCTGTTCATAGGACCTATAAACCGAGTACAGTATCTCTCAAGAGGCTATTTTCAATGCATCCCTCAAATAAGAAGCTATTTTACAATCTTTATTTTTCAAGAAACAGTTTTGAGTAAACTACTAATAGTGGAACCCGATGGCTGGTTCTCTCAATGGGAGTGAATGACAAAGGGCAATGGGAAAAGTGGCACATTTACTAATGTAGGACTACTGTAACGTTTGGCGCAAGTACCCAACTTTTATGGGATGCACTCAACAATCCTGACTACTCTGAGAATCGTACCACAGCTGCAGATTTGAGTCACATGTTTGCACAGGACCTCTTTGATTCTGCCCTGTGAACAAAATGTTCACTGTGAAGCAACCCTTTCTTCAATGCCCCAAATAAATACATCCCCAACCGTACCCCAGAAACGTATCTATCCTGCCTTTGACAATAGCCTGCTATAAAGATGGGCATCAGGCGCAGAAAAGGTTTGTGAAAAGTATATTTTATTCATATACCACAAAACCCACAGGAACAGCTAGACCAACATCCCAACTCCTCCAGGACCAACCGTCTACTGCCAACCACCAAACCCCCACAATTCTAAATGACATCAAACAATTCTAAGAATGACATAAGCATGTTCTACAGATGATCTCACAATATACAGATTGGCAATACAGTAAATCATGGAAATAAAAGAAATAGAAGTGGCCTACTACCACATGTATCTTTTTACAAACGAAAGAACAAAAAAAATAAATTAAACATCCAAAACATAATCATCAAACTTCTTGGGAATTTTAGAAATCCTCTTGGGAATTTTAGAAATCCTTTTATGAGAGGAGGAATCCAATAGAGAGGAGGACCCTGAGAACTCCTGCATGTTAGGGACAGAAACAGAGACAGGAACAGAAGAAGTTCCTGGACCCTCTCCTGAAACAACAATTTCAGGAGAAACAGCAGCATCAGAGCCAGCATCATGGGCAGACCTATCGATAGATACATCTGCAGCACGAGACACCTTACTTTGCAAAAGATCATTCCACACACAACCACCATCCTCATCTACAGCAAAAAAACGTTCTTGCCCAGGTTTGAGAAGAATAACTGAACCCTTGCTCCACCAACCCTTCTCAGAAAGAAAAACAGCAGAATCAGTAACTTTCTCCACCTGGAACGGGTTGGAAAATTTAGAAGAACCTTTACTAGATAAAGAAGGTTTCACCACACGAACCCAGTCACCAACCTTAATAATCTTATCTTTAGACTTGAGAGAGGCATCATGATAGATTTTGCCAGCCAAACGCGACTCACAAATGTTCTGTTTGACCTCACCAATAATGCTACGCATATCGACATCAGCCCTGACACCCTTGACAAAGTTAGGTCTTAAAACAGATTTAGCATGTCTACCTCTCATCAGTAAATAAGGGGAAAACCCTGTAGAAGAATTAGGAGTAACATGGTAACTCCACAGTTTCTCTTTCAAAAATGATAGAACATCCAATTTGCTCTCTAGAGCAGCCTGAATGCCCTCTTTAACAAACCTATTGGCCCTTTCAACTTGACCATTGGCCCTGGGACAATACAAAGGAGTGGTTTCAGATTTTACACCAAACTTTTCCAAAAAAATCTTTCATTTTCTTGGAAACAAATTGCACCCCATTATCAGACAAGATGAGATTGGGAGCTCCTTCCAAACTGAAAATAAAACTCAAAAAATCAATGACAGCATCAGTATTGGGATGTTCCACAAAAGTGAAATAAATCCACTTTGAAAAATTATCTATGACCACAATAGAAAACCTTTTCTCCCTACCTAAACACTCAAAGGGACCGGAAAAGTCAATGGAAATCTTATCCCAAGGACCCACAGCACCCTCTCTGAGGGATAATGGTGAGTCGAAACTTTCCAATGTTTATCAGCTCTAATGCAAACTGAACAATCATCAATAACCTTCTCAATACCAGAATCCATGCCAGGCCACCAGTAAAAGTTCTTGAGGATCTTCTTGGTGCCAGAAATTCCGGGATGACCAGCATGAGCAAGCTTGATAAGCTTGTTTCTTAAATCTTCAGGCGGAATAAACAGATCTTGACGTAACAAAATATTACCCTCAATGCTCAACTCATCGGCAATCTGAGCAAAACTCCTCAACTTATCCTCCAAATTCCTAATGGGTGGCCAACCCTCACCAACAAATTTCTTGACTTTACTAAGCAGCACATCCCTGTCCATAGCTTCAAGCCAATCCTTCTCAGAAACACTAGATTCAAAGGAACTCACAGCATCAACTAGAGCAACAACACATTCATGCTGATCTAAAATGTCATTACTGTCTTCTTCAAAAGGAGGCAGTCTAGACAGACAATCAGCAGTAAAATTTTTACCACCAGGAATATGTTGTGTTTCGAAATTGTACTCCTGTAGTCTAGCAATCAGTCTGACTAGTCTGGATGACGCCTTACCACTCCTGACACCATCCATCATGAAAACAAGGGGTTTGTGATCGGTGACAAGGATAAAAGGCCTGCCCCACAAAAAACTCTTGAACTTTTCAACAGCCCAAACACAAGCTAAGGCCTCCTTTTCAATAGTACTATAGTGCTTCTCAGCACCACGAATAGCCCTTGAAATAAAAGAAATCACTCTTTCTCTACCATCCACCATTTGAGAAAACACAGCACCAAGGCCCACTGTGCTTGCATCCACAGTGACGAAAGATTTGCCCTGAGGATCAAAAGTCTTAAGACCAGGTGCTCTGGAAATGAGTTTTTTGACACTGGCAAAAGCCTCATCATGAACTTTGCTCCAAATAAATTGAACACCTTTTCTAAGTAGCTGTCTGAGAGGTTCTACCACTAGCGCATAACCTTTAACAAACCTAGAATAGTACTCTCCCAAACCTAAGAAAGAACGTAAGGTATCTTTGTCTTTGGGAGTGCTGATTTTATCCAAGGTATTGACTAAATCCTCTTTGGGAAAAATGCCATCAGCCGTGATACGATGTCCTAAGTAATTCAGCTCTTCAACCAAAAATTTGCACTTGTCTTTGCTGACAGTCATACCTTTAGAGCCAAGAATTCCAAGAACCTTATTAAGAATAACATTGTGCTGATCACCTGTTTCTGCAAAAATCAAAATATCATCCTGGAATGATTGAACACCAGAAATGCCATGAAATAAATTCTCAATAAGCTTTTGGAATACACTAGCGGCGGATGCCAAACAAATTGGCATCCTTAAAAATCTGTATAAACCAAAGGGTGTAGTAAAAGTAGTAAGATCCTTGGAAGAATCATCAAGGAGAACCTGATGATAGGCAGATTTGAGATCTATAATAGAAAAAAATTTGGCACCATTCACAGCTGACAACATGTCCTGAATGCGGGGTAAAGGATGTGTGTCAACAATAATATTCTTATTGAGAGACCTCAAATCAACACACAGCCTCAAATCTTGGTTCTTTTTGAGTGCCAAAACAATAGCCGACACCCACTCAGAACTATCCGTTGACTCTATAATGCCTTCAGAACATAAGGTATCAAGGTGGACCTTCAATTTCTCACGCATGCCTAGCGGAACTATGCGTACCTTATGTTGAACAGGAACTGCATTTTTCTTTAACTTAATTTTATGCATGTAGCCTTTGACCTGGCCAACAACATTTTTAAAAACATTAGAATGTCTTTTGAGAATCATATCAAGACTATATTTGTCCATGTAGACATTGTTAACATCAAAATCTCTGAGTTGCAGAGGACGTTCAGAACCAGGACACAAAATTACACCTAGTCTGCCTAAATCAAACCACCCAACTATGTTCTTACCATCAATGGCAACGTAAATCTTAGTAAAAATTTTCCTGGATTCAAATTCTATTGAACTTTCAAAGTAACCTAACATGGTAATATCAAAGTTGCCGAAAGCCTTGGGGTTGATGTCAGATTTATGGAGATTCACGTTTTTCCAATTCTCTTTGAAAAACACATCAGATAAAATGGTAATCGGTGAACCCGAATCAGCCATGGCTTGGAGCGAAACGTCACCAATTAACACAACACCCAAGGGTGCCTTAAACGGTAGATTGATATTGTTCACAGAATACTCAAAAATATTGTCATAGATAGCTAACATCATATTCTGCAAATCCTCTTCAACAACATCAATATTACTAACCATTGAATTAGAAGAAAACTTATTATTAGAAACTTGTTTCAAACTCATCTTTCCTCTGTTGGGAAATTGCACAGTACAAACAGGTGAAATAGTTTTGGAACTTTCAGCAGATATGACTTTAGAGGACAAAATGGATCTCTCAACACCTTTGGCTAAATCAATAGCTTCACTAAGTGTCGGATTGCGACACGCCAAAAGTCTTTCCTGAACCTTTTTGGATTCGCATTCAAAAATTAACTGGTCTCTAATACAGTAATCAACAGTAGCACCATAGGCGCAATTAGCAGCTAGAACTCTTAAAGCAGCGACATACTCTTCAATAGTTTCATCAGGAAATTGCTTCCTCTTGTGAAAAGCATGTCTTTCAATAACGACATTAGGCTCATCTTGAAATTGTTTCTCCAATCTGGCTACGGCTTCTTTATAAGGGTTCCATCCTTCACCACCGCCAGTAGGTGGTGGAATGGGAATCAAGTTTTTAAAAATTTCAATGGCAGCAGAGCCCAAATAACTGAATAAGATGGCTTTAAGTCTTTCTGGAGAAAATTTAGAACCATCAATAGCTACAATGTAATTCTCAAAGCTTTCAAACCACTTCTTCCATTCCAATTTAGGCTTACCTGGAATTTGTAGGAAAATTGTGGGTTGATTACAGATTTGTGCATTAGCCATATTCTAAATGAATGGAGAAATGAAACAAAGTCAAAGGAGATATTGACAACGTTAATAGAATATGGTATAAATGCAAATGCGGAAATATGAAGTTGTAAAGCAATCAGGAGCCAAGTTCAAAATATCTGATAAGAAATCACCTTTCCAAACAGAGAATTAAATATGTGCTCACGTGAACAAGGAAATGTACCTCAAGAAGAAAAATAATGTTTTAAATGCAATCCAATTTAAAGTGTGCGCACCACTGAAAATGCGCTAAATATGTAACACAGATCTGCAATAATAGTAAAGATGAGGTGAACTATCCACGAAATGGTTAAAGTGTGCGCACCACTGAAAATGCGCTTGCAGTCATCAAGAGGATTGTAAAAGTGTGCGCATCACTGACGGTTGAAATTTTTGTTTGCGCAAAACGGCTTGAAAAAAATAATGAAAGGAGTAAGTGTGCGCGTCACTGATGTAGCGCTGTAATGAAGTATATATAAAGGAATCTCACCACAGTTCCAGTAAGCGTAGTGAAAAACACGCCGACACACAATACCGCTTTGAAGGTTGAAGCGACGAAGCGTGCTTGGTGAAATCACTGGAGCGCAGCGCTGACACGCACGAAAGTGATTGAAGATAAGATGGCCGCCCCACGTAGATGCGTGATGATGTCACTGGAGCGCAGTGTTGAAGCGCACAATGACGAAGAGCAGGCTTGGCAGAGCGCGCTGGAACTCCGAGGCACAGTTGAATTAACGGACAGATCAAAAGTGCCAGGAAGCTTAAAACAGGTACAATTACAGTAAAAATACCTTGTTTGTAGTAGAATTTTCGCCCAAAGGCTAGAATAAATTAAGAAAAATTGTGGAGAAGTCTTTGGGCTTGATCTCTGGATCGTGAAGAAAACGAAGTCCAGAAATTTCAATTAGCCGGCATGTTCAGTGGGTCTTGTCAAAGTTTCCCTCGTCGCCAATATAAAGATGGGCATCAGGCGCAGAAAAGGTTTGTGAAAAGTATATTTTATTCATATACCACAAAACCCACAGGAACAGCTAGACCAACATCCCAACTCCTCCAGGACCAACCGTCTACTGCCAACCACCAAACCCCCACAATTCTAAATGACATCAAACAATTCTAAGAATGACATAAGCATGTTCTACAGATGATCTCACAATATACAGATTGGCAATACAGTAAATCATGGAAATAAAAGAAATAGAAGTGGCCTACTACCACACCTGCATGGCGGGACAGCAATAATCATGTGCAAGTGGGGAAACATCATTTACTACGAAGGAATTACCCCGCATAACGTTTACCACGCGTCACTCACCACGAAAAGGTCTTTTCCACGCGTATGCTTTCAACGTCCGTCTTTACCACGCGAGTGGTATTCCTTCGTGTCGTTCTGCCTGTACGATCTGCGTGGGCTTGGGGGGGGGGCTGGGGGGGCTAGGGGGAGTTGGGGGGGGGGCTAGGGGGGGTTGGGGGGGTCTCCCCCCCAAAAAAAAAACAAGCGGATAACAATAAATAAATAAGAAAACTTAAAAAGCGAACAAGGAAATAGCCTCACCAACAAGGAGACGTGTACGTCATAATTGAAGTCCTTTCACAGTTTTGATAGACGTGTTTTGACGCTTGTTTCCGTGGTCGGTGGAAGAAAGGGCTGATGGGGAAAGACGTACAGGGGTCAGATAAGAATCTAAACTTTATTAATTAAGGTATTATTTAAGCGCATTATGAAAAAAATAAAAATAAAATGTAAGGGAATCTGTTGTTTTTAATTGTTTAAAACATCGATCTTTTCCTTCGTACTGCATGTAGCCTATCAGCATCGTTATATAAATTTAAATGAGACGTGAGATGTTTCGTAACGTTCATTTTGCGGAGTAAAAACATGCGTTGTCAAATGCTGCGTGGTGAAGACACATGCGAACTAAAGTTCGCGTGGTAATGCCATGCGTGGAACTTGTCTTCGTGGAAAAATCATATATTCGTGCAAGCTTATGGGTCTTCATTTGCACTTGCAGTTAGACCCACCAGAAGACTGAAGAAAACCCAGAATGCTGGCTAAAACGTCATATTAAAAACACATACACCTGGCCAGAGCAAATATCAGCCAGCCTGGATTCTGAGAACCCGGATTGCGAATTTTCCTCTGTAAATTTTGTTTTGTGTCTCTAAATTTAAACAAGGTATACAAAATGCTTTTGTGAAATGGGCCAAATTTTTAAGCTTCGCATGTATTTAAACTCGACTCTCCCTTGCCAATACGTATGTAGAACTGTCAGATGCCTTGTCTTGTGATTAGTGTCTCTCTGATCTTATTTCTGCTTACTGTTTCTTACACACCTCCACATTTTTTGCATGTAAAGACTGACATGATGACGTAAAACCCCTTACAAAGCGAAAGACACGTAAATTCTGTGTTTCCATGAAACATTCTTGACCCAAAAAGTAAAATTGGCAACAAATCTACGCTGGAACAGAACAAACGGTGGATGATGAATTTCATAAAATGAGTTTTCTGTTTTAACTTGTTCCTTTGTTCCGTTTAACCTTTTAATTTCCTCCAGGCAATAATGTGCATCAATAACGACTGTATCTACACTTGACAAGTTTCTTTTCTAAAACGTCATTTGTTAACAATTATTTCAATAAATGTAGAAAGATTTAGAAAGAACGGAGTGCTATAGAAAATATGACCACATCATAGAATTACGTAAATAGCCAACCCACCACACTTAGTTGGGGGGTAGGAAACACAACTAATTGAGAAAAACGCTCTTGTACGTAAATCTAGAACAAACCAGAATAATTTCATTGCAGCTTTAGTACAACACAACATTGAGAATATCACACTTGGGCTGGGAATGTGCCACCACACACTGGCTTTTCACCTCAGGGTGCTATATGTTGACTGTAGTAAAGGAAGATGTAGAGTTCACTATTCTGTTAAGTTCCTTTATTTTAAGTTCCTTCCAAGATATTAGTTACAGAAGTAAGACCCCACCAGGAGCTAGCTGTTAGCAGCTCAGCCTGAGTTAACCAACTGCCACAGCCAGGTAGAGAGAGACACTGTGAGCCAGAGAGTCACCCAGGCATTGTATTACGTCACAGATGACATAGTACAGTCTATCTAGTGAAGAACATTAGAGAGGACATTTACTACACATCCTCTTCCCTTATGGAATAGGAACAGAACAGAGAACACAATAGGCAAAATACCTCAAATGCAACATCAGCAGAAAAGTACAAGAATGAACCAAAAGAGATGTTCAAAGATGACACTAGCATGAGGTAGTAGAAATGTGAACAAAGAAAAGTAAATTAAACACTATATGCCACATCCTCCTCCCTGAACGAACCGAAACAGCTAAGCTAAGTGGTCAGGGGCGGCTGGTGACATTTGAAAGTGGTGAGGCATAAACTAATTTGCATATTGCACCGCAGCGAGCGCAGCGAGCGAGCCCGAACCACCTTGCATCCATCCATACATACATCATTCATGCATCCACCCATCCATCCACCCACCCACCCACCCATCCTGCATCCATTCATGCATCCACCTATCCATCCATCCATCCATCCATCCTGCATCCATCATTCATGCATCCACCCACCCATCCATCCTGCATCCATCATTCATTCATGCATCCACCCATCCATCCTGCATCCATCCTGCATCCATCATTCATTCATGCATCCACCAATCCATCCACCCATCCATCCTGCATCCATTATTGATTCATGCATGCACCCATCCACCCATCCATCCTGCATCCATCATTCATTCATTCATCCACCCATCCATCCATCCTGCATCGATTCCTGCATCCATTCATCCATTCACCCATCCATTCATCCATCCATCCACCCTGCATCCATCATTCATTCATGCACCCATCCATCCATCCATCCACCCACCCACCCATCCTGCATCCATACATCATTCATTCATGCATCCACCCATCCATCCATCCACCCATCCATTCATCCATCCATCCACCCTGCATCCATCATTCATTCATGCACCCATCCATCCACCCACCCACCCATCCTGCATCCATACATCATTCATTCATGCATCCACCCATCCATCCATCCACCCATCCATCCTGCATCCATCATTCATTCATGCATCCACCCATCCACCCATCCATCCATCCATCCTGCATCCATCATTCATTCATGCATCCACCCATCCATCCATCAATTCTGCATCCATCCTGCATCCATCATTCATTCATGCATCCACCCATCCATCCATCCTGCATCCATCATTCATTCATGCATGCATCCACCAATCCATCCACCCATCCATCCTGCATCCATTATTCATTCATGCATCCACCCATCCATCCTGCATCCATCATTCATTCATTCATTCATCCACCCATCCATCCATCATCCATCCATCTTGCATCCATTCATCCATTCACCCATCCATTCATCCATCCATCCATCCTGCATCCATCATTCATTCATGCACCCATCCATCCATCCACCCACCCACCCATCCTGCATCCATACATCATTCATTCAGTCATGCATCCACCCACCCATCCATCCATCCACCCATCCATCCTGCATCCATCATTCATTCATGCATCCACCCACCCATCCATCCTGAATCCATCCTGCATCCATCATTCATTCATGCATCCACCCATCCATCCATCAATTCTGCATCCATCCTGCATCCATCATTCATTCATGCATCCACCCATCCATCCTGCATCCATCATGCATCAATCAATCAATCAATCAAAGCATTTATATAGCGCACTACTCACCCGGAGGGTCTCAAGGCGCTGGGGGGAGGGGGTCCGCTACTGCTCGAACAACCAGGTCTTGAGCTGCTTCCTGAAGGCGAGGTGGTCTTGGGTGCGGCGGAGGTGGGACGGAAGGGAGTTCCAAGTCTTGGCGGCCAGGTAGGAGAAGGACCTTCCTCCTGTGGTGGCTCTTCGGATGCGGGGGACGGCGGCGAGGGCGTGGCTGGTCGATCGAAGCTGGCGTTTGGGAGCGTAGAAGTTGAGGCGGCTGTTGAGGTATCCTGGGCCTTGGTTGTGTAGGGCTTTGTGTGCGTGGGTGAGGAGCCGGAAGGTGATTCTCTTGTTGACCGGGAGCCAGTGCAGGTCTCTCAGGTGTCCGGAGATGTGGCTGCGGCGGGGGATGTCCAGGATGAGTCGTGCTGAGGTGTTCTGCATCCGCTGGAGTCTCTTCTGGAGTTTGGCGGTGGTTCCGGCGTAGAGGGAGTTGCCGTAGTCCAGACGGCTGGTGACAAGGGCCTGGGTGACCGTCTTCCTGGTCTCTGTGGGGATCCATCGGAAGATCTTACGCAGCATGCGCAGGATGTTGAAGCACGACGAGGAGACGGCGTTGACTAGTCTGGTCATGGAGAGGGAGGAGTCCAGGATGAAGCCCAGGTTGCGTGCGTGGTCTGTGGGTTTGGGTGCGCTGCCCAGGGCGGGGGGCCACCAGGAGTCGTCCCAGGCGGAGGGTGATGATCCCAGGATGAGGACTTCCGTCTTGTCCGAGTTCAGTTTCAGGCGGCTGTTCGACATCCATTTGGCTACGTCTGTCATCCCTTCGTGCAGGTTGGCTCTGGCGGTGGCGGGGTCGTTGGTGAGGGAGAGGATCAGCTGGGTGTCGTCGGCGTAGGAGATGATGATGCATCCATCATTCATTCATGCATCCACCCATCCATCCATCCTCCCATCCATCCTGCATCCATCATGCATCCATCATTCATTCATGCATCCACCCATCCATCCACCCATCCATCCTGCATCCATCATTCATTCATGCATCCACCCATCCACCCATCCATCCACCCATCCATCATCCATCCTGCATCCATTCATGCATCCACCCATCCATCCACTTATCCTGCATCCATCATTCATGTATTTTTATGACCATATAACTTGCACACAGCTTGTCAGTGTTCAATACCAGTCTCGAACCTTGTACTCCAGCACCAATGATACATGATTAATATTAATTGTTTTTAAAACATGTATTTATTTGACACCAATTTCACATCTTAGTCGGACCATCATTTTTATTTGTTTTTAAAATATCTATTTATTTAACACCAAAGTAAGTCATGTATACATTTTTATGGTTTGATAAGAGGCTCGAACCTGGTTTCCCAGCACCAAAGTCGGCCGCGCTAACCGTCAGGGGTTATGTATTGACCAGCCAATCCTGGCGCTGTATGCAGCGCCAGGATAGGCTGGGGGGGCACCATGACTCCTCGCTCAGTCCCCCTGTGTAACCCCGGGGGCTGCGGCCCGCCCCCTGGTCCTCTCTCTAAGGGAGAATTTACAGGAAAACGATCTGCGCATGCGCGGGCATGTTTGTGCCCAAAAATACACTTGCGCAGCTGCAGCAGGCCCATCCTCCCCCCCCCCCCCTCCTGCGCACTCCGGGAAAGTCGGGCGTCTCCCGGTTTCCCGGTCGGCAGATAGCGCGATTTTTTTTAATATTTGTATTTGGCTTCTAGTGACGACGCGGTAGGTCCATGGGGCTTAGTGGGGCCCCCCCCTACGCCCCAATGGACGCACCGCGCCTGTAAGTGGTTACACTCAAAACTTCCCCACACCACAGGGTAAACACCCTAGGACGAAAGAGAGTGTAGACGGAGACATAGAGAGAGACACATAGGGGCAATATTCACTCAAGACAACCCTAAAAGAGCAAACCCCTATCACAAAAACTCACCAAAAAAAACAATATTAGTAAAGAACGAGAGCTTCCCCTTATAAAGACGTGCTGACACTAAAGATATGAAAAATTCACAGTACAAAGTTTTTCCAACATGATACCCTGGCCACGAGTAACAAGAAGGTAGACTTAGACTAGAACATAGTGCACAAAAAGTCTCCACCAAAAGCAGGGGACAGCGCAGAGTAGAAACACTGAGATTAAAAAGAAATACAACCTCCCCTAAATAGGGTACACCACAGGATAATAAACCTGTGAACAAAAATAGGGCAAGGACTACCCGCAAACACCACTACTTGGGGCATGGACTACCCGCAAACACAAAACCTCCCCTACGTAGGGTACGCCACAGGACAATAAACCTGGGAACCAAAAATAGGGCATGGACTACCCACAAACAGACAACCTCCCCTGTGTAGGGTACACCACAGGACAATACCTGGGAATCAAAAATGGGGCATGGACTACCCACAAACAGACTACCTCCCCTGTGTAGGGTACACCACAGGACAATACCTGGGAACCAAAATGGGGCATGGACTACCCACACACACACACAAACTCCCCTGAGTAGGGTACACCAGAGGACAATAAACCTGGGACAAAAAAAATGGGGCATTGACTACCCACAAACACTACAGCATCACCCAACAAGATTACAAACGGGATGCATTACTCTCCCTTGAAACCCAACACAATAACATCGCCAACGCAGGGTACAGCAAGATTCAACATCACCCTAGGAAACAGAAATGGGAATGGACTACCCACAAGCATACAACTTCCCCTAAGAAGGGTACACCGTAGAGTTAAAAATGTGAGTACAACACACAGTACAAGTGAAAGTCATGCTGTAGTACGATGCAAACACAATTAGTGCATACGTTTTCTTTTGAAACACCACAAATTTCCCTTAAAACACAGAATAACCACAAAGGTGAAAAGAAATTCAACCTGGCCGCAAATACACAAAACGCTCCAAGCAGTTGCCAGAAGGAGAGACCATGCCAAACATGTGTTAAGTTCCTTTATTGTAAGTTCCTTCCAAGATATTAGTTACAGAAGTAAGACCCCACCAGGAGCTAGCTGTTAGCAGCTCAGCCTGAGTTAAACAACTGCCACAGCCAGGTAGAGAGAGACACTGTGAGCCAGAGAGTCACCCAGGCATTGTATTATGTCACAGATGACATAGTACAGTCTATCTAGTGAAGAACATTAGAGAGGACATTTACTACATTGACACCAGAGTGGGTGGACTATCTAACCCCATATGTGTGATGTGTGTAATATTATGTTAGATGGGTTTTGTTAAGCGCACAGCTACTCAATTGAGTGTCCCGGCTCTAGGCATGCTGACTGATATCGCTAAGCCTCAGTAACCACTGATCAGGATGTTAGAGCTGAAACAGCCACGTTTTCAGTGACTTCCTAAATGCCAGGAGATCTGACATCATCCTTAGTTCCAACGGCAATTCATTCCACAATTTTGCAGCTTGCACCTGGAAGGACCGACCCCAGATGCGAGCTCGCGAATATCTTGGAGTACGTGCCAATTGAAGTGCGGAAGACCAGAGAGTACGGTATGGCTGATAGAATTGCACTCTCTTCGCAATGTATCCAGCACCGCTACCGTGAAGAGCCTTAAAAGAAAGAACCAAGGATTTAAATTGTATCCTCTTTCATACAGGAAGCCAATGCTAGGATCTCAATTGTGTCGTCATGCGGACTCTGGGGCCGAGCATCAGTATTGCCCTGGCTGCTGCGTTCTGGACCACTTGCAGCCTTGCCAGTAAATACTCTGGTAGCCCCAGGTAGAGTGCATTGCCGTAGTCCAGCCTAGAAATTATTAAGGCTTGAACCACAGTTTTTCCTGTGAGAGATGGACAATAGAGGTAGAAACTGCTTCAGCATCCTAATCATGCTGAAGCAGGTGCCGGCCACCGACTGGATCTGTGGCTGCATAGAAAGATCCTCATCCATCTTCACCCCCAGATTTGTCACTAATTTGACGGATGTGGTGGGAGGTGATATGTCAGCGGGTAACCAGCTACGCCAGACGTTGCCAGGGTGGTTTCCAAAAAAGATGATCTCCGACTTCCCAGGATTACATTTCAATTGGTTACACTGGAACCAGGAGAACACTTTTGCCAAGCAGCTGTTTATCCTGTAACCTTTGAAGTCCATATCTTTGTTGCAGGTGAATAACAAGTGCGTATCATCCGCGTATGGTACAATTTTGGCTCCATGTTCCTCTGCCAGAGTGGCTAAGGGTGTCATATACATATTAAAAAGAATCAGGCTCAAAATAGAGCCCTGGGGTACACCCACTCCTAAAGGAGGGATGGGGCAGCAAAAGGGGGAGACCACACGGTTGGCTGGCAGTCTTTTAAAAAGGAGGCAAACCAGTTAAACGCCGTACCCCCGAAACCGCACTCCCGGAGTCTAAATAGTAGTCGGTCACGGGGGACGGTGTCAAAGGCCGCAGGTAGATCTAGCAATATAAGTATGGTTCTGCCACCACTGTCCATAACCTCCTTTATGGCCTCAGAGACTTCCAGAAATGCTGTTTCAGTGCTAAAATTTGCCCTAGATCCCGACTGGCTTGGGTGTAATAGTGAGTTGGATTTGACAAAAGCGGTAGTGGCGCTATTCACCGCTTTTTCAAGAGGTTTCGAGAAAAAGGGGAGCAGAGATATTGGCCTGTAATTAGAGGCTAGCTCTGGGTCCAGTATAGGTTTTTTCAATAGGGGTAAGAATTTGGCTCTTTTCCACCTGACTGGATCGTGACCCGACTCCAAGGAGAGATTGAGAACTTGATTGGCTGCTGGGTTGATCTCCGCAGACATGGCCAGAATGGAGGAGGGGCAAAGGTCGGAGGGAGAACCGGATTTGAGGCCTTTCATTATGTTCCATCGAGATCCTTGGAAACTCTTCAAAAGAAGGAGCTTTAGCTTCTATGGCTGAAGAGGCAGGCATAGCACTGTCTCTGCACATAGCCGCTGATGTCACAAAGGACTCCTTTGTCTTGTCATAGAAATAGGCGGCCATACGGCCAGTCCATTCCTCCATCGGGGTGAAAGGTGCAAAGAACTCACACTGAACACCCACACCACTGTTGATGAGGTAATGGGACAAGACCAGGTGGGTGACCACCGGCTAATTGCGGAATGGCTGCTCAATTTGGGGCTCTGCAACCTGCTCCCTAGAGACTATTAACACGTGCTTACTTTTAAATTGTAGAGGTCAGCCTTTTAACAGTTGGTTTTTTTTTTTATATCTGGCCTAGTTTTTGGCTTGCCCATATCTACGACTGCACGATCTGCTACTCCAACAAATGAAAGGGTGCCATAAGTAGGACTTGTATCCCAATTCTCTGTTAGTATATGACATTTCTGGACAGACTGCTACTGCCTGTATTACATGTACAACAATTGCGCCAGTTTTCTGTGAACTCTCAAATACCCAAAAAATACAGCAAATGTGCTGGCCTGGTGCCAGGTTTGTCAGGTCCCTTCAGAGTATCATCTGAATAGAAAAACCAGAAACATCCATTTCCTTTTCTTCTGGCTAGACGCTGATTGTTATGGACTTCACAAGTTATTTTCCTGTAAGTACTAAAGCTTGGTTCCATTTCTGCCTAACAATCCAACTTTTGACACAAGGAATACTTTGCCCTATAATCTTCTCACACAAATAGCTGTGTAATTCTTTTAGAAATTGTAGACTAAAGAAAATGTCACTGTCTTACAGATGTCAGCAAGCAGTACATTTCCTGGACCAAAATAGTAACCTTCTCTCTTGCATGTCAAATGCGGTTGTGGTTTCACCAGATGTTTCTTAGCATGTGAATAGCTTATTTTAATACAACACATTATCAAACTAACCAATCCTGATTTGAAGATGGGTTTCAGGATGGTGGTTGTGACATCTACCATGTGTAGAATATGCTCTGCTATAGAATCAGTATTTGTGAAGAAAGACTGTAATTTTATAAATTATTTGGCATGAAAGAAACCACCATATTTGGGCAGGTACTACCGTGGTATTGATACAAAATGTAAGGAATTTGCGGTTAGAAATATTCACCAGAAGAACAAGTTACTTATTTATGGATGCACTCTTTTTGGTGGATATGAGGATGGGAATTTACATCAGAAAGTCCCGCTGGACCAAGTGAGCCAAATTGCCCTGCCTGCAGACCAGAGCATCAATGTAATACTACCTAGTAGAGTAATGACTAGACACTCATGTAGCAGCGTGGCCAACACTGGAACACCGCTAATCTAAGTGACAGTGGATGCCTTTGAACTGGTGGAATTAGCCTAAAGGTGCTTAAGACTCAATCCTTCTTGGCCAAGGCATCGCACAGCTTTATACAAAGAAAAACCTACCAAAATAAGGCACATTTTTGGATCAAACGCCTTTCGCACAGGCGAATCCAATGAAGAGTTGGTCATCTACCAGGTGCTCCTAAGCGCTATCTGTGCAGCCTCTAGTCCTTCTTATAGGGATGTGGAGGAGAGAGGAAAAAACCACAGTGTTTGATGGACTGCCACGCATTTAAGAGGGACAGCCCTTCCAAAAGGAAGGATGACCTAGTCCAAAGCGCCAATTTGTCAGGTCAGATGTTGGTATGTAGCGGCAGCATAAAAAGCACCTCCAATTCACTAATGTGACACACAGAAGTAATCATAATAAGGAAAATGACTTTAAGCGTCAAACTCAGGGAACAGCAGTGCTTAGGCTCAAAAGGTATGCACATCAAAAATTGTAGGAACCAAATTAAAGTAACACTGTGGGCATAATGAAAGGTTCAGGCAGAAATATAAATAGGTCCTTTGCAAAAAACACAACACAGTGGGCGAACAAGGAGAATAAATGAATAAGGAGGGCTCAACAGTCAAATGTAGAAATGTCAAAAGAGCAGATAAGTAACTTTTAACAGTGACCAAAGCAAAATCTTGTCGGGCCAGAGATACAAACAAAAGGATATCAGAAAATTTGACTTGAAGAGGGCTGACCAGTCAGTCCTCACACCTGGCCACAAATTAAGCCCAATGGGATCATATCCATCCCCTCGGACGGTAGATCAACGCCACTTAACTGGTTCAGTTCAATCCCTACACATAAATGGGTAGATTGCGAAGGTTTGGGTGCAGGACCGCCCCCTTCTGCTGGGACAATAGATCCTTCCAAAGAAAGAGAGATGAAGTGGAGGGCAAATGCTCAGAATCAGCAGGCTGGAGTACCAGATTTCCGGGCCCAATCCCAGGCTATGAGGATGACCTTCCCCCATGACCTATGGGGTGAGCAACAGCTGATGGAACACGTAAAAGAGGCCGGAGTCCCACCAAAGATGAAACGTATCTTCTAGGAAACAAGGATGAGGATATTCCAAGGTGCATAAGGCCAGACACTGCACATTGTCAGAGGAAACAAACCACAGACATGCCCTACTGGGCAAAGATGCAGAGAAATCCTTTGAGGAACCAGTCTCCTACACATCCTCCTACACAGAGCCTCTAGAGAAAAATAGAGAGAAATAGAGAGAAAGCGAGAGAACAAACCCCACAGCGCCCTGCTTGTTGCAGCACCACATGACAGTCATGTTAGCAAGAACTGGAGACACATGCCCTTGATGAAAGGCAGAAGAGCCTTGACTGTCAACTGAATGGCATGCAGTTCCAGAATATTGATATAATGTTTTTGCTCTTCTGATCTCCATGTGGTCCAGGTGGTCCCCAACCGGCCAAGGGTCGACACATCAGTCACAATTCACAATATTGAGCTCTGGATGGGGTAAGGAGAATGGTCTGCACATGTCAGACTGGCATCTATCATCCACTATTGTCCGCCTCGTCCGAGACATGCATGATGTCCGATAGGCTCACCCCAGTGCTGAGCCCCATGCAGCTAAAGGTTCTACTGTAGAGTCCACATGTTCAACAGGACTTTAGTTTATTAATGAAGTCAAGATTGGACAGCAATGAGCCCAACATCCACAGGTGATCAACAGTTAGCTCAGGTGATACTGCCTCAGGAGCTAGTTAGTCGAGGTAAGAAAAATCCATGACTACCTCACCTACGAAGATGACATCACATTCATGAATACCCAGTGGGCTGACGTAATGCCAAAGAGGAGGATGGTGAATTGGTAAGGATCCATAACGACCACAAACTAGAAATACAGCCTGTAGGAATTCAGGATCAGGACATAAAAAGTACACGTCCTGAAAGTCCAAGGACACTGTAGTGATTGTATTTTCCTTTAAATGGAATCCTATCTATGTATTGTGGAATGTTTTCTTACAAATGAATGTTCTAATGTGTGTACTGAAACTGGAGTTGAGATTCATTCTTCGGATGAACCTTCCTTCCAGCTACATCTATTCTTCACCGCTCATGAATAAATATTATTCATTTTATTTCTTGGAGTTCTCTTTATATACATTGGAATATTACTACAATTTTGGCGACATGGATGGTTTTTTAAAGAAAAAGAACCAGATTTAAACCACAAAAGTGACTGCCTTTTGTTAAATCTCGACTTTTGGAATTATAAATCGCCTTATCTGCTTGGAAATTTCATCTCTTCCTGTAAGTACTTTAAAAGAATTTTATTGTTCTGGAGTACGTTTCTGTTGCTTCGTGTTGCCGTTTATCTCCTACACGAGGAGTCGTTTCGGACTGAATGAAGCGTGAATCGTACTGGGCACTCATTTGGGAAGAGGCATGTGAAAGAAAATTATCCGGTTTGGATGGCGATTTTTGTACTTTGTCAACTTTAACAGTGAGGTTTCTACCTGCTGTTTATCTTTGAAATCGGCGCTGTAACGGATTCCTGGTAATAGCGTCCTGCATTGGAACGTCTTTGACGTGGTTCTCGAGAGAGCTGTGCACAGCATCTCATCTCCATCTTGCAATCACCACGTCATCACGACGCGTTAGGACGCACGCCACCTAACGTGATAGCATCATCACTCATCATGCCACCCAGCGTGATAGCATCATCACGCATCAGCCTACGTTTGACGGCCATTTTGAAAGTGTTGTTTCGGGTTTCCTTGGCAACCACTTACGTTGTGGAAATATCGGAAGAGGCAATTTTCGGAAAGGAATTTTAGCTGTACTTTTATATATATTGCACGAAGTTTAGCGGTGTAACTCACAAGGATTTTCTACTATTCTTGGATTTTTATGCAGCTGGAAGTCTAGAACATTACTGGAGGACACCTTTTCACGAAGTGGTTATTTCACGATTTGGAGTTTCTATATCATCATATATTATTTCTTTTTCACTAACCCAATTCATTTTGCAGGTTTTACTTTAAAAAAAAAATTTAATTTTTTTTTTAACCTGGTGCATCACAAACTGCCATTATTCATGACGTGATTGCGATATAATTCACGAAGTGGTCGTATTCAATATTTTACAAGTACAATATTCTACTTGTTGTAAGACATCATTCACGAAGTGTCGTTTTTGATAATTCAACAAGTACAATAACTAACGAGTTGTTGTCTTTTGTATTCCCTTACATGAAGACATCATTCACAAAGTGGTTCATTCAATATTCAGCTGTTGGTTCACGAAAACATTGTTCATGAAGTGGTTGTTTCAAATAACTAACCAGTTATTGTGTTAGGTATTTCTTTTTCACGAAGACATCATTCACGAAGTGGTTGTTTCAAATAACTAACTAGTTATTGTGTCAGGTATTTTTTTCTCACAAAGACATCATTCACGAGGGGGTCGTTTCGGATAACTAACCAATTTTGTTTCAGGTGTTTGTTTTCTTTAAAGCATTCAATTATGCCACTGACAGCGAGCGCATCAAGAACAGTTACAACCAGTGACAAAAATCCATTGAATTTACAAATCAATTCACCTAGAGAATTTTTGTCAGTTTGTGAAGAACCTGTTGTTTCCTGGGTGGATTGGAATGCATGTTTCTTAAATTTCATTGCTAACTTAGAGGATGTCAACGGTACATTCTCTCCTGAAAAGAAGAAACGAATACTGTTATATTCACTTGATCCAGAGGGTTTGCGCATTCTTGAAGAAATGCATACACATGAAAGCACAGTGGGAGATTTGGATGTTTTTAAAAATGCATTATTAGATTTGCATGAATTTTTTTCTTCCCCAGTAGGTATTGCTGAATTTCTGAAGGAATTTATTTCAGTTTTGAAAAGGTTAACGAGGAAATGTGAATTTGCTCAATTACACAATGATCTAATCCTTTACCTAGTAGTAAGGTATACCAAAAACAAATCTTTGAAGGACAAGTTATGGGTCGAGGGTAATAAATGTCTTAAAGATATAATTGCCTTAGTTAACAAGACAGAAATGTCTGATCGTTGTGCTAAAGCTACGTCTTCGCAGGATAACAGGATGCCAAAAGAAACTGTGGGGAAGGTGGTAGAAGAGGTAACAGGGCATAAGAATTTTGAAACCAACAAGTTTGAGAAAGTGAAAACTGATTTCAATGTTAGAAGGAAATTTAAGGGTACTGAACAAAAGGTGTGTAGCAACTTAGTTTGTTTTGGATGTGGTAGTTATTCACATGCTGTTTTCTTTGAAAAATGCCCTGCTAGATCTACCAAGTGCTGGGAGTGCGGATTGATGGGACACTTTTCGCGAGTGTGCAACAGGAAGAACATGAAAGTGTTAAAAAAAAAAAGGTGATGTATGTCCAACACGAGGGTGATTTTTCTTCATCAAATTTGGACAATAATGTTGTTCAGGGAAATTTGGTACATAGGAAAAAAGTTGTTTTAAATACCTCTAGTGACTCATCATTTAATCCTTATTGTGATATTTCTTTGGGTGGAATTACAGTACAATTGGCAGCAGATTCGGGTTCACCGTTCACTGTAGTGCCACAAGAGATGTGGAAAACTCATTTTGTGGACAAAATAAGATGGTGGTTAGAATCCAATGATGTTACTGCCGAAAGTTTTACAGGCAGAAAAATTGATATGCTAGGGATTAGAACCCTCATGTTTTGTTTTAAAGGAAAGCATGCTATGGGAAAATTATATGTTGCAAAAAAAATAGTCCACCAATATTAGGGTGGAAAGAACAAAAGTCACAACAGTGTTTCAGAAGTTGATGTCGAACTTTTCTGAGGTTGTTGTCTTCCAAAGCAATATTCTGATTATGGGTAAGGATAAGATTCAGTAGAATACCACTTTAAAAGAAGTTTTGTCCATTCTCAGAATCAAATTTCTTGGTTGTTCAAAACAACAATTGTAAGCGTTAAAAAAAAATGTATTTAACTTTCTTAAGACGAACGACTTATGCACTCATTTAAAGCAGGAAATGTCTTAAGGTCAGACCACAAAACTTTACTTAGAATACTAACTATAGAAGATTTATCCAGAACATCAGGTAGAGTAGCCAAGATGTCTATATGATTCAAAGATTTCATTTATAATGTACAGTTGGTTCCAAGCATCTCAGTAGGCATTCCTTATTGCTTAAAGAAATTGCCCTAGACCCGTGTGGTGTGTTGCTGCAGTATTTGAAAATTCTCTGTCTGAAGCTTATGTGGGAAGAGTAATATAAGGAAGATGATATGTTGCGTGCAGTTTCTAGTAGATTTATTAAGGTAGGGTTATTCAGGGATGGTGTAAGAATGTTAAACTTGGTCCCAAATATTTAGGTCATCCAGGAATTTTTTTTCGACCAAAAGACGCATAACGTAAGCATAGATAGACTTGTTCATATTGTTTTTAGTGTGAAACTTCGGACTAAGCACAGAAAATGCTTCATTCACCGCCATCTTCGTTAGATTGTACTAGTTTGCCGTAGCAAAGTTTTGCTATGGATATTATGGGACTCATGATTTAACTGGACGGTGTGATTAGGTACATTGTAGTGTTCGTGGACTTATTTTCAGGATAGTTTGAAGTGAAGGTCGTAAATAAGGTGGATGCATAGTGTGTGTTTAGTTTCTTAGAGATGTGTTTTTTTTAAAGAGAGGGTTTTCCGGCTTTTAGTTTGACGAACTATGGTGTCCAGTTTAAATCACATTTGATGGAGAGTTTCGTAACTAGTACAGGTTTTGAACAAGAATTTACTGTTTTACACTGTCCCAAGTGAAATTCTATGTTGGTAGAGTAAATAGAATAGAGTTGCTCTAGCAGGGAACTTCTTTGTGGAAGAGTAAGATACTGCTAATTTAAAAGAGTTTATGGGTAGTTAGAAGTTTTGTCTCATTTCAAAAAGGAGGATGGTGAGGACACAAACACAGTTTGGACACAACAACTCTGATAGTTCTACACAAAATCCTATTTCGTTGGGGCTACACTGTAAGCAGGTTTGTGAAGGTTTAGACTCCTTTATATGTGAGGTTAGTCCTGACATTTTTTTTTGGACAGCAAGACTTACAGCATCTTGAGCTTTGTAGCCAGTGGATTGGGATGCTGACTAAGTTCAACAATCTATTTTGAAGTCACTAGATAGAAATAAAAATTATTATGATAGGAAACATGGCACTAGGGAAGTAAATATCAGTGTTGGGCACATGGTACGTGTTAAATCTGCAAGGAAGGTTGGAAAGTTACACTCAAAGTTTTTTTTTTTTAAACCCAAAACTGTTGTAAGGGTTATGAAGAATACGGTCCAATGGGATATGGCACGATTCATCATATGAGTCGGTTTGCGTTAGCAGGCGAGACTGGTTTAGAAGGGAATCTCTGTAGTGTTTTGGAAAGGGATTATTGGTGGTTGGATGTTTTTTTTTTCTCAATTTGAAAAGGGAAATGGTGTTGTGGATGAAGATTCTGAAGTTCAGGATGGTTCACAGGTTCCTGTTTCTTTGGAGTCTCCAAGTGGTGTGTTTACTGAAGGTTCGTTATTTAACATTTGTTGTATTTAATGTTTTTAATATTTGTTTTTTTTATTGAAGAAGGGGGATGTGTAGTGATTGCATGTTCCTTTAAATGGAATCCTATCTATGTATTGTGGAATGTTTTCTTACAAATGAATGTTCTAATGTGTGTACTGAAACTGGAGTTGAGATTCATTCTTTGGATGAACCTTCCTTCCAGCTACATCTATTCTTCACCGCTCATGAATAAATATTATTCATTTTATTTCTTGGAGTTCTCTTTATATACATTGGAATATTACTACAGACACCACCCAGTCTCAGGGAACGAAGGCTGAGATCACCTGGGCCAGTGTCAGCATTTTGAATCTGTTCTTTCTCAGGAACTATTTAGAAATCTGTGGTCTAATCTCAGTATCACCCTCCTGTCCCTCTGAAGAATCAGAAGTAAAGGTACCGGACTGCCTCTCTCTACCTCAGATACAACCTTGATGTTACCCATGGCAAGATGAGACTGAATGTCTCTGGACAGGATAGCAGCATGGACTGACAACGTCTAACATGTGCAGAAATGGGAAGGGTGGGAAAACAAAAAAGAATGGAGTAAACAACTTGAAGGGCCCACTGATACGAAGTAAATGCCAGGCTGACAACATTTGATTCTGCCCCTGACCGGTCACAAACAACCAGACTGGAGGGGAGATTAAAGTAGTTTGGTGGCAGCCACAGCAGATGAGAAGGAGGAAGAGGAATACTTGGCTTGCTGGTGGCAACCACCTCTGACACCACCTTCTGCTTTGGAGCCATGAAAAGACTTGACAGCCTGTTGGATAGAATACGTGTGTTTGCTCTATCAATAAGAAAAGCATCTGAAATAGCCCTAAAACATTTGGCACTGCTGGTGGAACTGGCAAGTAGTGTTTAAAATGGCTCAGAATGGAGTCCACCTTTTAACCAAAGAGCGTGGCACATACATTTAAAAACATTGGACATCACTGGAAAAATTGTGCTTCTCATTCAGGTATAGCAAACGCAACAAGATAATGGACGGAGTGTTGAAACTTTTCAACCACTCACCCACAGTCAAGAGATCTGGGTTTCATCTATCGTTCTTTTGCTCACTATGCCACCCCAGTTTGGATCCAGTGATATGCAATTCAGTCTCGATCCTGCTCCTCACCTATTGTGCCATCCACTCCAGTGGCAATGGCTTCAGGCCTATCCTATGTAGCCTGCCTGTTGCAATGTAAACATGCACTGTGACCTGTCAAAATAAAACTCTTTTGAAAGGTAACAACTTTCAATTAAATAGTTAGTAAGTCACTACCATGTAAGCCTGGTTGCCAACAAGGTAGTGTGCATGGTATTTAAAATTGGGACATGTGCTAAGTTAATGTTACCATGTCCCAACAGTGACGAGGCCTTAAAAGCAATTTTCTCTGTTGAAGGACTAACTGTTCTATGTAGAGTGCACATTAAAATATCAATACTGTATCTTGTGAAAGGGACCAGCTAGACAAATAATTAAGCAAATATTTTAATTGTTTTTAAAAATCCAATTCAGTGGTGAAATCATCTTTTATCTGCTTGAACTATCAGAAAGCTAATTAACATAAGCCTCTGCCAGCTCCCAGCTAGAGATTATCCCTGAATAGCCTGAGAAAAGGCAGGAAATGCCTTTCAGGAGCAAACAAAAGGCTGACCTGAAGGCGCAGAGATGACTCCTCTGAATTCAACCAAATAAGCAGAGTGGGGGCTGTGGGCCTCCCTTTGACAGCCCAGTGCCAAATCCTGTTTGAAAGGTGTGCTGGGTTCCCATATACCACTGAGGGAAGGCTTGAAATGGAGAGAATATGCCAAGACAATTCTTGTTCATCCACTGCCTGGTTGCTGATTGTGTCCTACCAAACTTCTGTCTCTGGGTTTGTTGGGTGCAGTACCTAGACCAAACTGGGTTTTAGTTTTTGATGTGGGAGGACACTAGGATTTCCACAATACACGCCCAGCACACACCCAGAGCCTTCAGAGCCCAAGGTTAGTGTAGTTGAAGACTTGCTGCAAAAGTGGGTGTGGTTACCACTGGGAACATTTACCTTATTGGTTACTGAGGGACCAGGAGTCATTCCAACCAACTATCTTATTCCAGGCATAAATGTTGCACCCTACGGCACCCACTAGAGAACATTTTCTGGACTTATATTGGAAGAGGTCTTTTCTGTTATCCCTGGTACAATAATTGGTGGTTATCCATTTATATATTGCTACATTGCTGACAAAAGCGGAATTTAATTTCCTGTCTGAAATATTTTAGCATTCTCAATTTAGAAGATTCTCCTGGCAGCAGTTGAAGCAGCTGGATTGAAAGTTGGTATTTTCCCTTCACCTAAATCAATAATCCAAAAATGATGGGAATAATAATTTACCAAATAAATAAAAAAATAAAAAACATCACAAGCAAGTTGCCAAGGAGCACAAGCAATGCATAAATCCTCTGCTTACCACTGTATTCTTTCATCTGTATAGCACACTTCATAACTCCACAGGGTTCATTGCACATATTTAAGTTACATAATAACTTCCAGCAAATTATTCTTTTAATTACAATTCAAAGAAAAGGACAAATTGTGAAAGGTAAGAAAAACGGGGGAGGGAGTAAGACTAGATGGAAAACATAAAAAACTAGACATTGTGACTAAAGATTATGGGGTACACATATACAGAACAGTGGCTAGTGAGTAAAAAGTGAGAAACTATACTTGGATCACATGAAGAAGAAAAATACAAGATCAATAGGAGAATTACAAGGAAAGGGAGTCATGGGGAGCATATGGCATAACTGTAGGTCATGTAGTGGTGAAATAAAAGCACAGAGGAACATGATGACTGCAGAAGACAATAGTCATGACCACAAAGTTTAACATATTTAATGAGGTAAAATTTACAGAATTTTAAGGAATTCAAAACATGTTAGCACAAGGCCCAAGTAACAAAAATGAGATGTGGTAGGAAGCAAAGAGAACTCAAGGATGAGTCTGATGTTACAATTAAACAGAGAAATGTAACAAAATAAGGATGAAAGAGAACAAAGTGTGGAAGAATTACAGGTTTAAAAACCTGTTCATTAGGTTAACTACACATTTCAGTTTTTGAAATTCACCTCTGCCTCTTACATACCTTTTTCTGTGCAACCGCATCCTCCAGTTCTTTAAGTTCTTCTGTTGCTTTTAGTATCTGTTGTTCTGCTTTCACAATTTCCTTCTGTAATGCTGTTAACCTATCATGTGCTGCAGAAAAAAAGAATATAGAGCAATTGTAATTTCCACAGCAAATGTATTGTATGCACACTTGTCTATGGGTGAGACTAAAGCTGTATAAGTGACTGCAAAATGTACTTGACTTTATGAGAAAAGCCACCTCCATTTTAGAAACTTACAAGAACATTAGTACCTCCACAAGATATTGTTTATGCCTGGTTGCTTATACAATGCAGTCTAGAAAACCACTGGTTTACGTCTCTGGGAGTTCCTATTTGTACAAATTCTAACCGTAATGTTCTGTGCCAGATTCATGAAGCATTTGTACCTGGACAGTGGCAGAGTTGGCCAAAGAGACTCCACTGCCCCATCCCAAGTATATTCCACAATACATCGAAGGGCCGTTGTGACAGGGGCATTGACGCCAACTTCGACCGCTGTGCAAATGAAGTGTGGTTATTCTATACGACAGACAATGAGTTAAAGAAAAATTAGGCCTTCCATTTTTTATGCTTACTACCTACTTACATATAGGGATGCGTAAAGGTTTTATTAATCAAGAGAAGTCTTGCATACATCTAGATTATAGTCCTGTCATACGTCAGAGTATTTTGCTTTTCCAATGTCTGAGGCCTTGCATAGTTCACACACACAAACTGCAATACTTCCTTGAAAGTGCTAGTTGCAATTGAGAATGGATGTGTCATTTTCTTGCGAAATAACTTTAAAACTGTTTTCTTCTCGACTTAGAGGATTTTTATCTCTCTCAATAACTTTCAATGGGAAGATAAGTCCCAATTTTCAAGTGCAAAAGAACACATGCAGAGGGCTTTTCAGTCTAGGAGTGGTAGTTTTGAGAATTACAGAAAACTGACCAGAGAAAATGCTTTACAACTGCAGGCAGGGTCCTGAGATAACACAGAATAAGCGTGGAAGTTTTTGGGAGTTCAAAATAAAATTCATTTTGCAGTACAAATGGTGAAGTCTGGGGGACGGGTTGCCAAGCTCCTGAGAGCTTCCAAATTTGACAGATAACACCAGCCCCGGATAACTTGTGGGCTTGGGTGGTCCTTCCAGCGAAAAGCACAGTGACATTTAGGTCAAAGCCTGCCAGAAAGCACAGCTGGTTGCTAAATACTTCTTGGGGACATTCTTAAATCTGACCTAGGAATGCATTACGCCCACTGCTTTTCATTGATTTTGTTGTTTGTAATTCACATTTGCTTGCTTTTTATTTGCTGACTTTATTTGTTTTAGCCTGTTTAATGTATTTCTCACTTTCTGTAAAGAGGCCTTTAAATTGTGTCCTAATTTTGTCCTAATCTTGTCACATTCGCAGTACATTCAAAGACAGAGGTCAATGTCAGGCTCTGTCTTCTGAGGGAGCTTGGTCGTTAATTTTCTTTCTCAGTCTTCAAAGTGCGAGGATTTATCTGACAATCTGAGGTTGTGAAAGGAAAGGCTATTGTCTACCACACAACAAAATGTAAATGTCTGTAAATGAACTGTGCAAATTTTCGGAATATATAATAATTATGAAGGTACAAATGGAGCACATTCTTTTGTAATTCTAAAGTGTGGTGGAAACAAATATTTTAATATGATCAAAAACGAATCAATACGCAAGGTGATGCTATTTCCACACATCATCGTTTGAGCGCTGTATAGTTTTATCAGTAAAACTGTATGTCTGTGCAATCAATCAATCAATCAATATAAACTTTATTCGGTTTTTGAAGTATAAAACCATAAAAGTTGACAAAACATAAAATAATTAAATGTTCAGAATAGCAGCACAATTTATCGTCAGTGGTCCCAAGGTCGCTTGTAACATAATAACCATAAAACAGAGTAACACGACCATAAGGTATTATAAAATTGTAAAAGGTCAGCACCATTAAACATAATAAAACGATGGTATACCATAAATACGATTGTTTGGTGACATCAATTTACAATTCATAAATCAACATTTTCTTCTTTAAATTAATTCCCTCGAAAGAAGAGTCATGTTTTATAAAATAAGTAGAACTTAAAAAAAGGTAAGCATAAGCCCAAAACCCTCACACTTTTTAATCAAGACAAGCCCTGGACTTCACCACGGATTTCAGACATCCAACAGTGAAGAAAATACAATCGTCCTTAAGCAGTTGTAGATACAGGAGAGCTGGGCGCGCATGAGCAAAATTCAGCTTCTTTGAAATAGGGACTAAATAAGACTTCCTCGGAACCTCATGAAATTTACAGAAGAACATCGGGCAGGTCGCTCCCCTCGCCACCGCAACAGCTCCACCTGTTGTGATCACCCCTCCCCACCCCCCCAACAGGTTGCTGCTGCTGCCGGACGCGAGTTTGAGGCTTGCTCGCTGTGCCTGGGTTGTATTGTTTCTGGATTGTTTTGCCCCCTGTGTTTTCTTTCATCTCCTTTCTCCCTCTGTTGTTTCTCTGTGCCCTGTATATGATTTTTTTAAATTGTTTTCTGGACTGTTTTTTGCCATCTGTGTTTGTTCCTGTTCCCTCTTTCCCTCTTGTGATTTCTGTGCCCTGTTTTGCCCTTTGCTCCCTCTGCCGTTCCTCACCCGTTTTTTTCCCGCCGCTGTGTCCCTGCGACCCGCCCCCCTGCTCGTCCATTCGCCGCCCCACTCCTGCCTCCCAACTACTCCTGCCTCCCATCTCCCCTTATATGGCAGCCGCGTGCAGTGGGCGCGCCGCTGGCGCGCCTAAGGCAAGCCCGTCTGCACCCGTCGGCGCCTGGAACGCACCCTCAACATCGGACGATCACACACCTGCTTCCTGGCTGCCCCGAAACGCATGCATGGACCCTTCACCTGCCGGAACTGCAGCTTCACCAGCATCCGACCTGCAAATCCACCCACCAGGAAAGAACCCAACCACCTCCGATGCATCCTTCTCAACACCCGCCCTGCCCGCAAACACGCCGTTGAACTCTGGGACCTACTCGACTCAACCACCCCAGACATCGCCTTCCTGATGGAGACCTGTCTGAACCCCTCCTCGGCACCTGACATCGCCATAGCCATCCCGGACGGCTACAAGATCACCCGCAGGGACCGCACCAGCGGAGTAGGAGGAGAAATTGCCATCGTCCACAGGAACACTCTCAGAGTCTTGACCAACACAGACGACACCCTCAGTACCGAACACCTGCACTTCCAGATCCACACCGATCCCAACACCACCCTCGTTTACAGACCCCCAGGACCCTGACCACAGTTCAGCGACTCCATCGCCGACTTAGTCAGTACACACGTCCTTCGCCTCCACAGACTACATCCTTCTCGGGGACCTGAACTTCCACCTCGAGAACAATGACCGCAACTCCACCACCCTGATCGACAACCTCGAACTCAGACAACTCGTCACAATGCCCACCCACTCAGCTGGTCACATGCTTGACCCCATCTTCTCCGCAAGCTCCCACATCTCCTTCACCAACACCACAGAACTCAACTGGACCGACCATCGCTGCATCCACTTCACCTTCCGGAAACCTACCAGGCACCACCGCACCCAACAGATCCCCCGCTGCTGCTGGAGTAAAGTCACCGAAGACCAGCTAACCACCACCCTCGCCCGGAGACCACCCGCCGACCCCACCGCCCGCAAACTCAGACAATGGATCGACGTCTGCGCCAACACCCTCACCCCGCTCAAGAACCCCCCAACAGACTCACCAGCAAAAAAGCCAGCTGGTTCACTGAAGACCTCCAGGCCTCCAAGCAAACGTGCTAAAAGCTTGAGAAGAAATGGCACAGTGAACAGACACCAGATAGCTACGTAGCCCACAAGAACGCCACCCGCCGACACCACCACCTCATCAGATCCGCCAAAAGGGTCTCCTTCAAATACTACCTAGACAACAATGCACACAAAGCAAAAAGCTCTTCAACATCGTGAAGGAACTCTCCAACCCCACCTCCAACACCAACGACATCCCACCTTCGCAAGACCTGTGCGACTCCCTAGGCAGCTTCTTCCATCACAAGATTGCTGACATCCACGACACCTTCAACATCACGACCGCTCCGACAACCACCGAGACTTCCGTCCCCACGGCTGCCATCCGCACCAACCCCCTGCTCGCCTGGACCAACATAAACGAAGACAACACCATCAAAATCATGAACACCATCCACTCCGGATCTCCGTCAGACCCATGCCCTCACCACATCCTCAACAAAGCCAGAACCACCATCGCACCCCATCCCCGGAAAGCCATCAACATCTCATTCGAGACAGCGACCTTCCCGGAGAGCTGGAAGCACGCCGAGATCAACACCTTACTCAAGAAATCCAAGGCTGACCACAAGGACCTCAAGAACTTCCGGCCCATCTCCCTGCTCCTGTTTCCGGTGAAGGTCATCAAGAAGACCGTCAACAGACAACTGACCCGCTACCTCGAGGAGAACAGCATCCTGGACCCATCCCAGTCCGGGTTCCACAGCAACCATAGCACCGAAACTGCCCTCATCGCCACCACCGATGACATCAGTGCCCTGCTGGACAACGGAGAAACCGCGGCCATCATCCTCCAGGACACGACAGCCGCCTTCGACATTGTCTGCCACTGCACCCTACGCACACTCCTCCCCGACGCTGGGATCCAAGACAAGGCTCTGGACTGGACCACCTCCTTCCTCTCCGGCAGAGCGTACGCCTCCCCCTTTCCCGCTCGAGGCCACCGAGATAATCTGCGGCTTACCCCAGTGCTCATCCCTCAGCCCAACATTGTTCAACATCTACATGGCACCGCTCGCCCACGTCGCCTGACTGCATGACCTCAACATCATCTCCTACGCCGACAACACCCAGCTGATCCTCTCCCTCACCAAGGACCGCCGCACCGCCAAAACCAACCTCCACGAAGGAATGAAAGCCGTCGCAGAGTGGATGAAGAACAGCCGACTGAAGCTAAACTCGGACAAGATGGAAGTCCTCATCCTCGGCTCCACCCCCTCGGCGTGGGACGACTCCTGGTGGCCGACCGCACTGGGAACAGCTCCAACACCCACGACCACACACGCAACCTAGGGGTCATCCCCGACTCTACTCGCTCCATGCGTAAGCAGGTCAACGCCGTCTCGTCCTCCTGCTTCAACACCCTCCGCATGCTCCGCAGGATCTACAGGTGGATACCCACAGAAACTAGAAGAACGGTCACGCAGGCCCTCGTCAGCAGCAGGTTGGACTACGGAAACGCCCTCTCCGCAGGAGCCTCGACAAACTCCTGAAACGACCCTAGCAGATTCAAAACACCTCTGCTCGCCTGATCCTCGACATCCCTCGCCTCAGCCACATCGACCCCCCACCTGAGAGGCCTGCACTGGCTCCCCGTCAACAAGAAAATCACCTTCAAGCTCCTCACACACACACACAAGGCACTCCACAACACCGGATCAGCCTACCTCAATAGACGACTAAGCTTCTACATCCCCAATAGCGAGCTCCGTTGTGCCGACCACGCCCGCGCCACTGTCCCCAGCATCCGAAGGGCGTCCTCTGGCGGAAGATCGTTCTTCCACCTCACCGTCAAGACCTGTAACACCCTCCCCATCCTCCTACTGCAGACCCAGGACCTTCTATCCTTCAGAAGACTCCTCAAACCTTGCTATTCGAGCAGTAGCAGCCCCCCCCGTGCCTTGAGACCCTCATGGGTAAGTAGCGTGCTCTACAAATGTCCTGCTTGATTGATTGAAAATGTAGCAGGTTCTGTGGAGACTCACCATCGCAGCAACAGGATACAAGCTGCTGGCCTCTACGGCACCCCCTGGGGAAGGCAAGCAGGAGGTGAAAGAGGTCCAAGCTAAATCTTGTCAATAAAAATCGTTCATAAACAGATAAAAGCCCCAGGAGATACGGCTTAGCTAATGGGGTCGTCTTAAGCATTAAAAATTTACGAATGCTTGGTTCTTGCAGCTCCCGCTCTTCCCTTTCCAATTTTCTTAAACTGATAAAGGACTCCCTTATTATCCTCACATCCTTATTGGTTATTAAATCAGGATTAGTGAAAAGTTCAGCTCGTCCCAGTTTTTCAAAGCTACTCTTAATTTATCTAAACCAAGGTATATTAAATGCATGGTCCAGGGACATATAATCCTTTAAAATCAAATGACAAAGTGTTAGGCCCTCCTTTAACCACGTTTTTATCAAAAAAATCAGGAGTCTGAGTGCCGTGTCACTTAGATAAGCTACCCCAAATCAAACCATTTTGGAGTTGTGAAAACACAAAAACTCTCCTACTCTAAGGGAGATAGTGTTAAAAGCATGTATTACCTCTTCCGTTGAAGTACCCAATGAGGTACATAGTGCAAATTCTCTGGCACAAGATCCCTTTACTGAATTATCGGGAGAGATCGGTGTCCAATGTAACCTTCTCTTCCTGTTGGTCGGTATTATGAAACCCATTGGGTCAACTCTTAGTTGGGTGGTCAATAAAGGGCCTCCTAGTTTAACACAGAGGGGGTTAGGGTCACTGAAAGCACTATCCTCAATTATGAAACCTTGAAATAAGGATTGTAAGAGGAAAGGCACTAGAATAAAATCAATAAATGTGCCACTACATCTCCCTTTGAAAGAGGGGGACAGAGGCTATGTTCAACAGATCACCCAAAGACATGAGAGATATCAGGTTAAATTTGTGTAGGAGGCTGTTCAGAACATCCCCTTGAACAGAATGTTCGAAGTGAACACCCTCTGCCCTTTGACATCCCAGGTCGGCTAGACGTGTAATCCCAGGGTCCCCAAACGGGTGTATATTAAAATGAGGGCTCCCAGTTTTCCATTTTTACTGATTTTTACAGATAAATACAGACAGAAAACTATTTTTTTCCTGTCTGTATTTATTTTTAAATACAGAAATATATGGAAAATATGTCTTCTTTAGATTTTTTTTCTACTGTCAATCACGAGTGCCAGGTCAGTAGCAGTACAGATTGAGAGGTAGGGGAGATGAAAAAAGACAATACATTTCCTATTTAAGCTTTAATTAAGCTTAATTAAGCTCTACAGTTATTTATGCTATTCTGCAATATAAGTGTTTTCAGATAACGCTATTGCACTGTATACTGCTCAAATCTTATAGGACATTCAAATGCGAATGTACATTTATCAGTCAAATAAATGAGGAAAATGCCCATGGCAGGTCATTATTACAGAAAACACAAAATAGAGATGGATGAATACAGACAAAATTTGCAAAAAATAAATATGGATAAATACAGACGGAAATGTAGAAAAAATAAATACCATAAAACCGGGAGCCCTAATTAAAATACCCCATAACCATAAGGTTGTGCACCTCTGCTATGCAGTGTCGTCTTATAAAAGTTCCTAACAATGTAATATTACACCCATCGCTAGAGCATGATTTCCCATTATAAATGTTTAAAAAAACCATTCTGTGTGCCCCTCTACTTAGGCCCAGGGACTGTGAACATGAGCTAGCAAGAATTGAATCTGGCATTTCAGTGCTATTGAGATATATATTACAAGACCACCCTTTGGTCTCCCAGCCAAAGAGGGTAAATAAAGCAGGGACGAAAAAGGCCTTGTAGCCCTCCAGATGTAAGCTGTGGTCCAGTAACCATGTTTCTTGGAAACATATAGCACTAAACTATTTCACATAGGCCACCCACATAGGATCAAAAAACCTGTTCGCCAAACCGGCAACATTCCAGGATATTACATTTCCTAGCAGACCCGCCTTTGTCCTCCTTACTCAACACTACAGAGTCCTGCTGAGTAGTCAGCCTACCAGAGACCGCGGGCGCAGGACTAATGAGTCAATCACATGCTTCCAGCGTAACCAATGGGGTAAACCTATTAGACAGCTCCATGGGTGGGGGACCAATATTCTGCCACAGTGAAGGCATCTGCCTTGGAAAATCTAACCACGGAGGCGGGTGCTGATAGTCTGTTACTACAGATCCCACCTGCCAGGCTAGGCTATCAGGTGGAGCTACATCATTAGCAGATATGTTACTGCACCCCGGCAGGACAGGTTTATAAAAGTAACCAAGTGGTAAGGCCACAATGGTCGACTTTGATCCACGATTAACAGGGTTGACTCTGTAAACAGTATCCTTTCTGCTATATGCGGTTTGTTAAAATTATAAATAACACAATCCCCCGGGCCTGATTTGCATGAGCTACCTTTCCAACTTACTATATGTACCATATTGATATTTTTCTCCAACCTAGTTCCCAGTGAGGTATTAAGCGAAAACTAGTGTAAAACTTTGTTTTTGAACTGGCAAAAATCCTCCTTGGAACCTTGAGGGAGAGTTGGCACATTGCCCAATATCACTACATAAGGGGTGGATGCTGGTGGCAAGTGAATGGTCGGTAACTGCTGAGGAAGGAGATTCCGATCCCCCAGGGACTGGCTACGGCCTTCTAATTAGTTCTCTTTGGGGAACTGGATCTGGCTGGAACTGATTTGGCAAGCTGTCCCTGTTGTGGTTTCCCCCCAAAGTTGCTGTTACAGTAATGGAGCTTAGGCTGCCCCCTTGCGTGTCAGTTAAGTGGCTTGCAGATACTTTTCCCCTTGGTAGATGTGACTGTAATTGGAACTGTGTCTGTAACTGGCCCCTAATAGCTTAAGGCAGACTAATCATAATGGGTGCCTGCACACTGCGTTGACTTTGCTGATCCCCATTCCCTCCCAATGATGAAGATGAGACGCCACATTTCGGAGCTTCTAAACATTTTTCAATAGCAGGTAAGCGACTGATTATCGGGCCCAGCTTTGCGGACAACAAGTTCGTCATTAATACATGAAAGGAGTCCCGTGCGCTTGCCATGTTAGCATTGGGCATTAAATGAGAGGGTACTGGGTTTTTGGGCGGCAAGTTGGGTTTAGATCTCTTAACTTTACCCCCCATCACTTGAGATTTCCCTCCCGCTCTTGATGCTCCCCCCGGTCAAAGATGGACTTCCTGTCCAGATTGTTGATAGGGATCCAGATGCTTATCGTGGGCAGGTACTTTGCATACTCCATTCACCTGGTTTAATAATGCTTCGGTACCCGACTTATTGTTCATAATAACTGCTGGGGAGAGGGGCAGAAGCAAGGAGGGAACAGTTAAATGGCTGGGGGACCTAAGACTGTCCTTATCTACCAACAGGGGCCCATTAATGTTACACTGGTACAGGTGGTCATCTTCAACGTTGATCAGTGGCACAAGTGTATCAGAATGCAAAGGATGTAAGGCGGCAGCGGGTGACCTAGAGAGACGTCTGTTAACAAGATCAATTTCTTTATCGATCACAGCTGCCACCCGCTGCAAAAAAGAGGCCATAGTGGTCACAGTAGAGACACCTGTCGCAGGCTTTCCAGCTACTGCTGCTAGTGCTGTTTTGAGCCTAACCATACTCGTAGGTGGACAGTGAGGGGTGCTCAAATGAAAGTTCGGAAATTTTAAAATATTCACAGTGTAAACCACAATAACTTGGTACTAAAGTGCAACTCCACTAATCTACAGGAGCTCCGCAGGTAGTGCTGATACAGAGCGCTGATACCGAGGGCCTTGTCACACATAAACACTTCAAAGGCTAACCCCTACATAATCAACGAACCACAGAAATAGTACCAGTACAGAGTAAAAAAGATGACCGTAAACAGCTAGACTTCCTGATTTAAAGTATATAAGCCGAGGTTCTAAAACAATAATAAGACGTAAGTCCCCTAAACAGTGAAGATGAGTCACTCCAGCCTGGCAATATACCTGAATGTAGATTGATCCAATGGGAAAAATACAAAGGGACTGGACAGCCAGCCTCCTTCTTCTGCCGCCGACGGGCGCAGACAGGCCCGCCTTTGGCCCGGGCACACCTGTGCGCGTCCCACGCTGCAGGAGCCCTCCTGCTGTTTTAAGGAGCCTCCGGGCGCGTAGGATCAGTGTCGGTTTGGAGCGCTGGGGAGTCTGGGACGTGTAGTCCTGCCCTGCTCCCTCCGTGAGACACCGGCAAGTGGCAGCAAAGCGGTATTACGGGCATGTAATGGTCATTTCAACTGAAAATGTGTTGTTTGTAATGGCAGAGCACTGCCGCACCAAATATTCTCCATTCTATTCCACTTAACTCCAGGCCACTCAACTCCACTCTATGCCACTTAGCTCTAAGGCCACTCTACTCCCCTCTATGTCACTTAACTCTAGGCTACTCTATTCTACTCTAGGCTTCTCCACACCACTCTATGCCACCCCATTCTACGCCCCTCCACTCTACAGCCTTCCACTCTAAGACACACGATGAAACTCCATTCTATTCCACCTCACTCTATGCCCCTCCACGACTTGCTACTCGAATCTACGACATTCCACGACACTCCACTCTATCCTACTTCACTCTTTGACACCCTACGCTGGTCTATCCCACTCTACTCCATCCCATTCCAATCTACAAATCTCCATGCCATGCCACTCTACGACGACACTCGACACCCCTAAATGATATTCTACTTCACTCTATGCCCATCCACGGCGCTCTACCCCACTCTACGCAACTCTTTCTCCACCACTTTACTTCACTCTAAGCCACACTACTCCACTCTACTCTATGACGTTCTATGCCACTCCACTCTACGCCACTCCAACCACTCTACGACGCACTACTCCACTCTATTTCACTTACACTGCTCCATTCTATGCCCCTACACCATTCTACTCCACAACACTCTATTCCATTCCACTCCCTTCTCCTCCACTCCACTAACGTTTAGCCATGCTAAACAACAGCTAATAGCTCTTGCATATATGTGAATTATCAACTTCCACTTGCAGATGGGGGTACCCACTTAAACTGTCTTGCAAATATGAGGAAGGGAAGCTCACTGTCAGCTATCCTGAAGAACCCAGAAAGATATGGAGACTCCAGGACTTGCCAACGGCCATGAAAAAAGACAACGAGCCAAACCAGAGCAACTGACCACAACCATGGCAGAGGCCCCTAGTCCTCAAAGCTGAAGAAGAAGCATGAAGACGAAGATGCAAAAGAGAGAGAGGCACTCCTGTCAGTCTCTGAAGATTTAATTGCTGGCTACTACACCGCCACTCCAGTGGCTTCTATCCGACGACCTCCATGCACCCAATTTCATGATCATCTGCTGGCACCGCTCGATCCACCTGGATGCTTTTTGTATGCCCCTTAATCTATGTCTTGTATCTATAAAATCCTCCCCTTACATGAAGATAGTACAGAGATGGCCACCTTGGGATCTGGAGCCTGGGGGCCCTCGCCAGGGCCTTATAGGCCCGAAAGCTGCCCCTCTTAATCAAATGTCCTAATCAACTTGTTAACAAGGACTTACGTTAGGCTGTTGCTGTATTGTATGATTCTGTTTATATGCTGCTCACTGTTTACATGTTAGTTTGACACCATGCTAAGAAGTGCTTGGCGGGAAGGGTTTTGGAAAGCAAGGATTGGAAGGAAATCCCAACGAGAGTGGGATGAAGAGGACTTGGGGCTCCGGGAGCGGTCCTGCAACCTCCTCCTGTTAGATCAGGACTAAGACCTCCACGGAGTCTCGCTGGATGGTGTTGACTGCCGGGCCGCAAGGAGCTTCACAGACCGCTCTTGCAAGACCTTTGGAGCCATAGCCCGATAGTTCAAACATGCCTTTGAATTGTGGTCGCGCTCAAGACACCAGAGACAGATAAAGTGGGGGGTTGGTAGCCGACACCATGTGGTGGCTGGCTCCGCATGTTTTAAACCCAGTCTTCCTCGAAGACATCCTCGCACACGATGTTGGAAAAAATTATGAAGTCGACAAAAAGTCGAGAAAAAGCCTGTCAAAAAGTGACAGAGAGATAGCTCTTCCTGGATCGGTGCTTAACTGGCGCGGAAAGAAAAAACAGACGTCCGCGCGCCTATATAGGTGACCGCGGCGTCATAACCAACGCTACCAAGGCCGGCACGTTGAGTCGACTGGAGCCACCCGACGGAGCACGCAAGGGGTATTGCTCGAGCAAAAGTTTCTGGATTCAGCCTGACGCCTGGGAAATTCAAAGGTAAGGAATCTGCAGCTAGAAGTCTCTATCAGATGCACTATTACAGGAGGCCTATCATCTCAGACAAATTGCACCCAGTCTCAAATCATACTGGTTTCCTCGTTGTCAGAACCCTTTTCAGTAGGCCACAGGGCTACGAAGCCCAATCGTGGTGGCTGAGACGTTTAACTTGTGATGTCCCAAGGCCCGACCTATTATGGATCCTGAACAACAGGGCCAAGTACCTCTTCTGCACTTGACATTCAGTGGTAGCTATGGATGAGCAGTCAAAGGTTCCATTGGAGGTTAAGTGTAGCTAAAGAATAGTGAAAAAGACTCATAACTCGAAGTGCACACAGTACTGTCCAGTCAAATATTTGCTTTATTTGAAGAAAGAAGGATTTTATTTCTAACTCTACAGATGCAAAGGAATAACGACATTCATAAGCAAAAACACAATCCCCTTGAGGTCGGGGCTATAGTGTTTGTCAGGCAATTTCCTGTCCCACCCTCTTCCTTATAATGTGGTTGGGCTTATTTCCCATACACTGGTGGCTGCATCCAGGGAATGCTCACTAGTGGGCCGTACTGAAGAGATCCCTTTAGACTTTTAGGAATCAGTCAAAAGTGTATATTGTGCAGCAGCACCTTCAGCAGTTAGCACCATGGGGCCCATCAGGACCGATTCAAGTCTTACCTTTTCCTGCAGTACGGAAGCATTTAGCATGTCAGTGGGTGCCCTGCCCGAGGGCCCTTGGAAGCTCTGATCCTGTGTGGCAAAGTCAGGCTGCTTATGGTACACACAGCAGCACCTGGCAGGCGCTGCCTCTCTCCAGAGAAGCACTGCCGGCTTTCTCCATTGATCGAAGATGTTCCCAGTCAGCATGGACGTGGTAAGTCAGTCTTCCCCAACCGAAGGTTTGGGGGGCTGGTCTTCCAGAGCTCAACGTCTTTTCAGGAAAGGGGGTATTGTTCTCAACGACACCATCAACACATCAAGTACTACACCACATCACAAATACTTTTAGAGGGAAACAAAAATCTCTGTGACTGTCGGCAACCTGGCAAAATAAACCTGACCATGAGAGGGATGTACTACCGGAGAGTACACAACAGGTATTCTAAACCAACGGACGGGAATATGAGTTAGTGTTAGCTACTTAGATCAAGATCTGCATGTCATCAAACCATTCTCCAGCTATGGTATGCTTGAGCCACTCAATATCCAGACTGTAGGAACATGGAGCTTGAATTAAATAACTTTTAGGGACGCTTCCCTTAGAGCAACAATAGCGAATGTCATCGTTATACCTACTAAACAAACAATTATGCTGTGTATAGGCAGATTATTGGCGATTCTATGGAGGGGAGTTCCATAGCCAAAATGAACATTAGAGGGGACAAAGGGTATCCTTGCCTCAATCGCCTTGTAAGTCGAATGCTGTGTGACAGCTCCCCATTAATGTTTATTCAGAGTGCTGGATTTACATAATTGGTCATGAATAAGGAAGACATGACTGGGTCATCATCTTGCATGGACCATCACAAGGGGTAGAGTGTTGATTTAAATTGAATTTTTTAACATTAGGAGGAAAAGTCAAACAGCCCAGTGAGAGGAGCCTATCTTTATGTCAGTATACAAAACTATTAACTCAATAGCGTCTTCACTACCAATGGAATCCACAAATCTTTTTGTTCTGTATATGTTAAATCTTATTACTGAGAAACAATTCCACACAGAGTGGAGCCAGTGTATAATTTTACAAACTAGAGGAGAGTCATTTTCATGGATACCAGGCCTAATGTTGGGGATGTCTACCGTAGATAGTTGTGCTTCATTAGAGATTTTAGTATGCAAATCTTGGCAAACATCGGGGTGTAATACCAGACTTCTTGTGAGGGGTGAGCTTTCATGAGAATTGTTATTATTGCTGGTTCTCTTGGCAGAAATGATAGAGTTGTGGATGGTACGATTTAAAATTCCATATTCCACACTGTGCCCCCCATAAATGTTGTCTTTAATTACAGTAGTTCTAGCCCATATTCGGTCCTAGGACGAACTAGAAGACATACATGGTTGTGAGGAATCATTCAAGTTGTTTCCCCTGTTATTACTTTCAGTGAGCACACTTTGGTTAAGTAGAACGATTTCCCTTGTGAGATAGTGTCCCTGGTTATTTGTCAGGGTAGCATCAGCAAGAGATGTCCATTTGAGTGATGGAAGATGTGTCCTGCCATAATTAGACATTAGGTGTGAACCAGACGCCTCCTTTAATTTGACCACCAGGCAAGGCACTGTGTTCCCAGGCCTCTAAAAAATGGTAATCTACTTTCTAAAGATGTAGTTCTATTGAACAAAAGATTGATTTTTGCGGCACAGTCATAACCAAGAGAGATAACCGTCTGTGTTTCAACCTCCTTTGTTTCAGGCTGATTTTAAAGAGCGGAATGACAATTCATACAAGGAGGACTATCTCTGAACAAGGAAGTAGCAGCTTCGGATTGCTTACTAGGAGTTTAAGACACAAGCAGCTATGCAACCATTCACTACTGGTCGTACGTACTACCGGCATTTTGTATTAATACATTTTTGTGACTGCAGTTAAATGGTTGAGATTGCTTATGTCATCAACATAAGAATAAGACAGGAGAATCACCTTTGCTTCACTCCAGAAGTTTTGTTTATGTGCATAGCTACTGTTTTGAATGGAATGTCTGTTCGGAGAGACAGATTTCAGAACAGTCCATACGTCAATAGTTATGGAATGCCCTTTGACTGTTTGTCACATTCTCAATGTAACAATTAAAAAGGTAAAGGTTTGCCATGAATAGGTTAATTGCTTCAAATTCAGTCCCACATACATGTACAGGCTCTTGCAGCTGACAAATGCTTGTGGGAATGAGGGGTGAGGGAGGTAACATAGGTCTGGTACATTCTTGTTCCGATATCATTATTAGGCTTGGAACTGGTTAATAACTATAGTTATTGCCTTCTTACACCCCTTATGCTCGTCCAATTTATGAGCCGGGTCGATTAATCAAGTGAAGGCTCAGAACTAGCTTTATTAAATAGCTATGTGGTCAGTAAAGTTACGATAGTACATGCATTGGAATGCCGAGACTGGGACAGCCATCCTATTCCCCACACTAAAATCTGTAACTACTAGTACAGAAGCAAGAGTTTTTTCCATTCCGGTCAACCGAAATCTATCAGCTTAAAAGAAACCACTGATTATAACCATTACAACTGGCATAGAGATGGCAGAAGATACTCTAGATCACATTTTCTTTACTCTGACTTCTGAAATGTATTCTAGACCACACATCAGTTCCAATAAGAGACATAGTATCAGACCGCTCTGCTGCCTTTTGTCTACAGAAAAACCTCATACAATCAGATCCTTACCAGCTTGAACATGCTTCTCCTTGTCCTCCAGTTGTACATCTAGAGCCTGGTGAAGGTGGGCGCGCACTTGTTCGTTTCTATTTTGATCGTCTTCACTGAGAGCGATTTTTCCCACCTGTAATTGCTGTGCAGGGCTTCCAACAAAGGTTTCTTGGGTAAACAGGTTTCTTTTGTACCTGGCTTTGCCAATATACGTACTTTCACCAGGTGAATCATCTAATTCAACACTCTGAAACAATAAAAAATTGCATGAGTTAATTTGGGGGAAATGTTGCGCTTCAAATTGAACATGTTTCAGTAAAGTAGACAGGCTTCATTTCACAGTGATGCACAAACATGGTGATGATTCAAATATGTTTCAGCAAGTAAGTGATCCCTAAAGCACTGACTGAAGTAGGACCTTGTTTGAAATCACAAAAGGAAGCTTGTGTACTTTCCCTCAACCAAAGAGGCCACTGCTGTGTCTATCACTATGTGAACAAGGTCAGCCAAACCTAGAAATAAAACTGACATGAACTTGGAGGCATCTTTTTGATTACCACAACTCCTACTCTTACTTGGACAAGCCAATAATTTGATCTTGGATTTAAGAGAACCAATAAAAGATGTGGATGACAAACCTTTTCGATTACAAGGCCAGTTCACCCAGTTCTGTTTATGTTGCACCGTACTGTGAATCTCAAACGTTTAGAGATTTTCCGCTTAGGGCCTCACTTATCTCACCAAGTCCCTACTTGTTCCACCTACTGGATACTGAACCGCCTTTCCCTGATGATCTGCACACATTACTGAACGTTTGCAGCTAAAAGAAAACGCAGTTGTGTTTATGGGGCTTTTTAGAGTGTGTGGCGATCAGTTTGATCAAAACTTAGTACGGAAGGTTTCCTGTCTCATCCTTTAAAGTATGGAATGCAGGCAACACCTTCTAACATTACAAGTTGAATTTTAACTAGAGCGTAAAACACTCACCAGACACTATTTATTTTTCCAATTGTGTTCTAAAATTGATCAAGGAGTGGTCAGTACAGATAAAACCGGCCGTTTGGTTTATAATTCATATAGGTGTCTCTTTTCTCCTGCAATTATTTTCTTTATAAAGTTTTCTAAAGCACTGCTTAGGCTCAAACGTATTTTAAATAGCCAAAAGAGAGTAACCAAAGGGACAGAGTTATTAAACCAAAAACAACAGCAAAGCTCCCCTAGATATTGCTGAAATGAGAAAAAATATCATTCAATTCACAATAACAAATTATATTCTACTAATAATTCATAATTGTACAGTGATGTGTAATGGGATATAAGATTGTTTTTAAAACACTGATGACTGTCTTTATTAAACATTTAATAAAATATCATTTCTATGCATGTGATATCCTTGTGTTTTTTTTACATTCGGTTCAAGTTGGTATTTGAGAGAGTGGTATTTTGGATTGAATTTTTGTGTGATTTCAACAATACCTAGGGGAGCTTTGTTTTTGTTTTTCAAATATATCGTAATACACTTCAATAAAGTAACATAACATGGGAAAACAGAGCAATTAAAATACAATACATTTTTTAATGTATTCGAGGTAATTCGATATATAGCTCCGAAAAGCAGCATACAGCTTTACAGAGAGGCTTTTTCTGTAGGTGAAGGGTCTGAAACATGAGGTTCTGTACATATAACAGAATGGTTTGTTGGGTCCAGTTGAAACAGCATTATAAAAAGAAGGATTTCAGATGGTTTGAGGTGGCTAAACATACAATAGGGACAATACCAGATAATACACTGTCCTAAGAAATTCTGAATATTTACTCATTCAGTTCAGGTTTGTAGATGGGTCTGACTGTTATCAGAAAGGCACTGAGAATAAAGATGTGGCAACTTGCATTATCAAGTGGACCTATCATAGAGAAGCATACCAAGTGGCCTCTAGAGGAGCAGGACCTGGGAAGGACTTCAAGAGGCATTGATTTCTCCCCCCAAGTCTTTGCAAACGAGAAACAATTTGTTTTAAAGCAGCACCGGGATTGCTTCAAAAGGAAAAAAGAGTTCCACGTTTGGGAATGCAACTCCTTTGTAGTTAATCACAGGAGGTCGCAAATGTCCTAATGTATCTTCAATTAACAGGTCATTTTGCACCCCCTGTGTCTGGAACTTTTGCATCAAGTGACGGGCAGTATAGACTGACCACAGATTGCAACACTGCTTTATCACCATAACAACAGCGGGCAAAGTCATCTGTAAACCATTACCTGTGGGTTATAATAGCCAAGTGGTTCAAATTTTGCATCGATCTTGTAGAACGCCAGTTCCTGTTCCAGCTCATACTGTTTTTGGCACGCTCGTGTTAACTCCAGAGTCTTCTGCTTCAACTGCGACCATAACACATATAATAAGTTATAACCAGGAAGAATGTGCACGTTCTAATTAGTAAAGCTTTTCAAAACAGCTCTTATAAAAATGTAGAATGCTACAGCATATGAATGGCAAATACACTTCGAGATTTCTCAAACACCCTGTAATATAAAAAAAAAAAATACAGCGACACAATCACATCAAAAAATGATCACATGAGAGTTCATGAAAGCTACACGGTGAAGGTGGGACTAACACTAATTTTATATATGCTGACAATTGTCAACAGTTAACACACACTACGCTTAATTTGCATAAGCAATCCATGGTTATAAGAAAAAGAAAACTGATCTACAAATTGGAAACCGGTCTACAAAAAATACCAAAGACAAAATGTATCTTTTATGCAACATTAAGTGAAAAGATTAATTTGTATACACAAGCCGTATCTACTTTAAATCACTTAACTTGTTCAATGAGAAACATAAACACCATTTCTACCTCCTGACAGTTATCTGAAGTTAATGCCCTTCCTACCAACTTAAGAAGGCAATAACAATTGGACTACTAATCAATGAGACCAACGTTTTTTTGTTTCGGATGTCTTGTGGCCCAGGAATGGTTTCTCTCTAAAGTCCAGCTGGCTATTTGCATAAATCAGCCAGTGTGCTGCTCACTTAATCACAAATACATTTCAAAACAAACGAAGGCCCAAGTTTCACAACAAAATACTTCTTCATGACCAACCAGCTGCTTTAGATCAGGAACATGCCAGGTTTCTGCTGCAGTTTTCCAAAGGTCAATATTTGTGCCCAATGGCTCGTACCATGGTCTTTCCAGAACAACAATTTCTCCCTCTTGCCTACTTCCCGGACTAGACTGAGTTGTCTAAAGTTTGAATTTCACCAATTAATTACCAGTGGAACTTTATACATCTCTTAGGATATATATATATATATATATATATATATATATATATATATATATATACACACACACACAATCGTTCCTATGGCAAATGTTCAAGCATGCAATATATGTAAAAAGGGTAACAGAATAAATGAAGTCCCCAATACTTACATGGTAAATGAATTACATAATATGATTATAAATTGTATAAGCATTCTGGATACCGGTCAATGCAGAAGATTATAGTGCTTATACTGAAACGGTGTTCAATTCAAAAGTGCATGAAACTATCAAGATGCTCCATATATTCAAAACAGTGGGATAAGCAATGCTTCCGTACCCTCCTCTCCCCATTTCTGTTTCCTTGTCCTATTTACACAGACTTTCCTGTGCTGCTCTTCTCCCGACAGTTATGGTCTTGCTCTGTTCAGGTCCTCATTTGCGAGTCGGATGAAGACAGTTGTGTGTTTCACGCAGCTTCTACCCCAATGCGAGCAAGTGTTTCACCTCCTTCTCCTTCCCCTACCTTTTTTACAGACAACCATGAATTACTTGATTGCCCCATTACTCTACAGGCATGAACGTTGCGCTACTTCCACAGATACATCCTGAGAAACAATGTGCTAATTTCCTTGGTGAGTCCGCGGAATTATTTCACCTTCTGCACTTTGACTTTTTTATGGCACATTGCAGCCCTCTTCATCATCTGGCCCTTTAAATTGGGTGCTTCCCCAAACATGGACTACCTGTATTTTTTGCTTCTCCTGTAGATACATCTATGTTGTCATTTCAACTGGTGTGCTTTTTCAACTATTTTTCCTGCCACCCCGACATAATTCTTTAGTACAGTGTAATTAAATATTTAGTTACACCTTCACATTTCAGATTTGCTTTCTCTGATTTTATAAACACGAGCAATTAATTCGAGCATTTATGCATCTAGACTTCACCCAAATAAGTGGCTGGATTTTACTTTTAATTATTACATAATTTCAATACTTTTCTCTGATTTAAGGTTGCTTCTGTATCAATTGTCCCCGGCACTGTCCGGATTATATGAAACCGGGTAAATACCCATTTCGAGGTCAAACTTCAATGCTGGTACTTTAGGACTGTCACAACAAAATCTAACATTGCATCTATGTATATCATAAATAGTTAGATTAAAGGGCTTTTTTCACATCAGGTTTGCATATTTTATTGGTAACCGAGCACTGTCAAACTTACGGGAAAATGTAGCACCTTGTACGTATATTCAATTCCTTCTAAGCATGTCTGCTAAGCAGGTCTATGGGCCTCATTTAAATCTTGCCGGACGGGTTACTCCATCACAACGGTGACGGATATCCCGTCCGCCTAAATATAAATCCCATTATATTTTATAAATCCCATATTGCGGCGGATGGGATATCCGTCACCGTTGTGGCTGAGTAGCGTCCATCAAGATGTAAATCAGGCCCAGTATCTTTATACCTTCATGTATTTTTGGATTTAACACAATGCCAACCTATGCACTATATTGTTCTGCATTGCCTGGTGTCCAGTATGCTTGTTTTATTTACAATCACACCATGTAATTCATTTGCCATTTAAGTTTTGGGGTATTAGTTTTGCTCCTTTCTATATAAACACATATTGCTTGTTTGAACTCTTCCCAAAGAAACCATTGTTTAATTTGTATATAGCCATACCCAAGTAAGTCAACGAGTGTTAAATTATTTTAAACAAAAATGCCTTGTTAGAAGATACTCAGTGTACCAATAAAGGCCCCTCGTTTTACTTCATTTTCCTAGTGTAGCCATGTATATGGATGACAGATGATTTTCTTCCATTCAATACAAAATAATGGTGACACAAAGGCTGTGGATCAACTACACGTCTGCACAAGACTGGTGTCTTTTCATGGTCCCTCAAGCTAGATTTCACACTTATGGACCCAAATAACATCAATACGCCTTATGAAATGCCCATCATGTGATCTTTTCCAGCTCTGCATGCTGAATACCTGAAACAGTGCATGCAGCATGGCTCCATCAGGTAACACAAGGCAAGACTAATAAAGAGGGAAATGAGAAAGAAGAGAAAAAAATGGTAAAGAGGAGAAACACAACTCAAAGAAAGTTTAAGGTAATATCAAATGTTACCATGCAAGTTAAGTGTGTTGCTAGTGTAGAAAAAAAAGGGGAAAAAAGATTTAGACTAGAAGTAATCTCAAGAAGCAATACATGCAAGATTTCGGTAATACCAAAAATGTACAATAAACACATTTCTTTATTATCGTCTTCATGCAAAAAAATCTGTGTTTATCGGTGGAGCGATGCACCTCGACTGTACATGGACTACCTTGTGGGAGGAACAGAAACTCATCTGAAAGGATTCTCTGAAAACCATGATCACAGCTGAAAGAAGCAAGCAAAGGGCAATCACTGGAAGACAACAGCGGATTAAGATGGACAATAACATCTGCTGCTAGGGACTCAGTAGTGAGGACTACTCTAAGCTACTTTAAAAAAATTATCTTTGGCTGTCATGCTTCAAATCAGAGCAAGAGGGCAAATGCTCCTCATTTGACTATGAAACGTTAGTAGGCAGAGGAGTGCCCCAGATTAATTGAACGCTTAACAGATATGCCTTGTCTGGAATTCTACTTCTTCAAAGCAGGGTTTACAAAAGCCGACAAAAAAAGGTTATACAAAATAATGTAAGGTGATCGTTAGAACTCCTAAAATGCTCAGAAATCAAAACAGGCTTAATTAAAGATGCTTTGGCACTAAGATCACGGCTGATCGGCAGTCTCAATTACAGAGCCACATAGTCCCGGAAGGAGTGGGCTGAGGTGTTGTGCATGTCTATAACTATGCATTTGTATTTTATTTGTTGATATACCTTTTTATTGTCCCCGGGATCCAACCAATTGTCTGGTTCAAACATACGCGAGGTCGTGCCAATGTGACTGTATAGGCCTTTGTTTTAATGCTTTTGTTTTTCCCATCCTCCCGTGTAGTATTATATATTACAACTGCAAATCCAATGGTAAAGTTAAACGATTTTCAGTGCATGGCCACCATAATGTCTTATATTGTGTGTTGTGTGAGCTTCCTCTCCTCCTCCGAAACTGTTTATATGCGATAATATGTAATTTTAGATGCATCATCATCTTATTATTTAGAAAACGATCAAGTTTTTTTTTAAAAAGATGCTTTGGCAAAACAATGTTAGGGAGGCAGTCTTGAAAATTCCCAACTGTACATCTACGCCACTGCATTGGACAGACCACGGGTTCCAGTTTGCAAGCTGGACACTTCTCCAGATGCTGCCGCCTTTTGGTGATTTAAGAGAGTCTGCAGCTACAACACATACAGCTAAGCCATGGCTGCTAATGCGTGATAGGGGTCAATGGTGCCTGTTAGCCTGCTGGCTCTAATCAAATTGTGAAGAAAAGGTTACTCTTATAACGACTGCTTTGATTAACGGTTTATTCATGAAGTCCAGAGAGAGTCCCATCCATACAATAAAAAGACTTCTTTATCAAGAAGAAAACCAACAATATCACTAAACATCGGTACCATGAAAATTAGCAGCAACAATTTGCTTAAGCTTGTTGAGACGAACATGACAGACAGGATTGCAAACAAACAACGGCCTCCTCATACGTCGTCCAGCAATAAACCGTGGCCCATCAGGGATTGATTTTGTATTGTTTGCAACATGGAGCAATTATGAGCTCTAGTCGTGTGCAAGCTTTAGAAAAGAGGAAGGGGAAATGGTACCAAATCAAGCAGGACTGTGGTTCATATTGCTCAGGGATGTCAACCGTTGCCAGGTTGCAGTCATATCTATGCTAGTCATATTTGTGACTTGAGGCAAGTGCTTTATAAATTGAACCTATTTACATTAATGTATAAATAGGTTAAATTACGCGTCAAATTATCTTTTAGTTATTCTGAAATTTCAGCATGGCATTGGCATTTGTGGACCTACCCTGGGAACCACTGCAGTAAGAAGAACAGAGATTACAAATACCTCTTCGATTAATTATTTCTTTCAAGAAGTTGAAGTCGATTTCGTATTAAACCACCAGGTGGCATGAGTATGCGAAGCCTTTGAATACTGCGCAGAAATCAAGTTGCAAAACCAGTTTTACATGTCAATTATTTGCTCATTAAATCCATTTTTTATAAAGTGTATGCCTCAAGCCACCCAATTTGTTGATACGCATCATCATTGGTAGTCATATCCAGGTGAAAAACAGATCTGCAGACATAAATCCCGTAAAGGAAATTGTTAAAGCAAATAGGTTTGCTTTCTTATTATTACTCAAATGTATTCGCCCAACTTGATCTGCCTGTTACAGATACTGAATAAAGTTAACATTTTAAGAACAGGGGCCTGATGTACAAAGTTTCCATTTACAAAAAGTGTGCAATGGCTTTTTGCGAATGGAAAGGAACTTACCGCTATATGTATCAACAAACCATTTTGCATTTCCTAAATAGCGAATTTTAAGGAATCGCTATTTAGGAAATGCAAAACGGTATGTATGTACAAAATCGCTTTCCAATAGCGATTCCTTAGCATTCCTTAATTTGAGATTAGCAAATTGTCAATCGCAAATTACCCCTTCATTTCCATGGGCCAGGAGGCCCATAGGAATGAAAGTGCAATTTGCAATTAGCACTTTGCTGATCGCAAATTAGGGATGTTTCCAAGGGTGCAGGGGTGTCTCAAGAACACCCTGCTGCACCCCTGAAAAAGACATTTGGGGGCATATGGCGCACATACATGCCCTAAGGGCATGTATGGGCGTCATATGGCACCTTTGGTTTTTATCAAAAAAGATTTTTGATAAGAATTCGCAAATTACCACCAACTAGAAGTTGGTGGTAATTTGCTACTCCTTAATGGCATTTTTTGCATTTTATTTGTTTGATACATTGCATTTAAGGAATCGCAAAATTTGCAATTCCTTAAGTGCAATCGCAAAATAAGGATTAGGAAATTTTGCTAATCCTTATTTTGCATCAAACTTGTTTGATACATTCCATTTGTCTATTTAGCATTCGCAAAGGCCGAAATTCGCAGAATTTCGGCCTTTGCGAATGCTAAATAGCTTGATACATATAGCGGTTAGTGAACTGCCCTTTGTACTAATAAGTCGGTTTGCAAAACCCCGAATCGTAAAAGGACGCAATCCAACCTACGTACTCTCTATGATTCGATGCTATCAAAGTGATGGCGGCCTGCCGGGCCTATTTTAAATATAACACTTTTTTTTTAAATGCTCATTTTCCTTAAAGAAGAATGGCTGCATTAAGAAAAGAAAAGCTTCTTTTTGTTTGAGAGTTGACAGCGACCCCTTGTCCAACGAACGTTTTATGGCCGGATTTCGTTCACAAAACTTTGATGCAAACCACAACATACTGCTATTTGAAAGGGACGCCCTAAACAAGCCTCTTCCAAACAGCGAATCGTTATTTGTATTTTCAAACCTATTTCGCAATTCAGTAACCGGTTTCCGAATTTCAAAATGTGTTTAGTACATAGCAAAAAGTCATTTAGTGATAGTAGACCACGTGATTTTGCAAATCGCAGGCTTTGCACATCAGGGCCTAGATGATCTTTCGGGGTAAAATGTTACATTGTCATTTTTAATCATTGAGAGGTGCAGGTGATCTTATTTTAGTTAATAAGCAAGGGGGTCCAAAAGTATTTACTCTCATATGTGAACCCCGAGGATGCCCCATATGAAAAGCGATCGGGGGTTCCAGGGAACCCCCTCACATATTACCCAGCAGGAGGAAGGAGCCATAGAACCCAACCACCTGTGGATAGACTTCCTGTCCCCTCCTCAAAGTGCAGTCAATCCTTCTGCATTGCCAGACCGAAAATTGGTTTCAAACTGCTGGTCCACCTATCGGTGCTGTGCTGTCCAGAGGATGGGCGCCAGGTTTCCCTTCACTGGGGACAGCACAGAATGGACTAGACGCACTGATCCTGCTTGTGTTGCGCACTTCCTCCAATACAGTGCTTGGCATGCAAGGCAGATATAGTGCGCCAGTTAAGATAATACGGTCCCAGTTCGTCCCTTTTTAAAACCCCCACTCTCACTCAGCAGTCTACAGATGTTCTTGATAATGTACCTATTCTGCACACCGCTTCCCTTCTGGCCAGAAATATCCCAAGATATGCAGAGCACAAATCACTCGTAGCTCACCGAGCTCAACTTCTACATATCGGGTCACTGCTGCAATTTCCACCGACATGTTTAATAGCATTTATGAAAATCTATCAATGTGAGACCTCTACTTTTCGATTTGTTTTCTTGTCCATTTACAAACGCATATGGCGGAAACCCTTGGACATCGGCCTGTAAGGATTACTGAGTCCTTGGCGCTCCCTGTTGATGCACAGCACTATCCATTTGTTCAGCCAGGGCTTGTTTGCCCTCAGTAGTTAACCTTCAGGGCATAGACTCAGTGGTCAAAGGGCAGCCAAAAATAACGGAGGGAGTTGCAACACCTTGTTTGAAAAAGGGGGGTTGCCGCGAGATGACAGCGGTGAGCCATTTTTGTCTACCTTACGATGATAGTCAAAAGCAGCACAAATTAAAAATCCTAAGAGAAGAGTTCATGATCAAGGCAACAGGGATGAAAAATATCTAAACATCACGATTCCACTCTGAATAACTGAATACGGACGACCTGAATTAAACAGTAAAGAAACTTGTGATACTGTGCATGCTGTGAGATGTTGGCCTGGCATATGATGTCCATTATTCTAGTGGGCACCGTGCACCAGTCCAAGTGACCCTTATTGATGGTAGGTTTAAGACAACCTTTATAGAAAGCTATCCTAGTGGTAGCTATGGAGAGCAGCCTTCAGGCTAAGTCTTGAAGGAATGTAAAGCAGCTTGTTTTACCAGTCTGTAATCTCTTAAATGATCAAATGAAAGTACACCACACAAGGTATATATCAAATATATATGTATTTATTCTAAACAGAACCCCTCTAGTCTCTTTATGAGGCAAAAGTACAATACAAGGACTTAAATAGCACACAGTAAACTAGTACAGTATACGTTTTGCCCTAGGGGCCTCACAAACCATATACTTAAAAAGTGGTATAAGAACCACGTGAGGGATAGAAGTGAGGCCTAGGGCCTGAAGAACCGCTGGGGCAACCAGGAATCACCCAAGGTAGGGACGCAGGAGACCCACGGGGACGCGTGCAGTATCTAAACACAGCCGCAAATCACCATTGACTTCTATGGAGGAAATACAAGTTACAATTTTAAAGATTAAGGACACTTGGGAGTTAACTACGATGGAACCCTTTTAGACTTAGACACTTCGAGAGTCAAGACCCACGGGAGCACCTGAGTACTCGTGTTACCTCACCCAGGGAAGCCGGGTGCTTAGGCGTCTTTTGGTGTCGGGTTTCGTTGTCGATTCCAATGGAGAGCTGCGTAGAAGTGCTGCAGGAGACCAGAAGAAAAGTGTCCGGGTGGATCGGAGATCTGAAGAACCTGAAAGCAGAGGGGACAGAGTCTGGGTCACTAGCCAGTGACCAGGATGGCGACAGGAAGATGCCAGCCGATGTCGGGTGCTTTAAGATGAAGTAGGTGAAGCTTGACTCTTCAGCCACGAGGACCAGGAGGCGTCGACGAGGACCAGGAGCTGGATTCGAGCTGTGCCACGAAGGATGTCGAGTGCTGCAGCGTCGGAATCCAGATTGGACCCAACAAGCCTTGGCAACAGCAACCCACGCAAGATGACAAGATTGGCTTTGGAGCAGACCAGCTAGGTCTGAGGGACTCACCCGTTGGAGGGGAGTCAGAGGACGTCTGGAGCAACCAGGAAAGCTCAAGAAACAAAGGATTGTCCTCCGTTGGGACCCACTAGCCAACGAACTAGGGATTGTGATGGAGCCTCGAGCTGCGGTGAAGAAAACGGGTTCACGGAACACTCGTGGAGAGTAGGCTTCTCAACTTTGGTGCAAAAGGTGCTCGGGCCAGGGGCTTCAAATATCCCAATGCACAACTTCGGGAAGTTGGTGCCGTTGCAAAACTGCAGGATGTCCAGGAGTTACGGTCCCACGTCTCTCGTGATAACTACAGGTCTCAGCTCTGCTGGGGACTCGTGTCAGCCTCCGAGATGTCTGGAAGTCCGTGCCCTGTGTCGCAGATTGTTCAGTATGCGGCGGGAGCCTCGAAAATGCAGACCGGCAAGATGCTTCTTTGGTGCCTGTTTGAACAGGGAGGTCACTCCTTGACCCCAAGGGAGATTTCTTCTGTCTTCCAGTCGATATGGAATGTCGAAGGTCCAAGATTTCTTCTTCAGAGTTTCGCCTTGGGTAATCTAAAGTCCTAGGGACTGGGTTCCTATACTTATACTAAGTTTAGGGGATGGACTAACTCTATGGCCCCACCTATGGGAGGACCTGGGGAGGGGGTGGTTACACCCCTTCCCCTTTGTCCAATTTTGCGCCAGAGCTGAGTGCCCCAGCAACCGGTTTGATCTGGGAAATGCATGGAGCACCTTGTGTGCCCCAGGCAGTGTCTGAAAAGCATTCACTGAATGCAGCCCACCCTGCCCCAATACACGAAAGCCTGTCTGGGGAGGTGCTGGTACCTCCCTGGACAGGAAACCTATTGTCCAGGCCTCCCTGCCGGAGTTTCGTCCAGCAGCAGGAGGTCAGACTCATGTCTGTGGCAGCAGCATCCATTTTGTGATGCTTAGGCTCTTTAAAACATTTACCGGGTGTACCAGTGTGTACATGTCTACTCCCTCTGGAAGGGTGGAATTCTAGACCCACCGCCAGAACTGGTGGGGTGTAGGATTCCAAAGTGTTTGACACCAAACACGAAATGTTTTGATGCAGCCAAACCAAAGTTAGCATTTACTGCGTGGTTATAATGCACTTAAGAGTATATGGTATGGCTGTATCATAGAACAGCTATAAGGAAGGATTTCCGAAAGCTGCAGAGGGGCTCAGCTCATGCTAGGGCGCCCTCTCACACAAAACCAAGCACTCTGCCTTCAGGATTGTCAAGGCCTGCCATAGGGGGGAATATATATCTATATATCTATATATCTATATATATATATATATATATATATATATATATATATATATCTATAAGCTCCAAAATCCCAGGAACATTGATCCAAAAGGAAGGTAGCACACTCCGGGGAGGTTTCACAAAGATTTAATAGGGAAACCAACAGCAACGACGCGTTTCGCCTTGGGGCTTCGTCAAGGCACAACTTGACGAAGCCCCAAGGCGCACTTCGGGCACACCCCCGAAGTGGTGTGCACCCACTCGAGCAGTGCAACTGGCTGGTGTTTGTAGCTTCCATATCTATATATCTATCTATATATATTGTAACGAGGTGGGGGCGCCTACCTCACGTGATTGGTGGAACCCTCACCCTGCTGACCAACCATCGACTCCTTCTTTTCAGTCAGGACGATGGGACGAAGGACGACGCGATCCGGAAGACGACCACAACAGCGGCTCCTTTAACTGGGCGTTCTCAGTAGACGAGGTGGACACTCCCCCAAAGGACGTCAGAGCGACGGGATTGGAGAAAAGCAGGGAAGTCCTGTTCGTTGGGTGTGCTAGCACCTCGGAGGAGGAGGAGAGACAGGCGGAAGCAATAGGAACGGAGGACGGAGGCCACATCGAGGAGAACGTGGAGAAAGCCAGCCCGGAGGAATATCACGGAGGAGACGAAGAGACGGAAGTCGGAGAGAAGCCAGGAGGCCAACGACCCTGTGGACCGCCGTGCCACGCTCCCGAGGGAGGAGTGTGGCTGTCACAGGTACGGCGGCGTTGGGCGGCTTGGCTGGGGAGGCGAAGCAAAAAACGTGTAGATAGTGCAAATAGACCCTGTTCGTTCCTACCCTGTGTTTTGTTCCCGTCCCATCCACTCTCCCATTCCCACCCCTTTTCCTTCCTTTTCTTCCCCACCTCACAAGCACGCCAAGCACTGTAATATAAAGAGGCACGATACACTGGGTTTCCCTCACATACCCCGGACCCCCTGGTGCAACCCCATTGTGGACTGGACCCTAACGGCTCCCTTTCTGTTGGTTTCTTTCATGCACCCGAGACTGAGGCAGCGGAGAGAACACCTGATACCGGAGATACCGGGGAGACCAACCATTCTACACCCGAGTAAAGGAAAGAGAAAACCATCGCCACGGACCCTAGCGTGTTCGCCCGAGAGAGACTGACGTTTAGAAACAAAAAGACGTTTATGTCTAAACCTGCCAGAGCCATAAAAATAAAGCCATCCTTAACCCCATTACTTGGTGTCACGGTCGTCCCTTCTACCACGCCCACATATATATCTATATATCTATATATCTCTATATATATCTATATATCTCTATATATATCTATATCTATCTATCTATCTATATATATATATATATATATATATATGCATACACACAGCCCGTCCCGACGTTGTCCGGGTATGTATTGCTGCCGGCCAGTAGTATATTGTTTTGTAGGATTTCGTTTTGATAGCATTTCATATCGGTGACAGGCCTGTGAAACGCTCCGATTCACAGTGCACTGCTGATGCACTTAAGAGTGCGCGTTCAGTAGTGTGTGAACTCGAGTTCCCCTACTTTATTTTTCCTTGCAATATTATATAGCGCGAACTCGATAACATGGCATGAGCACAATTTACATTACAAAAGAACACATTCATTTGTGGTAGGCACGGGGAGACAAAGCGATTTGCCTGGGATCACAGGATGATGAGCGGATGCCGAGATTCGAACGTAGCTCCCCAGCTCTAAAGTTCGCAATTCTAGAACTTGTGGCGGGAGGTGTGTCTAAAAGTGTATGTCGGTGCTGGCCATCAATGAGAGAGACCTGTGCATTTTTCAAATCGGTGGTGAAAAAATATGAGTATGTTGCTGGAGATGTGGGCCGCCGTGCCACCAACGTACTTACCAGGGGAGGGTAAACACCCATTATTCCGCAACTTTCTTTCCGCATACCATCACTCCGCATACTTTCATTACGAAAGTACCATGACTCCGCAATGCCATTATAACGCATGGCATTACATTTTATATTCTTTACCACGCATACATTTACAACGAAATTCGTTGTAAATGCATGAATGGTAAAAGCATGTATTTTTTAATGTTTGGATAAGGTAAATATGGGTATAGGGGTCTATGTTTTGGGGTACTGTTTTAGGGTGTTTGGGTATTTTAAGGGTTCAGATATAGTTTTGGGTTATGGGGTACACGGGTAGTTTTAGGGTTTAGGGATAGGTATGGGTTTTGGGGTACAGGGGTATTTTTAGGGTTCAGGGCTAGGTTTGGGTTTTGGGGTATAGGGGTATTTTTAGCGTTCAGGGGTAGGTTTGGGTTTTGGGGTGCAGGGGTATTTTAAGGGTTCAGGGTTAGGTTTGGGTTTTGGGGTACAGGGGTATTTTTAGGGTTCAGGGCTAGGTTTGGGTTTTGGGGTACAGGGGTATTTTAGGGTTCAGGGGTAGGTTTGGGTTTTGGGGTACAGGGTTATTTTTAGGGTTCAGGACTAGGTTTGGGTTTAGGGGTACAGAGGTATTTTTAGGGTTCAGGGCTAGGTTTGGGTTTTGGGGTACAAGGGTACTTTAGGGTTCAGGGGTAGGTTTGGGTTTTGGGGTACAGGGGTATTTTTAGGGTTCATTGCTAGGTTTGGGTTTTGGGGTACAGGGGTATTTTTAGGGTTTAGGGATAAGTTTGGGTTTTGGGGTACAGGGTATATTTATAGGGTTAAGATGGGTTAGTGTTTAAAGGTGTTGGGGTATTTTAAGGAGTAAGGGCGGGTTATGATTATGGGGTGCAGGGGTATTTATAGGGAGCAGGGTGGATACCCGGAGCTGGAATGTACCGAACCTGGGAAGAAAAAACAATGAAATATTGGGCACAACGCTTGCTTTTTTTTCCGTAATCCTGCGCCCCGCACACGCCCACGCCCCCAGCACACGCCCACAGCACACGATATGAGACATGGCATGAAGGGCGGAACGTACCACACGCCCTCAGCATTGGTCACGCCCCCAGCACACGCCCACAGCACAACGCAGACACGCCCACAAGGGACTACTTTGCTGGCACGGTTCTTTTACCTTTTAAATGTATATGGTGGGCGCCTGCACAGCCTATGTCCTTCTGCTGCAACTGCCCTTTACAACGCTGTATTGGGTGTTGTGATTGGTGCTGTGGTTCCTGAGATTACCCGCCTCAAAGGTTTGGGCTCTCTCTTTATTATAGATATAGATATAGATATAGATAAATAGATAGATGTATAGATATATAGATAGATAGATATATAGATATAGGTATACTATATCTAAGTAAGGGGTGTTTACACCACCTTACCCAGGCTGCAAGTGCAGATCTGTGGTGCCATTTTGGAAGGCTTCCCAGGGTTGGCATAATGCATGCTTCAGCCTCTGGTAGGCCTCTAGAGTACCTATGCCCTTGGTACCGAAGGTACCATATACTAGGGGCTCACAAGGTAACTCAGTAACCAATCTGTTATGTGCCTAAAGTACATGATATCAATTTAGAGAGAGAACAGCTAGGCTGTGGTCCTAATTAGCAGAGCCACAGCCAGACTAAAATCGAAAAACCAGTGAAACACAGCAAAAAGTGGGGGTAACCATAGGAAGCAGACCCTACTCTCCTATACATGCAATATATTTAATGTGTACACAGCATCAATTTTATATGTTTTTTATCTAATTACCGAGACAGTCTGTCCTGCTCTGTAGGTAACACCCTATTTATACTCAATTTTTCAACCTGCTCAACATGTAGCAATTCTAGCATTCACTTTTCTCAATGAACACCTTGTTTTTCCTCTGAAAAGAAAATTAATATGTCACTAAAAATATAATTTGATTTGTAGAAGCTTAAAATAAGGCTGGCCTTAAAATAAGGCTGGGGATTATATACAGAGCCTTTTTCCATTTTAACAGGTAAGTCTTTAGGCATATGATTAGCAACTTCCATCCACGACGAGATGAAATAGGACAAAAGTCTTTTACCATTGCAGGCACAGCATTACAGTTTTGGATTACTAAAATACCATCCCAGCCAACCTGGAATGAATCAAAGCAACCCAACACGTGTTCCCCTTTTAAGCTTTTATTAGAGCTCGACAAAGACTCAGATTTGTCCAGACACAAGGGCGCAACCGGTAGAAGTCAAAACAAAGCCCTTTTAGGCTTCGAGTGCAGCATAAAATATGCGAGAAAGACCTGAGAATCCTGGTGAAGTTCTCAAGTTTTAGGTGGAGAGCAGCACCTTTATATGAATCACTTTACAATCTCACCAACACTCCAAATCTGCTCAACTCAAATGCCTGTTTTTCTAGAAATCAAACCAGCTACCCAGCAGCAAACACTGTCCGGGAATTAAAGACTCAAACCTGGACAGTAATAGTCTAATATAAGTCATAAATCATGCTTATATTCAACACTACCAATGCAATGAAAGCCATAACACAGAGAGCATGGCCGTGGACATCATAGAACAAATTAAACAAAACCCGACGAGGTCCGATCACAAGTTGCCAGCCATGAGGCAATCAGCATGGCTATTGAATAAATTGAGGTCTTAGACGCTCCCGGACATTCTTGGGGAAACTAGAATCATGCAACCAAGCATGCCTCCTTAGTGCTACTGATCTAACCATAGCCCTACCTACAGAATCCATAGTGTCCATCGCCGACCTGATAGTGAACTTAGCCACATTACAACCATCCTGTACCAACTGAAAGAGTTCAGCTGTAACTTCTTCAGGAAGAGAAGGAAGTAACCGGTCGACAGAATCCCATAGGGCAAAAGAAGCCCTTCCAAACACACAGGACATGTTTAAAGACCTTAGGGCGAAACTATTGGACGCAAAAGAAATTCGGCCACACGTCTCCAACCATAGAGACCCCCGCCTCGGTGGAAGCAAGGGAGGAGCTTCCAAATTCAGCAAAGCAGAAGCTGCCTGCAAAACAAGCCTCAAGCTTCAATATCCCTGTCCCCTCAAATTGCCTACCCCATCTCTACCAAACCATCGCACCTCTCTGGACCAAAATCATTAATACCTCGCTAGCACAAGGTCACATCCCGGATTGCCTGAAGACTGGACAAGTCACCCCTATCCTAAAAAAAACTACCGCTAACACCTCCGAACCCAACCACTTCCGACCAATAACCAACATTCCCATGCTAGTTAATGTCTTAGAAAAATGTGTTCAACAACAACTGAACCAACACATCTCGAACGTCAAACTACTGAACGTCCACCAATCGGGTTTCAGACCTAATCATAGCACAGAAACAGCCATCCTGCACATAGTAGACGACGCCCTTCAAGCTCTTGACCGCAAAGAAACCTGCCTGCTAGTCCTACTCGACCTCTCATCAGCCTTTGATACGGTCAATCATGACAAACTTCTAAGAAGACTAAAATACAGGATCAGTTTATCTGGGAAAGTCCTGCAATGGTTCAAATCCGTCCTGGAAACCAGAACACAATCGTACATGGTCAACAAAAATCTTTCCGCTGCCTCACCTAACCAACTAGGAGTTCCACAAGGCTCTACCCTATCCCCCACGCTATTCAACCTTTATGTCAAATCACTTACCGATCTACTACAGCAGGTGAACATCTCCTTCCACATGTACACGGATGACACCCAACTGTACATCATGATCTCCTCTATCAAAGAGATAAAGACAATTAATCTAGCTCTCGAAAAGCCTGTCCAATGGCTAATGACCAATTTCCTCAAGCTAAACTCACAAAAAACTGAATTTCTTCCGATCTCCCCAGCTAATAACTCCACGGTGGCTAATGAGTGGATCAAAATGATCACTGCACTGAACTGCACGCCGACTCTGGTGGACTCCACCATATCACTTGGAATCACACTGGATAAGAACCTTAACATGCAAAGTCATATTAACCTGTTGGCAAAAAACGCCAGCTTCCACCTCAGCTACCTCAGAAAAATGAAGCCATTCGTCGAGAACTCGGACCTCAAAACTGCAGTTAAGTCCTTAGTTATCTCGAGGCTGGAATACAGATGTACCACCCTCTCAGGACTTCCCAACATATCAACCGCCCCTCTAAAAGTCTGTCTCAATGCTCCAGCAAGACTCATAACAGGATCCAGGAAATACGACCACATATCATCACACCTAAAGGTAATCAACTTGCTACCCTATGAAGCTCGAATCCACCCAGTACCTTGCCCAAAACCGTACCTTATCGGGAGGAAACAGACACTCTAGGAGCGCAGACAATCTACTTCTGAAACCTTCATGTTTCAACAAGACCAAAACCTCCAACAGAGCTTTCTCCAGAGCAGTGCCAAGAATTAGGAACTCGCTTCCGCCATACATCAGAAAAATCTCCTCTACGCCTCTCTTCAAAAAGGAGGTAAAATCATTCTTGATGAGCAAATTCCTACCTTAAATCTGCACAATCATGACCCCAGCTATATAACCTCCTAATTACCTCTACTTTCGAGTCAATGAGACCGTGAAGCTAAGCCCTACACAAACTCGAACTTGTTTTTATTGCTCCGAACAATGCTCAATGCTACTATCCACCCGAACCCTTTTACTATATGCTGTTACTTTTATGCTCTGTTTTGGTATACAATGTGTTTTCACTAATTGTTTTCACCTTGCTCGGTATGTAAAGCATTCTAATACCCTACTCTGGGTCTGGTTCTCGCTATAGAAAACTCTGAAAAATAAATAAATAAATAAATAAATAAATAAATAAATAAAGCCCTCTAGCCATAGGGTGCTGAGATAAATAAACAGGGTAATCTGGAGGAGGTTGTGCAATAGCACGCTCAACAGAGACGCCCGACGTCGATTTGGCCCATGTCCCCAAAAGAATATTGTGTAGCGACTCTCCAAAATAAAGTAAGGGCTCGATCCCAGTGCCTCCTTGATGGAGCATATCCAATAAGGGCTCAGAGGACAGAGTCACCACAGGAAGCTGCAGCTTTAAAATGTCAGCAGCCCGGTTAATGACCCCAGCAAAAGTCGCACTAGCTCGGTTGCTGTTTAGGAGGTGAAAGTAAATTGTAGGTAGGGGACGGTTGAAGACGGACGTCCCCACCAAAAACCAAAGAACCTCCTGCATGCGGCTGGCACGAGCACCCAATGCTACTAGCATCTGCAGGCTTGTCCTGCAAAACTGGGGAAATGACAACGGAAGGAGTCTCATTCTCAATTTGTAGAGGAGATGGAGCAAAAGCCTTAGTAGCAAGAAAAGGTGTCTCCAGCGCTGACCAACGTCGAGACGGCATTGTATCGTTGGCCACCATTGGGGGTGTCTCTGTGCCGAGTGTGGTGAGATGGCATCATATCATCATCCACCACTAAAGGTGTGGTCGCATCACCCAGCGTCGAGGCGGTGACAGGTCATTCTCTGCAGACCCCACCAACGTCAAAGCAGGAAGACGCACCGGGCTGTTTCCCGACATCGTAGCGACTCCAGTTACGGAGGCAGAGTCCTTTATCAGCGACGAGGGAGAACCCGCCGGCAAGCGTCCAATCAGAGTCCCCTCCACCTCTTTGGGGCCTGAAGGCGCTCCAGGGAGAGGTACTGATAAAAAAAAAAGAAAACTTGTAAAACCTGGAAATACACTTCCATTTGGGCCCTAGTCGCCTCCACACCAGGATATGGTGGAAAACTCAGGGTCGACTCCAGTGCAACCACCTCTGGTAGGGACCGGGAGAAGATGGCACCAGCTTCACGACTTCATGAGGCAGAGGGTCTTCGTGACTTCGATCTCTTCCGGAGGGATTTACCCAATTTCAACAAACGACGTTCACAGGAACGGCTTATCGACAAGTGACATCTTGGGAACGACTTCTCGACCTGCCCCGAGCAGGATCCTCAGAACGGGAGGGAGATCGGCGCTGCTTGGATTCTGCACTGGACAGCCGCGCCAATAGCAACTTCATCCCACGTTCCCGTAACAACCTGGGCTTCAGGCTTCAACAGGTGTCGCACTCCTCGGCGTTGTGGTGCTCTCCCAAACACCACATACAAATGGTATATGGATCCGTCGCCGACATATGCCATGTACAGGTCTCGCACGCCTTAAAGCCCAAAGGCATTGGCACACTATTCTAGACGGGAAAGGCGTCGAGTAGGCTAAAACAAAAGAGGCCAGAGGAATCACTTTGCCAGGATCTGCGCTACAGCACGGAAAAGTAGAAAACTGACATCCGCACGCTGGAGGGGAATTATATGGCTTCACTGGCATCATATCCGTGGACAATGTAATTACGGAGCTGTACAACGCTCTCCATGGCGGGCAGAGGTACTGCTGAAAAATCTCTGGATCCAGATTGGAGCCAGGGGGAAATTCTAACTTATGGAACCTGCGGCTAGATGTCTCTATCAGCTATACACTGTTCATATTTATCCTCGTAACCCACCAAGGAATCCTGTACATGCTGCAACATAAGCACTGAGGCAATAGCTCTTTTCCCTGAATAGTCTCCACCCGGGTCCCAGGAGACCATATTTTAAAGTATTTATCATGCACCCCCCTGACTTTGTATACCAATTTCTTAAGGTCGGCACACTGATTCATTCCATTTGTCCATTTCAAGACTGAGGCGGCTCGAGCTTCTTGCCAATGACAGGCTAGATCTCTTTTGGCCACCAAGTATCCCATAGCTACCAGTGTGCGCGCACACGGGGGCCACCTGAAACGAGTCCATCATACCCAGCAGGCCCACCTTCGGGTCCAGATATAACTGTCTATTTAGCACATCTCGCAGCACGTCATTAATGGCTTTCCAATATTGTGCAATTGCTAGGCACTTCCAAACAGCACGAAAGAAGGTCCCAGGGGAAGACTACATCTGGAGCAAGCTTTTCTTGCGATTTCTCAGAGTCTTTGTGGGGAACAATAGAACTTATGCAGGTAGTTAAACTGTACTAGGCGAAAACGCATTGATTTCGCCAACTGACGGAGCGCCATCTTGGCTTCAACCCATTCCTCATCTTCGAGGGCTCCCACATCCGTCTCCCGTTGTGGCTTTAGCATGAACAAGGGGTCAGGGGAATTATTAATGAGTCATTTGTATAGAGTGGAAATGCCCCCATTCCCAAGCATGTCAAGTATGAGGTGGCGTTGTAGGGGATTACTTTCTGGGAGGGATGCAGGTTTGTCCCGATGTACGTCCAAGGCATATCCTAGCTGTAGGTAACAATAAAATTGTGACCTGTGGAGGTGGAAGTGTGCCACCAGGTCCTGGAAGGACCTAATGATACTGCCCCTCCACACATCACCCAGTGTGGAGAGTCCTATCAAATCCTATTTGGCGAAGCCGATTAGTCCTGCTGTTTTGGACAAACAAGTGCCTGCCGCAGCAGGGTCACCTATGTCAACTTCCTATGTCAGTGCATGTGTTTTACTGCTGTGTGCCAGCAAAGGAGGGGAAGGCAAGTAACAGGAGGGAGTGTGTAGGATGGTGGCTTGCCATAAATCAAGTTGAGGATTCCGTAGGAGTCAAGGAGTTTGAGCTCTAGGCAACTGGTCAGGTTGTTTCTGTCCCCATATAGCCAGTCATCCACTGGCACCAGAAAGGTCACCCAGAAGTATAGTTTAACATCTGCTTATCCAAGACCCGCCTCGGATGGGGACATTCGATTCTTAGCGAATGATACTCGCAGGCCTGGAGGTTGGAGAAAAAGGTTGGGGGAGAATGTATTGCTAATGTCGACAGATATAAATGAATCGCGGGAGGGAAATAATTTTGAATAATGCTCCCCTGCCACCCACGGTCAGTGGCAATGATGTCCATGACTCAAAGTTGTGTTTCATTCTATTAAGTAGAGGTGCCATATTCAAGTACCAATATCTCTATTGGGTGAAAGCCACAGTCATACCCAGGTAGTGAAAGCTGTGTCCTGCAAGATGGAGTCCAGCGTCAATCCACCTTTCTCACATCTCCCTTTTAACTGGTACCAATACTGACTTCTCCCAGTTCACCCAAAGCCACAACAAATCACCGCAGAGCCGAAGGATTTTCATCAGACAGGGAATAGTGGTCTCAGGGCACTGAACATATAGGAGCATATTATCTGCATAAAGGGAGACCCTGTCTTCCAACCAACTTTGCCACCAGAATCCCTACACTCTAGCATCTATCCCAAGTAACTCTGCCAGGGGCCCCACCAAAAGGGCGAGAGATAGCAAGCATCCCTGTTGAGTGCACCGCTCTATCGGAAAGGGAAGGGAGAGAACTCAGTTAACCTTGACTTGTGTCAAAAACTCTTTGTAAATGGTTTCTACCAAGCCAATGAACCAGAGGACCAATTGCCTTTTATGAAGAACTTCTAGTAGGAGTAGTATTTGGTTAAGTATTTTCACTTCAAAATTTAATAATGATATGGGATGCTAAGAAGTGCATTCCTTGGGGGGTTTCTGAGCTTGGGGATGACTGTGTTGGTGGAAGGAGTCTGCGCCCCACAAGGGCATCTTCGGATAAGGCCAATAGATGCAAGGCAATCACAGAGGAGTAGCTCTTTTGGGGGGAGGCTATGAGAGCCCAGTGTCTTGCCTGATGGCATTGAGGCAATAGCCTTCTGCACCTTCTCCACTGTGATGGGTAAGTGTAGGTCAGCTCTCTCCTCCCAGAGAGGGCTCTCACTGGGAGGTCAACCACAATGAGTTGATCCTTCTCGGCAGGGTGGGTGGGGCGAGGGGTGGTAGGGCTCACTATAAGCATATAGGGCACCAAAATGAGCGATGAATCCTGCAGAAATATGTATCGTCATCTGGAGCACCTCTCATCCAGGGACGATTCTGCAGTTCCCACGTGGGCTCGCCAGCCAGTGGAGTAGCTTCCCGCCCTTGTTTTGCAGTTCATACACCCCTTCCCTGAGAATGAAATCAACCCAATCGGCAAGTCCATGAGCCCCTTCCAGAAGGCCAATCTGGGCTGGTTTAACTTGGCTGAGGCGCTAGAATGGGTTGCCTGTGTATGCTCAAGTCGAATTATGTTACTGTGTAGAACTGAACAACATTAATGATCTGCTTTCCTCAGGTATTTGTCCTTGACTCCATTCTCATGGGACAACCCTACTTTTACTGCAACAATCTACTTCCACCATTTCAATTATCTTTCTCTACATCACCAACATGATTTCCTTTCTGTCCATCAGATGCTCTAAACTTACATGGTTGGTTGCCTATCTACCAAGTTATACCAATGACTTAGTGATTTTATGCCTATACCTGTAAAGCTGCAAATAATTTACATCCGTCTTTAACCATACCGAAGTCTGATTCTAGTCCCATCTTCACACTAGCTTGATCTCCCAATCTCTTTGTGAAATGTCTTTACACCACATTAAAACCTCCCTTGGTCTTTACTCTCACCTGCCCCCAAATCATCTGAAAGCGCCTGACCACTTTTCACTACACTTCCAAAATGATAACAAATATTTCAGTCATTATCAAATGACTACTGCAATAATCTCTGAATGGACCTTCCTCACTGCTACTGTTAAGCCTATGGAATGGGTCTTAATTTTGCTATCAGTAGTATTTAACCTAACAAGATCCACAACAACTTCCCCTTGGTTTCAAGCAGGCAAAAAACGTGTCCACTGCTGCAGCAGATAAAATTCTACAGCACTGCAGTCTCTTATGATTAAAACCCAGGAAGTATTTCCTCCTGGTGACTGGAATTTATTTTCCTCAGAGTAGCATGATTTTACACCACTTCCATTAATTTATCCTCAATATTGTCCTCATCATCGCCATCACCAAAACCACTGCCTCCTCCATGCTTTTTCTAAAGTACTTTCTGCAACCCCATCACTAAACTAGCATGCACAATATAGGCAAGTCAGTCTTAGCATTAGAAATGCATACTGACCCTCTATGCATAGCCCAGTTTAAGTTACTGTAGCCTGTGTGGTTGCTTTACATCACTTGTGTGTTGCTTTTCTAGTCAAAACAATTGAACAATAAATGCAAGAGAGAAAGAACAATAGGTCAACAGATAGATCTTCTTTAGAACTTTGTGACCTGTAGGTCAAGGATGTTAATGCAGCCAAGATCTGCTCATCTATTTGATCTCAGATGAGTAAAAAGAGCACTAATGGGTTAGGCAATTTTTTATCTAAAGTTGTTTAACAACAAATCTTAACACACACAAAAATGGAAGAGGAATTGAGGTCTATCACAATCATATGTAAGAATGAATCTGGGTGGTAGTACGAGCATCCGTCCCTATGACTAACTTGGTGTGGCTGTTGCGGGTAGCTCACTGGCTTCAGTGCTGTTTCAGGCATTGTTGATGGGATAGTTGATGGGCTTTTCAGGCTCGGACTCTTATCTGTTAGAAACTCCAATGTTAATTGGGAGCCTGGTGTACAGATTAAAGGGTTGTGTGGTGAACCATAAGGAGAAGCTGGGTGAAACGAGAGATGCAATGAGTGACTGTATTTGTAAAGCATCAGTCTCCCAGTACCAATATGATAACCGAACACACTGCAGGCTTTAACTCCAAGCCCGGCTCAAAACATGTGCTGAATTATGAAGCACAGAACAATGCAGTCTAGTAGCATAAATGGATAACAACTGAAGACTAGCTGAAGACCTGTATGTTTTAGAAGGTGTGTTCAGTGCAATATGCCTTGCTTATGCTTTTGTACACGGATATTAGTCCCACAGTCTGAAGGGGGACTTTGATCAGGGATTTCTCACTTCTGCACTTGTGGGTGGACTACAGTGACCCTCTACTAAAGAAATTGTGGAACCCATTGGGTTGCACTCTTGTGCTTAACGGTGGACCCCAAAGACACACTGATAACAAGACTCTGGAAATCATCTGATTGTGCATGCAAAAGTTCAGGATTAACTTTGGTCACACATTTCCTTTGGCTACTCCTTCCACCATTAAACTCTTTCCTGAATAACTGCTGAAAGTCTAGGGTTGAACCTTCAGTACTTCTGGGTGATCCCAATAGACATATATTGTAACATGTTCACTTACCCCAGCGGACCTCACCACCACCATTAGTGGGAGATGGAACCATGACATTAAACCTGCATGTCCTATTTCCTCTTCTTTACCTCTTTAAACAGTGCAAGAATACAAGTGGTGTCATGTCCACGGTACACATACCAGGACCTCAGGTACTTCACCCAACTCTCACCACATACATAATTCCTCAACTACACACTTTCCTAACAAAACATACAAGTTTGCCTATGAGTTCTCAACACAATTAAAGTGCCACAAAACCACATTAATATGCACATGCTATATGAATTCCCATTAATATATACAACTTGGGGCATTGTGAACAAAAAAACCAAAAAACAATTTGACAAAAAAAACATTGCGGAATTGAATGTTTCCCAAGTGACTGCTGGTGTTTGAGATTACATCAATCATTCCACTTGGCTGGCAGTCTAAAGCACCAGTTAGCAAAAAATGTTTGAACAAGAAACGTCAAGAATAATTACTAGTGGTTAAATTTAACTAAAGCACTCCGTCACTTTTTTATATTTTTTCATTTAAGGTTACTGGCACCACCTTAGCCATAACACATCACACATCGTTTAGAGTGGGTGTTTTATGGATTCAGCTATACCCATGGCCAATTTCTCAAAGTTTTAGATCTCCACCATAATATCCTTTAAAGTAACGTTTCAATAAACACATTTAGATTTTTTTTGCAAATGTCTGAAGGGTATCAAAACGATTGTATTATAACCTTGTGTTGATCAGCTACTCTAACCTGTGTGATCATATATATGCATGTGCACACGAATGCTCCACACACAAAAGAAAATATAATTCAAGAAACTCTAAAATTCAAATGAAGTTATTCAGATTGTAATCTATTGTATGGAATAATAAAAAATAAAAAAAATAAACTCTAAAATACTAATAACAATATGCTCAGTAACTTACACGTTTAAGTCATGCCACCACTTTACTCACAATTTCATTTTTTGTTTCCAGGTCTCTTTCCAGTTCACTATAGCGTTGTTTCTGCTGAATGGTCTCCTCTTTCAACGATTTATTCATCTCATCCTGATTCTTTAGCTCCTCTCGAACCATTGACCGCTCATTATTTAGATTCTCGATCTCTTTCATTTTCTTCTCAACTTCTTTCTCTAGTCGTTCTACCTCTTCTGCACATGACAGCAGACAAAAAGGCAAATTTATTTTGATCAAGTAAAAATGAAATGGATGTCTGTCTGGAGCTCTACCTCTTAAAATCAATAGCATTAAAAACAATTGTGGTGTTAAACAGTGTTGATTTTAGAGTTACTCCTGTTTAAGCAAGAACAAAAATCCAGTCCTACTTGTACTTTCCTAAATTTAGGAAATAAGGTGCCTTAAAAACACATTCTTGTTTCCAAGCAGAGGCATCATGAGGACTGACAAGGATATAATAGGTACTCCAGAAAGATGTTCACTACTCGTTCCTATAAAAAACACAGGGTCCCGTTCTTACTGTACCAAAGGAATTGTTATACCACACTGATGAGGCCTAAATGGACCAAAACTAGTTTGGAGATGCTTATATTCCCATAAAGTGGTGACCTGGCTTGGCAGTTTTTACTTCACTGTTCCTACTGGAGCAGTATCTTAGCTGATTTGTTTATGAAATAGTGGGCATAAAAAAAATACTGGGTTGGAATGTGGCTGAAGTCATTACCAGTGGTGGAGATTAATTCAAGCATTCCACTCTACACCTCTTTTTCCCTTTCTGTGTGACGGGTAAAACCAGACATATGTACCATAATCACTGTGCCATAGGAATCAAGCTACACTTCACTAATGAGTCATATATAGGCAGAAACTGGTTGATTATGAGCCCAACTAAAGGGAACATGGTATGACAGTTTGGGCTAGATATTTCTACTGAAGCAGGACAATGGCTGATCTCAGTCTACAGTGGTCAAGTGGTTAGCCCAAAAAAAAACTACGAGCTGAAATGAGGCCACAGAAATTACCATTAGCCAAGATTAATTAATGCATTCAACGCATTTCCGGTTTGTTTTGCTCTATTACAGTCTGCAGGAAATGATGCCTTTAGTCAGTTCACTCTTTTCAATTTATCGTCTAAATAAAATGACACTATTGAGAAAACAAATACAAAGTAGTGGAAACAGGACTTAACTGTTAGCAGTTCAGATAATTCAGTTACCTAAGTTAAATCTTTCATGGGCTTCTTGTCGCTCCTTATTTGTTACTGGTTGACCCTCTAGGTTGTCTAATGATCTGAGGTGGAATATGGTGTAAAGCCGGTAATGAGGTAGATTTGCCACTGGGTTATCAGCCAGGTGCAGAGAAGTCAAGTCTCTTAATGGCTTGAGCTTGGCAACTTCCTGAAACTAAAAGTTAAAAAAAAGCCAAATGAATACATTTCAATAATTAACAAGGCAATTCTTAGATTACTATAGTTGATTAACAACATTGACTTCATTTCAGCTCTAGCTACAGACTGGAATGAACTATTTCAGCAAGACAAATCAAGATTTACCAATAAAACTATGTAAAGAAACAACACTACCACATTTTTAAAGTCCATCAGTGCTAACCATCTACTGCACGACTTCCAATCTGGCTTCAGAAGATACTGCAGCACAGAAACAGTTACCTTACACATTGTAAATATGCCTTCCTGGCTACAGATGAAGATAACCTGTGCACCCTTTGGCTCAGTTGCCTATCCAACCATCATCCTCATCTTGGAATCTCAAATACTATTCACCGGGAATGTCCTTTATTGGTCTCCTCCTACCTTTCCAACCAACACTAGATCGTTCAGATGGGCACTGCCAGGTCTCAAAAGATTCCTATCACCTGTTGAGACCCTTAGGGTTCCATACTGTCCCCTACCATATCCAACCTCTACTTGGAGCTCCTTGGTGCTCTACTCATGGATAGCATCATTAAGATTCACCAATATGTTTAAAATACATTGATCTACTTGAAAATCTCCTTCACTGCTAACATCCAATATCTCAAACACTGCATGCTTCTCATCCAGAGCTAGATATCCAGCGCCTACCTGAATTCCACCAAGACAGAAATCTGATATCTGCCCCAAACAACAAACAAAAAAATAGTACCAGGCAGGTTCAATGACATGAACTGCGTTGAATTCCAACGTACAAAGATTGGCAAGTCACTTGGATTCACCCTGGGCAGCAACCTCACCCACAAGGAACACACACTTAAAAATAGAATAATTCTAAAAAAGTTAAACTGTTTCTTCTTCAGAAAGCAACTTCAGAACTGATGTTCAACCCATTGTGCACCAGCATTGGGATGATGGTAATGCCCTGCTCCATGGCCTCCCAGACTCCATATTGCCCCCCTTGAGGAGAATCGGACACACCACAGCACATCTCACTTAGAACCTGAAATATGATCAAATCACCCTCATCCTGATGGAAGTTAACTGGCAACATTTGCCAGCTCAGACCATTTGCACTATTTACAACGCCACTGAAACTAGTACTCTTGCTTATCTTTCAGGCAATGTAACCATCTCTGATGGCTCTGGCCACACCTGCAGCAAGGACACTGTCAAACTGGAGATTAAGAAGTGTAAAAAGAAAAGAAAACAAGTCAGCAGGCCTTTTCTATGTATGCATCAATGTTCTGCAACACCTGTGTATCCAATGGGACCACCAAAACGCTGCTCCATTTTAGGAAAGAGTTGAAGACGCATATCTTTAAAGAATAATGTATCACAATGTACACGTCTGCTCATATAAACCAGTTACCACTCCTAACATTACTTGGCTATATGCTTGCTTTTACAGCACTCCATTGCCTTTTAGCTCATTTTGAGCTATGCAAATTCTATATACATACATTATTACATATGCACAAACAAATGCTTGCTCTTTGGCCAGTAACAACATTTCTTGGACCTATATGAAATGTTCATCCAAAGAATTTGTCACACTGAAATACATAAGTGTTTTAAAACGTACACCCCAATAAAAAGTTGCACATTCATCAAAAAAAAGAATTCTATTTTATCCTCAAAATAGCCTAAATCTGGTTCTGTTCGGAACCGTGTTCGCAAGAAACTTTATTCTTCCACAATGAAAAATATTTTTCTACAGTAAAAAATATTTTAAAATATTTGAATATTCAATCACAATGTCATGCGTTTGTTGGTGTTCACTACTTTCTAAATTGCCACCTTCAACTTTTCAAGACTCTTGACCTGAACTTGTCCCTACACTCAACTCTACAAAATGCATCCTGTACTTCAGGATTTTTATGGTACTAAATTCTAACTCCAGGCTATAAACATATGAAGGGCCTACAAATTGAGATTTGCTCTTTGTACCTGCAGAGGTAATTTTCTTGCCCACCAAGTTCAACTTAGTTGTGACAAAGGCCGATTTTTATACATGCACAATTTTAAGAAAAATACAAATAAACACCATCAGAGATGAAGATAAACAACCTGCATCAGTGGTTTTTCTTCAGACTTACAGAGGAGATCTTATTTTGCTTCAGATTTAAGACGCAAAGAGATCGCAGCTTCTTCCCCAACCATGGGGGGATGTGCTCAATGTTGTTCCCGGCTAGGTTCAAAGTGTGAAGATTCTGCATGTGCTCTATAGCTTCAATTTTACTGCAAAGAAAAGTAAAATTCTGGATAGTTACCATTACTTTCATATAACACAGAGTGTGACACTACTTTATCACTGCAATAAGTTTTCCCGAGAAAAAGTGAAATCACATCTCATCTGCAGTTCATACAAACACTGAGAAAGATATTTGTTTAGGCGTCTACATAGCACATTCACACTGAAGCAGAAAACAACGACTATCAGAGGATGGGAGCAGACAGAGGAGATTAGGTCCTGGTCATAAAAGGTGTTGGTAAACATGATTGTGAGGGGATTCATGGTGCATTAATAGACTTCATGATGTTCCAAAGTTGAGTTTTTTCAACTTTGAGGTTTCTGTTTTTCAAATCTTTCATGCTGAGAGTACCCCAGATCCATGTATGAAGAGATGCTAGGGTAAAGTTCTGGTGGGGCTAATGAGTGACATTTTTAACTGTGTTTTTTTAGTGTGGTAGAGCCAAATATGGGCGCGCAGTCATTGAGAATTTGATGTAAGAATGATGGCATGGTATCTGGTTAGTGTTTCTGTTTGATAATGTGTATCTGTTGTAGAGGAAAAGAGAGGGACAGATGTTGGCCCTCATGTGTATGATGGCAAATCATAGATAAAGGCTGCTAGAGTGTGGGTAGTGTGAGAGTTTTTAGAGTCAAATAGTTTCCCCTATGAGTGCCCAGGGGACAAGTCGGGATTTTATGGTGAGTGTCCAAAAAGAAACGGACATTCTGTAAGTGGTTGTCGTCTAGAATAATAGGTAAAGTAGCGAGAGAGAGAGAGAGAAAGAGATAGGGAGAGAAAGAGAGAAAGGGGAAGAGGGGAAAATGGGGAGAGAGGGAGCGAGAGAGTGTGTGACACACAGACAGACAGACAGACAGACAGACAGACAGACAGACAGATAGATAGATAGATAGAGAACTGATGGGGAGACACACACCTCCACCTTTATTATTGTTTCATGGCGTGCAGGAGAAAGTTGCAAAGTTGTAAATCCACCATAAAGGGATGCTGGTATGGGGTTATCTTTTAGATTCATCCATGTCTTTGGGATGAAGGGGCGGTGTGGGTGGGTGTGTGCTTGTACGATAGTTGTGGGGTTATCTTTTAGATTAATCCATGTCCCTGCAATAGTTTTAAAGTGTAGCTGTGGGAGGTGAGAGTCAAAGCAATCAGTAGTTCATGAAGAGCCAAAATGAGGGTTTGCTACAGCGACAAAAGGGTAAGAGTATAAAGGTATCCAGGGATGAGTGAGCAGAATCTTGAGGGGCAATGGATGGTCAGAAAAGCACAAGACGTTGTGAAGTAGTGAATATGATAAGTGGATGGTGCTAGTAACTGAAAAAGCATGATTTTTGCTGGATTATGATCAGATAGGGTTTCTATCACATGTGGATTTAAATTTATAATTTAAATGAAAACAATCAGAGAATGCATCACTGATTCAGGCAAGACCACGAAAGCCTGATTGTAGGTGGTAGATCCTTAATTGAAGGGTAAATACTAAATAGTTGAGCATGCACTCGCTAAGAAATTTACTGGTTGCAACCCCAACAACTGGACGACACAAAGCATTTCAAAACTAATGCTTATCTAAATCTCAGTAAAATACTTGTATATAATATGCATCTCTGCAGGATGCCAATAAGGTTTTCTGAGCACAGTTGAAACCGGATGAAGATGTAAATCGCCTTTTCTTCATGAAGCAAGAAATACCCATATTTATTCTAATTCATACCTCTCCCATAGTTCGAACATAATGAACAAATGAAGTACAGCAAACTACAAACTACAACATTTTCCGGACAAAACTTTGAGAGAAGTTGCACTGAGAGGCCTAGTCTGGTAACCATGCACTATATAAAAACAACTGAATTGAATTGAATTGAACATATGAGAACAAAACTGGTGTTGCTTGATTTCAAGATCTATCTGCGAAGACCAACTTGATACTTCAGAAAGATTTTAAAAGGACTTTGACACTATCAAAAGCTTAGAAAGCTTTGACACGATTTTCCCATGGAAACAAAATTCAATCCATCATATCATTTATAAACAGTGGCTGACTGTTCCTTCACTCCCGTTTGTTCACAATTGAGTCTCCACGGCAGCGAGTATGCGGCACAGCACATATTGACAATGGGTGAATAAGACATGGGCTGTTGGTTCCAGGAATGGTCAAATATTTATCAAGCTATGCAGGTGATGCCCGAAATTCATTGCTCCTAATCACAGGGATCCCTCAAAGGCACGGTTCTCCATGATCACAGCAATACAAATGCAAAGTTTTCTTAACGTAGGTTTACTCTACACCCCAACAATAATGTAACCAAAGCATGTACATAACAAGATCAAGCAGGAACAAGAATTCGTGAACACAGAAATTGAAACAGAAATTACATTCATATAATACACCATGATGTCACTGTAAACACGAAGGCGTCTAACACAAGTTTAAGACCAGTGGAGTTTTTTCATTTACAAAACAAGAATGTTTAGTACAAATACTTATGAAGACGACATCATTAAAGCAAAGAAAGTCCACCCATCTCCTAACAGAACAGGCATGAGGCTGTAGATGTGGATCCGATCTCCCCAACACCTGGGAAGCACAACTTAAAACTGAACGTACCTGTAGCAGATCACATTGCAGTTAACAAATAGTTGAGCACGTTTACTATTCATCAAACAGCATAACAACATATCCCAAAAAGCAAACATTTCTTTGAACTTACCTAATTTTGTTATACGACAAATTAAGTTTACGCAACTTGGTCTGCTTCTCAAGTTTTTCCATTTTCTCTATCAGGTTGTAGCTGAGATTTAAGTTCTCAAGTCTATCACATTTCTCCAGATTTTCTATGTACTATAAATAAAACAGATTGGTCTTTGTATTTGCTGTGTAATAATTTATGCACACTTGAACTAATTGCTGAATGAAAAACAAAGCAAGTTGCCATTCTAAGAACATATTTTCATACTTCATAACATTTCAAATGATCAATGGGGAACAATGGGAGCAGTTACCTCACATTTCAAACCGATATGTTTCCCAGGCACCATATATACATACACCATATATAAATACATATACATTATATATATAGGCACACACACACAAACAAACACATGCGGAAACACACACAAATACAGACACATATAGTCACACAACAAACACTTCTTTAAGGTTTTCCTGAAGGAAATATTTAAAGAATTAGAGCCAACATTGCCTAGTAATGCCCACTGCCTCCATTTAGCAGTAGATTCTTAAGTATATCTCCTTCACAACTTATAATTACAACAATTCTCAAACGCTGACAATCAGCAGTTGTCTGTCCCAACTTTTAAACCATTTTAAAATACACACCAAGAGTATGAGCTTCCTCACAATTGAGCACCAGTGCGTGCTTAAGTAGTCAAATGATCTACTTAACTATATCCAGCTGTACCAGGATTTCAAATATCCTACTCTTAAATCCATTCGGTCTTATTTCAAGAAATGTGCAGACTTAAAAAATGGATAGACAAACAGTACCCGCTTGAAACTGACTGAACGCTGCTTGCCAGTTTGCATAGTAAATACAATAAATCAAAAAAGACAGAATAATGCTAAAATGTATTCTTGGCTTGAATCACAGCATATGATCAACCCAATTTTGATATGGTATTCTCATCCAAACTGAATGCGAGAAATGGTATCACTACCTACTACCATAAACATTCAGTGGGCCACACGGTTACTAGTACAAAAGGTCCTGTGAACACTAAGTTTAAAATATGGTCATGGTACTTGTGGTAAACAGACAACCACATACAATGAAACAAAGAGGTCGAATCTGAGATGTTGTTTTTTCCAATTAAATATATTTAGCATTCCTAATAGGAAGGAGACATCAAAATAAACGACCAGCTGACATGTGTTTCGTCATGCGGGCGCTGTACCCGTGACTCTTCAGGGCTTTTAATGGTCAAATAGTCATGGGTTTGATATGCCGGTGATAATTCCGACCCGGCTGGCACGGGTTATGGGAAATGGTGTCCTGGTATGGTTATGCTCCAAGTAAAGGAGAAAGTGTAGGACGGTCGGGGACAGCCGTCACTACGCACATCTGCGAAGTGGTGCTTCAGCAAGGACCGATGGTTTCTTGTGTTACGATCAGACTCTGATCAAAGGGGGCCATCCAGTGAATGAGGTCACAATATATCTCAAATCCAAGCCGGCATCAACAAACAATGCCCCATTCTACAATACCCAATGTTGGTTATTTTTAGCGATGCAGAACTCTGTGAAGAGAGCATTGTTTTTTCTGTGCACTGGATGGCCAATTTAAGCACCAAGCATTGGCCAAAGTCAAAAGCTCTGACATTGCCTGCAAGCCTTTTGGATTTGTCAATGCTTGCTTTGTCATGGTATTTTCAAAACATTATTTTGGGGGAAGCCGCTTAAAATAAAAGGTTTTTGGTAATAAAAAGTACTCTTTAGAATAGCAGGCATTGAGGGGGAGCTTCTTTTTTATGTAGATGTACTCATTGTGAAAGGCAATGCACTCCCTGAGGATGCCTCAAAATCCCATTATTCACAACCAAGTTGGATGGTTCTTTGTAACCCCTGTCCCACCGAATCAGCAGTTGGATCTGTCAACTTTTGCCTCAGCCAATAGTGCTGTACTTAACCTAATGTAAGAATTACCTTTGCGGCACTGTTGAACATAAGAAAAAGTCAATTTCTATAAACAACAGTAATTGTGGAAAGTGTGGCGAAGATGACAGATGTCCTAAAGTGGCCATTAATAAGCTACTTATCAGTGACAGAACTGGCCCTTTCTTCAACCTCTCAGAAAGGTATGTTTTCAGTCAGCACAGTCCTTACTCTCTCTACTGCAGTCCCAAAACACCCAAATCAAATAAAAGATTTGCCTACTGAAGACAACACATTTGACTTAAATGGTTTAATTTAAAAATAAACTAAATATAAATACAGAAGCCAATTTGTATAGGTTTATGTGAAATATGTTTTTTTAAACTCACCTTAAATTTTTTACCACCATCCTTAGAGAGACACAGATTAAGAGAGTTCGCAAATGCAATATTTTCTTGTTTTGACACTTTCTTTATAAGGGACTCTGTGATATACCGAGTTCCAGTAATAGTTCCATCATCATCTAAAGTTAAGAACACAACATAATACGGTTAGTAGTATGTACCTATAAGCACATGGTGTCTTAGAATAAAATACATCAAGAATTCACAGTAGAATTATTACCTCATTTATGCCCCGATTATAAGTGGATTTGGGTGGAACTGGTACAATTTGATCCCCATTATAATGGCCTCTGGGCTCACAAGTGCAGGAATACCAGGTCAGAATTTATCAGCAGTAAAATACAGCCAGTAAAATCAGATGAAACCTAGCTACAAACGAAATTCTGGCCAGTGCTCTAGGATGACTCTTGCCTACTTTGGGGTGCAAGGGGAGCATGCAATGCCTTCCTCTCCCCCAGCCTTCCTGCTGAGAGCAAGTGGTAAATAGGAATGCTAATCCACACGGAAATGAGACTTCCTTGTTGAATTTGACATGAAAAACTAGGAGGTTATTCCCCATTTGTGGGGTTTTACTTCTGAGAGTTGGTTTTAGGGCAAGGTCACCAACTGTAAACATTATTTCCAGCACAAACAGTATCTCCACACGAACCTCCAGCTCATTTGTAGCTGGGGCCTAAGGGTAGGCACATGATGGGTCTGTAATACCTCAGAAGGAAAGCATTTTTTTAATATGTACTGTCTATGATGATCACATTCTGACTAACAAATCATGTTCAGTGGAAACTTCTCATTTACGTCTTTCTTTTAAAACAACTTTTTTCAATAGATGTTGTGAATATCTAAAACATTCTCACACTTTGGTTTACCTCTAAGCAGTGAGCCACAGACTAGTTTTATAATGAAACGTTCGCCATTAACTCCCTGTTTCACTGTACATCCTGGCAGAATATATACAGATTAAGATTTGAGCATACACATTTCTGCATCTCAGGAGCCAACACACTGATTTATAGTACCACTCCCAGTTTATTCTCAAAGAACTTTGAAAGATATATTACACATTTTCCTCTTATTTTTCTTTGTTTCTTCCGCATTCGTCTTGAGCGAGCCACAGCACTGACACTAACTCTCCCCAATCTTTACTTTCCGACTGCCGTATGATTGCCATCAACAGTTCTGCTCTACAATAGTTCTCTCACATATATCACTCCTCCTCATTGACAAAGGTCTTAGAGATCCCCACTGATCTCTTTACTTGTGGGGGTCCCTTGAGAGTCACTCCTAGATCCTCTCATTTTCCCACTGTACACCAACGAATTTAGCAACATATTTTCCACTATCATTTTCGATTTTTGATGTTTGATGTTGATTTTGATGTGGATGACACATATCTTCATGTCCTTTCGTACCGTCTCTCCCTGCCCACAATCATGGCTGGCTCATAGCCAACACTGGATGGCCCTCTGGTATTGTATGTTGAGCTTCTCTGAAATGGAGGTCCTCTACTTACCGTCTTCTTATGACCGCCCCTCCCCCCCCCACACACACACACTTGTATCTACACACACAGTCTCCCTCCCCCAAAATATCTTGATTTCCTCCTTGGCAAAATATTTTGGTGGAATGTTCAACACTTAATTACACCACCATCACCACTGCCCCACAGTACCAAGCACTAAACATAAGAAAATACACATAGACCTCAATTTTCCATATTGCCATGCACTAATTGATTCACTATTACTTAGTAATTTGATTTATTTGTAAACCTATATGGTATTTCTATAGCACAAATCTAGGCAAAAGCCAGCGTCGTTCTGTACAGGTTCTGAGGCATAAACTCAATAAGAAATATAGCTGGGTTGCAGATAGTTAATGCAATGTGAAGCAGTGTTCTTTAAAGAGGTAAGCCTTCAACTCTTTCCTAAACTGAGCAGAACCAGTGGTGTCCTGATGGGGGTGCTGTTCTAGATGCTGGGTGCATAGATGGAAAAGGCCTGCTGCCTTTTTCTTTTCTTTTTCACACTTCTTAGACTGCAGTCTGATGGTGTTCTGGCTTTGGGTGTGCCAATACCCCCATATATGGTGAGCTTGACTGCAAAATAATTAGGGGTGCTGGTCGTGATGGCGTTATAAATGATGCAGACTATTTTAATGATGGTGAAGGCCAACAAGGAGAGCCGATGGGGTTTTATGAGGATGGAGGTGATGTGATCTTAGTTCTTTAGGCCCTGGGTGAGATGTGCTGCTCAGTATTGGACACCTTTAGGGGGTGCCAATGTGGAGTCTGGAAGGCCATGGAGCAGGGCCTTACCATAACCCAAATGTGAGAGCATGAGGGCTTGAGCAGCAACTCTGAAGTTACTTTCTGCAAGAAACTGGATACTGGATGAACTGGTATCAGGCCGTCTTTGTATTTTGGCAATGTGTTCCTTGATGGAGGTTAGTGAAAGTTGAGGTTCAGATCCATCAAGATTCAGGTCATTGAGCCAAATTGGTACTGTTTGATTAGCATATAACAGGAATTCGGTCTTGGTTGGGTTGAGCGTCCAGAAGGCGCTGGACATCCAGGTTTGATGATGTGCACCGAATGTCTGAAACAGAAGAGACTTTCAAGTAGAGTTGTGTATCAGACATATTGGTGAATTGTGATGTTGTTATATGTGTGTAGAGCACCAAGCAGAACCCTGTAGCGGTTGAAGATGAGACAAAATAGTATTTAACCATGGGGGACTCCAAATACAATAAGGCTCTTTTGTGACCTTAAGCTGTGCATGTGATCAAACTAGTGTTGGTAGGAAAGTTAAGAGGAAACCCAGTGGAAAATGCTGGTGTACCCCATTCAAGACTCCTGGATGTGCCTTAGGATGAGATGGTAGACTGTGTATCAGGAGGCAGGTAATTCTCATCTGCAGGCAGGAATGCTTCATAATAATAATAATAATAATAATAAAAGATTTATAAAATTGCATAGCCACTTCAAAAGAAGTGTCCCAGCACTGGTGTGGTGCAGCTTACAAGAGGCAACACAGAGAACCTAACAGAAAGAGGAAGAACTTTCTAAAAAAAGCCTTGTTTTTGAGGGTTTTGCAGGAATAATCGTTCTGTCTTTGATTGTCCTAACTCAAATGGAAGAGAATTCCATAGCTTAGATGCCAAAAATCGAAAAGCGCAGCCCCCAATTCTTTAATGTGAGGACTTCCACTAGGAGGGCCCGAGAGGACGGCAGAGACCTTTGAGAGTAAATAGGGCTCAATGAAACAGTGGAGGTAACTAGCACCTGTTTTATTATAGGCCCTATAACAATACCAAAGAGCTTTGAAAGACAGATGCTTCTTCACTAGTAGCTGGTGCAATTTATGTAGAGCAGAGCCCCTCGAGGCTTTGCACTACATAAGGCTTGCCTAGGAAGATTTAGCAACATCCGAGCTGCTGAGTTTTGAACACATTCAAGTCTCAGCATCAGGGCCTGAGAGACTCCCAAGTAAAGAACAAGTCACTTACCTTTGGTAACGATGCATCTGTAAGAGACATATATTAGTTATAGATTCCTTACCTTAGAATTACCCTAAGGAGTCAGACTGGATCCGGAGAATTTTTCTTAGCAGTACTCCTGCGCGTTGGTAAGTGGCATTGGTCGACTCCATGTCAGTCGTCAGCGTCGTGGTTGCGGGATGACATTGCGGTGCGTACTTAGACTCCGCCCCTGCACACGGACGTCAGTTCTAACACGACTTTCCACACCAGAAGTGCAGAGCCATGAAAGACACTGACCACTGGTGCACCAAAACTAGAGCCCAGTAAGGAAGTCCCTATCCCAAGAAATCAGTTCGCAGAGCTGGGAGGATGGGCGGGGCGGTAAGGAAAACTATAACTAACATACGTCTCTTTCAGATACATAGTTACCAAAAGGTAAGTAACTTGTTCATCTGAAAGAGACAGTTAGTTATAGATTCCTTAGAAGAGATACTCCAGCAATACCATTCCCGGAGGAGGGACTGCGAACTAAGTTCACACCAGAAAGTCCTGGAAGACACAACGGGCAAAACAGCCGTCCCTCCGGACTTGGCTGTCCAGGCAGTAATGTCTGGTAAACGTGTGCATAGATGCCCACGTAGCCAGCAGGCAGATGTCAAGAAGAGGGACTCCACATGCCAATGCAGTGGTTGCAGCGGTATCCCTAGTGGAATGAGCACGCAGCCCCACTGGAGGTTCCTTTTCCGTAAAGCGTAACAAATTTGAATACAAAGGACAACCCATCAAGAGATGGTACGCTTTTGAACAGCCCGAACTTTCTTGGCATCTACATAGCCAACAAAGAGTTGACCATCCACCCAGAAATCTTTTGTACAGTCAAGGCAGAAGGATAGTGCGTGTTTAGGGTTAGTGGATTCTCTACTCCTCCTTGGAAGGGGGCGGAGGTGGAAGGTGGGCAAAGTGATAGTTTGTCCTATGTGAAATGGTGTAACCACTTTAGGAAGGGACAAAGGTCTCGTCCTAAGCACCACTTTGTCCGGAAGCACAGAGAAGTAAGGGGGCTTGGAAGATAGAGCGTGATGCTCACTCACCCTGCGAGTAGAGGGGATGGTAACAAGGAAGGCAGTTTTCAGAGTGAGAAGCCTGAGTGGACAGTTGTGAAGAGACTCGAAAGGAGCACACATAAGATATGTTAGAAAAAGATTCAAGTGCCACTGGAGCATTACGAAAGGAGATGGAGGAAAGCGATGAGTAATGCCCTTAAAGAAACTATTTACAATAGGGGACTTGAATAAAGAGGGCTGATCGGGCAGCCAAAGGAAAGAGGAAATAGCTGCAAAATAGCCTTTAAGAATGCCCAGAGCAGAGCCCTGCTGGGCCAAAGAAAGGCTAAACAAGAGGACCTCAGAAAGAGGGGGGGAAAGGGGATCCACAGCGTTTGCTGTGCATCATGCCACAAACTTGTTCCATCTACTGGCGTATACGAGGAGGGACACATGGCTACCAAGATGACATTACTGACTTCGGGTGGAAGGTCAAAAGCTGTCAACTGTCGCTGCTCAATCTCCACGCAAGGAGGTGGAGGCTGGACCGGTTTGGGTGAAGGACCGTCCCCTGCTGCTGCGGCAGAAGATCCTCCAGAAGGGGCAGTCTGTTCGGAGGATCGAAGGCCATGCTCAGGAGCTCAGGGTACCAGACTCCACGTGCCCAGTCCAGAGCCACAAGAATGACTTGGGCATGGTCGCGCTTGAACTTCAGCACTCTGGGCAGAAGGGGTACAGGGGGAAAGGCGTACAGGAGGCTGCAGTTCCACTCACGACCAAAGCATCACCGAGTGAGTGCCACCATGGAAACTCCTAATGAAATGGGAGACCCAATATACCCGACGGCTTGGGCAGATTCAAATGAACAGGTAAATGCGCCTTCAAGGGATTTATTTCAATACTTGTTTTTACTCTTTTAGTTCACCATTCAAGGCAAGCTAGCAAATATTGCTTGCAATGTAATTTCTTTTTGTAATTTCTTTTCGTAAAGGAAATTACAAAAAGAAATTACATGGCGGTGGTGTTGTCTGTGAAAGCCAAGCACCATTTTCCCTTTGAGAAAGGGAAGGAATGCTTCAGTGCCAGGCGGATCACCCAGAGCTCAAACAGGATGATATGGAGCCCGGACTCTGCAGGAGACCAGACACCTCTGATCTCTGTCCCTCCCAGGTGGCTGTCCCATTCCAGGAGTGACGCATCAGTCACCACTGTTGAGTCTGGTTGGGAAAGGGAGAAGGATCTGCCTCCGATTCAAGCCGGGTTTGTCAACTACCACTGAAGTTGTTGTACAGCTTCCTCCGAGATCTGGACATAGTCGGAAAGAATACCCTGATGCTGCGCCCACTGGAACTTCAGGACCCACTGAAGAGCCCGCATATGCCATCTGGCATGATCCACCAACAGGATGCAGGAGGCCCTGAGGCCAAGCAGACTAAAGGAAATTCTCACCGAAATCCTGGATAGAGGCTAAAAGATCGTTATCAGAGCCCGAATATCGCTGCTCAGGAGGACAGGCCCGAAACTGCACTGTGTCCATAAGAGCCCTGATGAAGGGGAACGTCTAAGAGGGAGTCAGATGTGACTTCGGCACGTTGATAGTGAACCCCAGCAAGAGCAGTAAGTCCACCGGAGTCTGGAGGTGGGAGAAGATAGAATGGGACGAGTCTGCCTTCAACAGCCAGTCGTTGAGATAGGGGGAAGACTGGAACCTCTGATCTGTGCAGATGAGCTGCGACCACCGCCATCACTTTCGTGAACATGCGAGGAGCACTGGTAAGGCCAAAGGGGAGCACAGTGAACTGAAAATGTTCATGGCCTACTGTGAACCGTAGATTGTATCTATGGGCTGGCAGGACGGGAATATGGAAATAGGTGTCCTGCAAGTCCAATACCACTATCCAGTCTCCAGGGTGGAGGGCAGACAGGACCTGAGCCAACATGAGCATTTTCAACTTCTCCTTCCGGAGGAAGTGGTTGAGGGCCCCAATGTCTAGAATAGGACGCAGGCCGTTGTCTTTTTTAGGCTCCAGAAAGTAGCGGGAAGAGCAACCATGACCAACTTCTGGCTCAGAGACCTTCTCGATAGCTCCCTTGGACAAGAGAGCCCAGACTTCCTGGCAGAGAATCGCCAAATGATGCTCCGAAATGAGATCTAAAGACTGTGGCATGGAGGGAGGTGTACTTTCAACGGGAAGGGAGTAGACCCTTTGGACTATTCGCAAAACCGACCTGTCCAACCTTATAGTTTGCCAGTGGGGGAGGTGATGGCGAATCCTGCCGCCCACTGGTCGTTGATGGACCTGAAACATCCAGGTCCAGGAGGGTTTGGAGGCTGAGGCAGTGGAGGGGGGGGTGGGGGGGGGGGGGAGGGTGGAATGGCCCAACCGCTGGCTCCCAGACCCGCAAGGTTGCTGGGTCCCACATCCACAGCCAAGCAGAGGCTGGGCAGCATGCGAGAACCGGTGGGTCGGATAGGCCGGATGTGACAGACAACTCTTCCATAGCCACGAATGGGGTGAAAAGCAGTCTGGAGTGGTCAAGAAGGTGCAGCGTGGCCCAAAGATCTGGTCGTAGCCCGCTAAGCTTTAAAGCGCTCCAGTGGGAGGCTGCTCTGTCACCAAAAAGACGACGGACATCAAAGGGACTGTCCAGCAATTTTGACTGGACATCCCCCGAAAAGCCAGATGTCCTCAACTAGGCGAAGCACTTAAAGGCTACCCACGTGGCAATTGTTATGCCCAGTGAGTCAGTGGTAACCAATCCATGTCTGATCGTAAATTTGGCTGCGTCTCACCATTCTGCCACTGCCTGGGAGAAGATGGCCCGGGCATCATCCGGGCACTGAGGTAGTACTAGCGCAACCGTATCCCAGATGGTGTGGGAGTATCAGCCCAAGAGGCACGCGGTATTCACGGACCACAGGGCCAAGCTGGAGGAAGAGAATATGCGCTTATTAAGGTGATCTAGCTGGTCTGCTAACGGGTCCAGCTACCCATCGCAGGCCTCATCACCATCTTCTGGGCGGTAGGGAACACTAGGGATGAACAGGGGAACAAAAGTAACCTCCGGCGTCGGATCAGACGTCGGTCCTGCTCTGGTCCATCTCAAGGGCGAGCATGGGGGCGGCTCTCAAGGGGTGTCATCGTCGGGATGAGCGCCGGTGAAGGTCGCGTAAGATCGACCGGCATCGATCCGGGCCCGGATCCATGGGTGCCCTCCGGTGCCGGGGCCAGAGCCACTAAGATTGAAATCCCAGGACCCCTGACATCAGCGCGGCAGGGGCGGCGTCTAAGTAGGCACCACAAGGTCACCTCGGCAAGCACGAAGCCCACGACAGAGTCGACCAACGTACAGGGGTACTGCTAAGAATAAATTCTCCGGATATGGTCTGATGCCTGGGGGTAATTCTAAGTTAAGGAATCTATAACTAACTGTCTCTTTCAGATAGATGTTGCAGTAATCTGGCCAGAAAATGACTAATACCAGGATAACAGTTTTCCTGACGACCTCAGGTAGAACAGAGATTTTAATATCCCAAAGTATTTGACGACTTAGGCACTGATCTGACTATCAAATGTAAGGCCAGCATCAAAGTGAATGCCTACGTTTTTTACTTTAGGCTTAGGCAACTGGAAGGGACCAAAAGTTACTGCCCACCAATCGGGGGACCGCAGTGAGGGCTGCCCTTTCAGGATGAGGACCTCAGTGTTGCCTGCCTTTCATTTCAGGCAATTATGGTCCATCCAGTGGGCTACCACCGAAAGGCAGGTCCTCAGAGAAACTGCAACTGAAATCTGTGATAAAGTGACGATTAACTGAGTGTCATAGGCGTACGATATGATGTGAAAACGTGTCATCTACAACATACAAGACAGTGGTCTCCGTGCTGCAGGAAATGTCATCATTAATTTGACCTTGGAGTTGTACACATACTTTTCAACGATCTTGCCAATGAATGATAGGTGAGTGATGAGCCATCATCCAGTGAAGTGGTCAGGGTCTATAGTAGGTTTCTTTAGGAGTGGCAGAAACAGACCTATCTTGCGAGCTTCTGGGAAGATGGCTTGTGTGAGGGAAGCATTGACAGTGTAAGTAGGGATGAGAGAGCATCACCAAAAAGAGCTTTGATGAAGGACGGAGGTAAGTCATCATCTTCGTATGAAGTGGATTTGAGAGAGTATTTTGGTGACATCTGCTAGAGAAAAGGCTTCGATGGCTGACTATTGCAGGCTGCTACAGGCAGGTGCGGGCATAAGAAAAGAAGCAAGGTTCAATCAATCAATCAATCAAATAATTTGTAAAGCGCACTACTTACCCGCAAGGGTTTCAAGGCGCAGAGGGTGGGGAGTGGGGAGGTGCTGTTGCTACTGGTCAAACAGCCAGATCTAGAGCCATCTCCTGAAGGTTAGAAGGTCTTCAGTTTGTCGTAGGTTGAGGGGGAGCGTGTTCCAGGTCTTGGCAGCGCGGTGGGAGAAGGATCTGCCTCCGGCTGTGGTTCTACGGATGCGTGGGACGGTGGCCTGGGAGAGGTCTGCGGAGCTGAGATTCCTTTTGGGTACGTAGAAGGAGAGTCGACTGTTGAGATAGGCTGGGCCGGTCTTGTGGAGTGCCTTGTGTGCGTGGATCAGGACCTTGAAGGAGATTCTTTTGTCGACGGGGAGCCAGTGCAGGTTCCTCAGGTGGGGGGTGATGTGGTCGCGGCGCAGGACGTCGAGGATCAGGCGTGCAGAGGCATTCTGGATTCTTTGCAGTCCGTTTATGAGCTTGGTCGGGGCTCCGGCGTAGAGGGCGTTTCCGTAGTCGAGTCTGCTGTTGACTAGGGCCTGGGTGACTGTTTTCCTTGTGTCTGTCGGTATCCATCTGTAGATCTTGCGGAGCATACAGAGGGTGTTGAAGAAGGTGGAGGAGACAGCATTGACTTGTTTGGTCATGGTGAGTTTCGAGTAGAGGATGACTCCCAGGTTGCGTGCGAGGTTGGTAGGTAGGCGTGGGGGGTGTCCCCAGCGATGCGGGCCACCAGGAGTCGTCCCATGTTGAGGGGTTGGGCCCGAGGATGAGGATCTCCGTCTTGCCTGTGTTCAGCTTAAGGTGGCTATCCTCCATCCAGTCGGCGACAGCTTCATTCCCTGGTGGAGGTTGGATTGGGCGGTGAGGGGGTCCTGGGTGAGGGAGAGGATCAGGTGTGTGTCGTCGGCGTAGGAGATTAGGTTGAGGTTGTGATATCGAGCGATGCGTGCGAGAGGCGCCATGTAGACGTTGAGCAGCGTTGGGCTGAGAGAGGATCCCTGCGGGACGCCGCAGATGATCTCGGAGGCTTCGGATCGGAACGGGGGAGGCGGACTCTCTGGGTTCTGCCGGAGAGGAAGGAGGAGGTCCAGTCCAGGGCCATGTCTTGGATCCCTGCGTCGTGGAGTCGTGTGCGTAGTGTGCGGTGGCAGACGGTGTCGAAGGCGGGGGAGAGGTCCAGAAGGATGAGGGCCGCCGTCTCGCCATTGTATAGTAGGATCCTGAACGGTCTGTGGCGGCGATGAGGGCGGTCTCGGTGACGTGGTTGCTGCATAATCCTGACTGGGAGGGGCCCAGGATGCTGTTGTCTTCGAGGTAGCTGGTGAGCTGGATGTTGACTATCTTCTCGATGACCTTAGCTGGGAAAGGAAGCAGGGAGATGATCCGGAGGTTTTTGAGTTCGATTGGGTCCACCTTGGGTTTCTTCAGTAGGGCGCTGATCTCGGTGTGTTTCCAGCTCTCAGGGAAGGTCGCGGTCTCGAAGGAGAGGTTGATGATGTTGCGCAGAGTTGGTATTGGCAGTGGCGGCTGGTGAAAGTGGGGAGGCATAAACATTGGGCATGACTTTTTTATAGCGAGCAACATGAACAGGTTTACTGGACAAACCTGGGATCCAGGGTGGGTCTCTCTACCGAGAAAGAAATTTAGAAAAAGATTGCCAAAGGGTACATTTCAAAGCAAATGAATGTAGAGATAAAGCAAGGCTTATAAAGCAGTGGGAAAGTATAGTCTTGAAATATTAGACACATTAAAAACTGCCCCATATCTTACTGCATTAATATGTTGAGCAGTTAATATAATATGTATAACTTGTACTGTGACAACTTTCGCAATTTAAAATGTATGCTTGCCTACTGTCTTGAACTGCATGCAGCATTAACTTTGGAAAAATATGCTCTAACCACCAGGCTTCGGAAGCACCTACAGCTGCTGGCTGCCACCATTCATACAGAAATATGTGCAGACAGGTCTTTAAGTGGGATGAAAAAAGTAGGGGCTCTCTATAAAGGAATATGCAAATACATTTCTTTGATTCCCATAGTGTGCAAACCGACCAGTATTTTGGTTTACTGGTTTCTCTCCGAGATGAAATTGTATCCAAATAAATAACATAACACCTGATCTACATCCATTTTGCGGTGGAACAAATGCCGCTACTCCACTTCTAAGAGGGCAAGCTACGTGCAGTCAGGGCCTGGTGTGTCACAGTGGGGGAGGTTAGAGTGATAAGGGGCCTCAGCACAATATACATAACACAACTTTAGCCTGCAAATAATTACCATTACTAGAACAAGGCATGGCCCAGCCCAGACTTAAGTACATCGATTTATTTATAGATATGATCGGATCTCTAAATAAACAGATTGAGTTTATACGTTGTTATGTAAATGTGTAGGAATTTCAGAGGGGCACAGCCCCACAGCCCTAATGGAGAAACCGCCCCTGAGTATTGGTGTTGTGCTTGATGACATAATACTCTTTTGTGGGAAGAGGAACAGGTGGGCCTGGAAGGGGTTTGATGCAGTGCTTTATTGACTTGAAAAGTGTTCTGCTTCTTCAGTGGGTTCATTCATGGTGGTGGTATAGCACTTTGCTTTGGCTGATGTGATGGGCTATATATGTGGCACGCAAAGGGACTTCAGTATATTGAAGTAATCTTGAGTTCTGTTTTTTTCCATTTTCTTTCCTGTCTGTGGATGGATCGTTTATTGTCAGTGACGTATTTAAAGTACCAGGATGCTCAAGGCTTTGTCTTGTTTTAATTAAAATGACAGCTAATTTACAGGGCTGCCTCAATATTCTTTCTCCCTACTGGAGAAGGTTAGTAATTTTACTGTCAGAATCTTATTTAAACTGACAGATGCATCACTCTCCATCCTCACAAAGGGGGTCTCAAAAACAAGAAATTGCCTTTCAACACAAATTATTGCAAATTATATTTAATGTAATACAAGGTGTCCTTCCTGGACTGCTTTTCGAACATATTGACCCATCAGGAGTTTACCAACCAACAACCAGAATTTGCTGATTACATCTGAATCACGGCATTCAGTTTTCTGATTCAGTCTCTCTACGTTCTAGTTATCAAACAACTAAATACACCCACTCCTGAGATAAGACCGTGTCCTCCATCACTCAATGTGTTTAAAAATACATAAACATTGTATTGTGTGCATTTGCAGTAAGAGAAATACAAATGACCCATACTGTATCAAAATAGTAACTAGGTCTATCATAAAACTATATATCGTAACATGTCTATTTTTATCTTGTTGTCTTCCATCCAAAAACAGCTTCTTTGTAAAATACATGAACCACCCATTTTGGTTCTATTACCCATCCTTTCGATCTAATATGATATGTAGTTCTATGGTTCTTTTAGGCAATATTTCTGATGGAAATATCATGCTGCTCACCCAAAATAAAACACATTTTTGGTCAGAACAAACCATTAGGTGGTAAAAGCATTGCAGTAGGCATTCAAGTTCTTTTACGGATGACTGTGGACCAGAGTCACTGACTAATGTCATTCAGGCTGTCTACAATCCGCCTAAACCAGACTTTTTAATTTAAATATTCTTTTATTAAATCATTTTAAAGCAAGATTTTTGGCAATGTGGAGGAATTAGGAGCTAGAAAAATGATGGCACACGTCAATGCTTATAATAAGACAGGGTAAGAAGCTGAGCTTGTGTTTCTCAAATGTTTGTGGTGGAAGGGCATGACTAATAAAGGGGATGGAAGAGAATGTGTGAAATCAAACTTTAATGAAAATGCCAGGATGACAAGTGTGACATAAAAAGGCTATATATCATGTTAAATAGTTTACTAAAAGGGTATCTGTTCTTATCGAAAGTCAAAGAACATTTATGGGCTTGGAACTACCTTCAACCAATAAAATATAGTCTGCCTGATACTATCCTCACTACTGCCATCACTCAGGACCCAAACCTGTATCCACTATACTGTATCTCAGCAACAGGCAAATGGGATGCAGAAACAGTCCCTCAATTGGTCCCTTGAATTTCCATATCTTCTGTGCCACAGAGGATGCACTCGATCCAGGTGACTAGCTCCCCGACCCAAACATACTCAGTACCCTTATACAAGCTTTAAGACACCTCCTAGTCCCTTTGTTTAGAAAAGGAAATAAAGTTCTTAGTCCTACAAAACACAAAATATACACAGTTATAACTATCAAGCACCGAAAGCAGCTATCAATAAATATTGAAACATTTCCATCTCTCACAATATAATATTCTTTCGCAAACAACTTCACATGCACACTAAGTTTAAGTCTAGACAGTCACTGAATTCTGCATATTAACGCAGCAATTGATCTAAGATCAAGCAAACACTGATTACAGAAAGTATGACCGGAGATATTTAGCTAACGCAAAAGGCTAAACCTCCATCTACAGTGACATAACTTCCTAATCATGCTTGTCTAAACTCTCACATTCTCACAATTAACCAACATCCTCTCCCATTCGGCACCAGTCCAGAAACCATTCTACATGAACCCTACTACCCAATAGTATCCAACCTCACCTTCATCAGTCTGGAATTCAGGAGGAGGGCCTGTGTCACTTTCGTCAGCGGTGTCATATTGTCTTTTCTTCTGGGCTCTGGTTTTGTACGGCGTTGGAGCTCTGGCTCTACCAACAGGAGAGGGTGTCCGGGATCCCACACTTGGCAATGGACTCCTACCTGCTGGCATAGTGTTCTGCTGACTTTTCTTCATTTGCATGGAATAGAGTCAAACATAGGTACAAGCTACAAAAATAAATAGTACATTTAATTTTTTAACAATTTAACAAGCAACTATTTTCTTGAAACTGTTGAAGATACTAAGGAACAATAGGTAAGGGAGTGAGTTGTTTTCAGAGCCCTTATATTTTCATCATTTCCATACTTCTGCTGACGTTTCAAAATAATGTACTTATGTCAGAACTCAACTTTAAGATGACTAACACTTACAGCCTGAGTCACATACTTTCCAGAAAACATTGGAAATCTACAATTTCATAACATATGCCTACAATTAACATTGATTTCCAGCTATACATAGTTTAAGACAAGTCTTCAGGAGTATGCAGAGTAGGTTAAGACAAGTCTTTAGGAGTATGAAGAGTAATATACAAAATCCTAATTTTTCATGCATGTCAATCACTAAATGTACTGTAGTGGGTTGCTAGGAAGGCAGAAAATCTGCAGATGCAAGTATAACTAACGTGGTGGGCATTTGCTCAAACATTTCCCCTCAAGCAAAATCTTTTCATGTAGGTTTCCTTGTAGAGAAACATTTTACGTAAATCTCAATAGAATATTAATTTATATCTTGATGAAATAAGAATGAGCCCCTTCCACATCACACCTTGGACTCACCTATAGTTTCTACTACCTTCCCTCTGTGGACAACGCCAACATCTCCACTCCGAGAGATTCAATGATGCCTCATGCTAAATGTATTGGACGTGAAAGCACCCATTCCCTGGCATCCTCTAACTCTTTTGCATTGGCTCCACCTATATCTTTTCCTCCCACATAATTAATCGCACATGCCCATTCTGCCAGAAATCTTGGAGCGCTAGAGTGTACACCTTTATCTTGCGCACAGTGAGATAGAAATTACTCAATAAAAGAACAGTCTGTCCTGCCTCCCTATATAAACTACTAAGTAACTCACAAACAGAGGTGTAACTAGCAAACTACACAACTGTAATAGTCTGCCTCTGGTCTCCCAAGACAGTGGTTCTTATGCTTTTGACTTCTGAGGAAGCCCTCTTAATCATTACTGGAATACAGGTACCTCCAATGAATCATTATTGGAATCCAGGAGCCCGCCGCGGAATGATTATTCTTGGTCTAGGCAATTTTGATTATTTGAAAAGCAAAATAATACACACTAAATATGAAAGCAAGCATCCATCCAACACACTTTGATTAAATATTTGATCTCATTAAAAAAACAACGAAAAGATATATATATATATATATATATATTCACAGCTCCTCTGCCAGACCGAAGTCGACACACCAGCACTCTCAGTAAGTTAAACCAATTTGGTTTATTGCACAAAAAAGTAAAGACGCGTTTCGACACTTGTCTTCGTCAGTTTCAACTGGCGACAGCGAGGCACGTGTAAATAACGGCAATATAATAAACATAAAAGAAGGACCGGAGTCCAAAATCATAAGCGCCATCTTGAAATGGCAAAATAAACACAATCATAATCAAATAAAATTATATACATTTGGGAACAGAGTGCTGCCGGGCCAATCCGTTAAATATTTACAAGCAGATACTGTCTCCCTGGATGGGCGTTCATAATAATGCAATTGATTCACAATCAATGAAATTAAACAGTTAGCACAGGCAGATATTGTCGATTGTCACCCAAAATTTACAAGCAGATTGAGGAGTCAATTTTTTCAGAACATGCAGAAATTATACGGCCCTGGATGGGCATGATGTTAAAAAATAATTATAATCACTTGATCGATATTCCAGATTCATTATATAATAAATCATGCTTCCTAATAATGATGTACTACATGTATTAATTCATATCATCTCCCAACATACTGCTTGTATTAGTTTGTTCAAGACATTATACTCCGGCATATAGTCAGCTTACAGTTTCTATCAATCATCGGTATTTACAGGTGTGATATTAATTCTGCTCCTGAATTTAGGCCTCCCGGCGACTTTGTTTGGAGTTCGATGATGTATCTCGACTCCAAACGTCTCAATTCACGTTTATAGTCGCCCCCTCTCAGATCTTGTGTAATACAGTCTAAACTGAAGAAACTAAGGAGAGTTCTGTCGCTATTATGAAGTGTTGCGAAATGGCGAGCCATCGGATAGTTCTCATCTTTGTTAGCGATGGCCCATTGGTGTTCCAATACCCTTAGTTTGACTGCTTTAGTGGTGCTCCCCACGTAACGGTGTCCACAAGGGCACCTCAAACAGTAAACAACAAATGGTGTGGAGCAGGTTATGAATTTCGGGATTTTAATACTCGTTTCTTTATGGGGTACTTGGTACGATAGTACTCTCTGGCTTGTACTGCAGGCCTTGCATTTCCCACATGGGTATGACCCATGCATGGCCTGTAGTTCTCCTTTAGGTCTTACTCTCGACAGATGGCTTTGTACTAACTTGTCTTTTAGAGACTTAGTTTTCCTAAAAGTTATCATTGGGTGGTCCGATAGATCCCTACCTATCACCGCATCTGATTTGAGAATACCCCAATTTCTGAGCATAATGGCTCTAATTCTATTCGCTGCCACCGAATAGTTAGTGATTAGTCTTATTATGCCATTTCCGCTTTTCTTCTCCCTGCTCTGCTTCTCCTGTCAATGTTTGTTACTTTTCTTTTAGCATGTTCAAGTACCATTTGGGAGTAGCCGCGTGATCTAAAGCATTTTATGCTTCTCTCTGCTGCTACCTCGAAGTCTCTGTCTAGGGAGCTGTTGCGTTTTATCCTCAACAGCTCTCCATAGGGGATGCTTTTTATGAGGGTTCCAGGATGGCTACTACGTCCATGAAGGACGGAGTTCCCCGCTGTCTCTTTCCTATAGAGAGCGGTCTGTATCATACCTGACTCTACAAAGACCCTCAGGTCAAGGAAGTTAACCTCATGTTTGCTCATGCTGTACGTGAATTTTAAGTTCAAGTCATTAATGTTGAGGGCCGCTATGTACTCTTCTGCTGATGATTCAGATCCCTTCCAAATAAGGAAGAGATCGTCAATATATCTCTTCCAGCAGATTACCCTGTCCACCCATTCTGCCTTGTCGTCGGCCCAGGCCACCTGCTTCTCCCACCAGCCCACAAATACATTCGCGTAGCTGGGGGCGAAGCAGGTGCCCATTGCCGTCCCCCTTATTTGTCTATACCTTTGGTCCTGGAAAATAAAAATGTTGTTGTTTAAGCAAAATGATATGAAGTCCAAAATCATCTTGCTATGCTCCAAATATTTTGCAGAACGTAGTTCTAAGAATGTTTTCACTGCTTTTGTCCCATCGTTGTGCCTAATGCTCGTATAAAGGCTAGAGATGTCCATGGTTATCATGATCAGATCGTTCTCCCACTCCAGGTCCTGTATCTGCCGCAGGAAATCTTTAGTGTCCTTAGTATAAGAACATAATTGGGTTACCCATGGGGCCAGAAATGAATTAATGAACTTGGACATCTTCTCTGTTAGTCCGCCAATGGACGATACGATGGGTCTCCCAGGTGGTCTAGTGGGGTCTTTGTGTATCTTAGGCAGATGGTAGAAGCTGGGTAGCCTCGGTTGTTTATTCTGCAAATATAGGTATTCCTCTCTGACCAGGATCCCCTTGCCATACCACTGATCGATCAAGGTGTGGTATTCGCGAATACTAGTTAGATATTCTTGTTCTGTAGTAGGTAAATAGTTGTCACGGTCTTGTAGCTGGTGTAGGGCCTCTTTACAATAATTTTGGCGACTCTGAATCACGATATTACCGCCTTTATCTGAAGGCTTAATCACGATTGAGTCGTCTCTCTCAAGGCTAAGAATTGCATCCCTTTGGTTTGATGTTATATTCCATTTCATAGTGTGTTTATTACTTTCTTCATTTCTGGATAATTTTTGCAATTCTTGATTTACAGTTTCCGAGAAGATATCTATGGCGTCTACGGGTGTCTGTGGGAGGAAATGTGAGGGAGGTTTAAAGTTGCTCTTTTCCACGATCTGTGCAATACCAATGGCCACACCCCTACTAGCTGTATCCATGGGGGGCATAGGCTGGGGATCGCTTTCTTCCAGTAGCTCTTCAAGTATTGCCATGTTCTCCAAATCCCTAATATTAATATCAAAGGGATCTCGTGGGTCAATTTGTCCCTCTGATGTTGGTCTTTGTACATCTTCTGTAAGGGCTTTTTCTTTGAAGAACTTCCACAGTTTGAGCTTGCGGATAAATAGGAATAGGTCGATACGTGTCTGCGTATATTCATAACAGATTGTAGGACAAAATGTCAGTCCTAATTTGGCAACGTTCTCCTCATTTTTAGTTAAGATTCTTTGGGAGAGATTAATTACATTCAAATCCTCCATCAATTCCTCTTGTTCCTGGCTTGTCGATTCCTCAGCTCCCTATGTTTCCTCCCTCCTCTCCTCGTGACGCGCCTCCGCTTGTGTTTGATGACTGTTCTGGTGGGCGCTTCTTCCCATCCCTCAGCCAGCTTTGGCGTATTAAATCGAATTCCTCGCGAAAAGAAGGCTGGCATCTTGTTCCTGCTTGTCGTGGGCCACCTACGTTCTCGTCTTCGGATTGTTCAGCACTTGTTGCTTCTGATTCTGAGGTCTCCGCAGGAGTTGGCTGTTTCTGACTCTTTGCCCTTAAGTCACGGCGTGGTGCGTCGTATTTACGCGCAAAGGTCAGTATCCTTCCTTGCTCGTAGTCTCGGGCGTCGCGTTCGAATTTCTGTTGTTTCCTTTGATGTATTCTCTTCTCATATACTGTAAGTCTCTTTTTCATAGATTCCTTTTCGTTGTCAAGTTGCCCTTGATCCACCAGCTCGAGAATCGCCAACTCCAACGATTCAATGTCTTTCAATGCCCTTTCACGATCTTTCCATGCAAATTTTATTAACAGTCTCAGCATTCCTTCAGATGAATGCGCCGTATATTCTGCCCATTGAATAAGTAAATCCGGATCCGGATTTTCGTATGCTGGTACCGTAAGTATACGGAGACCGCGAGGGACCCTGTTCACCTCCACATAATGCTGTAAGGAAGTGGCCTCCCACCACTTCCTTGTTATGCGCTCATAGAGTCTTTCAAGCTGTTGGTACTTGCTTTTCAGATTAGTCTGTGCTGCGTCTGGTGCCTGAGTTGCGTCCTGTAGAGTTCCAGGGCGCCCTTTAAAAATGCCACTCGCCACCTCCCGGCGCGCTGTGTCACTAAACACTTGTTAATGTAAAAGATCTAATTTTAGATCCAATGTGCTTCTTACTTCACTCGTGCCCGCATATACGAAAGAGGTGTCGGATATCTCCTACCTTCGTCTGCCATTCACCGTGTTCCGCGCTCCTCGTTCGAGCCCGTATTCCTCAGGACAGAGATTGGTTTCGCCGACCCTCCGTGGCGGTGCGGTTTCTATTTCCCTCGTTTTCACTGCTCCGATTTCGCCAATAAGAATCCGCACTCCGTCCGAGTGGGTGCCGGTCCAAGCGGCGGCGTGCCGCTTAACGTATTCACAGCTCCTCTGCCAGACCGAAGTCGACACACCAGCACTCTCAGTAAGTTAAACCAATTCGGTTTATTGCACAAAAAAGTAAAGACGCGTTTCGACACTTGTCTTCGTCAGTTTCAACTGGCGACAGCGAGGCAGGTGTAAATAACGGCAATATAATAAACATAAAAGAAGGACCGGAGTCCAAAATCATAAGCGCCATCTTGAAATGGCAAAATAAACACAATCATAATCAAATAAAATTATATAAATTATATACATTTGGGAACAGAGTGCTGCCGGGCCAATCCGTTAAATATTTACAAGCAGATACTGTCTCCCTGGATGGGCGTTCATAATAATGCAATTGATTCACTATCAATGAAATTAAACAGTTAGCACAGGCAGATATTGTCGATTGTCACCCAAAATTTACAAGCAGATGGAGGAGTCAATTTTTTAGAACATGCAGAATATATATATATATATATATTTTTTTTTTTAATGGGAAGGTTGGAGCTTTTTTAAATTCAGCTGCCCATACTTTATTCTGATTCATGCACTTACACTACTCCCATGAATCAATCAGAGCATACCAATTTAATTTTTAGTCTCCAATTTCAAATTCCTGGACATTTACAGAACATTTTTAAAACATCCATTTAACATTTTGCTTCTTTATTTAAATACACTTTATTAATCTGTTAATATTATTTAGCTTTATAAGCAGTATGCAGACCCCCTCAGTAGGCTTTGAGGACCCATAGGGGTCCCTAGGTTACAGCCTAAGAAACACTGTCCTAGGGTATACTTTCTCCCCTTTGAAAAAGTCTTCACGTTTCTCACCATACCTTCATACATCGATAATGGCTGGCTTTCTTCTTAGAGCAAGCTCCTCCTCTTCAAATTGATTAATGGGCTACTCCTTCACTTGACAATGGTGCGCTCTCAAAACTCACCATCCCCTCCTCCTCATTTTGTTTACCTTGATTTCCTTACTCTTCCCAACCCTTCCGCCCCAGTACAGAATTCCACCTTCTGCATTCCAACTGCCTGCCCCCACTTCACCAAACTTCACCAAACTTCCCTCCCATGTGATCTCAAAGCAAAACCCTCCATACCTGCATTCAAAAATGCTTCAAAAGAGACACATCCAGCATTGCCAGGGGAAGAAGAGCAACCCCATCCTTGCCAAGGGAAAGGGACAAGCCAGGAGGATGTGGGAAAGCCTATTTGACTGGTGCAAGGAGGAGGTAAAACGTCTTGCTGGGGTGGGAGGTAGGGGGTTAAACTGAGCTGTGTGTGGGAGAATTAGCATGAAAATAAAGCCTTGCCCTCTGAACAAAGCCCAAAAGTGCAAGGTGTGTGTGTGGAGGGTGAGGGGGCGGGGGCAACAAGCTCAGTAGCCACATGTGAAACAAGTTAGGTAGTGCATAGAAAGTAGGTGGGCCTTTGACGAAACAAGCCGGGTGGCACATAGAAAACTGGCAGAGAATGAGGGAAAAGCCAAATGGCGGATAACAAGCTGGGGGAGCAAGAGGAAATAAGCCTAGGGGGTGCATAACAAGCTGATAGAACACAGGGGGCACCGGCCCTGCATGCAGGACAGGTGAAGCCAGGACACAAGGCCAAGGAGTACAAGAGAGTAAGGGTAGGATGCAAGCCCAAGGGCTTACAGAGAGGGTGGGGGTCTGAGACACAACCCCAGACCTGCGACAAAAGAGTGGTATCCTCAAACCTGAAGTGTCGGCAATGTGGGGGAAGACAAACGTCAAGGTGTGGTGCTGCCACGGGGGGTGGGGGGTGGGGGGGGTGGGGGGGGGTGGTTCGGATGAGAGACAAACTCAGCTGTAACAGTTGTGAAGGGGACAGAAAGACCAAAACCCAGAGGTTGCGGTAACAAAGCAAAAACAAGTCCAGGTATAGCAGCTATGGAGGGCGAGGGAGTGGACACAAGCCCAGATGTGGTGGTGACTAGGGGGCTAGGGGTTGGGGAGAAAACAAGGCCAAAAGTAACAGTGATAAAGGAGACAAGCCCACATGTGACGGTGAGGCGAGAAAAGCCCGCATATGGATGTTCACAGCTTATCTGAACCTCGACCCCACCAAGAAAGAATTCCTGCCATTTGCCAAGAACAGTAAGCATGAACTAGTACAAATTTAGCTCAAAGACTGGAACCATAACTGTTTGGAGCCCAAACATTCACCAAATGTCAATGCAGTAACATTACACTTCACGTCTCAGAATCCAGCTACCTCTCCTATCATTCATTGACTGTATGCCTGCCGTTGACCATATCCAGCACTCTATTGTCTTATGGCTAGGTTCATGCTATACGACAAGCAAATACAGACATACATTCCGGTGTGGTAGACAAGTTGCATGTATCGGTGTAGGAGACAAGCCCACATCTGCAGGTTCTTCAACGGAAGGTGAACACAAGGAGAAATATGTGCCTGCGCAAAGAGGAAGAGAAAATAAAGACACGCAAAGCTTTCAAATTCCAGCGCGACCTCACAGACTATGAAAGCAGACGCATTTTTACCTTTGCCCGAAAGTTTGATAGCGTAAAAGCAGGCTCCAACAGAAATAATCCCAAAGCCAATTTATCAAACGTAGCAATTCAAGATGAATCCACTTACTCAGATATCAGCTCTGCGGCGGAAAGTGAAACCGAAGGGAACAGTAACAGACCTCCACCACGGGACCCCAGCGCCATACCTACACCAGGCGATGAAATGGTTTTTTTAGCCAAGGAACGATTGGCCAGCCTAAGACCCAGGAATCGGTAGAATTCAACCGACAGAGGCGCAATTACAAGCGCGGCCAAAGGCGCAAAGCCCGTAAACGCGCAAACAGAATCAAGCGGGAAGAAGAGAGGACGAGGACGGGGATGGTGGAACAGACGATAATTCCAGCAAATCAAAGCAATAAATCACTTCTCAATATTACCAAAACATTAAGCAAAAAGGAGAAGAAAAAGAAAGAACGGTAATCAACCTCACAGAAACGACCTTAAAGGAAGCAGAGATTCAAATCTTATCTCTAGGCTTATCTTTCTGTAACAAATCCAATTTTGACTACGCAACAACACGCATGGACCTTTACCAATTTATTCGAAAACTAAAACTACTCAAATATCATGAATTAAACAAAACGAAAAATCTAGGGAACTATACCCATGTCAACAGTTCCAACATGAATGAAGAACCCACGCCCTCACCCTCAGGGTCTCAACTGCCTCTTTTAACAGTACTCAGGGACCTACACACAGAAGGTTGCATCAACAATTCCCAAGCACCATCTACCTACCTTGACAATTCTGCTCCCAACCAGCCCACTACTAAAGAAATCAAAACACCGTTCAAAAGAAAATCTACATTCAACCCGATCATGCTTCGGGATGGGATAGATATCTATAATGAACATGTCATCGAGGAAATTAAAAAACTCAATTATAAAACATGCGCCTCCAAAACAAAAATGTCCAAATCCAACAGACAGTACCAGACACTAGTATCCAAACTGAGAACAACAACCAAGTCATCATCAGGAACTCCGACAAAGGAGGAAATGTTGTCTTATGGGGAAAAGACCAATATATGGCCGAAGCCATGTCACAATTAAACGACCGCACTTGCTACCATATCAGTAGTGCTGCAGCAATTAGAGACACAGCAAACTCCTATCCTATGAAACTGATAGCTTGGAAAAGTGCCGGCTTAATTACTAAAGAAGAACACCTATACATGAGAAATGACCATCCCACCATACCCAATATCTATTTTGTGCCCAAAATCCACAAAGACGCTAAGAATCCACCGGGCAGGCCTATCATCTCCACCAGAAATAGCCTACTTGAGCACACCTCCAACTACATAGATTTTTATTTGCAGGACTGTGTTACCGGATTGGAATCATACTTAAGGGACACAAATGACTTTCTAGGCAAAATTAAAGACTTTGCATGGGATCCTAACTACCACCTAATGACTATGGATGTTTCGTCCCTGTACACATGTATTAACCACCAGGACGGTATGAGAGCCCTGGAATTTTTCCTTAATCTAAACAGAGCCTCTCAAGGTGATCACAATCGCATGTTGTTGGACATGGTCAAATTCTGTTTAAATCACAATATGTTTACTTTTAACCAGGTTTTTTACCAACAAACCAGGGGCGTAGCAATGGGGGCCAGCTTCTCCCCCAGCTACGCTTGCATTTTCATGGGCTGGTGGGAGAAGCTGATCCTAAAGGGCACACATATTGAAGAATACACCAAACATGTTAAACTATATTATCGCTATATAGATGACCTGTTTCTGATCTGGAACGGAACTGTGAGTGAAGCCCATGAATGGGTAAACACCCTCAACAACAACACTATAAACCTTACTTTCACCAGCAGTATCAACAAAACGCATATATGTTTTTTAGATACCGAACTATACATTGCTAACAACATCTTGGAATCCAGACTGTATAGGAAAGAAACCGCAGGAAATGCTGTCCTGCATTATTCCAGTTTCCATCCCAAGCACTTGATCCACAGCATTCCCTACGGGGAAATGTTGAGGATCAAAAGGATTTGTAGTAACCCGCTGGACTTGGATAATGCCCAACAAGCATGTAAAAAAAGATTCCTCGCCAGAGGTTACCCCACTAAAATCATAGATACTGCCATCTCAAAGACAAGGGATTTGAATAGAGACACCCTACTTACTCCCAAACAGATCCAACCTTACAAAACCAAAACAGATGCGCGATCTGACAGCACTAACGAAGTCAGACTAATCATACCTTACAGTGCCCAAAAGAATGCCATAACCAAGATCATTAACACTAACTGGCCCATGATACGCAGCGATCCCATCATAGGCTCATACATGCCGGCCAAACCCAGCATCACATATAAAAGAGCTATTTCACTACACAACAGCTTAGTGACTAGTTGTCCTGAATCCAAACCCTCGCCTGAATGGTTTAGAGCACCCAATGGCTTCACCAAATGCCACTCATGCAAAGCGTGCAAACATGGCATAAATACCACCAGCTATCGCACTGCTTTCAGCAATAAGGAGATCAAAATCACCAAAAACCTCCATTGCAAAACTGAATTTGCCATTTATGTTCTCGAATGTACGTGTCCCCTGAGATACGTAGGCAGCACTAAGCTGCCAGCCAGTATGAGGGTCCTCCAACATATGAGGGCCATCACTAACCAGGATCCCACCTACCCAGTGGCCAGACACTTTCGCGAAGTCCATAATAACAACTTACAGGACCTTCGCTATTATGTCATTGACACTATCCCCAAAACCAAACAAGGTGGTGATAGAGAACACAAAATGCGCAAATTAGAAACCAGGTATATTCTAAACCTCAATAGTAAACACCCTGGTGGCCTCAACAATACCGAGGACTTACATACCTGCCTCTGATCAATTGTCTCTCCCCCCACAGGGCCTCACCATGCGTTTCCCTTCTTCCTGGGTTCTGCCTTTCGCCAACTGTGTCCACCCTATCATGAATTATTTCCCATCTGGACACTCAATATTTGGTGGCAGATACACCCTCATGCATCCTGTTATTGAAACAACTCTAGCATACTAGCCATTTATTTCTACTTACCTGCTAGTTACCTTTATCCCAGTAGCCGCCCCCTTTCTTTTCTTCCCTGAATTATCCACATTAGTAACGATTTGTATTTTTTATTCTCACCCCAGCACTCCACCCTTTGTTGCTCCCAGACATGGATCGCTATGTATTTATACAGTTACTTTTTTCCAGGTTACTTATGATATTGTACCTTAATTTCATGCATCCCTTCTGGTAATCAAGGGTTTGTTCTCACTCAATGAACTTACTCGCTCTTCTGAACAAACATGATTCTGCAAAACTGTTTTCATTAGAATTTATGATGTTTATATATTTATGTGTTTGCAACCAAATGCATGATTTTTATTATTGAACTAACATGTTTTTGCTTAACTCTTAATAATCATGATTCGTGCCACATATATCATTATACGGCCAACACTGAAAGCATGGATTAGTTTTGTTTTACCAATTGAACAAGCATAATTAATTACAGATATTCTCATTATTATCCAAGAACGTTAACATACCGATGTATCATCACATTTGCAAACTATTTTCGTATTTATAACCTGGTGTCGTTTTTGAAACGATGTAAATATTTCTTCCATGTCTACGACTCACTACGCTGTCACGTGCTTGAAGTGTAACCTTTTTTAATGGTCCGCCCATGTTCTAGCGTTGTCATGTGATCAAGCCACTCCGGTGGTGAAACGCGTTATGGACGACAAATAAACGCACTATTTTGCACAAAATCTGGGTTCGAGTCTGCTTGCGTGTTGCCCGCCTGCGTGGGTAACGTCTTCTTCGAGCAGCTATTCTGGATATATATATATATATATATATATATATATACATATATATACACACACATATATATAAATCAGTAGGTATTTATAGTTGGGATACAGTTTCCATAGGAAGAGAAGTTTTTCATTTGCCAATACCTGGTTTTGAAAACTAATTTGACGCTCTCTTCAGCTGCTGTTTTGAGAATTTGGGGGTTATTCATCAAGTGGGGGCTGAGAAAAAGGGGGCGGCCCAAAATGCTATTTCTTCATGTTAATTTCCATATGAAACTTTAGACACAGCCACAGCCCGAACTGCTGAATGGAATTATACCAAATTTGGCAAAAAGGAAGCGATTGGTCCAGAAAGCGACTTTTTTGTTAAATGGTGTAAATCCATTCAGTAGTTGCTGAGAAATGTAAAGATTTCTCAGATATACAAGCCCAAGCCTCCCCCCCACGCAGTCCCAGGGAAAGTCAGCTCCCCAGGCGAATTCACATAAATGCGGGAGCCATGCACCTCCCACGCAGCCCCAGGGACCGCTACCTCCCTGGGGCTACTTGACTGGAATGCGGGGGCCACAGTGCCGCCCCTCACAGCCCTAGGGTCCAACACCTACCCAGGACTTCATTTTCGTTGGATGGGGGCCCAAGGCCGGCTCCAGGAATGTCCTGGGGTGCTCACCCCTGGACATTGCAGTTTGCCATAGCAAACTCTGCTCCGGCTCATGGAAGCGAGAACAATAAACATGCTCTCACTTCCACAAAGCGGTGCAGAATTGCTTTTGGACAGAGGGAGCTGTATGTTTGCAGCTCCCTCTGTCCACAAGCAATGCCGGCACCCGCAGGAGGAGGGGAGGCGGCAGGGACCTCGGCGGCCTTGAGGTTCCCCTGCGGTGCACAAAAAGGTGGCCATGCCCTGGGGGATGGGGTCTTCGAAGCAAAAGTTAGCCCAGGGATGGGGGCACACTGGTACCCCTCCCCATTTAAAAAAAAAAATTTAAATGAAGGCCTGGCCCTGGGGGATTGGGTCCCAGGGGCCGAAATGTGCCTGTGGAGGGGGCCCTCCCCGTTTTTAAATTAAAAAAATAGGCCTGGCCCTCCTGTTACCTCGAGTAAGTGCCACACTGCGGGATTGCTAAGAGGTGTTCAGAGGCCACGCCACCTTTCTCCACCACTCTGCAAATGTGGCTGGAGGTGCACTACTGATTGGGGAATGAAGTCCACTTTACTCCTGATGGACCTTGGGGGCCAAGAAGCCCTCCTGGTACCTCCTGTAAGTCCTCCACAGCAGGAGTATCTGTATGAATAAGTGAGTGTGCGTGTGTGTTTAACTGTATAGGTGAGTAAGTGGCTGTGTGATTGACTCTATGGGTGAGGGATATGTGTGTGGGTAGCTCTATGGGTGACTGACAGTGTGTGCGTGGCTTAAAGGGTGTATGAGTGTATATATCAGTGTCTGTATTACTGAGTGAGTTGGTGTATGTGTAGCTGTAAGAGTGTATAAGTGGTTGTGTGTGTAGACCTATGGATGAGTGAGTAGGTGTGCAAGGACTGGTATGGATGTGTTAATGGTTGTGAGAATGGTAGTGTGGAAGTTGGAGTGTCCTGCTTTGAAGCTCAATCAGGGAATGGGGGCCTTGTTCTCCATGCAGGCTGTAATTCAGCCTGGATGGAGAATGGGAAAGAGCGCATGACTGGTTTGGGCAGCCCGATATAGCCGCCCAAACAGTCACTTAGGAATGGGCAACCCACTCCTCCCCTGCCCTGTTCCAAGAGCAGAGCAGGTCCGCCCACTCACCCACCTGCAAAGTAGCAGGAAGAAGCCTAAAATGATGATAACACAAAGTTATTATTCATTCTCATTCAAAAATCTTTATTCGATTCAAAGATACATCAAAGCATTTCTTAAACTATTTTAAAACACATTATTTCCACAGATATGTACATTAAGAACTATCCTCGACAATGTGTAAGATGCAGTATAATTATACTGATTGAGGTTTTCAATGTATCTTAGTTCTAAAAATTATTTATCCGTTTATAATATTTGTAAGGAAATACATATAAAGTGCAAGTGCATACTTAACTGACCCTTTCGGAGAATACGCAATTGTTAAAAATTATGCTAAAATAATTAATTGATATCAGTATAATACATTCTTAGTAAAAACAACTCTACTTGAATTTAATTCAGTCAAACCACTCATAATATATATTAAGATACAATAGTACAAAAATACAAAAATCAGGCTTAAGTCTAGAATTCAACATTTTTACCTTCTCTTTTTCCTTATGTAGCTGGTGGACAATAAAATCTGCTGACATCAATTACAATGAGTTGTGAGTTTTTACTATTCGCAACACCTCATTGTATTTCCTAACATTTAAAGTTCTGCATAGCAGTTTTATCCATTTTCTCCTAGCCATTACATACACTGGGCAAAAAAATAAAACATGTGCAATATCCTCCTTTACTCCCAGTTGACATAGATTGCACTTGGGATCCCCATCTTTAGATTGTGGTGTGGCCCATTTGGATGTAAAGGCATTTTCTGAAGTATTTTGTATCTAGATTTCAGATATGTCTTTGCTAGTTGAGGTTCGATTTCATCCAAAAATGGCTCAAAGCATTGAGTCGGTACGAACACTAAAAATTGTGTAGTAAGCCTTCCTGATGTACTATTTAGAGTGACTTTGTGCCAAATAAAATTCCCAAAAATGTGCTTGATCTCACACTTTGATTCGGGCGTCAACAGCCTTGGGTTTGTCCATAATTTATTGGGAACCTAAATCAAGGAGCCATTTTCGAATACGGGCAAACCAGGAAAAAGAGACATGGGCATCCAGTTCCAGTAGCTCACTGAGGGTTAGTCTATAGGTTTCTTATTCCACTGTTGTCCAGATTCTAACCCAATATGACAATGTTCTCCAGATAGCTAGATGTTCCAGTCGTTTTATGCCTATATCATACATCAGAGGGATCACTAGGGTATGTTGGGGAAGGGCCAAAACACTCTCAGGATTTTGTTTTCCCCAACAATTAATGGGTAGAGGGTTTCACCGCCCATAGCTCTGAGCCATACAGGGCAGCGGTTTGAGCTCTGAATTTATATACTTCCAGGGTGGGCATGATAGCTTTTGACACAGTTGAATATTGTTTCTTTACGATAGGGACAGAATTTTGCATTGGAATGGCCTTTGATTACTTTATTTGTGGATTCCATGAGCGTTTAGAATCGAGAGTAACCCCCAGGTATACAAATTTGGGAACAAACTCTAAAGTCACCCCATTCAAAGTTATTTTGTTTTTAAAGCATTTATGTGGTCTGATACTCATGTATTTAGTTTTAATGGGGTTTATTTGTAAACCTTAAGATTTACAGTAGTTGTTAAGACTATCAAGTAGGTTTTGTAAATCCCTTGGAGTTTGAGACAGCAAAATTGTATCATCCACAAATGTTAAGGAGCAGATATGGGTCCCTTCAAGCTTGGGAAGATTTTTGCAAATTCTGAACCAAATAATTTACATATAAAAGAAACAAGGTTGGTGCTAAGGCACAGCCCTGGCGCACACCCCTCCTGACTGGAATCTCATCTGTGAGCTTCCCTCCTTTGCCCCAGCGTACCTTGGCGAAGTTCCCCTTGTGTAACCTTATGATTTGGCTTACAATCTCCTCTGGTTGGTGTAAGTTTTTCCATAACAGATCTCTTGGAATCTAATCGAATGCTGTTTAAAATCAATAAAAGCAACGTATAAATGACCAACTCTTAACTTTATGTACTTCCAAGCTAGCATTACATGTCTAAAAACGTGATCGATTGTGCTTTTTTTCGGGGGGCGTAGCCAACAACATGGCCTGGTAGCTGCGTTGTTCGCGAGCTCCGCTGGCCCGATCAAAATCCTGCTGATATCCTGACCCTCGACGCCATAAACCTCAACCGGCACTAACCGCAAGGCGACTGTGGCTGGAGGACGACCGGGGGAAGGCACTTTTTGTCAACAATTGCGACCTTTTCAGCGCGTGATTATTCAAGATGGTGGCCAGCCGGGAGCAGCCTGAATCGAGCACCGGACCAGAGGCGCTCATGCCCGGTGCTGTGACTGTGAGCCTCGCTGTAGGAAGGTGAAGGCGGCACTGCGTGGCACTGCAACATGTCCTCATTCCCCACGGTGGCTGTGGAGGAGGGGACACATGGCAGATGCTAACTCATCACAGCGTCGGCGCAATGGCGCCGTAACCAGCTTTGAGGGGGGTGTGAGAGCGGATTGTCCCCCCCCCCATATTGAACTCGGAGAGACTAACGCGGCCTGAGCAGCCGCAAATGAAGCCCGTTTTCATTGATTACTGATTGGTAGGTGCATCAGCAACCAGGGCAGTCAGATACTTCAGTTTCCCACCCCTGCTGGATTGTGGCGACTATGCAGTGGGTTGGGCATGGCACCATGATTGCAGCCCTGTGAGTCGGGGAACCCCTTATCAGTGGGACATTCCCGGAAACTGTGCCAAGGAGAACTGGGTAAAGGGTGGGCTCCGGAGTGGGCCTACACCAAAGCTGGGACCGGAGGAGGCTCCTGCTTCAACCCCGTCGCCAGTACACACCTGCATAATTGTACCTTTCTGGGTGCGATGTGTGGGGGCCACCAAACCGTGATCCTTGGGCTCAACATGTTGAGCTGTGCGACATCAGAGACAGTTCCATGTGCCATCTAATGCTCATCGTTGTGGGAGGCGTATGTTATGCCAAAACTGGAACAATTGATAACGCTCTGGAGAAGGCGGTGAAACTGGAAGAGCGGAATTGACAAGATTTAGGTGAGTCCTAGTGAAACACTGCCCATATGGGGAGAAGACCTGAGCTTAGCCCTGCGGAGAGCCCAGTGGGCTGGAATATGTGACCGGCTTGTCCAGTCTGCGACAGCGCATCCACTTTGTTGGCCTGCACCCTAAGGAGAACATCGCGGAGAAGGTAACCACTGGGCGACCTCCTTGCCTAACCAACTTGCAAAAGAGGGGGAAGGCACCCTCATGAGACCCTCGGTGGTTGGGCCGAGGTGGACGCTGTTGTTCCAAAGGTCCTGTGGCGGCCTGGGGGGCAAGTCGCAGGGAACTCATTGCTGGTGGAGGTGAAAGTTATAAGAATTGGGAGTGACACACAATTGAGGCCCGCCACCAGCTTGGCTATAATGGCGAGAGATAAGCAGGGGAAGTTGGACCTATTCACTAAAGTGATTCCAGAGCCAGGAGGAGTGGAGGGGGGTGCGACCCCCCTTCCGGACACTACTGCAGCGATTTATGCATCCACAGAAAGTCTGGAAAGTAAGATGGCAGAGAGACGGACTGAAGTTACATTTCTGTGTCAGGACTTGCGCAAGGTCTCAAGGAAAGTTACGGAGGCAGAACAACGTGTTTCAGAACTGGAAGAAACATCACGAAATACAAGTGAAGAAGTGGTGGGACTGTTGGCTCCAGTGAAGGAAGTGCAGGAATAACCTCAGGTTTATAGGTTTTCCGGAAAAACGCATAATGTTCTGACCCGGACATTTCCTAATGACATTTCGCAAAGACTCTCTCCCAGAAACACAGTTTTCGTCATGTTTTGTCATAGAAAGAGCACATAGGATGCCTAATGTCCGACCGCCACCAGGCACACCTCTGAGGCCGCTGATAGCCCGGTTCTTGAACTTCCAGGAAAGGGATCTCATACTTAGGGAGCTACGAAAGAAGGGAGAGATCAAATATGAAAATACAAGAGTAATGGTGTTTCCTGACTACTCACGAGATGTACAAAAATTGTGACGCACCTTTGATCCCATAAAAGTGAAACTATGCGCTCTTGGAATCCAGTACATGTTGCTGTTCCCTGCCAAACAAAGTTATCTGCTAAGATACTACACACTTCTTCCAGTCACAGGAGGAAACTTGGTCCTGGATTGAAGAACGGCCTCGGCTGAGGCGTGGGTCACCAGCAGCAGCTGCCCTGCTCGCTGACAAACGACCGGGTCCCAGACAGGAGTGACCTAAGGAGAAGCGGAGGAGACGAGTGTTAAAACACCGGCTTCCTACCATGGCCACGCCGCGGAGTTCCTGAGACTTAAGGAACAGAAAATCAACGTATCGGATACCAAAGATGACACTGCTCAAGGTTGTATGTCTCGCACCCCTCGAAGATCAAGCGACAATGGAGAATCTGGCCAGTCGGAGCGCCAAGAGTCTCTGGATGGGGACAATGAACACCCTCTTATGGAAAGCATACAACGGCTGGAAACTTCAGCCCAGAACATTCTGGGCGAGAACCCCCCATCACTGTAGCCTCACAAAAATGGGGAGAGAAATGATGAACTGGGGCCAGACACCCACCTAGAGACACTGTACGACTCCATAGACCTAGCGGATATTTGGGGCATTCGGCGCGATAAAGGGAAGTATACAGTGTATTGTTGTTGCTGTCCTGTTGTATAGTTGAGTGACTAGGGGAAGGGGGAGGGGAGGGTTACAGACCTCTGGGTGGTTTACCCGTGCCAGTGTTGTCATGTTGACAAAATTGGGGGTGGTCGGGGTGCCTACAGAGTGTGGGGAGGGCGACACAATCGACATGGATAAATGTCCTGGTCTATGTTTCTTGGGAAGGGGGGTAGTTTTGTTTCATTGTTGTGCATGAATACAGACACTGAGCAGAAATGCCACTATAGGGGCGTTGTTCAGGGACTGGGGTGGGCAGATGATGGTTTCCACCCTTTTAAACCATGGCCGGGGGAAGAGTACAGAGTAATGACATGGAACGTCAATGGCCTAGGGAACAAAATTAAACGTGGTTTGGTATATAATTACCTTAAAAGGCTCAAACCAGATATCATATTATTACAGGAAACGCATCTTATGGGTCCTCACTGTTCATTTCTGGGGAGGGGGCAATACACCACTTTGGCACATGCGGGTTTCTTTTGAGCTTCAAGGGGCGTGGCAATCCTCATTCGAAAATTATTATTATTATTATTATTATTATTAGGGACATTTGTAAAGCGCTGCGTTACGCACACCGGCGTGTCCACGCGCTAAGAGCAGTGAGAGAGGCAGCGTGCAAGGAGCACAAAAGACTGGGCAGACAGTTATATGGTATACAGAAATGTTTTTAATTTCGCTCGGAACCTCGTTTCCTCCGGTTCCAGGCGCAGGTCCGCTGGTAGTTTGTTCCAATTATTTGCCGCTAGGCATCTAAAGGACCTACCTCCCATGCGGGCTCTCTTAACTCTGGGGATCCTCAAAAAACCACCCCCTGCAGATCTGAGTGCACGTGCAGGTTGGTACACTTCAATAAGTTTGTTCAGCGGGTCGGGTGCCCTACCATTCAAAATTCGGTGACAGGTGCAGAGGGCTTTGTATTCCACTCTTCTCCTCACAGGGAGCCAGTGTAACTTCTGGAGGGCCGCCTTCGAAGGCGCCCTTCTGGGCAGCCTAAGAATCAAACGTGCTGCTGCATTCTGCAGCACTTGCAGGCGAGCCATGCTTTTTTCTGGAGCCCCTAGGTACAGCAGGTTTCCATAGTCTGACCTAGCTGTCCCCAGAGCATGAACCAGGGTTTGACGGGCACCGATCGGGAGTAGGTCCAAGACCTTTCTGAGTTTCTTCAAAATCCCGAAACAAACTCCCACCACCCGTTTGATCTGTGGGCCAAACGTAAGGCCCGCGTCAAACCATACCCCCAGATTGCGTGCTTCAAGGCAAGGGGTTGGAGTTGGTCCTAGACATGGTGGCCACCACGCCGACGACCACGCAGACTGGGCTCTCCCCACCACCAGCACCTCTGTCTTGCCGCCATTAAGCTTCAAGCAGTTGATAGCCATCCAATCGGCAAGCTCTTTCATGCACGACCGGAAGCCATCGGCAGCAAGACAGGGCGCGTGCGATAGGGAGATCACCAGCTGCGTATCGTCGGCGTACGAAACCAACTGAAGACCATGGCTCTCCACAATCGAAGCAACAGGCGCGACATACATATTAAAGAGGGTCGGGCTCAATGACGAGCCCTGAGGCACGCCTTGGCCCAAAGGAACCCCCTTAGAATAGTAGTCTCCTTGCCTTACTCGGAAACTTCTCCCCTTGAGGAAGTCCCGGATCCATCTCAGCGCGGTGCCCGAAATGCCGCCTCTGTTCAGACACTGTAGCAAGATGTTATGTGCTACAGTGTCGAACGCCGCGCTGAGGTCCAGCAGGATCAGGGCCATAGTTTTGCCTGCATCCACATCCTCTCTCAGATGTTCCGTAGCCATAAGGAGGGCGGACTCGGTGGAGTGGCGTGGCCTGAAGCCAAACTGCGTTGCGTGGAGCAAACCCGTCTCTTCCACATGCTTCATAATTTGGGTATTAACCACCTTTTCCGCCACTTTGGACAGAAAAGGCAGGAGGGAGATGGGCCTCAGATTTTCTAATACCTCGAAACCTATGTGGGGTTTCTTCCGGAGCGGGAGCACCACCGCCTGTTTCCACCCCTCAGGCAACTTTCCCGATCCAAAAGAGGTGTCCAGGACATGCCTTATATAAGGCTCCTTTTTCAACAACAAGGGACCCCAAAAAACAGTCAGCCAGGGACCTCGGGGAGCAATTTTTTTGAAACAACAATGGTCCCGTGCATGAAAAGATAGACATACAATAAATATAGACGAAATCAAATCTATATTTTGGAAGGACTTGTCCAGCCGGACAGAGGTCTTTCAAGTTTACTGAATAAACAAGATTTACACAAGTGGAACAAAGATACCTTCCACAGAACCCCTGTGTGGTACACAAGCCTGTGCCCAACACATGCGGGTTGATTACCGTTAGTGAAGATAGGAAAGGTTTGAAGGCAAACAACAAGCGTTTTTCTGTTTTACAAATACATTACACAGAAAATATCATTAAGCACCATTACAACAAACTATACAATCAATCATCTGTATAGGGTGCATAAGCAGGTCGACGGCGTTTCGGTTCCCCTTAAAGAGTTATGGGAACCATCATCAGGACAAACAGTAATATTGCCTTTCTCATTAAACCTTACTTTGCCTAAAAGAAGGAAAAATACATACTTTAGAATAGAGGAACTAAAAATAATAAAAACAACAAGGAAGAATTGTGACTTCTCGTGCACCGTGCATGGCTTACTGTGTCAGGTGAGTACCGCGTCGGACCGGCTGGTAAGGTAGTGATGGTTCTTTAAAGTAGTACTAAAATTCTAGGTCACGAGTGTAGATCAAGTAGCCCGTGACTATACGGCGGGGGAGAGAGAGTGCAGAATAACCGAGGACGGCTTAACATAGGCAGGCTATCTCTAGAGATTTTCAAATCGTGCGTCTAAATGATGTGACCACGGCATTTAAACAGGGGACAATTGTGCTAAAGTGCGCGTATGGACTAAAGGTCTCGCAGTACCCATGAGCTCTAAAGATCTCCTCTCGTGTAAGGGGGTGGCGGATTTGGCTTACCAATGCAGCGCAAGGCATGTCATATCGAGAGTATAGTTACTCAAGTGATTCGATTCTGCAGCCCTGCATAAAAAATATAATAGGCTGCATATTAGAGTGGGGATCAGAGATACCGCTTGGGTCTAAGAGGCAGCATGCAATTAGTCTTACCAATTATAGGCGATAGCGGCCGTGTTACAGAATCGTAACAGGTCGGCGCCAGGGTGTGCCTGTAAAAAAATTAAACGTACGTTTCAGGGATTTAAAATTTACTCAACTACAATCCCAAAGTACTAATGCATAATGTTATGCACTTACCGAAAGGCGCGGTCACAACGATCTTCCCTGGCGTGCTGGCGTGCTACAACCAGGAAGTAAAAGAAGGGGAGGGTGTGTGATGTGATTGGACAGTGCCGGTGAGGAGTTTGGGCATAGAAATAAACAAGGGGCAACTTTTACCATAGTCATCTTGGGTGATGTTCAAAAAGTGACTAGCATGCAGGGTGATAAGTTTAAAAGACGTACATCCCGTATAATCGGGAATAACAGCCACATAAATCTTCAGAGACCTCAGTTAAGCATAAAACAGGACGTACAGTTCAAGGGATCCAATTACATTCTAAATTCTCAGATTAAAGCAGTCCACTCCTCCTGTAGGTTCAGCCCTGAGTTCAGGCTGTCTGTCTTTAAGATCCATTTTAATTCCTCTCTATTGAGAATCCGGGTTAGGTCACCCCCTCTCGGTGGTATGATGACTTGAGTGATGACTGTCCAGCGGATCTCATTCTCAGTGTGTCCTTTGCTTAGAAAATGTTCAACCAACGGTGCATTTGGAGTTTGGCACCTGATCCGACTGCGATGCTGTGATATTCGCAGTTTAACTTTTTGCTTTGTTTGGCCAACATATATGAAATTGCATGGGCAAAAGATTGCATAAACAAGGTTACTACTATTACAATTAGTAAAACTATGTAGTACATTCCTTACATTTTTATATACAAATTCTTTGCTTTCAATTGCAAATTCACAAACCACACATGAACCGCATTTCGAATGCCCCCGGAGAGGTGGTAGTGACCAATGGTCATGGAGTGTGACATTTCTAACAACCGTGGGTGGTAACGCTGCCCTAACCAATTGGTCTCTGAGGTTTTTACTTTTCTTAAAAGCAAAGAGGGGGGTCTGCCAATTTAAGGGACCAGAATTCAAAATATGCCAGTTTTTGTTTATACATTTCTTGACACGATTCGATACAGTAGTGAAGGTAGTCACACACACTATTTTCTCATTGGTCTGTTTTGGCTTCGGCTCTAGAAGAGTGTCGCGAGGACAGTACCAGGCTCTCTTCATAGAGTTTTTTATCAGGCGCTTGGGGTAGCCTCTAGATCTCAACTTTGAAGACAGTGTGTTCGCCTCAGTGAAATAATCCTCTTTCTTAAAACAATTCCTCCTGAGTCTGAGGAACTGTGAGTAGGGAAGGCTATCCCTCAGGGCCCTTGGGTGACAACTATTATAGCTCAGGAGGGTATTCCTTTCTGTTGGCTTGCGAAACAAAGATGTGTATAAAGTTCCCTCATCGTGTTGAATGGTCAGGTCTAAGAAGGAAATACTATCTTTGTTGTGGACTAAGGTAAATGTAAGTCCATTGCAGTTATTATTGAGCCAATGTATTAGTCCTGGGAAATCCGCAGTGGATCCGCCCCAAATTAGGAAAATATCGTCTATGTAGCGCCTCCACGTGTGTATACCCTGATGGAATGGGTTACTACTGGACAAGATGGTTTGGGTTTCCAACCAGTCCATGTATAGAATTGCCAGGGTGGGGGCAAAAATAGCTCCCATGGAGCAGCCCCGTGTTTGTTGGTAATATTCTGAGTCAAAAAGGAAAAAGTTTTGAGTAAGGCAGATCTCTAATAGTTGTATTATGAACAGAGTCGGTACTCTATGGGGACGTGTCCTGGTGTCTAGTATAGTTTGCATTACAAGTAGTGAGTCTTTCTGGGGTATATTAGTATACAAAGACTCCACGTCTAATGTACACAGAGTCTCATGTTCAGGGTCAAAAGCAAGGTTCTCAATCAGACTAATCATGTGCATGCTATCCCTGATATAGCAAGCAGTGATCGGCACAAAATCCTTTAGGAAAAAATTGACGTAGTGGCCCAGAGGTTCTAAGACCGAACCACAACCAGATAATATTGGTCTACCCGGGGGGTTATCCATCCTTTTGTGGATCTTGGGCAATGTGTAAAGAACAGGAGTTCTAGGGTTAGCAACATTCAAAAAATTGTACTCATGTTGACTTATAATACCATTCTCCTGAGCCTCCATGGTTATGGTTTTAATAAGGGTCTGAATATCCTTGGTGGGGTTACACGGAAGCTTACAATAATGGTCAGTATTAGTAACCTGACGCAAAAGTTCTCTCTTGTAATTACCAATATCTTGTAGAACTATCCCCCCTCCCTTGTCTGCCGACTTGATAATCACCCAAGATGACTATGGTAAAAGTTGCCCCTTGTTTATTTCTATGCCCAAACTCCTCACCGGCACTGTCCAATCACATCACACACCCTCCCCTTCTTTTACTTCCTGGTTGTAGCACGCCAGCACGCCAGGGAAGATCGTTGTGACCGCGCCTTTCGGTAAGTGCATAACATTATGCATTAGTACTTTGGGATTGTAGTTGAGTAAATTTTAAATCCCTGAAACGTACGTTTAATTTTTTTACAGGCACACCCTGGCGCCGACCTGTTACGATTCTGTAACACGGCCGCTATCGCCTATAATTGGTAAGACTAATTGCATGCTGCCTCTTAGACCCAAGCGGTATCTCTGATCCCCACTCTAATATGCAGCCTATTATATTTTTTATGCAGGGCTGCAGAATCGAATCACTTGAGTAACTATACTCTCGATATGACATGCCTTGCGCTGCATTGGTAAGCCAAATCCGCCACCCCCTTACACGAGAGGAGATCTTTAGAGCTCATGGGTACTGCGAGACCTTTAGTCCATACGCGCACTTTAGCACAATTGTCCCCTGTTTAAATGCCGTGGTCACATCATTTAGACGCACGATTTGAAAATCTCTAGAGATAGCCTGCCTATGTTAAGCCGTCCTCGGTTATTCTGCACTCTCTCTCCCCCGCCGTATAGTCACGGGCTACTTGATCTACACTCGTGACCTAGAATTTTAGTACTACTTTAAAGAACCATCACTACCTTACCAGCCGGTCCGACGCGGTACTCACCTGACACAGTAAGCCATGCACGGTGCACGAGAAGTCACAATTCTTCCTTGTTGTTTTTATTATTTTTAGTTCCTCTATTCTAAAGTATGTATTTTTCCTTCTTTTAGGCAAAGTAAGGTTTAATGAGAAAGGCAATATTACTGTTTGTCCTGATGATGGTTCCCATAACTCTTTAAGGGGAACCGAAACGCCGTCGACCTGCTTATGCACCCTATACAGATGATTGATTGTATAGTTTGTTGTAATGGTGCTTAATGATATTTTCTGTGTAATGTATTTGTAAAACAGAAAAACGCTTGTTGTTTGCCTTCAAACCTTTCCTATCTTCACTAACGGTAATCAACCCGCATGTGTTGGGCACAGGCTTGTGTACCACACAGGGGTTCTGTGGAAGGTATCTTTGTTCCACTTGTGTAAATCTTGTTTATTCAGTAAACTTGAAAGACCTCTGTCCGGCTGGACAAGTCCTTCCAAAATATAGATTTGATTTCGTCTATATTTATTGTATGTCTATCTTTTCATGCACGGGACCATTGTTGTTTCAAAAAAATTGCTCCCCGAGGTCCCTGGCTGACTGTTTTTTGGGGTCCCTTGTTGTTGAAAAAGAATATTGTGCGCAATCGATTGATTGCAAGGGCTTTACTCTCCCTCCCACTTCTCCTAAGTGGTCGCTAGCTTCCCTACCTGTACACAAGCGGTTTTTTACTGCTCCCCACATCTCCTTTCACTTCCTTTTCTCATCACTGTGATGTCTGACACAGCCCCTCTGTATTCCCTTGAATACATTAATAAAATTTGTGCAGGACCGTCATTATTCACTGACCAGGAAGACACCAATACTACAGGTAGTACCAATCTTTCTGATGAACTAGAAAAGCAAAAGAAGAAATACGTCAGACTAGAGTTGATGACTTTAATGCTCACCCAGTACCTAAAATCTAATACAATCCCACTTGGCCTTCAAGTCAGGAATATACCAGGGGTGTTTACGGACAATCCGAAATATATAACAGGCTTTAGCGGTATCGGCACTACCTGCTCTAGGCACTGGCTAGTCCTAGGTATAGAGACCGCAAGCGAGGAACTTAAAAAACTCACAGAAACAATCAAAGACTTGGAAAAACAGATAACTGATGATAAGGTAATCATTGATGCAAAGGCATTGCTTGAAAAGATTGATAAAACAGTTGCTGAATTCAATCGTATAGAGCAAAATAAAAAATCTAATAAAGTTAAAAAAGACATCAAACTTTTTTCTCTTGAACGGGCATACCCATACTTACAGAAGGATTTTTATACGAATCGTAACTTTCATCAGCATCAACAAAACCCTAGACCCTGGGGACGCTTCAATAATAGAAACACTGTTGTTGGTTTTACGGACTCCTCTGCAGAGTCATCAGATAGCTCTGATCCGGGCGAAGGAGGGAGTGGACCAACACGGAACCAGGCTCCTTTTTTATCCAGGGGAAATCCAGAACCCCAGAAGAGAGGCAGAACCAAACAACAGAAACGATGGCACAACCCCCCGGGGGAGCGCCAGACGAGGCAGAAGTTTTATCAGTGGTAACAGCCAACTCTAGTTTAGATACAATTCCCATCTTTAATATCTCTAACCACACCCTAACCCCAGATGAGCTATCTATCTTGAGTAAGGGTTTATCTTTTGTCCCCACCACCTACCCAAATTTTTTGAATCTCCAATCAGAGTTACTAGGCTTCTTCAGGAAGCTAAGACTGCGTGCATTCTTTGAATTAAATCCATCTGAACCAAGGGATGTTACAACCCCATTCCGCCCACCATCAACCTTCTCCCCTACCTCTAGCATGATCCCAAAAGAAATAATAACTTTTGAGAAAGTCATTCTCAGAGAAGTCTCTAATATAGAGAAATCTCATCTCTATGTACCATACAACATTTCCTTGGATGAAAGGTCAGCAATCAATTCCCTCAGAAATAATGCCAACTTGATTATCAAGTCGGCAGACAAGGGAGGGGGGATAGTTCTACAAGATATTGGTAATTACAAGAGAGAACTTTTGCGTCAGGTTACTAATACTGACCATTATTGTAAGCTTCCGTGTAACCCCACCAAGGATATTCAGACCCTTATTAAAACCATAACCATGGAGGCTCAGGAGAATGGTATTATAAGTCAACATGAGTAAAATTTTTTGAATGTTGCTAACCCTAGAACTCCTGTTCTTTACACATTGCCCAAGATCCACAAAAGGATGGATAACCCCCCGGGTAGACCAATATTATCTGGTTGTGGTTCGGTCTTAGAACCTCTGGGCCACTACGTCAATTTTTTCCTAAAGGATTTTGTGCCGATCACTGCTTGCTATATCAGGGATAGCATGCACATGATTAGTCTGATTGAGAACCTTGCTTTTGACCCTGAACATGAGACTCTGTGTACATTAGACGTGGAGTCTTTGTATACTAATATACCCCAGAAAGACTCACTACTTGTAATGCAAACTATACTAGACACCAGGACACGTCCCCATAGAGTACCGACTCTGTTCATAATACAACTATTAGAGATCTGCCTTACTCAAAACTTTTTCCTTTTTGACTCAGAATATTACCAACAAACACGGGGCTGCTCCATGGGAGCTATTTTTGCCCCCACCCTGGCAATTCTATACATGGACTGGTTGGAAACCCAAACCATCTTGTCCAGTAGTAACCCATTCCATCAGGGTATACACACGTGGAGGCGCTACATAGACGATATTTTCCTAATTTGGGGCGGATCCACTGCGGATTTCCCAGGACTAATACATTGGCTCAATAATAACTGCAATGGACTTACATTTACCTTAGTCCACAACAAAGATAGTATTTCCTTCTTAGACCTGACCATTCAACACGATGAGGGAACTTTATACACATCTTTGTTTCGCAAGCCAACAGAAAGGAATACCCTCCTGAGCTATAATAGTTGTCACCCAAGGGCCCTGAGGGATAGCCTTCCCTACTCACAGTTCCTCAGACTCAGGAGGAATTGTTTTAAGAAAGAGGATTATTTCACTGAGGCGAACACACTGTCTTCAAAGTTGAGATCTAGAGGCTACCCCAAGCGCCTGATAAAAAACTCTATGAAGAGAGCCTGGTACTGTCCTCGCGACACTCTTCTAGAGCCGAAGCCAAAACAGACCAATGAGAAAATAGTGTGTGTGACTACCTTCACTACTGTATCGAATCGTGTCAAGAAATGTATAAACAAAAACTGGCATATTTTGAATTCTGGTCCCTTAAATTGGCAGACCCCCCTCTTTGCTTTTAAGAAAAGTAAAAACCTCAGAGACCAATTGGTTAGGGCAGCGTTACCACCCACGGTTGTTAGAAATGTCACACTCCATGACCATTGGTCACTACCACCTCTCCGGGGGCATTCGAAATGCGGTTCATGTGTGGTTTGTGAATTTGCAATTGAAAGCAAAGAATTTGTATATAAAAATGTAAGGAATGTACTACATAGTTTTACTAATTGTAATAGTAGTAACCTTGTTTATGCAATCTTTTGCCCATGCAATTTCATATATGTTGGCCAAACAAAGCAAAAAGTTAAACTGCGAATATCACAGCATCGCAGTCGGATCAGGTGCCAAACTCCAAATGCACCGTTGGTTGAACATTTTCTAAGCAAAGGACACACTGAGAATGAGATCCGCTGGACAGTCATCACTCAAGTCATCATACCACCGAGAGGGGGTGACCTAACCCGGATTCTCAATAGAGAGGAATTAAAATGGATCTTAAAGACAGACAGCCTGAACTCAGGGCTGAACCTACAGGAGGAGTGGACTGCTTTAATCTGAGAATTTAGAATGTAATTGGATCCCTTGAACTGTACGTCCTGTTTTATGCTTAACTGAGGTCTCTGAAGATTTATGTGGCTGTTATTCCCGATTATACGGGATGTACGTCTTTTAAACTTATCACCCTGCATGCTAGTCACTTTTTGAACATCACCCAAGATGACTATGGTAAAAGTTGCCCCTTGTTTATTTCTATGCCCAAACTCCTCACCGGCACTGTCCAATCACATCACACACCCTCCCCTTCTTTTACTTCCTGGTTGTAGCACGCCAGCACGCCAGGGAAGATCGTTGTGACCGCGCCTTTCGGTAAGTGCATAACATTATGCATTAGTACTTTGGGATTGTAGTTGAGTAAATTTTAAATCCCTGAAACGTACGTTTAATTTTTTTACAGGCACACCCTGGCGCCGACCTGTTACGATTCTGTAACACGGCCGCTATCGCCTATAATTGGTAAGACTAATTGCATGCTGCCTCTTAGACCCAAGCGGTATCTCTGATCCCCACTCTAATATGCAGCCTATTATATTTTTTATGCAGGGCTGCAGAATCGAATCACTTGAGTAACTATACTCTCGATATGACATGCCTTGCGCTGCATTGGTAAGCCAAATCCGCCACCCCCTTACACGAGAGGAGATCTTTAGAGCTCATGGGTACTGCGAGACCTTTAGTCCATACGCGCACTTTAGCACAATTGTCCCCTGTTTAAATGCCGTGGTCACATCATTTAGACGCACGATTTGAAAATCTCTAGAGATAGCCTGCCTATGTTAAGCCGTCCTCGGTTATTCTGCACTCTCTCTCCCCCGCCGTATAGTCACGGGCTACTTGATCTACACTCGTGACCTAGAATTTTAGTACTACTTTAAAGAACCATCACTACCTTACCAGCCGGTCCGACGCGGTACTCACCTGACACAGTAAGCCATGCACGGTGCACGAGAAGTCACAATTCTTCCTTGTTGTTTTTATTATTTTTAGTTCCTCTATTCTAAAGTATGTATTTTTCCTTCTTTTAGGCAAAGTAAGGTTTAATGAGAAAGGCAATATTACTGTTTGTCCTGATGATGGTTCCCATAACTCTTTAAGGGGAACCGAAACGCCGTCGACCTGCTTATGCACCCTATACAGATGATTGATTGTATAGTTTGTTGTAATGGTGCTTAATGATATTTTCTGTGTAATGTATTTGTAAAACAGAAAAACGCTTGTTGTTTGCCTTCAAACCTTTCCTATCTTCACTAACGGTAATCAACCCGCATGTGTTGGGCACAGGCTTGTGTACCACACAGGGGTTCTGTGGAAGGTATCTTTGTTCCACTTGTGTAAATCTTGTTTATTCAGTAAACTTGAAAGACCTCTGTCCGGCTGGACAAGTCCTTCCAAAATATAGATTTGATTTCGTCTATATTTATTGTATGTCTATCTTTTCATGCACGGGACCATTGTTGTTTCAAAAAAATTATATAAGGCTCCAGTACTTCCAGGCTGTCCGCCAAACGTTTGGGTGACACCGGGTCCCACGGGGACCCTGATTTAACAGAGCGACACACCCCTACTAATTCCTCAGAAGACGGGGTGCGAAAGTTCGTAAGGTGCCCTGCCATCTCTGTGTCCACCCATGCTACCTCAGAGTCAACCCCTGTCGGCGGATTCGGGAAAGTCGAGTAGATCTTCTCGACTTTAGTAGAGAAATATTCGGCAATGCGGTCACACGACTCCGTAGAGCAGCTCTCCAGATCAGTAGATGAATTTACAGTAGTTAGTGACTTGTAAATACCGAAGAGTTCTTTAGCCGAATTTTCCGCCCCCGAGATTTGTCCTGCGTAGTAGGCTGCCTTAGACTTTTTAATCAGCCGGTGATGAAGGCGCCTTTTTCCCAAGAACAATTCCCTAGCCTGATTGTCATAAGACACCCTCCAGGCTTTTTCAGCTCGCCTACACTCCGCCTTTGTTTTCCTTAGCTCGCCACTAAACCATGGGGCTGAGCGTTCTTTCCGGGCACATGCGGAGGTGCGGCAGAGTGGAGCGGTCTGATCAAGGGCTTCCGTGATGCGCTGATTAAGGTTCGATACCGCTGTTTCTATGTCTTCGCCAGCAGGCTGGCCCTCCCTACTTAAGGCTTGATTAAAATCAGCCACCGAGAAAGTAGCCCACTTCCTCCTGAGATAATTAGGGGGTGCCTGGCTGGATTTGGTAGTTTTTAGGCAATGTATGGAGAAAGCTACCAGAGAGTGGTCTGTCCAAGGGATAGGCTCTGTTCCTGACACCTCTACACCTCCCCAGTTCGCATAAACCGGGTCCAGGAGGTGTCCCTGTCGGTGCGTGGGGCCTGAGAGCTTCAATTCCAATTGAAGAGCTAGCATATCCCGACAGAAATCCTGAACCCCTATAGCCTCTGGGCAGTTCAGATGCAAGTTCAGGTCTCCTAATAGAAGGAATTTATCCCTGCGTAGGGTAGCCTCCATAAGATTTTCTAGCAGGCTCTCCCTGAACTTTGTACACGCCCCTGGTGGTCGATATACCAGGCAGCCTTTAATCGACGTGCCCCCATCGATTTGAATCGTAAAAACTCCCGCCTCACTCTCCGCGATTGATAAAATCACCTCCCTTCCGGGTTACTCGACGATGGGAAGACCCAGAGGGCACGTATGTAGCTGTACAAGGCACCTGGAACCACGCGCTGTGGCTAATAATTAGTGTCTATGCCCCCCCAAGTCTCCAGCAACATGCGCTGGATAAACTAGCGGCCCTCCTCTTCCAGCCTGGCCCTGCCACTCATATTATAGGGGGCGACTTCACCGATGTGAGTGATCCCTCCCTAGACCGTACCATGAAGTGACCAGGGCAGCATGAGGCTACCTTTCCAGGGCCCATAGGGTATTTTCAAGGCTGGACTACCTCTTTGATGAGGCTACCTTTCCAGGGCCCATAGGGTATTTTCAAGGCTGGGCTACCTCTTTGACCAAGATGGAGAGATTAAACAGGTAGAAGAGTTGGAATACTTGGCCAGGGGTATCTCAGACCACTCACCGCTCTACTTAAGGGTGGGGAGGAGAAGGGGAGGGCAGGCCAACTCATGGAGACTGAACACATGGGCCCTAAAGGATGAAACAGTGGCCAAAGCACTTAGGGTGGACATGGAACTATATTTCTAGGAGAACGATGGCTCGGCACAATCGGCCGTCGTTCTATGGGAAGCTTTCAAGTCGGTAATATGCGATAGAGCCCAAAATATTATTGCCCACATAAAGCGTCGGGAACTTCAAGAGCGTCTGACGTTGAAACACAGGCTGGTAGACCCCGAAAATAAGGGGACCTCTCCATTGAGTGCACACACCCTCCGCTAGATCGACAATACTTAAAGGGAGTACCAGGCATTGGTTACCAAGGAGACACAGGCCCAACAGCTCGCAGTTCACCACCGATTGTATGAGACTGGGGATAGGGCGGGTAAACTGCTGGCATGGTTGGACAGGAAGGAACAAGAGTCTAGGTGGGTTATGTCTATTAGGGAGCTAAGCCAGATTCACACCCTGCCCCAGGATATTGCGGGGGCATTTGGCCGATACTACTCAACACTTTATGCAGCTCAGACACAAGTAAATGAGGCACAAATACCGCAGTACCTTGAAGGTATTGAACTCCCTCGCCTTGCCCCAGAGGAGAGATGGGCTCGACGTAGATATTACACTGGAAGAGGTGACAGAGGCCATTGGTCAACTGAAAGCGGGGAAAACCCCGGGCCCTAACGGCCTTCCGGGGGAATTGTTTTTAAAACACAGTGCCCTTTTGGCCACACATCTACTCAAGATGTTTCAAGCTTTCAAAGACAATGGGGCGTTGTTCAGGGACTGGGGTGGGCAGATGATGGTTTCCACCCTTTTAAACCATGGCCGGGGGGAAGAGTACAGAGTAATGACATGGAACGTCAATGGCCTAGGGAACAAAATTAAACGTGGTTTGGTATCTAATTACCTTAAAAGGCTCAAACCAGATATCATATTATTACAGGAAACGCATCTTATGGGTCCTCAATGTTCATTTCTGGGGAGGGGGCAATACACCACTTTGGCACATGCGGGTTTCACTTGAGCTTCAAGGGGCGTGGCAATCCTCATTGGAAAATCACCTCCCTTCCGGGTCACTCGACGATGGGAAGACCCAGAGGGCATGTATGTAGCTGTACAAGGCACCTGGAACCACACGCTGTGGCTAATAATTAGTGTCTATGCCCCCCCCAAGTCTCCAGCAACATGCACTGGATAAACTAGCGGCCCTCCTCTTCCAGTCTGGCCCTGCCACTCATATTATAGGGGGCGACTTCACCGATGTGAGTGATCCCTCCCTAGACCGTACCATGAAGTGACCAGGGCAGCATGAGGCTACTTTTCCAGGGCCCATAGGGTATTTTCAAGGCTGGACTACCTCTTTGACCAAGATGGAGAGATTAAACAGGTAGAAGAGTTGGAATACTTGGCCAGGGGTATCTCAGACCACTCACCGCTCTACTTAAGGGTGGGGAGGAGAAGGGGAGGGCAGGCCAACTCATGGAGACTAAACGCATGGGCCATAAAGGATGAAACAGTGGCCAAAGCACTTCGGGTGGACATGGAACTATATTTCTAGGAGAACGATGGCTCGGCACAATCGGCCGTCGTTCTATGGGAAGCTTTCAAGGCGGTAATATGCGATAGAGCCAAAAATATTATTGCCCACATAAAGCGTCGGGAACTTCAAGAGCGTCTGACGTTGGAACACAGGCTGGCAGACCCCGAAAATAAGGGGACCTCTCCATTGAGTGCACACACCCTCCGCCAGATCGACAATACTTAAAGGGAGTACCAGGCATTGGTTACCAAGGAGACACAGGCCCAACAGCTCGCAGTTCACCACCGATTGTATGAGACTGGGGATAGGGCGGGTAAACTGCTGGCACGGATGGACAGGAAGGAACAAGAGTCTAGGTGGGTTATGTCTATTAGGGAGCTAAGCCAGATTCACACCCTGCCCCAGGATATTGCGGGGCATTTGGCCGATACTACTCAACACTTTATGCAGCTCAGACACAAGTAAATGAGGCACAAATACCGCAGTACCTTGAAGGTATTGAACTCCCTCGCCGTGCCCCAGAGGAGAGATGGGCTCGACGTAGATATTACACTGAAAGAGGTGACAGAGGCCATTGGTCAACTGAAAGCGGGGAAAACCCCGGGCCCTAACGGCCTTCCGGGGGAATTGTTTTTAAAACACAGTGCCCTTTTGGCCACACATCGACTCAAGATGTTTCAAGCTTTCAAAGACAATGGGAAACTCCCTGCAGACCTCAGAATGGCAACGGTGGTGATGATACCTAAGGCGGGGAAACCTCCAGACGAGTGTGGGTCTTATCGTCCCATCTCGTTATTGAACATAGAAACCAAAATCCTGGCCGCTATCCTTGCGACACGTCTCTTAACCGTCATTACCTCTTTGGTTCACGGAGATCAATCCGGTTTAATGCCAAAACGGGCCACACGCTACAACCTACAAAGAGTGGCCAATTGGATAGATGCTGTTCGGGACTGGGAGGAGGCCCACCAGCTCCTTTCCCTCGACGCTGAAAAGGCGTTAGACACTATCCACTGGCCTTTTATGAGACACGCTCTGGAGAGATTCGGATTTGGCCCGGGTTTCAGGGAATGGGTGGGGCTGCTATATACTGAGCCCGAGGCTAGGGTCGGGGTTAACGGAGCTCTATTATAGACTTGGCCGATTCAAAGGGGGGCCAGGCAGGGATGTCCCTTTTCTTCCCTCCTCTTTGCTCTTATTCTGGAACCCTTGGCCTGTGTCATTAGAGCCTTACTGGGGCTGGGTAGTTTTGTAGATGATTCCCGACTGCTAGATGAAGAAAGCATATCGCTATGTGTGGATGATATCCTATTATATGTGACGAACTTCCTCAACTCCTGCACATTTTTTAGATTTATGGGCATAATGCGGGAAACAAAATCAACTGGAGTAAGTCTACGCTATACCCAGTGGAGAGGGGTTGTGGAGCCCCAGACATATCAGAGTTGTTTGCGCTGATTGATAGCGGGATTTACCGATCTTGCCCTCTACATTACTACAGACGTGGAATCGAGCCTAACACATAACATTTGGCGAGTCTTCTTAAATTTTCAGGAAAAATTTAAGCGACTTCCCTTAACTATAATGGGAAGGGCCGCCATGAACAAAATTAATACACTTCCCCAACTGCTCTATGTGCTACAAAAAACTTCTAGCAAAATTCCAGACACGATGTTTAAAAACAGACAGCGAGCTACGCTTGTTCCTATGGGATGGAGCCCATCCACGTGTGGCACTTCAAACTCTACAGAGAAATCCATATAATGGGGGTAAGGCCCTCCCAGATATTAGGGCATATTATAGAGCATCCCACCTCATTGTCATCAATGAATGGATTCACGCACCAGGGGATCACTCGACATATCGGCTGGAAAGGTTACAGTTTAGAGAAGGTACACACCTTCACTACATATACGGAGGCAATGGATGCAGCCAATTGCTACAGGCCACCCAGAGGACATTAGAGGCATGGGAAAGCGCCGAACGTCAAATGAAGTGGGACCAGAGGTGTACCAGAGAGACCCCACTGTGGGAAGGGAATAGGTTAACCGAGATTGAGAAGCTGAAAGGCTTTAACTTAATGCGCGCTGCGGGTTTTCCCACTGTGCGTTGAGTTTTGCGAAAACCCGCGGTTCATGACGAGCTCAGCTCGTCATGAGCGTACGACAGGCGTAACTCATGACGAGCTGAGCTCGTCATGAGCGTCGAATGGGTTAAGAAGTGAGACCTAACTGTCATTTGCAAAATAATTCTTTCAGTACACTCCAGGCCAGATACCAGCTCCATGACACTCAGGCATACATATACCTCCATCTGAAGCATGCATGGCTTGCGGAAGGGTTGGATGGAGAAACATTACCAGAATGCGCCCCGTTAGAGGGTCGACTCTTACAGGAAGAGATCCCGGGTAAAGCCATTTCGTTCACCTATAAAACATTGCCTAATAACATGCCTGAGAAACTGGGTCCACTTCGATCAAAATGGGAGAGGACTACCGGAGTAATGGAAGATGTAGACTGGGAGGCCGCTCTCATGCATCTCCGTGAAGTAGCAATTAAACCTAGGTTACGTCTCATCCAATACAAAATCCTGTACCGAACCTATTTTGACGGAGCACGTCTACATAAAATAGGAAGAGCTGAAAGTCCAGAATGTCTTTGGTGCCACGTAGAATGCGGAACATTCATACATACCCTTTGGAAATGCACAGAGATCCAGGCATACTGGGGAAGGATTGTGGGAGAGCTCAACAACGTAGAGCTGGGGCCAAGGTTTCTCCTCCTGGGAATCCCGACAGACAGGGACATCTCACAACGTAAACTTGTATTAGCCAATTTGGGGTTGGTGGTAGACACCATATTGGGGGGCCCCGCAACTACCTACACTTAATGAAAGGTGAAGGTACTCTCCAACCCCAGCTCCAACACCAAAAACATCCCACCTTCGCAAGACCTGTGTGACTCCCTTGCCACCTTCTTCCATCGCAAGATCGCAGACATCCACAACAGCTTCAACACCCTGACCGCCCGACAGCCACCAAGACCTCCGGCCTCACGGCCACCATCCACACCGATCCCCTGCTCACCTGGACCAACATAAACGACGACAACACCATCAAAATCATGAACACCATCCACTCTGGCTCTCCGTCAGACCCATGCCTACACCACATCTTCAACAAAGCAAGCGCCATCATCGCACCCCATCTCCGCAAGGCCATCATCATCTCCTTCGAGATCGCGACCTTCCCAGAGAGCTGGAAGCACGCCGAGATCAACGCCTTACTCAAAAAACCAAAGGCTGATCCAAAAGACCTCAAGAACTTCCGACCAATCTCTCTGCTCCCGTTCCCGGCGAAGGTCATTGAGAAGACCAGCAAAAGACAATTGACCCGCTACCTCGAGCAGAACAGCATCCTGGACCCGTCCCAGTCCGGTTTCCGCAGCAACCACAGCACCGAAACTGCCCTCATCGCCCGCACCGATGACATCAGGGCCCTGCTGGACAATGGCGAAACCGCTGCCCTCATCCTCCTGGACCTGTCAGCCGCCTTCGACACTGTCGAACAAGTTACTTACCTTCGGTAACGCTTTTTCTGGTAGATACTATATCTGCCTGTGGATTCCTCACCTTGTGAATACCCCCTTGCGTCAGCAACATTCGGAAATTCTTTTTTCGTAGCCTCGCGCCGACGTGGACTCCTGACGTCATAGAGACACGACCTCGCTCGCGACTCCGCTGACGTCACCGACGCCTATAATAGGCCCACGCCGGCGTGATGACATCAGTTCCGCCCTTTTTTCCGTGCCATCGAGGCACACGGACGGACCAATGACAGTAGAAATATACAAGTATACACAGTACACAGTACTCAAGGCAAAACACACAGTGTTAAGCAAAAGCAGGAAAGCAACTGAAACATTTCCTTGACAATAAAATATATATATATATTACACTACAGTAACTCTGGCATAGAAGAGTGGACAACGGGGAGGCGGGTGGGTCGGTGAGGAATCCACAGGCAGATATAGTATCTACCAGAAAAAGCGTTACCGAAGGTAAGTAACTTGTTCTTCTGATAGATACATCTGCCGTGTGGATTCCTCACCTTGTGAATAGAGTCCCACAGCAGTCCCCACTCCCGGAGGAGGGTGTCCACTCTTCTAAACCAGGAAATCCTGAAGGACAGAGCGCGCAAAATGGCCGTCCCTCCTCACTTCGGAATCCAAGCAGTAATGCTTCGCGAAAGTGTGGAGGGAAGACCAAGTCGCCGCCCTACAAATATCCTCCACAGGCACACCTCTAGCCAATGCTGAGGTTGAAGACTTAGCTCTAGTTGAATGAGCCCTTATACCCTCTGGTGGTTCCTTACCGGCCAAAGAGTAGCAGATCTTTATGCAGAGGACGATCCATCTCGATAAAGTCCTTTTATGGACCGCCCTTCCTTTCTTGCAGCCAGCAAATCCAACGAAGAGCTGGTCCTCCAAGCGAAAGTCCTTGGATCTGTCCAAGTAAAAGGACACCGCCCTCTTAGGGTCCAGACGGTGCAGTCTCTCCTCCTCCTTGGAAGGGTGAGGGGGAGGATAGAAGGTAGGTAGGGTAATGGACTGTCCTAGATGGAAGGGAGTTACCACCTTAGGCAGAAAAGCAGCCCTGGTCCTAAGAACCATTCTATCAACATGAATGGTCAGGAATGGGGGCTTGGAGCTAAGAGCTTGAAGCTCACTAACCCTCCTTGCCGAGGTTATTGCAACCAAGAAGACTGTCTTAAGGGTAAGAAGCCTCATGGGACATTTGTGGAGAGGCTCAAAGGGAGCCCCCATCAAAAAGGTCAATACAAGATTTAAATCCCACTGAGGCACAATGAAAGGTGAAGGAGGGAACATATTAGTAAGACCCTTCAAAAACCTTAAGACCACAGGAGACTTAAAAAGAGAGGGCTGGTCAGGCAAGCAGAGAAAAGCCGACAGCGCCGACAGGTAACCCTTTACCGTGGCAACCGCCAGACCCTGCCGCGCCAAAGAAAGAGCAAATTGTAGAACATTAGACAAATGGGCCCTCAAAGGATCAACAGACCTTTCCCCACACCACGTGACAAATTTCGCCCATCTATAAGAATAGATGGACTTAGTGGAGTCACGCCTGGCTGACAAGATGACATCCACAACGTCAGGCGGGAGGGAAAAGGAATTCAGGTTGCCCCGCTCAATCTCCAGGCATGAAGGTGCAATGTCTGGAGGTGGGGGTGTAAAACCTGCCCCTCCATCAGAGAGAGGAGGTCTGCCCTGAGAGGGAGACGGAGCGGCGGGTGAGAGGAGAGGTGGAGTAGATCTGTATACCACACCCTTCTTGGCCAATCCGGAGCGACCAATATGACTTGGGCCCGGTCTTGGCGAATCTTCCTCAGAACCCGAGGAATCAAGGGTATGGGGGGAAACGCGTAAAGGAGTTGATCTTCCCAACTCAACTGAAACGCGTCCCCCAAGGCTCCTTGCATCGGATACTGGAGACTGCAGAACGACAGGCAGTGCGCATTCTCGCGAGTGGCAAACAGGTCCACCCGAGGAGTCCCCCACATCTGAAAGATGTCGTGAACCACCTCCGGGTGCAGCCTCCACTCGTGGTCGGCAGAGAACTGCCGACTGAGACTGTCTGCACGAACGTTCAGAACACCGGCCAGATGATTTGCCATCAGACAAATCTGATGGTCCTGAACCCAGGACCAGAGACGCAGAGCCTCTCTGCAGAGACACTGCGACCCTACTCCTCCCTGCTTGTTGATGTACCACATCGCAGTCGTGTTGTCCGTCAGGACTTGAACAGACTGACTGCGAAGGGAAGGGAGGAAGGCCTTGAGCGCCAAACGTATCGCCCGCAATTCTAGAAGGTTGATGTGAAGCAACCTTTCCTCTGGAGACCAAAGGCCTTTGACCTCCAGATCCCCCAGATGAGCACCCCACCCGAGAGTGGATGCATCCGTTATCACCGTGGCCACCGATGGGGGAAGTTGAAAAGGCTTTCCTTGGGACAGATTGCCTTCCACGCCCCACCAAGACAGATCCGCTGCAGCTTCTCTGGAGATCCTCACTGACTCCCTGAGGTCTCCGCTGTGCTGATACCACTGCCTGCGGAGACACCACTGGAGCGCCCTCATGTGCCAGCGTGCATGGTTGACCAACAGAATGCATGAAGCCATCAGACCGAGCAGGCGAAGGACCTTCAGGACTGGAACGACCGCTCCATTGTAAAACAAAGGAATCATCTCCCGTATGTCGCGAATCCTTTGAGGGGGAGGGAATGCACGACATACGGTTGTGTCCAGTACCGCACCTATGAACAGGTTGCGCTGGGAGGGCACCAGGTGAGACTTGGGTACATTTATTGAAAAACCCAACCTGTACAACAACTGGGTTGTCTCCCGCAAATTATGGAGCACTCTCACTGACGACTCCGCTTTGATCAGCCAGTCGTCTAAATAAGGGAATACCGGAATCCCTGACCTTCTGAGATGTGCCGCCACCACTGCCATCACCTTGGTGAAGACTCGAGGCGCAGTAGTAAGTCCAAACGGAAGGACCGCAAACTGGTAGTGCTGCGATCCCACCGTAAAACGGAGATACCTCCTGTGCGACTTCAGGATTGGGATGTGAAAGTAAGCATCCTGCAAGTCGAGTGACACCATCCAGTCTTCTTCTTGCAGCGCTTGAAGAACCTGAGCAAGGGTGAGCATCTTGAATTTCTCCTGTTTCAGATAGAGATTCAAGATCCTGAGATCCAGGATTGGACGAAGCCTGCCATCCTTCTTCGGAATCAGGAAATACCGGGAGTAGCATCCCTGACCCCTTTCCTGCTCTGGGACCACCTCTATCGCACCCTTTCTTATCAGAGTTAAAACTTCCTCTTGCAGAAGAGACAGATGCTCCTCGGAGCAATACCCTTGGCAAGGAGGGAAATTGGGAGGGAATTCCCGAAAGGGAAGGGCATACCCATTTTCTACAAGATTGAGAACCCAAAGATCTGACGTAACCGATTCCCAATCCTGTAGAAAATGGGTAAGCCGGCCCCCAACCGGACCCACATGATCCTGAATGTCGGATCTAGGGCTGCTTCTCAGGGGCAGGAGGGTTGGAGGAAGTGGAGGAGGAAGAGACCTGACGTCCACGAGGACGCACTCTTTGCTTTCCCCTGTAGGACCTGTATAAGGAGTTTTGCTGCTGCTGTTGTTGCTGCTGCTGCTGTTGGCCTTGCCGGGAATTCCGAAAGGCAGGACGGCCAAAACCTCTGAATCTTCTGCCAGTTGAAGAACCTCTCATTTGGAGACCCAGGGATTTAGCAGTCGCCTTGCAATCTTTAAACCTCTCAAGGGCCGCATCAGCCTTCTTCCCAAAAAGGCCTGAACCATCGAAAGGAAGATCTAATAATGTCGCCTGAACATCAGCCGAAAAGTCAGAGGATTTCAACCAGGCAGACCTCCTAGTAGCGACAGCAGTGCCCATAATGCGCGCCACAGAGTCTACAGTATCCAAACCGCTCTGAATGACCTGGCGAGCCGCTGCCTGAGCGTCAGAGATGACTTCCTCAAAATCCTTCCTGCTGTCATCAGGAACTTTTGGAACCAGAACATGTAAAGAGTCCATCAGAGCGTGTAAATATCTCCCCATCAAGCAAGTGGCATTTGATGACTTCAATGCCATACTGGCAGAGGAGAAGGACTTCTTTGCCACCTGATCCTGCTTCTTTGCTTCCTTCTCAAAAGGAACCTGAGGGAAAGCACTAATGTTCTTTTTGGAGCATGCAGCCTGAATGATCAAACTCTCCGGTGAAGGGTGAGAGGTTAAAAAGGCAGGATCATCAGGGGCAACCCTGTATCTTCTGGCTACACTTTTAGAGACAGCTGGAGCAGACAAAGGTTTTTTCCACACCTCCAGAATGGGCTCTGTTAGAGCCTCATTGAAAGGAAGAAGAGGTTCCACCACTGAACTCGGAGAATGGAGTACTTCAGTCAGAATATTAGATTTGAATTCTGCTGTAGGCAAAGTCAACTTAAGCAGACTGGCAGCCTTTCTCATAATCAAATGATAGGGTTGAATGTCCTTAGAAGGAGTACTAGAACCTGATGGTAACTCCCACTCTGGAGAGAAATCCAGGCTTCCTGCTTCTGCCAAATCTTCAAAAGTATCTTCATCCAACTCACCCTCCTCGAGATCAGATTGTGAGTCCAAAAACCTCCTTTCCTCCAGAAGGCGCTGAGCCTCTCTTCTGGATCTCATCTTGACCCGTTTTGCCCTCGGATCCACCATCGGCTCCGACGGATTCGGAATCGACGTCGGGATCGAATCCGCAGGTTCAGAGGGATGTGTTCTAGGTCGACCCGGAGCTGGTGAAGCCGGAACCGGCGTCGACGGCTTCGGTGGAGCCGGAAAATGCCACGGCGGCGTCGGAGCCGGCATGTAAGGCATAAACGGAGCCGGAGGGTAGGAGTGAGGGACTCCTAAGTTAAACGCCAAAGGACCCATGGGACCCGAAGGTGCACCAGAGGGGTACCATGACCTCGAAAAGACTCCATACATCGCGTTGAGAAACGCAGAAGGGTCCTGGCCTGGGGCAGGAAATGGTGGATGAAAACCTTCAGGCCTGTCTCGAGGAGCGTTCGGATTCGGCTCACTTAAGGGCTCGGAACCCTCATCCTCATGAGGCTCCTCCTCATCTCGGACCGGGGACGGCGCCGGAGATGGATTCGGAGCCGGATTCGGAGTCGGAGACGGAGCCGGAGACGGCGCCCGTGACTCAGAAGGGGAAGCCTCACCTTCAGGTTCTGGATCCGAAACTTCAATGGTCACCACCTTCGAACGAACCTTCGGTGACCTCGACCTCGACCCCGACTCCTTACCAGAACGACGTCGGGACTCATGTCTCCTCTTCTTATGTTTCCTCTTCTTCGAAACATGGTCCGAAGCCGACTTCGAAGACGACCTTCCTCTAGATCTAGACCTGGACCTCGATCTCGACTTCGACCTCGCCCTTCGAGAACGAGACTTCGACGATTTTCCTTTTCCAGCTTTCATTTTAGCCACCAGGAGCTTCGCCTCTCTCTCCCTCAGGGCCTTCGGGTTCATTTTCTTACACGAAGAGCAGTCCTCCACATCATGGTCCGAGCTCAAGCACCAGATGCAGTCGCTGTGTGGGTCGGTAATGGACATCATTTTGCCGCATTCTCTGCAGGGCTTGAAGCCGGTCTTTTTTGAAGACATTGTCGAAAAGACAGGATACAGAGACGCAGAAAATGTTAATAATAAAGACAACAAAGTATCCGTTGGCTACAGAGATTCCCGATAACCGTTAGCGTCGACGACGCGGAAAAAAGGGAACTGATGTCATCACGCCGGCGTGGGCCTATTATAGGCGTCGGTGACGTCAGCGGAGTCGCGAGCGAGGTCGTGTCTCTATGACGTCAGGAGTCCACGTCGGCGCGAGGCTACGAAAAAAGAATTTCCGAATGTTGCTGACGCAAGGGGGTATTCACAAGGTGAGGAATCCACACGGCAGATGTATCTATCAGAATGCCACCACACCCTACGCACACGCCTCCACAACACAGGGATCCGAGACAAGGCACTGAAATGGACCACCTCCTTCCTCTCCAGTAGAACCCAGAGTGTCAGCCTCCCCTTTCCGATCCGGAGCCACCGAGATTATCTGCGGCGCACTCCAAGGCTCATCCCTCAGCCCGACACTATTCAACATCTACATGGCACCGCTGGCTCACGTTGCCCGACTGCACGACCTCAACATCGTCTCCTACGCCGACGACACCCAGCTGATCCTCTCCCTCACCGCCAAAACCAACCTCCACGAAGGAATGAAAGCCGTCGCCAAGTGGATGAAGAACAGCTGTCTGAAGCTGAACTCTGACAAGACGGAAGTCCTCATCCTCGGCTCCGCCCTCTCGGCCTGGGACGACTCCTGGTGGCCGACCGCACTGGGAGCAGCTCCAACACCCACAGACCACGCACGCAACCTAGGGTTCATCCTCGACTCAACACTCTCCATGACCAAGCAGGTAAACGCCGTCTCGTCCTCCTGCTTTAACACCCTCCGCATGCTCCGCAGAATCTACAGGTGGATCCCCACCGAAACAAGAAGAACGGTTACCCAGGCCCTCGTAAGCAGCAGGCTAAACTACGGAAACGCCCTCTACGCAGGAGCCTCGGCCAAACTCCTGAAATGACTACAACGCATACAGAACGCCTCTGCATGCCTGATCCTTGACATTCCTCGACGCAGCCACATCACACCCCACCTGAGAGACCTGCACTGGCTTCAACAAGAGGATCGGCCTTCAAGCACTTCAACCACACACACAAGGCACTCCACAACACCAAACCAGCATACCTCAACAGACGACTCACCATCTACACCCCGAACCGCCAGCTCCACTCCACCGACCTCGCCCTCGCCACCGCCACCGCCCCCGCATCCGAAGAATGACCACCGGCGGCATATCGTTCTCCCACCTTGCCGCCAAGACCTGGAACACCCTCCCCATCCTCCTACGGCAGACCCAGGACCTACTACCCTTCAGGAGGCTACTCAAGACCTGGCTATTCGAGCAGTAGCAGCACCCCCCGCCCCTTTCGCCCTCCAGCGCCTTGAGACCGTCACGAGTGAGTAGTGCGCTTTACAAATGTTCTAGGGGCTGACTTCGGAAATTTCGGAAATATGGGCACCATGGATAAAATACTATGATCTGGAGGTGGAAGGGGATGAGGAAGGAGGAGGACTGTTTTCTGGAAGATCGGGGGAGGAACCTTGAACGATGCAATGAATGTCCCTGCTCTGGATAACCACATGCATTATAACTGTGGACCTTCCTCCAGCTCGGATCGTTCGAGCCTATCTGCAGATCCACATACAAGGGACATTATACTTGAACAAATGCCATTTGAGACAAGTGTTGATGGACAATAATTGTGCATTGTGTATTCATCAACACAATGGGAGCTACAGGGGGAGAGAAAGGTTTCCAATACTTTCCAGTTCCCTCATGAGTGTGCTCCCTATCACTACTCGGAGTGTCGCGGTGTATCAATTTTATAAAATGTCATCAGACCATCATAAAGCTTATCCCACCCACAAATAACCAAAAAGAAGTGTGGGAAAGGAGAGAAAGCACCTCACGGTCGTAACACCAAGGGGGTTGCTAGCTGGTACTCGCCGGCATACCCACTTATCATCATAGGTTACTTTCTCTCCATGCAGTAAAAGAAAGTTGTGTATCCTTGTGAAAAAATATCAAACCCAGTGAAGTAAAGAAAGACAGTAAAACCCAAGTGTAAATAAACTGTCAATGCCTAATGTCTTTCAAAGTGCCCATTTGACCCCTGTGAGAATATAAAAGTATAATTCTCAACATTAACAACTGGTAAAGCTTACTGGCTCAACGTAACTTTATTAGGTGCTGTAAGCGTCCCCAATTAAAAATGGTTTCAATGAAACCATAATCAATTTTCTAAAGCCAACATGTTTTGTTGCTGAACCGTCATGCAACTTTTTCAGGGCTGTTGGGTTTCCAAATATAAACTTCACATGAGATTCAAATCAAACCTATGATGGTATGACAAAGAACACAGAGAATGCCATATGTAAAAGTCATCTGCCTTCTAGGAGGACATGATATAGTCAATGATTGCTCTGAGAAATATATAAAAACCCATCTTTACCAATCGGTTTCGAAGACTCCTCATACCTGCAACCGTGTTAAAGTGGCCCGCGCATCCTCCGATCACGTGCCCCCGGGGTGACTGCCCAATGTTACACCTCAAATTAATTCCTCGCATTCTACAGTAACATTATAGCGTTTTCCTGTCAAGGTGTCTTTCCAAACTTACTTCAATATTAACAATGCTTCACAACATTGCTTGCTTTAGCATATCAAAGTGCGGGCACCCAGAATTACAGTAAACACCCTCCCCCTTCAAGACACAGCCCTGTTACAGCTATGTCTGCGCATTCACGCCTCAGCACAACAATTGCTTTGAACACTGGACCGCCAATTTATGTTCATAATATGCGAGGCTGAATGAAAACTTATAGCCACCGGTGGAAATGAACTGCGCATTCCACGTTCTTAACACAGGAAACAGAACAGGTCCGCAAGCACACCTCAAGTCATTCCCGCGCACCGCCGACATCTGTGACGCTCCATATTATGGCTCACACAACTGTGAGGTAAAAACATGAAACACACCCCACATACATACGTCTTACCCGTGCCGCGTCCCACTGGCGAGTGTGATGCTCCCTCTTTATTTAACCAAGAGCTGTGAAAGTGGAGCCTTTTAACAAATATACACATGCCATCAGATAAATAAATAAAATCACGATGTTCAAAAGCACGAACTGCGTGCTTGAGTTGGAAGCATCATGCGGATTTCAGGAACTGTACAGGAGAAGGAGATACTGACAAGGCCCCCTTTGCATCAAAGAGACTCAATTATGTAAAAAGAATTGTTTCTAAAATAATTTTTTCTAAAATAATTTTTTGATGCCACTCTAGATGAAATGTCCATTAGTGTACTTAGCATAAACGGTGGGGGAAAAGAGGGGAAGGATCTAAAGACATGGGACCATCAGTAATGTGCATGGTATTGAGTCCCGCTTCAACCCCTTAAACAATACACAGGAGGAGCTTATGTTCTCAAGTGGTGCCCGTGTAATGAGCTGAGGATGTTCCTATATATGCCATACAAATCCCTCCCATTGATACATAATCAGACCATGTATCTAGCCATTTCGTGCACCATCACCCTGTCCAGATAGATAACATGCATGACTAAAGTGCATACAGTGATGGTATCTACCAATATCCAGCACCCCATACTACTGCATCATGTATCATCAAAGCATTGCGGTGGGGTAAAAGGACCTTCAAATATCAGGATGCTAGTGTCCACAGCCACGAGATAGCCACCTGGTTCTCAGCGTCTGCTAACTCTATTCCATTCAATAGAGTCGTTCAATCCCACCTGATCTGCGCTCTCAGAAGAAATCCATCTCGCTTCTTTCCTTGCCAAAATGGATTCAATATTGTGTGTCTCACCCATCACTCTCTCGAGAACAGTCCATCTCAGATCCCTAGGATCATGTTATTTGTCGTAAAAGTGTTGCACCAATTGACTTATCAACTTTTTAGCTTTGAGAGTACTCAAATGCTCTTGTACACGCACTTTCACCTTCCGGGGAGTCAAACCAATGTAAAGCAACCCACAGTTACACATCAACCTGTAAATGACATTGCTGGTGATGCAATTACTGAACTTGTTTATCCTTCAGGTTGGGAGCTCTCTTGAATGCAAACCGCGGGGGTGGCATTTTGTTAGTGGCCGTGTCAAGAAGGGACCAATGCTTCCTCACTATCTGTCTCACTTTTGTTGAGAGTGGATCAAACGTTGTAATGACAGGAAACACTCATTCATCTGCTTTTCACTCCTCTCCAACAGAGCATCACGTGGAGTATTCAGAGTGCGCTTGCGTGCTTGCTTAATGACTTTAATAGGATATTACCTCTCTTTCAACTTGGTCACCAGTTGTTCTGATTGCTCCACAAACTTGACAGTTGTGGAACAATTGTGGCGGTATCGCAAAAACTGGCCCACCGGGAGGTTATCTCTCAAAGTTCTGGGATGGAACGAGCAGTAGTGGAGAAGGGAATTCCTGTCTGTGTGCTTTTGATGGACATCAGTAACCAACCAATGGTCCATAGCTGTAATATTTATATCCAGATACACAGCAGATGTGTTACTAAAGGACCAGGTAAACCGCAGGCACTCCTCAGCCTGATTAAGCCATGTCAAAAATGCTGACAAACGGTCCTCTGTTCCTGTCCAGATACAGAGGACATCATCAATGTACCTCCTCCAAAAGGAAATATTCCCTTTCAAGGGTTTGGAGGCATGATATTTAACATTTTCCTCAAACTAGCTTACATAAATGCAGGTCAGACTGGGGGTGAATGTAGCCCCCATTGAAGTCCCAAATTCCTGTAGGTACAGTTGGTTTTTATATTAAAAAAAAGTTCCTGTTCAATACATTGCAGGACAAACGACGGGGGGGCGTCATAAAACCTTTCCAGTGCCCCAAAATGCTACGCTGCTGCCACCAGCGTAGCATCCTGGGGAATGCTGGTATAGGATGATTCAATATCAATGGTCACCAGCCATTGATTCTCCGGGTCAAATTCCACGGTCTTGAGAATATTCAATATGTCAGTAGTGTCCTGCACGTATGAGCATTGTGTGTTAACTGACTCCCTCAGAAAAAAGTCCGCAAATTGGGATAAAGGCTCTGAAACCGACTGAATGCCCGAAACAATCGGGCGCCCTGGTGGTGGACGCCGTGGCTTATGGATCTTTGGCAGAATGTAAAATGCCGGGACGCGCGGTTTCTGATTGATGATCAAATCCGCCTCCTTGTGTGTTATCCATTTTTTCTCCACAGCGTCCCTCACCAGGCTCTTGATGGTGTCCTGAAGTTCGGGTGTGGGATCCCGCATCAAAGATTGGTAGTTGGTGCGGACCCCCAGTAATCTGAGAGCCTCCGCCTCATAAATCGCTGACTAGTAACTCTACAGCTAGGGAAGAGTGGGATAAATTAACAAAAACTAAGAAGCGCCAGATTCGTGTAGCTCTCCATGGGGCTCTCATGACTGAACATCTGGATGGGGGAGCAGCGCCCCTCTAGTTTATTGGTCCAAAGATCTTTTTGGAAGACAAACAGTTCAGGGTGGACTGGAGCTATATAGCCAATACCTGCACTCAGAACTAGTTGATTTAAATTATAAACACCGCCAAAAGACTTAGGGCCCCATTAGGATGGCGGGCGGATTGCCCACGCCATCACTGTAGAAAAGACCCCCCGCCATATTATAATGGCTGGGTGTCCGCGGCGGACGGAAAGACCGTCCGCCGCTTTTCCGCCTGGTCGACATGTCGACTGGGCGGAAAAGGGTTCAATATGGTGGCGAGGTCTTTCAGACACCGTCAGCCATATTAGAATGTGCATTAGTGAATGCCTTTCCATGGCGGCATTGCTATAATGTTACTGTAGAATGAGAGGAATTGATGTGAGGTGTAACGTCTCGTTATACACAATTGTAGGGGAGTATACATTGGGCAGTCACCCCGGGGGCACGTGATCGTAGGACACGTGTGCCACTTTAAGACGGTTTCAGGTATGAGGAGTCTTCTAAACCAATTGGTAAAGATGGGTTTTATATATTTCTCAGAGCAATCATTGACTATATCATATCCTCCTAGAAGGCAGATGGCTTTTACATATGGCATTCTCTGTGTTCTTTGTCATGCCATCATAGGCTTGATGTGAATCTCATGTGAAGTTTACATTTAGAACCCCAACAGCCCTGAAGAAGTTGCATGACGGTTCATCAACTAAACATGTCGGCTTTAGAAAATTGATTATGGTTTGATTGAAACCATTTTTAATTGGGGAAGCTTACAGCGCCTAATAAAGTTACGTTGAGCCAGTAAGCTTAACCAGTTGTTAATGGTGAGAATTATACTTTTATATTCTCACAGGGGTCAAATGGGCACTTGCAAAGCCATTAGGCACTGACAGTTTATTTACACTTGGGTTTTACTGTCTTTCTTTACTTCACTGGGTCTTAGATTTTTTCACGAGAATACACACACTTTCTTTTACTGCATGGAGAGAAAGTAACCTATGGTGATAAGTGGGTATGCCGGTGAGTATCAGCCAGCAACCCCCTTGGTGTTTCGACCGGGAGGGGCTTTCTCTGCTTTCCCACACTTTTTCTTGGTTATTTGTGGGTGGGATAAACTTTATGATGGTCTGATGACATTTTATAAAATGTATACACCACGACACTCCGAGTAGTGATAGGGAACACACTCATGAGGGATTGGAAAGTATTGGAAACCCTTCCAGTGTCGAATTTTCAGTATCTGGTGTATTGCAGGTCAGGCTAGTTGTTGTTTACATTGTGTATTCATGCCTTGTTTAACATGTTTACCGTTTTATTTTATTTTCAAAATAAAATAGAAGTATTTCCCCTCAAAAAATTGTTATCGTTTTCCTTCTAAAAACAGCCTGTCAAGGTGATAGTACATATTTTTTCCGTTAACCAGTCATTTAAATTAGCCAGAATTTGTTTGGCATAGACTTTTTGCATGATGTCTATCAGGCTTATGAGCCTGTAGGTAACAGGATTATCCCTGCTGCCCTTTTTAGGTCTCGCGCCTAGCATCGCGCAGCGCGAGACCTCTTGTAAGGGGGTTCTGAAAGCTGCTCACACGCTCGTGCGTGTGATCAGGTTTCGCCGACCGCCATTGGCTTTAGCGTGTTTTTTTTCTTTTTTAAAGGCACGTGTTTGGGCAAAGGCGGGCACATGTACCGCCTTTGCAACGCACATTCCCATCCCTGTCTAGCACGCGCAGCAGCGCGCATTCGCCTCGCAGCCGTGCTCTCCCCCCCACTCCTCTGTGGTGTGCGCGCACCACTGATTTACAGAATGCAAGCTCCCTTAAAGCTAGTTACAAATATGCGACCAAATCCGGTGTGACTCAGAATCGAGCATCAGTTTCAGAACGCAAATATACGATTTATCATCGTACCACCCCCCGCTCTTCTATGACTCAAGGTATACCGGGCTTTAGGGAACACAATGTCCCGGTCAGTAAAATCCGGCACGAGGAGCAGAAATAACCGAGGGCAACAGTACAAAGCATTTGGTATTCACACACGTTAGTTAATGTCAGCGCTGAAATGTTTGCTTTGAGTAAAGCGCCGCTGCTGAGGGCTGCTAAGGGCTTCCTTCTCTTTGTTGCTTTGATCAAATTATGGCTCCCCCGTGCCCTCCCCCTGCTGCTTGCTCTTGGAGTATATTTACCATCAGGAGGTGGGGAAGTCCATCTCATGAGACCCACCTCCCTGTGCCTGTCCTCAACCACAGGAAAATCTCTCCCATCCTACAACTTCTCCAGCTGGACTCCTGCTCAAGGCAGGCAGCATGTTGGAGGAGAACTCTCTCGTGATGGCAGACGGGCACCCCAAAGCGGGAACCTCGGTGAGCCCCAACTGTTCCACCAGCACCCCTGTGCCTTTGAAGCCGCTGCAAAGCTATAATAGGTATTGACAGAGCCTATCAAGACAGTGAGGTTTTGCATTCGGTGAAAGAGATCTGAACCAGTGGTTAGTGCATCAGCTATGGCACCAGCGCATGCGAGGTCTCCGAACTGTGTGATCCTGAGCAGACTACTTTATTTTCCTGTTTCTCAGTTATCCCCGTATCTGCTAAATGGTGAATGCTTTAATGAAGGCTAACTGTGAGTAGTGATCGCAAAGTATGAAACAGTGCTTTTGAAAACACTTTATTTTCCTTTGCTACAGAGGCAAATTAGCATTAATTGACATGTTCAGTTTCCAAAAAGCAATCGGAAGATTAGAGGCATATCTCACTCCTACCAAAGATCATTTACTCATTTGTCTTGTAAATAGAAGACCCGTTATTTCGACTCTTGGGACGGTTCATAAAATGGGATGTTTGGTGATTTTACAGGGTTCTTGTGTTTCCCGATTTTGTGCCGGAGTAACTCGTCCAGTTCAAATTGGTTTATTCGCCTGCTGGTGTTTTTAATCCTGATTAGTCTTCAGAAACCCATGGCTGCAAGTAGCAGAGCAAAGAAAACAAGTCGAAGCCTTTTGGGCTGCTGTGCAGCCTGCAATTTAAAACTTGGGTAAGAGGAGAGCGCGCTGACAAATGGCCCTGTAGATGGTAACCTGCCTGCGGGTCTTGCTGGGGCTGGGAGATAATGTTTCTCCCCTGTCAGCCTTTCTGACTGTGCGAATGACAGAAAGATCTCTGACGTAATGCCCCCGACTAGTGGTGATCACTGCCATTAAAAAACAAGCATTTGAAATGCAATAGGTCTCGCATTTAGGAGAGTTTAAGCTATTGGCATTGTAAATGGCAATACCTTTTATTTATGTTTTTAAAACGAAAACAAAACTAAAAGGCATTGTCATTTGCAATGTCAATAGCTCAAACTTCCGTAAATGCGATACCTATTGCATTGCAAATGCTTGTTATAAATAGGAACTATCTCTGCGCCCGTCCAGGATTCTGGAATGGGCTGTGCCCTGGCTAATGCATTACATAATAAATTTGTGTATGGCACCCACACTTCTAGGGCGTGTTTTAATAGGTCCCCTGGTATCTTGTCGGGTCTGGGCGCCTTTGATGACTTAATAGCAGCTATAGCAAGTGTTGTGTCTTCAATACTGAACTGAAAGGCCCAGTTTGTGCTAATGTCATGGGCCGCTTGGTAGCATTTGAAAGGTCTGTGTCTGGCTTGTTAGGGGTGGCATATAGGTTAGCGAAGTGTCTCAGCCATGTACAAGGGTCTAAAAAGTGGTCAGAAGTGGTCTTGTTTAGTTTGCTCCCATAGGCAATTATTCTCCAGAACATGGACTGGTCACCAGTTTTTGAAGCTATTATAAGATCTTCCTAACTTGCATCTTCCAAGTTTCTTAGGGCTACCTTCTGTGTTTTTCTGTATTCTAGTCTTTTGCGTCTAAGCTCAGTTATGTTTTGGGGTTTTAGAGCCCTGATAAGCCGTTGTTTGGCCAATACACATTCCTTGTCAAACCAGGGGTTCGACGGCTGTGTCAAGACCCGGATGTTACCTGTTCCTGTGTGGGGTTCAGTTAGCTAGAATTTTATATTCTCTACCAATCTCTGGTGGATTTCTGTTATCTGTATATATTCAGGGCCTGGCTCCAGATAGGAAACGTTTGCTAAAAACATTGTATATATTGGTGAGGGGCTCAACTTGGTCCATTATAGAGGGACACTTAACTGACCGTCGCTTGTTGCTTACCAAAGGCTGCATAGCCTCTTCCCTCAGATCAGTTGGAAAAGTTAGGTGGGTGGAAAACCATTTCCCAGATAGAACTAAATATAATAAGAAATGGTCACTCTCTCCTCTTTTAGCTACATTGAAACCCTGTGTGTATGCCCAATGGGTTGTGCTTATAATCATGAAATGTATCCGTGATGAGGAATTTCCTCTAGAGAAGGTGTTTGAGCATTCAAAATCTGAGGGTAACCGGCCGTTAAATGCCTTCAGACCTCTCTCAATAGTGAGATGGTATCATTGCATGGCTGAAATAGAGCACCCCACCGTATTTCATTGTCAGCAGCATTGTGGCTACCTGAAAAGTTCGCCCCAACCTCGGGCAGAGAAGAACCTTCAAAACCAGGAACCATCTCTTAGCACCCAAACCAGAAATAGAAGTCCTCAATGAGATGAGCCCAACAGATTGCAATGCCAAACCCAGTTTTGTCCTTGAAACAATGGATGTTCCCCAAGCACTTCCCCAAGAGGAACCTGTAGAGTAAGCACAAGCCCTAGTTCAACCAATTCAGCAACAGGCTCAAGACCTGCAACAATTCCAGAATGAATATTTGGTGTTATGCCAAGCACTTGCAGCTAGGGCGTCTGATGTGCCAACAATCTCAGCAATTACTCACCGGTTTTCAGGTGACCCAAACAAGCTTAAAGAATTCTTGGGTTCACTGATGGCATTCTTCACTTTTCGTCCAACTCATTTCTCTCTAGATAGCGCTAAAGTTGGATATTTGATCGGCACAATGTCCGGTCCAGCACTCGAATGGACAACAACTCTGGTAGCCATAGAAGACCCCTGCATTTCTAACTACATTGGTTTACTCACCGCCTTCAGACAAATGTTTGAAAGACCAGGCCTGAAAATTCTGCGGAGGAAGCAATGCGAGATATGCAGCAATGTAAACAAGATGTTCTCCAATACATATCCCGCTTACGTCAGCTAGCTGTGAGACCACTTGGGTGGAGCGTACCTTGGTTACTCTCTTGCTGAGGTCTTGGCAAAGAAATTAAGGACAAATTGGTGCATTCGCCTCGTGCTGATCCATTGCAGGTCTGATGGATCTAGTTTTGTCTGTAGAACACCCCCCCATGAACGCCGGTTTGAGAAACTTAAGACTCGCGCTTAACAACATACAGGAACACCATGTCTCAATATCTGCAGGGCAGATGCTTTCTTTCCTGAAACACCTCCTTCTTCGGGAGAGGAACCTATGCAAATTGGTCTGGCCCGGGGAGCATTGTCTGAGGCCGAACGAGAACATAGAAGGAAACAAGAGCTATGTTTATTCTATGGTCACCTGGCCATATGATTTGTAGCTGTCCTACACGCCCTCAGAAGCCTCAGGGAAACGCTGGATCCGGTCCAGGGAGAGTGCACGATAGTCTGGAATTCCTTCAATTTGTTCTTCAAGGGAAGCATCAACTTTTTCTTCTGTCCATGCTTCCTGGGTTACCTAATGGTACTGAGGAGAAAGTATTATCCCCGTATGATTGCGGAGCAAGTGGAATTTATCTGGATGAAAGATGGGCTACAAAAAACCAAATACTCTGAGTTCCTAAGCAAACCCCAGAACCGGTGCATACTGTGGACGAAACCACACTAGTCTCCAGACCAGTGAAAGAGATGACTGCTTCCCTCCGATTAACTTTTGGAAAGCATCAAGAGTATTTGTTTTTTGATCTCATTGCTTCTCCGAACCATACCACGATACTGGAAATACCCTGGCTGGTCAGATACAACCCTATATCAACTGGGAAACAAGAAGTCAAGCTTTTTCCTCTCAATTTTGTCAGCAATTTTATGTGACTGAAGAATATTGGTTACCTAAGGACATGCCCAAAGCCAAGGAAAATGTTGCAACTCCATTATGTCATACAAGGGGTACCAGATCATTACCAAATGTATGCAGATGTGTTTCAGGCCCAAAACGATTGACCTTTCCTCCTCACAGAAGATTGGATTGTGCAACTCCCCTCAAACCTAGAGCTGTAGTTCCTTTTGGCAGAGTGTATTCACTTACGGAACCAGAAAAAGAAACACTAAGTCAATATACTGAAGAAAACATTCAGAGTGGTCTAAATACACGGTTGCCATCGCCTGCTGGGTTACCGAAAAAGAATAAGGATTAAGGATTAACTAAGGATTAATGGCCATGTAAAAACTTTAGAGGGTTGAATAAAGTAACCATAAAAGATAGTTAACCTCTACCTCTCATCAAGGACATACTAAAATCAGGGGGGCATAAATGTTTACTAACCTTGAGGGAGCTCACCATCTCCTTCGTATCAAAGAAGGAGATGAGTGGAAGACCGCATTCAGAACACTCATGGGTCACTTAAAGTATTGGGTTATGCCCGTTGGATTAAGTGATGTTTCTTTTAGTTTTCAAAAATTCATGGACAACATGTTCGCAAACCTCTTATACCAGACCATGTTTATATATTTGGATGACATTCTTGTTTATTCTCAGGACCTCAACCTCCATCATACACGTTACTAAAGTTCTTGAAAGACATGCGGCTAGGGCATGGGTGGCGCCTGTGGACTTGCTCAAGAGACCGATTGACGACGACGACTGACCTTCTGAAGGTGAAGGGGAGGATCTATTCTCCCGATCTGGAACATCACCATGTTAAGGAGGGGGGGGGGGGGGGGGGTTGGTGGATGGGTGAGGCGTTTGATATGAGAGCATCCCCTAAGTGGAAGCTTCCTTCCTGACACAATGTTTCCGGTTGGATGGTAGGAGTGAATGCGGCGCGACATAGGAGATATGAGGGAGAGCACATGTCTGACGGGGGAGGGTAGGGCTTGGGAGGGGACGAGGGGGGGGGACGAGTTGTTAATTAGTTGTTGCATTAGATGTGGGGAAGGCACAGAAAGTGGTCTAGTCTAGGGCAGCATAGGATTGATGCCCCAGATAGAACAGAAAGTCGCAGCATCTCAGCAAAGTAGGCTGAGTGGACAATTCTGCAGAAGTAGCCGGCGAGGAAGACCTGGATGGGGCTGAAATGAGTCTGGCTGGGGCATGAAGAGTATCTAATATGTTAATCAATGCATGTTTTAATGTAATGTGCAAGAGGAGTATGATAACTCATGCCAATGGAGAAAATAAATAAAGTCTGTTTAAAAAAAAAAAACTAACGTTCTTGAAAGACTATGCCAAAACAGTCTGGTTTGTAAACGTGAAAAATGATAATTTGAGCAGCTCGAGTTAGAAGTCTCGGGTTATCACATAAACAAGACGGGAATCGCGATGGACCCACAGAAAATAACAGCTATATTGGATTTGCCATAGCCTTCATCTTTTAAAGAAACCCAATGTTTTTGGGAGTTGGTGAACTTCTATCACCAGTTCATTGACAATTTTGCCAGCCAGACAACGTTTATCTCTCAAACACTAAAGAAAGAAAATCTTCAACAAGGATTCAAGTGGACTGAAGCTGTCGAAAAGGCTGTCCAGGCCTTAAAACAGCTGTAACTCATGCTCCCATTCTGTGACACACCGAAACACCAACACATTTATAGTTGAAACTGATGCTTCAGATAGGGCAGTGAAAGCAGTTCTACTTCAACAATAAGACGACGACGATGGGCATGAACACCCTGTTTTTTATTTGTCATATATCTTGTCTGATTCCAAAAGGAACTACTCACTTCTTGAGCATGAACTGTTAGCTATGAAATTAGCTTACAGTGAATGGACACAGTTCCTAATGGATACTAGAGAACCGTTAGAAATCCGGACTGATCATAGGAATTAACAATGCCTTTGCAACCTTAAATGCCGACATAGCCGCAAGCTAGATTTTTTCAGCCAATATGACTTGACCATCACCTATATACCAGGCTCTCATAACAAGCTAACAGATGCTCTGCTGCGACGATGTCCTGAAGCCCCAAGTTTTCCTAAAAAAAACAACATAGACCCACAACGTATAACTGGAAGAAACCAATTGTTTCTAGATAGGATACAGTCATCAGGCTATGCATCTTTAACCAATGAAGATTGGAACAGAGTGAACTATCCACTCTACAAACTAAACAAATTTTACTACAACGGAAAGGCAGTGTTTCTTCCTATGAGAGAGTTCAAGTGGAGGCCCTACAAATGTGTCATGATTTTCCCATCGCCTGTCATCGTGGCTTAAAGATCACCTGTAAATTAGTCCTCTGTTCCTTTTGGTGGCGTCAGTATGAGAAGGCGCCGAAGTATGTGTCCTCCTGTCCCATCTGTGCACAAGCCAAAACTTCTCACATCAGGCCTGGGGGACTGCTTCAACCCATATATGTTCCTCCATCACCATGGTATACAGTGTCCACTGATTTTATTTCTTCTTTGCCCCTGTTGACAGGAAACCACATCATTATGGTGACAGTAGACTAATTTTCCAAAATGGGGCATTTTACCGCCTCGAAACTAACCTGACAGTCACTCACAGTGACCCTTGCACACCCATAAAACTCCATAAATGCTTGTGCTTATCATTTCAACTGCAGAATGCCCATTGCATACACAATGAAACAACCGCCATAAGCGACTGCTATGATTCTCACTACCGACTGCTCAGCATTTCCTTACAGTTACTGGGACATGGACTGAATAGAAAGATGAAGCTATCAAAGCTGTCCACCCTACTGATCATGCCACTTCCATCTGTACACTAAGAACAACAGGCAAGAGTGATGGTGTTGGGAGCCTAATCAACAGATTTCTTGCCTACTCATCATGCCAACTCCCTGACCAAGAGCCACCCTCAATAAAAAAACACACAGACATCACAGTAAAATATTGAATACTAAGCCTAGCTGACCGGCACTACCTGGACCGCTCTCCCTGCTTGCCCCGCGCGTATATAACAAATTTGATTATCCGCTGCGCGGGAGTACCCGGGGCTAAGCCCGAGCAAAGGGCGGGCCCTCTGTGGCCCTCAGAGACCTGAGGAGACTGGACTGGGCCAAAGACCCTGGTCGACCATTAAAGCCTGTGGATAACAGATTTGATTTGTAAGCATATTCTGGCTACCTTTGTTTTTATGTCAGCTGTTGGGGCCCTTTTAAGTTGATCACCTGCCACCGATTAATACAATCAACGTGAGTCTAGTGTTCGCAGTTCATTCTGTTTCCTCTTTTTGTATTCGGTGAGGAAGATGGAATGCCGCGAAACTAGAAGTATGGTGGCGGCGGGTGGTAAAACAAGCATTGGAAATGCAATAGGTCTCGCATTAGAAAAGTTGGAGTTATTGGTCTTGTAAATGACATATTTTATTTATTTGTTGGTTTTTAAAATTGCTAAATGGCTTTGTCATTTACAATGCCAATAGTTATAACTTTCGCGAATGTGACACCTATAGCATTTGGAATGCAACATGTTTTGTATTTACGTCACTTAGATGGCAGCTCTGGTCGTTAGGCCACATCTCTAGAGAGCAGGAGAGTGCAGCAGGGGAGAGAAGCACAGCAATGCAATAGGTCTCGCATTAGGAAAGTTTGAGCTATTGGTATTGTAAAGGACACATTTTTTATTTATGTGCTTGTTTTGAAAATAGCGAAATTAATAGCTTTGTTATTTACAATGCCAATAGTTTTATCTTTCGCAAATGTGACACCTATTGTAACACAATATGTGTTGTGAGGGTGAGGGTGAGGGGTTGAGGGTGAGGGGTTGAGGGTGAGTGAGGGTGAGGGGTTGAGGGTGAGTGAGGGTGAGGGGTTGAGGGTGAGGGGTTGAGGGTGAGTGAGGGTGAGGGTGAGTGAGGGTGAGTGAGGGTGAGTGAGGGTGAGGGTGAGTGAGGGGTTGAGGGTGAGTGAGGGTGAGGGGTTGAGGGTGAGTGAGGGTGAGGGTGGGTGAGGGTGAGTGAGGGTGAGGGTTAGTGAGGGTGAGGGTGAGTGAGGGTGAGGGTGAGTGAGGGGGTGGGGGTGAGTGAGGGGGTGAGGGTGAGTGAGGGGGTGAGGGTGAGTGAGGGTGAGTGAGGGTGAGGGGTTGAGGGTGAGTGAGGGTGAGGGTGGGTGAGGGTGAGGGTGAGTGAGGGTGAGGGTGGGTGAGGGTGAGTGAGGGTGAGGGTGAGTGAGGGTGAGTGAGGGTGAGGGTGAGTGAGGGTGAGGGGTTGAGGGTGAGGGGTTGAGGGTGAGTGAGGGTGAGTGAGGGTGAGTGAGGGTGAGGGTGAGGGTGAGGGTGAGGGGTTGAGGGTGAGTGAGGGTGAGGGTGAGTGAGGGTGAGGGGTTGAGGGTGAGTGAGAGTGAGGGTGAGGGGTTGAGGGTGGGTGAGGGTGAGTGAGGGTGAGGGTGAGGGGTTGAGGGTGAGTGAGGGTGAGTGATAGTGAGGGTGAGTGAGGGGTTGAGGGTGAGGGGTTGAGGGTGAGTGAGGTTGAGGGTGAGTGAGGGTGAGGGGTTGAGGGTGAGTGAGGGTGAGGGGTTGAGGGCGAGTTAGGGTGAGGGTGGGTGAGTGAGGGTGAGGGGTTGAGGGTGAGTGAGGGTGAGTGAGGGTGAGTGAGGGTGAGTGAGGGTGAGTTAGGGTGAGGGAGGGTGAGTTACGGTGAGGGAGGGTGAGGGAGGGTGAGGGGTTGAGGGGTTGAGGGGTTGAGGGGTTGAGGGTGAGTGAGGGTGAGGGGTTGAGGGTGGGTGAGGGTGAGTGAGGGTGAGTGAGGGTGGGTGAGGGTGAGTGAGGGTGAGTGAGGGTGAGTGAGGGTGAGGGGTTGAGGGTGAGTGAGGGTGAGGGGTTGAGGGTGGGTGAGGGGTGAGGGTGGGTGAGGGTGAGGGTGGGTGAGGGTGAGTGAGGGTGAGGGGTTGAGGGTGAGTGAGGGTGAGGGTGAGTGAGGGTGAGGGTGAGTGAGGGTGAGTGAGGGTGAGGGTGAGTGAGGGTGAGGGTGAGTGAGGGTGAGGGTGAGTGAGGGTGAGTGAGGGTGAGGGTGAGTGAGGGTGAGGGTGAGTGAGGGTGAGTGAGGGTGAGTGAGGGTGGGTGAGGGTGGGTGAGGGTGGGTGAGGGTGAGTGAGGGTGAGTGAGGGTGAGTGAGGGTGGGTGAGGGTGGGTGAGGGTGGGTGAGGGTGAGGGTGAGTGAGGGTGAGTGAGGGTGAGTGAGGGTGGGTGAGGGTGGGTGAGGGTGGGTGAGGGTGAGGGTGAGTGAGGGTGAGGGAGGGTGAGGGTGAGGGAGGGTGAGGGTGAGTGAGGGTGAGTGAGGGTGAGGGGTTGAGGGTGAGTGAGGGTGAGGGGTTGAGGGTGAGTGAGGGTGAGGGGGTGAGTGAGGGTGAGGGGGTGAGGGGTTGAGGGTGAGGGGTTGAGGGTGAGGGGTTGAGGGTGAGTGAGGGTGAGGGTGGAGTGAGGGTGAGGGGTTGAGGGTGAGTGAGGGTGAGGGTGAGGGGTTGAGGGTGAGTGAGGGTGAGGGTGAGTGAGGGTGAGGGGTTGAGGGTGAGTGAGGGTGAGGGTGAGGGGTTGAGGGTGAGTGAGGGTGAGGGAGGGTGAGTGAGGGTGAGGGGTTGAGGGTGAGTGAGGGTGAGGGTGAGTGAGGGTGAGGGGTTGAGGGTGAGTGAGGGTGAGGGTGAGTGAGGGTGAGTGAGGGTGAGTGAGGGTGAGTGAGGGTGAGTGAGGGTGAGTGAGGGGAGTGAGGGTGAGTGAGGGTGAGTGAGGGTGGGTGAGGGTGAGTGAGGGTGAGTGAGGGTGAGTGAGGGTGAGGGTGAGGGTGAGGGAGGGTGAGGGGTTGAGGGTGAGGGAGGGTGAGGGTGAGTGAGGGTGAGTGAGGGTGAGTGAGGGTGAGGGGTTGAGGGTGAGTGAGATTGAGGGGTTGAGGGTGAGGGGTTGAGGGTGAGTGAGGGTGAGGGTGAGTGAGGGTGAGGGGTTGAGGGTGAGGGAGGGTGAGGGGTTGAGGGTGAGTGAGGGTGAGGGGTTGAGGGTGAGTGAGGGTGAGTGAGGGGTTGAGGGTGAGTGAGGGTGAGTGAGGGGTTGAGGGTGAGTGAGGGTGAGGGGTTGAGGGTGAGTGAGGGTGAGGGTGAGGGGTTGAGGGGGGGTTGAGGGTTGAGTGAGGGTGAGTGAGGGTGAGGGGTTGAGGGTGAGTGAGGGTGAGGGTGAGTGAGGGTGAGGGGTTGATGGTGAGTGAGGGTGAGGGTGAGTGAGGGTGAGGGGTTGAGGGTGAGTGAGGGTGAGGGTGAGTGAGGGTGAGGGGTTGAGGGTGAGTGAGGGTGAGTGATAGTGAGGGTGAGTGAGGGGTTGAGGGTGAGGGGTTGAGGGTGAGGGGTTGAGGGTGAGTGAGGGTGAGGGGTTGAGGGTGAGTGAGGGTGAGGGGTTGAGGGCGAGTGAGGGTGAGGGTGGGGTGAGTGAGGGTGAGGGGTTGAGGGTGAGGGAGGGGTGAGGGAGGGTGAGGGAGGGTGAGGGAGGGTGAGGGAGGGTGAGGGAGGGTGAGGGAGGGTGAGTGAGGGTGAGTGAGGGTGAGTGAGGGGTTGAGGGTGAGGGGGTTGAGGGTGAGTGAGGGTGAGGGTGAGGGGTTGAGGGTGAGTGAGGGTGAGGGTGAGGGGTTGAGGGTGAGTGAGGGTGAGGGGTTGAGGGTGAGTGAGGGTGGTGAGGGTGAGTGAGGGTGAGGGGTTGAGGGTGAGTGAGGGTGAGTGAGGGTGAGGGGTTGAGGGTGAGTGAGGGTGAGGGTGAGGGTGAGGGTGGGTGAGGGTGAGTGAGGGTGAGGGTGAGTGAGGGTGAGGGTGAGTGAGGGTGAGGGTGAGTGAGGGTGAGGGTGAGTGAGGGTGAGGGTGAGTGAGGGTGAGTGAGGGTGAGGGTGAGTGAGGGTGAGTGAGGGTGGGTGAGGGTGAGGGTGAGTGAGGGTGAGGGGTTGAGGGTGAGTGAGGGTGAGGGGTTGAGGGTGAGTGAGGGTGAGGGGTTGAGGGTGAGTGAGGGTGAGGGTGGGTGAGGGTGAGGGGTTGAGGGTGAGTGAGGGTGAGGGTGAGTGAGGGTGAGGGTGAGTGAGGGTGAGGGGTTGAGGGTGAGTGAGGGTGAGGGTGAGTGAGGGTGAGGGTGAGTGAGGGTGAGGGTGAGTGAGGGTGAGGGGTTGAGGGTGAGTGAGGGTGAGGGGTTGAGGGTGAGTGAGAGTGAGGGTGAGGGGTTGAGGGTGAGGGTGAGTGAGGGTGAGTGAGGGTGAGTGAGGGTGAGTGAGGGTGAGTGAGGGTGAGTGAGAGTGAGTGAGGGTGAGTGAGGGTGAGTGAGGGTGAGGGGTTGAGGGGGAGTGAGGGTGAGGGGTTGAGGGGAGAGAGGGTGAGGGTGAGGGGTTGAGGGGGTGAGGGTGAGGGGTTGAGGGTGAGTGGGTGAGGGTGAGGTTGAGGGTGAGGGTGAGTGAGGGTGAGGGGTTGAGGGTGAGTGAGGGTGAGTGAGGGTGAGGGTGAGTGAGGGTGAGTGAGGGTGAGGGGTTGAGGGTGAGTGAGGGTGAGTGAGAGTGAGAGTGAGGGTGAGTGAGAGTGAGGGTGAGTGAGGGGTTGAGGGTGAGGGGTGGTGAGTGAGGGTGAGGGTGGGTGAGGGTGAGTGAGGGTGAGTGAGGGTGAGGGTGAATGAGGGTGAGGGTGAGTGAGGGTGAGTGAGGGTGAGGGGTGAGGGTGAGTGAGGGTGAGGGTGAGTGAGGGTGAGGGTGAGTGAGGGTGAGGGTGAGTGAGGGTGAGTGAGGGTGAGTGAGGGTGAGTGAGGGTGAGGGTTGAGGGTGAGTGAGGGTGAGTGAGGGTGAGTGAGGGTGAGGGGTTGAGGGTGAGTGAGGGTGAGGGTGAGTGAGGGTGAGTGAGGGTGAGGGGGTGAGGGGTTGAGGGTGAGTGAGGGTGAGGGGTTGAGGGTGAGTGAGGGTGAGGGTGAGTGAGGGTGAGGGGTTGAGGGTGAGTGAGGGTGAGTGAGGGTGAGGGTGAGGGGTTGAGGGTGAGTGAGGGTGAGGGGTTGAGGGTGAGTGAGGTAACCTGGCATGGTAACCTGAAAAAAATGTGGGTGTGAGCCATGTGATGGGGTCTGCGGTGAGTGTGAGACCCGAAAAGGCAGAAGTCGGGAAGGAGAGGCTGCGGGTAAGGGTGTGCACGAAAGTGAATGTGCACAAATGGGGCCATGCGGTGGGCGACCAAAGCAGAAGCGGCTGGCAGAATAAGCGGGCCAAGGCCGAGAGTCCACTGGGTGCACGCTTCCTACCCGGAAATGACTGGGGGATAGGTGGGGAATGGCATGGTAACCTGAAAAAAAGGTGGGTGTGAGCCATGTGAAGGGGTCTGTGGTGAGCGCGAGACCCGAAAAGGCAGAAGTGGGGAAGGAGAGGCTGCGGGTAAGGGTATGCACGAAAGTAAAATGTGCACAAATAGGGCCATGCGGTGGGCGAACAAAGCAGAAGCGTCTGGCAGGATGGTGGTGCCGGAATAAGCTGTGCACATGTCAGGCCATGCTTCGAGTAACTTATAGAGATGCGGCTGACAGGATAGTAGGGTTGAGAGCAAAAGCGCCGAAGGGGCGCCTGTGTATATGCTGCTAATAATTAAAAAATGCATATGAGAACTGTATTATCGCAAATGATGGAAAAGATATCTCACCTGAAAGAAAAACAAGAAAGGAAACAAGACGGAGGGCATTGCTGTGGGGAGGGGGGGGGGGAGGAGAAATGCACACGGCGGGCAGGGGAGGAGGCGGAGCGGGGAGAGCGGCATGAGGGTGTGAAGCAGCCGGGGCCATTGAAGTGAAGCTAAGCTTCACTTCAAAGGTGTGGGAGGAGTGCGGCTGAGGGAACAGACGGCGATTTGGTGATGTGCACGCGCATTTTAGGTCAATGCGCTTGCGCATTGACCTAAAAGCCACGGGCACAGCACCAAATCGCCACAGTTAGGTAAACTTTGTTTAAAGCCCTATAGTCTCGCTTCTCTCAATGCGCATGCGCATTGATAGGTCACGAGACCTAAAAATGGCCGGCACATTAGATGATTTTATTGTTCGTACTAATTCCTTGATTGACCAAGGCATCGTACTCATGGAAAGAAGGGTTTCCCAGGAACTCGCATTTGCTAAAAGATCGTCTTTGGGTCACATAGGTTCTATACGTACCCCTGATACCTCTTTATGCATACGTAACCCTGTACAGACCTGTGCTGATGTTCATAATGTCACCAGCATCCAGCCTGGTTTACGAGATTCATTACTCCATAATCCCCAGGCCCAGGCTTGCAACCCTGCAGGGATTAGTTTGGAGTCTAATTTGGCAGACCCTAAGGTAGACTCTCAGGTAGTGACCCTAAAAGGCCAGAAGAGGGGGAAGCAGGAGGGGGCTATCCTAAAATGTAAGCGTCCCAATACCAACATTCTTGGAGCTAAGAAAGTAAGTGCAGTAACAGCCGGGAACATCAGTACTGATCCTAGTGAGAGGGGCAGTACAGAAGAGTTGAGGGAATCTGTTGGGCGGAAAACTGGGGCGGAAGTAGCTCAATCGGAGACCGCAAGATTACCCTTGAATATCCTTGACGATACCATGTTGGATAACCCCCTGGCCGATATCCTTGAGGACAGCTCCATAGTCGACAGGTCGGGAGTCGACAGATTAGGAGCCACCGATAGGGAGGACGAGCCCATAGGCTGTACTATAACAAAAATTATTAAAACACTACTCGCTCCCTTAGAAGCTAGGCCCCATGGTATTGAAAAATTGCTTCATGATATACACAAGGAGATAAGGTTTCAGGATGGCCCTCAGGCCAATAGGGCAACTCATGTAACTGCTCTAGCTAGCAAACCCCAGCCAGTGAGTAAACGCTCAATAGTGGTTAAAAATAAGACACCTAAGATTCCGTTGCCGAATCACCCTAACCCTGTGAGTAATAAAGCGAGTACCCAAACCCCCGCATTAAATAAGCTCACCAACCAAGGTAATCTAAAAGGACCTGTTACCTTTACTCCAAAGCCCGACTCAGCCCCCCCTGAAAAAATCTTGACACGGCGAAACATTCATCTACCGCCGGATGCCTGTCCCTATGTGATTATTTTTACAGGGGTCACGGAATTAGCCCCTTCAAACTTAGAAACTTTCCAGGCGCTTAAAAATAAGGTATGCCACTGGCTAGCTATTAACTATCCTCTACCTTCAAATATTTGTGGCAATATCCTAATGGTTGAGAGAACGCCTTGGGTGGGACATAACAGAAAAAGAATGCAGGGGGACTGCATAGTAGTGACTTTTGAAGATCCCCGAATTGTGGAGCATATCTGCCGGGGGAAACCTCGAAATAATGGTACCTCAGTCAGGGCCAGGCCTTTGTCCTATTTTTATACGCCTATGGAGCAACTGGACAATAGATGGGGGCGCTAGGTGGCGCCGGACCAAGATGGCCGCACTGGTGTGAGGCTCCCGATCGGCCGAGCACTCTCTCCTATGCTACAGGGATCCTGACCAGTCAAATTGGCCCCATCATTGCCCCCTCACCTCCGCATAATTGTGCTGATCACGGCGGTGTCTCAATTGCCCTGCGAATCCGGTCTGGAGTGGTGCCGACGGCCGCGGAGAGCTGGGCGGACTGCGCCGCTGAGTTGGAGTCCCTCGCGCGCCAGCAGGCACTGCTAGGAAAGGCCAGTGCTGCGCGGCCTTCCCGACACTGCCGGAGGTGCCCTGAACGCTGGAGAGGGCCTGGCTGCTGACCGCCTGAAGGGGCTCACCATGCACAGGGGGACGCCCGGCTACTACCATCAGGTGAGCGCTTCCCGCGGCTTGACGCCTCACCCCGTCACTGTCCCCCCGGCGCTGAAAACGCACATTGCCGTGCTCTCTGCCTCCAGAGATTTGCCCGCCATCTTGGGGCTCCTGCTTCACGGCCTGGACCGCGTCGCGCCTGGCTATCGGCCCCAGCCTTGCTGAAGTGGGACAGCGACCACCGGCCCTGCAGGCTCTGCTACTGTTAACCCACCCGCTGCACGGCTGAAGCCCCACATCATCACATCCTCCTGATAGACGCTGCGAGGTGAGGTGGCGCCTCTCTCTCCCCACGGCGGTTGCGTCGCCCCTGCTCCTGCCGCCGCTGGGGCCACCGCGGCAGCTACGACCCAGGCGCCTGCCTACTTTCCTTCTTGGGACAGACCCTGAGCTTTAAAGGTCCCCTGGCGCCCGCTCGACCGCCCCACTAGCGGGTCCGCGCTGCAGCGCCGGCCACCATCGCAATACACTGGGCCCCTACCATCTTGCCCTTCCACCGGTGGCGAACTGGTCTGACGCACTTCTCTCCTGCTGCAGTGGACGGACAAACGATCCCCTGGCCTCCACACGCTGAGCTATCCTGGGGCTGCTTTGACGACGCGACACAGCAAGAGGACTACGCCACCAGGGGCCACTGCGCTGTAGGGCGCTCTGCAGTATCTCCACTCCTCGGGCCTGCACCTCGCACTGACTACCCTGCCGGGAGCCCTCACCCACTCGGTGCCTACGATTGCGGCTGCTCTCGATCATTGTACACCCCAACGGCCCCCCCCTATTTCGCCCCGTCACTGCCGCGAGCTGGCGTCCATTTCCCCTGTTACATCGCGAGCGCCCAGACGAGACATGGGCCGCAGTGATGCCCGGCAGTCCAAGATTCCGTTTGAATCCAAAAAGCCTTCCAAACCGGCGCCGGAATCGGAGGGCAGCCCTGCGGCCTCCGCCCCTCAGGAGGAAGACTGGAAAACTTTATTGCTGGGCATGAAGCAAAGCCTCTCCACAATAGACGCCAAAATAGACACTATGAACATGCGCATGGACAGCGAAGTGGCCAAGCTGGGGCAACATGACACCCGCATCAAGGAGTCTGAAGACAGGATTTCTGTTCTGGAGGATGGTGCCACCTCCACGCGTAAACAGGTCACTCAAATGGACAGGTTGCTCAAACTCATAGCTGACAAGAACGAGGACTTGGAAGCGAGGTCCCGCCGCAATAATGTCCGTATTTTGGGCCTTGCGGAGTCCACCAACACAGGCAAAATGGAGTCCTTTGTGGAGAATCTCCTCATAGAACTATTTGGGAAAGAATCCTTCTCTCCACACTTCATTATTGAAAGGCCCCATAGATCTCTGGCGGCCCGACCGCCTACCGGAGCTCCACCCCGCCCTGTCATCGCGCGCTTTCTGAACTACAGAGACCGAGATGCGGTGTTGAGGCGCTCGAGGGAGCTGGGCACTGTGAACTATTGCAACACGTCTCTCTCCTTCTGTCCAGATTTTACCCCCTCAGTCCAAGAGGCCAGGCGCAAATTTGCGGGGGTTAAAAAGAAACTCCAGGCGCAGGAGATTCCATACGCCATGTTATACCCAGCCAAATTGAAGGTATCATACCAGGGCAGGCAACATTTCTTTCAAAATCCGCAACAAGCGGAAGACTTTCTCAGACACTGTAGGAGAGATCGAGGAGGCGACCGGCCGCCGCTCCAGGTCTCACTCACCACTATCCCAGCAGGACTGAGCGGAAGCAGTGAGACACTGACCCTCGACATCCGACGCGCTCTGGCCATCATCTAAGCGGAGCCTGTATCCTTACACATTGTGTTTTAGGCACTTAACCTGCACTAGACTTACCGGTCTATGATAATACTAAGTGCTTGGTCACCCACCTCCGTCCCACGATTGACGCCTGGTGATAACCCGGTGTCTGTGGATGTAAGTAGGGAGGTGGTTGGCAGGTCTGGTGCCCCTAGTTCTGTCCCCCAATGCGCGAGCCCCTACACACCCCGTCCCTTCTGCGGGAACGGGAAGTTGTCATACCATTTCTGGTTTTAGTTTTTTTTTGTTCTGGGGATGGTGGGTGGCAGCTGTATTCCCGGCCAGTTGGGGTTGCCGGTGTGGGTGGGAAGAAACTCAATATGCATACTGCTGTCTATAGTGTTTTCGCTATGTTGTCCTCGGGGTGGTTCTGTGGGAGGATTCGGGGGGGGAAATATCATTTTTATAACGTCAACTGTGCTACGGGCCTTATTTACAGTATAACATGTTACAGGATTTGTTCTCTCTCTGAATGTGTGACGTAGAGAATGAGCGACCATCACAACAATTTTGGCTAGTATCGTGGAACATTCGTGGGCTGAATAATCCTAGAAAAAAGAGACAAATTCTGGGGTACCTTAACAGGCAGGGAGTATCGATTGCCTTGCTTCAAGAAACACATTTATTACCAGATAGCGCTCCCCTCTTTGCGTCCAGATGGGCCTCCTGCAAGGTTTTCTCTTCCTATTCCAACTATGCCAGGGGGGTTACGATCCTGGTTAGACGTGGAATGAAGTTCACCCTTGCCGGGACAGAGGCGGATTCGAGTGGCAGATACTGCATGGTCTGGGGGCAATTATACTCGCAGTCTGTCCTGTTTGCATGCTATTATGGTCCCAACACCGACGACACTTCCCCGCTTCTCACAATGTGGGGCAAGATTCAAACACTGGGCATAGGCCACGTCATACTGGGAGGTGACATTAATACTGCAATTGCACCGTCCCACGACCGGTCTCACCCCCAGGCCGCACACTACTCCGATACTCAGCGCGCGCTGTCCTCTATCACTGCTGAACACCACTATATAGATGCTTGGAGACACTTACATCCTTCCCTAAAACAGGGCACTCATTACTCTGCTGTACACTCCACATGGGCGCGGCTAGACTACGTGTTCCTATCGGCTGGCCTCACTCCCTGGCTAGCCGGCACCCTACACCTTGCCAGGACTTTCTCTGACCATTCCCCGGTCCTAATATCACTGCGCATTCCCACTGAGGCCTCTCCTTACTTGAGTTTGCGCCTTAATCCTGCCCACCTTACAGACTCTGCTTTCCGAGCGGACCTGGAACAGGACATACACAACTTCTTTGAGCGCAATGTGGGGTCGGTATCAACCCTCACAACGGTTTGGGAAGCCTTTAAAGTCACGGTGAGGGGATGGTGTATCGCTAAGGGAGGCGGCGTCCTCAAATCATTGCGCGGTGAATTGCGTAAACTTGACTCCGAACTTCGTGACCTAGAACAGAGAAGAACTCGCGACGCCCGAGACCACGATTCCAATGCCCTACTTAGGGAAAAGCTGAACGAATACACGGAGGCGGCAGATAGGGAGTGCAAGTTCCTTGGCAAACAGCACACTGCTCGCATCTTCGGCGAAGGAGACAGGCCCGGCAGAGCACTTGCCTCAGCTGTCAGGACCCCTAGATATAATAACTATGTCACCACCCTGCTAGATGAACATCAACTCCCACAAAGGGACCTCACTGAACAACTCTGTATCCTCACACGTCACTATTCCATTCTCTACACGTCCCACAGGTCAGCGCCTATTAATCTGAACCCATATCTCGACGACACAGCCATTGCATGGCTTGGCCCAACCCAGCAAAAATTTCTACACCACACTCTTGAAATAGATGAAATAAAGGACGCTATCATGTCTATGAAATTAGGCAAGGCGCTTGGCTCCGACGGGTTGCCAATTGACTTTTACAAAGCCTACATACATATACTCGCCCCAATCTTAAAACAAGTCTATTACTCTGCCCTTGAGGAGGGAACTCTACCGTCCTCTATGCGCGAAGCCCTTATAACATCCATCCTGAAGCCTGGTAAGTCACCGGAGCACTGTGACTCCTACAGGCCCCTTTCGTTGCTCAATACTGACGTAAAGATATTGGCGAAGGTACTTGCAACGCGCCTTAACCTGCTGATGGAACGCTTGGTTTACCTGACCAAGCAGGATTTGTCCTCAACAGGGCGACTTCCCATAATCTACGCACCCTTCAGGCTGTACTGCAGGACATTAACCCTCGCTGCGAAGCGGCTGCTGTGTTCCTCGACGCTACTAAAGCGTTCGACTCCCTGGAATGGGATTACCTCTTGGCCCTTCTCGAACGAATGGGAATTCCATACAGCTTCCTAGATTAGATTAAACTGCTGTATAATAACCCATGTGCTTCAGTCCTACTAAATGGCGCTAGGTCGGCTCCCTTTGACATTCATAGAGGCACCAGACAGGGTTGCCCTCTTTCCCCGGTCCTTTTTGCGATCGCCATCGAACCGTTAGCGGCTAAACTTCGGCAGCATCATAACCACCGCTCTCTAATATACCCAGAGCGCCAGCTACTAGTTGTACTGTACGCTGACGACATAACCCTGTACGTACACAAACCGCGCCAGAACCTTAATCCCATCCTGCGTGAAATTACTAAATTTGGTGCCATATCAGGCATACAAATCAACTGGTCGAAGTCTGCTCTCTTCCCCTTAACGGATAAGACTGAGCAGTTTCCCCTGGACTATCCCTTGATGTGGGAATCAGAGGAGTTCAATTACCTTGGCATCATTGTCTCCCGAAGCAGAGAGGAACTCAATAGGGCCAACTATGGCACTGTCCTGGATAAATTGATGGATACCATCACTAAATGGATCCATCTCCCACTTTCCATGGCGGGGCGTATTTCCCTTATCAAGATGGTTGTCCTTCCCAAGCTGCTCTACCTCTTCACCAATATACCGTACAGTCCGGGATCTCATTTTTTCCGTTCCCTCAATTCCCAACTATCGCGCCTAATATGGGGCGGCAAGCAGGCCAGGATTAGCCTGCAGACACTCATGCTACCCTACCACCAAGGTGGATTTGATGTCCCAAACTTCCAACGCTATTACGACTGTGCCCAGGGCCACTTCGTCGCTTACTGGCTTTACCCTCCCCCCTTCATGGCCCACTTGGCGGTGGAGGACGGCTATATGAGGCCTGTGCGACCGTCGGGGTACTTATACACTACGCCTCGAGTCACAGACCGAGACCCAACCACAGTTGATTGCACTGTCCTGGCTTGGAAGCGCCTGGTGGATCACATGGAAGTCGAGTTTCTTTACTCTCCACTTATGCCCCTAGCGCACGACCCAAGATTGCGCATGGCCTGTGAAGAGATTGGACGAAAATTGCTCACGAAATTGGCAATCCACAAGTGGGGCGACCTATACCTCCAGGGACAATTCCGAACAGCGGCACAGTTCTTTAGGGAGACTATCCTCTCCGTAATGGAAACGTTCCTCTATGTACGACTCCGTCAAAATGTTAGGGCACTTACTCCTTCCTTTCCTGACGAGCCAGAAACCCTGGCCCCCCTGCACACTCTCCTACAAGCGGACTCCCCAAAACACGTGTAGTCCATGCTCTACAGACATGCACAGCCAGCTCCATTCCCCCCCCCCCCCGCTTAGAGCCCGCAGCGACTGGGACAGCGACCTAGACGCCCCGATGTCGGACGAGCAATGGGAGGAAAGCTGCTCCCACACTAACGCATTGACCGGTAATGCCCGTCTCAGGCTGATTCATTTCAAATTCTTGCACCGAATCTACTTTACTCCTTCCAAACTATTCCGGCTCGGTCTGCGCGATAACGACCAATGCCTCAGATGCAGGGGCGAGGGAGCTGACTTCTTTCACCTGGCGTGGACATGCCCCGCTGTAGCGGAATATTGGCATGATGTTTTTGAGGCGCTGTCAGACATCGGGGTGGATATAGATCCCTGTCCAAAGGTTGCCCTGTTGGGCCACATGGCCCCCGCGCTGAAGTCAAATAGGAAATTTTTCGCACTGGGCCTCCTGTTGGCTAAACGACACGTGGCATGCAAATGGGGCAGGGGCCGTGCGCCTAAGTTCAAGTTATGGCTCAACACCATGGTCACCTGGCAAGAACACCTTCACAACTATGCCGACCTCCTACCACACATGTCCCGTCCCAAAGATCTCTGGGGGCCCCTTACTGCCTATCTTCATCGTGAGCAGGGTGAAGCCTCCTCGGATACATGAAATTACGCTGGAACTCTCTAACCTCACCCCTCTCCCTCACCCAAACCTTGCCCTGACCCCTCCACCTGCCTTACCTCTGGTCTCCCCCCCCCCTCACCCCCCTCTCCCTGATGTTATCCTACGCACGGATGCGCTCGCACACTAGGCTCTGTGGTACCTCTCCCAGAACTTCCATATGCTTTTTGAACCATTTGGCGACCTGACTTCATATCCTGCTGGCTTATGAGGCCCGGCGCTGGGCTGCTCCACGATCTGTTCCCGATGCCAGACCACATACTCACTCCACTGACATGTTACACATAACACTTCTACTATGGCCTTTGCACTTTATTTCCCTCACAGGTTGGATTTGAAATGTTCCCTCCTCTCCCCCCCCCTCTTTGCCCCTCCCCTCCCATGTCAGCCTGACGTACAACGTGAGTGCGGAGCAACGCTAACCCTGGCGAAGGTGGCTCCATCTTCTACTTATCGCCACCGCATGGCTCCTTACCTCAAGATCCTTTCATCCACATACCATGTATGGTGGTACATCATGGGAGGGGTCAGTTTCGTTTTGTGTTTTACTGTTGGTAAAAAAATGATAAAAGAAACCTCACAGTATGCTGCTTGTATACATAATGCTTCCGTGCCATTATTATAATGTACACGTCATCTAACCATACAACTTTTATATCGCGGCCGGCCCAGAAGGGTTGTAGGCGACATGCTGTGTCTAACTTCTGTAGTCTGGCATTCCTGCTGTTGGGACCATCCTGGACTAGTTCCATGGTAGCTGCCGGCCTGCCACCGCGGGTTGTAGGCGTGACGCTGTGTACTGACCTTTCCTTTGATATCAATAAAGGTTTAAAAAAAAAAAAAAAAAAAAACTGGACAATAGATGTAGTTGGCTAAAGGACCCCAATTTTCACAGGGGAGGGAGGAGGCATGAGGTGCCTAGGGACACGAATTCCTATAGTTTGGGTGGGGTCGGGGAGGAGGGGTGGAACCAAGTTCAGAGAAGAGGAGGAAGGCATAACCATGGTAATGGATACTGTGCAGATAGTTTTAGGGGTAACGGTATAATCACTGGTCACTCTAATAACTACACCCAAGCTCCCCATGTATTAGATAACCTCTTTAATATCCCATTGGCAAACCAGTATGATTGCCTGTCCGACTTAGGTTGGGTGGATTGACAACTGGAGAGCATAGCGTCAGGAAATGCTAAAGGAAACAGGATCATACCCGTTTCACCTGCAAAAGTGGCCCCGGATATTAGGGTCCCTATTGTGGATACTAGGTTATCTGCTCCAGCTGCTCAGGAGCCTGGTGAGGGCAGGGATCTAGTAACTAGTATTAATAGTCAACTGGCCGGCAATGATACCACCAGAGGCAATAGAGACATAAAGGTGGTAACTTGGAACATTGCTGGACTAAGGAACAAAGTTGATGATCCTATCTGGAGGGAATTTATAGGTACTGCAGACATTATTGGCCTACAGGAGACTTGGGACACAAAGAATATACTTACTTCGGATGGCTATATCACCTACTCTCTCCCAGCAGTCACCACTACCAGAGGAAGAGCAAGGGGGGGGGGGGGGAGGTTGGCTACCCTGGTGGCAGCTAATATCCTTGGAATACATACGGTGATTGCCACAGGTTCTCCTTACTGTTTGGCAGTCCAAATTGCCTGCAAAGGGGCATATAATGTTCTAAACTTTTATAACTCTTTTGATAGAGCCACTTCAACTAGCAACCTGACAGTGTTAAATTCCTTTTTTGCAGAATATAGGGAGTTGATTGAGTGTCAATGCTTTATAATACTACTGGGGGACTTTAATATTCATGGTTGCCAAGATAAATGTTTGTCCACTGATCTGTTTGCCCCCATTGAACAAGGTGATATTCATTTTGAACACACGGAACAGGGGATTTTATTAGAAAACATTTTGGCTGAAAATGGTTTAATGTTGCCCACGGGGGATGAGGAGGATATACCCACCTTTAAGGGTAATGGTAGTGGGACAACTATAGACTTTATTTTCATAAGCTTAACTGTGGGGTGTAACATAGTAGGCTATTCTCCTGTCTGGTCTCATTTTAGCGATCATAACCCTGTCTTTCTACGTGTCAGAGGTGTCTTTAGCATGTCTGAGAGCTCATTGAACAGGGTTGACAAACAGGATATTCGGGCAACAGACCAGGCACGCAGGATCAAATGGTGTAAAATTGTTCCTGAAGACTTCCTAAGTAACCTCTCTGACATTAGAGGGGAGGAGTTGCGTATATGTATGGATGAGGAAGCTGGGGACAAAGAGGTAGTGGAGGCATATCAAAAGGTCTGTCACCAGGTTATGTCTGATTTGATGCGTTCCGGTAAAGTTAAAGATCCGGGGACAGTCGGCTGGTTTGACCATAACTGTTCAGTGGCCAATCGTAAATTGAAGGAGGCTCTGAAATGTAAGCCAGTCGACAGACAACGTGTGGCCCTCTTAAGGAAAGCATATAAAGCAGCAGTAGAACAGAGGAGAAGGGAGATCAAGGAAGATGCCTGGGAGGAACTGACCTCTATAGAAGTGATTAAAAATAGTGCTAAATTCTGGGCTGTGGTCAATCAACCGTACTTTGTTGACTCTAGCAATAATGTCCTAGATTGTGGCATTCAGGAAGACAAGTGGCTCACCCATTTTAAGTCAGTTTATGAACAGGAGACTACAGGGGTTGATGTTTCAACCCCGTTGAATAGTCATCCATATACTTTAGTGGTGAATGAGGCTTTGGTGGCTGAAGCCATCAGTAAAATGACAAGTAATAAGGCCCCTGGCCCCGATGGCGTACCAGCCGATCTTTTTAAGTCCAACATAGTAATATGGTCCAAAGTTTTATCTAATGTATTTAATAGAATTTGCAAATCCGGTATCCCTACGACCTGGTCGCAATCGGTCATTGTACCTATTTTTAAAAAAGGTAACAGAGGTGACCCGGGTAATTACCGCCCAATTTCCCTTATAGATTCTGCAGTGAAGGTCCTAGGCAGAGTGGTTCTGTGTAAATTAACCAATTGGCTTGAGGAAACAAACTATCTGTCTGCATTACAGTATGGGTTCAGAAAGGGGCGCAGTACGATAGATCAAAGCCTCAACCTCCAATTGCTGATTGGGAAGTATACCGTAGCGAAGCAAGGCTGCTTGTATATAGCATTTATGGACCTGTCCTCGGCCTTTGACCGAGTGAACAGGTCCAAGCTATGGGGTTTGCTCCTAAAGATGGGTATCGATGAAAATATAGAATTTTTTTTAGCCGATCTCCATAGGGACCTCACAGCCATAGTGAGATACGATCGTAAGGGGAATTGTACGGGCAAGATAGGTATAACCAACGGGGTCAGGCAAGGATGTATTTTAGCCCCCCTATTATTTACCCTATACATCAACGAGTTGGCCAGTGTGTTAGGAGTAGCTTGCAAGGATATCCCGAGGGCAGGAAAGTTCCCCATTTCCGCATTATTATATGCGGATGATGCCGCTCTTTTAGCGTGCACGCCAGTAGGGCTACAAAGTCTTTTAAATTCATTTTATGAGTTTATGTCCTCCCTGGATCTTAGCGTCAATTATACCAAATCTCCTGTCATGGCCGTGGGTACCAAGGGCAGGCATAGGAAGCTGATGACACTCCACTGTAATGGAAATAAATTATCGAGGGTAACTAGATTCCCATATCTGGGGGTGATTTTTGACGAAAGTTCCACCTGGCTGCCCCAATTGTCTGAGAAAAGAAATGCTTTTGTCCGGTCTATTTTTGCCGTTTTGGGTTTTTGCCGCAAATTGGGGGTAAAACCATTGCAGGCAGTGTTAAAGGTTTATGCCGCCAAATTTGTTTCTATAGCCATGTATGGCGCAGATCTATGGGGTTTTAAGAACGGCAAGTTGTTACAGGTGGCAGAGGACAAGTTTTTGAAATCCATTTTATCAGTACCACAATCGACCTCAGGTTTCATAGTGCACCAAGAATGTGGGGTGGAATATCCAGAAGACCGGATTGCTATCGCACCCCTATTAAAGTGGATTGCGGTTTGGATGAACCCGGAATTGGAGGTGAACCATGAGATCCTGAGGGACGGTCTTACTTTAGAACATTGGGACTCCATTCCATGGCTAAAATATGTTAAAAAACTTGCAGCCTCCTTAGGTCGCCCAGAATTATTTGATGAGCCATCCAAACTGGTCAAGAGAGACATGAAATGGGTTAAGACCGCATTCAGGCTGCACAAAGGGATGGATAGAGAAGGTCATGAGTTGACTAAGTCAACCGTGAGAGCCCATCAGTTAGTAGTAACAACAGATCATGACTTAGAACTGTATCTGAAGGTTGTTAACAATGCTAACCAAAGATATTTACTAACCATGTTTAGGCTGAACAAACTTCATCTCCTTCTCTCTGGGCGCCCATGCTGGACCAAGGTATCAGAATTAGAATTGTGTACTTGTGATGGATTTTCGATAATGGACACTGCTCACGTCATGTTCTTTTGTGGTTATTTTACGGACATTCGGAAAAAAATCATTGTACCCCTACTAAAAGATAAAGGGTTTAGATAAGTGAAACCGGCCTTAATGTATCTTCAGTTACTGTCCAATATGTGGGAAATCATTAATGTTGCTTGTTGCTACATTTTTATCCATAGCCATGAGACTAAGGAAAAAACTAATTAGTTCTAGATAAAAGTCTTGCATGGTCTATTTTTAGAGTTTGTAAATAATGAATTTTAAGTGAATTGGAGGATCTGTGTATGCTTTTCAAATCTGCATATGAATTCTGTATATATTTTGTACAGTTTTTATCTTTTTTATATTTCTTGCTGTCTGTTGACCATATTGTAATTTGGTACCTCGGCCTTTCGTTTTTTGGATTTTGTATACTTTTGTGGTTTTTGTAATGAACCGAATAAAGTATTTCTGACTGAATACTAAGTAAGCACCACAGATACCTCCTCCGAAGATCTTGGATTGCTTCTCAATTCAAGTACATCTTCTTTGCCCTATAAATCTTCTAAACGATTTTGACATAAATATAAAGAAAACACTAAAGAATGTTGTATCAGCTTCTACAGAGTCAATCTTACTTGCCTTACACATTTGGTCTCTGCTATCTGCTCACTGCCCTAAAATGCACTAACTAACGTTTTGCATTCAAAAACTAATTAAAATTTACAAAGGTCATCCCTGCATTAAGCAAGGTTTTAACTTGTCCAAAGCTATACAACATATTCAGCTCAATCCTTGCTCTTTCCAGCACCTCCATAATATTTTTCAATCTCACAGTCAATGACTTTATGTCCTATTTCTAGTCCAAATCCTCCAACACAAAACATAGTCAACACTCTCTCACTCTTAGACCCCAATATCCCTCACCACTTACTTTACCCTTTTTGACACCTTTTCCCTTATTTAATTGAAGGCACTGATCTCTATACTCCAATCATGCAACCCTTCTTATACCACACTGGGTTCCCACATAATCTAAGGGCTTGATTTAGATCTTGGCAGACGGGTTACTCCATCACAACAGTGACAGATATCCTGTCAGCCGACATAAAAATCTGATAGGATATAATGAGATTTATATTTCGGTGGACGGGATGTCCGTCACCGTTGTGATGGAGTAACCTGTCCGCCAACATCTAAATCAGGCCCCTAGTCATAAAAAGATTAGCCATGTTGTCGAGTGTTACCTGATTTTCCTCGCTCTGGAACAAGTCCAATCACCCTGGTTCCTACATTGAGTGCTTCAAATCAGCAGCTCTCAAGTCATATCAATAAGGTAAAAAACAACAAAAGCAATGCTCCTCCCCATCTAAACACAGACCAGCACCTAATAGTCTCTTATTCTGAAAAACCCTATTGTGTCTCACCACCATCAGACTAGGGCCAGACAGGCCTTTTATTCCAATGGGCAGTGGGATGAAGCCTTTGGAGGCCAGTTTTGAAAAACCTGAGCCAACACTTGTTGCCTTTGATACATTCCCCTGAATTAACTGCAGTGGGCATGGGGAGGGAGGGGGAGAGAGGTGGTAGGGAGAAAGCAATCAAGAGGAAGAAGAGATCATGGTACCTATCCAGAAGCAGGTGACTATCACACCACAGGAGCCGTAGGAGCAGTCACAGTAGAACACACAGCCCAGTTAAAGAACCATCATGATCCAGGAGCCAGGGGGATCTCTTGCTCGAGAACCAAAGCCAGGAGATATCGATCAAAGAGCAATGCCAAGTCTGATCTAGGTTCACGCTCCCGAAGCCAATCAAAACCAAAGTCTGAGTGTTCTAGCAGCCGGTCCAGACCTCTCAGTCCCAGGAGAATGGAAGAGAGGAAAAGAATTGAAGTCCAGGTTTTGAAGCAAGTTTTGTTCCAGGTATTCTTCCAGGTCTCCATCCCCAGAATTCAAGGAAAGGGATCGCACCAAATCTGCAACCCCCAAGCTGCATCTAGGTCACAGTCTTGCATCAAACCACAGTGAAAGTCCAGCCTGTGCTCCTGATCAAGGTCCATGTCCAGAGAATAAGCAGGCCGCAAAAAATCTATTTGCCCACTCGATTCAGCAAGTCAGATTTTATTAAGGTGAGCTATATTTTGGGCTTACTGGTCCGTTCTGGCGAGAGAGCTCAAGAAAGCAAAGAAAAGGTGCTTGGTTCATTCAGAAAGTGAGTGGTTGAGCATTCATTAAAACGTACTTTTCTTATCTAGTCGCATTTGCTGTGCTTTTCAAGACGGACGCAAATGTCAGCTTATGTCTTCTTACAAATTGCTGCTTATTTCATCCTTGAGATTGATGTTTACTTTTCTTTCTTTGATTGCAGAGTTAGGGGATTTTGTGAAGTGAGTGTCTGACAATTGTGAAACGAAAAGCAGCAGGATATCAGTTTTTTTCCTAACACAGAACATTCCAATAACTTTTAATTGACCAGTACAAATATTTCTAAATATATCAGCAAATAGGAAAGCAATTTTTGTTACCATTCGGAAGTGTGATAGATACAAGGATTTTAACATGATCAAATTAAATCTGAACACTACTTGGTAATGTGCAAATGATAAATATTAGCAGGACCCCGATTTTCAAGTATTATCATTTGTATGCTATGTAGCTTTATCAGTAAAACTGCTTGTCAGTGGGACATTTGTGGGCATTTTCATGGGGAAAGTGCAGACTGTAAATTACAGTGCACTACCACATCATGTTTAGTAACATATTTCTTAAAAGTGACCAGACTCCCAAGGCCTCCTCTTCGGTGAGGATTTTATCAAAGAAATGGCTAAATATGTGAGCGCTTTTAGCTCAATACAAAAATCACAAAAAGAGATTAAAAAAGTGTTCCAAGATAGGGTTTTTACCAGGGCCGGGAGAATGCGGGGTCGGTTCCCCGGCCGTGGAGCACAATCCTCAAAACCCTTCATCACCCGTGGTGGAAGTTTCTCCAACAACTACGGCTCCCATCAATTCTTCCCACAGAGACCGAGGAACTGAGGACGCACCTTCAGAGGCGAATGGAGATAACGTTCCTTTTCATCAGGTAGGAACCTTGAAAGACCCTTCAGATACCCCTCCAAAGGTGGGAGGGAGACTACGCCAATTCGCTAGGAACTGGAGCTTAGTAACTCAGGACAGTTGGGTCTTACATACAGTAAAAGGTTACAAAATAGACTTTTTAGGTATCCCCTTTCAAACACGATGCCCTCGCAAGATCACATTCTCACTCAAAGACAGGGATCTGGTCTCCAAAGAAGTACAGGAATTATTTTAAAAAAAGGGGCAATAGTCGAGGTGGAAACGATGGGATTCCTCAGCAATGTTTTTCTAGTGGAAAAGAAGAACAAAGAACAGAGACCCGTAATAAACCTGAAAGACTTAAACCGTTGGGTAATCTACCAACACTTCAAGATGGAGGGTATACACCTCCTAAGAGACATTTTGAGGAAAGGAGACTGGCTCACGAGACTAGACTTGAAAGACGCTTACCTAACAATACCCATCTGGGAACCCCATCAAATATTCCTCCAGTTCACTTGGCTAGGAAAACTCTACCAATTTTGCAGTCTCCCCCATCGGACTATTGTCCGCCCCTTGGTGCTTCACCAAGGTATTACGCCCTGTAACCGCTTGGCTCAGGGAGAGAGGGGTAAGATTCATCATATATCTCGACGATATCCTTATAATGGCCCAATCGAAAGAGACTGCATCTCTTCACACAAACCTTGCAATCCGACTCCTAGAACATCTAGGTTTCTTCATAAATACAAAGAAATCTTGTACAATACCCAGCCAACAAACACAGTTTCTGAGCTTTACGGTAGATACTCTGAAAGCAGAATCGAAATTACCTGCGGAAAAGGTCAGGAAAGTGAGGAAGGAATTGAGGAAGGCTCTCGCAAAAGAGGACCTTCCCTCTAAGAATACTAGCAAGAATAGTGGACCTCTTATCGTCAACGATCCAAGCTATCTTCCCGGGACCCCTCCATTAATCGAGCACACCAAAGACTAAAGGCGAGTGCTCTGAGATCAAATCATTCATATTCTCAAATGATATCCCTAGACCAAGAGTCGAGGACAGAACTCCTCTTGTGGCTAAAGAATGTGGAGGCATGGAATGGCAGAGCCATTTTCGGGGAGAAACCAGATCTGATAATAGAATCCAATGCGAGCTTGGAAGGATGGGGGGCGAGATGTGGGAACTACTCAACAGGTGGACCTTGGACCACCCAAGAGAAGTTGTTGCATATCAACTTCTTGGAATTACTAGCAGGTTCCTTTGCAATTCGCTCTTTTACTCCCAAAGCAGCGAAATGCTGCGTGACATTACGGATGGACAATGTGTCAGCAGTCCGTTATGTGAACAAACTGGGCGGACCACACTCCAAGGGCCTCACGGATCTGGCGAAAGAATTTTGGGAATATTGCTTGAACGGAGGGATTTCAGTTACAGCAGAACATATTCCAGGGTTAAGCAATGGTGTAGCAGACTGGTTCTCGAGGAATTTCAGGGACTCGAGCAATTGGAGACTAGACAGACAAACTTTTTTAGCCATCCAATCAATATGGGGTCCTTTCAAGACAGACCTTTTTGCAGACCGCCTGAACACCCAATTAAAGGAATTCTTCAGTTGGAGGCCGGACCCTCAAGCTCGGGGAGTGGATGCCTTCCTCCAAGATTGGAAGGGCTTGAGGCCGTATGGCCTTCCCACCCTTTGCATTGCTTCCCCGACTTATTCTTCACGCTCGGCGATACAACGAGAGCATAACTGTAGTAACCCCCCTTTGGAGATCACAAGCATGGTTCCCAGTCATTCTAGAAATGAGTATAGACTTTCCAATCCTAATACCCTCGTTCAGGGAAATACTCCTGGGTCCGGAAGGAGACACCCATCCCCTCGTAGATCAGGGTTATGTTGTTATGTTAAAAAAATTTGATACCGCGCACATACACCAATTGGTTTCTTGGCGCTCAAAGACCAGTGGATAAGGGCACAAGGGGGTGGGTGCAGCTAGCCATGGGCAAGGCGGAACAGATGTGTTTTGAGGGATTTGCGAAAGGAGGAGTAATCGGAGCTGAGCCGGATGGAGAGAGGGAGGGAATTCCAAGTGAACGGGGCAAGAAAGGAGAAACAGGCACCACCGTGTTTCTTGCGTTTAAACCTAGGAGTGATCAAAAGATTGTAAGCAGAGGATCTGAGGTGTCGAGAGGGAACATAGGAGTGCAAGCGGAGGGAAATAAAGACAGGAGCAGAGGCAAAAAGAGATTTGAAAATAGTACATCCCAGTTTAAAGATGCAGCGTTGCGCAACAGGGAGCCAGTGTAGGGTTTTCAACAGCGGAGTGACATGTTGGTGTCTGGGCTGCTGAAAAATTTATCTGGCTGCCTGGTTTTGCACCAATTGAAGGCGTTGGAGATGGTATGCCGGGATCCCCACGTATAGACAGTTGGCATAGTCTAAACGTGAAGTGACCAGGGCCATGATAACAAGGGTGAGAGCCTCTGGTGATAGGAACCTTCGGATCTTCCCGATTCTGCGGAGATGGTAAAAGCAGGCCGAGGTAACAGCGTTGATGTGCGGCCGCATCGAAAGGTCGCTAGAGATGGTAACACCAAGGCTCTTCACAGAGTTGACTGGGCAGGGAGGGGGACCAAGGGCGGGGGGCCAGAAATTGGAAGTCCAAGGGTGAGGGGGCCCGCCTATCAGGACCAACTCTGTCTTGCTCGGATTGAGCTTCAGCTGGCTGAAGTTCATCCACTCATAGATGTTAAGCATTGTGGTTTGAAAATTAGAGCAAGAAAGAGGAGAGGGGTCGATAGGAAAGATAAGTTGCAGATCATCTGCATAGTTAAAAGTGGTAACAGAAGAATGACGAAGAGAGACAAGGAGGGGCTGCATATAAAGATTAAACAAGAGAGGGGACAAGGCAGAACCCTGGGGAACACCACAGGAAAGTGAAATACGAGGAGCAGAAAAGGAAGACAGATGTACCGATTGGGAGCGTAGTTGGAGAAAGGATACAATCCAAGACAGGGCCAGGCCAGAGATGCCAGCATTTCTGACACGGTCGACCAAGATGTCATGGTCGACCGTGTCAAAAGCGGCCGAGAGATCGAGTAACACTAGGGCCTGGGCCATGTTCTTGTCAGCCCCCTGTCTCAGCGTGTCCATAACCGCCACCACCACTGCCTCCGTAGAATGGAACGGTCTGAAACCAGCCTGTTGGTCATCGAGGAAATGAGTTTCCTCGATGAAAGTGCTCAGGCATCGGGTGACATAGGTTTCCAAGACCTTCCCCAGATAAGGGAGGAGGGAGATAGGACGGTAGTTGCCCAGGACCGCAGGGTCAGAGCCGGGTTTTTTTTAAGATAGGTACCACCACAGCGCTTTTAAAAGCGGAGGGGACAGAGCCTGTGGAGAGTGAGCGATTTAAAAGGTCAAGGGGAGAGCCGGGACAGGCCATAAAAGCATCTCTTAGGATTTGAGGAGGGCAACAGTCATTAGGGGAACCGGAGCTAACAGCCTGGAGTAGAGAACGAAAAGTATCCAGGGAGATAGGGGGGAATTCATGCAAGGAGTGAGGATTCGGGGAAGGGAGAGCACTGGCCTGAGACATGGTAGTAGGGGGGATATTATGTTTGATCATGGAGATTTTATCAGAAAAAAAAGCATTAAGGGAGTCACACAGAGCTTGCGAGGGTTGAGGCTGGGGAGTGACACGGTCAGGTAGGGAGAGTTCAGCTACAATAGAGAAGATTTCTTTTGTTCTGGATACAGAGTTAATAACTTTCTGAGAATAGTGGGAAGATTTGGCCAAAATAATAGACTTTTTATAGGATTTTAGTAAGTCAATATAGATAAGTTTTGATGGAGGATCATAGTTGCGCCTCCAGCGGCGCTCAGCCTGTCTAAGAAGGAGTTTATCAGCCTTCAGTTGATCGGTAAACCAGCGCTGAGCATCATGAGGACGTTTAGCGTTGATAATTTTAACGGGAGCGACCACGTCACTAGCTAGAGACAGCCATTGGTCCAAGGTGGCAGCTTGAGAGTTCAAATCAGGGAGGTCAAGAGGGAGTGTAGAAGTAAGGGTCGAATGAAAAAGGGAAATATCGGCATGCTTCCAGTTGCGTGCCGAAAAGTTAGAGGCTGGTGGGGAGCGGCTAGGAACTAATAATTTTAGGGAGAAAGAAATAAAAAAGTGATCGGACCAGGTACAGGGGTAGACCACAGGAGAAGAGATATCCAAATTGGTGGTCCAAACCTGGTCCAAAGTATGGCCTTTGTTATGGGTAGCGACAGAGATATGTTGGGAAAAATTTAAACCAAGTAGCAGATCAGTAAATTCAAGTGAGAGAGAGGATTCAAGGGGGTCTAGTGGCCAATAATTGAAATCGCCAATGATCAAGATCCTGGCAGAGTTGATAGTGAGCTGCGAGATTAAATCGCTAAACAAGGATGGGAAGGAGGGCATATTGACAGGGGGACGATACACTAGAACACAAATAAAAGAGTGTGTGGGAGAAGTGAATTTCAACGTAAGAGTGTCAGAATTTAGTATGGGGGTAGTTATTAAACTAGTGAATTGTAGATTAGAACGGATGATGGCGGCAACTCCACCGCCGGGTCTACCAGATGTCCTATTAGAATGAAGAATATAGTAGCCCGCGGGTATGGCAGCCAAGATGTCAGGGTAAGAGCCAGCGTGGAGCCAAGTTTCAGCGAGGAGCAAGATGTCAATATTGCCACCGTCCAAGAGTTGGAATACATCAAGGTGATGTTTTGGGAGGGAGCGGGTATTGAGATACACTAGAGAGATAGGATGACTACCAGGGGAGCTGGGCTTGATAGATATAGGGGCGGCAGAATTAAAAGGAGGGGTGACAGGGAAAGGAGCCTGGGGAATGGTGGGAGGGAAGGAGGAGAAAATGCCATATTTTTGAGTGATGGCAATTATGTGAGGAGCAAGGGGAGCACAGGGAGGAAAAGAGCGTAGTTCTTGTGAAGAGTAGGTGATGAAACGGGCAGCATGCGTAGGCCCGGGCCTCGGTCGGCCGCGGACGGGCGCAGACGGGCTTGACTTATGCGCGACTTCGGCGCGAAGTCGGCGCTCCCGCTGCGCTCGTCCGCTGCGCTTCCTCCAGACCGTCATTTATGCTGGCCAACGTGAACCACTAGACCGCTCACCTGCACGGTGGAGAGGCAGGGCGGAAGTGGTGCAGGACCAGGAAGTGGCGCTCGTGCAGGGACCCTCCGCAACAAACGGCACACTGCCGGGGCGGACCGGGGTCAAGAGCAAGGTAAGTAAATAAGCGTCACTATTAGCAGATAGTGCGGAGCACTGTGAACATAACACACAAGCAGCAGAAAATGTTAAAAATATGCGCAAGCAGCTCGTAGTCAGCTGAGTTGCACACAGAGAACCAATAATGTCATTAAAATGAGCAGCAGCTCGAAATCAGCTGAGATGCGGTTTAAAAATGAAATCCTCGGCAGCGCTGGTGCACGCCCGTGGCCTTCAAGCCACGTTAGGGTCTTCTAATTCTGACGGCATGGAGGATTTCAGGAGACCATGGCGAATCCCAGGACTTTCGACAAATGCTTTCAGACTCATCTCTGAATCATGGGCCCCAGGTACTAGGAAGGCATATCGACTGGCATGGAACAAATGGGTTCGTTGGTGTTTTCAACGAAGTTATGATCCGGTTTCAACTGATTTAGTCCATGCTATTATCTATCTGAACTCTGTAGTAACTGGTTCACGCTGGTTGTGATGTTTTAAGATGATTTAGTAAGATAAGTTACAGCATTGAGGTATAGATGTAATCAGCCCCACCAGGTGCAGCCAGCAAGGCTGTCAGCCCTTCTCCAACTGTCTGCTTCATGCACCAACATTCTAAATGACATCAACATTGTAGTGTTCTACAGATGGAGGAGTGTTAAGCATGTAAAACATTTAACTAAGATATTACATATCCTCTTCTCTTCCAAATGAAAACAAAGATATTACATATCCTCTTCTCTTCCAATTGAAAACAAAAGAGATGACAAAAATGCATTCAGGTGTATTAGCAAGAAGGGAGAAGAGTGCAAGAAAGAAACGATAAGAGAAAGAAACAGAATAAAAGATAGAAACAGATAAACATATCCTCTTATCTGATAATTATGAGAAAGAAACAAAGCGAAGAAAAAGAAATAAGAAAGAAACCATCAATGATTACTCTCTGCACACCAACTGGCCAGGAAAGCATGCGAGTGAGCAATCCACATCAGGAGAAACGAAGGTGACAGAGAAAGAGAAATACAATATAAAACTCTTTCTCCATACATTTTTAAACATTTGAGTAATGATTAAAGATAAATAGTACTGGGCTACAGTGAACTGAAAGTTAAAGAAATAGAGAAACGCCCAGTCTTAAATGACTGCATAAAACAAACTCGCAATATGATTGTGCAGAGGTATTAACAAGAGAGAAACAAACTATTGTGCACAGACGAAATAAACATACAACCTAACTAGACACCTTAAGTAAGGTTACAACGTGCACTGTAGTGAAAGGAAAACTCATGTTCGTGTGAGGACGTACCTCAACCAGAGGAACCATGAAATGTATGGGACTAACACCCACTAAAATAAAAACATGGGACTAGAACCCATAAGAACGATGTAGATGGGACTGACACCCACTACTGAAACATGGGACTTGTACCCATAACAATAAGGTAGATGGGACTGACACCCACTACAGAAACATGGGACTAGGACCCATAACACGAGGTAGATGGGACTGACACCCACTACTGCAATACGGGACTTGTACCCATAACAACGAGGTAGATGGGACTGATACCCACTGGGGTGATGGGATATAAAACCAAACCCCCACACCAAAACATGTTTCTAAGGAAAAATGGGACTTTAGACCCACCCCTATGCTAATCACAGCTTGAAAGTACAAATAAAGAAAATTAGCATAATATAAAATTACACAAAAAGAATGAAATATTCATGTACCTGTTAAATAAAACATACCATGAAGAACTCAATATGATCCTGAAGCGAAAACAAACTCTTAACCCCCATTTCTATGTTAAAACATGTAAATGGTGTGCCTGTCACCGGAACAAAGTTGATAGGCATGTTTAATTCACCACAAAACGCTTTTACTGTAATGTCATTGGTGTGCCTGTCACCGTAGTGCTGGCAATGACAATGTGTATGCAGGACATTGTAGGGTCGGGCCTAAGGCCCTCATGCTGGGAAATGACTGGGACACAGGACACACTGCTGGCTCGGTGCAACTGGCCTAGAGCACGTGCGCTCGGCCTCTTTTATTGGTACTGTGTCACATGACCTGTGACATCAGTGGTGGGTGGGTGTTCAGTGTAGTTACAGGCTCAGCACTAGAATGCTGACTTGTGCTGGGCATTACATCCCTCCCCAAATTGGTTAAAAAGTAAACCAAACATGAAAAGTCCAAACACCTGTGGGGGAAAGAAAACACAGAAAATAACATTGGACTTGCGCTTTCAAAAGAGTCTCTTTGGCTGCTTGCAAACCGCAGGCAGTATAGTTCTTGAGTTTTGAATTAGCAGTTCTTGCGTTTTGGATTAGCAGTTCTTGCGTTTTGAATTAGCAGTTCTTGGTGGCACGGTTCTTAGTTGTTCGGCGGGTTCATTCTTTCTCTGTCGGCTGTTCTCAGCCCTGCCTTTTGCTTTGCTCTCTTGGTGACGACTGATTCAAGAGAGATGGATGACGTGGTTGTTGTTTGCCTTCCGGCTTCTTTTCTCCAAGCTGGTTGCGTGTTGTTTCCAGGCAGGCTTCAGTGTGTTTCTTAGCAGGTGAATAGAGTAGGTGCGAACATCCCTCTCACTAGGATGCCCCTCTCGCCGTTTTTCTTCTGCCACAAGATGTCCGGGAGGACCTCTTTGCCAGGTTTCCACTGGACTGGTGTTTTTGGTCGCGTTGCTCTACCATAGCCTTCGGGCCGTGAGCAGGGCGCTCCACGAACCTCACCGTCGTGTCCTAGTTCCACCTGAAGGTTGGGTTGTCGACTCTTCATTGCTCTCGAGGCTTTCATCCTCTTGAGTCCTGCAGACGTGCTTCTGTAGATCTGTCTCCCGTTTGGGACTTGCTGCCACCAGAGTTCCTTGAGGCCTCTTCTTGGGTTGCCACGGGTCGGTGTGGAGTGGTCAGTTCACCAGCCGGATGTGTGAGCACTCTCGCCATTCGATCTTCCGCCAACCCCAGAGGTAGATGTCTTCAACAGTCTATCTTGCTCCCTTCTGCGTTCGCCATGTGGATGGATGACTCGTGGGTGGTTGTCTTTGGTCTGCTCTGCCGGTGCTCTTACCAGGCTTGTTCTCCATTGCACTCCGGTGTTCCAGTGCCTGTCACCTTTCTTCTTTTCTTACGTGTTCCAGTGCCTGTCACCTTTCTTCTCTTCCTAGTGGCAGTGGCCACTCTGTTCTTTCTTCATTCTTCTTAGCTTGACAGTCGTGCCACTCTGATTGCGTCTTCCTTCTTTTCTTCTTAGTGGCAGTGGCCACTCTGTTCTTTCTTCATTCTCCTTGCAGTGACTGGGTGTCACTCTGACCTCTCTTTCCTTCCTTTCTTCGGTGGCAGTGTGCCGCTCCGATCTTTCTTCTTCTCTTCTCCTCTTTTCGCAACGTACCCTGTTCCCCTTTTCTTCATCTTCTCTGGCCAGGCTTCCCCATGCAGCGCGCGCACTCTGCACGTGTCTTCCTGGTCTTGTCCTAGTCCTAGGACACTAACTTCTCATTACTCGCTTCCCAGGGTTAGCGTCGCGACCTTCACCTCTTCTTCCTGTTGCTTTCGTTAATTTGTGTGGTTGAAGTTCGTGGGTCTAGGTCGTCGGACCGTGCATTGTCTGAACTTCTTGGACGTCGTGCTGGTCCCTTCTGCCGAGGTCTGGCAGGTAGGATTTGTGGTGCTGAGCTTCTTGGACGTCGTGCTGGTCCCTTCTGCCGAGGTCTGGCAGGTAGGATTTGTGGTGCTGAGCTTCTTGGACTTCGTGCTGGTCCCTTCTGCCGAGGTCCACTTCGTGCTGGTCCCTTCTGCCGAGGTCCGGCAGGTAGGCTTCTTGTTGCGACCATCTGGCTGGTCGACTTCGTGCTTTGTGACCAAGCTGAGTGGTCAGGTTGCTTCTGTGATGTATCTTCAATGCTGCGGGTTGTCTGCGCAACCATTTCCTGTTCATCGTAGTTGAGTTGGTTTGGTGCGCATCTGGGTGCGCTCTTCATGTCTTCTCTTGTGACTTGCTGCTTTGGGCTAGTGCTGTCCGCACTGCTGCGCATTTGCGTCATGCGCTTTCGCACGTCCTGGTGCTGAGTTCCAGAACCATTGTTGGTTCGTGTGGGGGTGCTCCTACTTTCGCCATTCTGCTGCAGCGATGGCCTGTGGCCACCAGGCATCGCTGTCTTCTCTTCTGGCGTGGCGTAGATGCTTCTTGGGTGTTCGCTCCTGGAGGGTTACGTCACCACTCCATGGATCTTCTCCTGTTTGGTGCTGGTTGCGAGTCTTGTGAACTTCCTCGCGTGGGCGCACTTGTCGCGCGTTCTCTTGCATATCTTGTGAGGAGTCGCTGCACTCCTGGCGCGCTTCTGGTGCTTCAGGCGCGATTCTTAAGTTCTGTTGTGTTTTTGTGCTTTCGGCGCGTTCTTGCGCTGTTTTCTTTTAGTGCTTTAAGTGTAGATCTTGTAGTTTCGCGGACTGTCTTCCTTTGCTGTGGCTGCAGGCTTTGTCTCACCTGTGGCATTTAATTTTTTTGCTGCCATTGTCTTTCACTGTGCGAGGGTGATTCTGTTTTTGGCCACTAGATGGCGCTGCAGGGTTGAGTTTTGGCAGTTCTCGGCTGTTTCATCCTTCTGGAACCTCGTTCGATTCCGTGGTTGTTCATTTTCCCAATGCACAAACTCTTCGGAGTGTGGGTAGAAGGACGATCCAGATGTGGGGAGTGTGTTTGTTTGGTTCTCTCTGGCTTGTGCATGCATATCACCCTTTCCTCACTGCTCCACAGCATTGGCAATCACTGGGGAGTGTACACTTCGAATATCCTCGAGCTGCCTTCGTTCTTCCACACCCAGCTGCCGCAGCTTCACTTGTTACCCGCTGCGCAGCGGGGGAGGGGTGTCGGCGCTGTTCTCTGCTCTCCACTTTCGGCTACACACACACACACGGAGCAGCGGTGGGCAAGGCAGGCGTGCGCCGGACGACTTCCTTCTTTTCTTCTTCTCCCCCCGGTGAGTTTCTTTGATCTGCGCTGCACCGGGGGGGGGGTGTAGATGTCGCCTTTACCGGCTGCGGGCCGGGTGCTGGGTTTCTCACTTCCCCACCCCGCTGCTGCAGCCTTACAGATCACACGCTGCGCGGGGTGGAGGAGTGTTGGCGCTTTGCGGGTGGGCTCCGCTTACTTAAAGTAATGGCCCGGCAGCTCTCCTCACGCTGCGGGCTCCTTTTCTCGACCGCCGCGGCAGCTTTAGTCAGACGCTGCGCGGCGGGGCGGAGATGGTTGCATGCAGGCCGCGGGTGGGCTCCGCGAGCCTTGCTTTGTCATCGGGGCATTTGCGGCCGACACCGCGTCGCAGTAGGCAGGCCGCGGGTGGGCTCCGCTGGCCTCGCTATAGTAGGGGCACAGTTTATTTATAGCGGGTAGGCTCCGCTTTGTGTAGTCCTGGGCGGCGCTAGCAGGCGGCCGCCATTATCGCTGTTGTGAACGTCGCGGGTGGGCTCCGCTTTTGGTGGTGTACAGTCTGGGCTCACCTTCGGCCGACGGGCCTGTTCTTCAGCGGGTGGGCACCGCGATGGCTCCGCTTGTCTTCTTGGGGCTCCGCCACGGCAGGGCGGACCACGGCAGGCTGGAGAGGTGCGGGGTGAGCTCCCGGTCACCTCCTCCTTCTTCTCTACGCCTGGGGCTCGACACACGCCCCACGGGCCTCTCGGCGGCCGGCTCGAGTCTTCGCAGGGGGTGCTCTCAGGCGAGCAGCATTCTCTTCCCCTTTTCCTCGATGATGTTTAGAGCTGTGGCACGCATGGACACAGCTACCCTCGTCGCCATTGTAGGGTCGGGCCTAAGGCCCTCATGCTGGGAAATGACTGGGACACAGGACACACTGCTGGCTCGGTGCAACTGGCCTAGAGCACGTGCGCTCGGCCTCTTTTATTGGTACTGTGTCACATGACCTGTGACATCAGTGGTGGGTGGGTGTTCAGTGTAGTTACAGGCTCAGCACTAGAATGCTGACTTGTGCTGGGCATTACAGACATGACAGAGCTTCAAAAATGTAAATAACTGAGTTGAAGTTACTCATCAGCTCACGATTGTACTCACACGCAGGATCATGCATCGTAGGTGAAGGCACAAGCAAACAAAATGCCGAAGAAAACATTTTTCCAAGACGACAGACGGATTCTGACCAGGACATGGCGTCACGCCTCTTTACAGAGAACCGGATGGCTCTCGGCGCGTTGTTGCTTGCGGGCGTCACCATGCAGCTAAATTATCGAACCAAACAAAGAAGACGTCACTGAAAGGAAAACTTTCCTCAGCGCGAGCTAAGAAACAGTGAGTAGAAGGTGACTGTTTAAAATTCAAACTATGTGATGGCGTTAGTACTAAACACTTTTGTACTGCAAAAACCAGTTGCCACTTGATGTAAACTCTACCTCGACGAAAATGTGGAAAAATAGAAAGCCAAAATAGGTTAAAAACATAGTTTGATGACACTTTCTTTTTAAATTCACTTTTCGTTGAAAAGAGTACTTTAATCTAACGCTGATAAAAGTACTTTAGCTCCCCTCTGGTGTCTGAGGCATTCCGCTGATAAAAGGACATTGGCACCTTTATGGTGTCTGAAGAATAATTTTCTTTCCATTACGCTACTGAGCCATTACGCCACTGAGTATTTCAATACTTTGAAGGGTAGTTGAAGACAATCTCGAGCGTGCCGTCCACAAACTCTTTTCAAACAGTCACAGTGAGGTTACACTTTACCATGAGTTATTTCTTTTAAAATTGGCAATAAGCGTAAATGAACACATGAGATCATCTCTCACTTTGAGTTACTTTAACCCTTCTTCGGTGGGCAATGTCATAAAAAAAACTAAGCTTTCTTGAGGCTTTGAAATATTCGCTAAGAAAGTCTTTTAAGATTGGAACCGGTTTGTGTAGCATAAGAATTAGACGCTGTAGGAACAATCACAGCAGGTAGAGGCTTGAATTGTAAAAGGAAGTGCAACTCCTTGTTTCTTGTAATAAGGGAATGCTGTGAGGACACACAAACTGAATCAAGAGGTGTTGCCTGCGTCACTAATAAAGTCTTTTATTCCCACTTTAGGAACATCAGGCAAAGTGTGTAGGCAAGTGACAGGCAAACAGATTACGCAGGACGCATATTGGCAGGCTTACCCTCATTGAAGAAACAGGAACTCGAACTGGCACTTGAGTGTTGAGGGCGACCGGTGGACGGTCACTGGTGGGGCTGATGTGCCAGAGACGAGTTGTAGTAGTTGAAATTTTAAAACTTGGAAAAGTTGCTTGAGAGTAGAAACTCAGGATGTCCATAGTGGTTTTCAGAGGTAGCAGATGCAGGTTCTTAGGTTAAAATCGTCGCCATAATATATGTAGTAACTGGTTCACGCTGGTTGTGATGTTTTAAGATGATTTATTAAGATAAGTTACAGCATTGAGGTATAGATGTAATCAGCCCCACCAGGAGCAGCCAGCAAGGCTGTCAGCCCTTCTCCAACTGTCTGCTTCATGCACCAACATTCTAAATGACATCAACATTGTAGTGTTCTACAGATGGAGGAGTGTAAAGCATGTAAAACATTTAACTAAGATATTACAAACTCTTTCCTTCAGGTCTCTCTTATAGGACCGTTAATGTCTACAGATCTGCAATTTCTGAAGGACACTGTCTTATTGATGGTCTTTCTGTTGAACAGAGCCTACTAACTAAAATAAATTATGAGAAGCATGAAAAAAATACCCTTTTATTTGAACAAATGTTTCGGAAATGTATTCTTCTTCTTCTTTCAGAATAAGAATTTACTTCCCTCTGGACTAGGAGTTTAAAAAATTGTTCGTTGGATTATTGACTTCTACATGTTGAACCTATTTCTTCGCAGCCTGACAAAGAAGGAAGATACCTGGTCAGAGAGGGACTAGTCATCTCTTCAGAATGTTCACTAAGTTCTATTCTATTGTTGCTGCTAAGCTGTGGTAATAAAGGAGATTTGCATAATATTAGCCTCCGTGTCCTTAATAAAATCCAGATTTTCTGCCCAGCAGGCTGTGAAAAATCTAAATTACAGTGCACTACCACATCATGCTTTAGTAACATATTTATTAAAAGTGACCATTTATAAACATCAACTAGGAAACATGCCTACCCCCGGCCGTGCTGTTAGTGAACTAAGAGGAAAGTCAGGGGTCATTTGAACCCTATATGTGGGCTAAATTCATATTATACATGGAGCAAATGTTTAGTATATTAAATTTACAAAAGAGGCTTTTGTACAGCAGAGATGCTGAACTCACATATTTGAAGGTGCTCTCAAAAGTGATGATGAAGAAAAAGGTGGCAAAGTGAAATAAAATATTTGCCCACGATAACACAAATTGAGACCAGTTTAGTGGCCAACAGCATTACAGTTAGGTTGAGTAGATTATTCAAGTCACTAGAACTGCAGGTCTGGTTTAATTTTTTACAATTGTTGAGGCCTGATAGGATTTATATTGATTTTCAGTAAAGCTGAACACTATTATTGGAACACTTTGCATTATTTGCTAAGGCGCTCTTCTGAGTTCCGTAAAGTCATTGTCCCATCTGAAACTCGAACTAGCTTGGAATACATTTAATACGTTCTCAGTTTTAAATTATGTTTTAAGGCAGAAACCTTTTCTTTAGTAATTTAAGTTTTTCAATCAAGTTTAAAGATTTGATAGCTTAATTCTTTTATGGTCCATGTTTAAATATTATGTTTTGGTGAACGTGGACCTATCAGCCCTCACCTAAGCTTATGATGAATTCCTAACCCTTAGGGTTGCTTGTACTGTAAGTGAAGATGTACCTGCTCCGGTATGAAGGTGAATGCTTCTGTGGCCTAAAACTTTAACCTTGAAGATATGTATCAAACTAATCTTAATCCTATGATAGTTTTCAGTGGTGAAGTGCATTTGTCAACTGTAAATATGCTCAGCATTTAAGAGCCCACCTCAGTTCAGCGATATTACACAGCACATTATTGTATCCATTTCAAGCAATCCTGTAACTATTTACCTTGTCACATACCTATTTGTGATGTGTAAGAAATTAAAGCTGATAAAGGTACACATGTTTTTCTTATTTTGCATGAGATCATATTCCTTGGTATTGTGGTATGGGAGTTTTATTGATTTAGTTTAACCGCTCATACTGTTTCAATTGCGTTTTAGAGCTCAGTTGTCGTTTCACATTCATATGGAGTTACGCAAGTTGTCTAACTCTGTGTTGGTCTTCTCTCAAATTGTAATTCTGACTAAATGAACATAATCTCATATTTGCCGGGTCTCCTCGACCTCTTATAACCTGGCCCCTTTTCCATTCTAAATGCCATTTGTGCTTCTAAAGTAACAGATATAAAATCTTGCCCAGTAGTCTTGGCTAAATGCTAATATTTGGTAAAGACAGCAGTGAGTTGAGATCCTTTGTATTTCAACAACTTTTAATGAGTTGACATTAAACCGATGAATAGTAAATCAAAAACAAGAGAGAAGATAGGGAATGAATAGAGAGAATGTGTTAGAACTGGGGGTCTCTAGTTGGCAGAGGTAGGTACCACTGTCCAAATAGGGACCCTTGCTTCTAGTCAGGGTAAGGAGGAAACCCTCTGAGATAACCCCTGCTCACCCTCTAGGTAGCTTGGCACGAGCAGTCTAGGCTAACCAGAGGCAATGTGTAAAGTATTTGTAGCAACACTCACAGTAACACAGTGAAAACACCACAAACTGACTCCACAACAGTTTAGAAAAATAAAGGTATTTAATCTAAACTACACAAGACCAAAACGACAAAAATCCAACATACACAGTTCAAGAATATGGTTTCAAAAGAGTTCTTAAGGTTTGCGATAGAATTCTCTACAGATGCGTGAAAAGTTCACAGTTGCGTCACGTTTACTCACCTTTTAGTTGCAACAAAGTTCCAAAAGCAGAAGCTAGTGCGATGGAAGACAAGCGATGCGTTGCTCCTGAGACCCTGGGGAGGCGATGCGACAGCCCCGCTGCAGCAGCGGGCGTGTTGCGACGAATCCGGTCTGTATGGGGAGGAATGCCACTTGTATGGATTCCGGTGCGTAGGTTCCGTAGGAAGTTTGTTCTCGCAAAGGCACGATGCGACGATCTCGTAGGGGCTGCGGCGATCTCCGGGGCGACGATGCGCGGTCCAGCGGTGATCCTCTCTCTCGCAGCTCCTCGATGCGATGGTTCTGCGACGATGCTCGCAGCGACGTGATGCGGTCCGCAAGCAAGCGGTGCGGCGATCTCACCCAGCGACGACAGGCTCTGCGACGACACTCGCAGCGATGTTCGACGTTCCCGCACCGGTCTGGTGCGTCCCTCAAACGAAGGATGCGACGGCTCTGGCAGCGGCGTCAGGCGATCTCGGCCTTCGTAGCGGCGGGAAAACTTCTCGCACTGTCGGGGATGCGCTCCGCAAGCGAGCGATGCGACACTTTTGAATTGCAAAAGTCTCTCAAGCTTAGTTTCAAGCTTCCCAGCACAGGTACAACTTCCAGAGGCCCCACAACTGGATCAAGCACTCTAGGAAGAACAGAACTCTCTCAGTAGAGTTCAGGGAAGCTGGGGGTGAAGTCCTTTTGTTCCTGGGACTTCAGAATAGGGAGCCAGCTCTACTCAGACCCTTGGAGATTCCTTCAAGACAGGGGACACAGCACACAGCAAAGTCCTTCCCTTCTCCTTGGCAGCAAAGCAACAGGTCAGTCCAGCAGAGCAACAGCAGGATAGTCTTCCTTCTTCAGTTTCAGCTTTCTCCTTGGCAGAGGTTCCTTCTTGATTCCAGGATGATCTAATTTTCTGTTGTCAGGGGTCCTGTACTTATACCCCTAAAGTCTTTGTTCTCTCTGTGCATGTGGGGCCTGAGCCCGGTCTGAACCAGTTCTGGGTGTTTCCTGAGTACTTTATTTTGCTGGCTTCTTCTTTCCTTTCAGAGTGAGGGGCAGGGTCGTCAGCCGCCCAGCAGGAGGTGGAGCCAGCATTGTGGAAGGCAGGCACAGCCCTATTCAGGCCCAGGTGCTAACTCCTACCACCACTCCAGTTGCAAATGCAGTCATTCAGCCTAGGGCTGACTCAGCCAGCCTCCTGGGGAATCCCCAGCCCCTGTCACTCTCAAACCAGACAGTCAATACACAAGCAGACCAAGGCACACAGAAGGGTCAGACAAGAGAACAGCAACTTTCTAAAAGTGCTGTTCTCAAACACAGGATTTAAAAACAACCTTTCCTTAAAGATGTGTTATTAAATTCTGAGTTCAGGGATACTAGATACTTATGTCCTATCTTGTTCCTATGGGAAGAAATGCTGTTAACCACTGTAGCCAGCATTCCCCATGTTAATCTATGGAGCAAGATAGCCTTACAATAGTGAAAAACGAAAATGGCTGCCATTCACTATCAGAGCATGTTACCTGCACTAGTACATGCTCTACCTTTTACATACACTGCACCCTGCCCAGAGGGGTACCTTGGGCCTTCCATAGGGGTGACTGATGTGCACAAAAAGGGAAGGGTTAAGCCTGGTCAGTGGGGACACGGACCAGGAGGACATGGCAGTTTCTAAACTGCACACAGGCACCGCAGTGGCAGGCCTGAGACACCATTTTAGGGCTACTCATGTGGGTGGCACAATCAGTGCTGCAGGCCCACTAGTAGCATCTGTCATCACCAGCCCTGGCACACCCAGTGCACTTTACTAGGGACTTCATGGCAGTACAAATATGCCAAACATGTATATCCAATCAGAATACCAATTTACATAGGGAGCACTTACACTCTGGCACTGATCAGCAGTGGCAGAGTGTCCAAAGCATCTAAATCAGCAAAAACGAAATCCAGCACAGCATCAAAAATACAGGAGGTAGAGGCAAAAAGATAGGGGGAAACCACGCTAAAGATGCCAGGTCTAACAGAATGGATGAATGGAAAGAGAGTGGAAGTGTAAAGAGACAAAGGGTTGGTTTGAGCATTTTTGCAAAGTTGCTTTGGGGTTTCACAGTCCGGCCCTGCATCAGACTCTGAAGGACTGTCTGCTCCTTAATGTTCAACTCCTCTAAAGACTGACATTATCTACATCCCTGCCTTATCAGCAAAAATGACCCTCCCATCACCTATCACCTGCCCTTGGAACTTAAACCTCTCCACCAGTAACCTGTTAAATCCATCAAGCAAGTTGAATCTTTCATTACCTCCACCAGTGGCAAGATTACCCAGCTACTCAATATATTAAAAATGTCTGCACCATCTGCTCCCAACAGCTAACCCCTCATGTATCCACTGATTAGATCTCAGAACCAATTGTGCCAGCTAACAGCCCAAATGGGCCAGCTAGGAGGGTCAGCAGCCCATTGAACACGTCCAACAGGGACGTAATTCATGCTAAATTGGGAGAGGGCATAAGTCCATAATAAAACCAGAATCTTTCGTTCAAAGTGACAAGAAACTGTGTGAGGGATTACCCAGGATCTTTCTTCAAAGTTATGAGAGATCCCACCTCTTACGCTAGACACATTCCTAATGGGAATGAATACCATTTTGTGGTTTCTCTGCACTATACAGAAAAGATAAAGAAGCTACTGAATTGGATGAGGAAGGTCAATACGAAAAAGAAACATTTATATACGTGAGACAAATTCCTGCCAAGCAATATGTTTTTGCTACAGAACAAGAAAACGTTCACACCTTTAAACTTTTATGTGATAATGGAGTAACTGGTAACCGCATTAATTAGTAAAAGGAGGTCTTTGTCAATCAGTATTCCCCGGTTCTCTACTTAATGAGTGCATCAGTCTTTTCACATTTCTTTCCAAAAGATTAAATGCAGATAGATGTCAATTCAGAGTGGCAATTAAGGCTGGAATATTTTTGAATGACCGAAGGCATGCAGCTTAAACATCAAAATGCGATCAGCCAAGAGGCAAACAAGATGACTGGACAATAGCAGACCGAGAGAAAGCAAGTAGGACCCATCAAGTCGATGGAAGGATTTCAGAGAAGGAAGGAGGTAAGTTAATGACTTCTCAGAAAAACCAAAACAATATTCATTTTTATTAGAAGAGAAAAATTAACAAACATTGGCAAAGCCAATAGAGAACAATTGGCTTAGGCAATGTGTTTTAGGCAAGTACACAAGTGTGGCTGCTGTGGCGTAGAGCGGAGTGGGGCTAGAGTGGAGTTTGGGTTGATTGGGATCGATTGGAGTGGGGTGGAGTGGGGTTGGATAGATTGAAGTGGAGTCGAGATTGGTGTGGACTGAGATAGATTGGGGAAGAGAAGAGTGCAGCGGGGTAGATTAGGGTGGAGTAGATTGGGTGGATCAGAGTAGGGCAGACTGGAATGGATTGGAGTAGATTGAAGATGGATGATTGGAGTGGGATGGTGTGGGGTGGGGTAATGTGGAGTGGGGTTGATTGGAGTGGTAGAGTCGGATGGGGTAGTTTGGGGTATTGTGTAGTGGAATAGATGGGGTAAACTGGAGTGGGGTAGAATTGATAAGGGTTGGGTAGACTGGAGTTAAGTAATGTAGCTTTGAGTGGGGTAGATTGCAGGGGGATAGTTTACAAACCACAAAGCCAATGGTAAGCAATGGGCACGATGTATTCCTAGGTCACCTTTCTGAATGTCCTCAAGATGCCTTTAGCAAAACAGACCCGGAGCTGTCTGGTAGGCTTCGACCTAAAATTAAGTTATGTTATGTTGTGTGAATTTGTAGAGCGCAGGCTGTTCACCGGTATCCAGGCACTTAGTAGGGCAGGCCTGAGGGAGGAGGTGGAGATCATGCCCGTTTATCTGGAAACGTCATGTCTTGAGGTTTCTTCTGAAGTCCATGTGTGAGGGAGAGGTTATGAGGTATATCAGGAGGTTGTTCCAGATCTTGCCTGCGAGGTATGAGAAGAAGCGTTCTCCGCTTCTGGTCTTCTTGATGCGAGGGAGGTGTGCTCTTGCCTGGGATGCAGATCCAAGGTGTCTGGTGAGTTGGTAGAAGTTGAGGCAAGGGTTCAGGTAAGCTGGATCAGTGTTGTGGAGATCTTTCCAGCAAGACTGGAAGGCAGCAGTGGTTATACAGGTGTTGACGATAGCAGTGAGGGAAGGAGAGAGGATAGTTATTCCAAGGTTGTGTATGAAATGGAAGTATGGGTCTAAGGGGGATCCTGAGTGGGCGTTATTCATCAGGGCAGTAGTGCCTTCATTCCAGAGGGGATTCCAGTTTCTTAGCTACTGTTTGGCAATGAGCGAGGTGTCCAGCTGGTAGTGGAAGTTCGAATGGGTATGCTGTGGTCGAATGTATTGTAGATCTTGGAAATATTCTGTTTGAAGAAGTTTGAGAGGTCATTGCACAGTGTCCCCGTCTCGTTTGTATTTTTGGAGGTCTTGTTTCTGGTGGGAGCAGTGCGGCCGCTGCAGTCGGTGAGCCATTTATTGAAGAGCTTGGTGTCGACATAGACGTTCTCTGTGTGGTTCGGTGGGCATTCCTGTGAGGTTGTGATACAGTTGTCTTCAGATATCTTGCCCCAGTGTCTTGATTGTGCTTTGGGTTTTTCTAGTGGGGTGGCGTGGTGGGCGGATATCTTGAAATATATGATGTAGTGGTCGGACGATGTGAATGGGGTCGTTTGGGTGGTGGTGATACTGTTGTTGGAGGAGAAATAGGGTAAAGGGTGTGGGTTGCTGTGTGGGTTGGCTCTTGGTCAAGTTGGGCGAGTCCGAGCTTGCTGAGGCTGTCGAGGAGGGCCGTGGAGTTAGGGTCTGTGGTGGCTTCAAAGTGGAAATTGAGGTCCCCGAGGAGGATGTAGTGGGTGATCTGATAGGGAGGAGAGCAATGAAGTCTGTGATGTGGATGCAGAATTTGGCTTGGGCCCGGGGAACGGTAGGTGAGGGTTCACTTATGGGTGGTGTTGTATTCCATTCGTATTTTGAAGTGGAGGTGTTCCATGAGGTTGGTGTCCAAGAACGTGGAGGCGGTGCAATCAATTGTGTTTTTGTAGATGATCGCAAGTCCTCCGCCTGGTTTGTGAGTTGGGTCCTGGTGTATAATTTTGTAGGCGGGAGGAATGGCTGCAGCAATGTCCATGTTGGAAGCTGGGGTGAGCCATGTTTCAGGCAATAAAAGGTCGTGCGTGTTGCTGTCCCTGAAGCTATCCGTGGGATACAAGATCTCCTAGTCTTCAGAAAGGCTATCAAAACACACCTCTTCCAACAATAGTTTCGTCCTTAGCGTCTCCACCTCACTGTACACTGTCCTTCCACAGCGCTGGGACGCCCCTTTGCTGAGGCAGCCGTGCGCTATACAAGTCACCATAGCATAGCATAGCATAGCTGTTGAGAAGGTCCCAGATTTCAGCTGAGTGTATCAAGAGCTATCAGATGTTGAAGAGCATGGCAGTTAGTTGCTGCAGCGTGGTGGTGGTTGTATGCATCGATTGTTTGGAAGTGGTGGTGTCGGCATCCGAGGTGACAGAGGTGAAATCGTAATGGGTGCAGGAGAAAGGTTTTACAATGGTGCTGACGGATGCGCTGCAGCAGAGTGTTTGCTGGTGTGTGTTGTTGAGGTCCTGGAGGAGTAGCGGCAGCCTTTGTTGGCTCCGGTGACGGCTCTGGTTGTGATGTCGCATTGAATGGTGGGGCCAGGGATCCTGGCCCTGGGCGCAGACAGGCTTGACTTTGGGGTGCCAGCAGCATGCGCGCTGCACACATCTGCTGCGTGGCCTGCATTAAGTAGGTCCTGGAGTGGGAGGTGCTTCTGTTGGCGGAGAGAACGGCGAGCAGGAAAAATCCAGAAGGGAAGCAACTGGACCAGGCTAGAACAAGCAGGACTGGAGCTTACTGGCAAGCTACTTGCCCAGGTGCCTACTGATGCGATCGTGCTGCAGTCTGCATTAAGAAGGTCCTGGGATGGGCAGGGCTTCTGATGGCAGGAAGAACGGCGACCAGGAAAAACCTGGGCGGGAAAACCCAGGCAGTGGCAGTGTCACTTGGTCCAAAAGCGGTAACTGCATCAGGCTGGCACAAGCAGGACTGGAGGCCACTGGCACGTTAGGGGCCCAGGTGCTATCCTATTATGCCTAGCAGACAAGTCATGTCCTATATTGATCTTGCTTAAATGACTAACATCTGAACTACAATCCACCTCTGAAAATAACTTGTCAGCCCAACAAATCAATTTACTGGGGACACCTTACCTACTAAGCAAATAGGACTGCTGTCTCAACCACTCTTAAGAGTAAATAAATAAAACCCTGTTTTTAGAGACTCGTGAGATTTAAGAAAAAAATTAAACACCAACAGTTATTTTCTGCCGATGCAGACCAAAGACATCATTAATTTTTGCAATAAGCTAAAACAAAAGCTATTTTTTCAACATCTAACAAATTAACATTTGCATGTCTTGATACTAACTACTCAGCAATGTATGTACTTCTGCAGCTCCTCACTGAAGTAATTTGGTCAACTAAAGGCCATCCTCAAACCTCATCATATATTTAACAAGCAGTCCGTGCCTCGTATTACAGATTTTCTTAAATTAATGCGCAGTACAACGGTCCCGTTTGCATAATTATAAAACTTCATTAAATACATTAAGAACACAAATACAGTTATCAATTAATTGGCTTGAGCACGGCGAGACAGCACTTTCAGAGAGTTACATTATCTAAAATGAACAGGGAGGTTTTCTTAAGATTCCGTGGGCTTGCCAAAAGAGGAAGTAATGTTGCAAAAACTGTCGGAGCTTGTGTTTTTCTTCTTTAAATGTAGATCAGATTTCACAAGACTGCCTACTTCCTGAGGAAGCAATCTTGTGAAACTACACCATGGTTAAAATTGACACACTGCAACTGTATCGTAAGCAGTGGCAACAACATCTTTTAACATTTGTTAGCATACCTTCAACAATGAGTGACAGTTCTGTTATGATAATCGCCTCCAAATCTCCTTCTTAGGGATAAGAGAAACGAGCAACGAAACCCAGCCTTTCTGCATGGACGAATAACTGCAGAAAATTACTGTTAAGAGACGTATTCACTTCCCTAGGTTACCACCCAAAATGCAGTACTATTAACACCACGCATGCAGTCAAATCCGAGAAAATGATATATTACATGTCTACTGATAAAGAAGTGGAAAGCCGAACAATGGTTTGGGAAATGAACTTAATGACATAGCATTTATATTCCATATAATAATGTTGGCCTGTTTTCGCTATGCAGAGGAAAAACCTAATCGATGAATAGGTCTCAAAAGAGGGCAGAGCCAAAAATATGAATGGGAGGATCGGATTTACTACTGGGCATTCAAAAGAAAGATCAGGAGGAAGAAACACTAATGGGATAATTCAGAGAGGGTGCTTAGGGAGTTGCTATTGACATGGTGGGTGGGTCCATACTGGTCAGACAGTAGCACTGGTTGAACTGGGGGTAACATGATATTGGAATGAAACAGTATTGCTAATACATGCAAAAATAGTAATACTGACATTGGTTATATAAACACTTTTGCCTCAGCCTTTAACCATTAAAACACAGTATACATGTCTTGACTTTTTTAACCTAACATACTCTTTAAAGCCCACTGTCGAACCAACATATACCATAAGAGAATGGCTATGCACAATGCTGAATTTAACACTGTAATCTGGAGTTCCATTGGCTGCAGGCTCAGGCAGTTTCTTTCTTATTACCATCAGGTGAGCAGGGAAATATGGAACCACCTTTCAATCAGCACTTGCAGTTTGACGCCGACAGAAACTTGCCAATTTTTTCTACTAGTATATTTACTACACTGCGTATATGTACCTGCTCTACAAGCACTTCGTGTCAGAATGTTAGTATCAACATATTCTCTTGTACTGGTCTGTTCCTTCTTGACACTTTTGACACAGTACAAGCAAGAAAAAATTTAAAACATTTTGAGCAGCTTGAACTTGAATACTACAATCTCATATCACCGTGTCTTATTAGTGCAAAAAAATCTTAGATTAGTTTTGGAACTAGGCTGATTTTTCCGGCACCAAATAGCTGCTCAGGAGGTCAGGCGAAATGGTCCTGTTTTTTTTTCCAACTACGAATGTAAAAAATTATACTACCATCCATAGGACCTGAATTTAGACAAATGTAGCTCATATTCGATGAATAATTTACCATATTAGAATTGCATACAAAACGTGATACGAATAAGTGTATTTTCGGTCGAAAATTCACTGGTGTTAAAACACAAAAAGAAAATATATATATATATATATATTGTTGTGAATAAAAAATAAACTATCTGCACAAGCATTTGTCAAAATGGGCAACTGCAAACGGTAAATCTCCGGTTATTTAAAAATGTGCAACTCTATTTTTAAAACATGCTAGTTATGTAAAAGAAAACAATAACGATATTTTTAAATTTGGGAGACTATCTCAAGTACAGATGAGGTAGCTCAGTAATCCTTAGCACTAGCTTGGATATTTGCAATTTAGAAAATTAAACTGTCTCAGCAGACTCCTTCTGAGGCTGATACCACTCAATCTGGCAACAATAAACTCTAAATATTCAAGCGATTGAGGAAATTCATTTTGCATCATACAGTATTTAGTCAGAATTTTTTTATTTAAAGTGAATACTTATTTAATGTATTCCTTTAAACACTTGCCAGTATGTTTTGATTATTGAAAGAAATTGTTCAAACATATTATAAAGCAGCATAATTAGTTTTGAGGATGCTCAACCATGCTCAAAAGCTCAAAAATTGGAAATGTCTTTAAAATGTAAACGTCTTAAAATACATCTTTTAAAAAGTGTAATTGAAAAGAGAGGGTGACTTGAAACAGCAGTGACCCGTTGTCACTCGGGAGCAGCGAGAACACACAGTACCCTTTGACAGCTAAGTTCACGGAGAAGAGCAGAAGAAGTGCTACGCACCAAGTACGGTGGCCTAAATAGGACACTCTACTTCTGCACACTATACTCACGGTTCGGTTGCTATCTTTTGGTGGGGCTTGAAGTTGGACCTCGGCTTCACCGGATCCCAATAACGAGCGTCCCTTCGCCACCGGGCCTCAGCTTTCCCCAGCCCCACAACAGTCTGGGCGCCACGGGCGGCATCGTTTCTACAAGTTGCTATGACAACACACCATCGGGCTTCCGGCAGCTGTTTGGGAATGTGGTCCGTGTGTGTGTCGAAATGAGGGAAAAGATGAACAGACTACTCCGATTCGTGACTGCGCGGCCAATCACATTGTGAGTAGAAGAAAGACTACCCGCGAAGGCTCCCGCTTTCCACTCTACTGAGCATAAATGAATAGACAAGCAGGGTTCCAACTGCCAAAAGAAACAGTAGAAGGACACATAATAAGTACAATGCATCGTCTACGAAACCAGACCGCCATCTTTAAACAGTATGAGAGTTATATATTACTAAGAGCTACTCGGAGTCGGAAATGGAAATTCTTGGTGAGGACCGAGGCTCAGATAATGTAGTTTCTTGCTTGCCAATTTGCAAAATGCAGTTTCTTGCTTGCCAATTTAATTTTCAGTAAGCCTGTATAAAACATATAACAACATTTTGGGTTCGTTGATCAGACAAACAGTTGCAATACCAATAATGCAAAGTGAAAATAGTACACTTCAAAAGCTGCCCAGATTCCTGTCTGCTTATGTGGGACATTTTCAATTTATAGCATAATCTCTTATGACACATACTTGCCAACAGACCCAATTCAGACGAGAGACTCCCCATTTTTTATGCCAAAATTGAAAATACTTTCTTTAGCTGTCTCCTGCCTAAAATTGGCCATCATGCACTCCAATGGATCCGATTTAGGCGAAGACTGATTTTCTAAGCCACAAATGAATTCATTTTGGCTGTCTCCCGTCTGAAATTGCCTCTGCTTCAATAGAATGGAGAAAATATATTCTCCCAATTAATATTTTTTTAATTTCCCAGTTTCCTCTTCTTAAAGTTCGGCATGTGGTGGTCTATGCTGTAGCGTACTGCCTGGCCTGGGAGCATGCAAATAAATACGCCACACAAGGAGCTCTGTAACAGACGTCTTTATCCCTCCAAATACGATCACACACTGCACTCTCATTATGTCATCACCATTAATAACCACCTCTCCAGGCAAGTTACGTAATCGTCTGTTGAGTCCACCCAGAATCACAAGAGTGGTAGAGCACATAATCTCACAACACTACATCGCCCCCTTGGTTATATAAAAAGTATAAACAGTCGCAATAATTCTTCAATAAGTCGTCAAGGCGCTCGCACTAATCAGCCAGATCGAGTGGTATTAGGTAGTTGAGATCCATTCTGATTGAGCACTGATGGCACAGGTTCTGATGCTTGATCTGAACTATAAGGCAGGGTCGCTTCATTCATGATTGCAGGAGCTGACGAATGTTGAGGTAGGTGCTTAAACATGTGATGGACTTTCCTGGACAATGCACCTTCACCATGTGTCCTGTGCACATCACAACACACAGAGGTTCAACAGCAAATGCAGTGCCTGTTTTCTGCTTTAGTTTCTGCTTGACCAGGACTCAGTCACCTTCATCGAAGACTGTTTCCTGAGTTCGTCGAGGCCGATTGGCATATGTTCACATTTTGCATTATAAAGAATTGTCTGTGACACATACCATATCAGCATTCATAGATCGGTCGGCTGTCCACTTTGTCAGTTTGGTTCTGCTAGCTCTCTCAAATAGCAAAGTGGCAGAACTCTGACCAGTTGTGGAGTGAGGAGTTGAACAATAAGCATGGAGGACTTGATACAGGGCCTAACCTACCTACATCAACCACCACCTGACCTTCCACCAACCAGTCAGACAACGCCGCTCTGCCTCCCTCACCCTCGCATGAGTGCCCCTCATCTGTCAGAGACGCAAATGAGGCCATTCCTTCTCCTACCTCACCGCCAAGTCCTGAAACAACCTTTACTTCCACAATCGAACCTCTCCTTCACTCGCTGACTTCAGGAAGGGGTTCAGATACCCTCATAGAAATACTGTTTGATTTGATTTGATTTGACTTGATTGACTGTGATCTCAGTATGTGACGTGGGATCAAAAAAAGCCATCTTGGTTGCCTTCTCAATGGCATTTTTTATTCTTTTGAAACGTTTATCACATTTAGGAGACCATTGGAAAGGGAAATTATGTTTTGTCAAGTCTCTCAATGGGGCACACACAGTAGCAAAGTCAGAAATGTACCTTCAGCAATAAGTGGCCATGACTAAGAAGAATCTCAGCTTGGTGAGATCGTGTGAGGGTCAAGTTTCTGACAGTGCTTGCACTTTATCTGGATCAGGAGTAATTCCCCCACCAGAGAACATGTGCCCAAATAACTTAAATTTGGTCTTGCGACACTCACACTTTGCTGCATTCAGAGTGAGACCTGCATCCGGAAGTAGCTGGAACATATGTGTAAGAGCCTTGTCATACTCCTTTTGCGTTGTCCAAAATACCAGCATTGCAAGCATGTGCAACAAGTTGAATTATTCAACATATAACATCCTGAAATATTTCTGCATTTGACAACACTCCAAAACTCAACCTTCTGTATCGGAACAAACCAACATGAGTTGAAAAAGTAGAAATATAACTGCAATTCTCTTCCAGATCGATTTGATGGTATCCTTTGTTCAGGTGAAGACGAGAGAAGATACTTTGGCTCCGTTCAGCTGCATGATCACATGTGGACCAAGATGTCTTTCTCTGTTTTTTTGGCTTGGCACATGTCAACACAAATGGGCACCACACCTCCACTGTCCTTTTTTGGCAACTCCACCATAGGCGAGATCCATGATGGAGCGCTCAATGATATCATCATTCAACAGCATTTCCAGTTCTATCTCAACAGCTTCTTGCAAGTGAAAAGTGACTCTGTGGTGCCGTATGGCAACGGGGGGAATGTCCTTGTTAATATGAAGTTGCACTATTATTTTCTTAAGCCTTCCCAGGCCATGAAACAACAACGGGAACTGGCTCACAATTTCAGATTCAGTATGAAAGTTGCAGTTGAGAATATGTCAAGGATGCACAGTAAAACCCCAAAACACAGCACTCCAGGAACAAGGAATATTGCCAGAAACTGTCCCTCATCTTTATTCTTTCACTTTTATTTTTTTCCTTCCTAAAGCACTGCCATGTGAAATGTGGCTGCGATGCTTTTAAACCAAAGTGGAAACATTTTAAAACAGTTCCTCACACTGCTGTATGGTTGCTCTGATGCTTCAAAATGAAACGGAGACACTGAAGATGGCTGCACGCTGTACTCGTCTGCGGGTGCATAGCGAGTCACTCGCTCCCATCAAGATGGCATTGCGATGTCCCAACGTCGATACACGCATGCTACTACCTCGCACAGCCCCACTCAAAGGAACATAAAAGAGGGGGACGGTAGTGCACACTGAGACGGCAATCTGTACTCCTCCAACTGCCGAAACACTCACTGCAACAAACTCGCTGCACGTAGATGAGCTGGAAAATACTCACTTACAAGTTGCTTGTGGTTGAAAGCACTTAATAAACCCAAAATCCATCATTTTAGCTCATTGAATGAATTACCAGCTGGTGGTTGAAAAAAAATCATGCTGTTGCAAAGTCGTGGGTTCCTCCCTCAGGCAAGCTCGTCCCCATTTATCGCAAGTAGAGTCCACACTTCCTAAATGAACATATATACTTTATTCAATGAGTAAATACCTGAAAGACATGCAGCAGTTGTCCCCAGCATCTGGCTCTGCCGCTCATTCATTCAGTTTTCCCCAGAGTCCCAAGTACCAGCCAGAACCCCATGACCTCAGGTTCCACACCTGGAACCTGATGTCATGCACAAGCCCACAACAGGGTATCAGTCCTATGTCAGCAGCAGTGACGAATCCGAGAAGGCACGCACTCGATGAAGTTCTTGGAAGAATGTGAATTGGCGCTTGCAATGACATTATTTTATGTTGCCTGGTTGCTATGAACGACCCTTGACTCTGCAATGATTTGGCGGCAGCCCTTATGTATACCTTTGTGTTTGAGGGATTGAGGCATGGCACAGGAGATAGGCTGTTGAACTTTTTTGACTCGCATGATGATAATTGACGCACCACGGTTCGGTAAAGGTTATGGAGCACCCATTGACCTTTATTGTAATCTTGGGGCAGTTTCCAAATTAATTATGTTGTTTAGTTTGTTGTTTTTTTTTGTCCGTTGTTCTTCTCTGCAAGCAGACAAATCTACATGTACATATTGTTCTTTGATCGATATCAGTCTTCGCTTGATAATGACGTTGAAGAGCCTTTGTAGGATGAACTTGATGACAATCCACTTTGGTTTCTACTTGTCGTTACTGGTGTTGCTTTTTGGCCATGTGGGCGTGGCGAGAATGCTTCTAGAACCTTCTGGCATCAATTTTCTCTTCTCGCTATGTCACAGATGCTGGTATAAAGTAGTTTTCTTTCTCGCACCCTTTGCAAGTCTGACCTATGGTTGGATATCTACCTTTATGAGAACCCGGTTTCCCACAAGGAAAGCACAACTTTTTCTTCTTTGGAGACATCGACTTGCGTGTATCTACATTTTACTTGTGCCTTCATTTCATGACCAACGCAGATTCACTTTTTGCTGTTCCAGCTTCCATGGCAGCAACTTGTTGATCCGATCTTTCAATAGCCCTTGCAGCCATTAGTACTGACTCTAAATTGAGCGTCTCTCTCAACATGTGTCTTCTGAATGAGTCTGAAAGACAGCCACCAATGACTCTGAGGCTTCTTTGTCATTAAACTCATTAAACTTACACCGTTTGATAAGCATGTCAAGTCTCTCAACAAACTCATGCATCATTTCACTATCTTGCTGTCTCGCTTGATTGAAAATATACCTTTCATAGTCAACATTCTGCATCAGATTGAACTTGGTTCCGACAGTCCAATATTGATCTGACAGTACAATATTTCTTCAGTTTGCAAGATTGTATTCAGCACTTCTTTTACTCTGTCACTGGCAAGGTCCCTTAATTAGTTAATGATTATCTTATCATGTTCTTCTTGTAGAGCATCTAAGAAGTAATCAAATACCTTGATCCATGCAGTCCACCAGGCGCCAATATTCTGCTTCTTGGTGGTGGCAAATGGCAGTGGTGGTTTCAGGAATGCAGTTGCATTGTACTTTGTGCTCCCTTTTGCAGCCATTGAAAATAATCACTATTCCGATGGCTTTCATTGCACTGTATGCCATTTGTCTCTGTGCACGCCACGGCCCCTCAAACGGGCCTAGGTTGTCACACCCTATTCGAGGTTGAGTGGAACTCCCCTCGCTCGTGCAGGCAAGACAGTGTGTACTTTCGTACCTGGTTATAGCTGACTCTAGCATTTGCTTTGCATGGATGTTGCCTCTGGGTCATGGTGCAGTTCAGTATCTCTTCTTTCAGCCTGCAAGTCCTTCACCTTCTTAGAGGGTCGTGTCTGGGCTGGAGCAGGGCTTCAGTTCCGCATATGCCAACTTCAAACTGCTTCTCATCATTTTGGGCGCATGTGGCATGCACAAGCAGTTTGCTGTATCGTTGCAAACCCTCAAGGGGAGCAGTCTCATTTCTTCAGAGCACATATCGCCACTCATTGTCAGTTGTAGCATCCTCCCTAGCCTCGTAGCATGCAAATAAATATGCCACACATGGAGCTCTGTAACAGACATCCTTATTTCTCAGCATACAATCACACACTGCACTCTCATTATGTCCTAACCATTAATAACCACACATTAACAACTCCCAGCAAGTTACGTAATTCCTCATGAGAGCCAGCCCAGAACCAAAAGGGTCCTTGCGCACATACAGCCAGATTCATCAAAGGTAAATCGTCTCGCAAACGGCCAGATTCTGCGAATCTGGCCCTTTGCGAGCGCTATTTTTGCATTTGGGATTCATCATCCCAAATGCAAAAATCGCATTTGTAGAAATCGCAAATTTGCAAATAATTGCATTTAAGGAATCTCAATTAGAGATTCCTTAAATGCAATTCATGAACCATTTTAAAAATTGCGAATTCGCAATCTGGGGCCGCTATTTACCGTGAAGTCTGACTTCGTGGTAAATAGCGAAAACTTAGGAAAATGCACTTTATTGCATTTTTCTAAGTTGTATGTTACACACACACATGTCCTTTGGACATGTGTGTGCGCAACACCAGTGTACATGAGCATCTCAGGGGTGCTACAGGGTGTCCTTTGGACACCCTGGCACCCTTGAAATCGCTTCCTTATTTGCGATTCGCTAATTGCTAATCGCAAATAAGGAATGACTCCCCATTCATTCCTATGGGCCTTTAGGCCCATAGGAATGAATGGGAAAGCCATTCCTTATTTGCGATTAGCAATTAGCAAATAGCAAATAAGGAGGCAGTAGAAATCGCTATAATTATTGCGATTTCTACATGAATCCCGTTTTGTGAGTCTTTAATAGCGATTCCTTAATAATCGCTATTAAGGACTCGCAAAACGGGACTTTGATGAATCTGGGGGATAGTCTCACTACACTACATATGTCTTAAATTAAGTCAATGACAAAACTACATTCCCCTGATTTTGTTTCAAAATTTCCCACTTTACAGGTTTAAAACGTTGCGATGTTCATACTTACCAATAGACCCGATTTGGGCGGGAGACTCCTGATTTTTTAAGCCAAAGATGATTTTAATTTGGCTGTCTCCTGCCTGAAATTGCCTCTGCTGTAATAGCAATTAATAAGACAAATACATTCTTCTGATTTTTTTTAAATCTCCCACATAACGCTTCAAAAATGTTGGCATATGTGTGTATGGTGAAATTTTTTTAAACAAATTTTTGTTTAAAGAGTTTTAAATAGCGCGGACTAGACCCGAGACATGGGGTATCAGAGCGCTTTACATGAGCACCAGTTTCATTACAGACGGACACATTCATTTTTGTTAGGCCCGGGAAGATTACGTGATTTGCCCAGAATCACAGGATGTTGAGCGTCCCTGCCGAGACTCGAACCTGGTTCCCCAGCTTTGAGGTCGACAGCTCCAACCACAAAGCTACATCCTCTCCCCATATGGTCTCATATGTAATGCTTTGACTGACACTTTGACCCAGATTAAGTTTTGAATGAAGCAGATTTCCCATTGAATGTTGACATACATTGTAATTGTAATTGCATTTGTATACCATTTACTACCCCTGGTGGGGTAGTGAAGCCCTGTGCGCCTGGCCGCATGCTGTTTCGGAACTCAAGGTTAGTGGTAAGTCCAGTGTCATTGGTAATTGTTGACTACTGGGATTAGTATTGTATGCCCAAGAAAGCCAGTCCATGCATTTGCTCCAGTTTCCTATGGTTAATCAAATTAATAAATACATGCAACAGTTTATAACACGAAAGTCGGCATTTTGAAATAAAATCGGCGTAATGCATTTGCCCATTGACTACTATTGAAGCATAGTTAACTTTAGGTGGGAGAAAACTATAATAGAGCCGCCTTTTTGGGCTACAACAAAGTGGGAGTTTCCTTCCTGAATCAGGTCTGTTGCACACAGGGCAACATTTTAGAACAGGCAAGTGGGAGATTTAAAACAAATAGTTGGGAGAATGTATTTTTCCCACTGCCTTATATTGAAGCAGCGGCAATCTACCAGAATCGGGTCCATTGGTATGTATGGCGACAGACAATCAGCATTTTATTTTTGATAGTTTAATAACATAGCACAAACAAAAGCGAGTTCTAAACTCTGGCAAACAAAAACAGAGTTTTAAACTATTTAAAAATACCAAAAATAAGTTGTTGTGTCCTCTGACCTCCCCCTCCAAGAATTAAGGACAACTCGTTAACTTCTGATGTCATAGGTAATTCTTGGAGGGGAGGGGGACACTGGACGGTGGGTGAAAGTCACCAATATTTTAGTTTTTGGTAGTTTTATAAAAATCCAAATCGGGCTTCTGCATGCAGGAATTAGGAGGCGGGAGACTACCCTTGAAATCGGCAGTCTCCCTTCTGAAGTGGGAGCGTTTGTATGTATGCTGTTGGAATGTATGTGAATAGGACTTATTTGTGCTCATTAGTGGAGGACATGTGATACATGCACATGGTTGGTGGCATTAAAAGATGAGCAAGAGGAGCTTAGGTATGATGGGTTACACAGGTATGACTTTCAGAGGCAGTGAGGTTGTGGTGTTAGTGGGTTGTGGGGAGTTTGCAGAAATTCAATAATATATATTAAGGCAAACATGCATGTGACAGAGTAGGCTATGCGCAGACAGAGGAGGTATGTAGAGGAAAGAAGGGAAGGAGAGGGTCATTTGAAAGAGAAAAGAAATGCAATAGAAGTTTTAAGTAAAGGTTGTTTTTTATGCCATGTTTTAGAAATATAGAACATTGAGATAGCATGCAATTTGGGCATTCATGATGGTAGAAAGAAACAGCATCATGTGCATATGAATATAGTGTGCATTAGGTATTTTGCTGTGCTATAGAATCAAAGCAAACACAAGGAGACGATGGACGGAGCGCTGAAACTTTTCAGCTACTCACCCCCAGTCACAGATCTGGGTTGAATCCATCATCATTCTTTAGCTCACTTCGCCACCTCAGTTCAGACCCAGCTATATGCAAATCAGTCTAGACCCTGTGCCTCATGGGAACAGAATGAAACAAAAATAATCCCTGCAATATTGCCAACAAGATATGGTTTTTTAACACAAGAATTTTTTTTTCTTTTTTATAACATCCACTGGCCTCACACAACCCAAAAGTGCAGCATTACATATTCATAGTGACTAATTAAAACAATATACTGATCAGTAAACAGTGATATTTAAAAATACAAGGTTTATTCAATAACAATACATTATTCTGTACAGAAGTACCATTAAACAAGATTAAAAGAAGTGTCAATTCATATAGGCTTATTAAGAAGATTAAAAACATTAAACACAAGTTGTTGACGCAGCGTTTCGGTAAATGTTTTACACCTTCATCAGGACAGTTTTCTATTTAATAAAAGAAACATACAATTAGCATAATATTATCAACACTGTATCATATACAGTTACCATTCAAGCTACAAAGAAGAGATAACATTTCTCAATTTTATTACAACCGTATTTCCTCATGGGAACAGTCCAGCCTGAACTGCCAAGCCAGGTCTTCCTTGAACCGCAAACAAGCATCCTGGGGCCGGTTTCTGGGTAACACCCTTCATCAGCCAGGCTAGCTTGAATCCAGTGGCAAAGTGAGCAAGGGTTCCATGTCCGGGCATACCCTGCCAACTTAGGGCAAACAAAGCAAACACAAGGAGACGATGGACAGAGCGCTGAAACCTTTCAGACACTCACCCCCAGTCACAGATCTAGGTTAAATCCATCATCATTCTTTAGCTCACTTCGCCACCTCAGTTCAGACCCAGCTATATGAAAATCAGTCTTGACCCTGTGCCTCATGGGAACAGTCCAGCCCGAAATGCCTAGCCAAGTCTTCCCTGAACAGGAAACAAGCATCCTGGGACCGGTGTCTGGGTAACACCCTTTATCAGCCAGACTAGCTTGAATCCAGTGGCAAAGTGAGCAAGGGACCCATGTTTGGGCATACCCTGCCAACTCTCCTTGTGTTTGCTTTGTTCTCCCTAATTTGGCAGGGTACGCTCAGACGTGGCTCCCTTGCTCACTAAAAAATGTAGATTATTTTGCAAAATATCTCTTACTTATTATTCACACCAATCCGCATTCCTCTCCCTTTCCGCTGCCCCTTATGCCCCTCTCATGCACCCTACTTGGCATATATTGTATTTTAACATTATATGCCAGCGTGATTGTTGGAAAATCTGAAGCTCACACCCCCCAGTATTACTGACTGTGCTACACCCCTGTTCACTAGCTTGGGCATTCTATGTGATCAGATGTGCTAAGTATCCTACATGATTCCTCACTGCACAAAAGTTATAAATATACAGACATGATTCAGAGTGGCAGCTGGCACAGATCGGGGGGTGGCAGGGTGGAGGGCACAGGAGTTGAGGGTTAAAAGGAACCCAAAAAAAACGTACCTCCTCGCCACATCTCTCCCCGTTGCCCCTCGTTGTCGTTCTTCCGCTCCGCCCGAAGCACCCTGGCTCCCCTAAGCCAGTCACAATGCTGCAATTTAGCGTTGTTATTAGTCTTAGCACCGAGGTTCGACGCCCAGTCAGGGAATGGGAGCCTGGACATGTTCTCCACCCAGGATGTAATGCAACCTGGGTGGAGAACATTCAAAATGCGCATGACTTTTTGGCCGGCCCTAGACTGCTGGCCAAACAATCATGTGCACTTCACAGAATGCTACCACTCCTCCCCCTGCTCTGAGAGCAGAGCAGCCCTGCCAAGCTGCAGCAACAGGAACAAATAAAATGATAATTACAACGAGGTATTATCATTCCATTTTTCCTTTAAACCTTAGCAGAGGAGCCGCTTCTAGAAAAGAACCAGTGGCTAGTGCGGAGATCACAGTTTAGCACCTCATGCCGACCGAAAACTATGCATTTGCTTATGTATGAACACATATCAGCCTAGAAATGCACCAGAAATAAATAAGCAAACTACTGAGATATAGAAGAAACAGGTAGACTTCGTAACCTGGAAGATTATTAGGGAATATTATGCGGATAGGAGTGTTAAAGTACATGCAGCTAAAATCTGGGTGCAAAGTGCAATTTTGAGGTTTTAATGACAGCATGTCTTATAGACCCTTCATAGGGCGAGAGAACGAGTACCATCATCTGATATATATACCATGACGCCAAGCCTTTAGGAAAGGGGGAAACACGAATATTAAAAAAAAAAAATATGGAGTGGGGAAGAGAGTGCTTTTGCCACCACTTTGACCTTTACCTCGACCACCCTGAAAACTACAGTTGGATTCCTTTAAGGTTCATGGTTCTCACCTCCGGATTTGGGTGTACGATGGATCAATCCATAGTGAAAGGCTCATCCGGAATCATGGAAAGCCTACCCACACAAAACCCCTGTAAATCTGAGTGAAGGTTTCTGAACTCCATTTGGAGCATGTGAGTGGTCCGTAGGAAGTTTCCAGGTTTATGTGTAAGCAGCCTATACAGTCCGGGTGTTCAAACTGCATTCTCAGACTTGTAGTCATACAGCCAGATTCATCAAGCAAAATGCGCTCGCAAAAGGGCCAGATTCTGAGAATCTGGCCCTTTGTGAGTGCAATTTTTGCATTTGGGATTCATCATCCCAAATGCAAAAATCGCTAATAAAGAATTCGCTAATATGCGAGGATTAGCATTTAAGGAATCTCTATTAGAGATTCCTTAAATGCTATTCATGAAACATTTAAAAATTGCGAATTCGCAATTTAGGACCGCTAGTTACCACGAAGTCAAACCTCGTGGTAAATAGCGAAAACTTAGAAAAATGCATTTTAATGCATTTTTCTAAGTTGCATGTTACACACACACATGTCCTTTGGACATGTGTGTGCACAACATCAGTGTAAATTCACATTTCAGGGGTGCTACAGGGTGTCCTTTGGACACCCCTGCACCCTTGAAATCGCATCCTTATTTGCGATTAGCAAATTGCTAATCGCAAATAAGGAATAACTCCCCATGCATTCCTATGGGCCTGTAGGCCCATAGGAATGCATGGGGAGTCATTCCTTATTTGCGATTAGCAATTTGCTAACCGCAAATAAGGAACATGTAGGAATCGCAATATTTTTTGCAATTCCTACATGAATCCCGTTTTGCAAGTCCTTAATAGCGATTCCTTATGAATCGCTATTAAAGACTCGCAAAACGGGTCTTTGATGAATCTGGCAGTAAGTCTACTAATGCAATAAGCATGACTACAGTTGCCAGAATGCACACAAAAACTCACCTGGACATATTAATATTGCAAATTAAAAGAGATCTGGAGCATCAGATGGATGTCAAGTACATGTATGGTGACAGGTCAGAAGGAAGGCTACACATTTTGAGGTTAGAAATTCAATTGTTTAGCTTTTTTCTATTTGTGTTAGGTTCTCTGTCTCATAATAACCACCACTCTTATGCAAGACAAAACACTTTTCTGTCTCTAAGTCTTGCTTTAGGGTCATCCCTTGATTCACTATTGTAGACACCACAGGCCTTACCACAGGCACCTGCTGGGCTGGTTTCGTCACTGCGTGGGTCATGACCTCCTTTGTGGGCTCTCTGAAGAAACGGTGGCGGTAGGTGCTCCTTAGAAGCCAGAGGGAGCAGACGATGGGCAGTATGGTAGCAGGGAAGGTATCAGGGGGTGGAATTTTAAAACCCTGCAAACTGTGCATACCTATAATGTCTTTTATTTATGCAAATGAGTAGTGTGGTGTTAATTGCACTGTGGATAAGGGTGGGATCCTACTTCTCCTCAGGGTTACAGTCGCAATGGTTGAAGAGTGCTAAGCAGCGTCTATTATTCTGCTCAGTTTCTTTGCTAATCTAGGGTTATTTGACCTAACATGTTATTACTATTTTTCTTCATTCATCTCAGAACTGCCAAGATTTCATTAATACATGCTGTTAACGACATTTATTTAGTGTACAATAAAGAGAGGTTATTCCATTTGGAGGATTGCTCCTGTTCCTTTTAGCTTTCTTTTGTTAGTTTTCTTTTCTTTGGTGCTTGTTATTTTAAAGAACAAACAGCAAGCACAAGTTTCCCCCATCTTGGCATGCAAACCTGGGGCTTTTTCTTTCAAATCTTTTTTATTGAGATTTGTAATATAAAAACAACAACACACAAAAAGGAAGGGGATAAAGAAAGAGAGAGAAGACCAATCAAAAGTTCAATCAGTCACATCATTAGTATCCATTATTGACATTTGCTCTGTGTCTGGTCTACTTTACAATACCACATTTCTCACTGTTGACAAATAGTAGGTACACTGTGTGTGGTCTGAAACTTTTAACCATGTGGCTAGGCTAATCGATTGAATATAGAGGCAATACATTGTCTGGGAGAAAGGAAAGCGCCACGAGCAGGGGAAAGGAAGGGAGAAAGGATGGGAGACCACTTTGGTGGGGATGCTGGGCGCTGTGTAGCAAGTCAGCCATATGTGACTTCTGTTCTAGCCCCAAAGTTCCTCCCTGCAAGAGGGTAAGAGGTCATCCTCAAAGAGGTGCAAGGCTTGGCATTTTGGTGGCTGGAAGCAGGCGTACTCTAATATAGAGAAATAATCTACCAGTGGCTGCCATGTATTTTTGCGGAGAGTTATCCATGCTGTGAGAAGTTCCATCGCCATGGTATGCCACAGACGGGTGACCAAAGGGCAACCGGGGGAGTGTCTGCCCTCTTCCAGTGCACTGCTATTATCTGTTTGGCTGCTCCAAGCATGTGTGATGTTATGCACCAGTCTGCATGTGTCATGGCAAGGAGGGTCATAGGTTTAAGACCCAGAAAAGTTACCATTGGAAGTATAGGGTAGCCATTTACCTCTTTAATATATCTAAGGATTTCTTTCCAGTAGGGAGCCAACAATGAACAATGCCACCAAATGTGGAGGAAATCTCCAACTGCTCTCTTGCATCGCCAGCAGATGGACGGGGAATTAGAAAACATCTTGCGGAGCCTTTGGGGAGTACAGTACCAATGTCTCATGGCTTTATATGCAGTTTCCCTCTGATGAATGCTTATAAAGATCCTCGGTATGTCCCGCCAAAGTTGTTCCCATTGCTTAGTGTTGATCTCATCCGTGCTAGTTGATTACAAGTGCAACTGATAAGTATGGGGTGTGATCTGAGATGAGTGTTGGAATACTTGATATGTGCAGGACATCAATCCTCTAGATCCCTCATATGAGCGAACTAGTGACTCAAATGGGGTAAGGGGTTGAGTTGCCCCCTTTGTAGCGGATGGTGCCTGTAGCCAGTGTCTAAGCTGTATTGCAATCTCACTTCCTCCGGGAGATGGAATTCCTGTTTACACTGCTCAAAAGTCTTGAAGGAATCACCTTCAAAGAGGTCCTGGTTGTCCGGCATTCGCCTTCTGCCCATTCTAGGAAGGAATGAAGCTGCATTGTTGGGGGGAAGTTCGGGTTATGCGCTATAGGGGTATTAGGAGATGGTAAAGAGGTGAGGTCTTTGGATGTAGCAATTTTATACCGTTTTTGTGGGTATGGCTATATATGCGCTACACGGTCGGGCCCCTCTTGGAAGCCACGCAAGGTCCCACAAGGGTCTGCATGCCGCCACTCTGTCCATGTGGAACCAGATTTCTTGATTTCTCGCACCACCCATCTGAGATATAGCGTAGGTGTGATGCCCAATAGTACTCCAATAGATTGGGACATGCCAACCCTCCCCTATCACGTGGCAGCATGAGTAATTTATTGGAGAAGCGTGGTCTTTTGCCTCCACCTATTAAGGTGGTAAGTTCACGTTGTAGGTGCATAATGTGGCCAGGTGGTATTGATGTGGGTAGTGTTTAGAATAGGTACAGTATTTTCGGCAACACCGACATCTTAACAGCAATAAGACGTCCCAACCACGATATTGTCAAGGACTTCCATGTTCTCAAATCTTCCATTATTGCTTTTATATTCCTGCCAATTTGCCTGCGCCCAGTGTGTACCATAGTGGTTAAATTGAGCCCGAGATATCTGATAGAGTGCTTTGACCATTGATATGGGACCAGTGATTGAAGTGCCGGGATCTCCAATGCGGGGATTGTAAGGTTTAGCGCCCAAGATTTAGTATGGTTAATTTTAAGGCCCGATGCTACTTCAAATGTTTGTAATAGAGTGTGAAGGGCAGGACCGTTTACCCTAACCTGGGTTTGAGGGGAGGCATATGATGCCATTATCCTAGAGGTCATCATAGGCCCCAGCCCTATCTTCTGTAATATGGCCCTTAAGAATTCTCAGTCTACTCGATCTAATTCCTTTTCTGCGTCAAATGACAGCAGGCAGGCAGGATTGTCCCAGTGGTGTGCCTTTTCTACCAGATGTGCTATTTGTCGCACATTGTCGGCTCTCTTGCAGTGCCGGATAAAGCCAACTTGGTCTGACTCTATAAGCCCCGGCATATGTGGCTCCATTCGTTTAGCTAGGATTTTGGTGTATATCTTCAAATCCGTGTCAAGAAGTGCAATGGGGTAATATGAAAAGCATAACGTGGGGTCTTTGACCGATTTGGGAAGGAGTGCTATTTCAGCCATAGCCATGGAGGCTGATGGACCAGTGGTATCTGTAAATGAATTGAAAAGGTGCAGAAAGTGATCTTGTATTTGTGGGAAGAAGGTGCAGTAATATTAGACTGATAGGCCATCTGGGCCCGGGGTTTGCCCAGTGGCAGGTCTTGCAATGCTCGTGTAAGTTCATCTAGTGTGAGTGGCTCCTCGAGGAGTTGTGCATGCTGCCCATCCATTGGAGTCCACTTGCAGTCAGCCAGAGCTGCCTGTATCTGGTGTGGGTGGGTATTCTCCTGCGCATATAGAGTTGTGTAACAGTCATGGAAAGCTGTTAGTTTAGCTTTTTCAGTTGCGGCCCATGTGTCATCAGTCGTTTGCATTTTCTCAATGTGTGCCTTCGCTGCCCTCCTTTGTAATCAACGCGCTAGGATTGTTCCCACTTTATCCCTCCCCCCCATCATAGTACTTCTGCTTTAGTGCCATTAGTGCTCACTCCGCTTTGTTAGTTCTGTGTGTCCTTAGCTGGCCCTGGAGCATAGCCAAGCGTCGTTTATTGACGGCTGAGGGCGTCTCTTGATCTTGCTTTTCCAGTAATTTTAAGTCCTTAGTCAACTTATCCTCAACCAGACGGGATTCCCGATTGCGCGCTATAGCTATGGATGTTATTAGACCCCTGATAGTAGCTTTAAAAAAAGCATCCCATACGACTGGGAATGGAGTTTCTGGGAGGTCATTAGATGCAAAATATGTTGTGATTGCTTCCCTGATTTCCGTTACATCTACCGGATCATGCAGAATATGTGGGGGGAGGCGCTAGCGGGGTGTACGTTGTGAAGAATGTGCATGGTTTTGCAACAGCAGCTCTAAGTGTGCGTGGTCTGAGATTGAAATATCAGACATGGATGCCGAAAATACATCTTGTACTAGGGAATGAGAGATTAACAGATAGTCTATGCGGGAGTAAGAGCGATGTACATGCGAATAGTATGATTAGTCTTGTATATCGGGGAAATGACAGCGCCAGGCATCTATTAGTCCAGGTCACTGAACGCTCTTTTCAAGGAGGCAGACATGGCCCCAGTCCCCTGGAAAGCATTGGAACTCCAATCTAGCTCCGCATCCCATGTTAAGTTTAGGTCTCCCCCTAAGACAAGATGATGTTTATTTTGGGATATCTGCTCTTTTAAAAGGTCCCTGATGAAGAGGTTGTGCTCTTGGTTAGGCGCATAATTGTTGAAGAGAGTAAGTGTTTGTGCCCAACGTGTACTACAAGTTTAATGTATCTATCCTCTCTACTCTTTACCGCCCAGGCGGCACCTTGAGTGATTCCTGTCCTACAGAGTATTGCCACCCCAGCCGTTTTTGTAGGTGCGGATGCCCAGGATTGGAGTGGGTATTTAGGATGAGTCATGCAGTAGATATCCTCTCTCAGAAGGTGTGTCTCCTGTAGCAAGATAATGTCCGGATCCTGTTGCAACAGGTAGTGCCAAATCTGACTGCGTTTGTTAGGGACGTTAAGGCCCTTCACATTAAGTGAAAGGATCTTCAAGCAGGGAACAGTGGTCATCGTGAATATCTAATGTATCCATCTGCATTTTAGTATTGGGTTGTGGTAGATGGACACCTGGCTCCATGCCCAACCCCGGAAGGTCACCCGTTGATTGGTGATAAACACCTGTTAGGAATGGTGATAAAAAATGTCGCCTGATTTACAACAGATATTAACTTGGAGAGGTCTCGTTCCCCAGTAGTCAGGATTGGGGAACCAGCGCACTCTCAGTGTACTAACCCTCCTTCCCTCCAGCAGGGCAAAATGAATGAGAAAAGCAAAAAGCGAAAAAAAAGACTTCAAAAACTATTGAGGGCCAACAGTTCCTATTCCAGTCCAAGAACAGACAAGGGGATATGGCACAGACCATTCCAGAGATGTCACTCTCTTAGGAATAGGTGGGGCGAAGTGAGTTTCGTGAAGCAAACACTTTGCCCGGCGGGATCCTCCGGCCTGCTGCCAAGCTTTTGTCAGGGTGAAATGGCAGATCGTTGCTACGTAGAATGTCCGAATGCCATTGCGAGGAACCGCACCAGGAGTGAGACTCAGTCCTGTGTTCCAGCACGAAAGTTCTGTCATTCTGATGGCGCTTGCGAGAGAGTGACTTCTCACCATGCTTTGAGCAGAGGTGCTGAATAATATCTTGTTTGGCTTGGGAGGAGGCTTGTCCCCTGTTTCAAGGCCCTCATTGCTTCCTGGGTGCTCTGGTCCACCGCGGCCGCTCAGATTCTCTATCTAGTGGTGGTAAGGGTGAGGGGCTGGCTGCTCTAGAGGATACAGGAAGTTGTAGGAATTGTTTGGCCTCCAGAAGGGAGCATATCACCTGGCGTCTAGTCTCCCATGTGAAGATTAAAGCAAAGGGATAGCCCCATTGGTATTGGATGTCCAGTTCGCAACGCATGTCAGTGACTGGTTTAAAGTCTCTGCCATGCCGAAATTTAGTTGGTGCGATGTCTTGGAAAAGCTGGATGGTAAAGTCCTTGTATGTCAATTCAGTTTTATTCAATGCCGCCTTCAATATTGCCTCTTTCTCTGTGAAGAAATGGACTCTGGTTAATATATCCTGAACTAGTTCAGAGCATCCAGGGGCTGCAGCCACTCAATGTGCCCTATCAAGTGCTGGCGGGGAGGCATCCTCATCCCCTCTGATCTCATGAAGGAGCTCTGCTACAAATGTCATGATGTCAGTGTCCTCTGCCCCTTTAGGTATGCCCCAAAGATGGAGGTTATTGTGCCTACCTCTATTCTCCAAATCCTCCTGCTTTATTTGAAGTTCGATGTGCTGTTCCTCAAGGATAGCTAGTCGTTGCCAGAGATGTTCCTGATCCTCCGTGTGGGTGTCCACTGTTTGTTCGAGATCATCCACTTTCTCCCCAATTTCTGTTATGTCCTTTTTGAGAACCAATTTCTGTTTTGATCTTGTGTAGAAAGTTAGCCATGAAGGCTTGAGTGAGAGGATGCTATGGACACAGTAGCCGAAGGACCAGCTTTGTTCCACAAGGAGCTGACAGGATTGTCTTTCAGATTTGCAGTGTTGTCTTTCCCTACCTTGGAGCGTGACATATCCCGTGGTCAGTAGTGGTCTCAGTATGTAGCTTAGCCGGGGAGACAGGGCAGAACACTCAGAGTGCCCCATGATATGAGACAGGGCCGCTTGCAGTTGGACAAGTAGCTCCACTAGGGCAGAAGGCAGGTGCCCTTGAGTGTAATATGCTTCTGCGATGTGTTTTAGTTTGGTGGTGTTAATCCCCAATGTCAGTGGTCCTGCAAGTCCCTTATCTATGAACCGTGTGGAGGGAATTTTGATCTATGTAGCAGCTGTGCAGGGGAGTTCCACCCCCTCCTAATGCGTTGTCTGATTTTGTGCCTTCTTGCTCCTTCACTGGCCTCTGTTAGTGCTCTATAGCGGGGTGATAGTGTTTATCTCAGGATGCGTTGTGGGGTTTGGTAGCTTCTCTCCAGGAAGCCGCTTGTATGCTGTATTGGCAGGCCTACGTGATAACAAGGTACCTGCGAGTTCACACTCAGTCGAGCGAGTCGTCTGGTGGCGTGCTCCATTTTCACTCTCAGGAGGTGGCTGAGTCTTGGGGCCACACAAACCAGCCTCTATGTCTCCTAGGCCCCCGAGTAGAGTTAGGCCTTGCAGTGGTTACGTCTTCTGATTTCTCCCACTGCGGCTTCGCGACTCCGCAGATCAGTTCTTCTCTGCGGTTGCACCGGTGCTGGACACCAGGACCCTCTGAGCTCCACAGGTCCTATCCGGAGAAGCGCTGCGATGCTCACTATGCCATGGGGTTGTTCTCCCTTTTCTTCTGCTGCCCTAGTGTGTGACAGCCCTCTTCGAGGTGCAGTTCCTTGGCCTAGCCTCTGCCTGGGGGGGGGGGGGGGGGGGGGAGGTTCGGGTTCAGTCAGGTTCTTCGCTGCCCCTCCCGGGCGTCCGTTCTGAAACACCCGGCAGGACCCCTAGATGGCGATTCCCCCAGGAAGGCACCACATCTTCACGCTTCCAGGAGACGACCCCGACCCTTACTCATCCACCTTCGGGGTTGCCTCGGGTGTATCACAAGATGGTACGTTGTACGTTCAGGGCTCTACAGATCCCGGTGAGCCAGGTGTGTAGGTTTCTTTCTTCCATTGTAGAACTTGGTGATGTAATGGAATGCCATCACTGAGTAGTTCTAAGAAAGAGAGTCAGTTGGAGAAGCTGGTGGTCGCTGTACAACCATGAAGATGTACTTGTGATTAAATACTTTTTACCTACTAACCACTCTGAGCATGGTTACTACAGTTTTTTGGCGACGAGTGATCTGCACCCCTGGAAAAGCAGCTCACCGAAGAGTCCTGCTCATGAATTTTGGAAGGGTGAGTAATTTTATTGACTTTTGTTTTGTTTTTTGAAGTGGGACTAGAACAAGTTATCTTCGGCATACTCTGAAGACTCACACTACTTGTTTAGGGAACAACGTTGTTGTTGTGAGCCTTCAAAGAGGAAGTTGCAGTGTATAACACACCTGGTCCGGCAGTGAAGACGTAATGGAAATTTCTTCATGAGTGTTTTACATTGTTAAAGGATCATTAATCTGAACGCATCGGGGTAAAGTGACAGATTCTTTGATAATTTGGCCTATGATAAAGTATAATTGAATTTACGAGTGATTGCGCGAGACGCCGATTGTATTTAACAGCCTGACTTGACGAGAGCGAGGTCCAGCGCGAGGCTGTGAAAGAATGAAGTTTTGAAAATAATCAAGACCAAGAAACTCACAGACGCGAGCTAACGCGCGAGGCCCAGCGCGTGGTTCCGAAGGAGTGAATATTTCAAGATAAACAAAGCTGTCATTATCCTAGTGCAAGACTCTGGAAGTGTTAAAGGGTTGACACTTGAGTATTAATCTTACCGGTGATCACGTATGTTCTTCTTCTTCTTTACATGTGTTCTGCTGTCCTCAGGAGATTATCTCAACGTCTAATGAAAGCACGCATTTTTATTGTAGACGTGCACCTTCAGCTGTTTACATGTTAGTTTTGGTCGAGTTACACTGGAAAAAAGTGAAACTTCTACTACTCAAGGAGCATACTACTACAGTATAATTATGTTAGATAGTTATAATTATTTTAAATTATTATTTTATTTTATTGTTGTAACTTATTTTTTTGATTAGTTGTGGTAGCTTGTTGTTTTGACTTTCTTATTACTGGTATGTCTGATCAAAGTATGGCTGCTCCACCTTCCTTTTTGCCTCTTCCTGGAGAACTGAGCATTACTTGGATAAGGTGGAAGAATATTTTTAGTACTTACATGCTGGTGACAAATATGGACCATTGAAAAGACAAGCAATTTAGTTACACCATTTAGGGACAGAAGGGAGAAGGATATATGATGATCTTCCAGATGTCTTTTTGGGAATTGGTAATGGACAACCTGTGAATGTATATGATATGTCGTTGCAAATATTGGAAAAACATTTTACACCTAAACTTAGTGTAGTTTTTGAAAGGCACAATATTTTTTGTTGAGCACAAGCACATGCTTAGGATCTTATGACTTATTTAGCGACGTTGCGTGGTTTGGCAGTAACATGTGAATTTCACGGTTTAATGGAGTCGTGAATTCGTGATCAAATTGTGAGATGTACCAAACATCAGGCACGGCCCGTGCAGGGCGTTATACCGGGGCGGTGACGTCAGGCGGGGGAGGGTCAGGGTGGGGGGTTGTAAAATGCAGCATATGGCCCATAACAGGTAAGTCCCGAAAAAAAAACCCGATTTTCGTTACCTGCGCTGCATCGCCAAATGTGATGCAGCGCAGGCAACAAAATTCAGGTTTTTTTTTTTGGTACTTACCTGTAATGGTCCATATCCCACATTTTACAACCCCCCACCCTGACCCTCCCCCGCCTGACGTCACCGCCCCGGTATAACGCCCTGCATGGGCCGTACCTGCTAAAGACAAAAGAGTCAAAGAAAGACTTTTGTCCTTGGATCCTACATTAGAAGAAGCTGTGCAGATTGCCAGAAGCTTGGAACACACTGCTGTTTGGATGAAGGAGATTGACATGGGAAAATTAACTGTGAAATCTCCAGAAAAGGTGGTTGTTGCCCTGGATGTACAAGAGGTTGGAGTGAAAAATACTACTAAAGTAGAAGTACCTAATGCAATTGTGAAAAGAATGATCACGCGTTATAGATGTTGTTGTCCTGGGCACATTGCCTCTAGTTTTGCCTGTGGGGCTAGCAATGTGACGTGTAGGTTATGTGGAAAGAAGGGACATTTAGCTAAAATGTGTAGATTTAAAGTACAGATTCGGAGCGTCAAAACAATTGAAAATCTCGGAGAGGTTCAAGAAAAAATTATACTGTCTATAGACGAGTGTGGTATGTCTAACCACAATCACGAAACTGTTATCGATGTTGTGAGTAAAAACATACAAATAGGATTATGTAGAATAACTTGAAAAACCCCATTGTGAGATTTCCTTTTGTAATACTCTAATAAAAGTGTTGGTGGATTCAGGTAGTCTTTTTACACTTATATCTAAAGATGTTTATGAGATAGAGTTAAAGAAAAGCATGGCGGATTTACAACAACCTGATATAAAAGTGGTAGGTTACGGTGGAAAGAGAGTTGACATTGTAGGCATGGAATGGATGGACATATTCTTCAAGAATCACAGTGTACATGGTAGGGTGTATGTAACGGAAGATGGATCTAATCTTTAGGGTGGCATCATCAAAAGGATCTTAATATTATCCTTGCTCCTAATGCCAAAGAACCAGTGATCGTTGTAGAGACTACACAAGAATGCAATTTGCCTGCATTAGATGCTGATTCTGATTGGGGAAAGAAATTGATGCAATCAAGAGTGGGCCTCAGGTCTCCCAGCTGCAGCGACAGCCCTCGTGCCCGCCGTCCCAGCAGGTGCAGCCAGTCTGATCCTGAACCCCTCCGCTGTCTTCAGTGTTGTCAGGGGGGAGTCCTCTGATGCCCTAGTGCCGCGTTGAGAGCCTCAGTTGTATCGCGAGATGCAGTCCCTCCAGCCCAGCAGGCCCCAAGACGGGTGAATTTATGCCCTCCCCAGCAAAGGGCCATACCTTCACGCCTCTAGCGGTCAATCCCAGGCCTCTTCTCCTGCACCTTTGAGGGAGCCTCAGATGCGACAAGATCGACGCAAAACTCTCTCAGGGCTGCCAACCACCGGTCGGAGGAGTATGCCCACTCGCACTACCTCTCATCTCATCTAAGATGACAGCTGCGACAACAGCCCTTGGGTCATAATTTATTTTTTTGGCGGTAAGGGTGCTCTGTCGCAACATGGACAGATCATCCTTTCAGCTAACACAATGGTCCACCTACCAATTAAAATGCAGGCGGACCTTTTGTATAACATCAGCTGAGACAATTCCATCTCCACTGTGGTCACATCCCTCCAATGGCCCAACAGAGTAAGGGCAGTAGAAGTTGACCTGTACGTACCTCTACCATACTTAGATTTGAGGACATACAAATCAGTTATCACTGCTCACCATCACCTAGGAAACCCGTGCCAGTAATGGGCAGTGAAAACTTCAAATTGTCCCACTCGACCATGGGAGTTAAATCAGAGGGGGGCATTGTTTTTTTTTTAATTAAAAAAAACACTTTTAGGAAAAAAATTGCAACTTCCCGCAAACTCGATTGACCTGACTCCTGGTGGTTCATGACGCACCATACAAAAGTTACCTTTTCGCTTATACTTCATTTTTAACCTTGGATGCACATTTGAATACCTACTTTCCTATTCAGCCTTAGTCTTTTCTCTAATTTCCTTCTCATCCTTCCAGCTCTAAAAATCTTTACTCTCCTCTCATTATATTCTTTAACAAACTCAGGTTCCTCTTTACTCAAACTACACATATTCTCTATTTTAGTCTTTTTACTGTTAAAGTTAGCTTGTGCATTGGCATACATGCCAACATTTTGACACTACAAAGATGGAGATTTTGAAGAATAAATAAGGGCATTTTATTTTCTCCTTTGAAGTACATGGAAGCACATGCAATTTTAAGTGGGAGACATCTAAAATAAAGCCATTTTTGGCCTAAGATCCGGAGTCTCCCGTCTGAATCGGGTTTGTTGGCATGTATGCATCTGTATTCAAATTTTTTCTGAATAGCCTACCAAAATACTTTTTCCTTTGATACTTCAACAAGGTTGTGCTTTGTATGATTTTGATTTATATCAGTCAATACTGATCTAGGCGTATATTTATTAGATATAGTTATATTACATGTAACCAACACTGACTTAGAATGATAATCCATAGTCGTATTTATTACCTCCTATTCTTATCATGTCTTTTACAATTTAGAATGTCCTGTGTTATAGGTTGATCAGCCAGCTGCCACTACCGCCTGCTCAAATTATTACACTAACTACGGCTAGCAATATGTGTCTTGACAAGGCTGTGGATATAAATGACTTGATACTCTGTTTAAAGTTAATTGAGCTGCATGTAGCGTTCTTGATTTTAGAAGTGTAAGGTCACGTAGCTAATCTTTATTACATATTAGAACATTGGAATGTTGGGAGCTCCATTGAAAACAATGGAGTGCTCCTGGCTTATAATAGCTGGTATAAGCCTGGAGCTCCAACATTCCAATGTTTCTTTCTTCACAGCTTGGCTGTGAACAAAGGCTTCAGGGAGCCTGAGGGGATTTCAATCCCCTCGCGCTCCCATAAGGCTTTGTTTTTTTTGTTAGAACATTCTGCCCTCTAGTGACAGAATGTTCTAATAGCCTTGTAGCCCTTCGTAGCTGGGCTTCGGCTCGGGCCTTTAACACTGGAGATGGCCTTTAATAGCTGGTATAGCCCTCTACAGCGGGCTATAAGTCTATAATATGGCACAGCTTCCAAGGTTCTTTGGGGAGCGCACCAGCAAAACCCTGACATAGATGACGCGTTCTAGTGTTTGTGGCTGTATCCTGTGCATTGGAGGAAGTCTGCACACTTCTCAGTCATGGTTCTTTGGCGTAGCAGAGTATAAAAGCTATTACTATATATCTGACTTATGATACTTACTTGTGTAACAACCTTCTTGAACCTGATTCCTTTCCTACAACTCCTCTTTCTGCCACACTCTGGAGTCCCGATGCCTGCTATTTTCGTCTGCTGCCTGCATCACTGCTCCTCACTGGGGATCTGTAAGGCAAAAGCTAAAAAAAAATCCTTACCAACAGTGCTTGGACAAAATATCGAGTTTTAAAAATATATAGATACAGGCATAGCAGGGAAAAAAATATTGTGATAAAAAATATTGTAATGCCGGAGTATTGTTAACAAGAATATACATTTTTTAATAAATAATATCGTTTTCAAGAAAATCTGTGTTGTTAATATCGTTTTCAATAATATAGTTGTAAAAAATATCATTTTTAATTATCTTCATGTGTTGTAGTTCATATATTAATTTTATATGTTAAATATTGTTTGTATCATTGTGGACAATATTTTTAAATATAGTTTGTATTTTTAAGTGATTTATAATTTTTTATTTAATTGCTAATAGTAATTTATAGTGTTGTAACGGGCTGCAAGATTTGACGGGATATGGGTGGCGAGTTAAATAACTATAATTAATTAATTAATAATTATTATTAATTATTTAATTTGATAATCCCTTCAGCAAAGTGTGCAATAATTACATTTTTAACTTATGTGTTAGGTGCGGCTTGCTAGGTTTGTAGGGGTATAGGGTGGGAAGTTAATTAAGTAAGAACTAATTAGCAAATAGTTACCAACATATTAATAATTATTTAATTGATTATTAATTATGTCAATTTGTAATAATATTTTTAAAGTTATTTGTTAGTTGGGGTTGATGGTTCTTTAGGGGTATAGGGTGGGATGTTACTTATTAATTAATAAATTAATTAATAGGTAATTATTAACATAATAATGTGTTAATTAATTAATGATTAAATATTAATTTATAAATTACAATTGAATTAGTTATTATGTTAACTGCATTATTTTTAGTTATATTTTAAGTATGGGCTGCTAGATTTGTAGGGGTATAGAGTGGTAAATTATAAGTATTACATAATGGCAATTTCCTTTAATTGATAAATCATTATTTAATTAATTAATACGTATGTTAATTGTTTTTGTATATATAATTTGTTTTGGTTAAATGATAAAGTTTATATTAAGGGACCTATTACGATCCTGTCGGAAACCGAACATCGTAATCCCAATGGCGGAAACGCCATCCATTGGGATTATGGGCCAGCTCCTTGAACCCGTCGACATCCAGCCAGAATGACCGGCTTGTTTAAATTCCGACCGCCTAAATTGCAATTAGGCGGTCGGAACTGAAACCGACGATCTCGGTCAGGGAGCCTCGGACCAAAGGTCATGGTGCCTGCCATTGAACACAATATATGTAATTAAGAAATGTGTGTTTGTTCCCAAGTCTATTGCTTAAACCTACTTCTTGGATTTTGGAAACTTTTATTTGAATTTCCTCTGATCCAGCCTTTATCTATTGTTGGCCCCAAAACTTGGAAATGTTTTAACGAATTATCAAATAATTCCCATGTTTAGATCGTGGTAAATTGTCCTCACTGAGTTATATGACAAGTAATGAGGAGGGACTCGAAAGAGTGATTATTTCATACTAGACATTGTTAATAGAAAGTTTCACGTTGTTATAAAATTAGTTTTTCTCCATTTTTTCCCTTAGAGCCTTATCTGTGAATAGGAATGTTATTCTTCTTTTCTCAATCAATATACTTCCCATTTGCCATGAGGACTGGCCATGTTTGAATCTTTTGACAGGATTCAGGCGGTGTCTGTGTTGGGTGGTGTGGGGCCTTGCTGCTGGAATCACATTGGCTCTTGCAAGATTGCACAACCAAAGGAAGGAAACAAGCTCGCGACTGGAAGCATCTGGTGTGTTGTCTCAGGAACCCTGATCTGGGCACCCCAGAGGGCTCTCCGATACTTGGAAATAAATTGGATGGGGAGCCTGCCTAGGTTCATATGATCCCGGACTGGTACCTGCACTCGTAGGCTTTTATCCCTGTTGGAGGACTGAGCGGCCTCTTGGCTACCATTGCTGGTTAGAAAATGGGACAGCATGGCATAAGATGTGGGTTGGGAGGGATAGGGGGGTGGGTATATTTCTTTGTAGTTGAGGAGGGCCTGAGTTCTATTGCACTATGTAGATTGATGCCATACCATGGGATATTATGCGTGGACCCATTACAAGATTTGTTGTATTGTGCGTATGACCATGAATATTCATGCTGTACTGTGCCCAGGATTGTGTTGATTATGGTCATATAATACAATTTAGTTAAAAAAAAAAGAAAGGATGCAAACAGGTTAGTGCTCAAGTGTAAAGTAATGCCACTAAATACTTCAATAGTTGTATACCTTATTATCTTATTAATTTTCACATTGCGTCTTTTTGTGCCTTTTAATATCAACTTTGATCCAGCAGATACTTACAAACGTGTGTCATCCATGTGTTTGAACTGCCGTTTTGTTATATGCCCAATTTATACAACAATATTATATTTATATATTTCATTCTAGTTATACAGCTTTGGTGATCCAACAGCCACAGGTCTCTATGTTACGGACCATCTATTAGTTATCAGGGGACGTTACGGACCATCTTGGCAATGACATTAGGGACATCCTCCAAGCAGCAATTCGTCCCTCTGCCATCCATCCATCAAATAACACTACAGCATCTTCCCAAGGAATTGTTTTTGGAAATTTGCTATCAATTGTAATCCCCCTGAAGTTGACAGCTCTTATATCTAGGGAGATGTGTCCACCACCCACTTCCATGACAACAGCAGGTAAGATATGTTACTAGTTAAATTTTTTGAGACCATGACCCAAACAATATCTTATAGCAAACATTAATTGCATTTTTTGCTAATGATAATATCACATCTATCGATCATAAACGTGGCTCAATATGTAATTTCTATGATTATGCGCAGTTTGAAATCGGAACATTTAGGATTTTGAGTGACTTTTTGATTTTAGCTCATGGGGACAATGAAGCGTACAATGTGTGAGGGTTATTAAACAAAAAGGAATTGCTTCCAAGCTAGCAATGGAACCTGTGATATATCTGCAATAGAGAATACTGCCCAATATACAGTGTAAGGAGGTGGGATACTTTTTTGAGTGTTACCCCTTATGGTTATCCTACAGGCTGCAGTATGTCTCTTCTATGGCCTTTAGCAATATGATCACAACATTTAACAACCTTTCGGGTGTCAATACTTTCAATAGGGGTTTGTAATCGCACCTTATTTCAACTTCATACCCCAAAAGAAAATTCATGAAAGTTTCAAACCCCAAACAATTTCTAGTTTTTAAGGCAGAGTACCATTCTTCAGAAGGGGATCATGCCTGTGATGCAAATGCCACTGTATATTCCTTCGCTTTCTCATCCTTCCGACTGAACACTGCAACAATGCCTTTATTGTTGGCATCCGTACTCATTACTTTTTTTAAAGCATTCAAAATCATTTTGCAGTTCACTTGACCAACTAAATTTTAGTTGACGTAAATTTTCGTTTTCTCTTAAAATTCATGAACAAATTAAGCATAAAAATTAGCCAATCCAAAGAATTTCCTAAGTTCATCTTTACATATGGGAGTAGGAGCCTCTCTTACGGCGCGTAACAGTTCTTCCTTTGAATTTATTCCATCACTTGTAACTTCATGCCCAAATAATTTTAACTTTTCACTTTGAATTTGAATTTGAAAAAGATTGCAGTCAGTCCATTATATTCTAAAATCTGTCGTACTTTTTTCACTCTGACATCATGTCACTCCTCACTCTCCCCCATGATCATAATGTCATCCTGGAAAAAACCATGCCTCCTTGTTCCTTAAATGGTTAGTGCATTGATTTCTGAAATACGGCTGCCGCTGAGACTAGACCAAACAGCATGCACAGATCCAGATGGAGTCATGAATGTCGATAAGTCCTTGCTGTCATCATGCAGCCTTATTTTGTGGTACGCCGAGGATAAGTCAATTGGTTTAAACCATTTCATCTTTTGCTTGCGCCAACATCTCACTTACCTTGGCAGGGGATCTCTATCTACAGTTCCTCAAATCAACACATAAACAGTTCTTCCCATTGGCACATCTTTCAACTACAAGTAGAGCGATCCACTATGCGGTATCAATTGCCTCAATAATGCTCTCCCTTATTAACGTCTCAATCTCTTGATCCACCTACTTCCTTACAATCCAAGGAATATCCATAACTCTATGAGCCTTGGGGACAGCATCTTGTATGAGAATAACTTTGTTCAAGTAACCTTCCAAAGTTTCAATCTTTCCAGAGAATATGTTTGGATAATTAATCTTAAAATCACTTCCTCTTTTTTTACCATCTTCAGTGACCAAAATTTGCTCCTGATTATTGGGGTCCAAAATTATGTTTAACTCTATCTAGTCCACCCACCCTAAAACAGACGGACCATTCTCCACAACAAAGGGGCTTATTATGATGTCGGTCGGACGCCATCGCGGAAACAGGACCTACTGACCTCCGGTCGTTGGTCCCAACCACCTAATTATGATGCGACCCACATGGTGTGGTCGCATACTCACATTTCCCTATGGGAGCATGTGCTACGTCTGTAAACCAGCAGTAGCACAAGCTCCCATAGGAAAATTGCCTGCACCACGTGGAAGGCATCTCAGGGTGCCTGCCACACAGTGTAGGGATCAACAAGGGGGCAACATAGGTGCCTGCTTGGCCCCCACCCGGAGGCTGCAAAAAGAAGGGGGCCCTGCTAGGGGCCCCCAAACTCAGGTTCCAACAGAAAACCCTACATGGAAAACCTGCTGGGAACCGAGCTTCGTAATCCAGATGGCGTAAAACGCCGCCATATGGATTACGGGCCGGTCTTCTACTGGCTGATGGGCTCTTTGAACTTGTCGGAATCCAGCCGGAATGACCGTCAAGTTTCACTTCCGACTGCCTAAATTGTAGTCAGATGGTCGGAAGTGAAACGGACGATATCGGTCGGAAAGCCTCCGACCTAAGGTCAGAGGCTTTCTGACCGAGATCGCAATCAGCCCCATGGACTTTGCTGACTGTCCTCCTTCCTTTGAAGTTATACCGTAACTTGCAAAACCCCATCATAGGAATGGGTTCTCCCATAAAGCTTTCATCAGATGGGTTTAAAGAATTTTCCAAGACACCAGCAAATATTTCCACACAGTTCTATCCACAATAGTGTATGGGGAACGTGAGTCAGCAACAATTTGAATTTCCACCCCACCTAACATGACATTACACACAGGTTTGTTCCTTGACAATTTAGAAATAAGATTCACCCTTCCACACTCCTGCACTTCCATCACTCCAAGTGCACACTCATTCTGATAATAAGGCCCTCTACCTCAAATTTATCTGACTGCGATTCTGAGTCTGACTAGGACTCACCCTTAGCCACACCAATTTTCTTGTTTGGTTTACTCTTCCTGCAAACTTCAGTAAAATGCCCCATAATTCCACTCTCCCCACATTTTTGGTAGCGAGCAGAAAATGTTCTACTATAGGCTAGATGGTCCCTACTACCACACCTGTAACACTATTTTTCTTGCGATTTAGAAGGCTTTTTATAAGTCCTTTTCACGTTCTCTCCTTGGTTCCGCACATCTTGCTTTTTCTCCTGTTTGACCTTGCAAACAACTTCCTTTCGCTCGTCCTTTGAATTTACCTCAGCCGCCTTGGCACATTTATTAGAATTTTCAGCCTTCTTAACCACCGATTTTACTTCGCTAAGTGAAAACTTCCCAGTGAATCCAGAGTCTTTCTTGAATGTGTTCATTGTTCACATGCATGATGATGTGATCCCTTATCAACTCATCATGCAAGGGTCTAAATCTTCAGATTAACGCTAATCTCTTCAGGGCAGAAACATATTCTTCAATGAGTTCCATTTTATTCTGCTTCCGTCTGAAGAAATTAAACCTGTCTATTGCTATACAAACAGAAGTGGAATAATATTTGTCTAAATCTTCTAACTCATTTTTTAACACATCGGACGTACTCTCTGTACGAGGTTTTTTTCTCTATTGCATTATACACAATAATTCATTGACCTTTCTTTACCTGAGAAAGCTCCTCATCGTCAATGGGATCCATTTAATTCAGGAATTATAGTTTCCACTCAATTCACTTAATAGGTGGATAACCCATTCCTGTTAAAAATGGTTGATGTGGTGTTAAAGAGAATATATGTGATGCACACATTTTGAAAGAAGATGAAAAAACAAATACTATGTGAATTTACCTGTAACACAGTGTACATTTGCTAAATTCCTAATATTATATGACAAGAACCTAAATATATATATATATTTTTTTTTTTAAAGTCACCCAATGCTTTGCTGCGATGAACTGTAGAGTTTATTGCAGAGGCCGCCCCCAAAGGGGGCCTCGAGGGCCGGCTCCACAACAGCAGCCGAGCCACCAGAAGGATCAGGTTCTGGGCACTGCCAGAAGCAGATGGGGGCAACCCTTCACGCCCAAGATGCACCTGAGAGGAGCCATACCTCCCGACCAATGAGGGGGACATGCGAGTACAAATCCTCCAATGGGGGAAACCACCGGCAGAGGCGGGATATCTGCCGGGGGGTTGTAAAGCACCACTCCCCCCAGTACAGCTCGTATCATCCTGAAGTGTGGGAATGGCACAGCAAGATGTTTTTTGCCTGGAGCTGCACTTACCTTGAAGGATGGAGCTTTGCAGCGAAGCAAGGGCTCCAGGCCAGCGGTTGAGCCTCCCCCTTGATCTCCACGGTAACGACACAGCCGGCTCCAAGGTGCCTTTCCTTTCAGACGCGCCGAGGAACTTCCCAGCATCTTTGGGGGCCCGACTGCTGCTCAGCGAGGTCCGCTGGTTGCTGTTATTATCAGAGTGCAGCTGTTGACTTTTGGACAGCGAGAGAGGGCCGGCACGGTCCTGGGAGCGCAGGGTGGTTGATACAACTGAGCGTGGTACGGGTGTGCTGATACCGCCCCCTCCCCGCTCCGACCAACTGACTATCTCGAGCCAGATCGCCCTCGCAGCGTCTCTGATCAGGTGGAAGAGCAGCTGCTGGGCGGAGCTGTAGAGGTGGATCCGTGACAGCAGTTTGCCTGTTCGGTGCGTTTTGTAGGAATGCCTGGGAGGCCAGGAGTGCTTGGAGGTGATGGAGCAAGGTGGAGAAACAACATTTTGTATACTTCGATAACATGTAATCCGAATTAATAGAGTGGTGCATGAGAATAACCAGCTTAGAATAAAAAACATGGACGTATACACATATGGGAAACTAATCTCTGCTTATGTTGCAATTATAATTAACTAACTATGTAATTTTGTCGTGTTCTTTACTAATATGTTGCATTGATATAATGGAATGAAGCATAAATGTGCTTTTGTTTATGTATTTGTGGCTAGAAACGAGACCTAAAGTGAGTATATTATGCCTAAGTGTCGCTTATCCGCTAGGTAACTATTAACAGGGAAAACCTTAGTAAGGGGGAGGTAAACAGGAAGGCTGTTTTTCAAAATTTAACGTTTATTTGTGTTTGTTTCTATGATAGTTCCCATTCTGACTTGAGAGGCCTGTGACAAAATGGAGTCACTAGTTTACTGTGACAGCCAAAGACAGAACGCATGCGCAGCCGGATAGATGCGAATAAATGTGAGCTGCTTGGGCCTGTGCGGAAGGCGGTTCAAGGCCACCGTGGCCTGGAAGTCTAGATGGCTGCCAAATGATGAGAGCAATGGTTCTGAACGTGAGAATAATGCCTGAAGTTGCGAGTTAAGGAAACTCGACTAGGCCGGACTTGAAGGAACAATGGGGGCATTAAAAAAACCCTGACAGGGAGAAACTGTATAATGTGGAGATGAGGTTATGCTCATCCACCCCTGAACTGACCAATGAGGACTCGACTTTTCTTTAAAAGTTACTCTTTTAGATAGATAGAGCTAGTGAAAAAGGTCTAAAAAGTGCTGATTTTACCGAGTCAAAAATGTCTTCTTGATTTCCTCCCGAGATGCTGCGGGATTTCTGATGTTCCTGTGATGTAAGAACTCTCTTCTTGACTTATGATTTTTCTTTGCAGGAATGGCACTTTAGTGAGGGATTTAGTTAGTGAGTTAGGAGAATGGACTTTGGGAACTATCTGACTTTTGCTAATACTTGCGTTCTGAACCTAAATATTGCTATCGTCATTTTCTGAAATTTTCTTAAATAAATGAAATTAACTGTTTGAACTAAAACTTTCGTTTTAATGTCATTTAAAGATTAAGAAAATAAAGAAAGAAAGGAAACTTTTAGACATGTTAATTGCTCTAATAAAATTAGATAAATGGGAAATTAAAGCTGGTCTTGAGTTTTCCTACGCCTAATTTTCTTACTAGCAGACCCATCGACCCATGTGGCGATATGTCTAAATGTATTTTTCCTGATGATAAAACCATGGTAAACTCTTTAAAACTGCAGATGTAAATAGTATAAATGTTAGTTTTAATTTAGACATTTCGCTATGATACAGCAGCTCTCCATTGAAATTCACTGATCCCTAGAGTGAGGCAGGAGACTGTGTGTGTGCAACTCACAGTGCTATGGGCCCCATTGGTATTGGAATGTATGCGCCGGTGTTTCAGGGGTAAGTGATATGGTTTCAGAAATTATTTTTGAAGTAGCGCTGCATAAGCTTGGTAGCAGAGTAGTGGTTGCTATAGAAATTAGCTAGGATTATGTATAAAGTGCTATATAAGGGTTTTTAGTGTACAGAGTTATGACTAACATCTGTTGAGTTTGTATTACGTTATATGTAGTTCTGAAAAGGCTTCCGAGTATTGCGTGAAGCTGGTCACTCTGTCTGCAGGCAGAGGAAGTGTGGCAATGAAGTCGCACATCGCATAGTCTGTTTCAAAGAAGTAATATCCTCGTATACTGCGGTGGTATCGTCGTATATTACTGTTTAGGGACACTACGTGTGAAAGGATAAATGTATAGCGAGGACAGTCTATAAAATCTTAGCCTTCAAGTATAGGGATCATTGCCTATCCTGGTTTAAAACTTACTACTGGGAGAGTAATAGAGCTTAACCTGAGCTTGAGAGAAGGGTAAAGTAGAGGAAGTGGTGCTACTTTATTTGCAAGTGTAAAATTCTGTGGTAGAGAAGAGTTAAGCGCTGTCTACTGGAAATACAGAATACTTGTGTGATTGAGAAAACTATCACTTTTTTTATTTTTATTTAATTTCTTTATTAGATAGAGACCACAGATACAAAAATATCCAAACATTCAATTATAGTGGATTATACAATGCAGGATCGGATCATAGAGATTACAGATATATACACAATGTTTAAGACTAGAGGACAATGTATGCTACTAAAAAAGAAAAAAACAATTAAACCGTTCCCTTATATCATTCATTGCTTGTATTAACAAGATCAAATCAAAATACCAGCGAACAGAAGCCATGTAGGTATACTGTATAGCTTAACCTCACAATCTTATATGTCCATATATGCCCTAACAGCGCCCCAGATTGCCTGCCCCAGTGCCTTTTTCCGCCTCACCTTCAAAATATACAGATTGTGTTCCATGTTATACATAAAGAGAAAACGAGTTCTCCACACATCAAATGAAGGGGCCTTAGTTTGTAGCCACGCTGAGGCAATACACAACCTTAGCACTGCTGATGCAATGAATATCAAATAACAAACTTCTTTGCCGTGTTCTGTACGCAATCCACCCGTATCTATACCCAACAAAATCTGACTTATTGAAAGTTGTATAGGGACACCCAGAATCTCAGTTAGAAACCCGTTTATGTGTCTGAACAATTCTAATAATTTCGTGCAAGTACCAAAGATATGCACTACATCAGTGTGTAAAGTATTACATCTAAAACACTTTCCATCTGGGTCTCCCCCCCACGTAGCAATTTTGTCAGGCGTACGATAAAGATAAAACAAAGTCTTATAATGTTGTGTCTTCAAGTTGGCAGACATAAATAACCGGCCAGCCAATTCAATCGAGAGCTCTAACGATATTTCAGGGTTCCTTAATCTTTCTTCCCATTTTATTCGGTGTGATTCCAAATCGTTGGGCATTGCCTCTATAATTATTTTATACAATGCCCCGATGCGTGCACGTTTTTTATTTGCCTCAATAAGAGGATTAGCCACGTTCACTATGTTCAATTTAGTCAGATATTCACGCAACTGCAGATACTTAAAAAAGTGCGAAGTGGACAACTGATATTGTTCCTTCAGTTGGGAGAAAGATTTCAACCCATCTATATTATAGAGATCTCCAACTGTTATTAAGCCTCTTGAGCGCCAGTTGACCACTATGCGATCCCAGCAAATACTGGGGTGCAGGATCGGTGCAGTTAATGGGGTATAAATGGACACACTTCCAATATTATATTGCTTCCTTATTGCCTTCCATACCTTATACGCAGCATCAATCACCTTAAACCTTGTGCGCTTGTAATAATTCCAATCTATGTCGATAAAGAGCCGATTCCTAGCCTCAGCCCCTAAAAGTAAAGAGTATATAGAAGGTTGCAGTGCTGGCTCCACAGGTCCCTGTCCAGTTAATAAGATATTCATTCGCTGTAGCATACATACATAATAATACAAAAGAAAATCAGGGACTGAACAGCCGCCCACTGCCCTGGGCAGCACCATATATTTCTTAGCCCGTCGCTCTTTCCCCTGAGACCACATGAACCTCATACAGATTACTTGCAGTTGTAAAATGAGTGCACAAGTAATCTCTAAAGGTAAACATCGATAAAGATATAGCACTTTAGGTAATACCATCATTTTCAAGACGTTACATCTACCTACCAGTGTCAAATGTAAACATTCTAACTGATCCAACTGCTTACGGACCCCATGTGTCAACTTCTGGCAGTTAGCCTCTACCGTGGCCGAGGCTCCAGCGCTAATCTGCACTCCCAAATAAGTAACCACAGCTGAGACTCGTGGATCATCGTAAGACTTTATATTCATACAAAGTATCTGAGTCTTAGCGGTGTTTAATTTATACCCCGATACCGATCCATATAGTCGTGCTAAATTTTCAATTTCAGGCATAGCCATAATTGGCCTTGGTGAAAGCACAGCTACGTCGTCAGCATACGCCAATACGCGGTACTGCTGAGATTGTATCCTAACTGGAGGCACCCGTATGCTCTTTTCTATCAATTTTAAAAAGGGGTCTATGTACAAAGCAAAAAGCAGGGGGGAGCATGGGCATCCCTGCCTTGCCCCTCGCTGTATTGGCACCACTGCTGATTGAAGCCCCATTACTTTAATCCGTGCACTAGGTTGTTGGTAGAGCACCTGAACTGATTTAATAAAGTTTGGGCCAATCCCTGAAGTTTCATCAAGTCCCATAAGAAGGCCCACGACACTTGGTCGAAGGCCTTCTCTGCATCTAGTAATATGAGACTCAGTGGATCCCCCAACACATTTGCATGATCGATTAAAGTAATCACCCGGTTTACGTGATCCGTTGTGCCGCGCTTTGGGATAAACCCATGCTGGTATATAGAAACCAAAGAGGTTATCACTTCTGAAAGTCTAGTAGCTAAAATCTTTGAATACACTTTCCCATCTGTATTTAGTAACGAGATAGGCCGATATGAGCCTGGTAGGTCCGGCGGCTTTTCCTTCTTTCTGAACACTGCTATACTAGCTTCACCCCATGTAGTAGGATGCTTCCCTTTCTGCGCCATTTGGAATGTGGCTAACATGTCCTGTTTAAGGACTTGAAAAAAGGATTTATATATTTCAAGCGGGAGCTTATCAGGTCCAGCAGCCTTTCCTGCTGGTAATGCTTTAATAGCCGCTTCTAGTTCAAACATCTCTATAGGGGCCTCCAGAATATCTGCTAATCCTTGATCTAATTTTTGCCAGTTATTTTGCCCGAGAAAGGATAAAGCTCTATTACTGTCATATTCTTCTGCCGTGTATAACCGGGCGTAGAATCTTCTAAAAACTTCTAGAATTCCACTCTCAGTTTCTTCGTTTTGTCCGGCTTCATTTTTCATACTTTTAATCCGCTGAGCTGCTTCCCTAGTCCGCATTCTCTGAGCCAAACACCTCCCGCTTGCCTCCCCGTATTCATACACCATCTGTCTCCTAGTCTCAAAGGTCTTTGCTGCTTCCTTGCTCCAGTGATTGTTAACCTTAGCCTTAACTCGGGTCACCTCAGCTGATTTATCATGGGTATCCCTATTATGAATAATATCTTGAGTCAACAACTCCTCCGCCTTACCTAAATCCTGATAAAGTTCCTGTAGCTTATTTCGAAGCTGTTTTTGAGCATGCAATCCATAACTGAGCACCTCGCCCCTAAAAGCAGCTTTGAACATGTCCCAAACTATCCCAACCCCTGCACTTCCCCTATTCAGATTAAAGAACTCTATCACCCAATCCCTCATATATTTTTGAAATTTATCTTCAAGTAATAACTTGCGATCAAAAGAAAATTCACGGGGCTTGCGGGATGGATATGATATCCGAATAGTCAGCACTACTGGCCCATGGTCAGAGGTCACTCGGGGATAAACCTGTATTTGTGCATCATGAAGCAAATTATGTGAGACTAAGAAATAATCTAGGCGAAACAATTTTTGGTGAGGGGCCGAAAAAAAGGTATATCTGGGATCAGTCTTCCTAAAATAAGCCCATGCATCTGTTAGCCCATGTGCCTTCACCATAAGTCTTAGCACCCTATATACCTTTGGTTTCCTGCCTACATACATATATTGATCACAACCTAATGATACAGAGTGGAGGTTGATATTTAAGTCCCCACAAACAATTACAGGAGCCGGCCAGGTCGCTAATTCAACATTCAGATGTTCCAAGACTACAGCCTCATCAAAATTTGATCCATAGATGGAACAGACGGGTGCATTCAAAACTTCCTACCTTACATTCCGTAATTGCCCACCTACCACCACTATCCTCCAAGGCTCGTCCACCACCGACCTGGTCTTTCCTTGCTAATATGGCCACCCCACGGGTTGTAGTAGACTGCTTAGTGCACACCAGCACACTATACCCCAGATCTCTTAAATACTTTCTCTGAGTCCATGCTAAATGTGTCTCTTGAAGTGCAATAATATCACAGTTAAGCCACTGCAGTTCCCGGGCAACGCGTTGCCTTTTATTTAAAGCATTCAGTCCTCTCACATTTAACGTACCTATTCTTAACATTCTATCTGCCATCTACCTCTGAAAAAAATACACTCTGCTCCCTGTCCCGCATTGCCTCCACCTGATCAATAGAAAGTATACCTGTGGTCTCTTTTTTCCCCTTTTTTACCCCCCCCCCCCTCTGGCCCCCCCAGTCCCGCAGACCCCACACCGGGACCCCCCTTCCTACCCCCCTCCCCCCTTCAACCACCCCTTGTGAGCAAAAGGACATCGTCCTCAGTGATGCGAGCGTGCGAGATCCACCTCGACAGAGGGCCCGCCAGGCCGTTACCTCGCCTATATTTAGCTGCTATCTGATCTTGCTGGAGCAACATAATTAAAATCAAATTTTCTAACCTTCCAAACTTATTTATCCACCCTTTTGCATAAGCATCCTTCAGAGTTACACCATATCCCGTAGCTCCATATATGCTTTCATTGATCAATCACATTTTCAAGTGTCACTCACTGATCAGTCCAGCTTTCCAGCTAAAAAAAAACAAAAAAAACACAGATAGCATTACTAAGCCAAACTGTCCATCTAGTGCGAGCACGAACTGCCGCTCCTCCCTTGATTATTAAATTCACCTCTAATATACATTACACCCCCCTGTGAAGTCGCACTCCAATTAACTTCTTTTCCCGCTTTTTTTTTTTCCCCTTCCTTTTTCAAAGTGCTCCACCATTAATATCAATAGACTTCAAATATGCTTGCGCCTGAGGCTCCGAGGTGAAGTATTTAGCTTGCCCCTTATGGATCACCTTAAGTTTAGCAGGGTTCAAGAGGAATATCTGCGCGCCTTTAGCTTTGAATGGCTGAAATAGTTGTCAGAATTGCCATCTTAAAGACACAGTTGCTGGACAGTAGTCCGGCCTGACAAAAAAGTCACATCCAGACCCCTTGCGCCGCTTGTGCGGGCGAGCCAGATCATATAATGCTTCCCTTAAGACGAAATTGTTCACACAGATTAATATTGCTCGTGGAAAAGCTTTGATACCAGTCGGGGGATTTAACTCCCCATGAGTCTGTGGGCCATAATGCTCTTATATATTAAATCCAGAGTAGCTCCACTAGCACCTTGACCCTGGTCCTGGTCCTGCTCCGGCATTTGGGACTCATTATCCCCCGATTCCCATGAAGGTTGTACCAAGGGGGTCATCTCCTGTGACAGCCCTTCGACCCCGGGTTTTCGCCGAACCGTATCTTGATAGTCCACCAGTCCCTTCCTCTGTGTAAGTAACTGAGCAGTGTCAACAGTTTCCTCCACCGCATCTTCCTCCTCTGTAAGTACCACCTCATCATCACCCCATTCGCCTGGTAGGCTATTGCCATCGTCGTCCGAGAGAACAGATAGATCTGGCATCGAGTAGAACTTGCCATCAGACAATGCAGAATCTGTATCCGCCAGGTCTGCCAGGCCCTCTATAACTGTTGGCTGCCCACTGACACCCCTTTCTCCACTCCTAGTGCTATGATCAGCGGGGGCCAAGCCATTTATATCAGTCTCTTCAGTCTCTTCAGCGCATATCGCCCCGGCAGTAAGTCTAGTGCTGGCAATGGTGGCGCCTTTTTTTTCATAAAAATTGCATGTAGCACAGGTGTTTTTGAAGCGTCCAGGTTTCCAGCTATAGTAGTTATAGGGGTATTATTACTAGCAGTCTGTCCGGCGTTATCGCCTTTCCTTACTGGTAACTTCATATCAGTTGGTTTAGACGGAAGGGCCATACTCTCTGAAGTATTTACATTGTTATTAGCACTAGCATTAGCACTAATACTAGTTACATTGTTTGTATTATTAATTGTATTAGCACTAGCATTATTAGCAAGAGCTTTTCGTGTACCTCTGCCTTTCGGCGCCATGTTTGCTTACTTGCTTGCAGACTACTGATTCTTTACTGCAATGAAGACAGGGCGCGTTTTTTCTAAGCACTCCGGGCGCTTTTCAGCCTCTCAACCTCAGTTTGGAGTTTGCTGTAGGGAAACCCTCACGTTCAGATCAGCCAGCCGTCGCCTGCCGTCGCCCCTCTCAGGTTGTAGCCAGAAAAGAAAAGGAGTCTCCGCCGGCCAGTAGCAGTAGTCGCAGCTTCTCTAAGTTCAGCACCAGCTCGACTCCAGCTGCCTGCAATCCAATGCCGAGTCGGAGCCCGCCCCTGCCTCCGAGCCGGTCGTCCGATTCCGACTCCCCCAAGCACCGCTGGCGTCCTTAGCCTGCGTTCTCTCCTTTCACTTCTCACCGCGGATTCACAGCCGATTACACTGAGATGTTTTTCCCCGAGGTGCACTTAGGTGCTGCCAATACCATCCCCGTCGGCAGCCCGGTCACACATCTCTCAGGTACGGTAAATCCTGGCGTTCTTCTCTGCCGAGGTGCAGAGCTGCTCACTCACACGGCCGCGCGGCCGCCATCTTGCTCCCCTTGTTAACTATCACTTTTGTTTAGCGAAACAGACGAATGGAGTTGTTTTGTGTAAGTAACTAACAGAATTTTGTAAAATATCTTGTAAATACGGCTTCTTGAAAAAACCCTGTAAAGGAGGGGTCAGTCAGCACTGCAGAAGCCGGAGCGCTGGTGACGTCAAAAGTGTTGCGCTGGGATTGGTCCGTGTGACCAAGATAGAGAAAACGCTGATTGGTGCATCACAAAAAGCAGCGAAAGCTATTGGTTAAGCACTATATAGACGTATCTTGTTCTAATTGGTGCGCTAGTGCAAACTGTGATGTGATAGGTTGGTGTTACGGAACAGCAAAAGGGAAGTACGCAATCTTTTGAAAAGACGGAATTTACAGAAAAATGGATTACTATTATGGAGAAGAAATAAAGAAACCATGGTTTAAGAAATTGAAAAATGTGTTTGTGAATGATAAGGCGATAGTCACAAGAGAGGGAAAATTACTTCCTCCGCCGCAAACGCCTGCTTCATACATGTTGTCAAAATATGGTTACCATACGTGTGTTTGGTTAGAGAATTGGGTGAGATATACTAGAAATGATGGAGTGTTAGCTTTCCCGGAAGGAGGATCTTTTGATGTGGCAGTTTTGAGAAATTTGAGGGAAAAAATGATGAATCTTGACCCAAGACCCAGACCAACTCAGTTCGAAGCTTTAGTTGAATGGGAGGATGAGATGCATGAATTAGAAAGTGAAAGATTGAAAGGACATGTCAGACCAAGAGGTAGATACCGTGATTTATGGGGAGAGACACATGAGACCCGAATGCGTAGATGGAGAAATGGTAATATGTGTGATGGCATGTTTCCAGTTAGATTGGTGGATGATTTTGAAGGGCGAAAATGTACAGAAAAGAGGAAAAACATAGAGACATGGAAACAAGGTAATGGTGACAGTGAATCAGAGGATGATGTATTAGAAGAAATATTAAATAGGAGACCACCGCCATATCAACCAGGTTCTTTATGGTTTACACCCAATGCTCCATCGGCAGATGAGAGAAATAATGAAACCCCAAGGCAATTTTCAAATTTTACAGATGTACCAGAAAGAGTAGAAGTGAGATACAACCCAAATACCTCAATAGTAGAGTCAAGACTTGTTGGTACCCCTAAACAGAGTCATGAACAAGAGAATGTAAAAAGAGCTGAAAAACGAGTTGAGGAACAAGCCAGTACTGCAGAGTATATACGAACCACAAATGAATTAACAGAAAAGATACAAGAACTTACGAAAAATATAGAAGCAGTGACAGTCCCAGTAACAATAGGACCTGTAATTCCAGTATTTGAAAACCAGAGAGTAAAAGGACCCAGTTTAACAATTCCGTTACAGCAGGGCTTGCAAAAGCTGAACAGAAATATTTATCCAGACTTGTCAGCAGTAAAACGAGTAAACAATGTAAATCCGCCTGACCTGACTCTTAATCAGAGTTTACCTTATAAATATGCAACTGGAGCAGAATCCGACTCTGCTACACCAGAAAGGAGCGTAGAGAAAATAGATTTAACGCAAACGCCTGTAGGACCATTAGAACAGGAACTAAGTGATTGGATTAAAACTTTAAAATTAAAAGAGCTTGATTCTATAGTATTGGATGTAGCCAGGTTAAAAGTAGACATGGAAGAATTAATAATTGGAACAATTGGAACTGATAAATTGAAAACGTACCAAGATGATGAACTTATCTTTATGTGTAAAAGCATTACATGGAAGGCAAAGACAGTGCATAATCACTTGGAGTAGAATTTTCAAAGAATAAAACATTGCAGAAATCATATAGGGTAGACTTTTCATAGAAAGATATTGAGAACATGAACCCTGCTGGAAGATTAACACAGATAAAAGAGTTAATTGTGATGTTGCGAAAATGGGGAGATGTGGGTAAATGGAGAGTTAAATGGGCAAAGAAGAAAGAGGAGATTAGTGATAAATCTACATTAGCGTTTCCAGTCAGGGAAAAAGAGGCAGTCGTAAATTCATTTCCCATGCGAGAAATCCTTAGAGGAGGATATGTACATGTTCCTTGGAGCAGACAGGATATATTGTCGTTTACAAATGATTTCCCTAGATTGAGAGAAAAGCCGGTGGTATGATATCGACACAGGTGGATCGATTTGTGAATGTTTCAAAAGTATTATGGGTTGATTTGGATGGATTATTTGACATAGTTGTGCCAGCAGACTTATGGACTGAATGTAAAATATCAGTAGATTGGCCAAGAGAAGAATACCCCCGAGACAAGGTGACAGGTGCTCCATCACCAGTTGTGATGCGTAAATATGAACAAGTGATAGTGTTTTTGAAAAATAAAATTCCACCAAAAGAGACAGACTGGGTTAAAATAGACAGGACAACCCAACAGCCAAAAGAATCTGTACATGCATACTATGAGAGACTGTTGTTGGTATTCAAACAGTACAGTGGATATGAATAGTTAAGTGAGAAGGACATGAGTCACTTTGTATATAGATTTGTGTATGGATTGAGACCAGAGATCGGAGACATGATTCGACACACTCTAATAAGGTGGCAATCAAGCACAGTTGATGAAGTATTGAGAAAGGCCAAATATTGCAGTGAAGAAATTGATGCCAAACAAAATAAAATAAAAGAGAAGGCTATGTGGGCACAGGTAAAGGTCGCAGAGCAAGCAGCACAATTAGATAATAAGAGTGCTGATGCAAATCAGGGAAAACCAAAGGGTAATTTTGTAAAACAAAAATTAGTAGGAAACATTGAGGAATTGAGAAAGTAATATCCCTGTCACAATTGCGGCAGAATAGGGCATTGGAGAAAAGAGTGAAAGTATCCACCAAGAGTTAATACAGAAAACCCCTCATTGAATCCACAGGTGCAGTATGAGGTAAACCAACAGCAACCGCAACAACAGCAGATAGTAAATCAGCAAAGTCAGGTGCCACAACCGCCACTTCCACACAGTGTAAACCAACAGAGATACAGTGCAGAGACAGGATTCAGCGGAGGTGATCAGGTAACAAGACCGCACAGAGTGAATGCGTGTCCTCAGTATTGGTTACAGGAGGAGGGTGGAAGTGAGTCGGATGAAAGTTTCTGACGGTGCCTGAGAGAAGGAGAAGAGTGTGTGCTTGGAGCCACTCGAGGTAGATCAGTCTGGTCCATATGCGAATGGAAAAGTGAATGATGTAGAAATAACTTTCCTCGTGGACACTGGTGCTACCCGTTCTACTGTTAGATCAGTGGAAGTCCAAAATCTTCCTCTCTCAGGAGACTCCATCCAAGTTGTAGGTGGAGCTAACAGACAGATAAAAACACCTTTGACTCAACCAGTTGAAATAGAGATTGGGAATTTCAGGGACATGCATCGATTTGTAGTATATGATAGCAGTCCAGTGAATCTGTTAGGGCGACATATTTTGTGTAAGATGAATTGTGCCATATATTGTTCACCGGAGGGCATAGAATTGCAAACTCCAGATGAAGATAGCTTGTATAAAATGACTATGCTCATGGTTGAGGCTGAGCAGAATAAATTGTTCCCTGTGTTTGATCGAGAAAAGGTACCTGATGCATTGAAAGTGAAAGAGAAGGTGTGGGATTTTACAGGAGAAGATATTGGATTAATGAAAGATGTAGACCCTGTAAAAATATCAGTTAAAGAAGGTGCGAATTACCCGAATTTTCCCCAATACAAAATGACTGCAGAAATAATTGAAGGAATAACTCCAGTGATTGACAAGATGATTAAGCAGGGAATACTGAGAGAAATAGAGAGTAGTCCTTGTAATTCGCTAATAATGGGATTGAAAAAGCCTAATGGAAACTTTAGAATTGTACAAGACCTGAGAAAAGTTAATAAGATAGTTGTCCCATGTTGTCCGATTGTACCAAATCCTGCAGTGATTTTATATCAGATTCCTTATGATGCAGAGTGGTACACAGTCATAGATCTGTTTAATGCGTTCTTCACAGTTCCATTGCATCCAGAAAGCCAGCCAATATTTGCGTTCCGGTTCGGAGATCTTGTTTTGGCATGGTGCCGAATTCCTCAAGGGTATACAGAAAGTCCATCAATTTTTAATCAATTGCTGAAGAAGTCATTAGAGAGTTTGAGCATGCCTGGAGAGTCCGTATTGGTTCAATACATTGATGACCTTTTGCTGGCAAGACGCATGCATAACTGATACTGTTGCAATGCTGAATCATTTGGCTGAAGAAGGACATAAAGTGTCTCCATCGAAATTATAATTTTGTCAGAGAGAGGTGCAATACTTAGGTCATAAGATTGCCAAAGAAGTTAGACAAGTTACTGCAGAAAGAATTAAAATGATACAGATAATGAAACCACCAAAAACTCAAAGGCAAGTGAGAATGTTTCTGGGAATGGTAGGTTACTGTAGACAGTGGATTAGTGGATTCTAATTGATTGCAAAACCATTGCAGAGGTTAACCAGAGCAGATATCCGAGACCCTATTGTTTTGACGAAAACAGAAATGGAAGCATTTGAACAGGTAAAAACAAGCCTCTGCGAAGCACCAGCTTTAGGGATGCCAAATTATGAAAAAGAGTTTGAACTGTATTGCAGTAAACGAGAGGGATGTGCATTGTCAGTAGGGGTGGGCAGAAAACTCCGCTCTGACGGCGTAGTGGATGAAGCCAGCCACACCTGCTCCCCGGGCCCGGTCCCACCTTCCGAACCCTAGCCAGGCCAGGGAGAGCCTCCCC